>NW_028167212.1:0-1200000 GCF_963513975.1 Fringilla coelebs | reverse complement strand
CCTGGGAGGTCAAGCCAGGCCTGTTTGTCCTGGCAGCTTTGGTCATGGAGGAATCCTTGGATATATGGAATTTGGGAGGAGGAATCTCAATTTTGACCACAGACACCTTGAAAAAAAGAATGGTTCTTTTCCATAGGAAGGAAAACACCAAGCCCCAGTGTTTTGAAAGCAGATGAGAGGCAACCCCCAAGAGACCAGGGACAACCAGACCTGTCTCTCCTGGCTGCTTTCACAAGGGAGCAATTCTTGGATGTACGGATTTTTGAAGGTGGAATCCCTCATTTGGCCATGGGCACTGGTCAGGATGGATTTTTTTTTTTTTTCTATAGGAAAGAAAAGCACAAAGTCTTCTGAAAGAAGATGAGAGGTGGCTACCCTTAGGCCAAGCCAGCCAGACCTGTCTCTCCTGGTACCTTTTTATCTAGGGGCTGTCCTTGGACACAGGGCATTTTGGAGGTGGAATCTCAGTTTTGGCCGTGGTTGCCTGGACAGGAAGAAGAGTTCTTTAAACGAGGAAGGAAAGCACAGGGCCTTAGTATTTCAGAGGCAGATGAGTGCCAGCCCTCAGGAAGCCAAGGCCAGCCAGACTTGTCAGACCTGGCAGCTTTTGTCTTGGAGCTATCCTTGGATATAGGGAATGCTGGAGGCAGATGCCCAATTTTGGCCATGGGTGCTGGGTCAAGATGGATGTTTTTTTTCCCATAACAAAGAGAGGCACAAGGTCCCACTGTTTCAAAGGCAGATGAGAGGTGGCCCCTGGGTAGCCAGGGCAGCCAGATCTGTCTCTCCTGTCAGATTTCATCTGGGAACCATCTTTGCATAGAAGGAAATTTAGAGAAGGCATTCCCATTCTGGCCATGGGCCCCTGGGGAAAAAGGACAGTTCTCTGCCATAGGAAGGAAAGCCCAGAGCCCCAGTGCTTCAGGGGCAGATGAGAAGCAGCCCTTGACATGCCAAGGCCAGCTGGACCTGTCAGGTGTTCCGCAGGAGACACAGCCAGCCAGACCTGTTCCATGTTTCCTTGGTTTCATGGGACTCCACAGTGTCACAATGGTCTCCTCAGTTCCATGAGGCCCTGGAATGTCACAATGTTCCCCTTGCTTCTGCAGTGTCACAATGGCCCTGTGCTTCCATGAGGCCTTGCAATGTCACCATGGCTTCGTGGTTCCACAAAGCCCTGATGTGCCACCACGGCTCCTTGGGTCCATGCGCCCTCGCTGTGTCACAGTGGCTCCTCCGTGACACAGTGGGCTGCACAAGGTCACCATGGACCCTTGGTTCCTTGGGGCCCCCAAATTTCACAGTGGTCTCCTTGACTCCATGAGGCACCACAGTGTCACAATGGTTCCTTGGTTCCATGAGGTTCCGTAGTGTCACTGTGGTGTTCTTGGACCCACATTGTCACAACTGACCCATGGTTCCATGAAGTTCTGTAGAGTAAGAGCCTGAATGAGAGATGTGGGACTCCAGGTGGTTCTTCAAAATGCAGTTTATTGCATCCAAGACTTTACAGCAGTCCAGGGTCGTGGGTGGCAGAGCCTATGCCTACAGCTGTCAGCTCCAGCTGCAGGTAGGCCTGAAGACCCTTTAGTTTTGTTTACAGTGCATTATATACTTTTATATATCTATAGATATAGATATAGATATACACTCTATAGATACTTTCCTGAGCATCTTCACACAATAGAACCAATCTATACCTTAACTTTTACCTATAGCCTATAATAACTACTATAATTACCATATTCATGTTGCTATTCTCCAATCACTGAAAGTTCATACGTTATAATTTAAGCTAGGAGTTCAAAAACCTTTCTGCCAAGCATACATATCTGTGAGACTTCCTTGTCAAACTTTCATCCTTCCCAACATCCCTATATAGTCGTCAAGTGCCTGAGGCCAAGAGCGCCTGGACAAGGGGGGCAGTTCTTTTCCATAGGAAGGAAACCACAGAACCCCAGGGTTTGAAGGCAGATGAGAGGCAGTCACCAGAGGACAAGGCATGCCCGACCTGTCTGTCTTTGCAGCTTTTGCCTGAAAGCAACCCTTGGATATTTGGGGAGTTTTGGGGGTAGAATTATAATCTAAGCTAGGAGTTGTTTTTCAGTTTTCTTGCAGTGGAAAATTCTGAGATTTTTTTTTTCTACTTGCATCTTCTGCTGACTTGTTTGCCTGTGCCATCTTTCTGCTCGGTAAAAACATCTTGTTTGAGGTGGGTTTATCCTTTGCTCTAAGCCATAAAACCCCTTCTAGCTAACACACCCTTTGCCTCCTTGGTTATCCAGTAAGACTGGCTCAGCAATTCTTTTCTTCTGTACCAAAACTTGCTTCTGTTGGAATTCAGGACATCCCTCTGGCTGTCCTGGACTGCCACATCCCCTGCCAGGGGGCTCAGAGACCCTGGCACAGAGCCCAAGGTGCCCAAGGTGGTTTTGATTATGACCCACAGAAAAAATTACCAACCTTAGATGAAGATCTTCAATCCACAAGAAATTAAGTAGAATGACATTGGATTTATCACAGGGTGAAAAATAGATTTTTTGGGGTTTTTAGAATGGGGGTTCAGGAGGGCAAGATGGAGGAATCTGGGCTGAGGGAAGAGATGAGAAAGTTGACTCCATGTTCAGAAGGCTTATTTAATATTTTATGATATATATTACATTAAAACTATACTAAAAGAATAGAAGAAAGGATTTCATCAGAAGGCTCAGCTAAGAATAGAAAAGGAATTAATAACAAAGGTTTGTCTCTGACCGAGACAGTCGGGACAGCTGGACTGTGATTGGCCATTAATTAGAAATAACCACATGAGACCAATCCCAGATCCACCTGTTGCGTTCCACAGCAGCAGACAATCATTGCTCTCTCAGCTTCTCAGGAGGAAAAATCCTAAGGAAAAGATTTTTCATAAAACATGTCTGTGACAGGGCGTGCCCAGCCTTTCTCCTTCTTCTTCTAAGCCTCCACCTTCTGCTGTGATGGTGGCACTTTTGGATTGGCTTAGAGTAGAAGCTCACTGTCTATAGCTATTGGAAAGTGATTGTAAATACTGTACACATAGTTTTTAGTATAAAGAGACAACACTGCCCCGGGGGAGGTCTTGAAAGGTGCAGATTACTGCGACCCCAAGATGAGTGAAAAGTCTCTGTTTTGAAGGATGACTCCGAGTTCTTAAGTTCTCAGTCTCAGAATCGTTTATTGCTTCTTATCTATGAAAATTTTCCTCCTGCCCTGCCAAGGTCCATCCAGCAGGACAGTTCTAGGCACTCTGCCTGCCCCCAGGGCAGTGTTATTTCTTTATACTAAAAACTACGTGTACAATATTTACAACCATTTCCCAACACCCATCACCTGTGTCAGACAGTGAGCTTCTACTCTAAACCAATCCAAAAGTGCCAACACCACAGCAGAAGGTGGAGGTTGAGAAGAAGAAGGAGAAAGGCTGGACATGTGTCGGAACTCAGGACGTCCCTCTGGGTGTCCGGAGTGGCAGGGACCCCTGGCAGGGGGCTCAGAGGCCCTGGCAGGGAGCCCAGAACACCTGTGGGTTTGATTATGACCTGTGGAGCAAATTGCCATCTTTGTGTGAAGACCTGCAAGCCACAGCAGTTTAATTAGTGTAATAATAAAATTATTACTGGGTGAAAAGTCTCTGTTTCGAAGGATGACTCGGAGTTCTTCAGTTCTCGGTCTCAAAGATGTTTTATGCTTCTTATCTATAAAAATTTTCCTCCTGCTCAGCCGAGGTCCATCCAGCAGGACAGTTCCAGGCACCTTGCCTGCCCCCAGGGTGGTGTTATCTCTTTATACTAAAAACTACATGTACAATATTTACAATCACTTCCCAGTACCCATCACCTATGTTAGACAGTGAGCTTCTACCCCATCACCTATGTTGGACAGTGAGCTTCTACTCTAAACCAGTCCAAATGTGCCAACATCACAGCAGAAGATGGAGGCTGAGAAGAAGAAGAAGAATGCTAGACACGCCCCAAACATCTCCATCTTGCCCAAAAACCCCCATTCTAGAAACCCCAAAAATCTACTTTTTTACCCTGTGATAATTTTATTATTACACTAATTAAACTGCTGTGGCTTGCAGGTCTTCATACAAAGCTGGCAATTTGCTCCACGGGCCACAATCGAAACCCCAGGTGTTCTGGGCTCTGTGCCAGGGTCTCTGAGCCCCCCGGCAGGGGTCCCAGCAACTCTGGACACCCAGAGGGACATCCTGCGCTCTGACAGCGAGGCAGAGTGCCTGGAATGTCCTGCTGAGGGGAGTTCGGCCAGGCAGGAAAAACAATTTTATAGATAAAATACAATAAACAACTTTTAGAATGAAAAATGAAGAGTTCTGACTCCTTCTCCCAGTGCCGGGCTGGGAAAAGAGACTTTTAAAAAATATCTCGGGGTCACTCTGAGCAGCAGAGACCCCGAGAGCTCTCGTCACTGTTCCTTCATCAGATTCTGCATCCAAAAATCTCTGGGATCCACTGGAACTGGGATCCAGCATGTTTGGGGTGTCTGGGTCAGGGATCTGCTGGGCCAGGATGTGCTAGATCTGGATTGGGTGAGACTGAGATTTGCCTGGGCTGGGATCTGTTGGCCCCAAGGATCTGTTGGATCCAGGATCTGCCGGGTTTGGGGGTCCTGAGACAGGATCCGCTGGGGCTGGGATCTGCTGAATCTGGGATCTGCTGAATCTGGGATCTGCTGGGATGGGATCTGTTGGGTTTGGGGCTCTTGGAACTGGATCTCCATGATCCACTGGGACTGGGATCCACTGGATCCGGTATCTGCTGGGTTTGGGGTTTCTGTGTTTGGAATCAGCTAGGAAAGGATAGGCTGGATCCAGGATCTGTTGGGATGGGATCCACTGGATCCAGTATCTGCTGGGTTTGAGGTGTCTGGAACTGGGATCCACTGGGACAGGATGGGCTGGGTCAGGGATGTGTTGGGATGGGATCTGCTGGATCTGGGATCTGCCAGGTTTGGGGCTCCTGGAACTGGGATCTCTGGGATCCACTGGATCTTGGATCCACTGGGTTTGGGGCTTCAGGGTCAGGGATCTCTGCAATCCACTGGAACTGAGATCCACTGGGTTTGAGGTCTCTGGAACAGGGATCTGCTGGGGTGGGATGGGCTGGGTCTGGGATGTGTTGGGATGGGATCTGCTGGATCTGGGATCTGCCAGCTTTGGGGTTTCTGGAAATGGGATCCGATGGGATGGGATGGGATGAGATGGGATGGGATGGGATGGGATGGGATGGGATGGGATGGGATGGGATGGGATGGGATGGGATGGGATAGGATGGGATGGGATGAGATGGGATGGGATAGGCTGGGTCCAGGATTTGTTGGGATGGGATCTGATGGATCCAGAATCTGCCAGGTTTGGGGTTTCTGGAACTGGGATCTGGAATCTCTGGGATCCGCTGGATCACGGAAGCATCAAGGTCAGGAGGTTGAGATCTGCTGGATCCAGGATCTGCTCCAACAGAGCAACTCCAGGAGTTCTGTGGCCAAAATTCCAACCGGACTCCTCCCAAAACCCCGACCAATTGGGTGTCACGTTGAATTCTGACTCTCTCAGTGGTTTTTCTTTTGGATTTTTAAATGTCTTTTGGGTTTTGTTTTCCATTTTCCATATTTTCCATATTCCATATTTTCCATTTTCCTCATAAATTGTATTTCCCCCTGGAGTCTCTCACCGGTTTTCCATTCAAACTATGTCCACGCACCTGTGGAGAAAAAAAATTTGAGGTTTTTGTGATTGACTGTGAAAATTTGGAGGTTTTGGGAGGGGGTTTGTGGGGTCTCTGCAAAAATTTGGGGTTTTTCTGAAGGGGAAAACTGGAATGGCTGGGAAAATTTAGAGTTTTGGCGATTGGCTGTGAAAATTTTGGGGTTTTGTGATTGGCTGCAGAAATGTGGTGGTTTGGTGAGGGGTTGATAGGGTGTCTGGGAAAATTGGGGGGGTTTGTGATTGGTTGAGAAAATTTGGGGCATTTGGGAGGAGTTGATGGGGTCCCTACAAATATTTTGGTGTTTTGTGAGTGGTCGATGAGACTGCTGTGAAAATTTGGGGGTTTGGTGATTGGCTGTCAAGATTTAGGATTTTTGTGAGGGGTTGATGGGGTGTCTGGGAAAATTTTGGGATTTTGCGATTGGCTGCAAAAAATGGGGGTTTTGTGATTAATTGCAAAAATTTGGAGGTTTTGTGATTGGCTTTGAAGATTTGGAGGTTTTGGGAGGGGTTGATGTGTGGATGCAAAAATTTGGGGGTTTTGTGATTGGCTCTGAAAATTTGGGGATTTTGTGATGGGCCAGTGGTGTCACTGCAAAAATTTTGGTGGCTTGTGATTGGTTGCAAAAATTTGGGTGTTTGGTGGGGGGTTGATGGGGTGTCTGTGAAGATTTGGGGGTTTTTGAGATTGGCTCTGAAAATTTGGGGGTTTGTGATTGGCTGCGAAAATCTGGGGGTTTGGTGAAGGGTTGATGGGGTTGGCCGCCAAAGTTTTGGTGTTTTGTGCTTGGCTCTGAAAATGTGGGGATTTGGTGAGGGGTCGATGGGGTGTCTGGGAAAATTTGGGGTTTTTGAGATTGGCTCTGAAAATTTGGGGGTTTTGTGAGGGGTTGATGGGGTCCCTATGAAAGTTTTGGGGTTTTGTGAGTGGTCGATGGGACTGCTGTGAAAATGTGAGGTTTTTGTGATTGGCTGCAAAAATTTGGGTTTTTTCGTGAGGGGTTGATGGGGTGTCTTGGAAAATCTTGGGATTTTGTGATTGGCTGCAAAAAAATGGGGATTTTGTGATTAGTTGCAAAAATTTGGAGTTTTTGTGATTAGCTCTGAAAATATGGCAGTTTTGGGAGGGGTTGATGGGGTGGCTGTGAAGATTTAGAGGTTTTTGGGATTGGCTGGGAAAATTTGGGGGTTTTGTGACTGGCTGCAAAAATTTGGGGGTTTGTTGAGGGGTTGTTGGGGTTGCCTGTGAAAATTTGGGGGTGTTGGGAGGGGTTGATGGGGTGCCTATGAAAATTTTGGGGATTTATGAGTGGTCAATGGGACTGCTGTGAAAATTTGGGGGTTTTGTGATTGGCTGCAAAAATTTGGGGATTTTGGGAGGCATTGATGGAATCGCAGTGAAGATTCCTGTTCCAGCTCATCCCAGCACCTGTGGATCCCAGCCCCAGCAGATCCCAGATCTGGTGGGTCCCAGCATATCCCAGGGCCAGATCCCTACAGAGACACTGCCCCAGCTCCAGTGGATCCCAGCCCCTGTGGATCCCAGCCCCAATGGATCCCTCATGCAGATATTCCAGTCACAGATCATCCCAGCCCCAGCTGATTCCAGATCCAATGGTTCCCAGCCCCAGCAGATGCCATCCCAGCAGCTGTTTATCCCAGTCCCAGTCAATCCCAGCCTGGCAGCTCCTGGCCCAGCAGATCTCAGCTTGGGTGGCTCCCAGATCCAATGGATCCCAGCCTGGCATTTCCCAGCTGCAGGAGATCCCAGATCAAAACCAGATCCTGATCTCAGAAGATCCCAGAGATCCTGGTTTGGGACCATCCCTGCATTCACAGATCCTGGATCTGGCAGATCCTAGCCCCGGTGGATTGCATTGATCCCAACAGATCCCTGACCCTGAAACCCCAAACCCAGCAGATCTCAGATCCAGTGGATCACATATCTAGAACCACCAACCCCAGCAGATCCGGGATCTGGTGGATCCCATCCCAACAATCCTGGATCCAGCCCATCCTGTCCCAGCAGATCCCAGTTCCAGAAGCCCTAAACTTGGCTGATCCCAGATCCTGCAGATCCCAGCCCCAGTGGATACAATCACAGCAGATCCCTGGCCCAGGAGCCCCAATCCCAGCAGATCCTAGATCCCAGCAGATCCTGTCTGATTGGTGGATCCCCAATCCCTGCCCCTGAAACCCGAAATCTGCCAGATCCCATCCCAGCAGATCCTGGATACAGCCCTTCATGCCCCAGTTGATCCCAGTTCCAGTGGATCCCATCCCAACAGATCCCTGCTCTAGCTTGTCCCCTCCCAGCCCCAGCTGATCCCATTGCAGCAGATCCCGGATCCTGAAAGCCCAAACCCGACAGATCCCAGATCCAACAGATCCCAGGGCCAACAGATCCCAGTCCCACCTGAACCCAGATCAAGCACATCCTGGCCCAGCAGATCCCAGCAGATCCCAGCAGATCCCAGCAGGTCCCAGCAGATCCCAGCTTCAGTGGCTCCCAGATCCACTGGATCCTAGCCTGGCATTTCCCAGCTGCAGGAGATCCCAGATCAAAACCAGATCCCGATCCAGGAAGATCACGGAGATCCCAGTTTGAGATCATCCCTGCATCCACAGATCCTGGATCTGTCAGATGCCAGCCCCAGATCCCATCCCAGCAGATCCCAGATTGAGAAACCCCAAACCCAGCAGATCCTGGATCCTGCAGATCCCAGCCCCACTGGATCCTGTCCCAGCAGATCCCAGATGGAGAAACCCCAATCCCAGCAGATCCCAGCGCCAGTGGATCCTGTCCCAGCAGATCCTGGATCCAGAAACCCCAAACCTGACTGATCCCAGGGCCAACAGATCCCAGTCCCATCTGATCCCAGATCCAACGCATCCAGCCCAGCAGATTCCTGAGCCTCAGTTTTTGATTCTGGTAGATCCCAGATCCAGTGAGGCCCAGCAGATCCCATCCCAGCAGATCCCTGATTCAGCAGACGCCAGTCCTAGCAGCCATTGATCCCAGCCCCAGTGGATCCCATCCCAGCAGATCCCATACCCAGGAAACCCAAACCCAACTGATCCTGTATCCAGAGGATCCCAGCTCCAGTGGATCCAAGATCCAGAAACCCCAAATCTGAAAGATCACAGATCCACTGGATCACAGCAGATATCCTGACCCAGCTGATCCTGGATCCAGAAGATCCCAGCCCCAGTGGACCGACCCCAGTTCCAGAAACCCCAAATTTTGGAGATGCGAGATCAGGCAGATCCCAGATCCAGTGGATCCCAGCAGATCCCTGACCTGGAAACCCCAAACCCAGTGGATCCCATCCCAGCAGATCCCTGACCCCTGACCCAAAAGCTCCAAAACCAGCAGATCCCAGTTCCAGTGGATCCTAGAGATCTCAGATCTAGAACCCTAAATCCTGGCGGATCTCATCCCAGCAGATCCCTGATCCACAAACCACAAACTGAGACATAAACTTTAAGGAATTTAGAGATTTTAGGCGAGCTGAAGTTTTAGTTAGAGATAAGCTTTATTAGAATTAATCAAAATAAATGGGTAGGCCCTGATGAAGTTAAGAGTTAGTAGTTAACCAGTAATTGATTGCTTGTCAACATAGTGTTTGGTTAGCTGGGGTTTTAATGAAGAATATAGAAACTGATAAATAGCTTTTAGGAACATGAGACAACTGTAGGCCTCCTCTCTTCTGAAAGCAATTGAAGACAGGGAATGGGAGTTCTTCCAAGGGTTCATTTGTCATATTTGCATTGAAAAGGTAGGAAGGTCAGAACAAGGAAGACTTCATTTACTTCCTCCTTTTGGGACCCCTCCCCATGAAAGGGACCCCCGACCCACTTCGGGGAACAAACTATGCATGCTTTATAGCTTTTGAACTAATTACCATACGAAGCGGGGAATGGGATGTACCAAAATTATGAATATGCATTTGTATTTTGGGTATTCAATACTGGTATAGGTAAAAGGACTCTGTAATCACCTGTAAATTGTGGTGTGTATTTGGGAGCTATCTTGCACACTGCCCGGCGTTGCAATAAACATACACTTTCTAACTTTAAACTGTTAGAGAGTCTTTGTCCATCACACTTGGATATCGGTACTAGATCAATATCCATTATTTTAATAAATCAGTTGGGATCTCTCTCCGCCCAGATCTCTGACCAGTGTTGTGCCTGCATCTAAGCTTGAACAATGTTGGCTGAGGGCCTGCAGAACCAAGGAGATCATTGTGACACTTCACAACCTCAAGGAATCAAGGCGTCCATGTTACGCTACTGAACCTCATGCAACCAAGGGTCCCTTGTGACACTGTGGAACCAAGGAGACTGTTGTTGGTAGTACGAAAGCTCATCAAACCAAATGTCCATTGTGACATTGTGGGGCCTCATGGAACCATGGAGACCACTATGACACTTCAGGACCCACTGGAACCAAGGGGCCATTGTGACCCTGCAGGGACTTGTGCAACCAAGGGGCCATTGTAGCATGGCAGGGCCTCATGGAATCAAGGAGATCACAGTGACCCTGTGGGGCTCCATAAGGAGCTGTGGGGCTCTATGAGGGGCTGTGGGGCTCCATGAGACCATGGGGCCATTCTGACTGTGGAAACAAGGATGCGATCATTACACTACAGGGCATCATGGAACCAAGGAGGCCATTGTGAACCAGCGGGGGAGCCCACTGAGACTGTTGTGACACTTCAAGGGCCATTGTGGAACTGCACAGCCTCATGGAACTAATGAGACCATTATGACATGTCCCAGCCTCATGGGAGCAAGAGGACATTGTGACACTGTGGGTCCTTGTAGAACTGAGGGGCCCTTGTGACCCTGTGTGGCACCATGGAACCCAGGAGAGCACTGTGACACTGCAGGGCTCTGTGGAACTGAGCACTCGTGTGACAGGGAGGAGCCCAATGGAACCAAGGGGCCATTCTGTACTTCAGGGATTCATGGAACCAAGGTGCCATTGTGACACTGCAGAACCAAAAGACACCCTTGTGCCACTGTGGGGCTTCATGGAACCAATGAGAGCATTCTGACACTCTGAGTGCCCATGGAACCAAGGGGCCATTGTGACACCACAGGGCCTCACAGAACCAAGGCAACCACTGTGACACTGCAAGGTCTCATGGAAGCAAGTGGCCAGTGTGACACTGTGGGTTCCCATGGTAGCAAGGGGCCAGTGTGACACATCCAGGCCTGGTGGAACCAAGGGGACATTATGATCCTGGGGAACCCAATCGAACCAATGGGCCATTTTGAGACTCTGACCTAATGGAACAATTGGGCCATTGTGGCATTGTGCAGTCCCATGGAAACAAGGAAACTGTTTTGACACTGCAAGGCCTCATGGAAGCAAGAGCCATTGTGCCACTGTGGGGGCCAAGGAGACCATTGTTACATCACTGGGCCTCATGGAAACAAAGATCTGTTGTGATCCTACAGGGCCTCATGGAACCAAGGGGCAATTGTGATGCTGCAGGTTCCCAGGGATCCAAGAACACGGAACAGGTCTGGCTGGCTGGGCCTCCTGGGGGCTGCCTGACTGGTCCAGCTGACCTTGGCATGTTGAGGGTCACTTCTCATCACCCCCTGAAACCCTGGAGTTCTGTGCTTTCCTTCTTGTGGGAAAGAACTGTCCTTCTCCTCCAGGGGTTCATGGCAGAAATTGGGATTCCTCCTCCAAATTTGATTATATCCAAGGATTATTCCCCTATGAAACCTGCCAGGACAGACAGCTCTGGCTGGCCTTGGCCTCTTGGAGGCCACCTCTCATCTGCCCTCAAAAGAGTGTGGGCTGTGCTTTTATTCCCATGGAAAAAATCATGTTTCAAGTCCAGGCATCCATGGCCAAAATTGAGAATCAGCCTCCAAAATTCCGTATATCCAAGGATAGCTTCCAGACAAAAGCTGCCAGGATTGTCCAGGTTCCCTTGGCTTCCTCAGGATCAGCTCTCATCTGCCTTTGAAACACTGGGGTTCTGCACTTTCCTTTCTATGGAAAAGAACTGTCCTTCCTGTCCAGATGCCCAGAGACAAAAGTGAGGCTTGGCCTCCAAAATTCTGTCTATCCAAGGATTCTTACCTGACAACAGGTCTGGCTGCCTGGACCTCCTTGGGGCTGCCTCTAATTAGCCTTTGAAACACTGGGGCTCTGCCCTTTCCTTCCTATGGAGAACCGTCATTCCAGTCCAGGAACCCACAGCTGAAATGGAATTCCACCCCCAAAACTCTCCATATATCCAAAGGTTGCTTTCAGACAAAAGCTGCAAGGACAGACAGGTCTGGCTTGCCTTGGCCTCTGGTGACTGCCTCTCATCTGCCTTTAAACACTGGGGTTCTTTGGTTTCCTTCCTGTAGAAAAGAACTGTTCTCCTTGTCCAGGTGCTTTGAGCACACTTTGAGGGACTGGGTCTGATGCAAAGAGCACCAAAGCCCCAGAGGGTGTTTACAGTCCCTGTGCTGTGTCTGTGCTGCTGAGCTGGGCTGGGCTCCTGGCCCAGAGGCAGCTCCTGGCAAGGGCAGCGCTGCAGAGAGACAGCTCTGGCCAGGAGCAGCTCCTGTGCACAGCCCAGCAGGGCTGGGGCACTGCCAGGGCACCTCAGGGACACCAGCAGGGCACAGACAGAGCTCACAGGGGCTCAGCACTGGTAGGGGCTGTGGCATGTCCCAGAAGGGGCTGTGTCACAGCAGCACCTCTGTGGCTGTGTCATGGAGGAACAGAGCAGCTGTGATGTCAGCAAGGGGCTGTGTCACAGCACAGAGTGGGCTGTGTGAGGTCACTGGTTTGGTTATGACTTCACAGAGTTTGTTGTGTGAGGACACTGAGCAGCTGCAGCACCACAAAGGAGATTCTCTGAAATCACAGAACAGGCTGTTAGGTCAAACTATGTGCTGTGACATTACAGAGTGGCAGTATGACATCACAGAGAGGGTTTTTGTGACATAACGGAGGGGGTTGTGACATCACACAGCTGTCTCTGATATTATAGAGTGGGGTGTGAGGCCAGACAGCAGATCCTGCCACCATAGAGGGTGGCCCTGTGAAATTAGAGGGTGGGTTGTGACATCAGTGGGTGGCTATGTAACATCATAGAGCAGGCTGTGACATCACAGAACAGACAGTGATATCACATGGTGACTTTGTGACATCACAGAGTCTTCTGTGACATCACACTGCAGCTGCATGACTGACATTCCAGGGTGAAATCCCAGAGTTGGCTCTGTGACATCACAAGGGTGCTGTGTGAAGTCTCGAAGTGGGCTGTGACATAACAGGAGGCTCTGTGACATCACAGGGGCGATGTGATATCACAGGGGGCTGTGTGAGGTCACAGAGATGGCTGTGTGACATCATTGGGGTAGTGTGACATCACAGGTCAGTGTGACATCACAGGGTCAGTGTGACATCACAGTGGCTGTGTGACATCTCAAAGGCTGTGTGAGGTCGCTGGGGAGGTCACTCTGCCCTGTCCTCCCTCACAGTTCCCCCCAGAGCAGTCCAACCCTGCTCGTGCACAGCAGGGTCCCCTGTCCCTCCGGGTCCCCCCGCCCCCGGCGCCGCAGCCTCCCCCAGAGGATGTTCCACGAGATCGACCCCAGAGCCTGACACGGGGACGGGGGGCCGGGGACCTGGGGTGGGACAGGGGGACAGGGACCCCCCAGCAGCATCCCCGTGTCCCCCAGGGCCAGAGCCTGGGCCAGGGCTCCTTCACCCTGTTACGAACGAGGGCTTGAGAGCACTGAAAAAATCCCCGGCAAGGGATCAGCAAAAACCAGATTTAATATTAAGGGACAGCAGCACAAAGTTCCTTGGCAAGATTCACTCTGCTTCTGACTGGACACTTAAGGCACACCAAGGAAACAAAGCAACAACAAAACCAAACAGAATCCAGGAGATCAAACCAGAAAAGAAACGAGAACTCTCCCTCTCTGTGTGTGTGACACAAGGGCACTGAGGGCAAGGGTAAAAGGAATTCAGCCTAAAAGCTTAACAGAGCTCAAACACAATAGGACTTAGCCTAAAGTGATACCTTAAACTTCACAATTTAGCGAAAGAACAGCACATAACAGTATTTAACCTTACTTAAATCTATAACTTTGCAATTTAACAGAGGAATAACATTTAACAGTATTTAACTCTGCTTATAACATACATTAAACAACTTAGCCAAAGAACAACTCTTAGCAGCATTTAACTTCACTTAGACCTTGTGATTTAACCTCACCTACAGCTCTGCTCTGACTGACTCAGCTATCCAAGGCACTCAAACTCCTCAGAGAGCAGCATTTCTGCCACATTTCCCCAGCACAGGCACTCCTGTGTGCACACAGACACAAAGAGTCAGTGCAAGGCACCTGTGAGAAATTCCCCTGAGGGCAGGGAATGCTCCCTGCTGATGCTTTGGCATCTCCCCAGCGGGTGAAGGGTTGAGCCTGGAGGAGTGGGGGGATCGGCCCAGGCTCTGTGGTTGTTTGGGATCCCCGAGTGCAGCAAACGGGAGAGTTCCCGGCTGGGAGAGGCCCCACTCAGAGGGAGTCGCTAGCCCAGGAGAGCTCCAAGGGCTCCTTTTGGAGCGCTGTTTGCAGGGCCCCACGAGAGGGGCTTCAGTCCCAGCAATGGTTCATCCTGGCCACACTTGGCATCAGCAGCTTTCTTTGGCAGTGTGAGAACAGGGATGTTGTGCCACGGAGGGAACAGAAACAGCTCCCAGGGCTGCTCCTACAGGAGCCAGGAGCTGTTTGGGCAGCAGCAGTGCCTGGAGCAGACAGTGTTTGTGATGAGCTGCAGAGGAGCTGAGCCCAGGGGCTGTTGGCCAAGGCCGAGGCCCAAGGAGCATTTCTCAGCTGGCAGGGCGGCCTGAGAAGGGGAGGGGGGAATGCAGCAGCACAGGGCCATGGAACCAGGAGACCCTTGTTACACTGTGGGGCCCTGTGAGACCAAGGGACCCTTGTGACACTGTGGGGCCCTGTGAGACCAAGGGACCCTTGTGACACTGTGTGGCTCCATGGAATGTAGGGATCACTGCGACACTGAGAGGCTCCATCAAACCAAGGGTCCATTGTGACACCACCGGGCCTCATGGAACTAAGGGGCCATTGTGACCCTGAGGGGCACCATGGAATCAGGGGCCATTGTGACCCTGAGGGGCCTTATGGAATCACAGAGACCATTGTGACATTCTGCAGACTCATGGAATCATGGAGACCATTGTAACACTATGAGGGTCCATGGAATAAGCAAAGCATTGTTGTAATAAATGGGCAGGAGACAATTCTCCTTTTGATGCCTTTATTAAAAGTGATCAGCTCAGGATAGGGGCATTCAGCAGGTCCGCGGCTCCTGTCGCTGTTTCCCGGGTGACTCAGAGGAGGAGGAATCGTGCAGCAGCTTTGTCCACTGAGGGACAGAGCTGGGGGTCCCGTCCTCACAAGAGCGCTAGGGTATTACCTGTCCTCCTGCCGGCTAGCCTCGGGGTCCTCACTCGTGCTGTGGTCTTTTCAGCTAGGGTGAGGGGCGACCGAGGCTTCCAGCATTCCTGCAGGCTTGGAACTCTGATATCCCGACCCCGCTCTACTCTTAGTTGAGTTGGCTTGTTGTTTTGGGGGTTTATTAGACGAGTTTGGGGGTTTTCACCCCCGTTGCACCTTGGGTCTAGGATCTATTTGCATATCTCTGGATATCCCCCTCCCATCCCCTTAGAGAAACAGTCCCAGACAAGGTGATACTGGTACAATACAGCGTTAACTACTACATTAGCATCTCAATCTACCAGCATTTAGGAGACAGTGGGCTACGCCCTGCAGCTGTCTCTGCTGGGAAGGGACTCGGGGTCAGTCTCTTCCCCCACCTCTGTCATCCCCGGGGTGCCCCCTCCCCCTTGGTACCCGTGCCCCATGGGGGGGGCAGCCCGCCGCTCCTGGGACGCTCCCGGGACGGGCTGGTCCCCGCTGACACCACCCGCGGGGGCTGCCCCGGCCCTGCCGGGACCCGCGCTGGGGAGGAGCCGTTCCCACATCATCACCGGCTCCGGCGGGACCGCGCCGAAGGGGGGGTCGGCCCCCACCAGCCCCGCAGTCACTGAGAACAGGCAGAAAAAAGTACATTGTTACAGAACATTCCAACAACTTGAAATTACAAACTTTCAATTGGGCTCCCACTTGGCAATTCTGGGTTCTAGTTGTAAGCATAGCAGCCTAAGAAAATGGATAACCTATTTCTTGTTCATAACATTGTGACACTGTGAGGCCTCATGGAACCAGTGAGACCATTGTGACCCTGGGGGTGCCCAAAGAACCAAGAGGCCTTTGTGACACTGCAGGGCTGCATGGAACCAAAGGTCCAGGGTGACACTGCAGGGCCTCATGTCATCAGTCGACAATTGTGACACTGGGCAACCAAAGGAGACCATTGTGACACAGCAAACCCCCAGGGTCCAATGGTCCATTGTGACATTGCAGACCTCATGGAACAGAGGAGCCATGTGACATTGTGGGGCCTGGGGAACCATGGAGACTGTTGTGACACTGCAAGGCCTCATGGAATCCTTGGGACCACTGTGACACTGAGGGGCCTTATGACACCTGGGGAGCACTGTGACATTGTGGGACCTCATCAGACCTAGGGGCCAGTGTGATACTTCAGGTCTTCTTGTGATCAGGGGGCCATTGTGACACTGCTGGAACCCATGGAATCCAGTCAGCATTATGACACTGCAGGGCCCCATGGATCCAAGGCACCATTGTGACACTCTGGAGCCCCATAAAACCAAGGGAACACAGAACAGGCCTGGCTGGTTTGGCCTCCCATGGACTGCCTGACTGGTCCAACTGACCTTGGCATGTTGAGGGTCTCTTCTCATCTGCTGCTGAAACACTGGGGCTCTGTGCTTTCTTTCCCAATGGAAAAGAACTGTCCTACTGCTCCAGGCACCCATGGCCAGAATTGCGATTTCACCTCCAAATTTCCTTATATCCAGGGATTGTTACCATAGGAATATTGCCAGGACAAGTCTGGCTGGCAGTGGTTTCATGAGGGTCACCTCTCATGTGTCCCCAAAACCTTGGGGAAGGCTCCATGCTCTCCTTCCTATGGGAAAGAACTGTCCTGGTTCTCCAGGTGCCCATGGCCAAAACTGGATTCAACTCAGAAATTTCCTAAACCCAAAGGCTGCTCCCAAACACAATCTTCCTTTGCTGATAAGTCTGGCTGGCCTTGGACTAGTGAGACACTCACCTGCCTTCCAAACACTGGGGTCTGTGCTTTCCTTCCTATGGAAAAGAACTGTCCTTCTCCAGATGCCCATGGCCAGAACTGGGATTTCACCTCCAACACTGCCTTACTGTGAGAGACTGGAGGAGACTTAGCTAGAAATATTTTGTGTGGGGGGGAGAGGAAGGGGCAGGTCCAGCCTTGCCCTGCCTTGGAACCCCAATCCCCCCAGAGCCTCTGTCCCAGCCCAGCAGTGCCTGCCAGTCCCTGGCACAGCACAGGCAATGCTCCACAGCCACCTCTGGAGCCCCCAGCCCAGCTCCTGAGGGACCAAATGAGCCCAAGTCCCACCTGAGGCTCATTAATGCTTTGAGACACTCAAGGTGTTTAGGATACTTTCCACACTGAGTGTCTGAGAGGTTTTTGTGCCATCCTGGCTACCAGTTCTCTCCTCCAAGGAGTCCATGAGGAGCCTGTGTTGGAGAGGGATCTCAGTGAGACCCATGAATGCCTTGACACACTTTGGGTGTTTCCTCTGACTTTGACTCCTGGAAATGTTTGTGCAATCTCCTCCCAGGCCCTGAGGTTCGAGGGCTCAGCTCCAAATGCACAGTGAGGCTCATGAGGATCAAGCAAGTCCTGAAAAACCATGGCTCTGCCTTGATTTCCCTCTGCTCTACTGCAGTTCATTAGGAGGGTTTCCTTTTACAGTTAAGGAGACAGAGTTCAAAGAGCTTCTAGGAAATATGGAATCCTATTTTAAAGAGTGTCTTTTATTGCTGTTCTTATTACACAAGAGGTGATTGCAGCATTCAGTGACTGATATTGATGCAGCGACTCTCCTAAGGAGGTCTGGCCTGCTCAGAGCAGCTGTGCCTTGAGCTCTCACCCAGTGTGGACAACCTTGCTCCACATTCCCCAAGCCCATCGTGTCTCTCCTCACTCACCTGGGACCTGCTTTGCTTGGAGAACTGGCTGCACACAGCCAAAGAGGAATTTTCCTTCTTTGATTTTTGAAGCAATCTAAAACTCCTGAGTTTCCCCATTGCAAACAGACATCCTCCTCAAGTGTGTGCCAAGCCCAAGGTGCCGCCAAGAGCACTCCAGACCTGCCCTGGGCCAGCTGTGAGGGTGGATCATCATCCCAGCCTGCAGTGGGCCATGGCAAGGGACTGTTGCCATGGACACTGCACTGACCCCACTGCTGGGTTTGGGTGCCATGGCAACCCCCATCAGTTCAGGTTTCCATGGAAACCAGCCCAAGGAGCCATTGCTGCAGCCAGGTTCCATGGCCACTTGCCTGCAGAGCTGTTGCTGCCCTGGGCTGCCATGGCAACCCTCAGGACAAAGCAGTGCCAGGGCTGTTCCAGGTACAATTGCAGTGACACTCCTTGGTGCCACCAGGTGCCATGGCAACGGCCACGGGGACCCGTTCCTTGGTTTGGTGCCATGGCAACCAATGCCCGGACCCGTTGTGGCGGTTGGTGGCCATGGAAACCTGCCCTGGGCCCCTTGCTCAGGGCTGGTGTCAGTGCCCAGAGCCAGAGGGGATCCCTTGCTGGGGGCTCGTGCCATGGCCACCTGCCCTGTGCCGCGCTGGCCGGGCAGGCACCAGGAACCAGCAGCCAACGCCACTGCCAGGGCCAAAGGCCAGGTCAGCCAGACAGAAAGGGGCAGTGCTGGGCACTGTTTCCATGGCAACTGGCACTGGGGGTGACACCTGGGTCACCTGTGCTGGCAGTTGCCATGGAAACCCCTGGCAGGCACTGAGGGCACAGACACTGGCACTGAGACACTGCTGGGCCGGTGCTGAGCACAGGGCTGAGCACGCAGAGATGGTTTTGTTCTTGCTGAGCTGCAGCAGAGCCAAGGCCTGTCCTGCCCCTCGTCCAGCCACGCTTTGGGGGGGCTGGGGCTGCGGGGCAGCTTGGCAGGGGACACAGCCAGGACAGGTGACCCCAACTGAGCCCGGGGATACCCCAGACCATAGGACGTCATGCTCAGTGAATGAAGGGGGGGAACAAGGAGGAAGGGGGAAATTTTGGAGCAAGGGATTTTGCCTTGCCAGGTAACACTCAGGCAAGAGGGGGCCCTGTTTCACCAGTGGGCAGGGTCACTACCAAAGACACAGACACCAACTTCAGGAATTCTGCTATTTATATCATTGCACAGCTGCACAGAAGGATAAGCTCAGCAAAGCACATCATCATTAGCAAAGAATTACAAAAGAAGCTCAGCAATCCATCCAGTCATCACCATCAAGGATTGCCTGCAGGGATTAAAGAAAGATCCATCAGCAGTTCCCCTCAGACTTCACCATCACCGAGATCCACACATCAGCTGGGGAAGCCAAGGACTGCAGAGCCACTCCAGACACTGGGAATTCCTGCAGGTGCCTCCACCTTTGCAGCCAAGGAGGCTCCAAGCCCGCTGGGAGAGGACACAGCTTTTACACTGCTAAATAAACAAGCTGACATCACTGCTACTGTGGGAACATCTGGTTTCATTCTCCTCATTGCTTTCTCCCAGAGCCTGGCCAGGGCTCAAGGAGGAACCAAGGGAGGTGACTTTGATTCTTCAGCCCCAAACAAAGCCAGATGGGGCCTGGTCTGGTTTCTAAATACAGAAAGAGAAATCCATGTTTTATCAAGGAACACATACACTGATCATGCTGTTAATAATGATTCCTTAAGGAGTGGATACAAATATAACATTTGGTTGGAAGGTTCATACAGAGGTGAACTTTGCCTCAGGGCCTGTTCAGGCCTTGGGACTTTGATCGGTCCTCAGACCTACAATGAACTACAACCTTCATAACAATTCTTTCAAAAACACAGTTTAGATTTACATATTAGGCATAAAGGCATCTCCTCTTGTGCTTCAAGTAAGTGCTGTTTAATTTCATTACTCTGACCTATTCACCTTCCTTTTAAAACATGCCTAAATAGTTGCTGTTATTCTCTGCTATTTATCAAATGCCTCTCTTTTCTTGAGACTGTCTGTCCTAAGACAAGTCTCAATACTCCACTTCCCAGCACAAAGCATCACAACTCTAACATGGAATGTCAGAGTGCACACCAAGTGCACACGCTGCAATGATGACAGGCACTGCCACAAATGCATTTCACAGCAGCCTCCAATTTGGCAGCCATGAAGCCAATCCCACCAACAAGAATTTTCTTCTTTCTGCCACTCTTCTGCTGCTCTTTGTGTCAAGGTGATTCCTGACAGTTGGCTTTCAAACCCATCGCTGAGAGCAGTGCCACATACCTGTCCCATGCCAGCCCAGGCTCCTCCTTGGCCAGCAAGCAGATAATCCAAGGCCATGAGGTTCTGTGCAGTCCCCATTTGTGTTTGTTGGAGCTCACAGGATGTGCTATTGCACATTTTAACAGCATCATTGGCTGCTTCTGCTAATAATCCATTCAGCTGATTCATGCAAACTCCACAGGACAGGGCAGCACACATGGGGCACAGGAGGAACCAGAATCTTTTGCTTTCTGAAAGCCAAGGCACTCCTTGGGGGAAAATGTTCTCTGGGCCCCAACTCTTCCTTGTGGTTGTGGCTGAAGGACCCGAAATGGTGGCCCTGCAGCCAAGAGTGGTGTGACACTGACACCAACCAGCTCCAGCACCCCAAGTTCTACTGACACTGGCAGGGATGGGAAAGCACAGAAATCCTCTCACACTGCGGCCTCTAGAACTAGAACAGGGTTTCGTTTCTCCTGAAGGGAAATCTATGGGAATCCTGTCAAAGTGATCACTGTATTCCTGTGTTTTCTTTAACTGTCCCTTCACTGACAGGGACGAGTCAGAACCCATGGACAGAGTTCTGGCCACCCCACAGGGTGGGCCCTCCAAGGGAACCCCATTCCTCCCAATTTCAGCTGAGAACACACCCAGCAATTGCTGACATACACTACTTTGGCTACCCTGATCTTTACATTTTCATAACTAATCATTCCATTTTGATCACTAACCCCTTGGTGAAACACTAGAGGTGTTTGTGGCAGACAAAGATTCTGGCTGACCATCAAGGTACAACTTACAGACATCAGCAGTACTTTAATGACACTGTTCTTCATTCTTTTTTCTCAATCTCAGTCGAGTTAGGAACAGTAATTCTGTTGTCCATGGAGCTGGTGCCTTTTTAGTTCCAGAATAAAGCCCCCAGGCCCTTTGCTGTTCAGCTTTACCATGTTGTCTGTGCCTAACAAGGCTTGGGGGGCCCTTTCCCCTCTGGCTGGAAGGGGGCCGGGTCCCAGTCCCTGAGGGGCACCCAGGCTCCTGGATGGAATTCCTGTGCAAGTCCCTCAGGGTCACAGCAGCCTTCACATGGAGCCCCGTGGATCAGAGCATTTTCCAAAGGGGCCCTGGGGGCAAACAGGGAGATTTGGTCTGGCAGGATGTGTGAAACAATATCCTGTCAGATCTATTTGTTCTCACACAGAACACTTGGCTGCAGGGACACATTCCCTTTGTTCCTGCCCAGGTTTCAGGACTCAGAGTTGTCTTTCCTGGGAGCTGTTCCTTCAGCTACCTCAGGAGGGCCTTTTGGCCTCCAGACCCACACTCTGGCTCCATTATTAGGAATGCTGGATCCAAACCCTTTATCTCCACAAATGGTGGGGATTGGAGGTGGAGCTCCTTTTTTCACAATCGTTCTTAAAATTGCAATATCAATAATTGTGCTACGCTGTCACGGGGTTTGAATAATCCCATCTTGTTCCTATTCTTTTAAAGAATTACTGTCATTTCTCCTTGATATTCTGCATCAACTCCTCCTGCCATGACATGAACACTTTGCAAGGCCAAGCTCCAAGCGAGCAGTTACCAAAGCAAAGTGTCCTGGAGGAATCTGAATTCCTGTTTCAGTACTGACAGCTCTCATTTGCTTTGAATTTATCCTAATTCATTCCAATGCATGAAGGCCCAGCCCTGCAGCCTCTGGGCTGGCCCTGCCAGGGGCCATCACAGCCAGAACAATTTCCCAGGCAGTCCAAGTCTCACTGCCCATGGCTGGATTTGCAAATTGGGTGCAGCCGTGCACAGCCAGGGGGTTTCCATTTCCCCAGTGGGCCATTGTTAAGGGCATGGAGCACAGCTGGGAGATGGGTTCTCCATGGGCACAGGTTCCCATCTCCTCATTCTTTCAACTGCTCTTTTAACAACCCCTTCACCCCTTCAACCAATCCTGCAGCTTGTGGATAGTCTGGGACATGAAAAACCCTGCAGGCTTAATCACTGTATTTTTCACAGGAACAGACAAAGCACTCTACATCACAGTATCAGCAAACCCTGTAAAAATAGCCAATGTCATCCCTTCCTCCTTTATTCATTGTTTACAATCTCACAAAGCTGACCACTGACATTAGGGTCCTGGCATACCCTATTCTGTAGGGTATTTAGTGTTACATCCCTGAGCAAACAAAGCTAGCAAATTAGTAATGTCAGCACTATTTCACATTATTAATATTTTATATGTACATATTGTTATAAAAAATAGATATAGATAGATACAGACATATATATATATATAAAATAAATATATAAATATATATAAATACATATATAAAGATATATGTAAAGGTCTCCTTATACTATAAATACGTATGTAGTTATATATTATATTACATTTCACTTGCACAAATGCATCTGAGCTCAAGATTAAAACCTTCTTCTGTTCCTCCATGCATTCCAACAATAATTGTTCCTTCTGAACGTGCTGTTTCCAATGTACTCTTAACAAATTCATCTTTGTCTGCCCAAACCCACAAGTTCTTTTCCACATGCAATTTTTGGATGCATTTGAAGACATCCAGGGGTGCAGCTTCTTTTAACCGACTGCCCCACTGCTCCCACAGTGCTCTGACCTCAGCCCACTCCAGAGCCAGGGAACTCCAGGGAAGGGCTTCCCATCTGGGAATTCCTGATGGGACTGATTCCTCAATTTACACTGAACAAGTGACATTTTGTTGTCATCTGGCCAGACTGTGCCAGTTTTGTTTTATCAGTGGGCAGGGTCAGCACCAAAGACACAGACTCCAGCTGAAGGAATCAGTGTCATTTACTGCAGCTCAGAGCAGCAAAGAATCACAAAAGGAGCAGCTCAGCAATGCACCCAACCATCCCCACCAAATATTGCCTGCAGTGATTAACAAAGATCCAGCAGCATTTACCCTCAGCCTTTCCCATCCCCCAGATCCACCCAGCAGCTGGGGGAAGCTGTCACAGCCCAGGGCTGCAGAGCCACTCCTGGGCACTGGGAATTCCTGCAGGTGCCTCCAGCCACAGGTGAGGCTCCAACCCCGCTGGGAGAGGGCCCAGCTCTGACAGTGCTGAATGAACAAACTGACAGCACTTCCAGTGCGGGAACATCTGGGTTCATCCTCCTCTTGGCTCCCTCCCAAAGCCTGGCCAGGGCTCAAGGAGGAACCAAGGCAGCTGACGTTGATCCTTCAGCCCCAAACAAGGCCAGATGTCAGATTTCATGGCCTTGTCTGCCTTCTAAATACAGAAAGGTCAATACATGTTTCACTAAGGAGTGCCTACATCTATCACAGTGCTAATGACCATGCACATTCCATTAGGGAGCAGATACAAAGATAACCTTTGGCTGGAAGGTTCATCCAGAGGCACCTTTGGCTCAGGGCTGCTGTCCAGGCCTCACTCAGGGCTCTTGTCCAGGCCTTGGCACTTCAGGGACGTGGTTTAGTGCTGGCCTTGGCACTGCTGGCTGACCGGCTGCACTGGGGGAGCTCAGAGGTCTTTTCCAACAGAAAGGATTCTGTGATTCCATGATTATATCCACTGCATTCAGCTGGGTCTGTTTTAGCAGCATGACTTTGCTCACAAAGTTCCCTCTTGCCCAGCTCCTGTGGCCTGAGGCTTCAGCTCCTTCAGCTCCTGGTGCTGAGCTGCTCATGCTGAACGAGACGACTCGCAGAGACGAATACAGTCCATCCAATTCCTGCTGGGACACGGAGAGGGGAGGCTGTGCAAACAGGAGCATTGTTTGCTGTGGCCTCCTCTCTGCCCCTCACGCCTTTCAGCGCTTTGAACCAGCCAAGGGCTTTCTCCAAGAGTGCAATGGAGCAGCTGTTCCTGCTCCCGGGCCTGGCTCTCTCCAGTCTCTGACCTTGCCCGCTTCTGTCCCTCTTGCTGTGCCCTCTGTTCCCCCAGGGCTCGCTGCCTGCTGCCCAGGACTGTGGCACTGGCACAGATCCAGTGCTCCAGACCCTCCTTTCTGTGCCCTTGGAGCTGCCTGGGCACAGCAGCCTTTTCCATCTGGAAGCTCCACATGCACAGGGAGTCCCCAGCTCCGTTCCCTGCACAACCTCCAGGAGCCCAGGGCTGCCATCTCAAGTCCCTGCTGGCACTGGGGGCTCCCAGGTGCCTCAGGCTGCTGTGACACCGCTGCACACGGCAGGGAAGAGGGGCAGGGGCTGTGCTCAAAGTCAGCTCCATCTGCTGCTGCTGCTGTGGGGTCATTTGTGCAGCCCTGGCCCAGAGTCAGGGATCAGATCCAGGCCCTGCTGCTGCTCCCTCGGGATCAGCCCCACTTTGGGTGTTGCTGTCAGGGCCAGCAGAAGCCCTGGCTGGAGCAGCAGGTGCTGACAGTGCCCCAAGCCCCGGGGCTGGAGGGGTCCCTGGGCTGGGGCTGGCAGGGAGCTGCCCCTTGTTCTCTCTCTGTGCCCCAGGCAAAGCTGGGCCGGGCACAAGTGGGGCAGCACAGCCAACAGGGAGCCTGCCAGTCTCTTCCAGCCCTGTCTGCTCAGAGTTTGGGCCTTGGAGCCTCAGGTGGCCAAAGGCAGCTGCTGCTGGTCCCTCTGGGTGTGCCCGTGTTCAGCAGTGCTGCTCCATCAGTCTGTGCCCAGCAATGGGGAAAAGCCTCAGCCCTGCAGGGCCAGGAGCTGCCGGGCTCTGCCTGAGCAGTTCAGCCAGCAGGAAGGGAGCTGCTCCACACGGGAACCAGGAGCAAAGGACATTCCTTCTGTAGGACATGTTTTCTATCTAAAGGAAAAAAAGGGAAAAGAAAAAAAAACTATATAACATGGGAAAGATAAAAAAGCATTAGTGAAAAAACTTCTGTAACTTTGCATTAGGAGGTAAATGATCTTTTTAGAAAGATAACTCAGTTATTTACATTGTAAATGTGCTGGTGGTATGGATCCATCTCATTGACCTCAGCAGCCATTTAAAAGGTTTTGGCCTTTATTTCCAACTCTGGCATTTGAAATTGTGGTCAAAGCAAGAGGAAATTGCTTTGTGCCCTTCCAGCTCCAAGCAGGACTGGGAATGGAAACTCTGTCAAACCCCAAATCCATGAGAAGAGTCCCTTCCTTCTCAGCTTGGTAATGAGCTGCACATTCCCTTTCAAATTGTCAGGGATTTCTAAAGACACCAAGTCCCACTTACATCTTTTTGCTCCTGGTTGGGAAGTGCAGAAGGGCAATTCTCCATCCATCAGCTCCAGCCTGCACTGCCTCAGGAACACGGCCCACTCGCCAGCTTTGGCCCACTCGTGGCACTTCTAGAGAAGGAAGAAAGTGCAACTGCACAATTCCAGCCAACACAGAAGGAAGAATGGGACAGACAAAACATCCTGTGCAGATCCAGGCATTCAGGTGGGACTGTGGAGAGTCTGGGTCCTTGCCAAATGGATGTGTGCCCCCAGCTGCAATCTCTGGGCCTGCAGCAGAGTCTCACTCACCTGCCAAAGCAGAAAGCTCAGGCGCTGTGCTCGGAAGGGGCTCGTCTGATGCAAAGCTGTCATGGCAATGTGAGGGCAGAGCCAGCCCAGCTGAGCCCAGGGCTGAGCCCAGCAGAGCCCTGGCAGAGCCCAGAGCAGCCTCAACATGCGCAGAGCCCGGCTGCAAGGAGAGAAAGCAGAAACTGCCCGTCAGCTGAGGGCTCCTGTCCCCTTGTGCCAAGGCCTGCGGTGCCCAGGCCATGCTGGCTGTGCCCAGAGCTGTGCCCAGAGCTGCCCATCCCTGCTGCCTTTGGCAGCAGAGCAGGAGGGCAGGACATGTGCCCAGCCTGCAGCCAGCCACGGCACATCCAGCCTCAGCAGCTGCCCAGAGCCGGATGCTCCTGTGCTCGCTGCCATCTCCCAAAAGCTCTGATCCCACCCTGCCAAGCACACAGGGACCCACCTCACGCCATCCAAGGCTGGAAGAAAAGCTGCTCCCAAACCATGGCCTCAGCCTTCTCCAAGGGCACGGCCCATCCATGCCACAGCTGCTCCCAAGCACTTCCCCATCCACACTGGACCACCTAGAATGCTTCCTCTAGAAAAACAAACAACACATTTTTGAGGAGAGATTAGAGGTAAAAAGGGAAAACAAGAAAAAAATTCAGAACTCTTATCTCTGTCACGGCCTTGAGGAAGGCCCAACCCCTACATGCTAGGGAAAAACCCAGCCTTGGGGGAGGGAAGCCCACACTTTCTCTCTTCCCCCCATCTCTGCCCATCAAAATCACTGTGATCCCAAAGCAAACAAGGGCAGTGGAGCAGCTCAAGCCCTTCCTTGCCTGCAAAGCAAAGCAGCTGTGCACAGCTTCTGGAGTCCCACCTCTGCTCCCACCATGGGCCTTTCTTTGTGTCGGGCTGGCTGCCCCAGCCCAGGCCACGGTGGGTGCTGGGGGCTGTTGGCAGGGCCAGGAGCCCACTCCCATTTTGTACCCACCCCAGCCCATCCCCCCAGCCCTGCCAAAAAGCAGCTGGGCAGCCGACTGAAGAATGAGTTGCATCTGCCCCAGCAAAGGGGGAACCTTTGCTTCCCAGCCAGGCTGGGCAATGCCTGGCTGGGAACTCATCTACAAAGTCCCTCTGGACTTTGGCTTTGAAGAACGGGCCAGAATCAAAGTCCATCACCTTCAGCCGCCGGTGGCCAGGCTGAGGAAGAGCTTGTCACCCTTGATGTCATCCTCGCTGTCTCCAGCAGCAGCAGCATCCCCACCTGGTACAGCTTCTCCAGGGGCTCCTTCTCCTTCCCTGCGGTGAGACCAGGTTCTCAGGGCTCTGCCCAGGGCCCCAGCTGTCAGGGAACCAGGACAAGCAAAACCAGCTTGGATGGTGGCCACCAGTGCTGGGCAGAGCAGCTCAGCTCCAGCACAAGGGCTGCGTGCTCCCATCCCATGAGCCTGGGGCAGTGACACAGGCAGGACAAAAAGGTCTGGGTTCCTTTGCTTCTGATTGCCCAGGCATGTGTGGAGCTGGAACTTACCAGGGCCCTGGATCAAGCGTGCCTGGGGCTCTCTCCCTTCTGCTATGGCAGAGGAATATCCTGCACCCAAGCATCACAGAAAAGGTCTTCTAATGTGGGTCTGTCCAAGAAGTGCACGGATAAACACCACCTGATCAGATCTTTGCACTCTGCGGAGAGAAAGCAGAAACTGCCGTCAGCTAGAGAAGGCTCCTGTCTGCTTTGCCCCACTATTCCCATGCCCAGGCCATTCTGGATGTGCTCAGAGCTGGGCCTGAACTTCCCCATCCATTCCCTGTTCTGGAGGAAAGCAGGACATGTGCCACCTCCTCAGCAGCTGCCAGAGCAGGATGCTCACGAGCCCGCTGCTGCCTCCCAGCACTGGTATTCCCCCCATGCCCAGAGAAGAGGATCCACCTTGAGAGAGCCTCTGTGGCAGCGAGAGCTGGCCCCAGCAGATGTTCCAGCCCCTCCTGAAAGGATGCTCCCCACAGACCATCTGGTGCAGCAGGATGCCCAGGGACCAGATTGTTGCTGGCTCGCCGTGGTACCAGCCAAAGTTGTTCCATTCTGGGGGGCTGTATGACGGTGTTCCTATGGAATAGAGATAGAGTTCAGCAGGGGGATGCTGCTGCTCCCACAGCCTGGCCCCAGCATCCCTGGGCGTGTGGGGGCTGCCTGATTGGCACACAGGGTGACCACTGCCCTCTTGCCAGCACCTGGGACTTGCGCACAAACTTAGGCTTGGAAAAGAAGCCACTGAGGGCAGCCCTGGCTAGGCCTGACCATGACATGCAAAGGAAAAACCCACTCTGTGCTGGGGAAAAAACATGCCCTTATCCTCCCTGCCTGCATTGCCCCAAAAATATCATGAATCCAAGGCAAACAGAGCGAGTGAAGCACTCCAAGCCCTTCATCTCACCTGCACACTAAACTGGCTGGGGCACAGGTTCCGGCCCCCCTCTCTGTTACCCCCACCCACGGTGGTTTTGTTTGGCTGGCTGCCCCAGCCCAGCCCCAGTCCTGGGCAGAGGGGCTGGCAAAGGCAGGGCTGCCAGCAGGGCTGGAAGATGGTTCCCCACCCAGCCCCGCTCTAAAGCAACTCAGCTGAAGACTCTGGCCCCTGACTGGCAGCAAAAGGGAGAATCCCCACTGCCACAGCCAGCTTGGGCTGGGAGATATTGGGCCATGAGATGCCAGCACAGGGAGCACACCCCTGTGGAGGCTCACCTGCAAAGTGTGTGTAGACTGTGTCTTGCAGGTAGGTGCCACAGCCAAA
Source organism: Fringilla coelebs (assembly GCF_963513975.1). Lineage (NCBI taxonomy): Eukaryota > Metazoa > Chordata > Aves > Passeriformes > Fringillidae > Fringilla > Fringilla coelebs. Next base: position 1,171,531 of record NW_028167212.1, on the reverse strand, counting down.
GTCGATCAATTTGGCCTGCCCGGTTGCCAGGTCAACCAGGATGTTCCCTGGTTTGATGTCCCGGTGCAGGACCCCGCAGCTGGTGCAGTGCCGCACGGCCTCCAGCACCTGGCGGAACAGCTCCCGCGCCACCTCCTCGGGCAGGAACCCCCGTGCCCGAATGAAACGCCACAGGTCCTGACACCGCTCTGGCCGCTCCAGCACCATCACGATGTAGTTGGGGAGCTCGAGCCACTCCAGCAGCTGCACCACACCAGGGAAGCCGGTGGACACCTTGTCCAGCAGCACCACCTCCAGCGGTGCGCTGGTGCCGTCGGGCTGCGGGAGGAGCACGATGCCATCAGGGGGGGCCGATGCCGTGCCAGGCCTGGGGAAGCCCTCACCCAGCCCGGGATGCTCTGCGCCCTGCGCTGGCCCCACGCCCGCTCCCCCTCCAGCCGTCCTGGCGGCTTCCACCCTGCCGGGCCTCGGCTCATCCCCGCCCGGCAGCCCCGGCTTCTGCCGCTGGCCCCGCTCACTCACCAGCTGGCCCCAGTGCCGGACGCGGTTTCGTGGCACCCTTTTGATGGCCACCTGCAAGCCAAGGGGAGCAGCGGGATGAGCTCGCCGTCCACCCTGCACAGCCCCAGCCCCATCCTCCTCCTCCTCCGCCCGCCGCCGGCCCCGCCGCTCACCGGGACGCCGTCCGAGAGCCGCGTGGCCGCAAAGACGCTGCCGAAGCCGCCGCGCCCCAGCAGCGAACCCAGCCGGTATCGCTCCTTCAGGGCCTCCTGCGCCTTCCCTGCGGGCGGGACGCGGCTGTCAGCGCTCGGCCCGGGGCCAGCAACGGCCCCCGAGCGCCCCTCACCCGCCCCGGGCCGGCCATGCCCAGGCGTTCGCTCCGTGGAACGCGGCACGGGAGGCTCGGGGCCGGCGGCCGCGCTGCCGAGCGGCGGAGCTCGGGCCGGGGAAGCCGCAGGGGAGGCGGCGGGAGCGGCCGCGCCGCGTGGGTCCTCCGCGGGCCCCGGGAGGAGCCGGGACCGGGGCCGGGGCCGGGACCGGGACCGGGACCGGGACCGGGACCGGGACCGGCGTTGGGACCGGGGTTGGGGTCGTCGGGGTCGGGGTCGGGGTCGGGGGGCCGGGCTCGGGCCAGGCGGAGGTAAAGGGAGGCGATGCCGCCCGAGCCCCAGGCACTGATGCCCGCCCAGCAGCGCCGCCGCCAGTACGGGCAGAGCCGGGCGGAGGCGAGACCGCGGCGGGACGCCCGGGGCCGGGCACGGGGCAGCCCCGCCCGAGGCCGGGGGCGGGCCGGGGGCATGGCCCGGCCCGGCAAGGGGAGAGGGAGGCGGGGAGAAGAGAGGGAGGACAGGAACGGACCCCGAGAGAAGGGCACCCGACAGTGGGAAAGGGAGTGCAAGAGAAAGGGAAAGGGAAAGAGAAAGAAAGAGAAAGAGAAAGAAGATAAGCTCTTTTTTGCTGCCGCTGCCGCCGCTGCTGCCGCCGCCTCTGCCGCCGCTGCTACTGCTGCTGCTGCCGCCGCCGCTGCCGCTGCTGCAACTGAAGCACCGGCGCCGTTCGTCCCCGTGTCCGTTCCCCGCTCGCCCCACGAGCCCCACGGCCGAGCCCCGCGCGCCCCGGGGACAGCCCCTGAGTCTGTCCAAACACGGGAACTTTGCAGCGTTGAGCCCAGATGCAGAGCCCTGACTCCTGCACGCTGGCAGAGCAATTCCCTCGCTTGCTGCTGTGCATTGTCCCTGCTGAGGGTCAAACACTGTTAGGGCACCTTCCCTTGGTGTAAGGATTCCTGCCTGACCCCAGCACTGCACTTACATCTCCAGTGTTGCTTTCCAGTAAAAACAGGGAAAGAAAATCTGTGTGTGGCCCATGGTATTTTAGGGTGTCTAAAATTCGCTAAGTCACTGATCTTAGAGGTGAGGTGCATCTTGAATTAATGGGATTGAGAAGTAGTGCAACATGGAAAAGGGGAGCATAGAAATAAATAGAGGAAAACATCTTGGATTCTTTCTTTCATTTTCATTTCACTTCTGGAAAGCTGTTTCAGTTTTCCAGGAATCTTCTCCTGTCTGCTCTTCTCAAGAACCTCTTGTGGAGAGCACGGTCGAGCTTCTGTCACAAGATTTGCCATCAGCTGCAGCTTCTCTTGGCCTTCCACACTGCACTGTGTGCGCAGCAGGACTTTTGCAGCAAAGCAGGACAAATGTTTGGAGGACTTTACATGTCTTTTCTTTTCCTGGTGGGCAGGGGAGTTGTGCCACTGGTTAAGTTTTCATTGTGACTTTTTTGCTGGTTTAGGGGAAATTTTGGGAGGAAACTTCCAAAAAGGGTCAGTCTAGAAAGCAAGTTCAAGTGGCCCCTCCCCCTACTAATTCAGAAAAAGATTTGCCTGGAGAAAAGTGGAAAAAACAGTTTATTTGACAAGTAAAGTATTCACAAGCATGAGAAATGAATAATATTAAATACAACCTGTCACAGCTCTGAAGAGATGACAAATTCAGAAAGTCGTTTTTGTGGGTTGTAGTTGGCTCACTCGGTCTCTTCTAAGTCTTTCTGGCGCTGGAATGCAGCGTCCCAGACCTCGGTGGGCCACAGGTGTGAGCTGCCGGTGTTTTTCTGGGTTTTCAGTGCAGATCAGGTTTAAACAGTTCCAAGGAAAAGGAAAGTCACAGTCCAAGGAACTTCTCTGCCTAAACTAGCTAAAAAAGAAACTGCTAGACCTGGGCTGTGGAGGCACTGGGAAATTTCCAAATCTGGGCACTGGCAGTCCCAGCAAACACCAGATTGGGATGGTGCTGGTGGAGCCAGAACTTGGAAATTTCCAAGTTTGGGCTTTCTGTGCCAGCAAATCACTGGACTTGGGCTGTGCCAGCACCAGGAAGTTTTCAGATCTGGGCTCTGGCGCTGCCAGCGAACACCAGATCTGGGTCGTGTCATTGCCAGTGACAGAAATCTGCCAGATTTGGGCTCTGCTGGCACCAGGAATTTTCCAAATCTGGGCACTGGTGTAGCAAACAGAAGATGTGGGTGGTGTCACACCCAGTCGCAGGAAGTACCGGGTTTTGGATTTCTGTGCCAGCAAATTGCTGGACATGGGCAGTGCCAGAATAGAGAAGTTTCCAGATCTGGGCACTGGCAATGCCAGCAAACAGCCCAATTCAGGCTCCAGGCTCCAGGAAGGATTGGATCTGCACCCCTTCCTGTTTTCCTTCCTTCTTTCCTTCCTTCCTTCCGGGGGTCCTGCTGCCAGCAAACACCAGATTGAGCGGTGCTGTCAATGGAAAATTGCCAGGTTTTAGCTTTCTTTACCAGCAAATTGCTGGGCATGGGCGGTGCCGGAACAGGGAAATTTCTGGATCTGGGCACTTGCGCAGCAAACACCAGATCCAAGTGATGCTGGTGGCAGCACCGGGAAGCTGCCAAGTTTTGGCTTTCTTTTCCAGAAAATTGCAGCATTTGGGTTGTGCTGGCACCAGGAAATTGCCAGATGTGGGCACTGGTGGTGGCAGCAAACACCAGATCTGGGCGGTGCCAGACCCAGTAATGCTGGGCATGAATTTGTAGAGACTTTTTAAGGTTTGATAGAAGGTTTATATAGTATGTATACAAGTAAATTTACAAGAAGGTTCATATAGAACTTACAAGTACCAATGTCGGAACTCAGGACATCCCTTTGGGAGTCCGGAGTTGCTGGGACCCCTGCCAGGGGACTCAGAGACCCTGGCACACAGCCCAGAACACCAGTGGTTCAATTATGAACCATGGAGCAAATTGCCAGCTTTACATGAAGATCTAAAAGCCACAGCAGTTTAAGTAGTGTAATAATAGAATTATCACAAGGTGTATATGAAGATTTTGGGATTTTTAGTATGGGGATTTTAGGGACAAGATGGAGGGACTTGGGCATGTCTAGCCTTTCTTCTTCTTCTTCTTCTTCTCTAGCTCCATCTTCTGTGGTGATTGGTGAACCACTTTTAGATTGGTTTAGAGTAGAAGCTCACTGTCTAACATAGGTGATAGGCATTGGAAAAAAAAATGTAAACATGTTATACATAGTTTTTAGCATATAAAGATAACACCACCCTGGGGGCAGGCAGAGTGCCTGGAACTGTCCTGCTGAGCGGACCTCGGCAGGACAGGAGAAAGAATTTTAGAGATAAGATACAATAAACAACCTTGAGACCGAGAAATGAATAGCCCTGACTCCTTCTCCAAACACCGGGCTGGGAAAAGAGACTTTCCAACTTTTCTCGGGGTCACTCTGACAAGCTAGAGACCCTGACACATACCAGGAATTCAGATTCCTGTGCCAGCAAATTGCTGCACTTGGGCTGTGCCAGAATAGGGAAATATCCAGATGTGGGAACTGGCAGTGCCAGCAAACACATTTCAGGAAGGATTGGTTCTGGACCCCTCCCTCCTTCCCTCCACAAGGTGTCAGAGTGGCTGGACAGCAGCCAGGCAGAAAGGGACCTTCAGGGACAGATGGACAGCAGGTTGGACATCGGCCAGCAGTGTGCCCAGGTGGCCAAGAAGGCCAATGGCTCCTGGCCTGGATCAGGAATGGTGTGGCCAGCAGGAGCAGGCAGTGATTCTTCCCCAGTGCTCAGCACTGCTTGGGCAGCACCTCGAATGCTGTGTCCAGTTCTGACCCCAAATTTCAGAAGGACATGGAGGGGCTGTGCAGGGTGTGGAGATTCAGGGACACCACGCCATAACCCAACTGATGTGCAATGCACAGCTCCCTGCCAGCCCCAGCCCAGGGACCCCTCCAGCCCCGGGGCTTGGGGCACTGTCAGCACCTGCTGCTCCAGCCAGGGCTTCTGCTGGCCCTGACAGCAACACCCAAAGTGGGGCTGATCCCGAGGGAGCAGCAGCAGGGCCTGGATCTGATCCCTGCCTCTGGGCCAGGGCTGCACAAATGACCCCTCAGCAGCAGCAGCAGCAGATGGAGCTGACTTTGAGCACAGCCCCTGCCCCTCTTCCCTGCCGTGTGCAGCGGTGTCACAGCAGCCTGAGGCACCTGGGAGCCCCCAGTGCCAGCAGGGACTTGAGATGGCAGCCCTGGGCTCCTGGAGGTTGTGCAGGGAACGGAGCTGGGGACTCCCTGTGCATGTGGAGCTTCCAGATGGAAAAGGCTGCTGTGCCCAGGCAGCTCCAAGGGCACAGAAAGGAGGGTCTGGAGCACTGGATCTGTGCCAGTCCCACAGTCCTGGGCAGCAGGCAGCGAGCCCTGGGGGAACAGAGGGCACAGCAAGAGGGACAGAAGCAGGCAAGGTCAGAGACTGGGAAGAGCCAGGCCCGGGAGCAGGAACAGCTGCTCCATTGCACTCTTGGAGAAAGCTCTTGGCTGGTTCAAAGCGCTGAAAGGCGTGAGGGGCAGAGAGGAGGCCACAGCAAACAATGCTCCTGTTTGCACAGCCTCCCCTCTCCGTGTCCCAGCAGGAATTGGATGGACTGTATTCGTCTCTGCAAGTCGTCTCGTTCAGCATGAGCAGCTCAGCACCAGGAGCTGAAGGAGCTGAAGCCTCAGGCCACAGGAGCTGGGCAAGAGGGAACTTTGTGAGCAAAGTCATGCTGCTAAAACAGACCCAGCTGAATGCAGAGGATATAATCATGGAATCACAGAATCCTTTCAGTTGGAAAAGACCTCTGAGCTCCCCCAGTGCAGCCGGTCAGCCAGCAGTGCCAAGGCCAGCACTAAACCACGTCCCTGAAGTGCCAAGGCCTGGACAAGAGCCCTGAGTGAGGCCTGGACAGCAGCCCTGAGCCAAAGGTGCCTCTGGATGAACCTTCCAGCCAAAGGTTATCTTTGTATCTGCTCCCTAATGAAATGTGCATGGTCATTAGCACTGTGATAGATGTAGGCACTCCTTAGTGAAACATGTATTGACCTTTCTGTGTTTAGAAGGAAGACAAGGCCATGAAATCTGACATCTGGCCTTGTTTGGGGCTGAAGGATCAAAGTCAGCTGCCTTGGTTCCTCCTGGAGCCCTGGCCAGGCTTTGGGAGGGAGCCAAGAGGAGGATGAACCCAGATGTTCCCGCCCTGGAAGTGCTGTCAGTTTGTTCATTCAGCACTGTCAGAGCTGGGCCCTCTCCCAGCGGGGTTGGAGCCTCACCTGTGGCTGGAGGCACCTGCAGGAATTCCCAGTGCCCAGGAGTGGCTCTGCAGCCCTGGGCTGTGACAGCTTCCCCCAGCTGCTGGGTGGATCTGGGGCATGGGAAAGGCTGAGGGTAAATGCAGCTGGATCTTTGTGAATCACTGCAGGCAATATTTGGTGGGGATGGTTGGGTGCATTGCTGAGCTGCTCCTTTTGTGATTCTTTGCTGCTCTGAGCTGCAGTAAATGACACTGATTCCTTCAGTTGGAGTCTGTGTCTTTGGTGCTGACTCTGCCCACTGGCAAAACAAAACTGGCAGAGTCTGCCCAGATGACAAAAAAATGTCACTTGTTGAATGTAAATGTGAGGAATCAGTCCCATCAGGAATTCCCAGATGGGAAGCCCTTCCCTGGAGTTCCTTGGCTCTGGAGTGGGCTGAGGTCGGAGCAGCGTGTGAGCAGTGGGGCAGTTGGTTAAAAGAAGCTGCACCCCTGGATGTCTTCAAATGCATCCAAAAATTGCATGTGGAAAAGGAAAAGAACTTGTGGGTTTGGGCAGACAAAGATGAATTTGTTAAGAATACATTGGAAACAGCACCTTCAGAAGGAAGAATTATTGTTGGAATGCTCCCACATGGAGCAACAGAAGGAGGTTTTAATATTGAGCTCAGATGCATTTGTGCAAGTGAAATATCAATATAATATATAACTATATATGTATTTATAGTATAATGACTTGAAAATGTATTTATATATGTATTTGTATATTTATATATATTTTATATACGTATATGTCTATATCTATCTATATCTTTATTTCTAAAACAATATGTACATGTAAACCAATGACCATGTGAAATAGTGCTGACAATATTAATTTGGTAGCTTTGGCTGCTCTGGGAAGTAACACTAAATACCCTACAGAACAGGATTGGCCAGGACCCTATTGTCAGTGGTCAACTCTGTGAGGTTGTATACAATGAGAAAAGGAGGAAGGGATGAAATTGGCTATTTTTACAGGGTTTTCTGATACTGTGATGCAGAGTGCTTTGTCTGTTCCTGTGAAAAATACAGTGATGAAGCCTGCAGGGTTTTTCATGTCCCAGACTATCCACAAGCTGCAGGATTGGTTGAACGGGTGAAGGGGTTGTTAAAAGAGCAGCTGAAAGAATGAGGAGATGGGAACCTGTGCCCATGGAGAACCCATCTCCCAGCTGTGCTCCATGCCCTTAACAATGGCCCACTGGGGGAATGGAAACCCCCTGGCTGTGCACGGCTGCACCCAATTTGCAAATCCAGCCATGGGCAGTGAGACTTGGACTGCCTGGGAAATTGTTGTGGCTGTGATGGCCCCTGGCAGGGCCAGCCCAGAGGCTGCAGGGCTGGGCCTTCATGCATTGGAATGAATGAGGATAAATTCAAAGCAAATGAGAGCTGTCAGTACTGAAACAGGAATTCAGATTCCTCCAGGACACTTTGCTTTGGACACTGCTGGCTTGGAGCTTGGCCTTGCAAAGTGTTCATGTGATGGCAGGAGGAATTGATGCAGAATGTCAAGGAGAAATGACAGTAATTCTGTTAAACAATAGTGAACAGGATTGTATTATTCAACCCCATGAGAGGGTAGCACAATTATTGATACTGCAGTTTTAAGAACCGTTGTGAAAAAAGGAGCTGCACCTCCAATCACCACCATTTGTGGAGATAAAGGGTTTGGATCCAGCAGTCCTAATAATGGAGCCAGAGTGTGGGTCCTGAGGCCAAAAGGCCCTCCCGAGGCAGCTGAAGGAGCAGCTCCTAGGAAAGACAACTCTGAGTCCTGAAACCTGGGCAGGAACAAAGGGAATGTGTCCCTGCAGCCAAGTGTTCTGTGTGAGAACAAATAGATCTGACAGGATATTGTTTTACACATCCTGCCAGACCAAATCTCCCTGTTTGCCCAAGGGCCCCTTTGGAAAATGCTCTGATCCACGGGGCTCCATGTGAAGGCTGCTATGACCCTGAGGGACTTGCACAGGAATTCCATCCAGGAGCCTGGGTGCCCCTCAGGGACTGGGACCCGGCCCCCTTCCAGCCAGAGGGGAAAGGGCCCCCCAAGCCTTGTTAGGCACAGACAACATGGTAAAGCTGAGCAGCAAAGGGCCTGGGGGCATTATTCTGGAATTAAAAAGGCACCAGCTCCATGGACAACAGAATTATTGTTCCTAACTCCAATGAGATTGAGAAAAAAGAATGAAGAACGGTGTCACTAAAGTGCTGCTGATGTCTGTAAGTTGTACCTTGATGGTCAGCCGGAATCTTTGTCTGCCACAAACACCTCTAGTGTTTGACCAAGGGGTTAGTGATCAAAATGGAATGATAAGTTATGAAAATGTAAAGACCAGGGTAGCCAAAGTGCTGCATGTCAGCAATTGCTGGGTGTGTTCTAACTGAAGTTGGGAGGAATGGGGTTCCCTTGGAGGGCCCACCCTGTGGGGTGGCCAGAACTCTGTCCATGGGCTCTGACTCGTCTCTGTCAGTGAGGGGACAGTTAAAGAAAACACAGGAATACAGTGATCACTTTGACAGGATTCCCTAAGATTTCCCTTCAGGAGAAACCAAACCCTGTTGTAGTTCTAGAGGCCACAGTGTGAGAGGATTTCTGTGCTTTCCCATCCCTGCCAGTGTCAGTAGAACTTGGGGTGCTGGAGCTGGTTGGTGTCAGTGTCACACCACTCTTGGCTGCAGGGCCACCATTTCGGGTCCTTCAGCCACAACCACAAGGAAGAGTTGGGGCCCAGAGAACATTTTCCCCCCAAGGAGTGCCTTGGCTTTCAGAAAGCAAAAGATTCTGGTTCCTCCTGTGCCCCATGTGTGCTGCCCTGTCCTGTGGAGTTTCCATGAATCAGCTGAATGGATTATTATCAGAAGCAGCAAATGATGCTGTTAAAATGTGCAATAGCACATCCTGTGAGCTCCAACAAACACAAATGGTGACTCCACAGAACCGCAGGGCCTTGGATTATCTGCTTGCTGGCCAAGGAGGAGCCTGGGCTGGCATGGGACAGCAGTGTTGCACTGCTCTCAGGGATGGGTTTGAAGGCCAACAGTCAGGAATCACCTTGGCACAAAGAGCAGCAGAAGAGTGGCAGAAAGAAGAAAATTCTTGTTGGTGGGATTGGCTTCATGGCTGCCAAATTGGAGGCTGCTGTGAACTGCATTTGTGGCAGTGCCTGTCATCACTGCAGCGTGTGCACTTGGTGTGCACTCTGACATTCCATGTTAGAGTTGTTGTGATGATGCTTTGTGCTGGGCAGTGGAGTATTGAGACTTGTCTGAAAAGAGACAGTCTCGAGAAAAGAGGCATTTGATAAATAGCCAAGAATGCCAGCAACTATTTAGGCATGTTTTAAAGGGAACGTGAATAGCTCAGAATAATGAAATTAAACAGCACTTAATTGAAGCACAAGAGGAGATGCCTTTATGCCTAATATGTAAATCTAAACTGTGTTATTAAAAGAATTGTTATGAAGGTTGTAGTTCATTGTAGGTCTGAGGACTGATCAAAGTCCTAAGGCCTGAACAGCCCCTGAGGCAAAGTTCCCCTCTAGATGAACCTTCCAACCAAATGTTATATTTGTATCCACTCCTTAAGGAAGCATTCTTGACAACATGATCAGTGTATGTGTTCCTTGATAAAACATGGATTTATCTTTCTGTATTTAGAAACCAGACTGTTGCCCGACAGAGAGACACGAAACAACTAGGTTGTTTAGTGCGGTGCTTTATTGAGGGCCCTGGGGTCTGAGGACTATCGTCTCAAATTCAGAGCCCGCCGTTCCCCTTTTTCGTCAGGTTTTTATATCCTTTTACAAAGTGGTGTAGATACAGAAGTACACAATGCAGTTACATAAACCGTACACAATGCAGTTACATAAACCTTGTAGATATTATTTCTAAAAGTCATAAATTCTATACGCTTGTCTACTCAAAACTATAGGTTACCCCCCTTTAATCTTCCTTGCTTGTCTTCCCACCACCAGGACCCTTTATCATTGATTTATTATTTCACTGTGTTCTGCATGCTCTACTAGATCCTTTAATTATTAGTTTGTGGTTCTTAGTATATTCCCAGGCCTGTTTCCCAGGGCCTGCTTGTGAACTGCTTTCTAAGCCTTAGCATAACTACTGCTATTGCTATATCTACATTAGTTCTTTTCTTGTTATTTCGGTATCAAGACCAGGCCCCATCTGGCCTTGTTTGGGGATGAAGGATCAAAGTCACCTCCCTTGGTTCCTCCTTGAGCCCTGGCCAGGCTTTGGGAGAAAGCAATGAGGAGAATGAAACCAGATGTTCCCACAGTAGCAGTGATGTCAGCTTGTTTGTTTAGAAGTGTAAAAGCTGTGTCCTCTCCCAGCAGGCTTGGAGCCTCCTTGGCTGCAAAGGTGGAGGCACCTGCAGGAATTCCCAGTGTCTGGGAGTGGCTCTGCAGTCCTTGGCTTCCCCAGCTGATGTGTGGATCTGGGTGATGGTGAAGTCTGAGGGGAACTGGTGATGGATCTTTCTTTAATCACTGCAGGCAATCTTTGGTAGTAATGACTGGATGGATTGCTGAGCTGCTTTTGTAGTTCTTTGCTAACGATGATGTGCTTTGCTGAGCTTATCCTTCTGTAATTCTTTGCATCTGTGCAATGATATAAATGACACAATTCCTTAAGTTGGTGTCTGTGTCTTTGGTAGTGACCCTGCCCACTGGTGAAACAGGGCCCCCTCTTGCCTAAGTGTTACCTGGCAAGGCAAAACCCCTCCCTCCAAAATTCCCCCCTTCCTCCTTGTTTCCCCCCTTCATACACTGACCATGATGTCCTATGGTCTGGGGTATCCCCGGGCTCAGCTGGGGTCACCTGTCCTGGCTGTGTCCCCTGCCAAGCTGCCCCGCAGCCCCAGCCCCTCCCCAGCGTGGCTGGACGAGGGGCAGGACAGGCCTTGGCTCTGCTGCAGCTCAGCAAGAACAAAACCATCTCTGCGTGCTCAGCCCTGTGCTCAGCACCGGCCCAGCAGTGTCTCAGTGCCAGTGTCTGTGCCCTCAGTGCCTGCCAGGGGTTTCCATGGCAACTGCCAGCACAGGTGACCCAGGTGTCACCCCCAGTGCCGGTTGCCATGGAAACAGTGCCCAGCACTGCCCCTTTCTGTCTGGCTGACCTGGCCTTTGGCCCTGGCAGTGGCGTTGGCTGCTGGTTCCTGGTGCCTGCCCGGCCAGCGCGGCACAGGGCAGGTGGCCATGGCACGAGCCCCCAGCAAGGGATCCCCTCTGGCTCTGGGCACTGACACCAGCCCTGAGCAAGGGGCCCAGGGCAGGTTTCCATGGCCACCAACCACCACAGCGGGTCCGGGCATTGGTTGCCATGGCACCAAACCAAGGAACGGGTCCCCGTGGCCATTGCCATGGCACCTGGTGGCACCAAGGAGTGTCACTGCAATTGTACCTGGAACAGCCCTGGCACCGCTTTGTCCTGAGGGTTGCCATGGCAGCCCAGGGCAGCAACAGCTCTGCAGGCAAGTGGCCATGGAACCTGGCTGCAGCAATGGCTCCTTGGGCTGGTTTCCAAGGAAACCTGAACTGATGGGGGTTGCCATGGCACCCAAACCCAGCAGTGGGGTCAGTGCAGTGTCCATGGCAACAGTGCCTTGCAATGGCCCACTGCAGGTTGGGATGATGATCCACCCTCAGAGCTGGCCCAGGGCAGGTCTGGAGTGCTCTTGGTGGCACCTTGGGCTTGGCACACACTTGAGGAGGATGTCTGTTTGCCATGGGGAAACTCAGGAGTTTTAGATTGCTTCAAAAATCAAAGAAGGAAAATTCCTCTTTGGCTGTGTGCAGCCAGTTCTTCAAGCAAAGCAGGTCCCAGGTGAGTGAGGAGAGACATGATGGCCTTGGGGAATGTGGAGCAAGGTTGTCCACACTGGCTCAGACCTCAAGGCACAGCTGTTCTGAGCAGGCCAGACCTCCTTAGGAGAGTCCCTGCATCAATAGCAGTCACTGAATGCTGCAATCACCTCTTGTGTAATAGGAATAGCAATAAAAGACACTCTTTAAAATACGATTACATATTTCCTAGAAGCTTATTGAACTATTTCTCCATAACTGTAAAAGGAAACCCTCCTGATGAACTGCACTGGCACAGAAGGAAATCAAGGCAGAGCCGTGTTTTGTCAGGGCTTGCTTGATCCTAATGAGCCTCACTGTGCATTTGGAGCTGAGCCCTTGAACCTCAGGGCCTGAGAGGAGATTGCACAAACCTTTCCAGGAGCCAAAGTCAGAGGAAACACCCAAAGTGTCTCAAGGCATTCATGGGTCTCATTGAGGTCTCTCTCCAACACAGGCTCCTCATGGACTCCTTGGAGGAGAGAATTGGTGGCCAGGATGGCACAAAAACCTCTCAGACACTCAGTGTGGAAAGGAAAATCCTTAAAGTATCCCAAACACCTTGAGTGTCTCAAAGCATTAATGAGCCTCAGGTGGGACTTGGGCTCATTTGGTCCCTCAGGAGCTGGGCTGGGGGCTCCAGAGGTGGCTGTGGAGCATTGCCTGTGCTGTGCCAGGGACTGGCAGGCACTGCTGGGCTGGGATAGAGGCTCTGGGGGAATTGGGGTTCCAGGGCAGAGCAGTGCTGGACCTGCCCCTTCCTCTCCCCCCCACACAAAATGTTTCTAGCTAAGTCTCCTCCAGTCTCCCACAGTAAGGGAGTGTTGGAGGTGAAATCCCAGTTTTGGCCATGGGCTCCTGGAGAAGCAGGACAGTTCTTTCCCATAGGAAGGAGAGCATGGAGCCTTCCCCAGGGTTTTGGGGACAGATGAGAGGTGACCCTCATGAAACCATTGCAAGCCAGACTTGTCCTGGCAATATTGCTATGGGAACAATCCCTGGATATAAGGAAATTTGGAGGTGAAATCCCAATGCTGGCCATGGATGCCTGGAGTAGAAGGACAGTTCTTTTTCATTTGGAAGGAAAGCACAGAGCCCCAGTGTTCCAGCAGCAGATGAGAAGTGACCCTCAATATGCCAGGGTCAGCCAGACCAGTCATGCACTCCATGGGAGGCCAAACCAGCCAGGCCTGTTCTGTGTTCCCTTGGTTTTATGGGGCTCCAGAGTGTCACAATGGTGCCTTGGATCCACAGGGCCCCTCTGTGTCATAAAGGTGACTTGATTCCATGGGTTCCAGCACTGTCACAATGGCCCCTTGATTACAGGAAGACCTGCAGTGTCACACTGGCCCCTAGGTTTGATGAGGTCCCACAATGTCACAGTGGCCCCCAGGTGTCATAAGGCCCCTCAGTGTCACAATGGTCCCAATGATTCCATGAGGCCTTGCAGTGTCACAATGGTCTCCATGGTTCCCCAGGCCCCACAATGTCACGTGACTCCTCTGTTCCATGAGCCCTGCAATGTCACAATGGAGCTTTGGACCCTGGGGGTTTGCTGTGTCACAATGGTCTCCTTTGGCTCCACAGTGTCACAATGGGCCATTGATGACAAGAGGACAGTCACCCTGAAGATTTGGTTCCATGCAGCCCTGCAGTGTCACAATGGTCTCCTTTGGTTGCCCAATGTCACAATGGACCACTGACGACAGGAGGTCCTGCAATGTCACAATGGCCCCTCAGTTCCATGCAGCCCTGCAGTGTCACAAAGGCCTCTTGGTTTCACCAGGCCCCACAATATCACAATGGTCCTCTTGGTTCTGTAGGGACCCCCAGGGTCTCAATGGTCTCACTGGTTCCATGAGGCCTCACAGTGTCACAGTGCTTTGCTTATTCCATGGAGCCCCTCAGTGTCACAATGGTCTCCACGATTCCATGAGTGCCCTCCATGTCATAATGGTTTCCTTGGTTCCATGAGGCTGTGAAGTGTCCTACTGGTTCCATGAGGCCTTACAATGTCACAATGGAGCTTTGGTTCCATGGAGTCTCGCAGTGTCACAATGGCCCCTTGGTTCCATGACACCCCAAAGTGTCACAATGGTCTCCATGGTTCCATGAGTCCCTGCGGTGTCACAATGGACCCTTGGTTTGATGGGACCTCTCAGTGTCACAATGATCCCTACAGTCTATGGAGCCACACAGCGTCAGTACAATCTGATGGCAGAATCTATTCTATGGCCTCACACCGTACTCTATGATGTCACAGACAGCTCTGTGATGTCACAACCCCCTCAGTGATGTCACCAAACCCTCTCTGTGATGTCATACTGCCACTCTGTTATATCACAGCACACACTTTGACATCACAGCCTGCTCTATGATGCCACACAGCCATGCCATGATGTCACAGCCTGCTCTGTGATGTCACAGAATCTCCTCTCTGATGCTCTAGCTGCTCAGTGACATCTCACAACTAACTCTGTGATGCCTTAGACCAATCTGTGACCTCACACAACCCACTCTGTTCTGTCACACACCCCCTTGCTGACATCACAGCTGCTCTGTGCCTCTCTGACACAGTCACAGAGGTGCTGCTGTGACAGCCCCCTCTGGGACATGCCACAGCCCCTGCCAGTGCTGAGCCTCTGTGAGCTAAGGTTCAATTCCACCTGTCCAATCTTTTATACACAAACCTTTGAGAAATTCTGGGGCTGGGATTGAAACCAGCTACTCCCAGTCTCCTCTCTTAGAAGGAATTTGAGAAGTCTAGGGGCTCTGCAGGGATTTGAGGATTCATGGTGGGTGTTGGATGTCATTTCTCCACCTCATGTCTCAGCAGGAGTTTCTCCAAAATAGAAATATAGGTTTTGCCTGAAGCTCCCACTGTGCCCATGACAGGAACCCCTGTGAGTGTCTGGGACATCCCGGCTTTTGGCCATCTGGGGACTCCTGGGATGTCACTGTGGAGCCCCCGTGAATGCCTGTGACAGATCGGTGCCTTTGCAGCCCAAGGTCCCCTGGGATGTCACCATGGAATGGCTGTGACTGCCTGTGACCACACGGCTCTTTACCATCCCCAGAAAGCCCTGGGAGGTCTCCATGGAGCCCCTGATTCTGCCTGTGACATTGCAGCTCTTGAACAGCCTGGAGCCTCTTGGAAAGTCCCCATGGAGCCCCTCTGAGGTCCTGTGACAAATCTCATTCTTAGTAGGCAACGATCACCAGCCCTCTGTTACTATGGTGAGTTTTTATGGGAACCATCACTAGCCCCCTGTTGCTATGCTCAGTTCCTCACCAGCTCCAGGGAGACCCCATGCCAGGAGTGGTTGCCACGGACACCAGCTCAGGCCTGCAGCCAGAGCCCATTGCCATGGCAACCATTCACTGTCCCATCCCCAGGATCATGGGACTTCAGAACAACAGAATCGGCTGAGCTGAGAGAGAGCCATCAGGATCCTCGAGTCCAACTGCTGGCCCTGCACAGGACACCCCAACAATGCCAGCCTGGGCCTGGCAGCTCTGTCCAAACGCTGCTGGAGCTCAGAGAGCCCTGGAGCTGGGACCCTTCCCTGGGGAGCCTGGGCAGGGCCCCAGCAGCCTCTGGGGAAAAACCTTTTCCTGACATCCAACCTCAGCCTGCCCCGACTCAGCTGCAGCCGTTCCCTCCACTCCTGTCCCTGGGCACCAGAGTGAAGAGGTTCCCACAGCCCCAGCCAGGGACCCGCTCCCAAGGCTGTTGCCATGGCCACCAGGGCTGGAACCAGCTGGGATGCTCGGTTTCCTCAGGCCGGGGTTCAGGAATGGGATTCCCCAATTTCCTGCTCCTGCTATAACCGCACTGCCCTCACTGCCCTCCCGCCTCCCATGGAAAGCACAAAAGGCAAAGATCCCGGGCTGGGATAAGAACAATTTATTGGGAACAGAAATGAGATAAGCAACAAACAGGAACAGGAACAATATTTATAACAGAAGAAGTAAGAGAAACTGTTTACAGGGAAAATGACAACAAAAAAAAAAGACACTGTGACTGTCTTTTTCCGGCCATGTATTTTCCCCTGCTTGGAAAGGACACCCTTCTCCTCAGGGGGAGAGAGAGAGAGTCTCTTTCCTGTCCCTGGCAATGACCTGAGGTGGGAGTGAATGTAATGACACGGCCATGGCCAGACCTTCATGTTCTTCAATCCCACACCATGTCATTGGCAGGGGCAGGAAAAGGTATTCCCATGGTCTTCCCAGCATGGATCATGGGGAACATGGATCATCAGGGCTCTTCCTAATGCATGTCCTCCCATGGGGGATGAAGCTGGAGCAGTGAACTGCAGTGGGGGCATTTGCAGGGCTTCCATTACCGATGCCTCTGTTGGTGTTTGGTCAAGTGATAGCTACAACTGAAGCTCTTCCCACACTGGGGACACTTGTAGGGCCTCTCCCCAGTGTGGATGCACCGGTGCCTGACGAGGTTGGAGTTGCGCTTGAAGCCCTTCCCGCAGTCGGGGCAGCGGAAGGGCCTCTCCACTGTGTGAATCCGCTCATGCAGGAGGAGATTGGAGCTGGTGTGAAACCTCTTCCCACACTGGGGACACTCATAGGGCCTCTCCCCAGTGTGGGTGCGCCGGTGCCTGATGAGGTGGGAGTTGCGCTTGAAGCCCTTCCCGCAGTCGGGGCAGCAGAAGGGCCTCTCATCCGTGTGAATCCGCTGGTGCTTGAGGAGATCGGACGTGTTCAGAAACCTCTTCTGGCACTCAGGACACTCGTAGGGCCTCTCCCCAGTGTGGGTGCGTTGATGGGTGAGGAGGTTGGAGCTGCAGCTGAAGCCCTTCCCACACTCCCCACACTCGTAGGCCCATTCCCCGGTGTGGATCATCTGGTGGTGGATCAGGTGGGAGCTCTGCCTGAAGCTCTTCCCACACTCTGCGCACTTGAAGGGCTTCTCTTCCACGAGGTTCTTCTGTGGGGATGTGGCCTCCCTGGTCTCCATCATCAGCTGCTTGTCTGGGGGAGGGAGTACAAAGAGAGGATGGGATTAGCCTCCATGTAAGAAGGAAGAAGGACATCCCCCCAGTGTCCCCAGCAGGATGGCATTGGCAGCAGGGTTGTCCTGCAGCTTTGGGCCATGCTGGGCTGGGAGATGGAGCAGGAGAGAGGGGGAAAGGGGCACTGACTTCCTCCTCACCTGCCTGGGTGTCCCAGGGCACCTTCCTCTTCCTCGCAGCCTCCCCCTCCATCCAGCCAGGGTTTGGGAATGGGAAATCCTGGTTTGGGGAAAAATACAATGGATGAGCACATTGGGTTAGGTGGTTCCTCCTGCCCAAGTCCATGTCTAGTGTTGCAGCACATCCACAACGAGACTCTGTGAGCAACCTGCACACCCAGAGCCCAGAGCACACTTGCTTAACCTGCTGACAGACAAGTCCAGAGATGGATCTCTGTGCAGAGCGCCAAACACAGTTTATGGCAATGAAGAAAAGCCAGGGACAGAGACAAAATGGGGCTGAGGACACAGGGTTTTAAAGGGGGGAAAGGGGCGGAGCTGAGGGTCCAGGGCCAATGGGAACTGAGCACAAGTGGTGCAGAGGAGGGGCAGCCAACTGGGGAACCAATGAGGTAACAGGGGCGGAGCATTGCAGTAAAGCAGGACCAATAGGGGACAAGAGAGGGGAGAACATTCTAGGGGGAGAACATACAAGGAAAAACCAGCACTGAACTGGGTGATACCAGTGAAACCTGCTGCATTAACATGAGCCTGGAAATGCTGATGGCTGAGACCATTGTACTCAGAGGGTTGTCTCTCTTTGACCCTGGTCACCTTTGCCCTGAGGTATTGCAGCTCCAGTGTTGGGCACCTGTACCTCCATACTCTAGAACTCACTGGGAATCTGGTGCCCATAGAAACCTCCAAAACACTGAGATTCTGTCCCCCAAAATACACAAATGACCAAGATTCAGCAGAAAAACCCAACCCTGGGTTTCCCATGTCTGGTCTCCCCACTTTGCGCTCCTGGAGGCTGCTCCTGTCTGGGTTGCTGCAGGTCAAGTTTGTATGGGTGTTCCCCTCTCTGGGCTGCTGGGGCTCCTGGCAATCCCACAGGTTCCCCTTCTCTGGGCTCACCACTTTGGTACCACAGGCGTCCCAGGGTCAGCACTGTCTGGAGTCCCTGTTTCAGGGTCCTGGGGTATCCATGGTTTCCCCCTGTCCATGCTGCCAACATGTCCAGGCTTCTGGAGCACCCCCAGCTCTCGTATTTCCCGTTTCTGCTCCCCCCATTGCCGGTTTCCCTGCCAGCCCTGCCGGTGCCGGGCGATCCCCACGTGGCTCTGGGCTGACAGCGCAGCCCCTGGGCCGGGCAGAGGCAGCCTGAGCGTGCGGGGACCCTGCATCCTCCGCTGCCTCGGCAGCCGCGCCCAGCCCCGGGCACAGAGCTCCGGCAGCCCCCGCCGCCCCCTGCCCAGGGAGCCCCGGGGACCCCCGCAGCCGGGGCTGGCTCCGAGCGAGGCGGCCCCCGAGCCCGGCTGCGTGGCCAGGGGGGCACGGCGAGCCCGGGGCCTCTGTGCCAGCGCTTTCCCCGCTCTCGCTCAGCCTTTGCCCGGCCCGGCCTGGCTCCCCGAGCCCCGGCAGGCCCCGCACGGCCACGGCCGGGCCGGGCCGCTCCCCTCAGAGCCCGCTGCGGACACGGCTGGGCCGGGCCGGCCACACGGACCCGCCTGCGCCGGGGGCCCACGGGCCGCCGAGCGCTGCCCGGGCCGCCCGGGCCTCGGCCCCGAGCACAGAGCTCTGCCCGGAGGCTCCCGGCCCGAGGGGCGGCTCCGGGCCCGCCCGGCCGCTCCCGGCTCCCACAGCCCGCCCGGGGCCGCCAACAAAACATCCAACAACAAATCCACAAACCAACCAGTGCCACCCTGTCCTGCTGCGCCTTCCCAGGCACCCCAAGCCCGCGGCAATGCCCCCGGTGCCCCGGGACAAAAAGCTGCTCCGGCCGAGCCCCTTGGAGCCCCCACCTGCGGCCCGTCCCTGGCACACCGATCCCGGCAGCTGCCCCGCTCTCGCAGCTGCGGCTCTGGAGCAGGGAGGCTCTGAAACTGAAACTTTGTTCTTTTGCCTGGAGCAGAGACCCCCAGGGCGTTTTCTGCACCCAGTCCCAGCCCCCAGCGCTTGCTGAAGGCGCTCCCTGCAAATGTCCCGCTGCCAGGGCCCTGTCCTTGCTGTCACCTGCTGGGGCTGGCCATGGACAGAGCTCCTGGACTTGCATTTCCAGCTGCTGTGCAGCCAAAGCTGAGGGATCTGCACCTGCCTGAATGCAACAACTGGAACAGGAGCCTCTCTCCAGGGGGAAATCTCCCCTCCTGTGCCAGCCCGTGGCAATGCTGCCATTCTCTGCTGCTGCTGCTGCTGCTGGGGCACTCGGGGCTCTGGCTGAGCAGCAAAGATGACCCTGAGCCAGGAGCTTTCCTTGGCTGCAGCAAAGCCTCGGCACACAAAGCCCTTCCCGGCTCTGTGCCCTGTGCCAGGAGGGATTGTGCCAGCAGAGCTGACCCAAAATTCCTTCTCCCAGGCACCTTTAGGAAACGCAACATGGAGAAGCCAGAGCCCACTCTCAGCTTTGCGCAGTCCTCCAGAAGAATCCTGAGTGTGAAGCAGCCTGGGAACAGGGTTTAGTGTCAGGGGAGGGAACTCGGAGCCCTTTTCTGCCCTGTGGGCTAAGGCTCTGCATTTCCAATGGCCCTGCAGCTGCCAAAGGGGCCTTTTTGGCTCAGCTGAGAACAGCTCTGCTGAGAGCCTGTCCTAAACCTGCTCTTCCTGCAAGTATGTCAAATGAATCCTCATTTTTTGCAGCCCCAGGTCTTGTGAGAGTGTAGGTGTGACATGTGAAGGATGGAACAGCTCTGCTGGGGGGAGTTCTCTCTTTCTTGTTTTGGTTTGGGTTTTTTTTGGTTGGTTTTGGTTTTTTGTTCTTTATTTGGCTTTGATTTGTTTGGTTTGCTTTTTTGGGATTTTGAGGTCTTTTTGTTTGGTTTTTTCTTCTTTTTTTTTTTTCTTGTTTAGCTGATGATTTTTTTTTTAATTTTTTTGCATGCTTTTGTTTGGGTTTTCTTAGTTTTCTTTTGTTTTTTTTTTTTAATAACTCCCCCTGTCAGCTCTGGGCAGAGCTCTGTCACTGTGTCTGACACTTGTCTGTGGCACTGTGCAGGTGGCCAGGGGACCTTCCCCAAGCTGTGTGCAGAGGAATCCACATCAGCCCAGGCCGGGGTGGGCAGTGGCCGCTCAGTTCCATGGACTGGACACGGCTCTGGACGCTTCCCTTGGAGCGACTGCAGGGAGGGAACGCTGGGGCTGTCACTGCTGGGGTGTGACAGACAGGGGAACGCTGGGGCTGTCACTGCTGGGGTGTCACACACAGCAGAACGCTGGGGCTGTCACCGCTCCTGCCCTGTCCCCATCAGCTCTGCCAGTGCCTCGAGGGGACACAAAGGCTGAGCCAAAGAGTGAGAATTGCAGAAGGGGCTGGGCTGGCTGAGGCCCATTGGGATCAGCCAGTCCAGCCCCTGACCTTGCACAGACCCACCCAACAATCACAGCCTGTGCAGCCCTTGGAGCGGTGTCCAAAGGGCTCTGGAGCTCCAGCAGCCTCGGGGCTGTGCCCATTCCCTGGGGAGCCTGGGCAGTGCCTAAGCCCCCTTTGGGGGAGGAAGCTTTTGCTGATCCCCAGCCCAGTCCTTCCCTGGCCCAGCTCCAGCTGTTCCCTTGGGTCCTATCCCTGCTCACCTGGGCAGAGATCACAGCTTGCCCAGAGAAGCTGTGGCTGCCACTGGATCACTGGCTGTGTCCAAGGCCAGGTTGGATGGGGCTTGGAACAGCCTGGGATAGTGGAAGGTGTCCCTGCCCATAGCAGGGGGTGTAACGAGATGAATTTTGGGGTAACTTCCAAGCCAAGCCATTCTGTGATTTTGGGAGAGATGCTGAAGCTCTGTCTGAGCTTTATCTCACCAAATGTCTGGACCCAGCAGCAGCCATAGGTGGGATCATCTCCTCCTCCCTCTCCCTGCAGCTGGAACTCACCCAAGGGCAGCAACTAAATAATGTCCCTCAAGGGCAGTGAGTGCCAGAAAGGAACGTTGTTCCTTGGGGAAACACAATGTCCTTGCACTTCAGCAGAGCATTGGAATGGGCCCCCTCGAGCACCTCAGCACCACTGCAATCTCCTCTTACTGGACTCGGCCTAGGAGATCTCCCAGAGCAGCTGCAGAGGAGTCGCTGTCACGATGAGGGACGTTTATCAAAGGTTGATGTAGATGAAAACAAGCTCTGGCACCATTCCACATTTTTGTTTGTCACTGGGAAATAAATGCAATGTCCCCATGCCACAATCTCAGTCCCCCCAGGGTTCCTGTGTTCGGTTTCATCCCCTGATACGGAGACACAGGAGCTCTCCTGGCTGGACAGGGTGTCAGGAATCCCTTCCTGAGCTTGACACCCTTGGAGAGGGTGAACAAGGAGATTCCTGGCTGCAGGAGACTGTGTGGGTTTTGGAAACAGGCCAGACCTGGAGAAGGCTCCTTCTACAACCCCTCAGCACCCGGCAATCCCACGTCTTTATTTGTGTGACTCTCTTGTCAGGGCAGGGAGAGGGGAGAGAGGAGCCTCCTTGGGGCAGGGAGAGGAGGCAGAGACATCAAAAGCAGGAGTCCCACAGGGATCTGGGCAGATCTGGATCCAATGGCTGCACTAGGTGTGCCATTCCTAAATCCAGTTTGGGAGAGCCATGGCTGTGTTGCTGTGTGAGCTCTGAGGTATCTGATGGTGAGAGATGCTCAGGTTTGTCCCGTTTGCATCCCCAGGTCCTGCAGAGCCGCTGTTAAACAGCGCCAGGGGATGCTCCTGCCACTGACCCTGGCATGGCTCAGAGCTCAGCTTTCCTCCCTCAATCCCACTTCAGAACTTCACTCTGAGGGGAAGGTGTTAGTGGGTCAGGAGCAGCACAGTCCAGAGAATTGGAGGATGGTTTTATGTTGGTAATTCTGGGAATAACGGGTTTCTCAGGCAGGATGCTGGACACCAGGGATTTCTGCCCTCCTTTCTCAGAAGAGTTTGGGTTTCTTGTGTTAGCGCTGTTCCACAGCTCCCACCATCCCTACTCCTTTCCTTGACACTTCCCCAGCTTCCCAGTGTCCTTTCTCAGGGGGAAGAAAGGAACATCCATGGTGGCCCCACTTGGCTGCCTGGGGCTCAGCTGCTCCTGGAGTTGCAGCATGTCCGGCACAGCCGCTCTCAGTGGGGCTGGGACTTGGTTCAGGCCCCACAGTCCCTGTCAGTGGCCACTCCCCACTGGGCTCACGCTCTGGCCGTGTGGGGCTGCTGAAGGCTCAGCGGGTCTGGCTGAGCACTCCCAGCTCTGCAGCTCCTGACCCATCCCAGGGATGGGGTCCCGCAGTCCCGGTCGGGGCCGTGTTGCCAACGGGGCCCTGTTTTGGGGTGGCCATGGGTACCTGCTGTTCCTCCAGCCTCAGCAGCCCCACAGCAGAAGGGTCCTCTGGGAGCCCAGGCAAGGGATCCAGCTGTGCAATTCCCTCTGTCTCCACAGCAGCTCTCCCCAAAGTCCTTTGGGCTCCCTGAAATACTGCCTCCTGAGGTGATCCGTGCCAGGGAGTCCCAGGGCCTCTGGGCCAGTCCCAGGGGGGAGTTTTTGCCATTCCCAGTCGTGGCCATTTCAGCTTCTGATGTGCTCAGGCCTGAGTGGCAGCCCTCAGCCAGAGCTGGCTTACAGGACAAACCCTGGGCATTATGTGACTAACACCATCAGTTTTAGTTAGCTAAAAATAGATGAGCAAAGTGCTTCTGTCAGCTGTTCAACACCAAACCAGCTGCTTTGGAGACTTTCACATACTCTTGTGTAGTTACCTCCAAGAAATGTATCATTCTAAGAAATTTTCCCAACTGCTGTGAATAGAGGCTTGTAGGATATTTTAGGGGAAACCCTCCAAGCCAAGGACTGGGCTCTGTCTTCTTCTGCTCAGGAGAAGTGCCATGAAACCCAGGAGTTTATGTGCTAAAAATATCATGAAGCCACTTTAAGTTGCTGATTTAGGCCTATAAAACTGAACCCACTTTTGGAGCAAATTTGGAGACCTTACCTACAGGTGGATGCACCACGTAGGATTTTCCCAAGTGCTTGGAAGAGTTCTCCAGGTCCTCGCTGTTAAATGGGGCTTCCCAGTGACTGCAGACTCTGGATGATGGTAAAGTATTTAGGCAATTGGGGATGTGTCTTTCTCAATCCCTATTCTTTCTCTCCTATAATAATGATTAGGTGCATTACCTTGCTTCTTTTTCCTTGTTGCTAAAGCCAAGCACATAGCTGTATTGAATGTCTAATTTTACTTTTGTGTTGCCTTAACACTCACAGTAAAATAAGACCATTCTTCCCATTGGTTTCTGTGCTCTTTAAATCACCCCTGTCAGCTGGCAGAACAGGTATCAGAACCTGATGAAAGCCAGGCTCTGCTGTCATCTAGCTGGGCCTGTGGAATGCAGAGGGCCACTGTCAGTCCATGGCACCCATGGAAGCAAGGCTCAGATGGGAAAAAGGCGTGCACCATGGCACCCCAGAGACCCTCATGGAGCCAGGGCTGCAGTGTGTCACACAGGGAGGGACCTCATGGCAGCAGGAAAGCATTATGAGGCTGTGGAACAAGGTGGCACCAAGGTTCCACTGTGACCTGACAGAACGCCCTGGACGTGAATGGCCCCAAACGGGCCCAGAGACACTTCCGAGACAAAGCCCAGGGAGGGGGATTTGCTTTATTCAGCGCCGGGTGTGCGGGGATATCTCCTCCTAACAGCACACAGGGGCACACAGCAGATTACAATGGATGGTTATACTCTATGCATATTCATGGTCTGCCTTAGAAAAGGTGTGGTTATGCAAATGATATCTCAGTGCTCATTACTCTCATTAGCATACGCGAGGCACAGGCGCAGTGCACACTGGTGCTGGCACTGAGGAAGGCTCCGCATCTTCCTCGGGGGTCTCCTGATGAAGGCTGGACGTCTTCATCGCCGTGCCCTTTTCACCTTTCTCCTCTAGGCATGGGCAGTCCCTTGTTGGCTGTTTCAGCAATTTCCTCACTGGTTTTAGCAAGCTCTGCCCTTCATTTCTGCCAGTTTTGTTCCCTAGCTCTTGCCAAGTTTCATCCTGTGTCTTGAGCTTGTGGCTGAATTTTTGCAAGCTTCCATATTGGGTGCAGTGTCTCTTATTCTTGCCCAGGTATGCCTAGGCACAGTGCTTTTAACCCTTTCACAGCCAAGGACTGCAGAGCCACTCCTGGACACTGGGAATTCCTGCAGGTGCACCCACCTTGCAGACAATGAGGCTCCAACCTCGCTGTGAGAGGGCCCAGCTTTTACAGTGTTAAACAAACAAGCTGACATCACTGCTACTGTGGGAACACCTGGTGTCATTCTCCTGATTGGCTTCTCCCAAAGCCTGGCCAGGGCTCAAGGAGGAACCAAGGGAGGTGACTTTGATCCTACAGCCCCAAACAAAGCCAGATGGGGCCTGGTCTGGTTTCCAAACACAGGAAGGTAAA
The DNA here is from genome assembly GCF_963513975.1 of Fringilla coelebs. Classification (NCBI taxonomy): domain Eukaryota; kingdom Metazoa; phylum Chordata; class Aves; order Passeriformes; family Fringillidae; genus Fringilla; species Fringilla coelebs. The sequence goes on along the minus strand of NW_028167212.1, from coordinate 1,146,947 downwards.
TCCATATTTCACCAATGAACACATACAGAGATCATATTGCTGGTAATGATTCATTAATGAGCAGATACAAATATAACCTTTGGTAGGAAGGTTCATCTGGAGCTCAGCTTTGCCTCAGGTCCTGCTGTTCAGGTCTCAGTCAGGGCCTGGTGAGGCCTCAGTACTTCAATCAGTGCTTTGACCTACAGATGAACTGCAACCTTACCAACAATTCTTTGGATAACAGAGTTTAGATTTAGGTATTAGGCACAAAGGCATCACCTCTTGTTCTTCAATTAAGTGCTGTTCAAGTTCATTACTCAGAGCTATAATTCACATTCCTTTAAAAACAGCCCTAATTAGTTGCTATTTTCTGTTCTTTATCAAATGCCCCTTTTTTCTTGAGACTGTGTCTCATTTTAGACAAGTCTCAGTACTCCATTTCCAGCACAAGGTGTCAAAGCAACTCGAACATGGAATCACAACACACCAAGTGCTCACATTGCAATGATTACAGTGACTGCCACAAATGCATTTCATAGCAGCCTCCAATTTGGGAGCCAATCCCACCATGAAGAATCTTCTTCTTTCTGCCTCCACTCTACTGATATTTCTATCCAGGTGATTCCTGATTGTTGGACTTCAAACCCAGCACTGACAGACATTCTTGCAACATTCCTGTCCTAGAATAGCCCAGGCTCCTGTCTGGCCAGCAAGCAGATAAACCAACGCCATGCAGTTCTGCATGGCCTCATTTGTGTTTGTTGGAGCTCCTGGGGTGTGCTATTTAACAGCATCACTTCTTATTTCTTCTGATAATTGATTTAGCTCATTACTGTAAATTGGGTACAGCCGTGCACAGTCAGGGGGTTTCCATTCCCCCAGTGGGCCATTGTTAAGGGCATGGAGCACATCTGGGAGATGGCTTCTCCATGGGCACAGGTTCCCATCCCCTCATTTTTTCAGCTGCTCTTTTAACAACCCCTTCACCCCTTCAACCAGTCCTGCAGCTTGTGGATTGTCTGCTACATGAAAACCCTGCAGGCTTAATCACTGTATTTTTCACAGGAACAGACAAAGCACTCTGTATCACAGTATCAGCAAAGCCTGTAAAAATATCCAGATTTTATCCCTTCCTCCTTTTCTCATTGTATACAACCTTACAAAGTTGACCACTGACATTAGGGTCCTGGCCAATCCTGTTCTGTGGGGTATTTAGTGTTACATCCCATAGCAGCAAAGCTCCAAATTAGTATTGTCAAAACTATTTCACATTGTTATTAGTTTACATGTACATATTGTTTTAGAAATAAAGATATAGATAGATATAGACATATACATATTTAAAATACATATAAATATACAAATGCATATATAAATGTATTTTAAGGCCTTATTGTACTATAAATACGTATATAGTTATATATTATATTGATATTTCACTTGCAAAATGCATCTGTGCTCAAGATTAAGACCTTCTTCTGTTGCTCCATGTGGGAGCATTCCAACAATAATTCTTCCTTCTGAAGGTGCTGTTTCCAATGTACTCTTAACAAATTCATCTTTGTCTGCCCAAACCCACAAGCTCTTTTCCTTTTCAACATGCAATTTTTGGACGCAATTGAAGACATTCAGGGGTTCAGATCCTTTTAACCAACTGCCCCACTGCTCACACGGTGCTCTGACCTCAGCCCACTCCAGAGCCAGGGAACTCCAGGGAAGGGCTTCCCATCTGGGAATTCCTGATGGGACTGATTCCTCACATTTACACTGAACAAGTGACATTTTGTTGTCATCTGGCCAGACTGTGCCAGTTTTGTTTTACCAGTGGGCAGGGTCAGCACCAAAGGCACAGACTCCAGCTGAAGGAATCAGTGTCATTTACTGCAGCTCAAAGCAGCAAAGAATCACAAAAGGAGCAGCTCAGCAATGCACCCAACCATCCCCACCAAATATTGCCTGCAGGGATTAACACAGATCCAGCAGCATTTACCCTCAGCTTTCCCATCCCCCAGATCCACCCAGCAGCTGGGGGAAGCTGTCACAGCCCAGGGCTGCAGAGCCACTCCTGGGCACTGGGAATTCCTGCAGGTGCCTCCAGCCACAGGTGAGGCTCCAACCCCGCTGGGAGAGGGCCCAGCTCTGACAGTGCTGAATGAACAAACTGACAGCACTTCTAGGGCAGGAACATCTGGGTTCATCCTACTCTTGGCTCCCTCCCAAAGCGTGGCCAGGGCTCAGGGAGGAACCAAGGCAGCTGACTTTGATCCTTCAGCCCCAAACAAGGCCAGATGTCAGATTTCATGGCCTTGTCTGCCTTTTAAACACAGAAAGGTCAATACATGTTTCACTAAGGAGTGCCTACATCTATCACAGTGCTAATGACCATGCACATTTCATTAGGGAGCAGTTACAAAGATAACCTTTGGTTGGAAGGTTCATCCAGAGGCACCTTTGGCTCAGGGCTGCTGTCCAGGCCTCACTCAGGGCTCTTGTCCAGGCCTTGGCACTTCAGGGACGTGGTTTAGTGCTGGCCTTGGCACTGCTGGCTGACCGGCTGCACTGGGTGAGCTCAGAGCTCTTTTCCAACTGAAAGGATTCTGTGATTCCATGATTATATCCTCTGCATTCAGCTGGGTCTGTTTTAGCAGCATGACTTTGCTCACAAAGTTCCCTCTTGCCCAGCTCCTGTGGCCTGAGGCTTCAGCTCCTTCAGCTCCTGGTGCTGAGCTGCTCATGCTGAACGAGACGACTTGCAGAGACGAATACAGTCCATCTAATTCCTGCTGGGACATGGAGAGGGGAGGCTGTGCAAACAGGAGCATTGTTTGCTGTGGCCTCCTCTCTGCCCCTCACGCCTTTCAGCGCTTTGAACCAGCCAAGAGCTTTCTCCAAGAGTGCAATGGAGCAGCTGTTCCTGCTCCCGGGCCTGGCTCTTCCCAGGCTCTGACCTTGCCTGCTTCTGTCCCTCTTGCTGTGCCCTCTGTTCCCCCAGGGCTCGCTGCCTGCTGCCCAGGACTGTGGGACTGGCACAGATCCAGTGCTCCAGACCCTCCTTTCTGTGCCCTTGGAGCTGCCTGGGCACAGCAGCCTTTTCCATCTGGAAGCTCCACATGCACAGGGAGTCCCCAGCTCCGTTCCCTGCACAACCTCCAGGAGCCCAGGGCTGCCATCTCAAGTCCCTGCTGGCACTGGGGGCTCCCAGGTGCCTCAGGCTGCTGTGACACCGCTGCACACGGCAGGGAAGAGGGGCAGGGGCTGTGCTCAAAGTCAGCTCCATCTGCTGCTGCTGCTGCTGTGGGGTCATTTGTGCAGCCTTGGCCCAGAGTCAGGGATCAGATCCAGGCCCTGCTGCTGCTCCCTCGGGATCAGCCCCACTTTGGGTGTTGCTGTCAGGGCCAGCAGAAGCCCTGGCTGGAGCAGCAGGTGCTGACAGTGCCCCAAGCCCCGGGGCTGGAGGGGTCCCCGGCCTGGGGCTGGCAGGGAGCTGCCCCTTGTTCTCCCTCTGCCCCAAGCAAAGCTGGGCCGGGCACAAGTGGGGCAGCACAGCCAACAGGGAGCCTGCCAGTCTCTTCCAGCCCTGTCTGCTCAGAGTTTGGGCCTTGGAGCCTCAGGTGGCCAAAGGCAGCTGCTGCTGGTCCCTCTGGGTGTGCCCGTGTTCAGCAGTGCTGCTCCATCAGTCTGTGCCCAGCAACGGGGAAAAGCCTCAGCCCTGCAGGGCCAGGAGCTGCCGGGCTCTGCCTGAGCAGCTCAGCCAGCAGGAAGGGAGCTGCTCCACACGGGAACCAGGAGCCAAGGACATTCCTTCTGTAGGACACATTTTCTATTTAATGGAAAAAAAGGAAAAAGAAAAAAAATTATAAATTATAAAAGATAAGAATAAAATCTAAGAGTTAGTAAAAAACCATAACATAATGGTTGGGGAAGAAAACAAAACATAAATACAAAGTTACATTCTGTAACTTTGCATTTAGACATAAATGATGTTTCTAAAAAGAGAACTCAGTTATTAACATTGTAAATGTGCAGATGGCATGGATCCATCTTAATGACCTCAGCAGCCTTTTAAAAAATTTTGGGCTTTGTTTCCAACACTGGTATTTGAAATTGTGGTCTAAGCAAGAGGAAATTGCTTTGTGCCCTTACAGCTCCAAGCAGGACTGGGAATGGAAACTCTGTCAAACCCCAAATCCTTTAGAAGATGCCCTTCATTCTCAGCCTGGTAATGAGCTGCACATTCCCTTTGAAACTGTCAGGGATTTCTCTAAAGACACCAAGTCCCACTTACAGTTTTTTGCTCTGGTTGGGAAGTGCAGAAGGGCAATTCTCCATCCCTCAGCTCCAGCCTGCACAGCCTCAGGAACACGGCCCACTCGCCAGCTTTGGCCCACTCTTGGCACTTCTAGAGGAGGAAGAAAGTGCAACTGCACAATTCCAGCCAAAAAAGAAGGAAGAATGGGACAGACAAAACAGCCTGTGCAGATCCAGGCATTCAGCTGGGGCTATTGAGACTCTGGGTCCTTGCCAATTGGATGTGTGTCCCCAGCTGCAATCTCTGGGCCTGCAGCAGAGTCTCACTCACCTGCCAAAGCAGAAAGCTCAGGCGCTGTGCTCGGAAGGGGCTCGTCTGATGCAAAGCTGTCATGGCAATGTGAGGGCAGAGCCAGCCCAGCTGGGCCCAGGGCTGAGCCCAGCAGAGCCCTGGCAGAGCCCAGAGCAGCCTCAGCACCTGCAGAGCCCAGCTACAAGGAGAGAAAGCAGAAACTGCCCGTCAGCTGAGGGCTCCTGTCCCCTTGTGCCAAGGCCTGCGGTGCCCAGGCCATGCTGGCTGTGCCCAGAGCTGTGCCCAGAGCTGCCCATCCCTGCTGCCTTTGGCAGCAGAGCAGGAGGGCAGGACATGTGCCCAGCCTGCAGCCAGCCACGGCACACCCAGCCCTCAGCAGCTGCCCAGAGCGGGATGCTCCTGTGCTCGCTGCCATCTCCCAAAAGCTCTGATCCCACCCTGCCAAGCACACAGGGACCCACCTCACGCCATCCACGGCTGGAAGAAAAGCTGCTCTCAAACCATGGCCTCAGCCTTCTCCTAGGGCACGGCCCATCCACGGCACAGCTGCTCCCAAACACTTCCCCATCCACACTGGACCACCTAGAATGCTTCCTCTGGAAAAACAAACAACACATTATTGAAAACAGATTAGAGACAAAAAGGGAAAAAAAGAAACAAGGTAAAAACTCTTATCTCTGTCAGGGCCTTGAGGAAGGGCCAACCATGACACGCTAGGGAAAAACCCAGCCATGGGGGAGGGAAGCCCACACTTTTTCTCTTCCCCCCATCTCTGTCCCCCAAAATCACGGTGATCCCAAAGCACACAAGGGCAGTGGAGCAGCTCAAGCCCTTCCTTGCCTTCAAATCAAAGCAGCTGTGCACAGCTTCTGGAGTCCCACCTCTGCTCCCACCATGGGCCTTTCTGTGTGTCGGGCTGGCTGCCCCAGCCCAGGCCACGGTGGGTGCTGGGGGCTGTTGGCAGGGCCAGGAGCCCACTCCTATTTTCTACCCACCCCAGTCAATCTCCCCAGAGCCTGGTAAGACCAGGATCTCAGGGCTCTGCCCAGGGCCCCAGCTGTCAGGGAACCAGGACAAGCAAAACCAGCTTGGATGGCGGCCACCAGTGCTGGGCAGAGCAGCTCAGCTCCAGCACAAGGTCTGCGTGTTCCCATCCCATGAGCCCGGGGCAGTGACACAGGCAGGACAAAAAGGTCTGGGTTCCTTTGCTTCTGATTGCCCAGGCATGTGTGGAGCTGGAACTTACCTTTGCCCTGGATCAAAGTGTGCCTGGGCTCTCTCCCTTCTGCTACGGCAGAGGAATATCCTGCACCCAAGGATCACAGAGCAGGTCTTCTAATGTGGGTCTGTCCAAGAAGTGCACGGATAAACACCACCTGATCAGATCTTTGCACTCTGCGGAGAGAAAGCAGAAACTGCCCGTCAGCTAGAGAAGGCTCCTGTCTGCTTTGCCCCACTATTCCCATGCCCAGGCCATTCTGGATGTGCTCAGAACTGGGCCTGAACTTTCCCATCCATTCCCTGTTCTAGAGGAGAGCAGGACATGTGCCACCTCCTCAGCAGCTGCCAGAGCAGGATGCTCACGAGCCCACTGCTGCCTCCCAGCGCTGGTATTCCCCCCGTGCCCAGAGAAGAGGATCCACCTTGAGAGAGCCTCTGTGGCAGCGAGAGCTGGCCCCAGCAGATGTTCCAGCCCCTCCTGAAAGGATGCTCCCCGCAGACCATCTGGTGCAGCAGGATGCCCAGGGACCAAATCGTTGCTGGCTCGCCATGGTACCAGCCAGAGTGGTTCCATTCCGGGGGGCTGTATGACGGTGTCCCTATGGAATACAGATGGAGTTCAGCAGGGGGATGCTGCTGCTCCCACAGCATGGCCCCAGCATCCCTGGGCGTGTGGGGGCTGCCTCAGCAGCACACAGGGTGACCACTGCCCTCTCGCCAGCACCTGGGACTTGTGCACAAACTTAGGCTTGAAAAAGAAGCCACTGGTGTCGGAAGAGGGCAGTCCTGGCTAGGCCTGACCATGAAATGCAAAGGAAAAACCCCCTCTGTGCTGGGGAAAAAACATGCCCTTATCCTCCTGCCTGCATTGCCCCAAAAATATTATGAAGCCAAGGCAAACAGGGTGAGTGGAACAGTCCAAGCCCTTCCTCTCACCTGCACACTAAACTGGCTGGGGCACAGGTTCTGGCCCCCCTGCTCTGCTACCCCCACCCACGGGGGGTTTTGTCAGGCTGGCTGCCCCAGCCGAGCCCCAGTCCTGGGCAGAGTGGCTGCCAAAGGCTGCCAGCAGGGCTGGAAGATGGCTCCCCACCCAGCCCCGCTCTAAAGCAACTCAGCTGAAGACTCTGGCCCCTGACTGGCAGCAAAAGGGAGAATCCCTGCTGCCACAGCACCCTTGGGGTGGGAGATGCTGGGCCATGAGATGCTAGCACAGGGAGCACACCCCTGTGTAGGCTCACCTGCAAAGTGAGTGTAAACAGTGTCCTGCAGGTAGGTGCCACAGCCAAAGTCAATCAGTTTGGCCTGCCTGGTGCCCAGGTCAACCAGGATGTTCCCTGGCTTGATGTCACGGTGCAGGACCCCGCAGCTGGTGCAGTGCCGCACGGCCTCCAGCACCTGGCGGAACAGCTCCCGCGCCACCTCCTCGGGCAGGAACCCCCGTGCCCGAATGAAACGCCAAAGGTCCTGACACCGCTCTGGCCGCTCCAGCACCATCACGATGGAGTTGGGGAGCTCAAGCCATTCCAGCAGCTGGACCACACCAGGGAAGCCGGTGGACACTTTGGCCAGCAGCACCACCTCCAGCGGTGCGCTGGTGCCGTCGGGCTGCGGGAGGAGCACGATGCCGTCAGTGGGGGCCGATGCCGTGCCAGGGCTGGGGAAGCCCTCACCCAGCCCGGGATGCTCTGCGCCCTGCGCTGGCCCCACACCCGCTCCCCCTCCAGCCGTCCGGGCGGCTTCCACCCTGCCGGGCCTCGGCTCATCCCCGCCTGGCAGCCCCGGCTTCTGCCGCTGGCCCCGCTCACTCACCAGCTCGCCCCAGTGCCGGACGCGGTTCCGTGGCACCCTTTTGATGGCCACCTGCAAGCCAAGGGGAGCAGCGGGATGAGCTCCAAGTCTGCCCTGCCCTGCCCATCCTCCCCATCCCCATCCTCCTCCTCCTCCTGCACCCGCCGCGGCCCCCACCCCTCACCTTGGCGCCGTCCGAGAGCCGCGTGGCCGCGAAGACGCTGCCGAAGCCGCCGCGCCCCAACAGCGAACCCAGCCGGTACCGCTCCTGCAGGGCCTCCTGCGCCTTCCCTGCGGGCGGGACGCGGCTGTCAGCGCTCGGCCCGGGGCCAGCAACGGCCCCCGAGCGCCCCTCACCCGCCCCGGGCCGGCCATGCCCAGGCGTTCGCTCCGTGGAACGCGGCACGGGAGGCTCGGGGCCGGCGGCCGCGCTGCCGAGCGGCGGAGCTCGGGCCGGGAAAGCCGCAGGGGAGGCGGCGGGAGCGGCCGCGCCGCCTGTGTCCTCCGCGGGCCCCGGGAGGAGCCGGGACCGGGACCGGGACCGGGACCGGGGTTGGGGTCGGGGTCGGGGTCGGGGCTGGGGCCGGGCCAGGCGGAGGTAAAGGGAGGCGATGCCGCCCCAGCCCCAGGCACTGATGCCCGCCCAGCGGCGCCGCCGCCAGTACGGCCAGAGCCGGGCGGAGGCGAGACCGCGGCGGGACGCCCGGGGCCGGGCACGGGGCAGCCCCGCCCGGGGCCGGGGGCGGGCCGGGGGCATGGCCCGGCCCGGCAAGGGGAGAGGGAGGCGGGGAGAGGAGAGGGAGTACGGGAACGGACCCCGAGAAAAGGGCGCCCGACGGTGGGAAAGGGAGAGAAAGAGAAAGGGAAAGGGAAAGGGAAAGGGAAAGAAAGAAAGAGAAAGATAATGTCTTTTTTCTGCCGCTGCCGCCGCTGCTGCTGCCGCCGCCTCTGCCACCGCTGCTGCTGCTGCTGCTGCTGCTGCCGCCGCTGCCGCTGCTGCAACTGAAGCACCGGCGCCGTTCGTCCCCGTGTCCGTTCCCCGCTCGCCCCACGAGCCCCACGGCCGAGCCCCGCGCGCCCCGGGGACAGCCCCTGAGTCTGTCCAAACACGGGAACTTTGCAGCGTTGAGCCCAGATGCAGAGCCCTGACTCCTGTACGCTGGCAGAGCAATTCCCTCGCTTGCTGCTGTGCATTGTCCTTGCTGAGGGTCAAACACTGTCAGGGCACCTTCCCTTGGTGTAGGATTCCTACCTGACCCCAGCACTGTACTTACATCTCCAGTGTTGCTTTCCAGTAAAAACAGGGGAAGGAAAACTGTGTGTGGCTAATGGTATTTTAGTGTCTAGAACTGGCTAAGTCACCAATCTTGGAGGTGAGGTGCATCTGGAATTCACGGGATTGAGAAGTAGTACAACATGGAAAAGGGGAGCATACAAATAAATAGAGGAAAACATCTTGGATTCTTTCTTTCGTTTTCATTTCACTTCTGGAAAGCTGTTTCAGTTTTCCAGGAATCTTCTCCTCTCTGCTCTTCTCAAGAACCTCTTGTGGAGAGCACGGTCGAGCTTCTGTCACAAGATTTGCCACCAGCTGCAGCTTCTCTTGGCCTTCCACACTGCACTGTGTGTGCAGCAGGACTTTTGCAGCAAAGCAGGACAAATGTTTTGAGAACTTTACATGTCCGTTCTTTTCCTGGTAGGCAGGGGAGTTGTGCCACTGGTGAAGTTTTCATTGTGACTTTTTTGCTGGTTTAGGGGAAATTTAGGGAGGAAACCTCCAAAAAGGGTCAGTCTAGAAAGCAAGTTCATGCGGCCCCTCCCCCTACTAATTCAGGAAAAGACTTGCCTGGAGAAAAGTGGAAAAAACCAGTTTATTTAACAAGTAAAGTATTCACAAGCATGAGAAATGAATAATATTAAATGAAACCTCTCACAGCTCTGAAGAGATTGCACATTCAGAAAGTCCTTTTTGTGGGTTGTAGTTGGCTCACTCGGTCTCTTCTAAGTCTCTCTGATGCTGCAATGCAGCGTCCCAGACCTCAGTGGGGCACAGGTGTGAGCTGCCGGTGTTTTCCTGGGTTTTTAGTCCAGAGCAGATTTAAACAGTTCCAAGAAAAAAGGAAGTCACAGTCCAAGGAACTTGTCTGCCTAAGCTAGCTAAAAAAGAAATTGCTAGACCTGGCCTGTGGAGGCACCGGGAAATTTCCAAATCTGGGCACTGGTGGTCCTAGCAAACACCAGATCTGGATGGTGCTGGTGGAGCCAGAACTTGGAAATTTCCAAATTTTGACTTTCTGTGCCAGCAAATCACCGGACCTGAGCTGTGCCAGCACCAGGACGTTTTCAGATCTGGGCACTGGCGCTGCCAGCAAACACCAGATCTGGGTCGTGTCATTGCCAGTGACAGAAATCTGCCAGATTTGGGCTCTGCTGGCACCGGGAAATTTCTAAATCTGTGAACTGGCGCCGCAAATACAAGATGTGGGAGGTGCCAAAGCCAGTAACAGGAAGCTGCCAGGTTTGGGATTTCTGTGCCAGCAAATTGCTGCACTTGGGCTGTGCCAGAATAGGGAAATTTCCAGATCTGGGCAGAGGCAGTGCAGCAAACACGACATCGGGTTCCTGTAGGTACCAGGTATTTGCCTGGTTTTGGCTTTCTTTGCTAGCAAATTGCTGCACTGGGAGTGTACCAGCACCAGGAAATTGCTGGATCTGGGCACTGGCAGTGCTGGCAAACACCAGATCTGAGTGGTGCTGGCACCAGGTATTTGCTGGATTTTGGATCTCTGTGCCAGCAAATTGCAACTCTTGGGCTCTCCAAGCAGCCCAAGTTTCTGCATCTGCGCACTGGCAGTTCCAGGAAACCCGAGACTGGGGCAGTGACAGTCCTGGCATGAGAAAATTGCTGGGTTTTGTCTCTCTTTTCCAAGAAGTTCCTGCATTTGGGTTGGAACGACGAAATGTCTGGATCTGAGCACAGGCAGTGGCAGCAAACACCAGATATGGGCGATACTGGTGGCAGCACCAGGAAGCTGCCAGATTTTGGCTTTCTTTGCCAGAAAATTGCTGCACCCCTGTCAGGGGGCTGGGCTGCCTCCGGCTCTGGCGCCTGGCGGGCTGCAGCTTCCTCCTGGCCTTGGTACAGTGACCTGGGCGAGTCCTGTGCCCTGGGCTGTGGTGCCATCTCTGGGTCTCTGCTGCTCTCCAGGCCTCGTGGGAAACGCTGCATTGCTCAGCCACATTCCTGCACAGGAAGGATCTCCAACACATGCTGCGGCTGGATCAGACCTGGAGGTTCGGCGAGGGCCTGGTAAGGACGGCCTGCAAGCCCCAGCCTCAGGCTGGAGAAGCCCCCTGAGCGCGCTACTCAGGGCATGCTGCTGGCAGCTGCACCCCTGCGCAGGGCTGCAGTCAGGGCCGCCAGCCTGCGCCCCACACGCCGCTGCCTTCCTTGGGCTGCGTGGGCTCTGCTCCAGACTCCTGCGGCCCCGAGCCGGGTGCCGATGGAGCCCGGCCCAGATGCCCGGCGCCAGCGGCTGCTGGCCGCCAGACAGGGCTCTGTGGGCAGGGGAGACCAGTGCTGGCCGCACGGAGCACCCGGCCAAGGGGCAGAGCCTGCACCAAGTGCACCCTCCTGGCGCTCTCCGCAGCTGGCAGAGGACAGGAGCCAAGCGGCCGAGCACGTGCGCCATGCCCTGCAGTACCTGGAGAGCCCACAGGACTCCCTGCGACAGGCGGCCATCAGGTTCATCGGTGAGCCACCAGCCTGGGCTGCCCTTCCCTTCCCTTCCCTTCCCTTCCCTTCCCTTCCCTTCCCTTCCCTTCCCTTCCCTTCCCTTCCCTTCCCTTCCCTTCCCTTCCCTTCCCTTCCCTTCCCTTCCCTTCCCTTCCCTTCCCTTCCCTTCCCTTCCCTTCCCTTCCCTTCCCTTCCCTTCCCTTCCCTTCCCTTCCCTTCCCTTCCCTTCCCTTCCCTTCCCTTCCCTTCCCTTCCCTTCCCTTCCCTTCCCTTCCCTTCCCTTCCCTTCCCTTCCCTTCCCTTCCCTTCCCTTCCCCACCTTGGCCCGCTGCAGCTCTGCCCCAGCCGCGGCCGCTGCCCCGGCGGTGCCATCCGTGCCCTGCCCTGGGGAGCCCCGCCTGCCCTCGGGGCTGCTGCCGCCCTCTGACAGCCGTGCCCTTGGGCGGCAGCGTGCGGCAATGGCCCGGCCTGAGCCCTGCCGGGGCCAGCAGGCCGTGTGGCCCCAGGGCTGGCAGCGCTGCTGGCAGGGAGCTGTGCCGCTGGCGCCGTGACAGGCTCTGTGTTCTCAGGGATGGCCAGGTGGCATCTCAGGGGCCACAAGCGAGAGCTCCGGCACATCTGTCAGGGTGAGTGAGGGCACAGGGCTGCCAGCCCCCGCTGCCAGGGGGAGCTGCAATCCCTGCCCTGCTGCCGAGGGCTCTGCTCCCTGTGTGGAGCAGGGCTGGCGTGGCTGAAGCACACGTGCCGATTTCAGGCCCACGTGGGGCAATAGTGTCTGGCAGCTTTGGGTTGATCCCCTTGCTCCCTGCTCCCTCCTGGCCATGGCCAGAGCCGGCCAGCATGGCCCTGGCATGGGGGGGGGGGGTCTCCTCGGGTCCCCGCAGATCCGGGATCTGACCGTGGCTCTGTTCCCCTCTCTTGCAGTCCTTGAAGACAAGGCAGAGGACACCAGCCCTTTCACCAGAAGCCTGGCTCTCGAAACAGCCTTTGTCCTCCGGGCTGTGGAGAGAGCTCCAGGCTCCATCTTGCAGAATCTGCAAGATCGCTTTCTCAGGGCACGCAAGAAACGGCCTTGTCTCTGGGGCCACAGCTGGTTGTGCTGCTGGAGCTCTGAGGAACGCTGATTTGAGAGGCTCTCTGTCTGTTATGGCCATCTGAGCCAGGGGAGATTTTTCTTTGCTTTAAGATTGGGGTTTTTCCTTCTTTTTAGTTGTACTTTGGCTCTAAATATAGAATGTGTTCTAATACCCTGACTCCCAGGAGCTTTCTTTGGTGCCCAGTGTCGGCAGGGCAGCGGGAAAGAAAGGGAAAATGGGTCCTTGTGCCAAGCAAGCTGCCCAGGCATGCAGTAGGGAAGGGGAAATGGCCAGAAGGCCCTTGGCCTTTGATGGTTCTGCTGAAGCCTTTGTGCTGGCGACAGAGCGGCTGGGCAGGGGCCGGAGCTGTGGGGATCCCTGCCAGAGCGGTGCCTGGAGATGGCCACAAGCTCCCCTGCCCAGGCAGGAAGGGCCATCTGTGTCCTCCTGCCCGTGTGTTGCTGGCTGCATTGCTGAGGGCTCTGAGGTGCCTCTTGATCCGGCTCCTCTGGAGCTCCCTCGGGGCTGCGCCGCTGCCGGGCAGGTTGGTCGGGCTGGGGGAGACCCTGAGGGGAGCCTGAGGGGCAGCGGGAGGCCGTGAAGGGATGAGGTGCTGTGCAGGCCATGACGGGACAAGGCAGTGGGAAGGCACGAGGGCCCTGTGGGAGAGAGTGGGGGGCAGGAGGCACCAAGGGGACAGGAGTGGCTAGGAACACAGGCTGGTGGGAAGCCCTGAGGAATTGGGTGTCAGAGGCCATAAGCAGCCCTGTCATGAACCGTCCTTATTGACGGATTTCGTGATGATTCGTTTCCATAGGATTTCTCAGTACAAAATAGCAACATGGAAAAGGGGGTTTGCACTAACTAACAAAACAGTGTACTTTAGTGAATGATTATAGCAAAAATGCGTGTGAGGGAAAAGAGGGAAAGCAGGGAAAGCATATGGAGAAGTAGGGGGGTAAAGAGCAAAGAGGAGGCTATAGCTACCGCCCGTTGGAGCGACGGAGTCCTTCGGGGTCCAGCTGAGGTTCCGTCAATCGAGGAGTCATTCCAAGCGCAGGGAACATCTTTGAATTGGACTGGCTAACCTGGGGGTTTTTATTCTATGGAGAATTGTGAAAGGGGCGGGGGGGGAATAATGCAATAGTTTCAAATCAGCTGTGGGCAGAAGCCATTGTCTTCTTGGTCTAATAGTCCCAATAATCACTACCCACAAGCAAACATCACAGTCTGTACCTGCAGCAAACATCACAGTCTGTTCTGTTCCCTCCGCCAGTTCCCCCCAGCTTTCAGTCTCAATCCTTGGGAAGAAAAGGGGTTTTCTGTATGTGAGGGTTTCATGTCTCAGTCCTTGGAGAAGAGGCTTCTCCCATCTCCATCAGTCAGTCACAGTGGTTGCAGAACAGATGAAGGGTCTTCTGTGTGGACCACCTAAAGATTATTCCAGAAAAGAGTCCATCCAAGCTAAGAGGTAGGGAAATTCCAAGGCTTGTTGTTGTAGAACGGGTCAAGGTGCTCCTTTGCACAATTACTTGGCAGGCTGGGAGTTATGTCTCGGCCTTGTAAGCTTGGCAGACTTTCGTCAAACCCGGATATCAAACAGGATCTTTCAGTGGTCTCAGTTTCTGACCTTTTTCATGATGAAAATCATGAGACAAATGAGAGAAATTTCGGACAGACTATCACAGCAGCCCAGCTGTGGGGCCCTTCACGGGGGGAAAGCTCATCCACAGCAGAGGGGGTGATGTGCCCCATCAAAGGGTCCCCCAAAGTGGTCCTTAGACCCTGCACCAGAGCACTGCAGCGTGACACCACAGACCCTCAGTGCAGCAAGGGACAGCGTCCCACTGGCCTCCTGCAAGGGAGGCACCTGGGCATTCCCACCTGCCCAAAGCGTGCATTAATCCAGGGAATGCCACACTGCTCAGGAGGGGTGGCAGTGTGCTGTGGGACCCTCACCACCACGGCGACCAGATGGAGGAGAGCAGCAAGACAAGGCTGGGGCCCTTGGAGGGGTGATCATGCTGTCACACATAAACCCTGTCACTGCCTCCCTGTCCCCCCACCGCCCACCCACACTTCTTTCTCCTCCTTTCTTTTTATTTCTCTTTGCCTCTTTTACTATTCAATAAAATACACCAATTTAGCACAAATCCCAAAACAGCCATCGCAGCTGACAAATGGCATTTCTTGCAGATTGCCACAGCCACACTGCTGATCCACAAATACACGAGAATCAATTTCAGCTGAAAAATGTCATTTATTACAAATTGCTACACCTGCACTGACAATACGGAACTATACCGATCTCAATTTACGTAAAAACAGAAATTTATTGGATTATTACAACCAGTCTGTGTTAAAATATACAAATACTAACTTCAGTTAACAAAACTGAATTTATTTCCAACCTCTAAAACAACTCACTATACACAAAGATCAATAAGGTGATTAACAACTTAATTTATTACATATAACTACAAACGTATATACAGAAACACAGCCTACGCAGAAATACAAAAATAGGCATTCCCTGTCTCAATAGCCCTGTACCAAAAACTCATAGGATTATACATAGAACAGTTAGAATGATACAATTATAGCACTCCATACGTGATGAAATCGGAATAAATACAAATATATACACAAATATATAGAAATATATCTATAAAAATATACAGATGTAAATATAGATTGAATAATACATATTATATACAATGTATATATAAAACGATGGATAACACAAATCTATCTAGAAACACAAAAATATCACTCTGCCAATCTAATTATCCATAAAAATGCATCAATACAAATATACAGATATACATATGCATACATTAAAAAATATCAAACCAGACATATATACCTATACAAACACCAATATCACTATTTTACGCACATGCCTAAAACTGCATAACAGAAATAAATAACAACACACCTGTATACATAGGAAACAGAACTAAACACACATATAACAACAGCCATGTATACTTAGATATATATATATATACACACACACATATATGTGACTACAAACATATATGTATGTATACTCATACATATATACAGAGCATACATGCCTAAACAACATACACACAGAAATATTCCTACGCAAATAGCCACCCACATAGATACATATCCAAATGAAAATCCATCTGTATGTGCAATTCTAGACATGTCTACACAGAGCTCCAACAGAGGGATCCCAGCTGCCCCATCTCCAAAGTCTCTCCCTCGGTCTCCTCCTCCCGGGCAGAGCAGCTCTCCTGGACAGGGACAGCAGATGGGACACCTGGCAAGCAAAGGGAACACTGAGTGAGTATGGGGACGCTTCCCTTGGCAGCAGCTGCACTTCCATCAGGGAAGAGGAAATCTCAGAGCCTCCCCAGGAGGGTCGGAAAGAAAAAGCAGCCGAGCGGGCCAGGCTGTGGTGAGCGCAGCCGCGGCGGGACCGTCCCGCAGCCCCGGCAGCCCGGCACAGCCGGCACAGCTCCCAGCCCTGCCGGCACGGCTGCCTTGCCCAAGGACAGCCCCTGTGCCGGCCGGGGCAGCTGCGCTGAGCAGCCCCAGCACGGGCAGGGCCCGCTCCTGCCCCGCCGGGCAGTGCCCACGGCCACAGCCCACGCCGCCCCCAGCCCCACCCTGCCTACCCGGGCCTGGGGCCTCACCCAGGCTCTCTCCAGGCTGGCAGCAGCAGGTCCCCGCTCACTGCTCTTGCTGCTGGCCTCCAGCTTCTCCCTGCTGCCTCCCGTCAGTCTCCGGCTGTCCTCAAGGTCTCACTCGCAGCTGTGGCAAAAGTGGAGGCTCTGGAATTGCTTCCAAGGCCTGGCAGAGCTGCAGTCCCGGAGCCCTCTGTGCTCCCTGCTGGCCCTCTCCATCCCCTCAGCCCGCCATGCTCTCGCTGAACCCCCAGCCCCCTTCAGTGTCTTCAGCCCCTCACAGTCCTCTCATGCCCTCAGTCCCTTCTGAGCCATCCTGTCCCCCGAGACCCGCCAGCTCCTCAGCCTGTGCCACTTCCCTGTCACCTCCAATGCCACCATGGCCCTCGGCTGCCCCACAGCTCTCAGCCCCAGCAGCAGCTCAGGTTGCCCGTCCCTTCAGCGCCACCGCCCCCTCAGCCCCCTCAGCCCCCTCAGTCTCACCGTCCTCCAGCAGCTCCTCAGGGCACAGTGCCTGGGGCCAGCGGCAGCTCCCAGCGCTCCAGGGACAGCCGAGGCTGCAAGTGCTGCTCCGCCCGGCCCGGCCGCCAGCTCGGAGCCAGCACAGGGAGAGGGGACACAGGGGGAACAGGGGGAAAAGAGAGAGGTGAGAAAGGCAGCCGAGGGGGAAAGAGGAAACAATGCAGCCTAGGCCTACACAAACAGCAATCTATCCATCTATCCCTCTAGACATTCTACAACTATACCCATTTAAAAATGCAACTTCATATATATATATTTTTTTTTACTCTACAGAAATAAAAATTTAACTCTGAAATTCTATGCAGATCAATCAATATACGCTCCTATAAACAGAACACTATAATCTACAGATGCAACTATAATCGTTGATAAATAGAACTATAGAAACCTATAAACATATTTACAAACAGAGGAGTTCTACCTGCCCGATGGTCACGGGCTCTCCCCTGTCTCTCCCTGCCACGCAGGGCAGCCCTCCTGCAGATGTTGCTCAGATGGTATCTGGAAAGCAAAGGGAACGCTCAGTCAATATTGGCCCTTGTGCACCTTTCCCTTGGGCAGCAACTGTCCTTCTACCAGGGACTATCAAAGATGGCCTGAAAGGCAGACTCTCACTTGACCATTTGAAGCCTGCCCTTGAAAGAACAGGGACCATTCCAAGTGTTCAAAAGTGTGTTTCAAAACACTGAAGTATTTCCATAAAGTCTCAGCACTCGCAGTGTAAAGGGCACCCAGGAGAGCTTGAAACATGCTCAGCCCCAGCTGCAACAAAGAAGCCCAGCCTTGTTCTTTCTCTGTGCTGACACAGAGACCTCAGTCCTCACTGAAATGACAGAAGCTGAGGGGTGCTGGGAACTGAGTCATGAACCAGCTCCATCACCTGGCATCTACCAACTGCCCTCTGCAGTGAGCAGCAGCTGCTCCAACTCCACCATCAGCTCTGGCAGGCAGGGCTGGGAGGGACAGAGCTCTCTACGAGGCCTGCAGGCTGCACCAGCTTGGCTAAGGAATGGATCCAAAGTGCTCCCTCTCTCCTCTTAGCTCTCCCTAAGCAGGGCTCATTCAAGCTTTCCCTTCTGATACTGGACTCACTGTCATTTTTCAATTGGTTGGCCTCTGATGTTCTGCTCCTTGTTTTTCTTGTGGGTCAGCACCAATACCAGCTGACTGCTACTGCATTGAGTCAGTGATTTGGACTTCTACCCTGACTTTTTGCTCTTTTTTCCCCCTGTTCCTTCAAGATTTGCTCAGCATGACCTCCCCTGTCAGCCTGCAGCAAATTTATCCACCAACTTCAGCACAAAACTGGGAGACCCAAGTTGCTGACACAACTCCCCCAAGGTCAGCTTTATTCCCTGCTCTCTTGCCACAGCAGAGGACTCAGTGTCAGAGCCTCTGGAGAAGCTTGGAGGGCAGGGCTCAGGCAGGTTGTGCCAGTGCAGGATTTGAACTGAAGGCACCAGGAAGCACCAAGCCTGCTCAGAGCTGCCATCTCACACCTCTCTAAACCAGTGTGGGCTCTGTCCTTACCAGGCTCCTCGGGCTCCTGGGAACTGTTCCTGCAGCTCTCCGTGCCACAGGAAGCTTCCTCTGCTGCAGCTCTGTTCTCAGGCTCCCCTCCTGAGGAATCGGGGCCAACACTGGCATTGTCCTGAGCAGAAAAACAGAAAGAAAGGAACACAAAGATCACTCACTATTTGGCTGGAAATACATCAGGGATACAAGAACTCTCCTTCTCCACTCCCAAAGGACAGGGAGCACGGAGGAGGAGGGAACACTGCCCACACGGTTCACATAACAAGCCTTTTAAACTCAGCATTCAGGTGGCCAAGGTGAAACTGAAGCTCTTACAAAATGACCTTTGAGACACAACATGAGCAGAGCACACCAGAAGACACCAAGTGAGGGGACGTGCCCTCACGCTCTGACCCTGCCTTATCCCAGAGCTGGCAGAAATCAGCCAGCACAAAGCCAGGGGCTCTCTCTGCTGCCAGCACGGCTGCCAGCAAGGGCAGAGCTCGCTCCCAGCCCTGCCCAGGGCTGTGTGCTGCAAACCCCCACACAAAGCACACATTTCTGCCTGGCAGTCTCACCACGCCCAGCCCAGCGCTCACACAACCCAGCTCAGGGTGGTGCTTTTCGGAGCCCTCTGCCACTGCCCCGTGTGTACGATCCAGGCAAACATTTATGCACCCAGGGTATTCCCAGGATCACATTTGGGATCAGTGGCAAAAATCTGTACTTTGGGAGAGTAGGAAAAAAAACAACCCAAAAGACAGGAAAAGCCAGACAACCCAGCAGTGTTTCTATTCCACTGGGGAAGTAAATGTCCACAATGAAGGACCTGCAAATTACCTCTGGACACACAGATATTCTCACTATGACCAGTTCCAGAATATTCATCTCTTCTGTGACAGCCCGGCCATCAGAACCCTAAAGATTCTAAAGATGGTTCCAAGCCTGCAACGTTTCTTTTTCTTATGGAATAAAGTGCTTCTGAAAACTGCTATGGGTGACTTTACAGAAGACAAAAGTCATGCCACTTGAGAATAAGGGATTGGTAAATCCAAAAAAATCCCTCTCCCCACCTTGAGTCTGCCCTGCCTCATAAGCATAAATGTACTGTGGGCACTGGGTCAGCACATGAATAGAAAGAGAGACATTCATTGGCAACAAGTATAATCATTTGCAAAAGGACAGAGAGCTGCAGCTCCAGCCCAGCCCCAGCTCTGGGAGTGCCTACACGCTCGGCAGGGCGCACAGCAGCAGCAGCTGCAGCCCAGCCCTTGCTTTGCCTTGGCCTTCCCACCCAAAAGAGGCACAGCCCACAGCTGCTGCTGCAACAGAGGCACCTCTGGCGTGCCCCTCCCTACACGGCACACTTGGCCTTCAGTGGCAATTCTCCAAACACCCTTCTCCTCTTTCCCACCAAGAAAAACCTCTTCTTCATTTCTTCTTCATTTTCTCTTTCAGAAATCTTTCTTTACTAAGAAGAACTAAATCACTAAATATTGACAAAATAAGTTCAATTAAAGAAGCCTTTGCTTCTCAGACATGTAACAACATTCCAAACCTCTCAGTCGAGCCCCTTTTATCCCCATCCAATGCAATTACCTGAGCAGAGGAAGATCTTTCAGAAAGGGAGTTCCTGATCTCTCGAATCATTTTCTCTACGGCCAGGCCAAGATCTTCTGGTGGCCATTCCTCCTGCCCAGCTGCGTCCTGTGCTGAGCTGGAGGCCCTCAGTTCTGCAGGAACTGCAGGGCCAGCTGGAGCTGAAGTGCCCGGGGTGGCTGCAAGAATCCAAACACGTTGGTCAGGCTCCACAGTGTGGCTGCGGGACACAGAGCTCGAGTGCTGCCTTGCATCAAACAGCACAGAAAGCAGCTAGGAAAAGCAGGCAGAGAATCTTTTGGCCTCCTAGGTGCCCCTTCCTGGTAGGTTTGACAACTTCTGGCCGAGAATGAAAGAGCTTTGTGCAGAAATACTTGGAACGGTCCCTTTCCATAACCTTTTGCAAAATCAAGGCTAGAAGTCTTTTCCTACCTCGTGGGTCGCAGGCTGAGAGCTGCTGCTCGCCGTGGAGCCCGAGGAAATGGCAGGGCGGGATGCCGAGCACCTCCCGCTCGGCGGGCGGCGGCCGCTCCCCGTAGAGCTCCTGGAAGCGGCTCGGCCCCTCCCGCCGCGCCGGCCCCGGCCGCTCCCCGTGCAGCAGGTGGAAGCCGCAGGGCGGGCGCCGGGCGAGCAGCGGCCGCTCCGCGGGCGGCTGCTGGAGGCGGCCGGGCCGGGGGCTGCGCAGCTCCCGCCCGTCCGGCAGCGCCCGCTCCCTGTGCAGCAGCACGAAGCCGCTGGGCGGGCGCCCGGCCGGCAGCGGCGGCCGCTCCCTGGGCAGCGGCTGGAAGCGACTGCGCCCGTGCCGCCCGGCCGGCAGCGGCCGCGCCCCGGGCAGCTGCTGCGAGCCGCAGGGCGGGCGCCGGCGGCCCTCCCGCCCCGCCGCCGGCCGCTGTCTGTTGGCCGCGCTCCGGCGCTTGATGCGGAGCAGGAGCTCGGGCCGGTCGCGGCGAAAGCAGGGGCTGCTGTAGTGCAGCCAGGCCCCGGCGTCGCCCGGCGCAGCCGAGCCGAGCCAGCCCGGCACCTTGCGGAAGCCGTAGCGGTAGAGCTGCCGCACGAAGCTGCGGAACTGCGTGGCCCGGAACGTGAGCGGCACCGGGGCCCGCCCATGGCCACCGCCCCTCTGGGCGTCGCCCGAGCTGAGCAGCTCTCGCTCCAAGAGGGAGCGCTCGATGAGCAGCCCCTGGGCCCGGCTGTCCCAGCGCACGGAGCGGACGCGGGGACTGTTGGCCAGGCGCCACAGCTTGGCGGGGAAGGTGCTGGCGCGGAGCCCGGCGGGCAGCGGCAGCTCCGCCATGGCGTCGATCGCCGACTGTCGCCGCAACGCCCGCAGCGCAACGGCCGCGGCTGCGCCGGCGGCGCGCGGCCTGAGGGGGGCGCTGCGCTCGGGCCCGCGCGCGCCCAGCGCGGCCCCGGCGCGGGCCGGACTCGGCGGGGACGCGCGCGGCAGAGCCGGGGCTGCGGGCACAGCGCGGGCGGGGCGGCTCCGGGGCCGGCCGGGCTCGGCTCCGCACGGCCCGCTGCAAACCCTCTCTTTACCTGCCTGCAGCCATCCTGCTGCCTTCGCTCTGCGGCACAACCCCAAAGCACCAGGAGAAGGAAAATAAAAAAGCCGCTTCCCATCCCCTCTTGATGCCCGCGGTGATTCCTGCCCAGGTCCAAGACTTCTCATTTCCCTTCCTTGAACTCCATCAGATTCCCCTCAGACCAATTCTTTAGCCTGCCCAGGTCCCTCTGAATGGCACAAGCATTTGGGCTATCAGCTGCTCCTGCCAGTTTTGTGCTGTCTGCAGACTTGCTGAGGGTAAACTGCTCCTCCAGGCCGGCCAGGAATGAAGACATTAAAGAGTATCTGCCCCAGCATCAACCTCTGGCAACATTTTTAAAAGAATGTGGTTTTTGGCGCATCTTTGGTATTCCTCACTCTCCCACAAGTCCAGCAATTATTGAGAGTACACATCAGACATTAAAACGCATTTTAGATCAACAGAGAGGGTGAGTAGAGGTCACACCACAGATGAGGCTGAACAAAGCTTTGTATGTTTTTAATTTTTTAAACAGCTCAGTAGCAGAACCTGATCAACAAATTTTTAGGCATTTTTCAAATAACACACAGGCAAAGCTGAAAGAAAATCCTCCTGTTTTAATTAGAAACCCTGAGTCTGGACAAATTGAAGGTCCTTTCTGATTAATCCCTTGGGGCAAAGGGTATGCTTCTGTCTCTACAGGTGCAGGAATTAAGTGGGTCCCAGCCAAAAACGTCAAACCATATCTCACCCCAGAGCATGCTGAAGAGTCCAAGACCGAGGAAGCAAGTACGCAGACGTGAGCTGAGCAGAGAGATCCGGGGTCATGCCTGACGTTCTTTGTTCATCGGTGGAACCTGAAAACTCTTATTTTATGTTATTTATAAATGTGTCAGTTGTGGGTTTTGTAGAGCTGATTTTTGGCAAAGGCACAGTCTTCGTTTTGTTATGTTATAGATCCCCTCTTTGAGACTTTCGAAGATAAAATCTTATTTTTAGGTCAAAAAGCAAAATTCTTAAATTGATAATCTGTGGGAGAATTTTTGCCAAAAAATAGCTCATGAAAAGGATGGAGTGAAATCAAATTATATGCTAGTGCTGGTGGATTTTAATTGCTTCTTGTAGTGCAGATTTGCCTGTGGAACAACCAAAAACCAATGTTTGGGTGACCTTAGCCAAGGCAGCAGGCTCAGATACCATATGTTTGTCTAATTTGGAACCAGAAAAACCTTTCTCAACCTGTCTAGTGGGTGTGCCAGTAAAGGATTTGCCTTTGATCAAAAAGAAATTTAATGGTGAGCCTGGTGAAATTGACAATGGGAGCAATCCTATATTGAATTGGAACATCTGGGCCAAAGAATTTCCCAAAGCAGTATCTGAACCCCAAGGATTAGGAATCCTTGGTTCTTTAACAATGGATTTTTGCCTTACATTTACAGCTAATGATTGGAAAGAAGGTGATCCTCCAAAGTACAATGTTACTCCCCATTATTTTGCATACAGAAATTTAAGTTTTTGATGTAATTATTGAAACAATTGAGATGTGATTTCCGAGGCTGACCAATATCCATGACAATTACCAAAAGGATTTTGGCTCATTTGTGGAGATAGGGCTTGGCAGGGCATTCCACAATACCTTGAAGGTGGCCCAGGTAGCATTGCAATGCTCACTGTGGTAGCACCTACTGCTCAAGCACACACTGCTAAAGTTCTTCATCAAGAAGAAACATAGGGGAACAAGATCTGCTCATCATTATGATGAAAATGGTAAGAGTGATTTCATGCCTTGGAATGCTGCCATAAGGGTTTCAGCAGGATTGTTTTTACCCCAACTGGCTTCAGCAATGGCATTGAAACAATTAGATCGGGTTGGATGTTGGCTGAGTAAACGAACCAATGCCACATGAACTGCAATCAGTGATATGCTGACAGATGTTAACAGTGTTGGGCATGCTACCCTTCCAAATAGAGCAGCAACTGATTTTCTTTTACTGGCACATGGACATGGCTGTGAGGAATTTGAAGGATTGTGTTCCATGAAGCTGTCTGATCATTCTGAATCCATCCACAAAAGCATACAAAAGCTGAAAGATTTGACAGCTCAAATGAAAGAAGATGGTGGGTCCTGGTTGGATGATTTGTTCCAAGAATGGAGCTTTGCACCTTGGCTAAGGGAACATTGTAAGATAGGTCTCTATGGATTGGGGGTTCTGGTAGTGATACTAGTAGTAATACCTTGCATACTTCGGTGTGTGTGACAGATGATGGACAAAACTATCAAAGACGTTTTTATTACACAAGAGAGAGAGTGTTAGGAAATGGATTCACAGAGAGTTCTCGAAATCTCACAGAGATGGTGGATGAAGGTATAGACATGGAGAAAGATTTTGAATTAAGACCTTGGAACCAACAAGACTTTTTCCAACAATGACTCGTAATTATTTCCAGACATGATTTATGCCCTTTGAACTGACTGGACTTTCACAGCATTAAACTGCTGTGTTGTAATATAGTAATGCTTACAGCAAGCAAAAAGGTGCTTTAAGTAGGTAAAAAGCAGAAATATTAGAGCAAGGCTGTGGAACGCAAGGTAGCAACAAATGACACGGCTATCAAGGTTTCTTTTTAGATGAATCAAGAGCAGGAATTATGGGAATCCACAAAATCTGTGGGTTTTGGGAAAGCTGGAAAAGGCAGGCCTCAGAGACAGCAGAACTGCGATCAGAGCTAAGCTGTAGCAATGAAGTAGGTCAGCAGAAAAATTATTTAAAAAGTAGAAAAGCAAAGACAAATAGAACAATGGTCTGTGTATTAACGCTTGTCTAGGATAACTCCCTAAGTTATAGAAAAGTTTATCTGGCAAGATATTAGGAAGTTTGAAGGTTAATAATGGAGCTCAGTGCATTGTGTTTTCAGGCTTACAAGCAGATATTGTATTCAAAATAAGCAGGCATTGTTTTATCCAAAGGTACGTGTGCTTATAGGGGTTGGATAGAATTACTGTCAATGTGCTTCTGCTTTGTGTCATTGGTCAAAAAACTTATAAAGTAAGTTGTAACATTAAGTTCTTGGTCAGCTGCCTGGGATGTGAGCTGATGGCATCTTCCCATTGTCATACCCATGTAATGAGACTGATGCTGAAAAATAAAACAGCTCAGGGCACGCCCACAGCAGTCCCATCCCGTTTGTGATTTGTACATAGAGCCCCGGCCGGCGATAACAGCTGAGAGCTTCACTGGAGTGCAGCAAACAGAGGGCCTGACAGGAGGGGAAAGGGCCCTGGGGGCAGGAGAGAGATGAAGGAAAAGGGGAATGGAAAAGGAGAGAAGAGAGAATTCACAGGGCTTGAGAGCTGAATCATCCCTGGATTGTCCTGGATTCCCAAAATATCAATGGTGTCTGAGTCTATTATGAAAAAAAGAGGTGAAAAAGAATATTGATTAGTTGTTAATCAACTATTCTGAGCTCTGATGATTTTGGGATCTGAAGGAAAATGGACTATGTGACCATGACACTAAAAATAGGTACATATGCATATTAAAATATGGGAATCAGAAATACAAGATAAAAAACCAAAGATCAAACAAACTCTGGCATTTCCTCATTTTGAAAGTAAGGAATCTGTGCTACAGGTTTCCTAAAATTCTTGTAGGTACTTTTATATGTAATACAAGCATACGAAACTTCAAAATTGCATTTTCAAAAGCACTAAATCGTCACCATGTTCAAACAGTTTTCCAAACAGTTGGAGACAACAAAAATGTCAAAATTCTGGAAGCTCTCAAGTCCTTTCATCTCAGTCTAAGCCTGAAAGAAAATCTAAGTTATGTGTCTTTGGGAAAATAGGTATAATTATATTCTATTCAGCAGAATTTTATCTTGTTTTTTTTTTTTTTATCAGCTATCCAATATTGGAAAGAAAACAAGATCTTTCTTGTAGCCTAAAAAGGTAGCAGAAAGAGGAATTTAATAGACTCTACTCAGAGCTCGATTTTTCTTACTGGTTATTTTTACTGGAATTGCCTAGCTAGAAAGAGCCAGAATTGCTCTAATAGAGGGATTTCTTCCAAGAGAGTAGGAAGGACAGGAAAATACAGGTGAGTCAGCCTTGCCTCTATCCCCTGACAGGGGATGGAGGAACTAACCCTGAAAACCATTCCAAACCAATGGAGAAGTTGATTGGGAGTCATGGTTTACCTCCCTGATGCCTGTGATAGGACAGCCAAACTGATGGATACAGGTGGAGCAATGGATGATGTCTGCCCCAGCTTTACCCAAGCCTTGGAGAGTCTCCTACAGCAGCCTTAAACACCAACTGCCAAAATGCCCAGCCAGGAAGGCTGAGAAATGGATGAGGGCTGTCATCAGTGGCACAAAGTAGAGCTGGAGGCCAGTCCCGGTGCTCTGAGCCCCAGGGGATGATGCTGGGGCAGATACTCTTTAATGTCTTCATTCCTGGCCGGCCTGGAGGAGCAGTTTACCCTCAGCAAGTCTGCAGACAGCACAAAACTGGCAGGAGCAGCTGATAGCCCAAATGCTTGTGCCATTCAGAGGGACCTCAGCAGGCTAAAGAATTGGCCTGAGGGGAATCTGATGGAGCTCAAGGAAGGGAAATGAGAAGTCTTGGACCTGGGCAGGAATAACCGCGGGCATCAAGAGGGGATGGGAAGCGGTTTTTTTATTTTCCTTCTCTTGGTGCTTTGGGGTTGTGCCGCAGAGCGAAGGCAGCAGGATGGCTACAGGCAGAGAAAGAGAGGGTTTGCAGCGGGCCGTGCGGAGCCGAGCCCGGCCGGCCCCGGAGCCGCCCCGCCCGCGCTGTGCCCGCAGCCCCGGCTCTGCCGCGCGCGTCCCCGCCGAGTCCGGCCCGCGCCGAGGCCGCGCTGGGCGCGCGCGGGCCCGAGCGCAGCGCCCCCCTCAGGCCGCGCGCCGCCGGCGCAGCTGCGGCCGTTGCGCTGCGGGCGTTGCGGCGACAGTCGGCGATCGACGCCATGGCGGAGCTGCCGCTGCCCGCCGGGCTCCGCGCCAGCACCTTCCCCGCCAAGCTGTGGCGCCTGGCCAACAGTCCCCGCGTCCGCTCCGTGCGCTGGGACAGCCGGGCCCAGGGGCTGCTCATCGAGCGCTCCCTTTTCGAGCGAGAGCTGCTCAGCTCGGGCGACCGCCAGAGGGGCGGTGGCAATGGGCGGGCCCCGGTGCCGCTCACGTTCCGGGCCACGCAGTTCCGCAGCTTCGTGCGGCAGCTGTACCGCTACGGCTTCCGCAAGGTGCCGGGCTGGCTCGGCTCGGCTGCGCCGGGCGACGCCGGGGCCTGGCTGCACTACGCCAACCCCTGCTTTCGCCGCGACCGGCCCGACCTCCTGCTCCACATCAAGCGCCGGAGCGCGGCCAACAGGCAGCGGCCGGCGGCGGGGCGGGAGGGCCGCCGGCGCCCGCCCTGCGGCTCGCAGCAGCTGCCCGGGGCGCGGCCGCTGCCGGCCGGGCGGCACGGGCGCAGTCGCTTCCAGCTGCTGCCCAGGGAGCGGCCGCCGCTGCCGGCCGGGCGCCCGCCCAGCGGCTTCGTGCTGCTGCACAGGGAGCGGGCGCTGCCGGACGGGCGGGAGCTGCGCAGCCCCCGGCCCGGCCGCCTCCAGCAGCCGCCCGCGGAGCCGCTGCTGCTCGCCCGGCGCCCGCCCTGCGGCTTCCACCTGCTGCACA
This sequence comes from Fringilla coelebs, assembly GCF_963513975.1. Taxonomy (NCBI): domain Eukaryota; kingdom Metazoa; phylum Chordata; class Aves; order Passeriformes; family Fringillidae; genus Fringilla; species Fringilla coelebs. The sequence continues at coordinate 1,120,071 of NW_028167212.1, read as the reverse complement.
GGGAGCGGCCGGGGCCGGCGCGGCGGGAGGGGCCGAGCCGCTTCCAGGAGCTCTACGGGGAGCGGCCGCCGCCCGCCGACCGGGAGGTGCTCGGCATCCCGCCCTACCATGTCCTCGGGCTCCACGGCGAGCAGCAGCCCTCAGCCTACGACCCACGAGGTAGGAAAAGACTTCTGCTCTTGCTTTTGCAAAAGGTTATGGAAAGTGACCGTTCGAAGTAGTTCTCCACAAGGCTCTGTCATTCTCGGCCAGAAGTGTTCGAGCCTACCAGGAAGGGGCACCTAGGAGGCCAAAAGATTCTCTGCCTGCTTTTCCTGGCTGCTTCCCATGATGTTTGATGCAAGGCAGCACTCGAGCTCGGTGTCCTGCAGCCACACTTTGGAGCCTGACCAACGTGTTTGGATTCTTACAGCCACCCCGGGCACTTCAGCTCCAGCTGGCCCTGCAGCTTGTGCAGCACTGACGGCCTCCAGCTCAGCACAGGATGCAGCTGGGCAGGAGGAATGGCCACCAGAAGATCTTAGCCTGGCTGTAGAGAAGATGATTCGGGAGATCAGGAACTCCCTGTCTCAAAGATCACCCTCTGCTCAGGTAATTGCATTGGATAGGGATAAAAGGGGCTGGACTGAGAGGTTTGGAATGTTGTTACATGGCTGAGAAGCAAAGGCTTTTTCAATTGAACTTATTTCATCATTATTTAGTGATTTAGTTGTTCTTGGTAAAGAAAGATTTCTAAAAGAGGAAATGAAGAAGAAATGAAGAAGAGGTTTTTCTTGGTGGGAAAGAGGAGAAGGGTGTTTGGAGAATTGCCACTGAAGGCCAAGTGTGCCGTGCAGGGAGGGGCACGCCAGAGGTGCGTGCCTCTGTTGCAGCAGCAGCTGTGGGCTGTGCCTCTTTAGGGTGGGAAGGCCAAGGCAAAGCAAGGGCTGGGCTGCAGCTGCTGCTGCTGCTGTGTGAGCCCTGCCATGCGTGTAGGCGCTCCCAGAGCTGGGGCTGGGGCTGGGCTGGAGCTGCAGCTCTCTGTCATTTTGCAGATGATTATACATGTTGCCGAAGAATGTCTTTCTTTCTATTCATGTGCTGACCCTGTGCCCGCAGTACGTTTATGATTATGAGGCAGGGCAGACTCAAGGTGGGGAGAGGGATTTTTTTGGATTTACTAATCCCAATCCCTTATTCTCAAGTGGCATGACTTTTGTCGTCTGTAAAGTCACCCATAGCGGTTTTCAGAATCATTTTATTCCATAAGAAAAGGAAACGTTGCAGGCTCGGAACCATCTTTAGAATCTTTAGGGTTCTGGTGGCCAGGCTGTCGCAGAAGAGATGAATATTCTGGAACTGGTCATAGTGAGAATATCTGTGTGTCCAGAGGTAATTTGCAGGTGCTTCATTGTGGACATTTACTTCCTCAGTGGAATAGAAACACTGCTGGGTTGTCTGGCTTTTCCTGTCCTTTGGGTTGTTTTTTCTCCTACTCTCCCGAAGTACAGATTTTTGCCACTGATCCCAGATGTGATCCTGGGAATACCCTGGGTACATAAATGTTTGCCTGGATCGTACACAGGGGGCAGCGGTAGAGGGCTCCGAAAAGCACCACCCTGTGCTGGGTTGTGTGAGCGCTGGGCTGGGGGTGGTGAGACTTCCAGGCAGAAATGTGTGCTTTGTGTGGGGGTTTGCAGCACACAGCCCTGGGCAGGGCTGGGAGCGAGCTCTGCCCTTGCTGGCAGCCGTGCTGGCAGCAGGGAGAGCCCCTGGCTTTGTGCTGGCTGATTTCTGCCAGCTCTGGGATAAGCCAGGGTCAGAGCATGAGGGCATGTCCCCTCACTTGGTGTCTTCTGGTTTGCTCTGCTCATGTTTTGTCTCAAAGGTCATTTTGTAAGAGCTTCAGTTTCACCTTGGCCACCTGAATGCTGAGTTTAAAAGGCTTGTTATGTGAACCGTGTGGACAGTGTTCCCTCCTCCTCTGTGCTCCCTGTCCTTTGGGAGTGGAGAAGGAGAGTTCTTGTATCCCTGATGTGTTTCCAGCCAAATAGTGAATGATCTTTGGGTTCCTTTCTTTCTGTTTTTCTGCTCAGGACAATGCCAGTGTTGGCCCCGATTCCTCAGGAGGGGAGCCTGAGAACAGAGCTGCAGCAGAGGAAGCTTCCTGTGGCACGGAGAGCTGCAGGAACAGTTCCCAGGAGCCCGAGGAGCCTGGTAAGGACAGAGCCCACACTGGTTTAGAGAGGTGTGAGATGGCTGCTCTGAGCAGGCTTGGTGCTTCCTGGTGCCTTTAGTTCAAATCCTGCACTGGCACAACCTGCCTGAGCCCTGCCCTCCACGCTTCTCCAGAGGCTCTGACACTGAGTCCTCTGCTGTGGCAAGAGAGCAGGGAATAAAGCTGACCTTGGGGGAGTTGTGTCAGCAACTCGGGTGTCCCAGTTTTGTGCTGCAGTTGGTGGATAAATTTGCTGCAGGCTGACAGGGGAGGCCATGCTGAGCAAATCTTGAAGGAACAGGGGGAAAAAAGAGCAAAAAGTCAGGGTAGAAGTCCAAATCACTGACTCAATGTAATAGCAGTCAGCTGGTATTGGTGCTGACCCACAAGAAAAACCAGGAGCAGAACATCAGAGGCCAACCAATTGAAAAATGACAGTGAGTCCAGGATCAGAAGGGAAAGCTTGAATGAGCCCTGCTTAGGGAGACCTAAGAGGAGAGAGGGAGCACTTTGGATCCATTCCTTAGCCAAGCTGGTGCAGCCTGCAGGCCTCGTAGGGAGCTCTGTCCCTCGCGGCCCTTCCTGCCAGAGCTGATGGTGGAGTTGGAGCAGCTGCTGCTCACTGCAGAGGGCAGTTGGTCGATGCCAGGTGATGGAGCTGGTTCATGACTCAGCTCCCAGCACCCCTCAGCTTCTGCCATTTCAGTGAGGACTGAGGTCTCTGTGTCAGCACAGAGAAAGAACAAGGCTGGGCTTCTTTGTTGCACCTGGGGCTGAGCGTGTTTCAAGCTCTCCTGGGTGCCCTTTGCACTGCCAGTGCTGAGACTTGATGGAGATAGTTCAGTGTTTTGAAAGACACTTTTGAACACTTGAATGGTCCCTGTTCTTTCAAGGGCAGTCTTCAAATTGCCAAGTGAGAGTCTGCCTTTCAGGCCATCTTTGACAGTCCCTGGTAGAAGGACAATTGCTGCCCCAGGGAAAGGTGCACAAGGGCCAATATTGACTGAGCGTTCCCTTTTCTTCCCAGATGGCATCTGAGCAACATCTCCAGGAGGGCTGCCCTGCGTGGCAGGGAGAGACAGGGGAGAGCCCGTGACCATCGGGCAGGTAGAACTCCTCTGTTTGTAAATATGTTTATAGATTTCTATAGTTATATTTATCAACGGGTATAGTTCTATTTATAGATTATAGTGTTCTGTTTATAGGAGTGTATATTGATTGATCTGCATAGAATTTTAGAGTTAAATTTTATTTCTGTAGAGTAAATATATATATATATGAAGTTACATTTATAAAGGTGTATAGTTATATAGTAAGAGGAATATGAATGTCTAGAGGGATAGATGGATGGATAGATTGCTGTTTGTGTAGGCCTAGGCTGCATTGTTACCTCTTTCCCCCTCGGCTGCCTTTCTCACCTCTCTCTTTTCCCCCTGTGCCCCCTGTGTCCCCTCTCCCTGTGCTGGCTCCGAGCTGGCGGCCGGGCCGGGTGGAGCAGCACTTGCAGCCCCGGCTGTCCCTGGAGCGCTGGGAGCTGCCGCTGGCCCCAGGCACTGTGCCCTGAGGAGCTGCTGGAGGACGGTGAGACTGAGGGGGCTGAGGGGGCTGAGGGGGCGGTGGCGCTGAAGGGACGGGCACCCTGAGCTGCTGCTGGGGCTGAGGGCTGTGGGGCAGCCGAGGGCCATGGTGGCATTGGATGTGACAGGGAAGTGGCACAGGCTGAGGGGCTGGCGGGTCTCGGGGGACAGCATGGCTCAGAAGGGACTGAGGGCATGAGAGGACTGTGAGGGGCTGAAGAAACTGAAGGGGGCTGGGGGTTCAGCGAGAGCATGGTGAGGCTGAGGGGATGGAGAGGGCCAGCAGGGAGCACAGAGGGCTCTGGGACTGCAGCTCTGCCAGGCCTTGGAACCAATTCCAGAGCCTCCACTTCTGCCAGAGCTGCGAGGAAGACCTTGAGGACAGCCGGAGACTGACGGGAGGCAGCAGGGAGAAGCTGAAGGCCAGCAGCAAGAGCAGTGAGCAGGGACCTGCTGCTGCCGGCCCGGAGAGAGCCCGGGTGAGGCCCCAGGTCCGGGCAGGCAGGGTGGGGCTGGGGGCGGTGTGGGCTGTGGCCGTGGGCACTGCCCGGCGGGGCAGGAGCGGGCCCTGCCCGTGCTGGGGCTGCTCAGCGCAGCTGCCCCGGCCGGCACAGGGGCTGTCCTTGGGCAAGGCAGCCGTGCCGGCAGGGCCGGGAGCTGTGCCGGCTGTGCTGGGCTGCCGGGGCTGCGGGACGGTCCCGCCGCGGCTGCACTCACCACAGCCTGGCCCGCTCGGCTGCTTTTTCTTTCCGACCCTCCTGGGGAGGCTCTGAGATTTCCTCTTCCCTGATGGAAGTGCAGCTGCTGCCAAGGGAAGCGTCCCCATACTCACTCAGTATTCCCTTTGCTTGCCAGATGTCCCATCTGCTGTCCCTGTCCAGGAGAGCTGCTCTGCCCGGGAGGAGGAGACCGAGGGAGAGACTTTGGAGATGGGGCAGCTGGGATCCCTCTGTTTCAAGTGCTGTCTGAATATTCATGGACATGCGCCTAGACAGGGATTATTACATGGGTGTTTTTATATGTAGTTTGCCATTTGTATAGGAATGTTGGATGTGTGCTGTTGTATATAAGTATGCATAGATATACATATATGTTTGTTATCACGTCTATGTTTATATAAGTGTACATAGATGTTGTTATGTCTGTGTTTAGGTTTATTTCCTCAGCTTACAGTTGCGTACATATCTATTTCTATTGATGCAGGTGTAGGTATATAGTTTTTAAATAGGTAGATTGGAATTTGTATGGGGAGATAGGTGTATATTTATATGTGTATTGTTCTATTTCTGTCTATTAATTGATATTTAATGTGGTTTCAGATATATAGCTCTGTGTTTGTATTGATGAAGTTGGGTGGATATTCAGTTTGGCACAGGAGATGTTTGTATAGTTATAGATAGGTTTGGTTTATATATCTACTAAGATATATATGTATATATATGTACATAGATATATTTACATATATGTATATATATTTACCTATATATTGTACGTTAGTATGTGGTTTCTAATCTGTATTTACATCTGTTGATTGTTGTATTTGTATTTTTATATGTGCATATATGTATGTATTTAATTCTATGTAAAGATGTATGGAGGGTATACTTTAATATTCAATTCTTAGTGTAGGGCTATTTAGAGAGGGAATCATATTACTGTATTTCTTTATGGGCTGTAAGTTTCTAGTCATATGTAATAAATTAAGTTGTTAAATTCCTAATTGATCTTCACGGATAGTGAGTTGTGTATAGTAGAGGTTGGCAATAAACCAAGTTTTGTTAAATGAACTTGGTGTTTGTATATTTTTACATACACATGTAATAATCAAATAAATTCCTGTTTTTACCTAAATTGAGATCTGTATAGTTCTGTATTGTCAGCATGGGTGTAGCAATTTGTAATAAATTACATTTTTCAGCTGAAATTGATTCTCGTGTATTTGTGGATCAGCAGTGTGGCTGTGGCAATCTGCAAGAAATGCCATTTTTCAGCTGCGATGGGTGCTCTGTGATTTGTGCTACCCAAAGCCATGAGCAGATGGAAATGCTGGAGGATTTTGGCCATGGAAATCCCCAGCCATGCCCAGCACATGCCCCACCTGCACTCAGGCTGGGCAAGGGAAGCGCAGATTTGGGCTGGCAGCAGAGCCACACCTTGGCTCAGAACTCGCTGCAGAGGCTGCTGAGAAAACCCCGGGACTCCACTGAGCGCTCAACTCCTGCTCTGTGCATATGCAGATAATTCAGTCCATGTTTGGTTCTTTACATACAGACACACACAGAGATATGTAGGCAGCACTTAGAAACCTGTAACATACTCGGTTGTGGCAGCTGAAATGGACATTTCTCTGTTTGTATGGAGGGTCAGCAGAGTGGTGCCATTCTGTGGCCATCTTGTAACAGGCAGTGGTCACTGTGTCTGAGCAGTGCAGTTGTAGCAATCTGTAATGAATTTCCCTTTTAAACTGTCATTGGCTTTGGGGCACGTCTCATTTCCATAAGGAGTGAGCACGTGTCCTGGTTCAGGGCAAGTTTGGGAGAAAACCTCCAAAAGGGGGCCCCTCGAGAAAGCAAACCCACATGGGCCCTCCCCCCAAGTGGTTCGAGAAGAATTCCTGGGAGAGAAGTGGAAAGAACCTGTTTAATGGACAGGCCAAGCACACCCCAGCACACAAAATGAACAATACCGGATGACAGCACTCTTTCACCGCTCTGAGAAAGATGACAAATTCAGAAAGTCTCTCTTTGGGGTGGTCGGTCTTTTATCAGTCTCTCCTGTGCTGGGGCAGCTGCTGCAGCCACAGAGTGCAAACTCTCGGTGTTTCCCAGGTCCCAATCCGGAGCAGGTTCGAGTAGGTCCAGAAAAGGGAAAGGAGAAACAGTCCAGGAAGAAATTTGGACTCCTTAGCTAAACTAACTAATGAGCAGAAGCAAAAACCAAGAGCAAAGCAGAAGCAAGAGCAAGAGCAAAGTGAAAAGCCAAGCAAAAAGCAGAAGCCGCACCATGTACAGCCCCGTCTGTGTGTCCCGCCAGCCGTGGGGGAGCGGCTGATAGCAAAACCAAAACAAAACATTCCCTCTTCAGAGCCAGGCTTGAAGGCACAGAACAGAATATCCAGCATAAGCAGAACACACAGATGGGGATACAAGCATTGTAACATCACCCTAGGACACCACGTTAATGTTTGTCCCTATTTCTTCACTGATCCTGAAGCTCTGATGAGTGTATGACAGGCCCTGGCACCCAATTCCTCACGGGTCTGTCCAGCTGTGGGTAATAGACCCATCTTGTCTGTGAAAATTCCATCTGAGGTTATTTGTCTGAGAGCTGTGGTCCATCTCTAGAACCTCCTCAGGCAGCACCATGGCTGGGGAGAGGAGGGGAAAAATGGAAGGGGATTCTGGCATTTGTTCTCTTTTAACACATATTTGCACCCAGCTGTAGCCTGAACTTAGTAAGGAAAAGAATAGACCTTCTTTAGTCATGCAGTGTGGGATAAATGGTGTGGGAATAGGCACAAACCAAGCTGCAGGAGCAGCTTCTTCTTGGTCTTAACAGGACATTGTGCACAGGAAAGCACCACAATCTGAATGATTCACCTCTTAGGTAAAGCCACAGTGGTTCACCGTGTAAAGGCAGCCCAAGGCTCGGGCACGCACTTGGCCCCAGGCAAGAGGGAGCTTGTCCTGCCAGCACGGGAAGGGACTCCAGGCAGAGGAGCTGGCTGGGGGCAGGGAGCAGCTCCTGCTGTCCCCGCGAGGGCAGGACTGGCAGGACGCAGGAGCAGCGGGCGCAGCGCGGATGGACAGCGGAGCCGCTCCTGAGCCGCCAAGGTGACCCCTCCTGATGCTGCAGCCACAGCGCAGCCACCTGTCCTGCAGGCTCTCTCTGGCTCCCTGAGCTCCAACCGCTGCAGGAGCCAGCCTGACCATCAACTAGAGAAATTATAAGACATCAGAACTTTTTGGTCCATATGTATATATATATGTATGTTTGTAATTTTATATGTTTGTAAGATTCATCTATCTGAAGAAAGGGTAACCTTAAGAAAGTGTACTTGTTTTACAACAGCACGGTTCCATAGAAATGGATTTTAAATTCTTTTCTGAGGATCCTATAGTAAATAGACACTTTGCTAAAACTGTTAGGTGTAGCAGGCGCAGGCCCTGCGAGCCTGCCTTGGCGTTCAGAAACAGGATGCTGAGTCAGGATGACTGAACAAAAGGAGCTCCTCTCTCTTGTTCTCGGACCTTGGCTTATCTCTCTGTAAAGCTATAGGTCACTTTCCTTTAACCCTTACCATTGGACAATTCTCAATCCTCCCTAACCCTATATAAACCCCTGTTTCTGCCCGGCTCGTTGGAGCCGCTGTCCCTGAGACCCTTCGAGACACTCCGTGGAAGAGCTACGAAGAAGACCAATAAAGACATCGTCTTGGAACCTCATACAGCGCTCTCCTCTCTTTCCCGGTCTTCCGAGTGCCTGCTGGGTGCTCCAGCCAAGCCTAGCTAGCCTAAAGAGCTGAAATCACTCATGAGCTGATAATCACTGAGCTGTATATCACTAAAGGCTAGCTAAGGCATAGGCTGGGTGCACTGCCAGAGCTTGGGCTGGTTAGCCCCCCTCAGAGCTGAGCTATCCGGCTTTAGTGCAGCTCCTGGGTACACCCCGTAGCCCAGCCAGCGGCATTAACTGGCGCCCGAACAAGGGGATCTAAACCCTGGAGAGCAGCATTTCTTCTTGAAATAGTAACTGCCTTCGGATCGTCAAACCCCAGAAGAAGTAAGGCCTCCATTTTAGAAGGTCTACTTTGAATGGACTCAGTCGACCCTCACCTTCACAGCTGGACGACTGTCCGAGGAGACTTGAGACGGCGAGACCACCTACCAGCAGACCTTTTGACCCACATCTGGCTGAAAAAGTGTAAGTTTTAAAAAATCAGCCTTTCTTGCGCGCAAAAAACTCACTTGGGTCCCTTTTTAGTTTTTTTTCCTTTTTTTTCTCTTTTTTCTGCTGGTAGGGAATGGGATTAATGGGATCTAAACTCAGTACAAGATCCCAGGATAAAAAGAGAGAAATTTATTTACTAATTCTAGAAATCCTATCTACTAACAACTTCTCTTTTTCTAAAGGCAATCTTTCAAAATCTAATCTGAAAAAGTTTATAACATGGATAATCCTCCAGTTTCCTGATGTTACTACAAACTCTATAACGCTAGATTCTTTTTGGGATCAGGTTGGAATTAGACTCTATCTTTTACAGTCCAAACAGAATCTATCTGTAGCTCGCTTTATACCTATATTTCATATTATAACAAAAGCCGTAGAAGTAGTTAACAAAAGTTCTTCTCGTACTAACACCTCAGGGAAAAACAGAGATACGATCTTATCTGTCCCAACAGACCCTCCAAATGCAAATTGTGCTGATAAGGTCGCTGTCACATCCTCTCCTTCCCTGGGTCCTAGTGCGGCGTCTGATTCCACCGCACAACCAACCCCTCGGTCAGCAAATACTAATACAAACCTCGCGCCGTTCCCTACCCCCTCCGCCGCGCCTGCGGGGTCCGCGTGGCCCGCCCTCCCCCCGCCTTCCCCTCCGGACGCGGGAAGCACGAATCCCTTTCCGTGTATTGTGCAAGCTGCGCCGTCCTGTGTGCACCGCACCCCCCTGCCTACCTCTGAGAGTGCTCCCTCCCCCCCTGCCACGGGTGCTCTTATCTCCCCTGCCGTCCCTGCCGACCCCTCAAACACAGCCCCCACCCCTGCTGCTGCCCCCCCCGCCCCCGCGTGTATCGCTGCCCCCAGCTGTGCCGCAGTGGGAGGTTTCCCTGCCTGCCTGGCTGCCGCAGCCCCTGCGAAGCACGCTGTACCCGCAGCAGCCCCCCCCAACCCCAATGCTCCCCTGCATCCCCCTTGCCCCCATCCCCCGGCTTCCCAGCCGCCCACTCACCCTCAGTGTCCCTCGCACGGAACCTCGGCAACCCCCCACGGTACCACCCCACCCCCCCATGTGCCTCAATCGTGTGCGTGCGGTGCTACCCGATTTGTTGCCATCCCAGCGCCACAGCAAACCCCCTGTAGCCAAACCTTGCCGTGTGCTTCCTCAAATCCATCCCAGTCCCAAAAAGCTCTGCCAAAGCCAGCTCCAACACAACATAAAAAGCATAAGGGTCGCTCTCGCTGTTACTCCTCCTCCTCCTCGGACAGCAGTGACAGTGACTCTGATTCTGATACACAGTATATTGATGCATGGGCACAAATTAAGCTCGAAGCTGCAAAGGCAGGGGATTGGGAAATGGCACAGAAAATTTCTGCCTTCCCAGTAGATTATAAAAAGGGAAAAAGAGGGGGGGCCACTACCCGAAAAACGTGGGAACCTCTAACAAATAAGGAACTCATACAGCTGAGGAACACAGCTAAAGAACATGGCAGAAGCTCTCATATTTTTAGAAATTTCCTAGAAGCCATGTTCTCAGCACATATCTTGGTACCCCACGATATTAAGAATATGGCCCACTGCCTCCTTTCCCCAGCAGAATATATGTTATGGGAAAGGCATTGGAAAAAACAATTGAAAACATTATCAGATTCATATGCTAAAAATGCTGAAAGGCCAGATCTTACAGTCGAACAGCTGGCTGGTGAAGGGGATTTACAGAAAACCAATGATCAGGCTGACACCTTACCTAAGGAAGCATTGCAGGACCTGGCTATGGCAGCAAAAACCTCCTTACTTCTTACCCCAGATGATTCCATTCCTTCCCAACATTTTTCTAATATCAAACAAGGAGTAGAAGAAAGCTTTATCAAATTTGTAGATAGAGTTAAAGATGCTCTGGAAAAACAGATAGAGAGCACAGAGGCAAGAAAAGAACTGTTGTGTAAACTTGTCATGAGTAATGCTAATGAAAAATGCAAAACAATTCTGAGGGCTCTACCCCTGGACACAGAACCTACCATAGAGCAAATGCTGGAAAGCTGCACACGTCATTTGTCCAGTGAAAATACAGTGGCAGAAGCAGTTTCTAAGGGTATTGCTGAAGGAGTTTCTGGTGCATATGCAGTTATGACTTCTAAAGACCAGACTCGCTGCCTGTACTGTGGTGATTTGACACATTTTATGAGGGACTGTCCAGACAGGCTGCCTGCCCGATACCCTGGCCACACCTACCGAAGGCCCCAGCACCAGCCACGCTACCAGCCGTATTCGGGAAACGGGTCTCGGAGCCCGGTGGAGCCCCGGGCTACGACAACAAATCAAAGGCCACCCAGACCCATCCACGCACCGCCCCGGGAGATTCCAGAACACCTGAAGAGGGTCCAACACACGGAGCGACACCAATGGGAACAAGGCGCCAGCTGGTAACCACTCTGTCCATTGACTTTAAAAATAAAGATGTTTATCGACTTCCCACAGGCAAACGTGGGCCAAAAGGCGGTCCTTCTAACATCTTAATTATAGGTGACACTGTCCATAGCCCAAAGGAGATCTTTGTTGTTCCAGAGGTGCAGACAGTGCACTCAGGACAGGAAATCTTTGTCCAGGTGTACTGCACGGACTTACCATATTTTCTTTCAAAGGGAACTCCAATTGCACAGGCTTTTCTACTCCCAAAGAATCACAGGGAGCAGCTTCCTCTCAACCCTACAGCAATGTGGGCACAAGTTGTGGGACCAAGTAAGCCTACCATCGAGTGTGGTCTCACCTGCAAAGGAGAAAAGTTCCACCTGCCAGGGATGCTGGACACCGGTGCTGATGTGACCATCATCGCTCGCTCAGAGTGGCCAGCACACTGGGATCTACAGCTAGTGCCAGGCATGATTTCAGGGATCGGTGGAGCCACAGTGTCCATGCGGAGCAAGAACAACGTCCTCGTCGAAGGGCCTGAAGGCAAGCTGGCAACCATCCGCCCATTCGTGGTAAGGGCCCCCATCACCCTTTGGGGAAGGGACATTCTATCCCAATGGGGGGCTTCCCTACGTATTCCCAGCCAGGATTTCTAACTGGGGCCGCTGAGGAGCGCGCACTGCCAGATACTCCTCAACTCACCTGGAAACGCCATGACCCGATCTGGATCGAGCAGTGGCCCCTTTCCAAAGAAAAGCTGCGCGCACTACAAGCTCTCGTGGAAGAACAGCTAACCAAAGGCCACATCGTTGAGACCACCAGCCCTTGGAACTCTCCAGTCTTCGTACTGAAAAAGCCTGGAACGGACAGGTGGAGGCTCCTCCACGACCTTCGCAGAATCAACGAAGTCATCAAGGACATGGGCCCCTTACAGCCAGGCCTGCCCTCCCCATCGATGCTGCCTAGAGACTGGACACTTGCTATCATAGATATTAAAGACTGTTTTTTCAGCATACCTCTGCATCCTCTCGATGCCCCAAGGTTTGCTTTCTCGGTGCCATCTCTTAACAAAGAGGCTCCACTTAAAAGATATCATTGGCGTTTTCTGCCTCAAGGATTAAAGTCCAGTCCTACTATATGCCAGTGGTATGTTGCTCACATCCTGTCTCCCGTTCGGAAGCTTTTCCCAGAGGCAATCATCCACCACTATATGGATGACATCCTGGTCTGTGCATCAGAAAAAGCTTACCTGGACAAAGCAGTTAAAAAGACTATTGAAACCATAGAAAAGGCAGGATTTGAGATCCGTGAGGACAAAGTACAGTACACCAACCCATGGACTTACCTTGGCTTCCAGATCCGGGAAAGGACCATCGTACCCCAGCAGCTCGCCATCCGAGACGACCCAAAGACCCTGAGGGACTTACACAGCTTGTGTGGATCCATCAACTGGGTGCGTCCACTGCTAGGACTCACAACAGAGGACCTCGCTCCCCTGTTCAACCTTCTCCGTGGCCACGAGGATCTGGACTCTCCATGCACTCTCACAACAGAGGCCCGAGATGCCATCACCAAAGTCCAAGAAGCCCTGTCTTCACGCAAAGCCCATCGCTTTGAACCCAGCCTGCCCTTCCAGTTCGTCATTTTGGGAAAAGCACCTCGGTTCTATGGACTGATTTTCCAGTGGGACACTCAACTTAGAGACCCTTTACTGATCCTGGAGTGGATCTTTACAAATAACCAACCTAAAAAGACAATTACCACCTTCCAAGAAATCATGGCACATCTAATAAAAAAGGCCAGATCTCGCCTCCGCTCTCTTGCAGGGTGTGAGTTCACAGGCATATACTTGCCACTGACCACTGGGGACCTGGAGCATTTGCTTCAGACCAATGAAAGTCTCCAGTTTGCCCTAGATAGCTATACAGGCCAAATTTCAGTTCATATCCCAAAACACAAACTTTTCAATCGGGATGTGACCTTCCATCTGACCCCAAAATTAGTCCAAAGCAGGACTCCTCTCAAAGCTCTAACCATCTTTACAGATGGCTCAGGGTCATCCCACAAGTCGGTAATGACATGGAAAGACCCAAATACCCAAAAATGGGAATCTGATATTGAAATAGTGGAGGGATCTCCACAGATTGCAGAGTTAGCAGCCATTGTCAGAGCCTTTGAGAAATTCAAAGACATACCCTTTAATTTGGTCACAGATTCAGCTTATGTTGCTGGTATAGCTATGAGAGCAGAACATGCTCTTCTCAAAGACCTTTCCAATCCAAAGTTACACCAATTGATTTCTGCATTAACACGCCTTATTTCCAGCAGAAAGCAACCCTATCATATAATGCATGTGAGGTCACACACCGACCTCCCAGGCATCATCACAGAAGGGAACAGGAGAGCGGATGCACTAGCCATGGCAGTAGAGACTGCTAATGTTCCTAACATCTTTGCCCAGGCAAAGTTGTCGCATGCATTTTTTCATCAAAATGTACCTGCCCTTATCAGAATGTTTAAGCTTTCAAAGGAGCAGGCAAAAGCTATTGTTGCCACATGTCCCAGCTGTCAAAACTACCAGATACCATCCATGGGGACGGGAGTCAATCCCCGAGGTCTGAACAGCTGCCAGCTGTGGCAGACAGATGTAACTCACTTCACACCCTTTGGAAGGTCAAAATACGTGCATGTATCGGTCGACACATTTTCAGGAGCAGTGTTTGCATCATCACATACAGGAGAAACTGCACAGCACACCATAAAGCACTTCCTCCTTGCCTTCGCTACCCTGGGAGTACCAAAGGAGATTAAAACAGACAATGGACCTGCCTATACCTCTCGTAAGCTAAAAGAGTTCTTCAGTGAGTGGGGAATAGAGCACAAGACAGGCACACCTGCAAACCCCACAGGACAATCCATCGTAGAAAGGACACATCAAACCCTCAAAAGAGTCCTCAATCAGCAGCAAGGAGAAACAAGAGCCATATCTCCAGTTGAAAGACTTTGCAAGGCCCTCTATGTCATCAACTTCCTAAACTGTACAACATCAGAGCCTGACCTACCAATACTTCGGCACTTTGCAAATACCACCCAAGCAAAGCTCACCGAGAAACCACCTGTGCTGGTGAAGGACCCAGAAACACATCAAATCACAGGACCTTTCCAACTGATCACTTGGGGAAGAGGGTATGCGTGTGTTCTACTACCATCAGGTCCGAGATGGTACCCAGGAAAAAACATCAAACCATACCTAGGCACTGCAAACACTACCGCTACAAACACTGGCAAGAATCCTCCTGAGTCAAACACAAGTCCTCCTCAGAACCAAACAAGCTCTGCCTGGAGACGAAGACGTCGCCAAATCTCCACATGCATAGGGAAAGACCGTCCCACCACGCGACAGCAGACAAAACATAAAGCTGAATAATGTTCTGCTGCATTTAGCCAGAAGCTAGATATAGCTTGAACACAAAATTGTTCTCTGAATTTTAGAATTTTATGTTTTTACCCCTGTGTACCCTAAAAACCCTATTGTTCCCTTTTCTTGCCTCTTATCAAAAAACCTATACCTAACCCCCCCTATCCTTAGCTTATTAGAAAAAAAAAAAAAAAAAAAAAAAAAAAAAAAAAAAGGGGGGGGGGAAGGAACAAGGGAGAAGACCCTAACCCTCTTGTCATAAAGATAACAAATTTTGCTTATATTCCCTATCAGAAGCCCCATTCCTGTCCAAAGATGAAAAATATCTCCGTTGGTGCTGTCCTTACTGCTGCCTGATGCTCTTCACCGTACCGTATGCCATCGGTTGGATTAGCCCACAGCCTAGCCATAATGTTTGGGTAACCTTAGCAAAAACATTAAAACAGGATAACATGTGTTTATCCATGGGAAGTGTTGATAACCCACTTTCCACATGTCTAGTAGGAATTCCCTTCGCAGCCGATGACTGGCCCGTCTATAACACAGAGCTCCTCCGCACCACAGGTAAGAGACCCAACCTGGTAGATACTTGGGATGAGTGGACAAAAATGTTGCCCAATGCTCTAGAGGAACCCCAAGAATTGGACCTGCTGGGGTCCTCCAAGGCAACATACTGCATCAAATTCTACTTCAGACGCCCAAAAAATAATTGGCCAGAAATTGACCAGACCAAAAACACATATCGAAAAAACATATCACCCATCAACAAAGCTTACAACCCTCCCGATTGGTGTAATTACACTGCTCGTGTGATCTCTGTGTCCTCTCTCAATCCCAAAGTATTACCCAAGGGAACGTTTCTCATCTGTGGTGACAGAGTGTGGGCTGGGATTCCCTCTCGACTCCAGGGAGGTCCCTGTACCCTTGGGAGACTTTCTACCCTGACTCCAAATATCACCTTGTTGCACAATTGGAAAAAAGAAAGCGAATTAAAACGCCACAAAAGGTCCTACACAGAATTTGATGAAAATTGCGATCCCAGATTATATGATTGGAACAAACCAAAAAAGATTGCTGTCTCCCTATTCCTACCATGGGTAGCTGCAGCCAAGGCCCTAGGTGAAATAAATCACCTCGGGTGTTGGCTCAGTAAGCAGGCTAATGCTACATCTGCAGCCCTGAGCGATCTCTTAAAGGAAGAAGAAACCACAAGACATCCATCGCTCCAAAACCGAGCAGCAATTGACTTCTTGCTGCTGGCCCATGGACACGGCTGCGAGGACTTCGAAGGGATGTGCTGCTTCAACCTCTCTTCACGCTCGGAATCCATCCATGCGAACATCCAGAAACTGAGGGACCTTGTGAAGGACTTGAAAGTAGAAAACAACCCGGACTGGGTTAATCACATGTTCAGTCAATGGGGATTAACAGGATGGGTTGCATCTTTGGTTAAGGGAATGTTGTGGATTTTGCTTGTGATTGTCATTGTATTAGCCATGTTCTCATGCCTTGTTCATTGTTTCAAAAGAGCTATAGGGAATGCCTTTTTTCTAAATACAGAAAGTGGAGTTGTAGCAGGCGCAGGCCCTGCGAGCCTGCCTTGGCGTTCAGAAACAGGATGCTGAGTCAGGATGACTGAACAAAAGGAGCTCCTCTCTCTCGTTCTCGGACCTTGGCTTATCTCTCTGTAAAGCTATAGGTCACTTTCCTTTAACCCTTACCATTGGACAATTCTCAATCCTCCCTAACCCTATATAAACCCCTGTTTCTGCCCGGCTCGTTGGAGCCGCTGTCCCTGAGACCCTTCGAGACACTCCGTGGAAGAGCTACGAAGAAGACCAATAAAGACATCGTCTTGGAACCTCATACAGCGCTCTCCTCTCTTTCCCGGTCTTCCGAGTGCCTGCTGGGTGCTCCAGCCAAGCCTAGCTAGCCTAAAGAGCTGAAATCACTCATGAGCTGATAATCACTGAGCTGTATATCACTAAAGGCTAGCTAAGGCATAGGCTGGGTGCACTGCCAGAGCTTGGGCTGGTTAGCCCCCCTCAGAGCTGAGCTATCCGGCTTTAGTGCAGCTCCTGGGTACACCCCGTAGCCCAGCCAGCGGCATTAGTTAGGGATGAGAATTGCAGGGCTGGTTTAAAATCGAATCCAAATTCTATTTCATTCTGTGCAATATTTCCATTACATCTGATTAATATCCAGGAATAAAAAACAAGATTTCTCTTTTCTTCTCATATTCTTTTTCTAGGAAACAAGACATTTGTATAATTTTGATTTTTATTTTAAAGGCAGTAATCCACTTGACTAGTTGATACCTTTGAACTTCTTTATCATTTGCAACTACCCATGGCTCTCAGGAACAGAAAGGTTAAAGGAAGGAAAGAGAGCAAATCTTTTAAAGCAATGACCTGAGACCTTATCTTACATCACTTTGTAATCACTCAGTTAAACACACCATTACCTAAAATCATGTATATATGTACTTGGTATGCAGTATCCGCTGAATAAATCCTGTACATAAACAAGTTCTCATCTACATTTTTTTGCTAGCTCCATGTTCTGTTCTTTCTCAGTAAAATCAGGAAGAGGAACACGGCTGTTCTTTGAAAAATTAATTTGTTAAAATATTGACAACCCTGAAGTTTGATTTAGGAGAGTACAAACAATAATTTTAATTGCCACCAAAGAAAAACAAAATTGACACCTCATCTGTGGTAAACAGCAGACATTGTTACCAGTAGGGTTGTGCAAACTACCTGTAGGATGCTGTCTAGCAGTGAATAGGAAGATCTCATCAATGATGGGGATAGGAGACAGTGACCCTTGAGGATTCAAAGAATCATTTGATAACAGTAAAAAGAGTTTATCTTGCTCATCTTAGTTACACTTAAAATGTATTTTATATCGATTAGATTTATACTGATTGAAAACTCATCACTTCTTGTGTATTGCTGAATAATTAATGCTGATTATTTTAGTCTCAGCCCACAGATTTAAAAGACAACCCCATTGCTACAGCTTGCAGTATGGAACCAGTATCACTTGATTTGTCACTAGAGTATCAGAAAGTGTTGAAAATGACATCGACTGCCACCGTGAGGCATTCCCAGGAGCTGTTCAACATTGCAAGTAAACACAGGTCTGATTTGCAGTCTGTCAGCAAATCTGCTGAGAGCAAAACAAATCTCTAAAATTGCCATGGCTATAAAGCAGAAAATGTGCCAGTAGAAAGAAACTGATTAAGAGATTCTGTAAGAAATCCTAAAAATGACAGTTAAGCAGAAGTGATGCGGAATTGTAAACACAAGTGGCCAGTATCATCATATCCTGTTTAGAAAGGCAGAAAAAGTCAGTACATTCCAAAGTTGATGGTTGTACTCATTCATCTGGGGGTGGCTGAGGCAGCAGCAATGCAGTTCAATATCAAAGATTTGTTATAGTTCAGAGCACGTTATAAAATCTCTTGATTGTCCATGTGCAGCACGATTTATTCTTTCAGCTAATATTTGTGCTCTTGCTAATAGGGTCGTGCAGCCATGGATTGTAAGAGACAGTTTGGATCACAGACTTTATGGTTTCCATCTAGGAATAGTAATACTAGAAAAGCTTTCATATTCTTCACATTTTATTATTTTAAGCCATCTAAAGCAAGAATTTTACTCCGATTTTTGTCTTGCAGCAGCTCTTCTGGGCTGCTCCATGATTTTATAGGAAGGCTTGTCAAATGTGTGATAACCAGGTATCTAGAATTTAGTTCTGTGGTCTCAGCACAGCCATCTAATAGTGTTTTAAGTGCAAAATGTCCATGAAGAGCCTACAGATACCACCCAAGACCTGCAGAAGGCACGTGTCCTTTTGGACAGGCAAATAAAAAATGGCATCGCCCCTTAAAATGCTCTCAAACACTCTTAGGCAGCTACATAAAGTTTCTGTAGTAGGACTGCATGTTCTTTGCAGCCCTTATTTCCCCCAGTAAAAATGAGCTGTGTTACAGCTGATATTTAATAATTTCAGGCTGTATTTTAGTTTCCCATGTAGCTGTGCCTGCATGGGAGCTGGGTGTCCAAACTGTCTGTAGACCTGGTGGAGATCTCATCCTTGGTTCAGGGGCCTTCAAGAGGGCACCTTGATCAATTTAATCTACCTGTGGGAACAGTTGTGCCTCATTTGCTGCTCCAGAAGGAAAAGGGTTTCCCATACACACATGGGATGCAGGGCCTCGAGGACAGGGGATGAGCTGCTGAGGTGGAAGGTACACTCATCTTCTTTAGATCTATATCTATATCTGTATCTCTATCTATATCTACATATGAAAATCAAGCTCAGCTCGGCGGCATGAGGGGCTGCAGGAGATGTTGGCAGCTGCAGACGTGCTCAGCTGGCACTTCTGCTCATAACTCCCAGGATAAACCCAGGAGGCATTGTTAAGTAGGTCTCCATTGGTGGGAACACAGCTTCATGAAGGGCACTGACTTCAGGAGTCTGACTTTTGAGACAAATTAATCTATTTGCTGAATCGCTGTGATCTTTGGCAGCTATGAATGCTTACAGTGAAACTCCCTGAAGGAGAGGGTCACACATGTGTGTGACGTAGCAATAAAAATCAAAAAGCCACACAGGTGGGATGCACTTTCTGACTCTTCACTGTGAGCTGTCAGCACTTTTTGTCCCTACTCGTGTGGCTGCTAGAAGAATAGAAAGGAGAACTGCAAATTCAATTTTAAGACTGGTGTGAAATACAAAATAAGACTTACAGAGAGCAGAGGAATGATTGTGATTTATAAGCATGTATCTCATTTTTATTGGAGAAAACAGAGACTGATTACAAAGGCTATGCTGACCAGTTCCATGTTTTCTCTGTCATCTTTTCACAAAGCTTGCAGTTTCAAACCCACTGCAGTCAGCAAGAATCCTTTCACTGACCTGAACTGAAGAACCTTTTTTATCATAATAGAAGGCACTTATGCATGGATATTTATTAAAGATGCGATAGCCAGTCTTGTCTTTTTTACATTTATTCTGGTTTTTCTATCATTCCTTTCAGTCAGCGACTTCAGACCAGCAGCCTTCAGATGCCTTCAGCAATTGCTTGACACGATTTCACACTATTTGATTCTGTCTCTATTTAACATCACCCTTTGGACAGTATTAACTGTACTTTGTGCTTTTCCTTACTTTATTTGTACAGTCTTACTTAAAAATAAATGTGAAAAAAAAAGACATGAAAACTTGTACAACTTGAAATAAAAGTCACAGAGTCATAGCCATTCAGTGCATCAAATGGGTTAATATTTGTAATAAGTGTTTCTGTGTTTTTATTCTCAACTCTAAGCTAAGTTTTTTGTTGATCCCTATATTGCTTCATCGCCTTCCCTCAAGTGCAACCTTCTCAGGCAGGTCTAGGGAATTCCTCAATGTAAACACTCTTTTTCTCTTTGGAAAACCAACATTTTTTCTTACCTGCAAATCCCAGATCAAGTCAGGAGAGGATGTTTTTCCAGTATCCCTTAATGCTTTATTAAACACTGCTCAGAGTATGTAAGGATTACCATCTAACACGTGAAATGCAAGTTGGTCCCTTCAGGCTTTACTCATTTTGCAGTTCTTCAGGCTTACAGAGGGATTATCCACCAGTTCCTGAGGAAAGCAACTCTTGACCACACCAGCTGCCAGACCAAACAGCACTGTGGAAAATCACGTTCTCCTGTGTTATAAATGATCAAATTGGCAGCCAAATTTATAAAAAAATTTAACAAAGATTTATTAGATCAACAACAAAAATAGAATTTCAAAAAACTACCACAGCCAAGACAGTGTCAACCCCAGAAGTTGGCGCTGAGTGAACCTGGGTCTGACTTACAGAGTGCCAGCGTATCCTCAGTGCTTCACCCCGACTGCTTCATGCAGCCAGCTTATATCCCTGCCTGAGGCAGAAATGACAGAAGGTTCTTTTGTGTCCCTTCACATGTAGAACTGGGACCATACAGATGCAGAAATATACAAAAGCCAGTCCAGATGTTAGCGTTCAGGAACACATAATCACAGGAATGATTATATGCAGGTGCTTTTATTGAAGAGCTCTGGGTGTCAGGGGTACAAACCCAAATCTGACGTCGACCATACAGTCGAGATGGACATTTTTTTATATTCTATCATTATATAACTTTCATGTCAATTATTAAAACTTATATTGTTCGTCTGTATACATAGATTTCAGCTAAGCAAAGCCCCCCTTAATATTCCAACATAGTTTCTCAGGATTCGTCTTATGGCTATATAATAATTATATTTAATTACTAAACAATCATCACATCTAACAATTATATCATTTATCCTATTGCTTACGCAGGTGCAGTTGATCTAGGAAAACAAAAAGCCTAACATTTTCAGATTCTATCTTTAACATTTTCCAGGGCTCCACTATCACTGGGGCCATGCCTTGGGCCCTTTTGCCCCCTCTCTCTCTCTTCTCTCTCTTTCTCTTTCCTTCTCTCTCTCAGCCCACTCACCGGGGTCGGTGCTGCCATCCTGGGCTCGGGCCCGGCAGTCTGGGAGCCTCCCCGGCAGCTCCGGCACTGAGCCAGCCCCGCTCCTGGCCGGCAAACCCGTGTCATTGCTCCGGCACCGCCGCCGGGTCCCCTCCATGGATCGGTCCCTGCCGCAGCCCCCAAGACCTCGCCGCTCGTAGGGAGCGCTCAGACACCTCCCAGCCTTGACAACCCCAACCTTGGCATCCTCAGGTGCTCCTGACATTCTTTTTCTTTCTATAGTCAACTTATCCTCTTTTCCCTTCAAGGAGGGCCCGTTCTGCTCGACCCTTTCTGGACCTCAGTTCAGCATTGAATAACCTCCTAACAACCATGTGTTCAGACACTTCTCTGCCTTTTATGCAAAAAGCTGCATTCACACTTCTGCTCTCTTCCAACACCAAGATGTCATCACTCCACATTCCAACATCTAAGTTTGCTAACCACCCCTCTATTTCAACTTCTCTCTTACTTCTCTTCTTACTTTTTTTTTTCTTACTTCAATTCAACTTAGACAGTACGAGGTGTACCCAACTAATTTACTTCTTAATGTAAGCTTACAACTTCCTTTTACTAGGATTGCAGTGGCTGCTATAACTTAAATACATACTGGCTAGCTGTGGCTTACTGGGTCTAACATCTTTGATATATAAGCTACTAGATTTTTTACTCTTCTTCACTCTTGAATTAAAATTTTATGAGCTACATACGTATGCTATGTATATATGATAAAGGATTTTTCTAACAATGGTAAGCTTAAAGCTGGTACTTAGGCTTGTTTTAATTTCAACTCTTAATTTAACAATATCTTCCTTGGTCGGTTGTATCCTCTCTCTCTGTCAATTTTTCATACACAAATTTTACTGCCTGTGTGTACTTCTCAATCCTTAATCTATATTATTTCAACAATCTCAGTAATTTTCTGATCTCCTTCTTTGAAGAGGGAGGGAGAAGGGATAAAATTCCTGCAATTCTCTCATGGTTGGGTTTCCAGCTACCTTTATTTATTAAGTATCTAAGATATTTTACCTTCGGTTCTACAAATGACAGTTTCCCTTTTGATACCCTTAGTCCTCTTTTCCCTTACAAAATATAAAAGTTGTATAGTAGCCTCTCTCACTTCAGCTTCCTCAGATAGTAAAAAATCATCCACATACTGGATAATTTGTATCCCAGGAGGAGTAGGGAAATCTTGTGGTAGTGTTTCTAAAGCTTCTCCAAGTAAGTTTGGGGATTCTGTAAACCCTTGTGGTAACTTCGTCCATCTTAATTGCTGCTTTCTCCCAGTTTTTGGATCCTCCCATTAGAAGGCAAAAATATCTCCCATCTAAATTTTAATTTCCTCCCTCAATTACTACATCTTTTAATGACCAGAACTGTAAAACTTTCCCCTTTTGCCCCTGTCATTTTTCACTGTATGTTTGCTCACACTAGAGCCTTTTGGAATATTTAATGGGCAGGTTCTCTCTGCCCCTGTGTCTACTACAAATTCCAATCCTTCTTCTTGGGGGACCCACTTTTAAAGTTATCACAGGCTCCAGATGGTATTTGTCCCTTAAAAAAATATAGAGCCTATGACCTCCCTATTCCTCCTCTGTGCCCATCTCTTTAAAGATTTTCAGATCTTCCGCTTGCTTAGGACCATTTTCCTATCTCTCTTAAGTTTATCTATTTAGTTGGAGTTTCTTCTTTTCTCTCTAAAAAGCTGTCCCTTTAAAAACACTTTTTGCATTTTGCCTTTGATATGCTGTCTCATTTATTCCCTTGATTATGTAATTACGATAATTATTCATGTGTTTACTCCCCTCATTATTTTGACCTCACTCAGGAGGTCCAGTTGGCATTTTGTCTTCTCTGGGGGTCTCTGCAGATTATCTTTTTTCCCCAAGCTTTTATTCCAGCTGCTCTGATTCATTGCTTTTCTTCCTGAGAAAATTACTATTTTCATTATAGACCGCACCTCTTCTAAAGTATAAATTTTTGGACTTAAAATTGGTCTCATTGTTCAGCTATGCCTATGGGATCCTCCAAATATCCTTTTTATTTATTAAAATTTCTGACCTCAGACGAAGTCAAAGGAGCATTTACAAACCCCGGTCTGCCCCCTCCTATGGGAACCTCTCTTAATGGAAATAGACCAATCCCTTTATCTCATTATTTTTGGATTTTTATCTTCTATAGCCTTTCTCCTGTATTTTAGGAAGGATGAGGAGAGGGCTTTCTTTTAACTGAACTTTTAGTGTTTTGATAAGTGATTCCTTTAGAGAGTTCCCCTGACCAGCCGGAGCTGTGGTTACCGAGGGAGTGGAGCTCGGGGCAGGACGGGCAGGACTCGGCACAGCACCGGGTCTGGGTGCTCCAAAGGCGGGGTCTGCAGGTGGGATCACCCGAGGGGTGTTCGGTGCAGACCGAGCTGGAGCCTGGATTGCCCCCGCAGGCCAAGGGTGGCTGATCCGGCAGAGACAAAGCCGGCCAGAGACCCCGGCAGCCGAGCAGAGCCAGGGCAGCCGGGGCTGGGACAGACGGGGCAGACGGGACCCCCCCTCAGTGCGGGTGGCGCGGTGACCACGGTCCGCACGGCAGGACAGACCGCCAGCCCCGCCGGCACGGCCAGCAGAGCGGCTGCGGACCGGGCGGCCGCACTGGGACAGACGGACAGTGCCGGAGCCAGCACAGGGGCTGGGGGTGCAGCCACCAACGAGTGGGGAACAAACAGGAATGGATGAGGAAATCTTTTGTTCCCAGCCTTTTTCTTTTTTTGTTTTTAAAGATATTATTTTCTTACAATCTTCCCCCCAGCATGTGGTATATTCTTCTTCTTCTGGATTAAACGGTTTTTACAAATAAATCCAGAGTTTAACAAATCCAAACTTCTGCTTGGATATCTTGAAATGGTCGACCTAATGAGTTAACTCACGACCTTCTGATGTTGTTTTTCTCATCACCCTTTTATTTTTCTCTTGGCCAATTATACATCTTTCAGTTATTTGTTTTTCTACTCCAAAAAGCCCAATGCACCCATAGTTCTTTAAAGAAAAAAATGATCACACAAAGCCTGAGTATCACACTGGGCTTTTTTGATACATGTCTTTTACTGTTCCCTAGTAAGCAGTTTATTATCTAATTGTCTTCCATCAAGATGTTTCTATTTCTTCGATTTATCTTGTTCACCACCTATCTTGTTTAATTCTTTTTTTCTCTGCTTCCCTAAACTTTGGAATTTCTAATTTTTCCTCATTTGGAGGTAATATTAAATCTTTCAGCTCCATTTTCAACTACATCTGTATCTTCTTGATCTACTAAATTATTTCCTCTTATTTCTGGGGTCTTTACCTTTTGGTGTCCCTTAATATGTACTATAGCTATCTCTCTTAGGTAATTTTTCTTAAGGTATGTGCTACTCTAAAGGCATACCTTGAATCAATATAACTCCTCTCTTTTGTGTTAGATGTTCTAGTGCTCTTTTTAAAGTACATAATTAACAAGTTTGAGCTTTCTAGTTTAAGGTTCATTGGTTCATTTCCTTTTTTCCATAGTTTGCATGTTTCTCTCATCAACTTCTGTTTACCCTGTATTTTGTAAGGAGTTGTATTTCCGTTTGCTAACTTAACTCCCAAAGGGCTGTCTTGGGGGTATCTCTTCTAGTATGCTTTTATTTCCCTTTTTTTTCCCTGTATCCAACTTACTGATTTTCTCTTCCATTTTCAAGCCCTTATCTATTCATCCCCTGCCTCTGTTTCTCACTTTCACTAACAGCTTAAATACCACTTTTCTTTCAACCACTTACACCCAAAACAAACCTTTTTCCCCACACTACTTTTCGACACAATACACCTCCCTCCAAGGAGATGTGGTAAAGTTTAAAATGCACAATCCACATTACCCATAGTTTCATTCATCTACATTCACTTACTTTTATTTCTCATTCACCTTCACACATTCCTTCACACCCTCAAGACACAAAGTGGATCCTCATTGCCAGAAAATCACAGGTCCCTGTGGCCCCCCTTGCTTTGGGGTTGGCCTTCAGGTCTCAGTATCTCCGAGCCTCTGGAAGGGCCCTGACTCTGGTCACCTCCAGTGCCCGTTTACCTGTGAGGCTTTCTGCGTGTCACTCACACTCTTCGGCTTTGGCTAAAGCCCCCACCTGTCCAGGGACAGCAGCCTGATGCACAGGTCACACACAAACCCTTCTATAGAGCCCCCACCTGTCCAGGGACTGCAGCCTGATGCACAGGTCACACACAAACCCTTCTATAGAGCCCCCACCTGTCCAGGGACAATAGCCTGATGCACAGGTCACACACAAACCCTTCGGCTGAAGCCCCCACCTGTGTGGGAACAGCAGCCTGATGCACAGGTCACACACAAACCCTTCTATAGAGCCCCCACCTGTCCAGGGACTGCAGCCTGATTTGAGGGTCACATGCTCTTTTTCCATTGCCCCCCACCTCCCACCCGCCCGGGAAGTTGAGGCTGACTTTGTGTGTGACTCACTCTCACACACACAACAAGACAACCATAAGATACCTTTTACTTTCACATCTCCTATTACAAGTTTAGGTGTTTCTGGCCAGTCCCGGTGCTATTGGATATCTCTCCATCCAGCTGTGTTGTCCAACCCTCAATCCTGCCATGTTGTCCAATCACAGATCTGTTAGGTATTTTTCCCTCAATCCAGCTGTGTTGTTCAACCCCAGATGCTCTTGGGCTTTTATTTGGCTTTGTTGTACAACTCTGGATGCTCTTAGGGCAGCGTTTTTATCCCTCAATCTAGCTGTGTTGTCCAGCCCCGGATGCTGTTAGGCAAAATTTTCATTCCTCAATCTAGCTGTGTGGTCCAACCCTGGTGCTCTTGGGTATATCCTCACTCCGGCAGAATTCTGCTCAACACTGCTCTTGGTTGCTATTGGAATGTAAATCCCTCAACCCAGCAGATTTTTAGGGACCCCTTCTGTCCCATTTCCTAGTAGATTGGGCTAAGAAACATTGCTCCCTACCTCCGAGGGGTCCAACCCCTTCCTGAGACCCAGTCCCAGTTACCCCGGGGGATTCTTTCACTCCTTTTATCACTCACTCGTCTCTTTACTGGCCGCTTTTCTCGCTAAAAGTCTGAACCGCAGCATGGGAGACTCCAGCAGTCACTGGGCAGGTCTGGGACAACCAGCCCGCCTCTCATTCACACACATTCATCTCCCCCACGGCCCCCTGAGAAATGCTTACCAGTCCCTTTTCCTTCCCAGGTTCTTCATGTGCACTGCTAGTCTTAGGGGGGCAATTACCACGGTTCTAGGGAGCCTTTTCCCCTTCTCTTTGTTTTATTGCCTCCTTTTGTCCATGGATCCTAAACTGCGTCTGTCAGTCACCCCAGGGGAAACAGAGCGAGGCTGCCAAATCGGGCAAGGAGCGCCTCCCCACTCTGACTCTCTTAAAGCACCATCAGCGAGGTGTTTTAACCATCCTCTGCTACCAATTGTGAAAAATGCCAATCACTTGGGTTTTTTTTAGGGTTTAATAGTAATAAGATAGTTATAAAAATAGTAATACAATTAGAGTAATAGTAATTTAGACAATCTGAATTAAGACTATACGAGACAATAGAAACAAAGAGTTACAGATGTCCGGGTATCTTTTTCTGGGCAACACAAGCCCGAAAAAGTTAACAAAGGATTCATCCTTAAAAACAGCAGCCTGTTGCATATTCATACACTTCATACACGATGCATAAATTCCATTCAAATAAAGGATTCCGTCTGGTCATCATCACCTTCTTCCTCCTAATCCTAACAGCGCCTTCGAGGCGGGAAGAAGTTCCTTTCTTTTGTTAAGAGGGCAATAAATTCTTTTTCTCTGAAAGACTTAAGTGTCCTGTAGGTGCTAGCTCACTGCAAGTCCTTTCATTAAAAAAAGTACTGTACATAGCATAGTTTCTATCTTAACATTTTTTTACAACCTAACACTATATTGAACACACTGCTTAAGAGAATTAATACTGCATTACTTTCTAACACAACACATGTCATTATCATTTCAATGTTTGCGAAAAGCATATCATAAAACATGCATTTTTCACAGGGCTGATACCCTGGGTCCCTGCTCCCTCCTGGCCATGGCAAGAGCCGGCTGGGATGGCCCTTGAAGGGCCCTCCTCGGCTCCCCGCAGATGCAGCTTCTGACCATGGCTCTGTTCCTCTCTCTTGCAGCCCTGGAAGGCCTGAGGGAGGACACGAGCAGTGCCGTGTCAGAGCTGGCACTGGAAACACTGCGTGTCCTCCGGGCAATAGAGCGTGGCCCTAATTCCATCATTCAGAGGCTGCAAGATCAGCTGCGCAGGGCACGCAGGACCTGGCCTCGTCTCTTGGGGCTCGGCTGGCTGCACTGCAGGAGCTCTGGGGAGAGCTGATCTGGGGAGGCTCTCTTTGCTGGGGCAACCTGAGCCAGGGGCAATTTTCCTTTTATTCTTTTCTTTTTTGTTTTCCTTTTCTTCTATATTGTAAATAATTAAATTATAGAGTATCTATTATTATATATATTATTAGAGATTATAGATTATTGTAAATAAATTAGTATAGGGTTTGTTATGATACACAGACTACTAGGAACTTTTCTTTGCTGACCAGGGTCTGCAGGGCAAGACGCAGGAAAGGGAGAAAAGCGTGCTTGTGCTTGGCAGCACAGCAGGCTGAGGGGTCCTGAGGCCCTTAAGGGGGAAAAAGGGTGCTTGTGCTCAGCCAGCTGCCCAGGCGTGCAGTTCCGCAGGGAAAAGGGCCAGAAGCCCCTTGGCCTTTGGTGGTTCCACTGAAGCCTTTGTGCTGCCCACAGAGCGGCTGGGCAGGGGCCGGAGCTGCGGGGATCCCTGCCAGAGCGGTGCCTGGAGATGGCCACAAGCCCCGTGCCAGGCAGGAAGCGCCATCCGTGTCCTCCTGCCCGTGAGCTGCTGCCTGCCTTGCTGAGGGCCCCGAGGTGCCTCTGGCTGGGGCTGCTCCGGAGCTGCTGTGGGGCTGTGGCGCTGCTGCCGGGCAGCTTGGCCGGGCTGGGGGAGACCCTGAGGGGCTGGGGCACTGGGAAGCCCTGAGCAATTGGGTGTCAGAGGCCATAAGCAGCCCCCTGGCAGCTGCCTTGTTCCTGCCAGAGCTGACTTGCAAGGCGGATCCTGGGCACTCTGGAACTAACAGCATCGGTGTTGTTGGAAACTGAAATGCAGGGAATTCTCAGACCTTTGGTCTTACCAGCAAAGCTTAGAATTAAAGACAGGATTTGATCTGAGACTTTGGAAAGGGCTTCCAAACTTAGGTGCTAGAAGCGAGAATGTGGATTTTTAGTTGATAAAATACACGTGAAGGAAAGTTGAAGTGGAGGAAAGTTTTGAGTTGTAGAGTTCAAGATCTAGAAGAAATGAAAGTAGTTACAATGGTAAACAAGAAGTTTAGCATACAGTGCTGTAGGTTTGTGTGTCATAACATGGTTGGTTAAGGAAGCTTACCCTGTAGCATGAGTCCAATAAGGCAAAATATTGAAGGCTTGGGTCCAAAACTTAGACATCCTTGTTGGCAGTGTCTTATTGGCCAACAAATCCTTAAAAGCTCTTGTAACTAGAAGTCTTGTGACCTTGTGAGCCATGCGGTGGAGATGGGAGCCAAACTCACCCTTCCTGTCTATGTAGAAGATAAGGAAAAAAAAAAGCATCATCTAAAAAATTCAGTGGTCTGCTCTCGAGCTCATTCCAAACTCCTTCAAATCCTCTGAAGCGTGATTTAGCTACAAACAGATGACAACTTCTATTAATGCTGGCTCTTTGACTCCAAAGCAGCTGCTTTAGAATCTTTCATGTAAACCTGTGGAGCAATGTAGCAGAAATGTATCATTTTAAGCAACTTCCCCAACTGACTTGAATGGAGATTTGTTTGAAGGGTATTTGAAGAGAAAGCCTCCCAGCAGAGGTCTGGGTTTTAGCCTAGCTGTGTCTCTGCTGATTGTGAAATGTGCCACCAGCTGCAGGAGTTTCTGGGCTAAAAATACCATTGAGTCAATCAGACTTGCTCTTTTTGACCTATAAAAGCTGGACCCACTTTCGGGGCAAATTTGGAGACCTCATCCATGGGTGGATGGAGCACCCAGGATTTTCCCAATTGCTGGGGATGGTTCTCCCGGTCCTTGGTGTAAAACAGGGCTCCCCAGCAGCTGCGCATCTGCAAGATGAGAAACAATTGTCTTGCTTTGAAAAGCCAGGTGTCTGCTAAGGAAGGCAGAAGCCTTCTCTGAAATGGAAAATGTAAATCCCCTCCCTTCAAATGATTCTAATTTAGACATTGAAATGCTCTCAGGGAAACATACGGGAACAGGACTGAGCCCGCAGAGGAGTGTAGCGTTTGCTGATGGTCTGAGCCCTTCCTAAAGATCCTGTCGGCTCTCTTAGACACCCAGGGTCAGGGATTCCCTCCAACCTGGGCCACATTGGGTGGGCTGGGGGCGGCCCCAGGGCAGGTGGCAGCATGTGCAAGGGCCCTGGGTGGCACGCTGCAGCACAGTCACCGTGGCATGCAACGGAAGCCGGTGTCCAAGGGCCCTTTGTGACACGAGGGGAATAGAAGCTTGCCCGGGTGCACGGAACAGGCAACGGCG
This sequence comes from Fringilla coelebs, assembly GCF_963513975.1. Taxonomy (NCBI): domain Eukaryota; kingdom Metazoa; phylum Chordata; class Aves; order Passeriformes; family Fringillidae; genus Fringilla; species Fringilla coelebs. The sequence goes on along the minus strand of NW_028167212.1, from coordinate 1,090,379 downwards.
CAGAACGGGACAGAGCGGTGCCGTCAGGAGCCCTCGCACAGCGCACTCGTTCCCGTCTGAGCCGGAGCTTTTCCGTGGCCTTGTTCCTGCGGCTGAGCTCGAGGCCAGAGCACAGGAATTGCTGACCCGTGGCCTTCTGAGGCTTCTATTCTGCAGCTGCCCTCACTGGCAGAGCGTGGGACTTGGTGCCTTGGAGCTTTTCCAAGGCATTTCTCCTGCAAGTAACTCCAGTCATGGACATGGAGCGGAGACCCCCGAGAGTGCCCAAGCTGGCCTGGGTGGAGGAGGAGGAGGAGGAAGAAGGCCTTGGAGCTGCCCCAGCACAGGAGACGGAAGAGGTGGTGCCATTCCATCCACCACAGGAGGGTGAGTGGCAGAGCTGGGCTGCAGGGTTGGGGCCTGCAGCCAATTTGGCCCCATCCCATGCCATGCCATCCCCTGGGGACATGCCCACGGACAGGACGGAAGAGGGGCCGGGCAGACACCCTGCAGTGGCCGTGCTCCATCCCCCTGGGGCATCCTGGGGCTCTCCCTGCCTGGGGAGTGCAGGGCTGGGCTGTGTTCTCCGGCCTCTCCCGCAGCCCCTCAGCTCTGGCTGCGCTCTCTCTTTGCCAGATGCAGCCATGGAGCGCACGCCAGAGCAGGAGTCCAGCCATGGCTGCTTCCGCAGAACAGCGCAGGTACCTGCAGCCACCCCCAGCTGGGCTGGGTCTGCTGTCCCTGCTCGGCTGAGCACCGTGTGTGGAGCAGTCCATGCAACATGCCCGGCTTCTTGCCCTTCTCCTACAGCTCGTTATCGGCTTCATCCAGAGCATCCGGCAGGGAAAGACCAGCACCACGGGCACTGGGATCAGAGCTCACTCGGAGCTCCTCGGACAGGAGACCAGTGCCACCCTGCTGGATTTGCTCCTGGCTTCAATTCCCCCGTGAGTCACGTGGCTTCCCAAGCCACACCTGCTGGTCCCTCGGAGCCTTTGAGGCCACGGCAGTGCGCTGGGAAGGGAAGCACTTCTCTGCAGACGCTGGGGACATGGCTCCCTCTGGCAGCTTTCTGAGTCTCTCCGTGCCTTCTCCAGGTGCCCACCGTGGTGAGCTACATTCACCAATGGCTCACGGCCAATGGTTCTGCCAAGCACAGGCTGGACAAGACCCTGCTGAATGTTACCAGAGAACACCCGGATGACATAGTCGTGACGCTCCTGCGTGTGGCCCTGTCCTGTGACAGGTATGGGGCCCACCTGCCCAGAGGGCTCAGGGCTCCCCAGCCTGTCACCCTGTACAGCCAGTGCCAGGTGTCTGACCAACAGAGAGTTCCAGGGCCCTCTGGCTGCTGCCTTTCCCAGCCCTGGCATGTCAGCCCCCGAGCCTTCTGCCATGCTCCCTTGCTGCCCCTCAGGGCTCTGTCCCCACAGGGCTGGGCTGCCTGGGTGCTGCCGGCGAGGGCCAGTGGGCAGAGGCAGAGCCAGCGGTCAGCCCGGGCCCCTATGGATGCCCAGGCCACGGTGCTTAGACCCGCCCTGAGACAGAGCTCTAACCCCACAGAGCTGCCACAGCCATGTGGAAGACCATCATGTGCTCGCCCAGGACTGCGGAGCCAGTGCTGCTGATCCTCCTGGATGTGCTGGGGAGCTGGCCACAGCGCAGCATGTGCACCTCCAATGGGGACAAAACGCCTGTCTTTGTCCTGGCTGTGAGTTTCTGCAACTGGCCTTTGCTGGCCCCAAGGCTGCCTCTCCAGCAGCTCTCCATCCTCCTTCCCCCACTGCAACTCCCTGCCTCAGGCGCTGGACAGAAACCTGGCCCAGGGACAGCTTCAGGCCCGCCAGGCTCCGTGCTCCCCGTGCACGGTCTCTCCGGGCCTCTCCCTGCACCCTCAGGCCCTGCCACACGGACACCTCGGCTCTGAGCGCTGTCTCGGGGGGGCTTTGTCCTTTGCAGGCATCCGTGGTGATGTGGAAGATCCTGCAGGAGCCCCGCGTCCCACGTGCAGTGAAGGCATATTTCCCCCGCCTATTTGTACATCTGCTCTTCCAAGTGTTCTTCAGCACAGAAGAGATGCCAGAGGAGGTCAACACCTTCTGGAAAGAATGCCAGGAAGAGCACGGCCTTGCCACCAGCCCCAACAGGTGCTCCATCCCAGTCCTCCTGTCCCTGCCACGTGGCCTGCGAAGGAGCCAGCGCTGCCAGCGTGACCTGGGCTTTTCTCTGCACACAAGTTTTCAGCGCAGACCCTGAAGTCTCTGCTCTGCTGCCGAAAGCAGCACAAGGATGTGGTGGTGTCCATGGAACGCAAGCGTTGCTGGGACACGCTGCTCTGTGCTGACACCCGCCACTGGGCGGAGGCAGCGCCCGGCCGAGGGGCTGAGCCCGCGCCGACCCTTCCTTCCCTCCCGCCACTCTCTCCAGCTGGCAGAGGACAGGAGCAGAGCAGCCGAGCACCTGCGCCGGGCCCTGCGCTACCTGCAGAGCCCACAGGAGCCCCTGCGAGAGGCGGCCGTCAGGTTCATGGGTGAGCCACGAGCCCGCAGTCCCTCCCTGGCCCGCCGCGGCTCGGCCCCAGCCCTGCCTGCTGCCCCGGCAGCGCCACCCGGGCCGGACCCGGCGCCGTGGAGCCCCGCCCGGCCTCAGTGCTGCTGCCGCCCTCTGGCAGCCGTGCCCTGGGCCGGCAGCGTGCGGCAAGGGCCCGGGCTGAGCCCTGCCAGGCCAGCAGGGCCTGTGACCACAGCACCGGCAGCGCCGCTGGCAGGGAGCTGTGCCGCTGGGGCCGTGACAGGCTCTGTGTTCACAGGGATGGCCAGGCGGCACCTGAGGGGGCAGCAGCAAGAGCTCCTGATGATCTGCAGTGGTGAGTGAGGGCAACGGGCTGACAGTAGCGGCTGGCTGGTGGAGCTGCAAGCTGCCCTGGCTGTGGAGGCCTCTGCTCCTGTGGGCAGAGCACACTGAGATTTCAGGACCACGTGGGGGATTTATGGCCAGCACCTTCGGGCTGATCCCCGTGGTCCCTGCCCCCTCCTGGCCATGGCAAGAGCCGGCTGGGCCGGCCCTTGCAAGGGGCTCTCCTCGGCTCCCTGCAGATTCAGCATCTGACCTTGGCTCTGTTCCTCTCTCTTGCAGCCCTGCAACGCCTGACTGAGGACACAAGCAGTGCCGTGTCAGAGCTGGCACTGGAAACACTGCGTGTCCTCCGAGCAACAGCGAGTGGGCGATATTCCATCTTCCAGAGGCTGCAAGATCAGATGCGCAGGGCATGGATGACTCGGCCTCGGCCTCGTCTGTCGCAGCTAAGCTGGCTGCGCTGCTGGAGCTCTGTAGAGAGCTGATCAGGAGGCTCTCTTCACTGGGGCAACCTTAGCCAGTGGGGATTTTCTTTTTATTTATGATTTTTCTTTTCTTCTATTGCATTTTTTATCTTATGTAAATATAGAATGTGTTATAATATACAGACTCTCAGGAGCTTTTCTTTGCTGCCAAGGGTCTGTAGGGCATAGGGGAGGAGGGGGAAAAGGGTGCTTGTACTTAGCATCCTGCCCAGGCGTGCAGTGCTGCAGGGAAAATGGCCAGAAGCCCCTTGGCCTTTGGTGGCTCCACTGAAGCCTTTGTGCTGCCCATAGAGCAGCTGGGCAGGGGCCGGAGCTGCGGGGATCCCTGCCAGAGCGGTGCCTGGAGATGGCCACAAGCCCTGTGCCAGGCAGGAAGCGCCACCCGTGTCCTCCTGCCCGTGAGCTGCTGGCTGCCTTGCTGAGGGCTCCAAGGTGCCTCTGGATGGGGCTGCTCCGGAGCTGCTGCGGGGCTGCGGCGCTGCTGCCGGGCAGCTTGACCGAGGTGGGGGGCTGCCATCTTGATCCTGACAGCCAGCTGCTCTTGCACTTTCTCAGGGGGTGGTTGGAGGAACCCCTGGAATCAGGTGTGGAACCCTGGTTCCCAGCCTTTCAGGGCTGTGAGGCCAGGAGTTGTGGGGCTGGGCGTGTGCCCTCCCTGTACTCGAGACTGGAGTCTCCAGCCCCTCAGCCTTAGGCATGGAGCTCCACTGCCTGCTTGCTGAGTCTTGTTCCTGTTGCCATGGTGGAGGCTGAGCTCTGTGGCTGTAGGCAGCATTGAGCCAGAAGAGCAGCAGCTTTGAGCCCGGCGGGGGGGGGGGGCGGCACAGAAAGGCCCTCTGGACAAAGGGCATTCCTGGCACTCCCAGGGCCGGGACACAGGATAGTGTGGCGGGAACCTTCAGGGTGCCATGCTGGCTTTGCACTGGGCCACCTCCCTGTGTGTGCAGGGCTGGCTCTTTGCTTTGCTGTCCTTTGCCTTTTGCCATCGTGCTCCTTTGGCTGCCTGCAGAGAGGGGCAGCCCTACAAGGAGGGTGAAAGGCCCTGTCTCCAACATCTCAAGGGGGAAATGGAGCTCTCCCGGCCCTCAGCTCACGCTGTAAGCAGAGCAGAGCCTTTTCCCCAGCCCTCATGGCTTTCTGCCTGCTGCTGGCCCCTGGCCACCATGACCCACTGCACTCACTCTGAGTCACCTACAGGATGGCTGGTGCCTCTTGATTTGCTGACAGGACATGAGGGTCACTGAAGGAAAGGTGGGTGTCCTAATGCTGAGGGCACACGTGGGTCACTGAGCAGACTTGAGGCTTCCCCAGCAGGTTGCAGGTGCCTTATGTGTCACTGAAGGGAAGTCAGATGCCCCGGGTGTGGCTGAGGTGTCATGACTGTCTCTGAATGGCACACAGATGCCCTGCATGCCACTGAGGGCACGTGAGGGTCCCTGAAGGGAGGCAGGTGTCTGTCTGTCCCTCAGGGTCCTTTGGTGTCACAGAGGGAACGTGAGCGTCACTGGAGGGGGACACGGGCACGCCGCGTGTCGCTGAGCGCACATGCCGCTGGCTGAAGGGACGCCAGGGCCGCTGAGGGGACGTGGGCTCGCCCTGAGGGACACGGCAGGGCCGGGCCGGGCCCCGCTGCGCCGCCGCCCGCTCCCCGCCGCAGGGAGCGTTTCCCGCCCAGCGCGGGCGGCCCCGCCCCGCCGGTCCCCTCAGCCGCGGGCGGGAACTCCGACCCGCTGTGGCCGCCCCTCGGGACCGGGCGCCGGGCGGCTTCCAGAAGCCGTGGGGGAGCTGCCATGGGGCTGCCCTGCGCTCATACACACCGAGGAGGATGGGGCAGTGTCGGCTCAGGAGCAGGGAGTGTTTCACTTTGCGAGGGGTAAAGCTGCAGTAGCTTAGAGCGAGAGAACTTCATAGCACAGGAATGCTGGAATTACCTGGTGTCACCTGTAGGGCACAGAATGGACATTTGGGCTTTAAAGTGCAGGTAATCATTGGACTGTGGGAATAATGAAATCAGAGGTGATCTGTCGAGTACATGTAGTGGATATTTGTGCAGGAAGATTTGAGGTGATCTCTAGGGGACAAAATTACTTTTGAGGAAAAGTCTGTGTCATTCCTAGAGGGCACATAGAGATAATTTTGTGACAAAACCTGAGGTAAATGTTAGGACAAAGAAAGAACATTTGGGGGGTAAAATCTCAGGTTCTCTGCCTTCCCACTACCTCATCCCATGCTCCAGCAGGGGAGCTTTGCCCTCCCTGTCCCCAGCCAGCCCACCTGGGCACCTCAGGGCTGCCCCCACCCTCCTGCTGAGGCCCGGCCTCGAGGGCTTCTGCCACAGGCCTGGGAGACGCTCTGGGGAAGTGCCCGAGCAGCCGGGGGCCAGGGACAAAGCGGCTGCCCGGGGGCTGCTTGTGGCCTCTGGCACCCAATTGCTCCGGGGCTTCCCACTGCCCCGGATCCTCAGGGGCCTCCTGTTGTTCTGCCAATTGACAGAGGCAATTTAAAGGACACAACACTGGAAATAATGTTCCTATTTCACTATGAATATTAAGGAACCACAGTGTACAATGATACATTCAATAAAAATTTGCGTGTGCTTTTAGTGAGCAGCAAAACCAAACAAGGTAGTGCATCTAAATCAGTACTGTAAAAGAGAGAGGAGAGTGATTTAGAAACATGCATCACCAGGTGCCTAAACTGTTTATCATCTTGCAGATCCACACTTGCTGGGGAGCCCCAGTTTACACCAAGGACCTGGAAAACTATTCCCAGCAATATGGAAAATCCTAGGTGGTCCATCCACCCACAGCTGAGGTCTCCAAATTTGCCCGGAAAGTGGGTCCAGCTTTTATAGGCCAAAAAGAGCAAGTCATAGTGACTTGATGATATTTTTAGCCCAGAAACACCTGCAGCTGATGGCACACTTCACAATCAGCAGGGACACAGCTAGGCCAAAGCCCAGACCTCTGCTGGGAGGGTTTCCCCCCAGATACCCTTCAAACAAACCTCTCTTTAAGTCACTTGGGAAAGTTTCTTAAAATGATACATTTCTGGCACATTGCTACACAGGGTTATGTGAAAGATTCTAAAGCAGCTGCTTTGGAGTCAAAGAGCCAGCATTAAGAGTCCTTGTCATCTGTTTGTAGCTAAATCACACTTTGGGGGATTTGAAGGAGTTTGGAACGAGCTAGAGAGCAGACCACTGAGTTTTTTAGATGATCCCATTTCTTTTCCTTATCTTCTACATAGACAGGAAGGGTGAGTTTGGCTCACATCTCTGCTGCATGGCTCACAAGGCTGTATGACTTCTAGTTACAAGAGCTTTTAAGGATTTATTGGCCAATAAGACACTGCCAAGAGGGATAACTATGTTTTGGACCCAATTCTTCAATATTTCATCTTATGGACTCATGCTACAGCATAAACTTCCTTAGCCAACCATGTTATGACACACAAACCAATGGCACTGCATCCTAAACTTCTTGTTTGCCATTGTAACTACTTTTATTTTTTCTAGATCTTGAACTCTACAACTAGAAACTTTCCTCCACTTCAACTTTCCTCCACATGTCTCTGCTATAAACTGTAAATCCACATTCTCGCTTCTAGCGCCTAAGTTTGGAAGCCCTTTCCAAAGTCTCAGATCAAATCCTATGTTTAATTCTAAGCTTTGCTGGCAAGACCAAAGGTCTGAGAATTCCCTGCATTTCAGTTTCCAACAACACTGATGCTGTTACTTCCAGAGTGCCCAGGATCTGCCTTGCAAGTCAACTCTGGCAGGAACAAGGCAGCTGCCAGGGGGCTGCTTATGGCCTCTGACACCCAATTGCTCAGGGCTTCCCAGTGCCCCAGCCCCTCGGGGTCTCCCCCAGCCCGGCCAAGCTGCCCGGCAGCAGCGCCGCAGCCCCACAGCAGCTCCGGAGCAGCCCCAGCCAGAGGCACCTCGGAGCCCTCAGCAAGGCAGCCAGCAGCTCATGGGCAGGAGGACACGGATGGCGCTTCCTGCCTGGCACGGGGCTTGTGGCCATCTCCAGGCACCGCTCTGGCAGGGATCCCCGCAGCTCCGGCCCCTGCCCAGCCGCTCTGTCAGCAGCACAAAGGCTTCAGCGGAGCCACCAAAGGCCAAGGGGCTTCTGGCCCTTTTCCCTGCGGCACTGCACGCCTGGGCAGCTGGCTGAGCAGAAGCACCCTTTTCCCCCTCCTCCCCTATGCCCTGCGGACCCTGGGCAGCAAAAGAAAGATACTGGGATCTTGTGTAGTATACCACAGTCTATATTTACATTGCAAAGGAAAACAAACAAAAAAAGAAAAGAAAAGAACATTCTTCAAGGGAAAGAAAATGCCTCCTGACTCAGGTGGCCTAAGCAAAAAGAGCCTCTTATCAGCTCTCCACAGAGCTCCGGCAGGACAGGCAGCCGAGCTGTGACAGCCGAGGCCATGTCTTCCATGTCCTGTGCAGGTGATTTCGGAGCCGCTAGAACATGGAGATCGGAGCTGGGTCAAGGGACTTGAGGATGCAGAGTGTTTGAATTGCCAGGCTCCGTGTGGTGAGGCTGACATCATTTGTTTTGTCTTGAAGGGCTGCAAGGGTCAGATCCCAGATCTTCTGAGATGACAGGAGAGCCCCTGGCCAAGGCCATCCCAGCCGGCTCTTGCCATGGCCAGGAGGGAGCAGGGGATCAGCCTGAAGCTGCTGGCCACGAATGGCACACGTGGATCTGTTATCTCAGTGTGCTCTGCTCACGGGAGCAGAGCCCTCTGCAGCCGGGGCAGGGCTCGCAGATCCCCCCACCAGCCCCCGCGCTCAGCCCACTGCCCTCACTCACCACTGCAGATCATCAGGAGCTCTTGCTGCTGCCCCCTCAAGCTCTGCCCGGCGATCCCTGTGAACACAGAGCCTGTCACGGCCCCAGCGGCACAGCTCCCTGCCAGCGGCACTGCCAGCGCTGTGGCCACAGGCCCTGCTGGCCCGGCAGGGCTCAGCCCGGCCCTTGCCGCACGCTGCCGGCCCAGGGCACGGCTGCCAGAGGGCGGCAGCGGCGCCGAGGCCGGGCGGGGCTCCACGGTACTGGGCCCGGCCCGGGTGGCGCTGCCGGGGCAGCAGGCGGGGCTGGGGCCGAGCTGTGGCGGGCCGGGGAGGGACTGCTGGCTCATTGCTCACCCATGAACCTGATGGCCGCCTCTCGCAGGGGCTCCTGTGGGCTCTGCAGGTAGTGCAGGGCCCGGCGCAGGTGCTCGGCCGCTCTGCTCCTGTCCTCTGCCAGCTGGAGAGAGCGGCGGGAGGGAAGGAAGGGTCGGCGCGGGCTCAGCCCCTCAACCCCCCCCCAGTGGCGGGGGTCAGCACAGAGCAGCGTGTCCCAGCAACGCTTGCGTTCCATGGACACCACCACATCCTTGTGCTGCTTTCGGCAGCAGAGCAGAGACTTCAGGGTCTGCACTGCAAACTTGTGTGCAGAGAAAAGCCCAGGTCACGCTGGCAGCACTGGCTCCTTCGCAGGCCACGTGGCAGGGACAGGAGGACTGGGATGGAGCACCTGTTGGGGCTGGTGGCAAGGCCGTGCTCTTCCTGGCATTCTTTCCAGAAGGTGTTGACCTCCTCTGGCATCTCTTCTGTGCTGAAGAACACTTGGAAGAGCAGATGTACAAATAGGCGGGGGAAATATGCCTTCACTGCACGTGGGACGCGGGGCTCCTGCAGGATCTTCCACATCACCACGGATGCCTGCAAAGGACAAAGCCCCCCCGAGACAGCGCTCAGAGCCGAGGTGTCCGTGTGGCAGGGCCTGAGGGTGCAGGGAGAGGCCCGGAGAGACCGTGCACGGGGAGCACGGAGCCTGGCGGGCCTGAAGCTGTCCCTGGGCCAGGTTTCTGTCCAGCGCCTGAGGCAGGGAGTTGCAGTGGGGGAAGGAGGATGGAGAGCTGCTGGAGAGGCAGCCTTGGGGCCAGCAAAGGCCAGTTGCAGAAACTCACAGCCAGGACAAAGACAGGCGTTTTGTCCCCATTGGAGGTGCACATGCTGCGCTGTGGCCAGCTCCCCAGCACATCCAGGAGGATCAGCAGCACTGGCTCCGCAGTCCTGGGCGAGCACATGATGGTCTTCCACATGGCTGTGGCAGCTCTGTGGGGTTAGAGCTCTGTCTCAGGGCGGGTCTAAGCACCGTGGCCTGGGCATCCATAGGGGCCCGGGCTGACCGCTGGCTCTGCCTCTGCCCACTGGCCCTCGCCGGCAGCACCCAGGCAGCCCAGCCCTGTGGGGACAGAGCCCTGAGGGGCAGCAAGGGAGCATGGCAGAAGGCTCGGGGGCTGACATGCCAGGGCTGGGAAAGGCAGCAGCCAGAGGGCCCTGGAACTCTCTGTTGGTCAGACACCTGGCACTGGCTGTACAGGGTGACAGGCTGGGGAGCCCTGAGCCCTCTGGGCAGGTGGGCCCCATACCTGTCACAGGACAGGGCCACACGCAGGAGCGTCACGACTATGTCATCCGGGTGTTCTCTGGTAACATTCAGCAGGGTCTTGTCCAGCCTGTGCTTGGCAGAACCATTGGCCGTGAGCCATTGGTGAATGTAGCTCACCACGGTGGGCACCTGGAGAAGGCACGGAGAGACTCAGAAAGCTGCCAGAGGGAGCCATGTCCCCAGCGTCTGCAGAGAAGTGCTTCCCTTCCCAGCGCACTGCCGTGGCCTCAAAGGCTCCGAGGGACCAGCAGGTGTGGCTTGGGAAGCCACGTGACTCACGGGGGAATTGAAGCCAGGAGCAAATCCAGCAGGGTGGCACTGGTCTCCTGTCCGAGGAGCTCCGAGTGAGCTCTGATCCCAGTGCCCGTGGTGCTGGTCTTTCCCTGCCGGATGCGCGGGATGAAGCTGATAACAAACTGTAGGAGAAGGGCAAGAAGCCGGGGATGTTGCATGGACTGCTCCACACACGGTGCTCAGCCGAGCAGGGACAGCAGACCCAGCCCAGCTGGGGGTGGCTGCAGGTACCTGCGCTGTTCTGCGGAAGCAGCCATGGCTGGACTCCTGCTCTGGCGTGCGCTCCATGGCTGCATCTGGCAAAGAGAGAGCACAGTCAGAGCTGAGGGGCTGCGGGAGAGGCTGGAGAACACTGCCCAGCCGTGCGCTCCCCAGGCAGGGAGAGCCCCAGGATGCCCCAGGGGGATGGAGCACGGCCACTGCAGGGTGTCTGCCCGGCCCCTCTTCCGTCCTGTCCGTGGGCATGTCCCCAGGGGATGGCATGGCATGGGATGGGGCCAAATTGGCTGCAGGCCCCAACCCTGCAGCCCAGCTCTGCCACTCACCCTCCTGTGGTGGATGGAATGGCACCACCTCTTCCGTCTCCTGTGCTGGGGCAGCTCCAAGGCCTTCTTCCTCCTCCTCCTCCTCCACCCAGGCCAGCTTGGGCACTCTCGGGGGTCTTCGCTCCATGTCCATGACTGGAGTTACTTGCAGGAGAGATGCCTTGGAAAAGCTCCAAGGCACCAAGTCCCACGCTCTGCCGGTGAGGGCAGCTGCAGAATAGAAGCCTCAAAAGGCCACGGGTCAGCAATTCCTGTGCTCTGGACTCAAGCTCAGCCGCAGGAACAATGCCGCGGAAAAGCTCCGGCTCAGACGGGAACGAGTGCGCTGTGCGGGGGCTCCTCACGGCACCGCTCTGTCCCGTTCTGCGCCGTTGCCTGTTCTGTGCACCCGGGCAAGCTTCTATTCCCCACATGTCACAAAGGGCCCTTGGACACCGGCTTCCGTTGCATGCCACGGTGACCGTGCCACCCAGGGCCCTTGCACACATGGCCTTCTGCCCTGGGGCTGCCCCCATCCCACCCAAAGCGGCCCAGGTTGGAGGGAATCCCTGGCCCCAGGTGTCTAAGACAGCCCAACAGGATCTTTAGGAAGGGCTCAGACCATCAGCAAACGCTGCCCTGCTCTGTGGGCTCAGTCCTATTCCCATATGTTTCCCTGAGAGCATTTCAGTGTCTAAATTATAATCATTTGAAGGGAGGGAATTTACATTTTCCATTTCATAGAAGGCTTCTGCCTTCCTTAGCAGACACCTGGCTTTTCAAAGCAAGACAATTGTTTCTCATCTTGCAGATGCACAGCTGCTGGGGAGCCCCGTTTTTACACCGGGGACCTGGAGAATCATTCCCAGCAATTGGGAAAATCCTAGATGGTCCATCCACCCACTGATGAGGTCTCCAAATTTGCCCCGAAAGTGGGTCCAGCTTTTATAGGCCAAAAAGAGCAAGTCTGATTGACTCAATGGTATTTTTAGCCCAGAAACTCCTGCAGCTGGTGGCACACTTCACAATCAGCAGAGACACAGCTAGGCCAAAACCCAGGCCTCTGCTGGGAGGCTTTCTCTTCAAATATCCTTCAAACAAACCTCTATTCTAGTCAGCTGGGAAAGTTGCTTAAAATGATACATTTCTGCTACATTTCTCCACAGGTTTACATGAAAGATACTAAAGCAGCTGCTTTGGAGTCAAAGAGCCAGCATTAATAGAAGTTGTCATCTGTTTGTAGCTAAATCACGCTTTGGGGGATTTGAAGGAGATTGGAACGAGCTAGAGAGCAGACCACTGAGTTTTTTAGATGATGCCATTTCTTTTCCTTATTTTCCACATAGACAGGAAGGGTGAGTTTGGCTCCCATCTCCACCGCATGGCTAACAAGGTCACAAGACTTGTAGTTACAAGAGCTTTTAAGGATTTATTGGCCAATAAGACACTGCCAAGAGGGATAACTATGTTTTCGACCCAATCTTTCAAGATTTTGTCTTATGGACTCATGCTATTGTAAGCTTTTTTAGCCAACCATGTTAGGACACACAAACCTAAGGCACTGCATCCTAAACTTCTTGTTTGCCATTGTAACTACTTTTATTTTTTCTAGATCTTGAACTCTACAACTTGAAACTTTCTTCCACTTTGACTTTCCTCTATGTGTCTCTGCTATAAACTGTAAATCCACATTCTTGCTTCTAGCACCTAAGACCCTTTCCAAAGTCTCAGATCAAATCCTATATTTAATTCTAAGCTTTGCTGGCAAGACCAAAGGTCTGAGAATTCCCTGCATTTCAGTTTCCAACAACACCGATGCTGTTACTTCCAGAGTGCCCAGGATCTGCCTTGCAAGTCAACTCTGGCAGGAACAAGGCAGCTGCCAGGGGGCTGCTTATGGTCTCTGACACCCAATTGCTCAGGGCTTCCCAGTGCCCCAGCCCCTCAGGGTCTCCCTCAGCCCAGCCAAGCTGTGCGGCAGCAGCGCCGCAGCCCCGCAGCAGCTCCGGAGCAGCCCCAGCCAGAGGCACCTCAGAGCCCTCAGCAAGGCAGCCAGCAGCACAGGGGCAGGAGGACACGGGTGGCGCTTCCTGCCTAGCACAGGGCTTGTGGCCATGTCCAGGCACCGCTCTGGCAGGGATCCCCGCAGCTCCGGCCCCTGCCCAGCCGCTCTGTGGGCAGCACAAAGGCTTCAGTGGAACCACCAAAGGCCAAGGGGCTTCTGGCCCTTTTCCCTGCGGCACTGCACGCCTGGGCAGCCGGCTGAGCAGAAGCACCCTTTTCCCCCTCAGGGCCTCAGGGCCCCTCAGCCTGCTGTTCTGCCAAGCACAAGCACCCTTTTCTCCCTTTCCTGCGTCTTGCCCTGCAGACCCTGAGCAGGAAAGAAAAGTTCCTAGTAGTCTGTGTATCATAACACATTCTATAATTAATTTATTTACAATAATCTGTAATATAGAATCATATATATACACTGTATAATTTATTTACTAAATAATCCATAATCTAAAATAATATATATGATAATAGATAGTCTATAATTTAATTATTCACAATATATAAAAAAGGGAAAAGAAAAAAGAAAAATCTTAAAGAAAAGGAAAATTGCCCCTGGCTCAGGTTGCCCCAGCAAAGAGAGCCTCCCCAGATCAGCTCTCCCCAGAGCTCCTGCAGCGCAGCCAGCCGAGCCCAAACAGACGAGTCCGAGTGCTCCATGCCCTGCCCAGCTGATCTCACAGCCTCTGAATGATGGAATATGGGCCAGGCTCTATTGCCCGGAGGACACGCAGTGTTTCCAGTGCCAGCTCTGACACGGCACTGCTCGTGTCCTCCGTCAGGCCTTCCAGGGCTGCAATAGAGAGGAACAGGGCCAGGGTCAGAAGCTGCATCTGCGGGGAGCCGAGGAGAGCCCCCTGCAAGGGCCATCCCAGGCAACTCTTGCCATGGCCAGGAGGGAGCAGGGACCCAGGGGATCAGCCCTGTGAAAAATGCATATTTTATGATTGGCTTTTCGCAAATATTGAAATGAAAATGTTGTGTTAGAAAGTAATGCTGTATTAATTCTCTTAAGCACTGTGTTCAATGTAGCTTTAGGTTATAAAAAAAATGTTAAGATGGAAACTATGCTATGTAGGATACTTTTTTTAAAGAAAGGACTTGCAGCGAGATAGCAGCCACAGGACACCTAAATCTTTCAGAGAAAAAGAATGTATTGCCCTCTTAGAAGAAACAAACTTCTTCCTGCCTAAAAGGCGCTGTTAGGATTAGGAGGAAGAAGGTGATGATGACTAGACCAAATCCTTTATTTGAATGGCATTTATGCATCATGTATGAAGTGTATGAATATGCAACAGGCTGTTGTTTTTAAGGATGAATCATTTGTTAACAGGTGTCCTTTTTCGGGCTTGTGTTGCCCAGAAAAAGGTACCCAGACATCCATAGCTCTTTGTTTCTGTTGTCTCATATAGTCTTAATTAAAATTGTCTAAATTATTATTACTGTAATGTATTACTATTTTTAAACCCACCTTTTTACTATTAAACCTTTAAAATTTAAAAACACCCAAGTGATTGGTGTTTTTCACAATTGGTAGCAGAGGATGGTTAAAACACCTCGCTGATGGTGCTTTAGGAGAGTCCGAGTGGGGAGGCGCGCCCTGCCCAATTTGGCAGCCTCGCTCTGTTTCCCCTGGGGTGACCGACAGACGCAGGCTAGGATCCATGGACAAAAGGAGGCAATAAAACAAAGAGAAGGGAAATAGGCTCCCTACAACCACGGTAATTGGGCCCCTAAGACTAGTAGTGCACAAGAAGAACCCGGGAAGGAAAAGGGGCTGGTAACCATTTCTCGGGGGGCCGTGGGGCAGATGAATGTGTGTGAATGAGAGGCGGGCTGGTTGTCCCAGACCTGCCCAGTGAGTGCTGGAGTCTCCCATGCTGCAGTTCCGACTTTTTGTGAGAAAAACAGTCAGTAAAGAGACGAGCGAGTGATAAAAGGAGTGAAAGAATCCCCCGGGGTAACTGGGGACTGGGTCTCAGGGAAGGGTTGGACACATTAGAGGTAGGGAGCAATGTTTCCTAGCCCACTCCACTAGGAAACAGGACAGGAGGGGCCCCTAAAAACCTGCTGGGTTGAGGGATTTACATTCCAATAGCATCCAAGAGCAGTGTTGAGCAGAATTCTGCCGGAGTGAGGATATACCCAAGAGCATCCAGGTTTGGACCACACAGCTAGATTGAGGGATGAAAATTTTGCCCAATAGCATCCTAGGTTGAACAACACAGCTAGATTGAGGGATAAAAAAGCTGCCCTAAGAACATCCAGGGTTGGACAACACAGCCAAATAAATGCCCGAGAGCATCTGTAGTTGTACCACACCGCTGGCTTAATTAATAAATGCCCAAGAACATCTGGGGTTGAACAACACAGCTGGATTGAGGGAAAAATACCCAAGAGCATCTGGGGTTGGATAACACAGCTGGATGGAGGGATATCCAATAGCACTGGGATTGGCCAGAAACACCTAAACTTGTAATAAGAGATGTGAAAGTAAAAGGTACCTTATTGTTGTCTTGTTGTGTGTGTGAGAGTGAGTCACACACAAAGTCAGCCTCAACTTCCCAGGCGGGTGGGAGGTGGGGGGCAATGGAAAAAGGCTGCAAATCAGGCTGCAGTCCCCAGACAGGTGGGGGCTCTATAGAAGGGTTTGTGTGTGACCTGTGCATCAGGCTGCTGTCCCCGGACAGGTAGGGGCTTTAGCCGAAGGGTTTGTGTGTGACCTGTGCATCAGGCTGCCGTCCCCGGACAGGTAGGGGCTTTAGCCGAAGCTGAAGAGTGTGAGTAACACGCAGAAAGCCTCACAGGTGAACGGGCACAGGAGGCGACCAGAGTCAGGGCCCTTCCAGGAGGCCCAGAGATACTGAGACCTTGAGTCCAACCCCAAAGCCAGAGGGGCTACAGGGACCTGTGATTTTCTGGCGATAAGGATCCACTTTGTGTCTGGAGGGTGTGAAGGAATGTGTGAAGGTGAATGAGAAATAAAAGTGAGTGAATGTAGACAAATGAAAGTATGGGTAATGTGGATTGTGCATTTTAAGCTTTACCACATCTCCTTGGAGGGAGGTGTATTGTGTTGAAAAGTAGTGTGGGGGAAAAGGTTTGTTTTGGGTGTAAGTGGTTGAAAGAAAAGTGGTATTTAAGCTGTTAGTGAAAGTGAGAAACAGAGCCAAGGGATGAATAGATAAGGGCTTGAAAATGGAACAGAAAATCAGTAAATTGGTGTGATAATCTGTCCAAATTTTCTCTCATTTGTCTCATGATTTTCGTCATGAAAAAGGACAGAAACTGAGACCACTGAAAGATCCTGTTTTATATCCGGGTTTGATGAAGACTGCCAAGCTTACAAGGCCGAGACATAACTCCCAGCCTGCCAAGTAATTGTGCAAAGGAGCACCTTGAGCCGTTTTGCAACAACAAGGCTTGGAATTTCCTTGCCTCTCAGCTTGGATGGACTCTTTTCTGGAATAACCTTTAGGTGGTCCCCACAGAAGACCCTTCATCTGTTCTGCAACCACTGTGATTGACTGACTGAGATGGGAGAAGCCTCTTCTCCAAGGACTGAGACATGAAACCCTCACATACAGAAAACTCCTTTTCTTCCCAAGGATTGAGACTGAAACCTGGGGGGAACTGGCAGGGGAGAGCAGAACAGACTGTGATGTTTGCTTGCGGGTAGTGATTATTGGGACTATTGGACCAAGAAGACAATGGCTTCTGCCCACAGCTGATTTGAAACTATTGCATTACTTTCCCCCCCTCTTTCACAATCCTCCATAGGATAAAAACCTCCAGGTTAGCTAGCCCAATTTGAAGATCTTCCCCGCGTTTGGAACGACTCCTCGACTGACGGAACCTTGGCTGGACCCTGAAGGACCCCGTCACTTCCACGGGCAGTAGCTATAGCCTCCTCTTTTCTCTTTACCCCCCTACTTTTCCATATGCTTTCCCTGCTTTCCCTCTTTTCCCTCACACGCATTTTGCTGTAATCATTCAATAAAGTACACTGTTTTGATTGTTACTGCAAACCCCCTTTGCCGTGTTGGTATTTTGTACTGAGAAATCCTTTGGAAACGAATCATCACTAAATCCGTCAATAAGGACAGTTTGTGACAGGGCTGCTTATGGCCTCTGACACCCAATTCCTCAGAGCTTCCCACCAGCCTGTGTTCCTAGCCACTTCTGTCCCCTTGGAGCCTCCTGCCTCCACTCTCTCCCACAGGGCCCTCGTGCCTTCCCACTGCCTTGTCCCGTCAGGGCCTGCACAGCACCTCATCCCTTCACGGCCTCCCGCTGCCCCTCAGGCTCCCCTCAGGGCCTCCCCCAGCCTGACCAACCTGCCCGGCAGCAGCGCAGCCCCGAGGGAGCGCCAGAGGAGCCGGATCAAGAGGCACCTCAGAGCCCTCAGCAATGCAGCCAGCAACACACGGGCAGGAGGGCACAGATGGCCCTTCCTGCCTGGGCAGGAGGGCTTGTGGCCATGTCCAGGCACCGCTCTGGCAGGGATCCCCACAGCTCCGGCCCCTGCCCAGCTGCTCTGTTGCCAGCACAAAGGCTTCAGCAGAACCATCAAAGGCCAAGGGCCTTCTGGCCATTTCCCCTTCCCTACTGCATGCCTGGGCAGCTTGCTTGGCACAAGACCCGTTTTCCCTTTCTTTCCCACTGCCCTGCCAGCACTGGGCACCAAAGAAAGCTCCTGGGAGTCAGGGTATTAGAACATATTCTATATTTGTAGCCTAAATTGCAACTAAAAAGAAGGAAAAAAAACAATCTGAAAGAAAAGAAAAATTCCCCCTGGCTCAGATGGCCCTAGCAGACAGAGAGCCTCTCAAATCAGTGTTCCTCAGAGCTCCAACAGCACAGCCAGTGGTGGGCCCAGAGACAAGGCCATTTCTTGGGTGCCCTGAGAAACCCATCTTGCAGCTTCTGCAGGATGGAGCCTGGAGCTCTCTCCACAGCCCAGAGGACAAAGGCTGTTTCGAGAGCCAGGCTTCTGGTGAAAGGGCTGGTGTCCTCTGCCTTGTCTTCAAGGACTGCAAGAGAGGAACAGAGCCACGGTCAGATCCCGGATCTGCGGGAACCCGAGGAGACCCCCCCCCCCCCATGCCAGGGCCATGCCGGCCAGCTCTGGCCATGGCCAGGAGGGAGCAGGGAGCAAGAGGATCAGTCCAAAGCTGCCGGACACTATTGCCCCACGTGGGCCTGAAATCGGCATGTGTGCTCCGGCCACCCCAGCCCTGCTCCGCACAGGGACCAGAGCCCTCGGCAGCAGCGGGGCAGGGATTGCAGCTCCCCCCAGCAGCCGGGGCCAGCAGCCCTGTGCCCTCACTCACCCTGACAGATGTGCCGGAGCTCTCGCTTGTGGCCCCTGAGATGCCGCCCGGCCATCCCTGAGAACACAGAGCCTGTCACAGCGCCAGCGGCACAGCTCCCTGCCAGCAGTGCTGCCAGCCCTGGGGCCACACACCCTCCTGGCCCCGGCAGGGCTCGGGCCGGGCCCTTGCCGCACACTGCCGCCCCAGGGCACGGCTGCCAGAGGGCGGCAGCAGCGCCGAGGGCAGGCAGGACTCCCCAGGGCAGGGCACGGATGGCGCCGCCGGGGCTGGGGCTGAGGCTGGGGCCGAGCTTCGCTGGGCCGGGGTGGGGAAGGGAAGGGAAGGTCAGCCCAGGCTGGTGGCTCACCGATGAACCTGATGGCTGGGGCTTGCGGGCCGTCCTTACCAGGCCCTCGCCGAACCTCCAGGTCTTATCGAGCCGCAGCGTGTGTTGGAGATGCCTCCTGTGCAGGAATGTGGCTGAACAATGCAGCGTTTCCCGCGAGGCCTGGAGAGCAGCAGAGACCCAGAGATGGCACCACAGCCCAGGGCACAGGACCCGCACAGGTCCCTGTACCAAGGCCAGGAGGAGGCTGCAGCCCGCCAGGCGCCAGAGCAGGAGGCAGCCCAGCCCCCTGACAGGGGTGCAGCAATTTTCTGGCAAAGAAAGCCAAAACCTGGCAGCTTCCCAGTGCTGTCACCAGCATCATCCAGATTTGGTGTTTGCTGCCACTGCCTGTGCTCAGATCCGGACATTTCGTGGTTCTGGCACAGCCCAAGTGCAGGAATTTATTGGAAAAGAGAGACAAAACCTGAAAATTTCCTCGTGCCAGGACTGTCACTGCCCAGATCTGGGGTTTCCTAGAACTGCCAGTGCCCAGATGCAGAAATTTCCTGGTGCTTGCAGAGCCTAAGTGTTGCAATTTGCTGGCACAAAAATCCAAAATCCAGCAAATACCTGTTGCCAGCACCACTCAGATCTGGTGTTTGCCAGCACTGCCAGTGCCCAGATCCAGCAATTTCCTGGTGCTGGCGCAACCCCAGTGCAGCAATTTGCTGGCAAAGAAAGCCAAAACCAGGCAAATACCTGGTACCTACAGGAACCCGATGTGTTTGCTGCCACTGCCTCTGCCCAGATCTGGAAATTTCCCTATTCCGGCACAGCCCAAGTGCAGCAATTTGCTGGCACAGAAATCCCAAACCCGGCAGCTTCCTGCTACTGGGTCTGGCACCTCCCACATCTTATGTTTGCTGCGCCAGTTCCCAGATTTGGAAATTTCCCGGTGCCAGCAGAGCCCAAATCCGGCAGATTTCTGTCACTGGCAACGACACAACCCAGATCTGGTGTGTGCTGGCAGTGCCCAGATCTGAAAACTTCCTGGTGCAGGCACAGCCCAAGTCCGGTGATTTGCTGGCACAGAAAGACAAAATTTGGAAATTTCCAGGTTCTGGCTCCACCAGCACCATCCAGATCTGGAGTTTGCTGGGACTGCCAGTGCCCAGATTTGGAAATTTCCCAGTGCCTTCACAGCCCAGGTCTAGAAATTTGGTTTTTAGCTAGTTTAGGCAGACAAGTTCCTTGGACTGTGACTTTCCTTTTTCTTGGAACTCTTTAAACCTGCTCTGGACTGAAAACCCAGAAAAACACCGGCAGCTCACACCTGAGGCCCACTGAGGTCTGGGACGCTGCATTCCAGCGCCAGAGAGACTTAGAAGAGACCGAGTGAGACAACTACAACCCACAAAAAGGACTTGCTGAATTTGCCATCTCTTCAGAGCTGTGAGAGGTTTTTTTTAATATTATTCATTTTTCATGCTTGTAAATACTTTACTTGTCAAGTAAACCGGTTTTTCCCTTTTTTCCAGAGAGGTCTTTTCCTGAATTAGTAGGGGAAGGGGCCGCATGAACTTGCTTTCTAGACTGACCCCTTTTGGAAGTTTCCTCCCTAAATTTGCCTGAAACCAGCACAGACAGTCACAATGAAAACTTCACCAGTGGCACAATTCCCCAGCCAGCCAGGAAAAGAAAGGACATGGAAAGTTCTTCAAACATTTGTCCTGCTTTGCTGCAAAAGTTCTGCTGCACACACAGTGCCGTGTGGAAAGCCAAGAGAAGCTGCAGCTGGTGGCAAATCTTGTGACAGAAGCTCCACCTTGTTCTCCACGAGAGGTTCTTGAGAAGAGCAGACAGGAGAAGATTCCTGGAAAACGGAAACAGCTTTCCAGAAGTGAAATGAAAAAGAAAGAAAGAATCCAAGTTTTTTTCCTCTATTTATTTCTATGCTCCCTGTTTCTATATTGCACTACTTCTCCATCCCATTTATTCCAAATGCACCTCACCTCTAAGTCCAGTGACTTAGTGACTTTTACACACCCTAAAATACCGTGGGCCACACACCCTTTTCCTTCCCCTGTTTTTACTGGAAAGCAACACTGGAGATGTAAGTGCAGTGCTGGGGTCAAGTAGGAATCCTACACCAAGGGAAGGTGCCCCGGCAGTGTTTGACCCTCAGCAAGGACAATGCACAGCAGGAAGCGAGGGGATTGCTCTGCCAGCGTGCAGGAGTCAGGGCTGTGCATCTGGGCTCAACGCTGCAAAGTTCCCGTGTTTGGACAGACTCAGGGGCTGTCGCCGGGGCGCGCGGGGCTCGGCCGTGGGGCTCGTGGGGCGAGCGGGGAACGGACACGGGGACGAACGGCCCCGGTGCTTCAGTTGCAGCAGCGGCAGCGGCGGCAGCAGCAGCGGCGACAGCGGCAGCAATAAGAGATTCTCTTTCTCTTCTTTATCTTTCTTTCTCTTTCTCCTTCCCTTTCTGTTTCTCTCCCTTTCCCACTGTTGGGCGCCCTTTTCTCGGGGTCCGTTCCCCGGCCTCCCTCTCCCCGCCTCCCTCTCCCCTTGCCGGGCCGGGCCATGCCCCCGGCCCGCCCCCGGCCCCGGGCAGGGCTGCCCCGTGCCCGGCCCCGGGCGTCCCGCCGCGGTCTCGCCTCCGCCCGGCTCTGGCCGTGCTGGCGCTGGCGCTGCTGGGCAGGCATCCGTGCCTGGGGGTCGGGCGGCATCGCCTCCCTTTGCCTCCGCCCGGCCCGAGCCCGGCCCCGGCCCCGACCCCGACCCCGGCCCGGGCCCCGACCCCAGCCCCGGCCCCGGCCCCGGCCTCAGCCCCGAACCCCAACCCGGCCCCGGCTCGTCCCGGGGCCCGCGGAGGACCCACGCGGCGCGGCGCTCCCGCCGCCTCGGCTGCGGCTTCCTCCGCCCGAGCTCCGCCGCTCGGCAGCGCAGCCACCGGCCCCGAGCCTCCCGTGCCGCGTTCCAAGGAGCGAACGCCTGGGCACGGCCGACCCGGGGCGGGTGAGGGGCGCTCGGGGGCCGTTGCTGGCCCCGGGCCGAGCGCTGACAGCCACGTCCCGCCCGCAGGGAAGGCGCAGGAGGCCCTGAAGGAGCGGTACCGGCTGGGTTCGCTGCTGGGGCGCGGCGGCTTCGGCAGCGTCTTCGCGGCCACGCGGCTCTCGGACGGTGCCCCAGTGAGCGGCGGGGCCGGCGGCGGGCGGTGGAGGAGGAGGATGGGGCTGGGGCTGGGCAGGGTGGACGGCGAGCTCATCCCGCTGCTCCCCTTGGCTTGCAGGTGGCCATCAAAAGGGTGCCACGGAACCGCGTCTGGCACTGGGGCGAGCTGGTGAGTGAGTGGAGCCAGCGGCAGAAGCCGGGGCTGCTGGCGGGGATGAGCCGAGGCCCGGCAGGGTGAAAGCCGCCAGGACGACTCTAGGGGGAGCGGGCGTGGGGCCAGCGCAGGGCGCAGAGCATCCCGGGCTGGGTGAGGGCTTCCCCAGGTCTGGCACGGCATCGGCCCCCACTGACGGCATCGTGCTCCTCCCGCAGCCCGACGGCACCAGCGCACCGCTGGAGGTGGTGCTGCTGGACAAGGTGTCCACCGGCTTCCCAGGTGTGGTCCAGCTGCTGGAGTGGCTCGAGCTCCCCAGCTATATCGTGATGGTGCTGGAGCGGCCAGAGCGGTGTCAGGACCTGTGGCGTTTCATTCAGGCACGGGGGTTCCTGCCCGAGGAGGAGGCGCGGCAGCTATTCCGCCAGGTGCTGGAGGCCGTGCGGCACTGCACCAGCTGCGGGGTCCTGCACCGTGACATCAAACCAGGGAACATCCTGGTTGACCTGGGCACCGGGCAGGCCAAATTGATCGATTTTGGCTGTGGCACCTACCTGCAAGACACAGCCTACACTCACTTTGCAGGTGAGTCTACACAGGGGTAGACTCATGGCATCTCATGGCCCAATATCTCCCAGCCCATGCTGGCTGTGGCAGCGGGGATTCTCCCTTTTGCTGCCAGTCAGGGGACTGAGTCTTCAGCTGAGTTGCTTTAGAGCGGGGCTGGGTGTGGAGCCATCTTCCAGCCCTGCTAGCAGCCTTTCCCAGCCCCTCTGCCCAGGACTGGGGCTAGGCTGGGGCAGCCAGCTTGACAAAAACCCCCATGGGTGGGGGTAGCAGAGAGGGGGGGCAGGAACCTGTGCCCCAGCCAGTTTAGTGTGCAGGTGAGAGGAAGGGCTTGGACTGCTCCACTCGCTCTGTTTGCCTTGGCTTCATAATATTTTTGGGGCAATGCAGGCAGGGAGGATAAGGGCATGTTTTTTCCCCAGCACAGAGTGGGTTTTTCCTTTGCATTTCATGGTCAGGCCTAGCCAGGGCTGCCCTCTTCTGACACCAGTGGCTTCTTTTCCAACCCCAAGTTTGCGCACAAGTCCCAGGTGCTGGCAAGAGGGCAGTGGTCACCCTGTGTGCCACTGAGGCAGCCGCCGCACACCCAGGGATGCTGGGGCCAGGCTGTGGGAGCAGCAGCATCCCCCTGCTGAACTCCATCTTTATTCCATAGGAACACCGTCATACAGCCCCCCAGAATGGAACAACTTTGGCTGGTACCATGGCGAGCCAGCAACGGTCTGGTCCCTGGGCATCCTGCTGCACCAGATGGTCTGCGGGGAGCACCCTTTCAGGAGGGGCTGGAACATCTGCTGGGGCCAGCTCTCACTGCCACAGAGGCTCTCTCAAGGTGGATCCTCTTCTCTGGGCACGGGGGGAATACTAGTGCTGGGAGCCAGCAGCGGGCTCATGAGCATCCCACTCTGGCAGCTGCTGAGGAGGTGGAACATGTCCTGCTCTCCTCCAAACCAGGGAATGGATGGGAAAGTTCAGGCCCAGCTCTGAGCGCATCCAGAATGACCTGGGCATGGGAATAGTGGGGCAAAGCAGACAGGAGCCTTCTCTAGCTGATGGCAGTTTCTGCTTTCTCTCCGCAGAGTGCAAAGATCTGATCAGGTGGTGTTTATCCGTGCACTTCTTGGACAGACCCACATTAGAAGACCTGCTCTGTGATCCTTGGGTGCAGATTATTCCTCTGCCGTAGAAGAAGGGAGAGAGCCTTAGGCACACTTTGATGCAGGGCCCTGGTAAGTTCCAGCTCCACACATGCCTGGGCAATCAGAAGCAAAGGAACCCAGACCTTTTTGTCCTGCCTGTGTCATTGCCCCGGGCTCATGGGATGGGAACACGCAGCCCTTGTGCTGGAGCTGAGCTGCTCTGCCCAGCACTGGTGACCGCCATCCAAGCTAGTTTTGCTTGTCCTGGTTCCCTGAGGGCTGGGGCCCTGGGCAGAGCCCTGAGAACCTGGTCTTACCAGGCTCTGGGGAGATCTGCTAGGGTGGGTAGAAAATAGGAGTGGGCTCCTGGCCCTGCCAACAGCCCCCAGCACCCACCGTGGCCTGGGCTGGGGCAGCCAGCCCGACACAAAGAAAGGCCCATGGTGGGAGCAGAGGTGGGACTCCAGAAGCTGTGCACAGCTGCTTTGCTTTGCAGGCAAGGAAGGACTTGAGCTGCTCCACTGCCCTTGTTTGCTTTGGGATCACCATGATTTTGGTGGGCAGAGATGGGGGGAAGAGAGAAAGTGTGGGCTTCCCTCCCCCATGGCTGGGTTTTTCCCTAGCGTGTAGGGGCTGGGCCTTCCTCAAGGCCCTGACAGAGATAAGAGTTTTTACCTTGTTTCTTGTTTTCCCTTTTTGTCTCTAATCTCTTTTTCAATAATTTGTTTTTTGTTTTTCTAGAGGAAGCATTCTAGGTGGTCCAGTGTGGATGGGGAAGTGCTTGGGAGCAGCTGTGCCGTGGATGGGCCGTGCCCTTGGAGAAGGCTGAGGCCATGGTTTGGCAGCAGCTTTTCTTCCAGCCGTGGATGGCGTGAGGTGGGTCCCTGTGTGCTTGGCAGGGTGGGATCAGAGCTTTTGGGAGCTGGCAGCGAGCACAGGAGCATCCCGCTCTGGGGAGTTGCTGAGGGCTGGGTGTGCCGTGGCTGGCTGCAGGCTGGGCATGTTGCCCGACAGAGAGACACGAAACAACTAGGTTGTTTAGTGCGGTGCTTTATTGAGGGCCCTGGGGCCTGAGGACTAGCGTCCCAAAGTCAGAGCCCGCCGTTCCTCTTTTTCGTCAGGTTTTTATATCCTTTTACAAAGTGGTGTAGATACAGAAGTACACAATGCAGTTACATAAACCTTGTAGATATTGTTTCTAAAAGTCATAAATTCTATACGCTTGTCTACTCAAAACTATAGGTTACCCCCCTTTAATCCCCCTTGCTTGTCTTCCCACCACCAGGACCCTTTATCATTGATTATACTTTAACCTTTATCATTTATTATTTCACTGTGTTCTGCATGCTCTACTAGATCCTTTAATTATTAGTTTGTGGTTCTTAGTATATTCCCAGGCCTGTTTCCCAGGGCCTGCTTGTGAACTGCTGCTTTTTAAGCCTTAGCTTAACTACTGCTATTGCTATATCTACATTAGTTCTTTTCTTGTTATTTCGGTATCAACTCCCCCCTTTTGAGCATTCTTCAGATTTTCTGCAAGGATGCTCAATTCTTCAAGTAATGGTTTCTAAGTAGGATGGTGGGTCTTCTCTTTGAATTGGTAGGATTACTTCTTTCCGGGTTAGTGCTCTCATGACACGTTGAGTATGAGTTCCTTCTCTGGCAATCATTCCTAAAAGACATCTATACATAATCATGCAGACTACAATAATCAACACAATCATTATTACATATTGTACAATTGATGATATCCAACCAGAGACCTGGATTCCTAGGGAGCTAAATAGTGCTCCTACCCAATTATGTTCAGCTTCTTCCTGGACTTCATGCACTTTTGTTTCAATTTGTTCCAATTTACTTATGTCCTTTTCTACTTCTTCTGTGACATTTGGGATATGTACACAGCAATGATCAACCTTTCCTTGGAGGTATCCACAGACTCCGTGTTCTTTTAATAAGAGCAAATCTAATGCCATTCTATTTTGGACTGTCATTCTTGTTGTTGCCTGCAACTGTAAGTTTAGGTCCCTAAATCCTTTCTTTGTAACTGCAGCTAACCTCTCAGTTTGTCCCAATAATTTGTACAGCATCTCCCGGTTTCTATATGTAGAAATTTGTGCAAACAGGGATTCCAATACCCATCCAAATTTAACTCCTGATGAGGGTTCATGCCATTCATCTTCATCTCCCAGTCCTAGTTCTTCTGCCACCTCATTTGTTTCTCTCTTTGTTCGTGACTGTATCTCTCTTTGTGTTAATTTAGATTGTTTCCAGAAAGGGCAGAGCGTAGGGACCCCTAACGTAATCTGTGTGATTGGGCCATTAATGGGCATATGGGTAGTCCATTGTCCGTGCCCCATTACCCACACTGAATGCCCTGGACTCCTGACGATAGTCGCCTGGCAATCTTTCCAAGCCCCCTTTATTTCACCTGTTATTGTATGATTATATCTTTGACATTCACAGCCCCATTTTAGTAGTATCCGAACTGGCACTAAACCAATTTGGGATTCAGGGGTATCACATGTGATGATTTTGCTACAATTCCAGCTAGGTGTGGGGGTCATTCGATCCCGTCTTACCACTTCAGTCCCTAACATTCCTAAATGTTCTTGTTCCCTTTGGCCTGACCATTCGATACACCAATGTACTGGTCCTATGTAGCTGTAAGATTCTAACAAGCTGGGACCCCAAATTGTTTTCCACTGTTCCCATTCTTCCCTCCCTTCTTGACATACTATCTCATAAGAATATTCAGTGACTGGTTTTTGTCTTTTTTTCCTTATGTCATAAGAACACCATCCTACATCCTTGAACCGCCCAATTTTTGAATAAACTGCATTTGGTAATTTTAGGCATTCACTCCTTCGTCCCGGCGATGACCATTGCCCTCGAACTGTATAGGTTTCCTCTATCATCTTAGTATGGTTCTGCATCACTTTATTACATCTTTTTGTCCCATTTATGGTTACTGGAGGCATTTCCCCAACGGGAATGATGCCCCATGGTATTGGATCTCCCGCCGCTTTAGGTAAAGGTAAACATGCAGTGATGGACGTAGTATTTTGTACTTGCCCAAAATCTCTAATTAATCCCACTATTAAGTTTTCTCGCCCCAATTCTTGTTGTGTTTTTCCCACTTCTGTCACCTGTCGTACTCTTCTATTCTCTTTTAGAATATCTACATTTATTTTTCCGTAGTCAAAGCTTTCTCTAATCCACACAACACATGAGAATTGTCCTACCTGATCAGCTTGCATATGAGATATCATCAATGTGGTGCTACCTCTTTGCTGTTCCATATCCCAAAGTGTCACGATCCCTTCTGTAAATACTTCGTCTGTGGTGATTTGTCTCCAGGCTGCATTTACTTCTTTTAATCCAGCTCTCTGGTTGTTAGAAAACAGACAGGTTAGATTTACTCCCGCACCTTCCGGCACTATTACATCTGGCTCCGGAACTATGATTTTAACAAACGCTTTTCCCACCTGCATTATGCAGACTAATGTTAAAAGAGCTAAGGCCTTGCCCTGAACACCATTTTTGTTGCTGACAGAGGCTGTACTTCCCATCTTGACGGGACCTTCTTGATTTGAGTGTAGTGAATCCAATTTTCGATCCCTTGGACTTTCACTGCCGTGTAGGTAGTCATGATCACCTGGTGAGGACCGCCCCATACTTCTTTCAAGGGTTCCGTATTCCAGTTCTTCACATATACTTGATCTCCTGGCTGGATGTCATGGACAGGATTTTCCAAGGGCAGAGGCTGGTTCCACTGCAATGTTCCTCGCAGCGCTGTAAGAACTTTATTTAGAGACAAAATGTAACTCAGCAATACTTGATCTCCTACTAAGTGAGGGTCCCCTTTGTAGGTTGCAGCATGATATGGCTTGCCATACAAAATTTCGTATGGACTTACTCCTATCTTTTCTCTGGGTTTAATCCTGATTCTTAGCAGGGCTAGAGGTAGTGCCTGAGGCCACTGTATCTTTGCTTCCTGACAAATTTTCTTAATCTGCCCTTTTAATGTCTGATTCATCCGCTCTACCTGGCCGCTAGATTGTGGTCTCCAGGGTGTATGGAGATCCCAAGCTATCCCTAATACTCTGGCTACCTCTTGGACTACTCCAGCTACAAAGTGAGGTCCCCTATCTGAGGACATTCCTAATGGGATCCCAAATCTAGGAATAATTTCTCGTAGTAAGGTTTTAATTACTTCCTTTGCCTGGTTAGTCCTGCATGGGAAAGCTTCCGGCCACCCTGAAAAAGTACACACATACACCAGTAAATAACGGTACCCTTGTGCTTTTGGTAGCTCTGAGAAATCTATTTGCCAATAGTCTCCTGGTTGCGGCCCTACTTGTAACTTTCCTAGTTGTATTTGCCTTCGTGTCACTGGGTTGTTTTTAATACAGACTGGACACGTGGCGTTAATCCGTTTTGCCATTGTTAACATCTGGTTGGAAATCACCTCATGTTTTAAAAATTGTACTAATGCGTCTGCCCCCCAATGGCACTTGTTATGTTCGATTTCTAAAACTGTTTTCATTACCTTTGTTGGCAATACAACCTGACCTACAGCTGTGACATACCATCCTTTTTCATTCTTCTGGGCCTGGAGAAATTGAGCAAGTTTCTCATCTTCATGTGTATACCATGGTTTCTGCTCAAGAAAAGAAGTGGCAGGGTTAAATTGCGCTGGTAATAAAGCTAATTGTGTCCATACCTCTCGAGCAACCTGTTTGGCAACTCTGTCAGCCAACTGGTTTCCTTGGAACGCCTTTCCTTCTTCATTTTGATGTCCTCTTACATGCATCACTGCTACTGCCTGAGGTTTATGCACTGCTTCCAATAGTGCTAATATTTGTTCTTTGTGCTTAATTTCTGATCCTTGAGAATTTAGCAGTCCTCTTTCTTTCCACAGAGCTCCATGTACATGTATTACTCCAAAGGCATATTTTGAATCAGTCCAAATATTTACTCTTTTCCCTTGGCTCAATTCTAAGGCTCTTACCAGAGCTTGTATCTCGGCCTTCTGGGCTGAAGTTCCCGGGGTTAAGGCTCGAGCTTCTATTATTTGTGTCAAAGTCACTACTGCGTATCCCGCATACCTGGTTCCGTTTTCCACAAAGCTGGATCCGTCTGTAAACAGTTCCCATTCCGGATTTTCCAAAGGCTCATCTTTCAGGTCTTTCCGGCTGGCATACACCTGTTCAATGGTTTCCACACAATCGTGCATCAATTCGCCTCCTTCTCCCTGGCTGCTGCTCCTAAGAAATTCTGCTGGATTAAGATGATTAGTTGTTTTTAATTCAATGTCGTCCTGTTCTCGGAGAAGTGCCTGGTATTGTAACATGCGGCTTGACGAGAGCCAATGCCCCCCTTTTTGTTCCAAGACTGCAATGACCATGTGGGGAACAAATACTTCCATCCTTTTTCCCAGAGTCAATTTTCTGGCTTCCCGAATTAGGAGCACTGTTGCTGCCACAGCTCTAAGACAACCAGGCCATCCGGCGCTTACAGTGTCTAGCTACTTTGAGAAGTACCCTACCGGGCGTTTCCATGAGCCCAGTTTTTGGGTGAGAACCCCTATTGCCAGTCTTTGTCTCTCATTTACGTATAGTTGAAAAGGTTTTGTAAGATCTGGCAATCCTAGTGCTGGGGCTTCCTTTAAGGCTTGTTTCAAACTCTGGAATGCCTTTTCTTGCGTTTGTCCCCACTGAAACACAGGGCTTTTGGCTGCCTCATACAGGGGTTTTGCTTTTAGTCCAAATTCCGGGATCCACAAGCGGCACCACCCTACCATGCCCAAAAAGGATCTTAACTCTTGCGGATTTCGTGGTGTGGGTATGGTGCAAATTGCTTGTATTCGATTAACTCCTAACTTTCGCACCCCTTGTGAAATTTTGCAGCCTAGGTAAATTACCTGGGGTCTTACCAGCTGAGCTTTTTCTTTCGATACTCGGTATCCAGCTTGTCCCAGCATATTAAGTAATCCAATAGTGAGGCTGAGGCAAACATCCTTTTCTGTGGAAGCTATAAAGATTTCATCAACATATTGTAGGAGAGCAAATAAGAAAGGTGATTCTTTTACCTGAGTCGTCTTCCATTCTTCTAACTCTCGAGCCAATTGATTTCCAAAAATAGTTGGCGAGTTTTTGTATCCTTGTGGTAAACGAGTCCAGGTGAGCTGCTTCTTGCGTCCCGTGTCTGGGTTCTCCCACTCAAAGGCAAAGTATCTCCTACTTTCAAGTGCCAAGGGGATACAGAAAAATGCATCTTTCAAATCAATCACTGTGAACCACTTAAACTTTTCCGACACAGCTGTCAACAATGTATACGGATTAGCTACAACTGGGTGTATATCTTTAGTGATGTTATTAATTGCTCTTAAATCTTGAACTAATCTATACTTACCATTTGGCTTTCTGACTGGGAATATCGGAGTATTGAATTCTGACTCACATTCCTGTAAAATTCCCAAGCTAAGAAACTGTTCAATCATGGGTGCTATTCCTATTCGTGCTTCCAATTTCAAAGGATATTGTCTTACCCTTACTGGGGAGGCTCCTTCCTTTAGTTCTATTACAACCGGTTGTGCCGCTTTTGATTTTCCAGGTACTCCCGTTTCCCATACCCATGGTACTACAGCTTGCTCTATTTCTTGTGGTATTTCTGCTGCTTCTTTTACTACGAACAACTTAGCAATATTCTCCTCGGGAAATTCCAATCTTACTCTACCTTTTTCAAATATTATCTTTGCCTCTAACATTGACAATAGATCCCTCCCAAATAGCGATTCTGGGCTATTTGGCATATATAAAAATTGATGGTCAAATTCTTTCCCCCCAAATTTTATATCTAATGGTCGCAAAAACGTTCTTTCCTCAACTTGTCCCGTAACCCCCACTACTTGGATAGTGGAATCACTCAAAGGTCCTAGCTTAGTGTTAACAGCTGAGTATGATGCCCCCGTATCTACTCTAAATTCTAACGGTTCCCCATCTACTTCCATTACTACTTTAAGGTCCTCATCTAGTCAACTTGAATTTTGATAATTCCCCATCATAAAGGCTTGGGCAACCCCTTGTGGATTTCCCGGGAAAGCACCTGTATTATTCATCATCCCCTGATTTCCATCCCCACTAGCTATAATTCCTCCCCCAAAACCCATTCCTTGGTTGAGAGGACACTCATTTTTCCAATGCCCTCTATTTTTACATAGAGTACATTGATCTATTCCTAGCTGCATTCTTCCCCTTCCCATATTCAATTGACCCATAAGTCCTCCCGTACCCATCGGCCTCCCCCCCCTTGCTATCCCTTTTCCCCCTCTTAGTCCACGTCCTCGGCTCCCTCCTCTCATATTATTTCCAGCCGCTTGCTGTAACACTGCTAACATAGTAGCCTGTTGTTTCCTGGCCGTTTCTTTTTCCCTATTATTATATACCTTCCACGCAACTTCCAATAGTTTATCTAAATTCCGAGTATCTTCCCCCTCCAATTTCTGTAGTTTCTTTCTAATATCTTCCTGGGACTGCCCCATAAAAATTAATGCTAGCTGTAATTTTCCCGACTCTCCTTCAACTTCTAAATTAGTGTATCTACGAGCTGTCTCCTTAAGCCGCTCTAAAAAGGTTGACGGAGACTCATTCTTTTCCTGCCTGACCGAATACAACTTAGACCAATTCAAAGTTTTTGGTATTCCATTCCGTATTCCTTCTGTTAACAATTCCTGATAAGCTTTAAGTCTCCGAGACCCGCCCGTCGAGTTGGGATCCCACTCCGGATCTTCCCTAGGTACTAAATCATTTACTGTACCATCCACAAGCCGTAACCTAATCATTTCTCGTGCTTTCTCTGTCATAGCTTTAAACACCATTTCCTTTTCAGTAGAATCCATTATTGTGTCTAACAAAACTTGTAAATCATTCCAGTCCGGGTTCTGAGTCTTAATTACCATCTTTACCACCCGTGCAGTCCGTTCAGGATCCTCCCGGTACGCCCCCGCTGATTGTTTCCAGATTAGCAAATCATTCGGAGAAAAGGGAACTTTCACTATGACTCGTTCCCCATGCGGCCCGACTGCTTCACGCAGCGGAACCATTAAATGAGCACCCCCTTCCTTTTTCTTTCTTTCTACCTCCCACCGCCCTCTCCGAGTTCTTTCACTAAGGGGGGTTCGTGGTATATCTGCGGTTTCTACCTTTGCTTCCCGATCCTCCTTTTCTACCTCTGGCACACTTTCTCCAAAGTCACGTTCCTCCATCGGAGGGGCACTAGGGGCTACCAACAAAGAAACATCCTCCTCAGGTTCCGAAAACCTAACCGAGCATTCCTTCTCTTTCTGCCATCCATTACATCCTTCACAATTCAACTTTAATGTTTTCAAAACCATGATTCCGCACTCCTTTTGCCACTCTGGTTTGTCTTTCAAATAATAAAAGAGGTCTAAATACCGTATTTCATCCCATTTTTCATTATTTTGTAGGAAATGCATCAAAGGTGTAATAATGTCAGGATTCAGTGTACCATTTCTAGGCCATTGCATACCATCGGGTTCATATAAAGGCCACACATTATTACAAAAATCAATCAATTTCCTTTTACTTAGTTCTTGACCAAAATTCCCCGCATTCCAATGTTGTAATAAACAGCCCAAAGGCGAATCGTCCGGGATTTCTATCCCGGAACTTGCTAGAGTTTTAAACGTTTTCAAAGGCATCATTCCTAAACAGAATAGACAGGAAAAGAAAGAAAATCTATGCAGATAGAAGGATAGACCAACCAACCAACCGACTTGTCACCCTCCGACGCCGCGGGGGAACAAGTGCCGGACCAGCGAAGCTTTCGCCGCGTCTTACAGCTGGCGCCTAGGCTTTACCCAAGACGTCTTTAGCCCAACCCAGCGGAGCCGATGCTTCGTCTTACGGGCAGGCACCCAATACCAATACCAAAAAATAAAGCACCTTCGGGCTTACCTCCTGCAGTTGTCCGACAGGCGCGGGGTCGGGCACGAACCAATGACTCCCCGAGAATCACTCGGTGCCGGCGTGGAGTGGATCAGGACGCGAACCGCCCCAGCAGCCCTCGGAGTCCTGCCGCGGTCGCCAGAAAACTGTTGCCCGACAGAGAGACACGAATCAACTAGGTTGTTTAGTGCGGTGCTTTATTGAGGGCCCTGGGGCCTGAGGACTAGCGTCCCAAAGTCAGAGCCCGCCGTTCCTCTTTTTCGTCAGGTTTTTATATCCTTTTACAAAGTGGTGTAGATACAGAAGTACACAATGCAGTTACATAAACCTTGTAGATATTGTTTCTAAAAGTCATAAATTCTATACGCTTGTCTACTCAAAACTATAGGTTACCCCCCTTTAATCCCCCTTGCTTGTCTTCCCACCACCAGGACCCTTTATCATTGATTATACTTTAACCTTTATCATTTATTATTTCACTGTGTTCTGCATGCTCTACTAGATCCTTTAATTATTAGTTTGTGGTTCTTAGTATATTCCCAGGCCTGTTTCCCAGGGCCTGCTTGTGAACTGCTGCTATTTAAGCCTTAGCTTAACTACTGCTATTGCTATATCTACATTAGTTCTTTTCTTGTTATTTCGGTATCAGGCACATGTCCTGCCCTCCTGCTCTGCTGCCAAAGGCAGCAGGGATGGGCAGCTCTGGGCACAGCTCTGGGCACAGCCAGCATGGCCTGGGCACCGCAGGCCTTGGCACAAGGGGACAGGAGCCCTCAGCTGACGGGCAGTTTCTGCTTTCTCTCCTTGCAGCCGTGCTCTGTGGGTGCTGAGGCTGCTCTGGGCTCTGCCAGGGCTCTGCTGGGCTCAGCCCTGGGCCCAGCTGGGCTGGCTCTGCCCTCACATTGCCATGACAGCTTTGCATCAGACGAGCCCCTTCCGAGCACAGCGCCTGAGCTTTCTGCTTTGGCAGGTGAGTGAGACTCTGCTGCAGGCCCAGAGATTGCAGCTGGGGACACACATCCAATTGGCAAGGACCCAGACTCTCCAGAGTCCCAGCTGAATGCCTGGATCTGCACAGGGTGTTTTGTCTGTCCCATTCTTCCTTCTTTATTGGCTGGAATTGTGCAGTTGCACTTTCTTGCTCCTCTAGAAGTGCCACGAGTGGGCCAAAGCTGGCGAGTGGGCCGTGTTCCTGAGGCAGTGGAGGCTGGAGCTGATGGATAGAGAATTGCCCTTCTGCACTTCCCAACCAGAGCAAAAAGCTGTAAGTGGGACTTGTTGTCTTTAAGAAATCCTTGACACTTTGAATGGGTATGTGCAGCTCATTACCAGGCTGAGAAGCAAGGTCATCTTCTTAAGGATTTGGGGTTATACAGAGTTTCCATTTCCAGTCCTGCTTGGAGCTGGATGGGCACAAAGCAATTTCCTCTTGCTTCGAGCACAATTTCAAATACCAATGTTCGAAACAAAGCCCAAAATCTTTTAAAAGGCTGCTGAGGTCATTAAGATGGATCCATGCCATCTGCACATTTGCAATGTAAATAACTGAGTTCTCTTTTTAGAAATATCATTTATGTCTAAATGCAAAGTTACAGAATGTAACTTTGTATTTATGTTTTGGTTTTTTCCCCAATCATTATGTTATGGTTTTTTACTAACTCTTAGATTTTATTCTTATCTTTTATAATTTATAATTTTTTTTTTCTTTTTCCTTTTTTTCCATTAAATAGAAAACATGTCCTACAGAAGGAGTGTCCTTTGCTCCTGGTTCCCGTGTGGAGCAGCTCCCTTCCTGCTGGCTGAGCTGCTCAGGCAGAGCCTGGCAGCTCCTGGCCCTGCAGGGCTGAGGCTTTTCCCCGTTGCTGGGCACAGACTGATGGAGCAGCACTGCTGAACACGGGCACACCCAGAGGGACCAGCAGCAGCTGCCTTTGGCCACCTGAGGCTCCAAGGCCCAAACTCTGAGCAGACAGGGCTGGAAGAGACTGGCAGGCTCCCTGTTGGCTGTGCTGCCCCACTTGTGCCCGGCCCAGCTTTGCTTGGGGCAGAGGGAGAACAAGGGGCAGCTCCCTGCCAGCCCCAGCCCAGGGACCCCTCCAGCCCTGGGGCTTGGGGCACTGTCAGCACCTGCTGCTCCAGCCAGGGCTTCTGCTGGCCCTGACAGCAACACCCAAAGTGGGGCTGATCCCGAGGGAGCAGCAGCAGGGCCTGGATCTGATCCCTGACTCTGGGCCAGGGCTGCACAAATGACCCCACAGCAGCAGCAGCAGCAGCAGCAGATGGAGCTGACTTTGAGCACAGCCCCTGCCCCTCTTCCCTGCCGTGTGCAGCGGTGTCACAGCAGCCTGAGGCACCTGGGAGCCCCCAGTGCCAGCAGGGACTTGAGATGGCAACCCTGGGCTCCTGGAGGTTGTGCAGGGAACAGAGCTGGGGACTCCCTGTGCATGTGGAGCTTCCAGATGAAAAAGGCTGCTGTGCCCAGGCAGCTCCAAGGGCTCAGAAAGGAGGGTCTGGAGCACTGGATCTGTGCCAGTCCCACAGTCCACGGCAGCAGGCAGCGAGCCCTGGGGGAACAGAGGGCACAGCAAGAGGGACAGAAGCAGGCAAGGTCAGAGACTGGAGAGAGCCAGGCCCGGGAGCAGGAACAGCTGCTCCATTGCACTCTTGGAGAAAGCTCTTGGCTGGTTCAAAGTGCTGAAAGGCGTGAGGGGCAGAGAGGAGGCCACAGCAAACAATGCTCCTGTTTGCACAGCCTCCCCTCTCCGTGTCCCAGCAGGAATTGGATGGACTGTATTCGTCTCTGCGAGTCGTCTCGTTCAGCATGAGCAGCTCAGCACCAGGAGCTGAAGGAGCTGAAGCCTCAGGCCACAGGAGCTGGGCAAGAGGGAACTTTGTGAGCAAAGTCATGCTGCTAAAACAGACTCAGCTGAATGGAGTGGATATAATCGTGGAATCACAGAATCCTTTCTGTTGGAAAAGACCTCTGAGCTCCCCCAGTGCAGCCGGTCAGCCAGCAGTGCCAAGGCCAGCACTAAACCACGTCCCTGAAGTGCCAAGGCCTGGACAAGAGCCCTGAGTGAGGCCTGGACAGCAGCCCTGAGCCAAAGGTGCCTCTGGATGAACCTTCCAGCCAAAGGTTATCTTTGTATCTGCTCCCTAATGGAATGTGCATGGTCATTAGCACTGTGATAGATGTAGGCACTCCTTAGTGAAACATGTATTGATCTTTCTGTGTTTAGAAGGCAGACAAGGCCATGGAATCTGACATCTGGCCTTGTTTGGGGCTGAAGGATCAAAGTCAGCTGCCTTGGTTCCTCCTGGAGCCCTGGCCAGGCTTTGGGAGGGAGCCAAGAGGAGGATGAACCCAGATGTTCCCGCACTGGAAGTGCTGTCAGTTTGTTCATTCAGCACTGTCAGAGCTGGGCCCTCTGCCAGCGGGGTTGGAGCCTCACCTGTGGCTGGAGGCACCTGCAGGAATTCCCAGTGCCCAGGAGTGGCTCTGCAGCCCTGGGCTGTGACAGCTTCCCCCAGCTGCTGGGTGGATCTGGGGGATGGGAAAGGCTGAGGGTAAATGCTGCTGGATCTTTGTTAATCACTGCAGGCAATATTTGGTGGGGATGATTGGGTGCATTACTGAGCTGCTCCTTTTGTGATTCTTTGCTGCTTTGAGCTGCAGTAAATGACACTGATTCCTTCAGTTGGAGTCTGTGTCTTTGGTGCTGACCCTGCCCACTGTTAAAACAAAACTGGCCCAGTCTGGCCAGATGACAACAAAATGTCCCTTGTTCAGTGTAAATGTGAGCAATCAGTCCCATCAGGAATTCCCAGATGGGAAGCCCTTCCCTGGAGTTCCCTGTCTCTGGAGTGGGCTGAGGTTGGAGCACAGTGTGAGCAGTGGAGCAGTTGGTTAAAAGAGGCTGAACCCCTGGATGTCTTCAAATGCATCCACAAATTGCATGTGGAAACGGAAAAGAACTTGTGGGTTTGGGCCAACCAAAATGAATTTGTTAAGAGTACATTGGAAACAGCACCTTCAGAAGGAACAATTATTGTTGGAATCCTCCCACATGGAGCAACAGAAGAAGGTTGTAATCTTGAGTGCAGATGCATTTTGCAAGTGAAATAGCAATATAATATATAACTATATACGTATTTATAGTATAATAAGGCCTTAAAATGTATTTTTTATGTATTTGTATATTTATATATATTTATATATGTGTATGTCTATATCTATCTATATCTTTATTTCTAAAACAATATGTATATGTAAACTAATAACAATGTGAAATAGTGCTGACATTACTAATTTGAAGCTTTGGCGGCTCAGGGATGTAACACTAAATACCCTACAGAACAGGATTGGCCAGGACCCTCTCAGTGGTCAACTTTGTAAGGTTGTATACAATGAGAAAAGGAAGAAGGGATGAAATTGGCTACTTTTATAGGGTTTGCTGATACTGTGATGCAGAGTGCTTTGTCTGTTCCTGTGAAAAATACAGTGATGAAGCCTTCAGGGTTTTTCATGTCCCAGACTATCCACAAGCTGCAGGATTGGTTGAACGGGTGAAGGGGTTGTTAAAAGAGCACTTTTAAGAATGAGGAGATGGGAACCTGTGCCCATGGAGAACCCATCTCCCAGCTGTGCTCCGTGCCCTTAGCAATGGCCCACTGGGGAAATGGAAACCCCCTGGCTGTGCACGGCTGCACCCAATTCGCAAATCCAGCCATGGGCAGTGAGACTTGGACTGCCTGGGAAATTTTTCTGGCTGTGATGGCCCCTGGCAGGGCCAGCCCAGAGGCTGCAGGGCTGGGCCTTCATGCATTGGAATGAATTAGGATAAATTCAAAGCAAATGAGCGCTGTCAATACTGAAACAGGAATTCAGATTCCTCCAGGACACTTTGCTTTGGTAACTGCTTGCTTGGAGCTTGGCCTTGCAAAGTGTTCATGTTATGGCAGGAGGAATTGATGCTGAATATCAAGGAGAAATTTCAGTAATTCTGTTAAACAATAGTGAACAAGATTAGATTATTTAACCCTGTGACAGGGTAGCACAATTATTGATATTGCAATTTTAAGGATGATTGTGAAAAAAGAACCTCCCCCTCCAATCCCCACTGTTTGTGGAGATAAAGGGTTTGGATCCAGCATTCCTAATAATGGAGCCAGAGTGTGGGTCTGGAGGCCAAAAGGCCCTCCCGAGGCAGCTGAAGGAGCAGCTCCTAGGAAAGACAACTCTGAGTCCTGAAACCTGGGCAGGAACAATGGGAATGTGTCCCTGCAGCCAAGTGTTCTGTGTGAGAACAAGTAGATCTGACAGGATATTGTTTTACACATCCTGCCAGACCAAATCTCCCTGTTTGCCCCAAGGGCCCCTTTGGAAAATGCTCTGATCCATGGGGCTCCATGTGAGGGCTGCTGTGACCCTGAGGGACTTGCACAGGAATTCCATCCAGGAGCCTGGGTGCCCCTCAGGGACTGGGACCCGGCCCCCTTCCAGCCAGAGGGGAAAGGGCCCCCCAAGCCTTGTAAGGCACAGACAACATGGTAAAGCTGAACAGCAAAGGGCCTGGGGGCATTATTCTGGAATTAAAAAGGCACCAGCTCCATGGACAACAGAATTATTGTTCCTAACTCGACTGAGATTGAGAAAAAAGAATGGAGAACGGTGTCACTAAAGTACTGCTGATGTCTGTAAGTTGTACCTTGATGGTCAGCCAGAATCTTTGTCTGCCACAAACACCTCTAGTGTTTCACCAAGGGGTTAGTGATCAAAATGAAATGATTAGTTATGAAAATGTAAAGATCAGGGTAGCCAAAGTGCTGCATGTCAGCAATTGCTGGGTGTGTTCTGAGCTGAAGTTGGGAGGAATGGGGTTCCCTTGGAGGGCCCACCCTGTGGGGTGGCCAGAACTCTGTCCATGGGCTCTGACTCGTCCCTGTCAGTGAAGGGACAGTTAAAGAAAACACAGGAATATAGTGATCAGTTGGACAAGATTCCCTAAGATTTCCCTTCAGGAGAAACCAAACCCTGTTCTAGTTCTAGAGGCCACAGTGTGAGAGGATTTCTGTGCTTTCCCATCCCTGCCAGTGTCAGTAGAACTTGGGGTGCTGGAGCTGGTCGGTGTCAGTGTCACACCACTCTTGGCTTCAAGGCCACCATTTCGGGTCCTTCAGCCACAACCACAAGGAAGAGTTGGGGCCCAGAGAACATTTTCCCTCCAAGGAGTGCCTTGGCTTTCAGCAAGCAAGATTCTGGTTCCTCCTGTGCCCCATGTGTGCTGCCCCGTCCTGTGGAGTTTCCATGAATCAGCTGAATGGATTATTAGCAGAAGCAGCAAATGATGCTGTTAAAATGTGCAATAGCACATCCTGTGAGCTCCAACAAACACAAATGGGGACTGCACAGAACCGCATGGCCTTGGATTATCTGCTTGCTGGTCAGGGAGGAGCCTGGGCTGGCACGGGACAGGAATGTTGCATTGCTCTCAGGGATGGGTTTGAAGGCCAACAGTCAGGAATCACCTTGACACAAAGAGCAGCAGAAGAGTGGCAGAAAGAAGAAAATTCTTGGTGGGATTGGCTTTGGGGCTGCCAAATTGGAGGCTGCTGTGAAATGCATTTGTGGCAGTGCCTGTCATCATTGCAGTGTGTGCACTTGGTGTGCACTCTGACATTCCATGTTAGAGTTGTTGTGATACTTTGTGCTGGGAAGTGGAGTATTGAGACTTGTCTGAAAAGAGACAGTCTCAAGAAAAGAGAGGCATTTGATAAATATCAGAGAATAACAGCAACTATTTAGGGATGTTTTAAAAGGAACGTGAATAGCTCAGAGTAATGAAATTAACCAGCACTTACTTGAAGCACAAGAGGAGATGCCTTTATGCCTAATATGTAAATCTAAACTGTGTTTTTGAAATAATTGTTATGAGGGTTGTAGTTCATTGTAGGTCTGAGGACCGATCAAAGTCCCAAGGCCTGAACTGGCCCTGAGGCAAAGTTCACCTCTAGATGAACCTTCCAACCAAATGTTATATTTGTATCCACTCCGTAAGGAAGCATTGTTAACAACATGATCAGTGTATATGTTCCTTGATAAAACAAGGAACACATAAACAAGGATTTATCTTTCTGTAATTAGAAACCAGACCAGGCCCCATCTGGCCTTGTTTGGGGCTGAAGGATCAAAGTCACCTCCCTTGGTTCCTCCTTGAGCCCTGGCCAGGCTTTGGGAGAAAGCAATGAGGAGAATGAAACCAGATGTTCCCACAGTAGCAGTGATGTCAGCTTGTTTGTTTAGCAGTGTAAAAGCTGTGTCCTCTCCCAGCGGGCTTGGAGC
Organism: Fringilla coelebs; assembly: GCF_963513975.1. NCBI lineage: Eukaryota > Metazoa > Chordata > Aves > Passeriformes > Fringillidae > Fringilla > Fringilla coelebs. The sequence goes on along the minus strand of NW_028167212.1, from coordinate 1,050,743 downwards.
CTCCTTGGCTGCAAAGGTGGAGGCACCTGCAGGAATTCCCAGTGTCTGGGAGTGGCTCTGCAGTCCTTGGCTTCCCCAGGTGATGTGTGGGTCTGGGTGATGGTGAAGTCTGAGGGGAACTGCTGATGGATCTTTCTTTACTCACTGCAGGCAATCTGTGGTAGTAATGACTGCATGGATTGCTGAGCTTCTTTTGTAATACTTTGCTAATGATGATGTGCTTTGCTGAGCTTATCCTTCTGTAATTCTTTGTAGCTGTGCATGATATAAATGACACAATTCCTGAAGCTGGTGTCTGTGTCTTTGGTAGTGACCCTGTCCACTGGTGAAACAGGGCCCCCTCTTGCCTGAGTGTTACCTGGGAAGGCAAAACCCCTCCCTTCCTCCTTGTTCCCCCCTTCATACACTGAGCATGATGTCCTATGGTCTGGGGTATCCCCGGGCTCAGTTGGGGTCACCTGTCCTGGCTGTGTCCCCTGCCAAGCTGCCCCGCAGCCCCAGCCCCTCCCCAGCGTGGCTGGACGAGGGGCAGGACAGGCCTTGGCTCTGCTGCAGCTCAGCAAGAACAAAACCATCTCTGCGTGCTCAGCCCTGTGCTCAGCACCGGCCCAGCAGTGTCTCAGTGCCAGTGTCTGTGCCCTCAGTGCCTGCCAGGGGTTTCCATGGCAACTGCCAGCACAGGTGACCCAGGTGTCACCCCCAGTGCCGGTTGCCATGGAAACAGTGCCCAGCACTGCCCCTTTCTGTCTGGCTGACCTGGCCTTTGGCCCTGGCAGTGGCGTTGGCTGCTGGTTCCTGGTGCCTGCCCGGCCAGCGCGGCACAGGGCAGGTGGCCATGGCACGAGCCCCCAGCAAGGGATCCCCTCTGGCTCTGGGCACTGACACCAGCTCTGAGCACGGGGCCCAGGGCAGGTTTCCATGGCCACCAACCACTACAGCGGGTCTGGGCATTGGTTGCCATGGCACCAAACCAATGGACGGGTCCCCATGGCCGTTACCATGGCACCTGGTGGCACCAAGGAGTGTCACTGCAATTGTACCTGGAACAGCCCTGGCACCGCTTTGTCCTGAGGGCTGCCATGGCAGCCCAGGGCAGCAACAGCTCTGCAGGCAAGTGGCCATGGAACCTGGCTGCAGAAATGGCTCCTTGGGCTGGTTTCCAAGGAAACCTGAACTGATGGGGGTTGCCATGGCACCCAAAGCCAGCAGTGGGGTCACTGCAGTGTCCATGGCAACAGTCCCTTGCAATGGCCCACTGCAGGTTGGGATGATGATCCACCCTCAGAGCTGGCCCAGGGCAGGTCTGGAGTGCTCTTGGTGGCACCTTGGGCTTGGCACACACTTGAGGAGGATGTCTGTTTGCAATGGGGAAACTCAGGAGTTTTAGATGGCTTCAAAAATCAAAGAAGGAAAATTCCTCTTTGGCTGTGTGCAGCCAGTTCTCCAAGCAAAGCAGGTCCCAGGTGAGTGAGGAGAGACACGATGGGCTTGGGGAATGTGGAGCAAGGTTTTCCACACTGGGTGAGATTTCAAGACACAGCTGCTCTGAGAAGGCCAGACCTCCTTAGGAGAGTCCCTGCATCAGTATCAGTCACTGAATGCTGCAATCACCTCTGGTGTAATAAGAACAGCAATAAAAGACAATCTTTAAAATAGGATTCCATATTTCCTAGAAGCTCTTTGAACTATTTCTCTGTAACTGTCAAAGGAAACCCTCCTAATGAACTGCACTAGAGCAGAGGGAAATCAAGGCAGAGCCGTGGTTTGTCAGGACTTGCTTGATCCTAATGAGCCTCCCTGTGCATTTGGAGCTGAGCCCTTGAACCTCAGGGCCTGGGAGGAGATTGCACAAACCTTTCCAGGAATCAGAGTCAGAAGAAATAACTAAAGTGTCTCAAGGCATTAATGGCTCCCAATGAAGTGCCTCTCCAACACAGGCTCCTCATGGACTCCTTGGAGGAGAGAATTGGTGGCCAGGATGGCACAAAAACCTCCCAGAAACATCAGTGTGGAAAGGCAAATCCTTAAAGTATCCTAAACACCTTGAGTGTCTCAAAGCATTAATGAGCCTCAGGTGGGACTTGGGCTCATTTGGTCCCTCAGGAGCTGGGCTGGGGGCTCCAGAGGTGTCTGTGGAGCATTGCCTGTGCTGTGCCAGGGACTGGCAGACACTGCTGGGCTGGGATAGAGGCTCTGGGGGGATTTGGGTTCCAGGGCAGGGCAGGGCTGGACCTGCCCCTTCCTCTCCCCCACACACAAAATGTTTCTAGCTAAGTCTCCTCCAGTCTCTCACAGTAAGGGAGTGTTGGAGGTGAAATCCCAATTCTGGCCATGGGCATCTGGAGGAGAAGGGCAGTTCTTTTCCATAGGAAGGAAAGCACAGATCCCAATGTTTGGAAGGCAGGTGAGTGTCTCACTAGTCCAAGGCCCGCCAGACTTGTCCACAAAGGAAGATTGTGTTCGGGAGCAGCCTTTGGATTTAGGAAATTGCAGAGTTTAATCCAGTTTTGGCCATTGGCACCTGCAGAACCAGGACAGTTCTTTCCCAGAGGAATGAAAGCACAGAGCCTTCCCCAATAATTTGGAAACAGATGAGAGGTGACCTTGGGAAACCATTGCAAGCCAGACCTGTCCTGGCAATATTGCTATGGGAACAATCCCTGGATGTAAGGAAATTTGGAGGTGAAATCCCACTTCTGGCCGTGGGTGCCTGGAGCAGAAGGACAGTTCTTTTCCATTGGGAAGGAAAGCACAGAGCTGCAAATGAGGAGAGACCCTCAACATGCAAAGGTCAGCTGGACCAGTCAGGCAGTCCATGGGAGGCCAAACCAGCCAGACCTGTTCTGTGTTCCCTTGGTTTGATGGGGCTCCAGAGTGTCACAATGGTGCCTTGGATCCACGGGGCCCCTCAGTGTCATAAGGGTGACTTGATTCCATGGGTTCCAGCAGTGTCACAATGGCCCCTTGATTACAGGAAGACCTGCAGTGTCACACTGGCCCCTAGGTTTGATGGGGTCCCACAATGTCCCCGTGGCCCCCAGGTGTCATAAGGCCCTGCAGTGTCACAAGGGTCCCAAGGATTCCATGAGGCCTTGCAGTGTCACAATGGTCTCCATGGTTCCCCAGGCCCCACAAGGTGACGTGGCTCCTCTGTTCCATGAGCCCTGCAATGTCACAATGGACCTTTGGACCCTGGGGGTTTGCTGTGTCACAATGGTCTCCTTTGGATTCGCAGGGTTACAGTGGGACCCCTGATGCCATGAGGCCCTGCAATGTCACAATGGACCTTTGGTTCCATGCAGCCCTGCAGTGTCACAAAGACCTCTTGGTTTCACGAGGCCCCACAATATCACAATGGTCCTCTTGGTTCTGTGGGGACTCCCAGGGTCACAATGGTCTCACTGGTTCCATGAGGCCTCACAGTGTCACAATGTTTTGCTTATCCCATGGGCCCTCATAGTGTCACAATGGTCTCCATGATCCATTGAGGCCCCTCTGTATCATAATGGCCCCTTGATTCCCTAAGGGTGTGAAGTGTCCTTATGGTGTCTCCATGGTTCCATGAGGCTTTGCAACCCTTTTGGCTCCATGGGGGTCTCACAGTGTCTCAACAGTCCCTTGTTTCCATGACACCCAAAAGTGTCACAATGGTCTCCATGGTTTCATGAGGCCTCTCAGTGTCACAATGATCCCTATATTCCATGGAGCCACACAGCCTCAGTACCGTACCTTCTGTTCCATGAGGCCCAGCAATGTCACAGTCTCTCCGTGATTCTATGAGGCCCCACAGTGTCACAAGGTTCCCTTCGTCTCACAGGGCCCCACAGTGTCACAAGGGTCCCTTGGTCTCACAGGGCCCCACAGTGTCACAAGGCTCCCTTGGTTCCATGGCCCTGTGCCGCTGCATTCCCCCCTCCCCTTCTCAGGCCGCCCTGCCAGCTGAGAAATGCTCCTTGGGCCTCAGCCTTGGCCAACAGCCCCTGGGCTCAGCTCCTCTGCAGCTCATCACAAACACTGTCTGCTCCAGGCACTGCTGCTGCCCAAACAGCTCCTGGCTCCTTTAGGAGCAGCCCTGGGAGCTGTTTCTGTTCCCTCAGTGGCACAACATCCCTGTTCTCACACTGCCAAAGAAAGCTGCTGATGCCAAGTGTGGCCAGGATGAACCATTGCTGGGATTGAAGCCCCTCTCGTGGGGCCCTGCAAACAGCGCTCCAAAAGGAGCCCTTGGAGCTCTCCTGGGCCAGCGACTCCCTCTGAGTGGGGCCTCTCCCAGCCGGGAACTCTCCCGTTTGCTGCACTCGGGGATCCCAAACAACGACAGAGCCTGGGCCGATCCCCCCACTCCTCCAGGCTCAGCCCTTCACCCTCTGGGGAGATGCCAAAGCATCAGCAGTGAGCATTCCCTGCCCTCAGGGGAATTTCTCACAGGTGCCTTGCACTGACTCTTGGTGTCTGTGTGCACACAGGAGTGCCTGTGCTGGGGAAATGTGGCAGAAATGCTGCTCTCTGAGGGGTTGGAGTGCCCTGGATAGCTGAGGCAGTCAGGCCTTTAGGTGAGGTTAAACCACAAGGTCTAAATGAAGTTAAATGCTGTTGCGAGCTGTTCTTTTGTAAAGTTGTTTAATATATGTTATAAGTGGAGTTAAATACTGTTAAATATTATTCCACTGTTAAATTGCAAAGTCATAGATTTTAAGTTAGGTTAAAACCTGTTACGTGCTGTTCTTTTGCTATATTGTGAAATTTATGGTATCAGTCAAGGTTAAGTCCAGTTAAATTTGAGCTCTGTTAACCCTTTGGGCTGTATTCCTTTTATCCTGGCCCTCACTGCACTTGAGTCACACAGACACACACACAGGGACAATTCTCAGTTCATTTCTGGTTTGATTGCCTGGATTCTGTTTGGTTTTGTTTTTGCTTTGTTTCCCTGGTGTGCCTGAAGTGTCTAGTCGGGAGCAGAGTGACTCTTGCCAAGGAACTTTGTGCTGCTGTCCCTTAATATTAAATCTGGTTTTGCTGATCTCTTGCTGGGGATTTTTTCAGCGCTCTTGAGCCCTTGTTTGTAACAGGGTGAAGGAGCCCTGGCCCAGGCTCTGGCCCTGGGGGACACACGGACGCTACCAGGGACTCCCTGTCCCCCTGTCCCACCCCCAGGGTCCCGGCCCCCCGGCCCCGTGTCAGGCTCTGGGGTCGATCTCGTCGAACATCTTCTGGGGGAGGCTGCAGCGCCAGGGGCGGGGGGACCTGGGGGGACAGGGGACCCCGCTGTGCACGAGCAGGGTTGGACTGCTCTGGGGGGAACTGTGAGGGGGGACAGGGCAGAGTGACCTCCACAGTGACCTCACACAGCCCCTGGGATGTCACTTCCCATGTGATGTCACACAGCCCACTGTGATGTCACAGCCCACTCTGGGAAATCACACAGCACCCTTGTGATGTCACAGAGTCAACTCTGGGATGTCACCCTGGAATGTCAGTCATGCAGCTGCTTTGTGACATCACAGAAGACTCTATGATGTCAGAAAGTCACCATGTCATGTCACTGTCTGTTCTGTGATGTCGAAGCCTGCCCTATGATGTTACACAGCCCTACTGATGTCACAATCCACCTTCTAATGGCATAGGGCCACCCTCTATGGTGTCAGGATCTGCTCTCTGGTCTCACACCCTACCGTATGATGTCACAGAACTCTGTGTGATGTCACAACCCCCTCCGTCATGTCACAATACTCTCGCCGTGATGTCATACTGACACTCTGTATTGTAACGGGACATAGTTTGACCTCACAGCCTGCTCTGTGATGTCAAAGTATCCCCTCTTTGATGGTGTAGCTGCTCAGTGACATCTCACAACCTCCTCTCTGATGTCATAGACCAATCTGTGACCTCAGACAACCCACTCCGTGCTGTCACACAGCCCTTTGCTGACATCACAGCTGCTCTGTGCCTCCATGACACAGCCACAGAGGTGCTGCTGTGACACAGCCCCCTCTGGGACATGCCACAGCCCCTGCCAGTGCTGAGCCCCTGTGAGCTCTGTCTGTGCCCTGCTGGTGTCCCTGAGGTGCCCTGGCCGTGCCCCAGCCCTGCTGGGCTGTGCACAGGAGCTGCTCCTGGCCAGAGCTGTTTCTCTGCAGCGCTGTCCTTGCCAGGAGCTGCCTCTGGGCCAGGACCCCGGCCCAGCTCAGCAGCACAGACACAGCACAAGGACTTTATTGACCCTCTGGGGCTTTGGTGCTCTTTGCATCAGACTCAGTCCCTGAAAGTGTGCTCAGAGACTTCTCAAGAACTCAAAGTGTGGTTGAAACACTGAAGTTTCTCATACGTAAAATAGATCCTTCTGAGGGACACGACTGGGAAAGTGTCCCCAGGTTCCAGCTAGAGCAGAACACTGGAGGCAGTGACAACACGTGGGGACAAGCAAGGGAAAGGTGTCTCTGGTGCTGAGCAAACCTGGATGTGTTTCAGGAATGCAAAGGGCCAAGGCCTGAGCCCCAGCCCCTGCCAAGGCAGATCCTGTTCCTCCCTCCTTGTTCAGGGCTCTTCCCGGGTTGGGCACTGGGATTTGGGGATGGGCAATGCCAAGGGCAGGACCATGGGGCAGCCCCTGCCAGGCTGCTGAGCAGGGACAAGGAGGCAATGAGGCCCCAGGGCTGCAAGGGTCACCTGCCCCCTCGTGGCCTCAGGGCCAGCAGCCATGGCCAAAGTGCTGCACAAGTTGGCTCTGTCAGGGCCTTGCAGCTGCTGCCCATCCCTGTGCCCTGTGCAGCCCAGGCTGTCCTACAGTGTCGCTGCCCTGCACCTCTGTCCCTGCAGGCTGTTGTCATCCCCCAGCTGCCCCACCTGGCTGGCCCCTTCCTTTGCTGACAGTTCTGCCTCCTGCCTGCCTCTGCCTGCCCACACAAAGCCTTGGCCTTGATATCAAAAGGGTTGATTCAATTTTTCCTGTTCCTGTGGACTTTTAGCACAGGAACAAGGCATGCAGGGGCTGCTTTCCCAGCAAGGATTGTTGGAAGACAAGAAGAAAACATCTGTCTCAAGGATGCAGTGATAGAAAAAAGAAGGACTGAATCTGAGGACTTGGGGTGGGTTTAATGGTAATGGGTAAATTCTAATACACATTTAACAACTGTGTATAAATAACACACTGGTAGAATTACTTGTCCACATAAGGTTAGGAGTTATCCCTCACAAGACCTCAGGCCTGAATAAATAATACCCTCTTAATTAGTAAAAAGGTGTTAAAGAGTCTTATTCTGATGTTTCAGAGATTTGGTGACTGAGGGGCCTCCTAGAACCAAGGAGTCAGCTGTGACACTGTGCAAACTCATGGAACAAAGGGTCCATGGTGACACAGCAGAACCCCATGGAACCAAAATCCATTTTGGCACACTGGGGCCACATTGAACCAATGGTCCATTGTGGTACTGTGGGTCCAAGGAGACCATTGTGACCCTGAGAAACCACTTGGAACCAAGGGGCCATTGTGATACAGCTAGGCCTTATGGAACCACGGGTCCATTGTGGCACTGCAGAAACTCATGGAACCAAGGTGACCATGTTCTACTGCGGAACCTCGTGGAACAAATGGACCATGGGGACACTGCAGAACCAAGGAGATTGTTGGTGGCAGTATGAAAGCTCATGGAAGCAGAAGTCCATTGTGACATAGCAAGGCCTCATAGAACCATGGAGGCCATTTTTACACTTTGAGGCCTTGTGAAACCAAAGGGCCATTGTGGCACTTCAGAGCCTTGTGGAGCCAAGGAAACCATAGTGACACTGTGGGGCTCAGTGAAACCAATGGTCTGTTGTGATACTTATGGAATCATGGAGACTATTGTGACACTAAAGGCCTCACTGAACCAAGGGGCCATTGTGGCACTAAAGGCCTCACTGAACCAAGGAACCATTGTGACATTATGGAGTGTTGGCAGGCCAAGGGCAGTTGTCACACTGTGTGGCACCATGGAACCAAGGAGTCTATTGTGACACTACAGGGCCCTGTGGAACTAAGGATCCATGGAACAGTGCAGGACCCCATGGAACCAAAGGTTCATTGTGACATTGCTGGGCCTCATGGAATCCTGGAGACCATTCTGACACTTTGAGGCCTCACTGAATCAAGGAGCTCTGCAGGGCCTCATGGAACCAAGGAGACCCTTCTGACATTGTGAGTCCCCATGGAACCAAAGGTCCATTGTGACACCATGGTACCAAGGAGACCCCTGTGACACTGCAAGGCCTCATGGAAGCAAGGGACCATTGTGACACTGTGGAGCCTCATGGAAACAAGAGGTCATTATGACACACCTGGGCCTGATGGAATCAAGGATCCAATATGACGCCATCATTGTGACACTGCAGGGCCCCATGGAAACAAGGGGCCAGTGTGACGCTGCAGGGCGCCATGGATCCAAGGGAACAGGGAACAGGTCTGGTTGGCTTGGCCTGACTGGTCCAACTGCCCTTGGTTTGTTGAGGATCTCCTCTCATGTACCCCTGAAACACTGGGGCTCTGGGCTTGCCTTCAGATAGAAAAGAACTGTCCTTCTCATTCAAGTATCCATGGCCAAAATGAGATCCCCCCTTCAAAATTCCCAGTATCCAGGGATTGCTCCAGATAAAGCTGCCATTGCCAATAAGTCTGGCTGACCTTGTCTTCCTGAGAGCTGACTCTCACCTGCCTTCAAACACTGAGGCTCTGCCCTTTTCTTCCTATGGAAAAGAACCCTCCCTCCTGCTCAGGCACCCCTGGCCAAAACTGGTACTTTTCCTCTGAAATTCCCTATATGCGAGGGCTTCTCCCAGACAAAAACTGCCCAGACAGACTGCTCTGCCTGGCCTTGGCCACTGGTGGTCATCTCTATTTTGCCCTGAAGCACAGGGGCCCTGGCCTTTTTTCCTATGGAAAAGAACTCTCCTTCTTCTCCAGGTGCCCATGGCCAAAATTGGGATTCCACCTCCCAAGGTCCTATATTCAAAGACTGCTCCTACACAAAAGTTGCCATTACAGACAGGTCTGGCTGGACATGGCCTCCTGAGGGCCGTCTCTCACCTCCCTTCCAAACACTGGGGCTCTGTGCTTTCTTTCCTATGGAAAAGAACTGGCCTTCTCCTCCAGGCAAAAAGGGCTGAAATTGGGATTCAACATTCAAAATTTCAAATATCCAAGGGTTTCTCCCAGACAAACCTGCTGGGACAGGAAGGTCTGCCTGCCTTTGCCCCCTGGTGACTGCAGTTCATCAGCCCCTGAAACACGGGGGCTCTGTGGTTTCCTTCCTGTGGATACCATTGTGAGACTGAGGGGCCTCGTGGAACCAAGGACATCTTTGTGGCTCTGCTGGGCCGCGTGGTCCCAAGGGGCCAGTGTGAAGCAGAAGGGCTTTGTGGAACCAAGAGGCCATTGCTGCATTTCAGGGCCTCGTGGAGCCAAAGGGCCATTGTGATCCTGCGGGGCACCGTGGATCCATGGAGACCATTGTGGCATTGCAAGGCCCCATTGAATCATGGAGACCATTGTGACACTGTGGGGCCCCGCAAAACCCAAGGGCCATTGTGACCCTTCAGGGCCTCATGGAAGGAAGGAGCCATTGTGACACTTCAGAAGCAAGGAGAACATTGTGCCACTGTGGATTCCCACAGAACCAAGGGAACATGGAAAAGGTCTGACTGGCTTGGCCTCCAAGGGGCCCTCTGACAGGTCTGGCTGATCTTGGAATGTTGAGGGATGCCTCTCATCAGCCCCTGGAGAACTGGGGCTCTGTGCTTTCCTTTCTATGGAAAAGAACCATCTGTCTTTCCAGGTGCCCCTGGCTACAATTGATATTCCCCCTGAAAAATTCCCTATATGAAAGGGTTCTCCCAGACAAAACCGTCCAGGACAGAGAGGTCTGGCTGGTCTTGGCCTCTGGTGGTCACCTCTCATCTCAAGAGAGCCCTGAGAAAAATATTTGAACAGGTTTGACTGCTGGGACATCAATGGGTCTCTTGTTCTCTGAAAAATTCAAAAGCTCTTCGGAGCATATATATCATCATTTTGTGATTGAGTATTATGCAAGAAATATTCATTTCAGATAAAAAACATTATTTTTATCACTCCACCAGTGTTATCTGACACAAAACACCTCCTCTACATATGGATCCAGGTCACCTGTATAAGCAAACCCAAAGAAGAATCCAGCAGGAATTATGCCGCTGCTCCCATATGTTCCATGTCCACTAGAGCTGGAGGTGCAGCCTAGGCACTTGTGAGGGGTCAGGGGCTCACAAGCTCAGCTCTCACACTGCAGACCCTGGGGTGCTCTTCTTGGCCCCTGCATACTCAGCCAGGCTGAGATGGACACTGATGCTTCCTGTGCCAGGCTCTCTGAGCCCAGCCCAGCTCCCTGCAAGCTCTGACAGCTGCCCTGAGCTCTGGGCAGCATCAAGCACCTCTGGCCAGCCCAGCCCAGCCACCTCTGGCCCCACAGCTCTGCTCAGGCCAGGCTGCTCTGGGCACTGGCCCCACGGCCTCAGCCCCTGGCAAGGGCACAGCAGCAGCTGCAGCTGCCACAGGACTCAGCCCCACCATGGGGTAAGGGGCTTGGCCAAGGCACAAGGAGGCTCCCTGGGTGCCCTGCTCCCCTCTGGCTGAGGTGCTGAGAGCTCTGCAGCCCCTGCTGCCATCCCATAGCCATGGCCCAGCCCAGTCTTGGCCTCACGGCCTAGCCCTGCCCTTCCCAGCAGCTGATGGGGCCTGGCGGGGTCCCTGGGAAGGGGCCCGGCCCCACGGCAGGAGCCGCCTGGCCTGCCCCGGCTGAGACGGGGGCTGGGTCAGCCTTGTTACCTCTGTGCCAGCCAGAAGGGAAAGAAACCCTTTATGGTATTTTTGGGGTCCCCAGATGGAGGAGGAAAGAATGAATTTGACTCCATGTTCTTAGAAGGCTAATTTATTATTATATTATATTATATTATATTATATTATATTATATTATAATGTTAATTATGCTATACTAAAACATTTCTAAATAATAGAGAAGGCATACTTACAGAAGGCTTAACAAGATACTAATTAAAAACTTCTGACACTCTCCTCTGAGTCCCGCACAAACTGACAGTGATTGGTCATTAAGTCAAAACAATTCACATGTTGGATAAACAATCTCCAACCACATTCCAAAGCAGCAAAACACAGGAGAAGGAAATGAGATAATATTGTATTCCTTTTTCTCTGAGGCTTCTCTGCTTCCCGGGAGAAGAAATCCTGGTGAAGGGATTTTTCTCGAAAATATGACAGTGACAACCCTTCCAGGCTTTTTCGTCTTTAACATGTGTCTTCAAAGGGCCATGAACAGTTTCCTCAGTGGTTTGACAGATTTTCAATTCTTAAAGCTAGTTACTGATTGGTTTTTTGTCAGACAGAAGAAACTGCTAGCAGCTTCTCTTAGGACATCACTTCCATGATACAAAACCACCACAACAGCACAGAGCACAGAGCTCCTTTGTCCATATGTAGTGGTCATGTGCCCAAGGCCTACAAACCCCTCCTTGGGAGGTCTCTGGGCCCTCTCCAAGGTGTTTCCAAATGAAAACATTCAGCTCAGAGTCTAAGAAAATCACCAGAGGACAGGGCCAGCACGACCTGTCAGCCCTGGCTAATTTTGTCTGGAGTAACCCTTGGATATACAAAATTTGGGAGTCCGAATTCTAATTTTGGCCATGGCCCTTGGACATGAAGGCTGGTTCTTTTCCATAGGAATGAAGGAACAGAGCCCCAGTGTTTCAGGGGAAGATGAGAGGTGACCACCAGAGGCCAAGGCCAGCCAGAGCTGGCAGGTTTTTTTTCTGAGAGATACCCTTTGCATATAGGAAATTTTTTAGGGAAAGTACCAAGTTTGGCAATGGGCATCTGAAAAGAGGGACACTTCTTTTCCATAGCAAGGAAAGCACAGAGCCCCAGTGCTCCAGGTGCTGATGAGAGGCAGCCCTTGGCATCCCAATATCAGCCAGACCTGTCAGGTGGCCCCTGGCAGGACAAGCCAGCCAGACCTGCTCCATGTTCCCTCAGTTCCATGGGACCCCACAGTGTCCCAAGGGTCCCTTGCTTCCATGAGGCCCTGAGGTGCCATAATGCCCCCTTGGTGACACCAGGCCCTGAAGGGTCACAATGGTCTCCATTGTTCCATCAGGCCCCACAGAGCCATAATGGTGTCTGGGTTCCATGAAGCCCCACTGTGTCACCATGGCCCCTTGGTTCCATGGGCTCCAGCAGTGCCACAATGATCCCTTTGGTGCCATGAGGTCACCACAGTGTCCCAGTGATCTCCATGAGAAGGAAAGAACCCAGCCCCAGTGTTGCCTGGGCAGTGCCCAGAGGCCAAGGCCAGCCAGACTTGACAGTACTGGCAGATTTTGTCTGGGAGCAACCCTTGGATATACAGAATTTTAGAAGTGGAATCTCAATATCAGATATGGACACCCAGAAGAGGACAGTTCTTCTCCATAGGAAGGAAAGCATGGAACACTGGTGTTTGAGGGGCAGATGAAAGGTGGCCATCAGAGGCCTAGGCCAGCCAGACATCTCTGTCCCGGCAGCTTTTCTCTGAAAGCAGCCCTTGGATATTGGGATTTTGGAGGTGGAATCCCAATTTCGGCCATTTCTGCGTAGATAAGAAGGACGGTTCTTTTCTATAGGAGGGAAAGCACAGAAACCAAGTATTTCAAAGTCAGAAGAGGAGACAGGTGGCTCCTGGGAGGCCCAGCCACCCAGACCTGTTTGTTCCTGCAGCATTTGTCATGGAAGAATCCTTGGGTATATGGAATTTGGGAGGAGGAATCTCCATTTTTACCACAGACACTTTAAAAAGAAGGACAGTTCTTTTCCTGTGGAAGGAAATCACTGAGCCTCAGTGGTTCAAAAGCAGGTGAGAGGCAGCCTGTGAGAGGCAGCCTGCAAGAGGCAAAAGGCAGCCACACCTTTATGTCCTGCCAGGTTTCACTTAGGAGCAGTCCTTGGCCGCCACACCTTTATGTCCTGGCAGGTTTCACTTAGGAGCAGTCCTTGGCTGTATGGCGTTTTGAAGGTGGAATCCAAATTTTGGCCATGGGCGCATGGTCAAGATGGATGGTTTTTCCCATAAGAAAGAAAAGCGTGAAGTCCAGGTGTTCCAAAAGAAGATGAGATGTGCCCACCCTTATGCCAAGCCAGCCAGACTTGTTTCTCCTGGCACCATTTGTCCAGGGGCTGTCCTTGGACTCAGGGCACATTGAAGGTGGAATCTCGATTTTGGCTGTGGGCACCTGGACAGGAAGAGGAGTTTTTTTCATGAGGAAGGAAAGCACAGAGCCCCAGGGTTTCAGAGGCAGATGAGTGCCAGCCATCAGGAAGCCAAGGCCAGCCAGACTTGTCAGTCCTGGCAGTTTTTGTCTGGGAGCTGTCCTCGGATATAGGGAATTCTGGAGGCAGATGCCCAATTTTGGCCATGGACACCTGGTCGAGATGGATGGTTTTTCCCCATAGGAAAGAAAAGCACAAGGTCCCAGCGTTTCAAAAGCAGATGAGACATGGCCCCTGGGTGGCCAAGGCAGCCAGATCTGTCTGTTCTGTCAGATTTCATCTGGAAACCATCTTTGCATATAAGGAAATTTGGAGGAGGAATCCCAGTTTTGTCCATGGCACCCTGGAGGAGAAGGACAATTCTCTGCTATAGGAAGGAAAGCCCAGAGCCCTAGTGCTCCATTGGCAGGTGAAAAGCAGCCCTCAACAGGCCAAGGTCAGCTGGACCTGTCAGGTGGTCCCCAGGAGGCCCAGACAGCCAGACCTGTTCTGTGTTCCCTTGGTTTCAGGGGACCCCATGGTGTCACAAAAGTCTCCTCAGTTCCATGAGGCCCTGGAATGTCACAATGTTCCCCTGCTTCTGCAGTGTCACAATGGCCCTGTGCTTCCATGAGGCCTTGCAGTGTCACCATGCCTTCATGGTTCCACAATGCCCTGATATGTCACCATAGCCCCTCGGCTCCATGCACTCTCGCTGTGTCACAGTGGGTCCTCCGTGACACTCTGGGCTGCATAAGGTCACCATGGACCCCTGGTTCCTTGGGGTCCCCGAGTTTCACAATGGTCTCCTTGATTCCGTGAGGCACCACAGTGTCACAATGGCCCCTTGGCCCCTTGGTTCCATGAGGTTCCATAGTGTCACTGTGGTGTCCTTGGATCTGCATTGTCACAACTGACCCATGGCTCCATGAGGTTCCATAGAGTAAGAGCCTGAAGGAGAGATGTGGGACTCCAGGTGGGTCTTCAAAATGCAGTTTATTACATCCAAGATTTTACAGCAGTTCAGGGTCATGTGTGGCAGAGCCTGTGCCTACAGCTGTCAGCTCCAGCTGCAGGCAGGCCTGAAGACCCTTTAGTTTTGGTTACAGTGCATTACATACTTTTATACATAGAGAGATAGATATACATTCTATAGATACTTTTCTTTGCAGACAATCTTCATACAGTAGAACCATTCTATATCTTAACTTTTACATATAGCCTATCATAATTACTATAATTGCCATATTCATATTGCTATTCTCCAATCACTTAAAGTTCGTACATTATAATTTAAGCTAGGAGTTGTTTTTTCTGTTTTCTTGCAGGGGAAAATTCTGCTCGCAACTTCTGCTCGCAACTTCTGCTGACTTGTTTGCCAGTGGTATCTTTATGCCTGGTGAAAACATCTTGTTTGAGGTGGGTTTATCCTTTGCTTTAGGCCATAAAAACCCCTTCTAACTAACACACCCTTTGCCTCCATGGTTAGCCAGTAAGACTGGCTCAGCAACTATTCTACATCAAAATTTGCTTTCATTTCCATTCCTTCTTCAGGTCCCACATTCAAAAATCTTTCTGCCAGGCATACATATCTTTGAGACTTTCTCGTCAAACTTTCGTCCTTCCAAACATCGTTATATTGTGGTCAAGTCCCTGAGGCCAAGAGTGCCTGGACAAGAGGGACAGTTCTTCTTACAGGGAGGAAACCACAGTGCCCCAGGGTTTGAAGGCAGATGAGAGGCAGTCACCAGAGGCCAAGGCAAGCCAGACCTGTCTGTCCTTGCAGCTTTTGTCTGAAAGCAGCCCTTGGATATTTGGGGAGTTTTGGGGCTGGAATTATATTTCAGCTATGGGTTCCTGGACTGGAATGACAGTTCTCCATAGGACGGAAAGGGCAGAGCCCCAGTGTTTCAAAGGCTGATTAGAGGCTGCCCTAAGGAGGCCAAGGCCAGCCAGACCTGTTCCATGTTCTTGGATCCTTGGGGCCCTGCAGCACCACAATTGCCCACAACTGATCTTGCCTCCATGAGGCCGTGTAGAATCAAAGCAAATCTTTGTTTCCATGAGGCCGAGTGATATTACAGTGATCTCCACACTGGCACAAAGGCCCCTTGCTTCCATGAGGCTTCTGGGCCTTGCAGTGTCCAGATGGTTTCCTTGTTTCCATGGGACTGCACAATACCACAATGGCCCCTTGCTTCCATGAGGTCTCAGAGTCTCAAAATAGCCCCTTGGTTCTATTGGGCTCCCCAGGATCACAACAGAACCTTGGTTCCACCAGGCCTGGATGTGTCACACTGGCCCCTTGCTTCCATGGGGGCACACAGTGTCACATTGGCCCCTTGGTTCCATGAGACCTTGCAGTGTCACAGTGGTTGCCTTGGTTCTCTTAAGCCCTGTGGTGTCACAATGATCCCTTGGTTCCATGGGGACTCAGAGTTTCAGAGTGTCTCATTGATTCCATGAAGCCCCACAGTGTCACAATGGTCTCTTTTGGTTCTGCAGTGTTACAATGGCACCTTGGTTCCATGAATCCCTGAAGTACGGAATGGTCCCTTGGTTCCATTGGGCTCCTCACTGTCACACGAGTTCTCAGTTCCACAGAGCCCTGCAGTGTCACAGTGCTCTCCTGGGTTCCATGGTGCCATACAGGGTCACAAGGGCCCCTCAGTTCTACAAGGCCCCACAGTGTCACAATGTCCCCTTGCTCCCATGAAGCTGTGCCATGTCACAATGGTCTCATTGGTTCCACAAGGCCCTGCAGTTCCACAATGGCCCTTGAAGTGTCACAACAGTCTCAGTGGATTCCTCCACTGGTTCACAATGGCCTCCTTGGTTCCATGATGCCCTGTAGTGTAACAATGGTATCCTTGGTTCCACAGTCAGAATGGCCCCGTGGTCTCATGGAGCCCCACAGCCCCTTATAGAGCCCCACGGCCCCTTATGGAGCCCCACAGGGTCACTGTGATCCCCTTGATTCCATGAGGCCCTGCCGTGCTACAATGGCCCCTTGGTTATACAAAGCCCTGCAGTGCCACAATGGCCCCTGGGTTCCAGTGGGTCCTGATGGTCTCCATGGTTCCATGAGGCCCCACAATGTCACAATGGACTTTTGGTTCGAGCTTTTGTACTGCCACCAACAGTCTCCTTGGTTCCACAGTGTCACAAGGGACGCTTAGTTCCATGAGGTTCAGTAGCGTAAAATGGACGCCTTGATTCCCTGAGGTTGTGAAGTGTCACGGTGATCTCCTTGGTTCTTTGGGCCCTCAGCCAACATTATTCAAGCTTAGATGCAGGCACAACACTGGTCAGAGATCTGGGCGGAGAGAGATCCCAACTGATTTATTAAAATTATGGATATTGATCTAGTTCCGATATCCAACTGTGATGGACAAAGACTCTCTAACCATTTAAAGTTAGAAC
The DNA here is from genome assembly GCF_963513975.1 of Fringilla coelebs. NCBI lineage: Eukaryota > Metazoa > Chordata > Aves > Passeriformes > Fringillidae > Fringilla > Fringilla coelebs. The sequence goes on along the minus strand of NW_028167212.1, from coordinate 1,034,023 downwards.
ATGTATGTTTATTGCAACGCCAGGCAGGGTGCAGGATAGCTCCCAAATGCACCCTGCAATTTACAGGTGATTATAGAGTCCTTTTATCTATACAAGTATTGAATACCCAAAATACAAATGCATATTCATAACTTTGGTACATCCCATTCCCTGCTTCATATGGTAATTAGTTCAAAAGCTGTTAAGCATGCATAGTTTGTTCCCCAGAATGGGTCGGGGGTCCCTTTCATGGGGAGGGGTCCCAAAAGGAGGAAGTAAATGAAGTCTTCCTTGTTCTGACCTTCCTACCTTTTCAATGCAAATACGACAAATGAACCCTTGGTAGAACTCCCATTGCCTGTCTTCAATTCATTTCAGAAGAGAAGAGGGCTACAATTGTCTTATGTTCCTAAAAGCTATTTATAAGTTTCTATATTCTTCATTAAAAACCCAGCTAACCAAAAACTATGTTGACAAGTAATCAATTATTGGTTAACTATTAACTCTTACCTTCATCAGGGCCTACCCATTTCTTTTGATTCATTCTAATAAAGCTTATCTCTAACTAAAACTTCAGCTGCCCTAAAATTTCTAAATTCTTTAAAGTTTATGTCTCAGTTTGTGGTTTGTGGATCAGGGATCTGCTGGGATGGGATCCACCAGGATTCAGGGTTCTAGATCTGAGATCTCTGGGATTCACTGCTGGGTTTGAGGCTTTTGGGTCAGGGGTCAAAGATCCACTGGGGCTGGGATCTGCTGGGATGGGATCCACTGGGTTTGGGGTTTCTGGGTCAGGGAACTGCTGGGATCCACTGGATCTGGGATCTTCCAGATTTTGGGTTTCTGGGACTGGGATCTGCTGGATCTGGGATCAGCTGGGTTTAGGTTTCCTGGGTCAGGGATCTGCTGGGATGGGATCCACTCGGGCTGGGATCAACGGCTGCTAGGACTGGCATCTGCGGGATCAGGGATCTTCTGGGATGAGATCTGCTGGGACCCACTGGATCTGGGATCTACCAGAATCAAGGACTGAGGCTCAGGAATCTGCTGGGCTGGGATGTGCTGGATCTGGGATCAGGTGGGATCTCTAAGATCTTCCTGGATCAGGATCTGGTTTTGATCTGGGATGTCCTGGAGCTGGGAAATGCCAGGCTGGGATCAACTGGATCTGGGAGCTATCCAAGCTGGGATCTGCTGGGATCTGCTGGGATCTGCTGGGGCAGGATGTGCTGAAACTGGGTTCAGGTGGGACTTGGATCTGTTGGCCCTGGGATCTGATGGGATCTGGGCTCTGCTGGGATTGGAGTTCCTGGGCCAGGGATCTGTTAGGATGGGATCCACTGGGGTTTGGATCTGTAGGATCTGGGATCAGCCAAGTTTGGGGCTTCTGGAACTGGGATCTGCTGGGATGGGATGGGATGGGCTGGATCCAGGATCTGTTGGGATGGGATCCAGCAGATCCCGGATCTGCTGGGGTTGGAGGTTCTGGATCTGTAATCTCCAGGATCCACTGGATCTGGGATCTACAGGGTTTGGTGTTTCAGGGTCAGGGATCTTCTGGGATCAATGCAATCCACTGGGGCTGGGATCTGCCAGATCCAGGATCTGTGGATGCAGGGATGATCCCAAACCGGGATCTATGGGATCTTCTGGGATCAGGATCTGCTTTTGATCTGGGATCTCCTGGATCTGGGAAATGCCAGGCTAGGATCCACTGGATCTGGGAGCCACCCAAGCTGAGATCTGCTGGGGCTGGGACCTCCTGGGGCTGGGAGCTGCTGGGCCTGGAGCTGCTGGGCCAGAATCAACTGGGACTGGGATCAACAGCTGCTAGGATGGGATCTGCTGGGGCTGGGATCAGTGGGGGCTGGGATGAGCTGTGACTGGAATATCTGGGATCAGGGATCCACTGGAACTGGGATCCACTGGAACTGGGATCCACTGGAGCTGGGGTGGTCTCTCTGTGGGGATCTGGGCCTGGGATCTTCTGGGACCCACTGGATCTGGGATCTGCTGGGGCTGGGATCTGCTAGGGCTGGGGCTTCTGGGTCAGGGATCTCTGGGATCCACTGGAGCTGGGATCCATGGGGTTTGAGGTGTCCGGAACTGGGATCTTCTGGGACAGGATGGGCTGGATCTGGAGTCTGTTAAGATGAGATTGGATGGATCTGGGATCTGCTGGGTTCAGAGCTTCTGGAACTGGGATATGGGATCTCTGGGATCCACTGGATCCAGGAACCATCAAGGTCAGGAGGTTGGGATCTGCTGGGATAGGATCTACTGGATCTGGGATCTGCTGGCTCAGGAATCCATGGCTGCAGGGATAATCCCAAACTGGGATTTCTGAATCTGAGATCTCAGAGATCTGCCAGGTTTCGGGCTCTCAGCTCCAGGATCTGCTGGGATGAATGGCATCCACTGGGGCTGGGATCTGATGGGTTCAGGGGTTCTGGCTCAGGGATCTCTGGGATCCACTGGATTGGAAAGCCATCAAGGTCAGGAGGCTGGGATCTGCTGGATCCAGGATCTTCTGGGTTTGGGGGTTCTGGGTCAGGGATCTGCTGGGGTAGGATCCACTGGGGCCGGAATGGGTGGGACTGGGATCTGCCTGGACTGGGATCCGTTGGCCTTGAGACCTGTTGGATCCTGCATCTGCCGGATTCGGAGTTTCCAGATCCAGGAACCGCTGGGACGGGAACCACTGGGGCTGGCATCTGATGGTTTGGGGTTTCAGGGTCATGGATCTACAGGGATCAATGTGATTCACCCGGGCTGGGATCTGCCAGATCCAGTGGATGCAGAGACTATCCCAAACTGGTATCTCCAAGACCTTCCTGGATCAGGATCTGGTTTTGATCTGGAATCTCCTGCAGCTGGGAAATGCCAGGCTGGGATCCACTGGATCTGGGAGCCACCCAAGCTGGGATCTGCTGGGATCTGCTGGAATTGGCCAGGTTTGGGACTTCTGGGTCAGGGATCTACTGGGCCAGGATGTGCTGGGACTGGGTTCAGGTGGGACTGGGATCTGTTTGCCCTGGGATCTGTTGGAGCTGGGATCGGTTGGCTTTGGGCTTTCAGGATCCAGGATCTACTGCAATGGGATCCACTGGGGCTGGGATCGGATGGAATCCAGGTTCTGCTGGGTTTGGGGCTTCTGGAACTGGGATCTGCTGGGATGGGACAGGCTGGATCAGGGATCTGTTGGGATGGGGTCCACTGGAATGTCAATCCACCAGGACAGGATCTGCTGGGATCTGGGATCTGCTGGGATCTGGGATCTGCTGGGATCTGGGATCTGCAGGGATTGGGGATCCTGGGCCAGGGATCTGCTGGGATGGGATCCACTAGGATTGCAGAACCTGGGATCAGCCAAGTTTGGGGCTTCTGGAACTGGGATCTGCTGGGATGGGATGGGCTGGATCCAGGATTCATTGGGATGGGATCCACTGGATCCCAGATCTGCTGGGGTTTGGGGGTTCTGGATCTGTGATCTCCAGTATCTACTGGATCTGGGATCTACAGGGTTTGGGGTTTCAGGGTCAGGGATCCACCAGGGCTGGGATCTGCCAAATCCAGGATCTGTGGATGCAGGGATGATCCCAAAAAGGGATCTTCAGGATCTTCTGGGATCAGGACCTGCTTTTGATTTGGGATCTCCTGGAGCTGGGAAATGCCAGGCTGGGATCCACTGGATCTGGGAGCCACCGAAGCTGGGATCTGCTGGGCCTGGAGCTGCCAGGCTGGGATCGACTGGGACTGGGATCAGCAGCTGCTGGGATGGCATCAGCTGAGGCTCAGATGAGTTGGATCTGGAATCAGCAGGGGCTGGGATGATCTGTGTCTGGAATATCTGGGATCAGTGGCGGCTGGGATCCATTGGGGCTGGGGCAGTCTCTCTGTGGGGATCTGGCCCTGGGATCTGCTGGGACCCACCAGATCTGGGATCTGCTGGGGCTGGGATCCACAGGTGCTGGGATGAGCTGGAACAGGAATCTTGGCAGCAATGCCATCAACCCCTCCCAAAGTCCCCAAATTTTTGCAGCCAATCACAAAACCCCTAAATTTTCACAGACACCCTATCAACCCCTCACAAAGCCACAAAGTTTTCATGGGGACCCCATCAACCCCTCCCAAAACCCTCCAAATTTTCACAGCCAACCCCAGCAACCCCTCACCAAACCCCCAAATTTAAAGAGCCAATCACAAAACCCCCCAAATTTTTCCAGCCAATCCTAAAGCCCCCAAACCTTCACAGCCACTCCATCAACCCCCCACAAGACCCCCAAATTTTCAGAGCCAATCACGAAACCTCCAAATTTTCACAATTAATCGTAAAACCCCCATTTTTTTTGCAGCCAATCACAAAAATCCCAAAATTTTCACAGACACCCCATCAACGCATCATAAAACCCCAACATTTTTGTAGGGACCCCATCAACTCCTCAAAAACATCCTAAATTTTTGCAGCCAATCACAAAACCCCCACATTTCCACAGCAGCCCCATCGGCCACTCACAAAACCCCAAAATATTTGTAGGGACCCCGTCAACCCCTCCCAAAACCCCCAAATTTTCAGAACCAATCACAAAACCCCCAAATTTTCACAGCCAACCCCAACAACCCCTCACCAAACCCCCAAATTTTTGCAGCCAATCACAAAACCCTCAAATTTTCCCAGCCAATCTCAAAAACCCCAAATCTTCACAGACACCCCATCAACCCCCCACAAGACCCCCAAATTTTCTCAACCACAAACCCCCAAATTTTTGCATCCACCCCATCAACCCCTCCCAAAACCCCCAAATTTTAGAGCCAATAACAAAAACTCCAAATTTTCACAACTAATCAAAAAAACCCATTATTTTGCAGCCAATGAAAATATCCCGAACATTTTCCCAGATACCCCATCAACCCATCATAAAAAACCCCAAATTTTTGCAGCCAATCACAAAACCCCCAAATTTTCACGGCAGTCCCATCAACCACTCACAAAACCCCCAAATCTTCAAAGCCAATCACAAAACCTCCAAATTTTTGCAACTAATCACAAAATAACTAATTTTTTTGCAGCCAATCACAAAACCCCCAAATTTTCCCAGACACCCCATCAACCCCTCATCAAACCCCCACATTTTTGCAGCCAATCACAAAACCCCAAAATTTTCACAGCCAATCTTAAAACCCCCAAATTTTCCCAGCCATCCCAGTTTTCCCCTTCAGAAAAACCCCAAATTTTTGCAGAGACCCCATCAACCCCTCCCAAAACCCCCACATTTTCAGAGCCAATCACAAAACACCCAAATTTTCCCAGAGACCCCATCAAACCCTCCCAAAACCTCCAAATTTTCACAGTCAATCAAAAAACCCCCAATTTTTTCTCCACGTGTGCGTGGACATGGTTTGAAAGGAAAACCAGTGAGAGACTCCAAGCAGGAAATACAATTTATGAGGAAAATGGAAAATATGGAAAATGGAAAATATGGAAAATGGAAAATAAAACCCAAAATACATTTAAAAATCAAAAAGAAAAACCACTGGGAGAGTCAGAATTTAAGGTGACACCCAATTGGTCGGGGTGTTGGGAGCAGTCCAGTTGGAATTTTGGCTGCAGAATTCCTGGAGTGGCTTTGTTGGAGCAGATCCCGGATCCAGCAGATCCCAACTTCCCAACCTTGATGTTTCCCGGATTTAGTGGATCCCAGAGATCCCAGATCCCAGTTCCAGGAACCCCAAAGCTGGCAGATCCCAGATCCAGCAGATCCCATCCTAACAGATCCTGGACCCAGCTCATCCCATCCCATCCCAGCGGATCCCAGTTCCAGACACCTGGAACTCAGTGGATCTCAGTTCCAGTGGAGTCCAGAGATCTCTGACCCAGAAGCCCCAAACCCAGCAGATCCCAGATCCAGTGGATTCCATCCCAACAGATCCTGGATCCAGCCTATCCTTTCCTAGCTGATCCCACATATAGAAACCCCAAACCCAGCAGATCCTGGATCCAGTGGATCACAGTCCCAGCAGGTCCTGGAAATCCCAGTTCCAGGAGCCCCAAACCTGGCAGATGCCATCCCAGCAGATCCCAGATCCAGCAGATCACAGCCCCAGTGGATCCTTTCCTGGAAACCCCAAACCCAGCAGATTCCAGATCCAGCATATCCCATTCCAACAGATCCCAGACCCAGCCCATCCCATCCCAGCGGATCCCAGATCCAGAGACCTCAAACCCAGTGGATCTCAGTTCCAGTGGATTCCAGAGATCCCTGACCCAGAAGCACCAAACCCAGCAGATCCCAGATCCAGTGGATCCCATCCCAAAAGATCCTGGATCCAGCCTATCCTTTCCTAGCTGATCCCACATACAGAAACCCCAAACCCAGCAGATCCTGGATCCAGTGGATCACAGTCCCAGGGGGTCCTGGATATCCCAGTTCCAGGAGCCCCAAACCTGGCAGATGCCATCCCAGCAGATCCCAGATCCAGTGGATCCCAGCCCTAGTGGATCCTGTCCAGGAACCCTCAAACCCAACAGATCCCAGATCCAACAGATCCCAGTCCAGGCAAATCTCAGTCCCACCCAATCCCAGATCCAGCACATCCTGGCCCAGCAGATCCCTGACCCAGACACCACAAACATGCTGGATCCCAGTTCCAGCAGACCCAGAGATTTTTGAATCCAGAATCTGATGAAGAACAGAGACGGGAGCTCTCAGGGTCTCTGCTGCTCACAGTGACCCCGAGATATTTTTTAAAAGTCTCTTTTCCTAGCCTGGCGCTTGAAGAAGGAGCTCCTCATTTTTCATTCTCAAGGTTGTTTATTGTATTTTATCTATAAAATCCTTTCTCCTGTCCAGCCAAATTCCCCTCAGCAGGACAGTCCAGGCACTCTGCCTTGCTGTCGGAACTCAGGACATCCCTCTGGGTGTCCGGAGTTGCTGCGACCCCTGCCAGGGGGCTCAGAGACCGTGGCACAGAGCCCAGAACACCTGTGGGTTCGATTGTGACACATGGAGCAAATTACCAACCTTATATGAAGCTCAGCAAGCCACAACAGTTTAAGTAGAATAATAAGTAATTTATCACAGGGTGAAAAAATAGATTTTGGCGTTTTTGAATGGGGGTTTCAGGGGAAAGATGGAGGGATTTGGCCATGTCCAGCCTTTCTCCTTCTTCTCTGCCTCCATCTTCTGCCGTGATGTTGGCACTTTTGGATTGGTTTAGAGTAGAAGCTCACTGTCTAACATAGGTGATGGGTATTGGAAAGTGATTGTAAATATTGTACACATAGTTTTTAGTATAAAGAGATAACACCGCCTCTGGGGGCAGGCAGAGTGCCTGGAACTGTCTTGCTGGAGGGACCTTGGCTGGGCAGGAGGAACATTTTCATAGATAAGAAGCAATAAACAATTCTGAGACAGAGAACTGAAGAACTCCAACTCATCCTTCGAAAAAGAGACTTTTCACTCATCTTGGGGTCGCAGCAATCTGCACCTTTCGAGACCTCTCCAGGGGCAGTGTTGTCTTTTTATACTAAAAACTACGTGTACAATATTGACAATCACTTCCCAACACCCATCACCTGTGTTAGACAGTGAGCTTCTACTGTAAATCAATCCAAAAGTGCCACCATCACAGCAGAAGATGGAGGTCGAGAAGAAGAAGGAGAAAGGCGGGACACACCCTGTCATGGAAATGTTTTATGAAAAATCCTTTCCTTAGGATTTTTTCTCCTGAGAAGCTGAGAGGCCTTAGGAACAAAATGTAAACAATGATTGTTTGCTGCTGTGGAATGCAGCAGGTGGATCTGTGATTGGTCTCATGTGGTTGTTTCTAATTATTGGCCAATCGCAGTCCAGCTGTCTGGACTGTCTTGGTCAGAGACAAACCTTTGTTATTAATTCCTTTTCTATTCTCAGCTAAGCCTTCTGATGAAATCCTTTCTTCTATTCTTTTAGTATAGTTTTAATATAATATATATCATAAAATAATAAATCAGCCTACTGAACATGGAGTCAACTTTCTCGTCTCTTCCCTCAGCCCAGATTCTTCCATCTTGCTCCCCTGAACCCCCATTCTGAAAACCCCCAAAAATCTATTTTTCACCCCATGATAAATTCACTGTCATTCCACTTAATTTCTTGTGGATTGCAGATCTTCATCTAAGGTTAGTAATTTTTTTCCATGGGTCATAATCAAAACCACCTTGGGCACCTTGGGCTCGGTGCCAGAGTCTCTGAGCCCCCTGGCAGGGGTCTTGGCAGTCTGGCAGTCCAGGACAGCCAGAGGGATGTCCTGAATTATAACAGAAGCAAGTTTTGGTACAGAAGAAAAGAATTGCTGAGCCAGTCTTACTGGATAACCAAGGAGGCAAAGGGTGTGTTACTTGGAAGGGGTTTTATGGCCTAGAGCAAAGGATAAACCCACCTCAAACAAGATGTTTTTACTGAGCATAAAGATACCACTGGCAAACAAGTCAGCATCAAGTTGCGAGTAGAAAAAAACCTCAGAATTTTCCACTGCAAAAAAACTGAAAAACATCTCCTAGCTTAGATTATAACGTACAAACTTTTAGTGATTGGAGAATAGCAACATGAATATGGTAATTAAAGTAGTTATGATAGGCTATAGGTAAAAGTTAAGGTATAGATTGGTTCTACTGTATGAAGATGTGCAGCAAAGTATCTATAGAGTATGTATGTGTGTATGTATATATATATATATGTATGTATATATATATAATATGAAGTATATAATGCATTGTAACAAAACCAAAGGGTCTTCAGGCCTGGCTGCAGCTGGAGCTGACAGCTGTAGGCACAGGCTCTGCCACCCATGACCCTGGACTGTTGTAAAGCCTTGGATGTAATAAACTGCATTTTGAAGACCCACCTGGAGTTCCACATCTCTCCTTCAGGCTCTTACTCTACGGAACCTCAAGGAGCCATGGGTCCATTGTGACAATGCTGGTCCAAGGACACCACGGTGACACTGCGGAACCTCATGGAGCCATGGGTCAGTTGTGACAATGGGGGTCCAAGGACACCACGGTGACACTACAGAACCTCATGGAACCAAGGGGCCATGGTGACACTGCGGTGCCTCATGGAATCAAGGAGACCATTGTGAAACTCTGAGGCTCCAAGGAACCAAGGGTCCGTGGTGACCTTGTGGAGCCCAGAGTGTCACAGAGGAGCCCCTGTGACACAGAGAGGGCACGTGGAGCCGAGGGGCCATGGTGACACACCAGGGCTTTGTGGAACCACGAAGCCATTGTGACATTGCAAGGCCCCATGGAAGCACAGGGCCATTGTGACACTACAGAAGCAAGGGGAGCATTGTGACACTCCATATCTATTCAGACTGCATGAGGAGCTACTTGGATTCAGCGTCAATTGGAGATTGCACATATCAATGAATTAACAAAGATAAATAAAATCTAAAAAGGACATTAAAAAAAAGTTTTCTCACTGTCTTTTTAAATATAGTGTATTCACATTGAATAGGCTTCTGAAATCTGTCTAATCAACCACAAAAGATTTGAGCACTTAAATTATTCCCAGAGGCTTGATTTGTTAAGGTGTTCTGAATGTTAATGAGCCCTGGGACACTGAATTCCTGAACTGAAGAGCTGAAGGCTGAACAAGCCTCTGGAGCAGTGAAATTCCGCAGCAGCCTCCAAGCTGGGAAAGCCCTTCCTGGGCTGTGCCAAGCACGACAGACAAGCCCTGACTCCCACCCCCCAAACTATTCTCTCAAGGAGACATTTTAAAAGAATTATAATTGTTTGTGTCCTAAAAGTTGGATGTACTAGAGAAATACTGACAAGAGATTCTCAGGAGTTCACAACAACCAAACAGCCTTTACTGGCAACTTGAGAAAATTAGACGAAGTTGGCAAATGGTTTAATAAAATATCCAATCAACAGAAAACACTTCTCAAAGCATTACCTTGGCCTATTCAACTTCAGAAACTTTTAGCCTGTTCACTTTAAAGTTAACCAAAATTTGCAAGAGGAGGGAATCAGAAGAAGACCCAGAAAGAAAGACAAAAACAGTTTAAAGAAGCGCACACACAGCTACCAACTCCAGATTTCAGTGGTGTTCAGATGGAGGTTCCAAGAGGAGGTAGGGTCAAGATATGTGCTTGCCTCATGGTCAGCCTTCAATACCCCTTCGTTTTCCTGTGCCCTTTCCCCAGGTGGGACTTGGGGTCATTTGGTCACTCAGGAGCTGGGCTGGGGGCTCCAGAGGTGGCTGTGGAGCATTGCCTGTGCTGTGCCAGGGACTGGCAGACACTGCTGGGCTGGGATAGAGGCTCTGGGGGGATTGGGGTTCCAGGGCAGGGCAGGGCTGGGGTTCCAGGGCAGGGCAAGTCTGGACCTGCCTATTCATCCCCCACACATGAAATGTTTACAGCCAACAATCTCCTCCAGTCTGTCACAACAGGCAATGTTGGAGGTGAAATCCCAATTGTGCTATGGGCACCTGGACAATAAGAACAATTCTTCCCCATACGAAGGAAAGCATGGAGCCTTCCCCAGTGTTTTGGGAATGAATGAGCCCTGACCCGCTTGAAACCATTGCAAGCCAGACTTGTCATGGCAATTTTTCTATGGGAACAACCCCTGGATGGAAGGAAATTTGGACATGAAACCCCAATTCTGGCCATGGGGATCTTTTCCAAAGGAAGGAAAGCACAGAGCTCCACTGTTCCAGGTGCAGATGAGAAGAGACCCTCAACATGCGAACGCCAGCTGGACCAGTCAGGCAGTCCCTGGGAGGCCAAACCAGCCAGACCTGTTCTGTGTTCCCTTGGTTTTATGGTGCCCCATAGTGTCACAATGGTGCCTTAGATCCACGGGGCCCCGCAGTGTCATAATTGTGACTTGATTCCATGGGTTCCAGCAGTGTCACAATAGCCCTTGGATTACAAGAAGACCTGCAGTGTCACAATGGACCCTTGGTTTGATGGGGTCCCACAATGTCCCAGTGGCCTCCAGGTGTCATAAGGCCCCACAGTGTCACAATGGTCCCTAGGATTCCATGAGGCCTTGCAGTGTCACAATAGTCTCCATGGCTCCCCAGGCCCCATAATGTCACATGACTCCTCTGTTCCACTCTGTGTCGCCCTAGAGATTTGCTTCCATGCAGCCCTGCAGTGTCACAATGGTCTCCTTTGGTTCCCCAGTGTCACAATGAGGCTCTGATGACAGGAGGCCCTGCAGTGTCACAATGGACCTTTGGTTCCATGCAGCCCTGCAGTGTCACAATGGTCTCCTTTTGTTCCCCAGTGTCACAATGGAGCCTTGATGCCATGAGGCCCTCCAGTGTCACAAAGGCCAATTGGTTTCACCAGGCTCCACAATATCCCAATGATCCTCTTGGTTATGTGGGGACTCCCAGGGTCACAATGGTCTCACTGGTTCCATGAGGCATCACAGTGTCACAATGCTTTGCTTATTCCCTGGGGCCTCATAGTGTCACAATGGTCACGGTGATCCCATGAGTCCCCTGAGTGGCACAACGGTTTCCATAGTTCCATGGTGCCCCTCAGCATCACAATGGCGCCTTGGATCCATGAGGCTGTGAGGTGTCTTAATGGTCTTTGCATGGTTCCATGAAGCCTTGCAATGTCACAATTGACCTTTGGCTCCATGGAGTCTCTCAGTGTCACAATGGCCCCTTGGTTCCATGACACCCCAAAGTGTCACAATGGTCTCCATGGTTCCATGAGGCCCTGCGGAGTCACAGTGGACCCTTGGTTTGATGGGGATTTCAGTGTCACAAGGATCTCTACATTCCATGGAGTCACACAGCATCAGTACAGTCCCTTTGGTTCCATGAGGCCCAGCAATGTCACAGTGCTCTCCATGATTCCATGAGGCCCCACAGTGTCACAAGGCTCCCTTGGTGTCACAGGGCCCCACAGTGTCACAAGGGTCCCTTGGTTCCATGGCCCTGTGCTGCTGCATTCCCCCCTCCCCTTCTCAGGCCGCCCTGCCAGCTGAGAAATGCTCCTTGGGCCTCGGCCTTGGCCAACAGCCCCTGGGCTCAGCTCCTCTGCAGCTCATCACAAACACTGTCTGCTCCAGGCACTGCTGCTGCCCAAACAGCTCCTGGCTCCTTTAGGAGCAGCCCTGGGAGCTGTTTCTGTTCCCTCAGTGGCACAACATCCCTGTTCTCACCCTGCCAAAGAAAGCTGCTGATGCCAAGTGTGGCCAGGATGAGCCATTGCTGGGATTGAAGCCCCTCTCGTGGGGCCCTGCAAACAGCGCTCCAAAAGGAGCCCTTGGAGCTCTCCTGGGCCAGCGACTCCCTCTGAGTGGGGCCTCTCCCAGCCGGGAACTCTCCCGTTTGCTGCACTCGGGGATCCCAAACAACGACAGAGCCTGGGCCGATCCCCCCACTCCTCCAGGCTCAGCCCTTCACCCTTTGGGGAGATGCCAAAGCATCAGCAGTGAGCATTCCCTGCCCTCAGGGGAATTTCTCACAGGTGCCTTGCACTGACTCTTGGTGTCTGTGTGCACACAGGAGTGCCTGTGCTGGGGAAATGTGGCAGAAATGTTGCTCTCTGAGGGGTTTGAGTGCCTTGGATAGCTGAGTCACTAGGTCTGCAAGTGTGGTTAAGTCATGAGGTCTAAGCTAAGGTAAATGCTCCTAAGAGTTGTTCTTTTGCTAATAAATATTATTATTGCTATTATATATTGCTCTTTATTGTTACGTTTAATATAAGTTATAAGGTGAGTTAGATAGTGTTAAATACTATTTCTCTGTAAAATTGCTAAGTCATAGGTTTTAAATTAGGTTAAATAGTGTTAAGTGCTGGTTTTTTGCTAAATTGTGAAGTTGAAGGTATCAGTTAACGTTAAGGTAAAAATTAAGTCCTCTTATGTTTGAGCTCTGTTAAGCTTTTGGACTGTATTCCTTTTATCCTTGTCCTCACTGCCCTTGTGTCACACACACACACACAGAGGGACAGTTCTTGGTTCATTTCTGGTTTGATTGCCTGGATTTTGTTGGGTTTTGTTGTTGTTTGGTTCCCTGGAGTGCCTGAAGTGTCCAGTTAGGAGCAGAGTGACTCTTGCCAAGGAACTTTGTGCTGCTGTCCCTTAATATTAAATCTGATTTTTGCTGATCCCTTGCCGGGGATTTTTTCAGCGCTCTCAAGCCCTCGTTTGTAACAGGGTGAAGAAGCCCTGGCCCAGGCTCTGGCCCTGGGGGACACGGGGACGCTGCTGGGGGGTCCCTGTCCCCCTGTCCCACCCCCAGGGCCCCAGCCCCCTGTCCCCATGTCAGGCTCTGGGGTCGATCTCGTGGAACATCCTCTGGGGGAGGCTGCGGTGCCGGGGGTGGGGGGACCCAGGGGGGACAGGGGACCCTGCTGTGCACGAGCAGGGTTGGACTGCTCTGGGGGGAACTGTGAGGGGGGACAGGGCAGAGTGACCTCCCCAGTGACCTCACACAGCCCCTGTGTTGTCACACTGCCCCCTATGATGTCACACAGCCGTCCTGTGATGTCACAACCAACTCTGGGATGTCACACAGCACCCTTCTGATGTCACAGAGCCAACTCTGGGATGTCACCCTAGAATGTCATACAGCTGCTATATGATGTCACAGAAGACTCTGTGATGGCACAAAGTCACCCTGTGATGTCACTGTCTGTTCCATGATGCCACAGCCTGCTCTTTGATGTTACACAGCCACCCACTGATGTCACAACCCACTCTGTGATGTCACAGAACCACCCTTTATGATGGCAGGATCTGCCTTATCACCTCACACCCTACTCTATGATGTCACAGACAGCTCAGTAATGTCACAACCGCCTCAGTGATGTCACCAAACCTTCTCTTTGATGTCATACTGCCACTCTGTTATGTCACAGCACACACTTTGACATCACAGCCTGCTCTATGAGGCCACACAGCCATGCCGTGATGTCACAGCCTGCTCTGTGATGTCACAGAATCTCCTCTGTGATGCTGTTGCTGCTCAGTGACATCTCACAACAAACTCTGTGATGTCATAGACGAATCTGTGACCTCACACAGCCCACTCTGGACTGTCACACAGTCCCTTGCTGACATTACAGCTGCTCTGTGCCTCTATGACACAGCCACAGAGGTGCTGCTGTGACACAGCCCCCTCTGGGACATGCCACAGCCAGTGCTGAGACCCTGTGAGCTCTGTCTGTGCCCTGCTGGTGTCCCTGAGGTGCCCTGGCAGTGCCCCAGCCCTGCTGGGCTGTGCACAGGAGCTGCTCCTGGCCAGAGCTGTCTCTCTGCAGCGCTGCCCTTGCCAGGAGCTGCCTCTGGGCCAGGAGCCTGGCCCAGCTCAGCAGCACAGACACAGCACCAGGACTTTAATGACCCTCAGGGGCTTTGATGCTCTTTGCATCAGATTCAGTCCCTGAGAGTGTGCTCAAAGACTTCTCAAGAACTCAAAATGTGGTTGAAACACTGAAGTTTCTCATACATAAAATAGATCCTTCTGAGGGACAAGACAGACAATATGTCCCCAGGTTCCAGCTAGAGCAGAACACTGGAGGCAGTGATGACAGGTGGGGACAAGCAAGACAGAGGTGTCTCTGATGCTGAGCAAAGCTGGATGTGTTTCAGGAATGCAAAGGGCCAAGTCCTGAGCCCCAGTCCCTGGCCAAGCAGATCCCGTCCCTGCCTCATTGCTCAGGGCTCTTCCCAGGATGGGCACTGGGATGTGGGCATGTGCAATGCCAAGGGCAGGACCGTGGGGCGGCCCCTGCCAGGCTGCTGAGCAGGGACAAGGAGGCAATGAGGCCCCAGGGCTGCAAGGGTCACCTGTCCCTTCGCGGTCCCAGGGCCAGCAGCCATGGCCCAAGTGCTGCAGGAGTTGGCTCTGTCAGGGCCTTGCAGCTGCTGCCCATCCCTGTGCCCTGTGCAGCCCACGCTGTCCTACGGCGTCCCTGCCCTGCACCTCTGTCCCTGCAGGCTGTCATCATCCCCCGGCTGCCCCACCTGACTGGCCCCTTCCTTTGCTGACAGCTCTGCCTCCTGCCTGCCTCTGCCTGCCCACACAAAGCCTTGGGCTGCTCCAGGCTCATTCTGGGGGACCTGTTCCACCACAGCCCTGCCCTGGCAGGGAAATTCCTTTCTCATGTCCTGTCTGGGCCTCCCCAGCTGCCTTTTGCATTATTATTTTCTTTCTCTGGCTCCTCTCTACTACGTCCAAAGGATCCACCATCTCTGAAACCACCCCTCAATCCCTCCCAGGGCTCTCCTCTGCTGTCCTCAGTCTCCACCCCACTGAACCCAGAGCTCCTGTGTCCCTATATATTGGTGAAGTGCCTGAGGACAAGAGCACCTGGACAAGAGGTACAGTTCTTTTCTACAGGAAGGAAACCACAGAACCCCAGGGTTGTGAAGGCAGATGAGAGGCAGTCACCAGAGGCCAAGGCAAGCCAGATCTGTCTGTCCTTGCAGCTTTTGTCTGAAAGCAACCTCTGGATATTTGGGGAGTTTTGGGGGTGGAATTCCACTTTAGCTGTGGGTTCCTAGACTGGAATGGCAGTTCTCCATAGGAAGGAAAGGGCAGAGCCCCAGTGTTTCAAAGGCTTATTAGAGGCAGCCCCAAGGAGGTCAAGGCCAGCCAGACCTTTGTCAGGGAAGAATCCTTGGATAAACAGAATTTGGGAGGTCAAACCCCACTTTTGTGTAAGGGCATCTGTATGAGAAGGACAGTTCTTTTCCATAGGAAGGAACGTATGGACTTCCAGAGTTTCAAAGGCAGATGAGAGCTGGCCCTCTGGAAGCCAAGGGAATCTGGGCAGTCCTGGCAGCTTTTGTCTGGGAGCTATCCTTGGATAGAAGGAATTTCAGAGGCTGGTTCTTAATTTTGGGCCATGGATGCCTGGACTTGAAAGACTATTTTTTCCATGAGAAGAAAAGCAGAGGCCCCCAGTGTTTTGAAAGCAGATGAGAGGTGGCCCCCAGGAGGCCAAGGCCAGCACAGAGTGGGTTGTGTGAGGTCACAGATTGGGCTATGATATCACAGAGTTTGTTGTGACAGGTCATGGAGCAGCTACACAATCATAGATGGGATTCTGTGACATCACAGTACAGGCTGTGACATCATGGCATGGCTGCATTACATCATAGAGCAGGCTGTGAGATGAAAGTGTGTGCTGTGCCATTTCAGAGTGGGAGTATGACAACACAGAGAGCTTTGTGACATCACGGAGGGGGTTGTGACATCACAGATCTGTCTGTGATATCATATAGTAGGGTATGAGGCCATAGAGCAGATTCTACCGTCATAGAGGGTGGTCTGTGACATCAGAGAGTGGGTTGTGACATCACTGAGTGGCTGTGTAACATCATAGAGCAGGCTGTGACATCACAGAACAGACAGTAACATCACCAGGTGACTTTGTGACATCACAGAGTCTTCTTTGACATCACAGTGCAGCTGCATGACATTCCAGGGTGACATCCCACAGCTGGCTCTGTGACATCACAAGGGTGCTGTATGACATCATAGGGGGCAGTATGGCATCACAGATGGCTGTGTGGGATCACACATTTCTGTGTGACACCACAGGGGCTGTGTGGCATCCCAGGGGCTGTGTAAGGTCACTGGGGAGGTCACTCTTCCCTGTTCTCCTCACAGTTCCCCCCAGAGCAGTCCAACCCTGCTCATGCACAGTAGGGTCCCCCGTCCCCCTGGGTCCCCCCACCCCTGGGGCCACAGCCTCCCCCAGAGGATGTTCCATGAGATCGACCCCAGAGCCTGACACAGGGACGGGGGGCCACGGACATGGGGGTGGGACAGGGGGACAGGGACCCCCCAGCAGCGTCCCCGTGTCCCCCAGGGCCAGAGCCTGGGCCAGGGCTCCTTCACCCTGTTACAAACGAGGGCTTGAGAGCGCTGAAAAAATCCCCAGCAAGGGATCAGCAAAAACCAGATTTAATATTAAGGGACAGCAGCACAAAGTTCCTTGGCAAGAGTCACTCTGCTCCTGACTGGACACTTCAGGCACACCAGGGAAACAAAGCAACAACAAAACCAAACAGAATCCAGGCAATCAAACCAGAAATGAACCGAGAGCTATCCCTCTGTGTGTATGTGTGACACAAAGGCAGTGAGGGCAAGGATAAAAGGAATACAGCCCAAAAGCTTAACAGAGCTCAACTTACTCGGACTTAACCTTAAATGATACCTTAAACATCACAATTTAGCAAAAGAGCAGCATGTAACAGTATTTCACCTAACTTAAAATCTATGACTTTGCAATTTAACAGAGGAATAACATTTAACAGTATTTAACTCTGCTTATAACATATATTAAACCACTTAGCAAAAGAACAGCTCTTAACAGCATTTAACTTCACTTAGACCTTGTGATTTTACCTTACCTACAGTCCTGACTGACTCAGCTATCCAAGGCACTCAAACCCCCCAGCACAGGCACTCCTGTATGCATACAGAGTCAGTGCAAGGTACCTGTGAGAAATTCCCCTGAGGGCAGGGAATGCTCACTGCTGATGCTTTGGCATCTCCCCAGCAGGCAAAGGGTTGAGCCTGGAGGAGTGGGGGGATCGGCCCAGGCTTCATTGCTGTTTGGGGATCCCCCGAGTGCAGCAAATGGGAGAGTTCCCGGCTGGGAAAGGCCCCACTCAGAGGGAGTCGCTGGCCCAGGAGAGCTCCAAGGGCTCCTTTTGGAGCGCTGTTTGTAGGGCCCCACGAGATGGGCTTCAGTCACAGCAATTGTTCATCCTGGCCACACTTGGCATCAGCAGCTTTCTTTGGCAGTGTGAGAACAGGGATGTTGTGCCACTGAGGGAACAGAAACAGTTCCCAGGGCTGTTCCTAAAGGAGCCAGGAGCTGTTTGGGCAGCAGCAGTGCCTGGAGCAGACAGTGTTTGTGATGAGCTGCAGAGGAGCTGAGCCCAGGGGCTGTTGGCCAAGGCCGAGGCCCAAGGAGCATTTCTCAGCTGGCAGGGCGGCCTGAGAAGGGGAGGGGGGAATGCAGCAGCACAGGGCCATGGAACCAAGGGAGCCTTGTGACACTGTGGGGCCCTGTGAGACCAAGGGACTCTTGTGACACTGGGGGGCCCTGTGAGATAAGGGGACCCTTGTGACACTGTGGGGCCTCATGGAATCATGGAGAGCACTGTGACATTGGTGGGCCTCCTGGAACCAAGGGGACTGTACTGATGCTGTGTGGATCCATGGAATGTAGGGATCATTGTGTCACTGAGAGGCTCCATAAAACCCAGGGTCCATTGTGACACCATGTGGCCTCTTGGAACTTTGGGGTGCCACGGAATATTCCGGCTTCCTGCTGGGCTATTTTGCCCCCAAGCAGGCAGCACGGGGCTGGATAGCTCAGTCCTTTGGAGACGGACTGTCTGAGTACCCAAGCTGCTCTTAGCCGCATGCAAACTTAACAAGCCTAAGGGATATCAGCTCTTAGTGATTTCTCAGCTCTTTTGTGATTTCAGCTCGTTGCTTGCTAAGGCACCCAGGCTGACCAGTTAGCAGATGCGAGAGAGGAGAAGACTCGTCCTGGAGTTCCACAGTGATGGTTTTATTGGGGGGGGTCGGTGAAGTGTTCCAGCAACAGCTCTTCTGACCAGAATGGGCTAAAGCAGCCCATTATATAGGGCTAGAGAGTGTCAGAAATTGTCCAACAGCAGGCGTTAAGGAGAAGTAACCTATGGGGTTACAGAGAGATAAGCTAGGGTCCGAAAGGTGGAAGAGAGGGGCTTCTGGCTTTTTCACCATGACTTGCCATTTCCTCTCTCTAGGCCTCAGCCCTCCAAGGAGCTTTAGCAAGGCCTGTGCCTGCTACAATGGAACCAAGGGGCCATTGTGACACCACAAAACCCCATGGAGCCAAAGGTCCACTGTGACATTTCAAGGCCTCATGGAACAATGGAGAGACCATTAAGACACTTCACAGCCTCATGGAACCAAGGGGCCATTGTGATGCTGTGGGGCACCATGGAACCAAGGAGACCAATGTGACACTGTGAAGTCTCATGGAACCAGTGAGACCATTGTGAAACTGTGAGGATCCATGGAATAAGCAAAGTATTATGACACTGCGAGGCCTCATGGAATCAGTGAGACCATTGTGACCCTGAGGGTCCCCACAGAACCAAGAGGACCATTGTGATACTGTGGGGCCCTGTGAAACCAAGAGGCCTTTGTGACACTGCAGGGCTGCATGGAACCAAAGGTCCATTGTGCATTGTGACACTGCAGGGCCTTGTGTCATCAGCGGTGCATTGTAACACTGGAAAAGCAAAGGAGACCATTGTGACACTGCAGGGCTGCATGGAACCAAAGTTCCAGGAAGACACAGAGGAGGCCTCCTGTCATTCATGGTACATTGTGACACTGTGGAGCCAAAGGAGACCATTGTGACACTGCCAACCACCAGGGTCCAAAGGTCCATTGTGACACTGCAAGGCCTCATGGAATCATTGGGATCATTGTGACACTGAGGGGCCTGATGTCATCAGTGGTCCATTGTGACACTAGGGAACCATGGAGAGTATTGTGACACTGTGGGGCCTTCTGGAACCTAGGGGCCATTGTGACATTGTGGGACCCCATTGAACCAGGGCTCCATTGTGACACTGCAGGTCTTCTTGTAATCAATGGACCATTGTGATACTGCTGGACCCCATGGAAACAAGTCACCATTATGGCACTGTGGGGCCCCATGAATTCAAGGCACCATTGTGGCACTGTGGGGCCCCAAAAAACCAAGGGAACACAGAACAGGTCTGGCTGGTTTGGCCTCCCAGGGGCCACCTGACTGGTCTGACACACCTGGACATGTTGATGGTATCTTCTCATCTGCAGCTGGAAAACTGGGGCTCCGTAGGTTCTTTCCTATGGAAAAGAACTCTCCTCCTCCTCCAAACACCCATGGCCAGAATTGGGATTTCACATTCAAAATTCCTTATATCCAGAGATTGTTCCCATAGGAATATTGCCAGGACAAGTCTGGCTGGCAATGGTTTCAAGCGGGTCAGGTTTCATCCATCCCCAAAACTCTGGGGAAGGCTCCATGCTCTCCTTCTTATGGGAAAGAACTGTCCTGCTTCTCCAGGTGCCCATGGCCAAAGCTGGAATTCCACCTCCAAAATTCCTTTAATCCAAAGACTGCTCCCAAGCAAAATCTGACATTCCTGACAAGTCTGGCTGGCCTCAGCCTAGTGAGGCTCTCCAAACACTGGGGCTCTTTGCTTTCCTTCCTATGGAAAAGAATTGTCCTTCTTGGCCAGGTGTCCATGGCCAGAATTCAGATTTACGCCTCCAAGATTCCCTACTATGAGAGACAGGAGGAGATTGTTGGCACAAAACATTTTTTGTGTGGGGAGGAAGGGGCAGGTCCAGCACTGCCCTGTCCTGGAACCCCAATCCCCCCAGAGCCTCTATCCCAGCCCTGCAGTGTCTGCCAGTCCCTGGCACAGCACAGGCAATGCTCCACAGCCACCTCTAGAGCCCCCAGCCCAGCTCCTGAGTGACCAAATGAGCCCAAGTCCCAGCTGGGGGAAGGGCCCAGGAAGACCAAGGGGTATTTAGGGTCGATCAAAAGGCAAGCACACATCTTAACCTTGCATCCCCTTGGAATTTCCATCTGAACAGCACTGTAATCCAGGAGTTGGTAGCTAAGTGTGTGCTTCTCTGGATCTTTTTTGTCTTTCTCTCTTTCTGTGTCTTTTTCTGTTTCTGTACTCTTGCAAATTTTGATTAATATTAAATTGAAGAGATTTAGAGTTTGTGAAGTTGAATGGGCCAAGTCAACACTTTGAGAAGTGTTTTTTGTTGATTGCATGTCTGTCATAGTTTGGCAAAAGAATTTTAAAAAGTAATACAAAACTTTGTGTAATTTACAATCTGTTAAACCACTAAGATACTGAACACGCCTCTGTGAAACACATATGTTAAAGATGAAAACACCCAGGAACCTCCTCTTTCTTTTCCACTCAACAAAGAAGCAACGGGCCCCAGCCCTGGCCCCCATCTCAACCAAACCAAACCAAACCAAACCAAACCAAACCAAACCAAACCAAACCAAGTAGCCCTGCCGTGGCCGAGCCCCTTCCCCCCTCTCCAGTCCGTCCCCTCCCCATTGGCCCCATTCTGACCAAACCAAACCCCAACAACTCCCAAACTGGAAAACAAAAGAGGCTACAAAACCCTAACCAGAACAAAGCCAGCCACAGCTATTAAAATCTTTCCATCAAGTCCCACCCCAGCCCCCCCCAAACACAACTAAAACTAAAAATTCCTACAAAGTACAACCCATACAAAATAACTCTACAACTAAAATTAAACACAAAAAAACCCCAAACCACCCATAAAACCAATCCTAACACAACCCAACTACAAGTTCCACCACAAGTTACTGGCAGATCACGTGTTAATCCTTTCAATACTTCAATCCTCCCTCAAGTAAAAGAGAAACAAATACAAGCATATTAAAAAACAACATAAAACCATCAAAGTCAGTAAATGAAAAAAGAAGAAAAAGTATCTTAATCTTAAAATCCTCTTATAGACTATAAAGAAAAACTCTTTTACTTTATAGCACATAAAACTATAAAAAAATTAAAATATTCAAATTAATATCAAACAAAAACCTCCATACTAAAATAAATAAATGTTAAAATAACTGTAATTTAATAAAAAGTTTTAACCGGAAAAAAAAGTAATCCAGTATGCTCAGTAGAAGATCTCTATTCCCAGAGATAAAAATAATTTTAAAAGTAAATAATAAAAACTTCCACCTTGCAAGAACTCATCTTTAAAGCAATACCCCATAAATTGACATGGCCCATCAACAAGCTGTAAAAAAGCTTGTAGCAATAAAAACAACTTCACAATAACAAAGTTCCCCAGACAAATGTTATCCATGACAAAATTAAATACAATAAAGAGCCCCCTATTTTTTCCTCTTGTAAAAAAAAATCTCCACAACCTTAACAAGAAAAGCTTCTCCCTCAAAGTAATCTAAAAAAAGGACTATTCTAGAAATAGTAAATGAACTAGAAATTGTAAGTTTAGTTTCTTTACATTGTCAGTAAAAAGAAAAAGTTGTAAAGGAAAGAAAGGGTTCTAAAGAGTTTAATTCTTACTGCCTTATTTTTTTCTATTTACATTTTTAAAAAGTAATTTTATAATTTACTGTATACCCTTTAAAAATTTTAAGCCTACTTTAGCTTTTTCGCAATCCTATCTGACAACAAAATAAATACATTTAATTAACTGACACTAAACCCCACCACACTCATCAATCCATTAATAAAGAAATCTCAAGATTAGAAAAATCTTAAATCAACAAACCAAAACCAATACAATGTCATAGTAAACATTT
Organism: Fringilla coelebs; assembly: GCF_963513975.1. Taxonomy (NCBI): domain Eukaryota; kingdom Metazoa; phylum Chordata; class Aves; order Passeriformes; family Fringillidae; genus Fringilla; species Fringilla coelebs. The sequence goes on along the minus strand of NW_028167212.1, from coordinate 1,011,673 downwards.
TGCCAAAGTGTTTTTGATTTTCTAAAGCTCCCAGTAAAGGCTGTTTTGTTCTGTTGAGCTCCTGAGAATCTCTTGTAGGTATTTCTCCAGTACGTCCAAAGAGTATACAAACAATTGTAATTCCTGTTAAATGTCTCCTTGAGAGAGTTTTTTAGTGGATGGGAGTCAGGGCTTGTCCGTCCTGCTTGGCACAGCCCAGGCAGGGCTTTCCCAGCCACATTCCACACTCCATTTCCCAGCTGGAGCTGCTGGTGCCTCTGAGTTGCGCTGCCCCAGCCCCAGAGATGCTCTCCTTGTCTGCCCATTCCCCCATGGGCTCTGGGCAGGGATGGCCTCAGTAGGGGCTGCTGACATCCTCAGCAACTTGGAGGCTGCTGATGAATTTCACTGCTCCAGAGGCATGTTCAGCCTTCAGCTCTTCAGTGCAGGAATTCAGTGTCCCAGGGCTCATTAACACTGAGAACACCTTAATAAGTCTCTGGGAATAATTTGACTTAAGTTTCCAAATAATTTGTAGTTAAGTAGATCTCAGTAGTGTATTTAAAGTGAATACATGATATTTAAAAAGACAGTGAGAAGAAATTTTTTTAAGTCCTGTTTATTTTTGTTTTCCTGTTAATTTAGTGCTATGTGCAATCTCCAATTGACACTGAATCCAAGTACCTCCTCATGCAGTTGGAATAGAGATGAAAATCAAGACCCTTCATGGCTGACAATCAATCAGACTCTGTCCCTACACCCACCCCACCATTTCCCCCATCCAAGCCCTGGCACTCAGAGCAGCCTTGTGCAAATCTGAGCTCCCTCCAGCCCAGGCTGCACCTGCAGCTTTCAGCTCCTTGGCTCCAACTCCCACCTGCTTTGCCTGCAGAAGGAGCTGCCTGAGACACAGAGGGATGTTTATTTCTTGTCAGCCAACAAAGCCGAGAGAAGGCGCAGCTCCTTTAAATGCAAAAGTCATTCCTTTGCTGGGTATTAAATCCACTTTCCATAGCAGACAGTCTCAGAGCAATGGAAAACACTTTCTGTTCCCAGCACAGATCCCAAGGTCCCCCCAAACCCTCCCTGCCCCGATTCTGCCCAGATTTGCTCTTTGCACACACAAGTCACACACTGAAGTCAGGAGCTCCCTCCATGCCCAGAGGGAGAAAAAGAGAGAAAGGGGATGAAGAGCTCTCCTGTGCAGAGCCAAGGTCCAAGTGTGCCTGCAGTGGGAACCACAACTCATCAGGTTTGTGTCCTTTGGGCTCAGGGACTGGTGACACTCTGAAACACAGAAAGGTTTCTTGCCAACAAACCCAAGTTGAACATTTGAACAGTTTAATAACCATCACAGCTCTTCTCTCAGCTCTCTGAGATGTCCCATCAGCATCTGACATGTCCCCATCCCCAAGGGATTTCCATACAGGAACAGTTTTAGATAAGGACATAAGAAAAAGTAATTCTGTCATAGATAGAAACACAATGAGGATGTTGACTAATATATTTATTTGAACTTGAAAAAGATTGGGCTGAATCCCTGAGGCTCAAAGCATGAAACCAGTCAGTTGAGAGTCACTTGAATGACCAGAGAGCAGCTGGAGGAGAAAAACCCAGAGCAACAGGAAGGACATGGATCCATCTGGTCCAGTGAAGAGATGTCCTTAGACAAAGCCATTTAAACAGGAGAGCTGGAAACACCTAAAGGAGTAGGGAGAGGAAAGAATAACCAGAATAATGGTGACTCATGCAGAGGGGAAAATCAGTATTTCTTCTCCAGCTATCAGTACACTTCCAGGAAATTCCTGTTCCTAGTCTGAAAACTTTGCCATTTCTTAAAAGTACTGAAGTGACCCAGATAATAAAAATGTGCTTGCATATTATGGAAGGAACAGGTATTAACACCTGTGCCCCTTTACAGGCATGCAGCAGCTGTGTGCCCATGAACAGGCAGTGTGACTTGTGCCCTGAGGTGCCCAGCTGGAATTGGATCTCTTCAAGAGCACCTGAGGGAGAGCAGAGCACCTTGCAAGCTGCAGGTCCCTGACAGCCCCGCAGGGCTCCTGTCCCATCAACATCTGCTCTGCTCCAGTCTGGAACAGGACCCAGCATGGTGCCGGGATCATCAGAGAGCTGAGGTGTGTGCTGGAATTCAATGCCCTCTCCATCCCGCAGCAGCCCTGCATTTCCCTGCTCCAGCCTTGGTCTCCAGCACAGCCATGGAGGAGGCTCTTTGGGCTCTGGACTGTTCCTGCAGCCCCCAAGGGCAGCTGAGCTCTGCCTTTGGCACACTCAGCCCTGCACAGCACAGGCCATGCTCAGCTATTCCCTGTCTGTGCCTGGCCTTGCTGTCAGCCCCAGCAGTGGCTGCGTGGCCCCTTTGTGGCCCTGTGCTGGCCCAGCCATGGTGGCACAGCCCCTGTGCAGGCCCAGCCCAGGCCAGGAGCATTGCGGCTGGGAAGGGCCCCTGTGCCGTGGTGCCCACAGCAGCCTTGGGGCTCTGTGCCCCGTGGCCTCCCTGCTGGGCAGCCTCTGCCAGCTCCTGCAGAGCCCATGGCACCTGTGGGCCTGCACAGACAGCCTTGCCCCGGGCTCTGCTGGCCTCTGGGCCAGCAGAGAGGCAGCCAGGGCTGGTCATGGCCGGGAACAGGCCCTGAGCCCTGCAGGAGGATGGAGCTGGAGCCCAGGGCAAAGCTGGGCTCAGCAGCCAGGGCTGCCAAGGGCTGGGGACAGAGGCTGGCACTGACAAATGTCCTTGGCCCCCTCCCTGCTCTGTCCATGTCCCCCAAGGGCACAGAGCAGCCTCCTCTCTGGGGCACTTGCCTGTTTTCAATGCCTTGCACAGGCGCTGGCCCTGCCCCACAAGGCCTGGCCTGAGTCCTGCCCCTGCACGCTCAGCCAGGCTGAGATGGACACTGATGGTGTCTGTGCCAGGCTGTCTGAGCCCAGCCCAGCTCCCTGCAAGCTCTCCCAGCTGCCCTGAGCTCTGGGCAGCACCAAGGGCCTCTGGCCAGCCCAGCCCAGCTGGTTCTGGCCCCCCAGCTCTGCTCAGGCCAGGCTGCTCTGGGCCCTGGCCCCACGGCCTCAGCCCCTGGCAAGGGCAGAGCAGCAGCTGCAGCTGCCACAGGACTCAGCCCCAGCCATGGGGGAAGGGGCTTGGCCAAGGCACCAGGAGGCTCCCTGGCTGCCCCGTTCCCTTCTGGCTGAGGCGCTGAGAGCTCTACAGCCCCTGCTGCCATCCCATCTGCCCAGGGCAGCACAAGAGGCCTGGCCCTGGGGCCCTCCAGAGCTGCTCCTGCTCCAGGCCCAGGGCCCATCCCAGAGCTGGGGCAGCCACTGAGCTGTGCCCATTTCTGTTCATTGCTGCTCTGATGAGGATGGATCCTCAGCCACTTGGAGGTTGCTGACAAATTTTACTACTCAAAAATCCTCTTCTGTCTTAAGCCCTTCAGGTCAGCAATTCAGTGACAAAGGCTGAAAAATATTTCTTCAAAACTCCTGAACAATAAAAACATTTGGGAATATTCTAAGTTTTCAGTTCTTCTGTGGTTAATTAGAAATATTTCAAAGTGTATTCAAAGTGACTCTGCTTTGTTGAAAAAAAGCAGAGGGAAATGTTTATTATTCCTGTTTATAGTTCGATATCTACAATGTCTAATTGATATTGACCCCCAGCACCTTCTAATGCAGTCTCAACAGATAGATAGATCAAGACCCTTAATGGCTGACAATCAATAGCACTTTGCCCTCACCCTCTTCTTACTATTTCCCTCATCTAATGCCTGGAGCTCCTATGGATCAGGAGTGGTGTGGCCTGCAGAATCAGGGCAGTGATTCTTCCCCTGTCCTCAGCACTGGTTGGGCAGCACAGTGTTAGGTCACAGCACCTGGCAGCCCAGGGAGGTGGGTGAGTCACCATCCCTGGAAGTGTTTCAGGAAAGACTGGATGTGGCACTCAGTGCCATGGCCTAGGTGACAAGGTGGTGTTGGGTCCCAGGTTGGACTTGATGCTCTCCAAGGTCTTTTCCAGCCTGGTTGATTCTCTGATGATTGTGACAATGCAAGGCCCTGGGGAAGTAAGGGGCCATTGTGACACTGCGGGGCCTGTTGGCACTAAGAGGACCATGGTGACACTGTGTCCGACATGGCAGCACAGAGCCAAGGGGTCATTGTGATACTGTGGGGCTGAATGGAAGCAAGGAGTCCATGGTGACAGTCTGGGTCCTGGTGGAACCACAGAGGCCACTGTGACACTGAGGGGCCTTGTGGAACCAAGGGGCCAGTGCTGCTCCTCAGGGACTCCAGGAATGAAGGAAACATATTTGACACTTAGATGGGTCCAAGAGGCCATTGTGACACTGTGGAACCAAGGAGAGCATTGCTGCGCTGCCAGATCTCATGGAACCAAGGATCCATTGTAACACTGCAGGGCCTTGGGGGACCAAGGATCCATCATGACACTGTAAGGCCCAAGGTTACAAGGGACTTTGTGTCACCAAAGGGGTCCCAGGGAACCAAAGGGACATTGTCACACTGGGAGGCCTCATGGAATCATGGAGACCATTGGGACACTCTGGGGCCTCATAGAACCATAGTGACATCATGCTGGGTGCAAGTGTAGATCTGCTGGAGGGTAGGAGGGCTCTGCACAGGGCTCTGGACAGGCTGGATCCAGGGACCAAATCCAACAAGGTCAGGTTTAACAAGTCCAAGTGCCGGGTCCTGCACATTGGCCAGAACAACCCCTGTGGCACTATAGGCTGGGGACAGAGCGGCTGGACAGCAGCCAGGCAGAAAGGGACCTGCAGGGACTGATGGACAGCAGGCTGGACATGAGCCAGCAGTGTGCCCAGGTGGCCAAGAAGGCCAATGGCTCCTTGCCTGGCTCAGGAATGGTATGGCCAGCAGGAGCAGGGTAGTGATTCTTCCCCTGTTCTGGGCACTTCTTGAGCAGCACCTTGAGTGCTGTGTCCAGTTCTGAGTCCCCAATTTAGGAAGGACATGGAGAGGCTGGAGCATGTCCAGAGAAGGGACACAAGGCTGGTGAGGGGTCTGGAGCACAAGAGCTGTGAGGAGCAACTGAGGGAGTTGGAGCTCTTCATCCTGGAGAAGAGGAGGCCCAGGGGAGACATGGTGGTGTCAGGGCACAGCTTGGGCTTGATGATCTCCAAGGTCTTTTCCAGCCTGGCTGATTCTGTGATTCTCTGAAACCACCCTTGCAGCAACTGCAGGATGAGCCCTGGGTCTCCTCTGCAGAAGCTCCAGCAGCCCAGGTCCCTCAGCTTCTCCTGCCAGGCCCAAAGCCCATCCTGTCAGTCCTGCAGAGCCTCTGCAGCTCCTCCTCATTGCCCAGAACAGGGAGCCCCACAGCCAGACACAGCAGCCCAGATGTGCCCCCCTGGCCTGGGGTGCCTGTGGAAATGGAGCAGCACCAGGCACTGCAGGAGCCTGCAGACAATTCCTGCAGCACTTGTAGGATGATCCTGCTGCCCAAGGGATGTTCCCATGGTGCCAAGTCAGGAACTGCAATGGGGAGTGGGGCCAGAGAGGGAAGGGCAAACAGGGATGGGCTGTTTGCAGGAGAGAGAACAGGGGTGGGCAAGAAGAAGAAATCTGGAGCAAGGAAGAGTAAAGAAAGCAAAGGTGAAGCCAAGGAAATGCTCAGGGCAGTTTGGGGGTGGGTGCCAGGAAGCCCCTAGCTCTGAGCAACAGCGTCTGCAGTGGGACAGGAAACTCCCAGCTGATGGGAACAAACTTTCTGGCTGACTGCAGAAGCCAGGACAAAGCTGAGTGGTTTCCCTGGTGTTTCCCCCAGCCCTTGCTGGCCCCAGGGGCTGATGGCATTTGTGCTCCCTCAGGTTCATGTCCCCACAGAAACAGCATGGGGGTGCTCCCGCCTGCTCTGTGCAATGCAAACAGGGGCTCCTGAGCCAGTGCTGCTGTGTCTGTGCCTGCAAGGATGGGGCACCTGTGTGAGCTGGGGGAGAGGCCAGGGCTGCAGAGGGGGGATGTTATTGGCAGCTCCATGAGGATGCTTGGGATGCTGCCCTGGGCTGTCCACTGGGGATGGATCAGCCCCTGCTCTGCTGCTCCTTCCCATCTCCCCCAGGGCCCTTGCAGAACACCAGCCATGCTGTTTGCCCCCAGCCTGCCCACAGCCACCCTGGGGCTGCTCACGGGGATTTTCTGTGCTGAGCATTGGCCTGGCTATGTTCTTGAGAGAGCCTGGGCAAGGAGCCTGGAGCCCCCAGGGCCTGGCCTGAAGCGTCAGCGCTGCCCCAGCAGTGCCCATGGCCTGTCTCTGCTGCAGCCCTGACACTGCCACCCCAGGACTGTGCCGGGCCCCAAGAGCACTCAGGCCCTACAGCAACACCAGGGCCACCAGGGCAGCGGTGCAGGACCACGGCAGCAGCACTGGCAATACCAAGTGCTGCTGCTCCTGGGCACAGCTGCTGTGCCAGCACTGATCTACCTCCAGCTATGCACACAGACATTGCTTCTGCAGCTCCAGAGAAGGCAACAAAAGGTCATCTCTGCAGAAAACTCTTCTGGTAGATCCTTTAGTTCATTTAAAGCCATCGAGAACACAGCCCTTCATTGACACAGTCTGTGGCCACAGGGAAGGTGGAGAGAAAAAAAATGAGAAATGGCACAAATAATGAAATTTATTTGTGGACAATATGAAAAAAGTAAAACAAAGAAAAAGGACCTTCAAAATGATACCAACCAGAAGTATCAAAGATGAGTTTTATTACAAGTGATTTGCAGAAATTGGCCAGCAGTTTAATGTTTCTGAAAGCATCCAGTCATCAGTCTCCCCACTTCAGCCCTGAGCTCCTGGTTCCTCAGGCTGTAGATGAGGGGGTTCAGGACTGGAGGCACCACTGAGTACAGAAGTGACAGGGCCAGATCCAGGGATGGGGAGGACATGGAGGTGGGTTTCAGGTAGGCAAACGCTGCAGTGCTGAAGAACAGGGAGACCACAGACAGGTGAGGAAGGCAGATGGAAAAGGCTTTGTGCCGTCCCTGCTCAGAGGGGATCCTCAGCACAGCCCTGAAGATCTGTACATAGGAGAAAATAATGAACACAAAACAGCCAAGTGCTAGACAGATGGAAAACACAATGAGCCCAAGTTCCCTGAGGTAGGAGTGTGAACAGGAGAGCTTGAGGATCTGGGGGATTTCACAGAAGAACTGGGCCAGGACATTGCCCTGGCACAGGGGCAGGGAAAATGTATTGGCCGTGTGCAGCAGTGAATAGAGCAAGGCACTGGCCCAGGCAGCTGCTGCCATGTGGGCACAAGCACTGCTACCCAGGAGGGTCCCATAGTACAGTGGTTTGCAGATGGACACATAGCGGTCATAGGACATGATGGTCAGGACAGAAAGCTCTGCTCCCATGAAGAAGACAAGCAGAAATACTTGGGCAGCACATCCTGCATAGGAGATGTTCCTGGTGTCCCAGAGGGAATTGTGCATGGCTTTGGGGACAGTGGTGCCAATGAAGCCCAAGTCAGTGACAGCCAGGTTGAGCAGGAAGAAAAACATGGGTTTGTGGAGGTGGTGGCCGCAGGCTACGGTGCTGATGATGAGGCCGTTGCCTAAGAGTGCAGCCAGGGAGATGCCCAGCAAGAGGCAGAAGTGCAGGAGCTGCAGCTGCCGCGTGTCTGCTAATGCCAGCAGGAGGAAGTGGCTGATGGAGCTACTGTTGGACATTTGCTGTGGCTGGACATTGGGATCTGTAAAAAGAGCAACCATGGAATAGTTGGGTTTGGAGAGGACTTTAAATATATCAGCACAGCTTGGGGGCACTTTCCCCCCACTGCCTGCCCAGGGCTCTGCTCCCTGGAGCTGTCCCTGCCGGCAGCTGCTTCCCCGTGCCCAGGGCTGGGCCCTGCCAGTGCTGCCAGAGCCCAGCCCAGCCTTGGCGGCTCAGCTCTGCCCTGCAGACCCCTCCCAGCTCTGGCACTGCCCAGGGGCAGCTGTGGCTCTGCAGGCTCTGATGGAAACATCAGAGGAACCCTGAGGAGGCTGGAAAAGCGACACTGATGTGTCCTGTGAGGGGTCCTGTGCTGATTTCTTTCACTACTTGGTTTATTCAGATCTGACAGAAAATTTCTTTATTTTCCTCAGTCTGAACTGAGAGATTCTGTTTGTGCAATTTCTCATCCAAGCAACACAGAGCAGTAGATTAAAGAAACAGGATTTCCCCTTTCATGCCGCCCCCGCCTTGCTGTTCTCCCGGTATAATCTACTTGGAAATGTTCTGCAGTTAAATGTCATGCTGGGAATAGACCTGAACAATGCAGCATACCAACCACACAAGGAGAACACTTCCAAGCCTTACCAGCTGTCTCTTCCCACCCAGATTTTGTCCCCCAGTGCTGGGAGCAGCTCCCAGGGCCGGCTGAGAGCTGTCCCTGGCAGGCAGCAGAGTCCCTGCCCCAGCACAGCGCCCTGGGCTGCAGAACCCTGCTCTCTTGGACAGCTGTGGGCACCGCTGGCTGCTCTGCACAAGACAGAATCAGAGAATGTACTCACAGAATCTGCAGGCATTTGGATGTTCCAGCTTTAGGAGATCGCTCCAGGAGCGGCAGCTGCATTGTCCTGCAGCCAGAGGTTCCTGTGCCAAGGGCTGGCAGTGATTCTGCCCCAGGCACTTCCCAGCACCTTCCCAGCCCTGACTGATTGAAGCTGAGGTGCCGAGCTGGGATTGCATCTCTCGGAGAGGAGCTGAGGGAGAGCAGAGCACCTTGCAAGCTGATGAGTCTGCTGGAATTCCATCCCCTCCTATTCCACAGCAGCCCTGCATTTCCCTGCTCCAGCCTTGGTCTGCAGCACAGCCATGGAGGCTCTTTGGGCTCTTGACAGTTCCTGCAGCCCCCAAGGGCAGCTGAGCTCTGCCTTTGGCACACTCAGCCCTGCACAGCACAGGCCATGCTCAGCAATTCCCTGTCTGTGCCTGGCCTTGCTGTCAGCCCCGGCAGCGGCTGCATGGCCCCTTTATGGCCCTGTGCTGGCCCAGCCATGGTGGCACAGCCCCTGTGCAGGCCCAGCCCAGGCCAGGAGCATTGCGGCTGGGAAGGGCCCCTGTGCCGTGGTGCCCACAGCAGCCTTGGGGCTCTGTGCCCCATGGCCTCCCTGCTGGGCAGCCTCTGCCAGCTCCTGCAGAGCCCCTGGCACCTGTGAGTCTGCACAGACAGCCCTGCCCTGGCTCCACTGTCGGAATCAACGGGAGTGGTTTTGCCATTTTAAGGGGACTTATAGTGGGACCTGACCATAATGAGTACCCTTAAAACAGTGCTGGTCGGAGAACCCCAAAAATCCACCCTGGGAGGCAAAACATCCCCTACATGGGCTTGGAGTGGGGGGGGGCATAGAAAAGTCACTTAAAGCCATCATGATCCCCACTTGAAAGGGGCTTGTGTGGCTGCGGACCCATAAACACCCTTAAATGGCGAGGGAAAAACACCCTTGGAGTGGTGGGATTCCCCCCCCCCCAAAAAACCCTAAAAAGAGAAAACCTCCACTTCGAAGGGCCTGAAGACCCTTAAAGGGCCTTGAGAAGGGACAAATCCCCTCCTCTGCTGGGGCCTCTGCGAGCCCGGGGCTCTCCCATTCGCTGCCCTCAGGGCAGCCCCTGAGTCTGTCCAAACACGGGAACTTCGCCCTGTTGAGCCCAGATCCAGAGTCCTGACTCCTGCACAGGGGCAGAGAAATCCCTCGCTCGCTGCTGTGCATTGTCCCTGCTGAGGCTCAGACACTGGCGGGGCACATTCCCTGCCTGCAGGATTCATGCCTGACCCAAGCACTGCACTTAGGGCTCCTGCATTGCTTCCCAACAAAACCAGTGCAAGGATAACTGTGTTTAGCTCATGGTATTTTGGAGTGTCTAAAACTCGCTAAGTCATCCATCTGAGAGGTGAGATGCATTTGGAATTGATGGCATGGAGAAGCAGTGCAACATGGTAAAGGGGAGCATAGAAATAAATAGAGGAAACAACATCTTGGATTGTTCCTTTCCATTTTCATTTCACTTCTGAAAAGCTGTTTCACTTTTCCAGGAATCTTCTCCACAGTCCTGTCTGCCCTTTCCAAGAACCTTTCCTGGAGAACGAGCTGCAGCTTCTGTCACAAGATGTGCCCCCAGCTGCACCTTCTCTTGGCTTTCGCCACCAGGAGTGCAGCACGACTTCTGCAGCAAAGACAAATGTTTGGATTACTTGAAAACTTGTCCTTTCTTTTCCTCGTGGGCTGGGGAGTTGTGCCATTGCTGAGTTTTTCATGGTGCCTGTTCTAACCCAAGAAAACAGGAGGTTTTGTTGGCCACTTGCTGGGGAATGCAAGCCTGACTGAATAGGGAGAAAGAATCTCCAGGACACTCTGGGAGCTCCCTGGGCTGGGCTCAGGTTCCTACTTGGACTCTGCAGAGGGCTGAGCTCCAATTGGGATCAGCAGCAGCTGGAAATACCTCTGGGCATCTCCATTTTCTGCTGCTCTGAGGAAGCAATGAAGGCAGTCAAGTTCTGTTTTTTCTTTCTCCTGGTGGATTTTTTTATTTGATTTGCCACTCCAGAGGCAATTTCTGTGATGGTCTCTGTAAGTTGATTCTATTTCAACAGCACCAGCACTAGGGCTGTGTTTGAGTGCTGCAAATGTGGTCTGTGAAGCTTTCATTCCCCTCGACTTAGTGTTCAAGCACTTGTGACAATTTCAATCTCTGCTAATCATGCTGCCTGTGACAAAACCCCTGAGTTCACCATCACAAAAGCACAGTGGGTAGCAGTGATTGAAAGAGGCAAGTGCAATTGTACTGATCAAATTCAGGTGGCAAGCAGAAGAGGACCAAGAGCAGCCATGATCTCCAATTCACAAGGCAAAGGCAGCAGCAGCCTCCTGCTGTGAGCTCAGGGGGAGTCAAAGAGTGCTGAAAAGAGCGCTGGAACCTGATCCTTTCTTCCTCTGAGGGCTGGCTGAGGGCAGCACAGGCGGGCCCTGAGGAGTCAGGGCTGTGTGTGGGTGCGTGTTGCTCCAGTCCCGAATTCAGCTGGACAAAGCCCTCAGGAGCCGAGGCAGGAGCAGGCGGCAAGGGGCCGGCGCTGCTGCTGCTCCTGGCCGGGAGCCCCGGCTGGGCCGGGCCGGCGCCCCCTGTGCTGCGGCTGCTGCTGCTGCCAGAGCCGGGCAGGACTCGGGCACAGGGAACGGACACGGGGGGACAGCAAAGGCCTGGCGGCTGCAGGGATGGTGGCGCTTGGGCCAGCGCCAGCACAGAGCTTCAGCCCGCAATGAACGCCGAGGGAAACGCCAGGGAAAGGCTCCATTTCAGCCTTTCTGCACTCGTTGCTGGGAAGGGACTGAAATGAAAGGAGAACAAGCAGGGCCCAATCCCTCATCCTTTGGGAGGAGCCCCGCGCCTGGGGCTGTGAGGGGCCGTGAGGGGCTGAGAGAGGCCCTGGGGAACTGTGAGGGAGCCATGAGGGGCTGTGAGGGGACATGAGGGGCCAAAGCATCCGTGAGGGGCTGTGGGAGGCCAGGCTCCTCATGGAACCAAGGGTCCTTTGTGACACTGCAGAACCAAGGAGATCATTGTTGAGAGTATGGAACTGCATGGAACCAAGGGGCCATTGTGGCGCAGCAAGGCCTTGTGGAACCAAAGGGACCATGGTGACACTATGGAACCTCATGGTACCACAGGTCCATTGTTACACAGCAGACACAGCAGGGCCACAGAACCAAGGAGATCATTGTGACACTGCACAAGCTCATGGAATCAAGGCATCCATGTTACACTACTGAACCTCATGGAGCAAAGGGTCCATTGTGACACTGTGGAACCAAGGAGACTGTAGTTCGCAGTAGGAAAGCTCATGGAACCAAAAGTCCATTGTGACCTTGTGGGGCCTCATGGAACCATGGAGAACATTAGGACACTTCAGGACCCACTGGAACCAAGGGGCCACTGTGACACTGCAGGGCCTTGTATAACCAAAGGGTCCTTATAGCATGGCAGGGCCTCATGGACTCAAGGGGATCACAGTGACACTGTGGGGCTCCATAAGGGGCTGTGGGGCTCTATAAGGGGCTGTTGGGCTCCATGAGACCACGGGGCCATTCTGACAGTGCAACCAAGGATACCATTATTACACCATGGACAAAGGAGGCTATTGTGAACCAGCAGGGGAACCCACTGAGACTATTGTGACACTTCAAGGGCCATTGTGGAACTGCAGGGCCTCATGGAAGCAATGAGACCATTGTGACATTCTAGGGCCTCATGGGATCAAGGGGCCATTGTGACACTGTGGGTCCCCATGGAAGCAAGGGGCCAGTGTAACACATCCAGGCCTGGTGGATCCAAGGGGCCACTGTGATCCTGGGGAGCCCAATAGAAGCAAGGGGCCATTTTGAGACTCTGTGACCTCATGGAACCAAGGGGCCATTGTGGCATTGCACAGTCCCATGGCAAGAAGGAAACCATTTGGACACTGCAAGGCCTCATGGAAGCCAGGCGCCATTGTGCCACTGCAGAGTCAAGGACACCATTGTTATATCACTGGGCCTGATGGAAAATGAGATCTGTGGTGATCCTACAGGGCCTCATGGAATCAAGGGGCAATTATGATGCTGCAGGGCCACAAGGATGCAAGAACATGGAACAGGTCTGGCTGGCTGGGCCTCCTGGAGACTGCCTGACTGGTCCAGCTGGCCTTGCAATGTTGAGAGTTGCTTCTCATCAGGCCCTGAAACCCTGGAGTTCCATGCATTCCTTCCTGTGGGAAAGAACTCTCCTTTTCCTCCAGGGGTTCATGGCTGAAATTGGGATTCCTCCTTTATATTTGATGATATCCAAGGATTATTCCCATATGTAACCTGCCAGGAGAGACAGCTCTGGCTGGCCTTGTCATCTTGGGGCCACCTCTCATCTGCCTTCAAAACACTGAGGGCCTATGCTTTTCTTCCCATGGAAAAAAACATCTTTTGAGTCCAGGCATCCATGGCCAAAATTGAGAATCTGCCTCCAAAATTCCTTATATCCAAGGGTAGTCCTCAGACAAAAGCTGCCAGGGCTGTCTAGGTTCCCATGGTTTCCCTGGTAGCCCTGGTGTTGCTGTAGGGCCTGAGTGCTCTCTGGGCCAGGCTCAGTCCTGGGGTGGCAGTGCTGGGGCTGCAGCAGGGACAGGCCATGGGCACTGCTGGGGCAGCACTGATGCTTCAGGCCAGGCCCTGGGAGCTTCAGACTCTTTGGTCAGGCTCTCTCAAGAACACGGCCAGGCTAATGCTCAGCACAGAAAAGCCCTGTGAGCAGCCCCAGGCTGGCCATGGGCAGGCTGGGGGCAAACAGCAGGGCTGGTGCTCTTCAGGGGCCCTGGGGGAGAAGGGAAGGAGCAGCAGAACAGGGGCTGATACATCCCCACTGCACTGGTCACCCCAGGACAGCATCCTAGAGGGTCCTCATGGAGCTGCCAACAACATACACGCCTCTGCAGTCCTGACCTCTCCCCCAGCTCACACAGGTGCCCCATCCTTGCAGGCACACACACAGCAGCACTGGCTCAGGAGCCCCTGTTTGCATTGCACAGAGCAAGCAGGAGCACCCCCATGCTCTTGGTGTGGGGACAGGAACCTGAGGGAGCACAAATGCCATCAGCCCCTGCGGCCAGCAAGGCCTGGGGGACAGCAGGGAAACCATTTAGCTTTGTCATGGCCTCTGTAGTCAGCCAGGAAGTTTGTTCCCATGAGCTGGAAGTTTCCTGTCCCACTGCAGATGCTGTTGTTGCTCAGAGCCAGGGCTGCCTGGCAGCCACCCCCAAACTGGCCTGAGCATTTCCTTTGTTTCACCTTGATTTCTTTATTCTTTCTGCTACAAATTTCTTCCTCTTGACCACCCCAGCTCTCTCCCCTGCAAACAGCCCATCCCTGTTTGCCCTTTCCTCTCTGGCCCCACTCCCCATTTCCATTCCTGATTTGGCTCCATGGGAACATCCCCTGGGGAGCAGGATCATCCTACAAGTGCTGTAGGAATTGTCTGCAGGCTCTTGCAGTGCCTCCTGCTGCTCCCTTGCCACAGGCACCCCAGGCCAGGGGGCACATCTGAGCTGCTGTGTCTGGCTCTGGGGCTCCCTGTTCTGGGCAATGAGGAGGAGCTGCAGAGGCTCTGCAGGACTGACAGGATGGGCTTTGGGCCTGGCAGGAGAAGCTGAGGGACCTGGGCTGCTGGAGCTTCTCAAGAGGAGGCCCAGGGCTCATTCTGCAACTGCTCCAAGGCTTCTTTCAGAGAATCACAGAATCAGCAAGGCTGGAAAAGACTTTGGAGTTCATCAAGTCCAACCTGTGCCCTGACACTGCCCTGTCTCCCCTGAGCCTTCTCTTTTCCAGGATAAATAACTGCAGGTCCCTCAGCCACTCCTCACGGAATACTGTGTGCTTTGTGGATAAAAAGACCAGAGAACAGTTAACAATTCTAGGGATTTATATCTATCATATAGATTGGTCAGGGGAATATGTGAGCTCCTGTGAAATCCTTTTACAAAGCATTATAATTCCTCATATTTAACTTGAAAGGATTTCCTGGTTTTACCAGGTGTTCATTTCAGAGAATCCCAGAACCAATTTGGTTGTAAGAGGTCTCTGAGATCATTGCATCAAGCTTTGGCCCAAACACCACCTTTTCAACCAGACCAGAGCACTGAGTGTCACGTCCAGCTGGTCCTTAAACACCTTCAGAGAGGGTGGCTCCACCACCTCCCTGGATAGTGCCTTCCAATTTCTGTCTGTGAAGAAATTCCTCCTGATGTCCAACTCAACTGATCTGGCACAGCTTAGGCCTGTGTCCTCTTGTCCTGTCACTGGTTGTCTGTGAGGAGAGCCTGATACCCATTTTACTGCAGCCTCCTGTCAGGGTGCTGTAGAGAGGGACAACGTTCCCTCGGGCCTCCTTTGCTCAAGACTGAGCCCTCCCCAGCTCCCTTAGCTCTCGCAGCCATTTCTCATCAGACTTATTCTCTAGACCCTTATTCAACTTCCTTTCTCTTCTCTGGACTTGCTCCAGCACCTCAATGTTCTTTGGATGATGCCAAGCTGGTCAGCAGTCAAGCACTCCCAAAGCAAGTGCAGCCTCTGTGTGTTTGCCTCTTTCTCACCCCACCTGCTGCTCTGGGATAATGCAGCACATCTGGATTCCTTGCCTCCTGCCCTCTATCTGATGTGCCACATCTGGATTACTTGCATACAATCACTGTCTAACAGGCTGTGTCTGGCTTCCCAGCTTGTGATTCCTAGATAACAAGTCACTTCTGGATTTCCTACATGTAATTCTTGGATAACATGGCATATCTGGATTCCTTACATTCAATTCCTAGACCATATGGCACATACACTCTCTGGCCAAGGCTGGGGCTGGAACAAGACTTTTTCCTTTACAGTTTAAGGGATTTTTTTTTTTTCCCCCTGGAGAAAATGAAGCTTTGACCTGAATTCCTGGCTGCCTCACAACAACTCTCTTCTACCACAACTTTGGCTGCTCTTGGCTGGGAGCCTGGCTGGAAAACAAAGATCTTCTCTCCCCCCACCCCCTGGGCTTTGGGACCGCTGGCGGTGGACATGCTGCCCCTCGCCAATCAGTGCTTGCAATAATATTTTTTAGCGGATCTGCTGGAGGACAGGAAGGCTGCAGAGGGCCCTGGAAAGGCTGGATCCATGGGCTGAGACCACTGGCATGAGGTTAAACAGGACCAAGAGCCAGGTCAGACACTTTGGCCACACTAACCCTCTGCAGCTCCCAGCTGTGCAAAGAGTGGCTGGGAAGCTGATTGACAACAACTGAACCTGAGCCCAGGTGTGCCCAGGTGGGCAAGACGGCCAATTGCACCAGGCCAGTATCAGCATAAGTGTAGCCATCAGAACCAGGGCAGTAAGAGCCTGAATGAGGGATGTGGGACTCCAGGCAGCTCTTCAAAATGTAGTTTATTTTATCCAAGTTGTTCTAGCAGTCCAGGGACATGGGCGACAGAGCCTGTGCCTACAGCTGTAATTTCCAGCTGCAGGCATGCCTGGAGACCCTTTAATTTTGGTTACAATGCATTATATACTTTTCTTCAGAAAAAGTATAGTTCTTCTACAGAAGAACCAATGTAATCCTTAACTTTTACCTATAGCCTATCATAACTGCTGTAATTCCCATATTCATGTTACTATTCTCCAATCATTAAAAGTTAGGATGTTACAGTTTAAGCTAGAAGGTGTTTTTTAGTTTTCTTGCAGTGGAAAATTCTGAGACCTTTCTTCTACTTGCAACATTGGCATGTTTGTTTCCAGTGATACCTTTCTGTTTGGTAAAAACATCTTCTGTTTGAGGTGGGTTTATCCTTTGCTCTAAGCCATAAAAACCCCTTCTAACAAACGTAGCCTTTGCCTTCTTAGGTATCCAGGAAGACTGGCTCAGTAATTCTTTTCTTCTATATCAAAACTTGCTTTCATTTCTATTCCTTCTTCTGATTCTACATTCAAAAATATTTCTGCCAGACACACATATCTGTGAGACTTTCTTGTCAAACTTTCATCCTTCCCAACAAGGGCAGTGATTGTCCTTCTGTGCTGGGCACTGGTGAGGCCACACCTCGAGTGCTGTGTCCCTTTCTGGGCCCTCAATAATAATTAAAGTTTCTCTAGCAATCACTTTATTCCTTATTTGCGTCCCTTCCCTGCCTGACTGTGACAGGAAAGACACCAAAGGGAAAGTGCCTGCAGCCAAGGGAAGGCTGTGCTTGGGTACCTGGTTCTGTTTGCTGTTGCTGCCTGTGTGGTTGTTTGGGTGCCTTGTTGTACATACTGGCAAAGAAGTGTTACTCCTTTTCCTGCATCTTTGCCTGAAAGCCCCTTCATTTCAAAGTTATAATAATTTGAAGGGAAGGGGGTCACATTCTCCATTCCAGAGAGATCCGGCAGACACCTGTCTTTCAAAGCAAGAGAAGCTGACAATTAACAATTTATTAACAACTGTTTATTAACAATTAACTGACAATTATCAGTCGCTTATCAAACTAACAAACAGTTAATTAACTTAGCTAACTAAAAGGTAAGCTAGAGCTTGAGAGGTCTCTGGTGAAGGGTGGCAGACCATCAGCAGCAGAAGGTGCAATGTCGCCGGCTCTTGCCCCATGCTCCAGCTCCCACAAATGCTGTCCCTCAGGTGGTAGTCTCCAGAGCACCTCCTTCTTGTGTCCCTGGCCTTTCTCCCTCTACTCTAATGGTTCACCAAGATTCTTCCACTCCTGGACTCTGCCTTCCACGGTCACCTGCCCCATCTTCTGAGCCGGCTCCAAGTTAGGAATCCTAGGGAGAAAGGGACTGGAATTAGCCAGACAAACATTTCCAGCCAGCCACTTTTCTGCCTCCTTGCATAGCACACAGTGTTGCATTGTCTCTCTGTGCAAGCAGCGAGCAGCAAATTCAACAACTGCACTCGCTGCATGGAGGCTGCAGAGGTACAAGGGCAGGAACATGACCAGTTAAATGCCTGGGGACCATCTACAGCAAATGGGGTTCCATGTAGAGAAGCAGGCCTTGCCTGTCCCAAAAGGAAGCAGAGCTAGGCACTGGCTGGTCCCTGGATCCCTCGTTCCAGATTTTGCAACTTTGGAAACCCAGGGCAGCAAGAATATTTCTCTGTTTGCTCTGGGGTGTCCTGACCCCCAGGGAAACACTGACTTTGACCCTCATTCATGGAGAAAGTTTCCTAGACTTCAAGATAGACTAGAATCCACAAAAGTGTGAAATAGATTATAGAGAGCAGTGTAAGTGTATCACTTAGGTGAGAAATTTAGGTTTTGGGATTTTAGCATGTTGTGGATAGAAGCAAGATGGAGGGCACAAGGTGTGTGAGTTTCTTCTCCTGAGTTTCTTCTTCAGGCTTCTTCTTCCTTCTTCTTCATATGTTTGGGTGATGTTTTGCATCTGGACAGAAAAGTCTGCATTGCAGGCTCTTTGGGATCAGTTATTGGGTTAAAAGGGAAAATAATCTAAGTGTTCTTAATTGGATGGTTTAGTCTTAAAAGACCTTGTAACAAGAGACAGTTAGCCATTTTGTGCCTTGCTAATGAAAAGCTGCCGAACTCATGGTTGTGAGAATGTTTTCCTGATAAAAAATAATAAACAGCTGAGTCTGAACATGAACTACCATCTCAAGTGCCTTCAATCCAGACCCAGAGAAACCAACAGCAACCCTCCAGGAGGAGCTTACTGTTTCATACAGTGTCTTTTCCCAGTGCCTCCCTACAAAGGCTGTGCTCCTGTGGGTGCTTCTGCTGCCGCTCTGGGGCTGCCTGTCTCCCACCTCCCCATCCCAGTCAGGGAGGGTATTAGGGGATGAAGCAGGCTGTGCTTGGTGATGCCCAGCAGTGGGACAAGATGCAATGGGCAGAACCTGAACAGGAAATTCCACCTGAACCTGAGGAAGAACTTCTTTCCTGTGCAGGTGACCAGCTGCCCAGAGAGGGTGTGGAGTGTCCCCCTCTGGAATTATTCCAGAGCCCTCTGGATACAACCCTGTGCCATGTGCTCTGGGATGACCCCGCCTGAGCAGGGAGGTGGGATCAGATGACCTACTGTGCTCCCTTCCACCCTGTCCCACCCTGTGATTCAGTGACACCCATCAGAAGCATGAGTTGGCAAACACATCGACATTCCCACCTGCACAGCAGGGTGGTCTTAAACTTCCCTGTGTGCTTCGGGGAGAACTGCAGGTGAAAGGTCTGCTTCTGGCCAGGAGCGATGGTGCCATGGTAGGGGTTGAGGCAGAACAGCTCATGGAAAACATCTGGGAAGGCTTCCAGGGAGAGGCTGACACGCTTTGGAGAGAGGTTCTTTTGTTTCAAGCAGTGCAGCTTCTTGGAGTGTGTTGAATGTGTTACAGGAATGCAAAGGGCCAAGGCCTGAACCCCAGCCCCTTGCCAGGCAGATCCTGTCCCTCCCTCATTTCTCAGGGCTCTTCCTGGGGCACTGCCATATGGGGATGTGCAATGCCAAGGGCAGGACCATGGGGCAGCCCCTGCCAGGCTGCTGAGCAGCGACAAGGAGGCAATGAGGCCCCAGGGCTGTAGGGTCACTTGTCCCCTGCTGGCCTCAGGCCCAGGGCCAGCAGCCATGGCCCAAGTGCTGCAGGAGTTGGCTCTGTCAGGGCCTTGCAGCTGCTGCACATCCCTGTGCCCTGTGCAGCCCAGGCTGTCCTACAGTGTCCCTGCTCTGCACCTTTGTCCCTGCAGGCTGTCGTCATCCCCCGGCTGCCCCACCTGGCTGGCCCCTTCCTTTGCTGACAGCTCTGCCTCCTGCCTGCCTCTGCCTGCCCACACAAAGCCTTGGGCTGCTCCAGGCTCCTCCTGGGGCACGTGTTGCACCACAGCCCTGCCCTGGGAGGGGAATTCCTGTCACTGCTGAGGCATCACGACATAAAGCAGAGACCACAAGTAGTCTCAGATGGCAACTCTTTATTATTGAACATGGCTGATCTTTTATACACTTTCCAATTGTTTATGCTTCTTCTACCCTAACTATTGGCCACAAAAAATCAACAAAGCATTATTGGTGAAAAATTACAGTGATTTCAACTAACTTTCTAAAAAGACTTTGTCCAGCTGCAAAGTTCTCTTATCTTTCTTCAATTTCTCAGTTCTCTTGGTCTCCTTGGTTACAGCCTTGGAGAGAGCTCCTTATCAGCTTCTTCTTGCTTCTCAGCATCTTCTTGCTTCTTTAGCTACTAGGCCCACTGTTAGCCTCTTCCACAATTCCTCCCTTATTTTTATGAACTCTAAATACATGTGCTATGGATTTTTGCAGGGCCCTTTGCAAAAATCCAAAGAGACAGGGGAAACACAAAACAACAATCACAATCATCCACAAAATTAACATTCCCTTCCTTAATATAATCGTTCCTGTCCTTCATCCATCTATAAGTACTTTTTAAATTTCTTAACTACTTTATCCTTAAGACTAACGAAATAGATGTCCTGATATATGGCCTTAGCCAGTGTCATCCGCACGTTCTGCTTCAGCCGTGGAACCATCCATCCTTCCTGCACGCTCCAGATAAGGTTTAGCACAGCGAGCAGGAGCCTATCGAGGACCATTATCTGTCAAAACACAAGCATAACCCCTCCCCCAGGTTATTAGTTCTACTGGACCAGACCACATACCTGTAATTAAATCCTTGACCCATACCTTGACATTTCTACGGAAATCTGGTTGCTTCAAATTCAAAGAGGAAAAATGGTAAAAGATTGGAGATAACTGTGAGTCGGGTAGGGGACGCAAAAAGTTTAACACATAAACAGCTTTATCTAATCTCACTTGAGGTGACTCCTGTTGCATTCCCCCTTTTTGTTTTTGAACCTGACATTTAAGAAGACCATGAGCCCTTTGAATGATTGCTTGGCCCGTGGGGACATGTGGAATGCCTGTTGAATGCTCAATGCCCCAGGCACGAAAGAAAGCTTGCATTTTCTGCAAAGCATAAGCTGGACCATTATCCTTTTTTACGTGACAGGGAACACCTAGGATAGAAAAGGCATGATAAAAATGACAAATAGCATCATGAGTTTTTTCTCCTGTGAATGCTGAAGAAACCATTGCATGAAAAAAAGTGTTAACTGTGACATGAACATACTTAAAGCAACCAAATTCTGGCATTTTAGTAACATCAGTGTGCCATTCCTCAAAAGCAGAAAGACCCCTAGGGTTGGTACCATAATGCTGAGTGACATGAGTCATGTGACAGTCAGGACAAGAAGAAAGAATTGATTTTGCTTCACCAGGAGACAATTTAAATTGCTGCTGTAAAGCTTTTTAAAAGCTTTCATCAAAGCAACTTTGATGAAAAAATTGATGAGATAAAACTGCCTGCTGCAACACATTAGGTACAGTTTTGATTGCAGCAGCAGCTATTAGAGAATCTACATAGGCATTGCCTTCAACAAAATATCCAGGTAATGATGTAAGGCTGCGAACGTGCATGATGAAGTAAGGACATTCTTGAGCACCCATAACTGTCCATAACTTGACTAACACGATAAACAATGGTTTCTCTTGAATATTGATTGATCTAGATGCTTAACTAAATTGGCAACAAAAATGGAATAAGTAACTATATTTACAGAACCAGGAAATAAAGTAAAAGCCAAAAGAACAGCACAAAGTTCAACCAGTTGAGGAGATCCCTGCTGAATCGTCTCACATTCCCAGTCATCATCCTTTTTCCAAGCCACAGCTGCTTTTCTGGTTTTCCTAGATCCATCTGTAAAAACTGTTATATCTTCCACTGGAACAGGAGAACAAGTTTGTTTCCCTTCAAAAGGAATCTCTTTGGCCAGTTGCTGGGACCCCGTATAGGTCCAGACCGAGGATGTTCTTAAGGCTGTAGTGTCAGTCGGCGATCACCAGATATCGCAGTCGAGGTGGTCACGACACAAAGCAGAGACCACAAGCAGTCTCAGATGGCAACTCTTTATTATCGAACATGGCTGATCTTTTATACACTTTCCAATTATTTATGCTTCTTCTACCCTAACTATTGGCCACAAAAAACCAACATAACATTATTGGTGAAAAACTACAGTGACTTCAACTAACTTTCTAAAAATACTTCATCCAGCTGCAAAGATCTCTTAACTTTCTTCAATTCCTCACTTCTCTTGGTCTCCCTGGATCCCTGGGATGTCACAATGATCTCATTGCTTCCACAAGGCCCTGCAGTTCCACAATGGCCCTTGAAGTGTCACAATAGTCTCACTGGGTTCCCCTGCTGGTTCACAATGGCCTCCTTTGTCCCTGGTGTAATAATGGTATCCTTGATTCCACTCTCAGAATGGCCCCGTGGTCTCATGGAGCTCAACAGCCCCTTACAGAGCCCCACAGCCCCTTATGGAGCCCCACAGTGTCAGTGTGATCCCCTTGAGTCCATGAGGCCCTGCCATGATGCAAGGACCCCTTGGTTATACAAGGCCCTGCAGTATCACAATGGCCCCTTGTTTCCAGTGGGTCCTGAAGTGTCCTAATGTTCTCCATGGTTCCATGAGGCCCCACAAGGTCATAATGGACTTTTGGTTCCATGAGCTTTCCTATTGCCAACAACAGTCTCCTTGGCTCCACAGTGTCACAATGGACCCTTGGTTCCATGAGGTTCAGTATTGTAACACAGACACCTTGATTCCATGAGCTTGTGCAGTGTCACAATGATCTCTTTGGTTCTGTGGCCCTGCTGTGGCTGCTGTGTAAAAATGGACCTGTGGTACCATGAGGTTCCATAGTGTCACCATGGTCCTTTTGGTTCCACAAGGCCTGGCTGTGCCACAATGGCCCCTTGGTTCCATGCGGTTCCGTACTGTCAACAATGGTCTCCTTGGTTCTGCAGTGTCACAATGGACCCTTGGTTGCATGAGGTGCCCATGGAAGGCCAAACCATTAAGACCTGTTCTGTCTTCCCTCAGTTTTATGGGGCCCTGAGGCGTCACAAGGGTGCCTTGGTTCCAGGGGGTCACACAGTGTAACAATGGCCCCCAGGTTCCTTAAGGCCCTGCAGTGTCACAAGGGTCCCAACGATTCCATGAGGCCTTGCAGTGTCACAATGGTCTCTGTGGTTCCACAGGCCCCACAATGTCACTTGGCTCCTCTGTTCTGTGACCCCTGCAATGTCACAATGGACCTTTGGACCATGGGGGTTTGAGGAGTCACAATGGTCTCCTTTGGCTCCACAGTGTCACAATGGACCATTGATGACAGGTGGCCTCTCTGTGTCACCCTGGAGCTTTGGTTGCATGAAGCCCTGCAGTGTCACAGTGGTCCCCCATGGTTTCTTAGTGTGACAATGGACCAGTGATGACAGATGGCCCCGCAATGTCACAATTGCCCCTTGGTTCCATGCAGCCCTGCAGTGTCACAATGGTCTCCTTGGTTCCATGGTGCTGCACAGTGTCACAATGCTTTACTTATCCCTTGGGGCCTCGTAGTGTCACAATGGTCTCCATGATTCCGTGAGCCCCCTAAGTGTCACAATGACTCCCTGGTTTCATGAGGCTGTGAAGTGTCTAAATGGTCTTTCCATGGTTCCAAGATTGCATGAGGCCTTGCAATGTCACAATGGACATTTAGTTCCATGGGGTCTCACAGTTTCACAAGGGCCCCTTGGTCCAATGACACCCCAAAGTGCCATAATGGTCTCCACAGTTCCATGAAGCCCCACCATGTCACAATGGACCCTTAGTTTGATGGGGCCTCTCAGTGTCACAGTGATCCCTACATTCCATGGAGTCACACAGCATCAGTACAGTCCCTTTGGTTCCATGAGGCCCAGCAATGTCACAGTGCTCTCCATGATTCCAGGAGGCCCCACAGTGTCACAGTGGTCCTTTGGTTCCATGGCCCTGTGCTGCTGCATTCCCCCCTCCCCTTCTCAGGCCACCCTGCCAGCTGAGAAATGCTCCTTGGGCCTCGGCCTTGGCCAACAGCCCCTGGGCTCAGCTCCTCTGCAGCTCATCACAAACACTGTCTGTTCCAGGCACTGCTGCTGCTCAAACAGCTCCTGGCTCCTTTAGGAGCAGCCCTGGGAGCTGTTTCTGTTCCCTCAGTGGCATAACATCCCTGTTCTCACCCTGCCAAAAGAAGGCTGCTGATGCCAAGTTTGGGCAGGATGAGCCATTGCTGGGACTGAAGCCCCTCTCGTGGGGCCCTGCAAACAGCGCTCCAAAAGGAGCCCTTGGAGCTCTCCTGGGCCAGCGACTCCCTCTGAGTGGGGCCTCTCCCAGCTGGGAACTCTCCCGTTTGCTGCACTCGGGGATCCCAAACAATGACAGAGCCTGGGCCGATCTCCCCACTCCTCCAGGCTCAGCCCTTCACCCACTGGGGAGATGCCAAAGCATCCTCAGGGAGCATTCCCTGCCCTCAGGGGAATTTCTTACAGGTGCCTTGCACTGACTCTTGGTGTCTGTGTGCACACAGGAGTGCCTGTGCTCAGGGAAATGTGGCAGAAATGCTGCTCTCTGAGGGGTTTGAGTGCCTTGGATAGCTGAGCCAGTCATGACTGTAAGTAAAGGTGAGTCACAAGCTGTAAGCTAAGTTAAATGCTTCTAAGAGTTCTTTTGCTATGTTGTTACATTTAATATAATATAAGTTGAATATTATTGTTATTCCACTTTTAAATCATTGTCATATGTTTTAAGTAAGGTTAAATACTGTTAAAGACTGTACATTTGCTAAATTCTGAAGTCTAAGGTATCAGTCAAGTCCTGTTAAGCTTGAGCTTAGTGTAGGTTTAGGGCCGTATATCTTTCATTGTTGCCCTTACTGTCTTTTTAGAACACACTCAGGCGCACAAACATTGATAGTTCTTGGTTCATTTTTGGTTTGATTGCCTGGATTTTGTTGGGTTTTGTTGTTGCTTTGTTTCCTTGGTGTGGTTGCAGTGTCCAGTCAGGAGCTGAGTAAGTCTTGCCAAGGAACTCTGCGTTGGTGTCGCATAATAATAAATCTGGTTTTGGCTGTTTCCTTGCTGAGGATTTTTAAAGTGCTCTAAAGCCCTCATTTATAACAGGGCGAAGAAGCCCTGACCCAGGCTGTGGCCCTTGGGGACACGGGGACACTGCCAGGGGTCCCTGTCCCCCTGTCCCTCTCTGCAGTGCTGCCCTTGCCAGGAGCTGCCTCTGGGCCAGGAGCCTGGCCCAGCTCAGCAGCACAGACACAGCACTGTTTGCATCAGACTCACCACTCCCTCAGAGTGTGCTCAAAGCCTCCTCAAAACTCAAAACCAGATTCCAAGTCCAAACTTTCTTTTACTTTCAATGGGTCCCAGTGAGGGACTCAACTCATATGAAAGTGTCCCGGGTTGCAGGGAGGGCACAACACTGGTGGCAGTGATGACAGGTGGGGACAAACAAGAGAAAGGTATCTGTAATACTGAGCAAACCTGCACCTCTGTCCTTGCAGGCTGTTGTCAACTCTTAGCTGCCCCACCTGGCTGGCCCCTTCCTTTGCTGACAGCTCTGCCTGCTGCCTGCCTCTGCCTGCCCACACAAAGCCTTGGGCTGCTCCAGGCTCCTGCTGGGGAAGGGGTCGCACCACAGCCCTGCCCTGGGAGGGAAATTCCTTTCTGCTGGTGCCCAGTCTGGGCCTGCCCAGCTGCCCTTGGTGCCATGATTTCCTTCTCATGCTTCTATCCTCTAGGAAGAAAAGCCCCAGCCTCTCTGAAACCACCCTTCAGCCCCTCCCAGGCTATTCCTTTTCTGTCCTCTCTCCACCCCACTGAGCCCAGAGCCTGCAGCCTCTACCTGCTGGTTTTATGATGAGGCCTCCAAACCCCATTTTGGGAGATGTTTGGGTCCTTTCCAAGGTGTGTGAAAATTGAAAAATAGTGGTCCAAGGTATTTTCTCCCAAACCTTGCAGTGGCAGAACAAGGGTCAATGTGTCTAAAGCGAATGAGGCTGGATTGACATTTGTTAGAAGGAGGAAATATTTTACAATGATGAGCGTGGAACAAAACTGCAACTGTTTTTCCAGAAAAGTGGATGCCCCACCCCAGGAATTGTCCAGGAGCAGGAGCTTTGTCCCAGCCATTCCATGGTGTAATACCACAAAGAAACAGGAGATATCCAAGGGCTATCGTCTCCAGGCTTTCCTGACCTCTCCCTAATCAGCTCTCTGCCCCTGTAGTACTCAAAGAACAAACAATATTTTCCTGGCACCAATCCCAGAATATCCAGTTCCTGTGGTTCCTGACTTGTAGTATTTAAATTTTCCATGATTGTAAATGCTTGAACTCCTGAAGGATTTTTAGGGATTTTTTGGTTTTCACACCATATTTCTGTGATTATTCCATTTTCATTAGTACACCAATTTGACCAGGCCTTACTTATGTTGCCATAAATTTGAGCTCTGGTCCATTTTCTGAATTCTTCCATTGAGTCTAAGGGAACTCCAATTAAGCAGGTACGAAATGGATCCAAAGGTGTAGCTAATGATAAGCAAAAGGATTCTTGCCCTGTTCTGTTAGCCCATGTAATTCACATGTTAGCTCCCTGCTCTATATTGTATATTCCCTGTGTCTCCTTAATCACTGCACTAAGCAACATTGTTAATATCTGCCAGACTAATGCCATTGTTGCCATTGTCTATGATCACGCCTGCGCTTTGCCCAATCTGCTTTGGCCTGTTCCCACTCCCATTCACTAATGTGATGTATTTGCAGTATTGCTATTCCCACTCCACATTCAGTAGCTATTATCTTTCTCCCTGTTACAATTTGGTTTACTAGAGCAATGAAAGCAAGTCTAACCTGCACCCACAGTAACAATCTCTGCTCATATGTTTCTATCAAGGATACATCCTGGAGAAAACTCTGATATCCCCCCAATTTTGCCCTAAAAATTTAGCTAATGTTTTTCTTGGGGTAAGAGTGTTAAGGCGGTTAGAGCATCTATTGCATATTAGGTTAATAGGCCTAAATTTTTGCTTTTTCTCTCGAATCAAGGCTAAATTATGTTCTTGACAAACTTGTCGCCAAGTTTTTAAATTACACTTTATACAATGAACCTTAAGCCACGGCTTGCATGCATACCCATGCAGTTAACAAGACTTTTCTATCTGATTTTCAACTTGTGATGGAAGTGAGGGTAAATGGAGTCTATTTACATCTAACCCATGTCTGCTGAGCCTATCTGGAGTTGCTAGTAATCCCTCAGCATACTCCAGCAAACTTGGTAGATATTCCGACTGTTGTTCAGCTGTCAGGTGCTGAAGAAGTGGATTCAGGGCTGTCTGGGATTGGTGTTTTCGCTGACTCTCCGCCTCTGGACACAGCATGGGTTGATGACAGTGTTTTCAGGTAGGGCTTCACCCACTTGGCTGGGATCCAACGAATGCCTTTATCTGTAAGTTAGCACATATAACAACTTCTTATTAATTTTACTGTGGCTGGTACTTCCCACACCCTGTTTCTGGGCTTTTGAACCTGAATACCATCAGGCAATTCCTCCCTTGGATTATGTGTGAGGGCATGATGCACAAGAATAGGCGGATCTTCCCTATCTCCTGTTGTTCTAAGGTAATTAAACACAAAGATGGCTTTAACGGTTTTTTTTCCTCAGGGGATAACTCTGTAGTTCCCCCTTTTTGTTTTTGCAGCATGCCCTTGAACGTCTGATGAGCATGCTCAATAATTGGCTGACCAGTAGGATTGTGAGGAATACCAGTGTCATGTTGAATACCCCATAAATTACAGAAATGCTTGAATCTTAAGGAACAGTAAGCAGAACCATTGTCAGTCTTAATTGCTAAGGGGACACCTAATATGGCAAAGCAATTGTACAAATGCTTCTCAACATGATGTGCTGCCTCACTTGTTAAGGGAGTAGCCCATATAACACAAGAATAGGTATCAATGCAAACAGTTCTGTGGTTTCACTACAGAATGATCAATCTGCCACCTGAGATATTTCCAAGGAGCAGAATGCTGCACCTTATCAGGAGCAATTTTTAATGCCCTCTCCTCTAGCAAAACTGTCATGGTTTTTAGAACAATTACAGAGTCGAATTGTTTTCCAGCCACCAATATATCATCCATGTAGTGATAGATGATATACTCAGGAAATTGTTGCCAAACAGGTTCTAACACCCAAGCGACATAAATTTGGCACATCACAGGGCAATTTCTCATGCCTTGGGGAAGACAGGTCCATTCATACCTTTTGTAGGGTTCTGCCTTATTGATAGATGGAACAGAAAAAGGAAAATGGCTTGTGTCATTGAGATGAAAGGGAATGCTGAAAAAGCAATCTTTGAGATCAACGATCAATAGATTCCATGGGTCAGGTATCATAGTAGGAGATGGAAGACCAGATTGCAAGGCACCCATACATAACATTACTGCATTAACAGCACGTTAAGCCATGTAGCAACTTCCATTTCCCACTCTTTTTTGGGATGACAAAAATTGGAGTGTTCCACGGGCTAGTGGATGGTTTTATGTGCCCTTCCTCTAGCTGTTCTTGCACTAATTGTTGAACTCTGGGCAGCTTTTCCTTTGACAGCGGCCACTGCTCAATCCACGCAGGCTGATCAGTGGTCCAGCTAATTTTGAGGATTGGCTGCCCCCCAGTGGCCACTGCTAAAAAGGCTGTGTGACAATGGTGGCTTTTAACTGGCTTAACAGGTCCCTGCCCAGCAAACCTAGTAAAGTACCAGGGGTGGCATGACATAAGGCCTTGTAGATGAATTTACTCCATCTGGGAAAGTAAAGGTAATTACATTTTTGCTCATTTGAGTTGCCTGAGTCCCGCCAATACCTGCAATGCCTAAATTAGGGTTGACCAATGCCCAGTCTTTTGGCCATATTGTGTTTGACATGGTGGTTACATCTTCTCCAGTGTTGATTGTGAGTTTTACAGTAATAGAATTGCCATTAGGATGTGTCAGGGTTACCTGTTTGTCTGGTTTACCTCTTGTGATGTCCATGGCCCAATATGCTTCTGGGTTACCTGCGGAACCAAAGCTTCGTGTTCTCCGCTCCTTGTTGCCTGTACAGGGGACACAAGACTTAAAAGGAACAAGCTGAGCAATCCGTGAACATTTGGGAATAGATACAGGATGGAAAAATGTTCCAACCATAATTTTAACAATCCCTTGATAGTCCGCATCAATACCCCAGGGATTACATCCAATCCCTTTCTACTGGCAGATGATCTCCCTTACAGAAAAGCACTAAGCCCTCCCCACAAGGGTCCTTTTACATTGGTGTTTATCAGGTGCACAGCAGAGTCCGTGATGGTCACGTCTACTGCGGTTACCATGTCCACTCTGTCACTTCAAGCTGTTGACAATTTGAGTGAGTAAAGTCCCCCTCCTCCATGGTGGGAGGCTGAGCTATCCAGGCAGCTCTCATTACTTGTTTTTGCACGCGAGGAGAAAACGTGTTGGCAAGGCCGTTTCTCTGGAAACAACATTCTTTAGTATTGTGGTTATCTTTTCTGCAGATAGAACAAAATTTTTTCATAGCTGCAAAGCAACACGGACTCCTAACATGTCCGATTTTACTACATCCAAAGCACTTAATGTTCTTTCCTTCTGCTCTCTTTCCCAGTTTAGAAAGCCGTGATTTTACTGCATCCTGTACTGCAGCAGCTACATAGGCTGCTCTTTGCCTTTCTGTAGTCCTAGCCATCAGTTCCAGCATTTCTGTAACATCAGCTCCCTTGTTTAATGTACCCCAAATCTGCCAAGTTTTATCATTAGCATTGTCAAAAGCCAGCATATTAAACATTTTCACCTTTGAGTCTGGATCCAAATCAGGATGATCATTAATGGCTTCATGCAATCTGTCCACAAATTTATCAAAGTCCTCATTCTCTCCTTGGTGAATTTGTGTAAAAGCCTTGGTGTGTAACCCATCTGGAAGTGCAAGGATAGCATTCTAGGCTAGTTGTTGGCTCTTCTGTAAAACTTCATCAATGCTCCTAGCCTGCCCAGGGCCCTTTGCCAAGTAACTGTCAGCTGTTAAACCATACAGAGGATCACCCTGTGCCCGAGGTTTTGCTGCTTCCTGGACACACATTTCCTCCCAGCTTTTATGGAACATCACCTGCTGGTGGGGTGGCATTATAAGTCTTATTAGGGTATGCACATCCGCTGGAATAAATGTGTTAGAGGTAAAAATATAGTGCAGCAGTGACTGTGCAAGCTGGGATTTTAAACCAAATTGTGAGATTGCATTTCTTACCCTCTCTAAAATCTTCCAATCAAAAGGGTCCCAAACTCTACCTGCAGCATTAGTTACTACAGGAAAAGCCTGTATATCATTTGTGAGAAAAGTCCCTTCTACAATAGCTTCTCTAATAACTCCCTGCCACTTGTGTTTCTGTGCTGCTTCTATTTCAGAGTCACATTCCAATTCTAACTCCACATTCTTTAAGCATGAGAGGGAAGATTTCGTTCAACCGGCTCGGATGCTGGCTCAAAGACAAAATGAGAGGGTGGTAACCGCTTTCCTGATTGTCTGTCCAAACCCACAATCATCGGTAGATTTTTTCAAAAGAATAGTCTCTTTTGGGGACAAGTGGATCCTTTTGTTGAATTACCAATTTTTGCAAATTGTCCACTAGAGATCTTAAATCCTCTTCAACAGAAATCTTATTCATAACAACATCTCCTTTCTTATCCTTTCCAGCATGTTCAGTCTCTAAGTTACTCTTATCAGCAATATTTTGACTTTGAGTACAACTGTCCCTTGTTCTGCAGACTAACAAGCCTGAAGAGGTTTTTTCACTGCAAGTGCTAGTATCCTTCGGCCTGCAGACAAACATCTCTGAAGAGGCAGCAGCTTCCTCATTCTCACTAGGAACTGGAGGAGCAGATGGTGAAATGCTCAATTCCGAGCTGAGGGGTTGCGGGCTGTGCGAGGGAATATCAAAGGCTGTAGAAAACAGTGGCTGGATTCAGGACAGCAGGAATGCCTGAGGCCTATCTGGCTCAGAGGCAAGGGCAGCACAAGCTGCAGCAGCAGCTTTCCTTTCTGCCTTTAAGGCCTGTAAAACTGCCATGACGATTTTCCACAAAGTAGCCTACTTAGATGCCTCTTTTGTCTCATTCCCCCCGGATGCAATGCAGTCCCACAACCTTCGCCCCACAGCTTCCCATGTCAAAATCTCAAAAGCAGCCTGTGCTCCTGCTATGAGGTTATGTTCCCAAGCCCAGTGTAACAGTCCCTTCAAATTGGAAGCATCATACTTATGTTCTCTCTTAGAGAGGATATGTTGGAGGAGTTTCTGAACACCTTCCCTTTCATGTTCAGACCCCATCTCCTCCCTGGCCGCTCACCTTGATCAGGGCGAGATTCAAATCATCTACGACTGGAGCTCCAGTAACCTTTTCCTCTCACCGGGGCAGTGAGGATACTTTTGACTGGCTTCTCCGCTCCTCCAAGGCTGCCTCAGATCCTCTGCACAGAGGCCAAATTGCCATCCTGGAGTCCCTCTCAGGGTTGCCCATGATCTCCACCAGAAATGTGGGGGGAAAATAGCGGGATGTGGAGGTTCAGGGACATCACACCATAACTAATATGATCCAGTGAAGCCAAATTATTGTCCCTATAAAGACTATAATTATAATCATTCTCTACTGTCCACACATCTCTAGCTAATACAGGATTGACTAGACTGAACTGTTCACATGTCTAAAATAGGATGCTGATTGGATCATCTAATTTTTCATGCGTCTGGCTGTAGTTTTCTGTCCCACCCATGAACTGTCTTCTTTCTTACTTTCCCAAGCTCACTAACAAACTTGCTGAGTCCAGATGACTCTTCTTGTATCTTTTTCAAGGATATCCCGACCCCATTTTCTGAATATGTCCATTATTGTTTGTGAACATGTCCATTGTCTATTATCACAAGCAGGCTGGATAGGGCATTTTCTGAATATGCCCAGTGTCCTGCAAAAACTCCTCAATCTGCAGGAAATCCTCAACACCCTTCTACCTGCACCACCAACATTCAGTCTAATATTTCCTTCCTTTCTTCCTTCAGGTGCTTACAGCTCTCCTGGTTAAATGGCCATGTCCAAGGACATCTCTTCATTTAGATCAGCTGCATTTATGTCCCTCCCGTTTCTCCCAGATTTCCTCCTGCAGCAGTTCATTGGTCATTCGAACGCATCTCCCTTGAATTTCTTCATGCTTTGAGCTTTCAGAAGTTTAAATATCTCCTTACTCAGCATCCTAGGTATATTTTTATCTTTTTTATCACTTCTTATTATGCCTTTGTTTAAAATCCTTCCTGTATGGCATCCCATGTGGATGGCAGATATGTCAGATGCTGCTGGGATGGTAAAGGAGCTGAGGAAAAGGTCTGGATGTCTATTAAAATTTATCATTTTCACATTTTTTTATGTTGGCCAAGAAGAAAAACCTTTCTGTGCCTCTGAGCCTCAGCAGTTCCTCAAAGGACACAAATCTGATGAGTTGCGGTTCCCACTCCCGTGGCTGCACTTGGACCTCTCTCCATAGCCAGAGCACAGCTCCCTTGTCCCAGAAAGTCCCTGCCACTGGAGGGATGAAGGAAACAGGACAGGCTGTGGGGATCAGGAGCACGGCAGAGCCAGGGAGAAGAATGACTTTTGCATTTGATGGAGCTGTGCCTTCCCTTGGCTCTGTTGGCTGACAAGAAATGAACATCCCTCTGTGTCTCGGGCAGCTCCTTCTGCAAGGAAAGCAGGTGGGAGTTGGAGCCAAGGAGCTGAAAGCTGCAGGTGCAGCCTGGGCTGGAGGCAGCTCAGATTTGCACAAAGGCTGCTGTGAGTGCCAGGCCTTGCATGGGGGAAATGGTGGGGTGGGGGTAGGGACAGAGTCAGATTGATTGTCAGCCATGAAGACTCTTGGTTTTCATCTCCATTCAAACAGCGTGAGGAGGTGCTTGGATTCAGTATTAATTGGAGATTGCACATATCAATTTATGAACAGGATAAAAAACCTGAACATGACATAAAAAATGTTTTCTCAGTATCTTTTTAAATATAATATGTTCAGTTTGAATACACTTCTGAAATCTGTTGAATTAACCACAAATTATTTGAAAACTTAAATCATATTATTCCCGGAGGCTTGGCTTGTTAAGATGTTCTGAATGTTTATGAGCCCTGGGACACTGAATTGCTGAACTGAAGTGCTAAAGGCTGAACAAGCCTCTGGAGCAGTGAAATTCAGCAGCAGCCTCCAAGTTGCTGAGGATATCAGCAGCCCCCACTGATGCCATCCTTGCCCAGAGCCCGTGGGGGAATGGGCAGACAAGGAGAGCGTCCCTGGTGCTGGGGCAGCACAACTCAGAGGTACCAGGGCCTCCAGCTGGGAAATGGAGTGTGGAATGTGGCTGGGAAAGCCCTGCCTGGGCTGTGCCAAGCAGGACGGACAAGCCCTGACTGCCATCCCCCAAACAACTCTCTCAAGGAGACATTTAAAAGGAATTACAATTGTCTTTGTACTCTGAGTTGGATGTACTAGAGAAATACTGACAAGAGATTCTCAGGAGCTCAAAACAACCAAACAGCCTTTATTGGCAACTTGAGAAAATCAACAAAAACCACTTCTAAAACCTTTAACTTGGCCCATTCAACTTCACAAATTCTAAGCCTGTTCAATTTAAAGTTGCTTAAAATTTTCAAGAGCACAGAATTAGAAGAAGTAGACACAGAGAGAGAAGAAAACAAGATTTAGAAAAGCACTCACACTACTAGCTCCTGGATTCTAGCGGCATTCAGACAGAAATTCAAAGAGGAGGTAGAGTCAAGATGTGTGCTTGCCTTAAATAGCTCTTGCTCTTCCTGTGCCCTTCCCCGAGGTGGGACTTGGAGTCATTTGGTCCCTCAGGAGCTGGGCTGGGGGCTCCAGAGGTGGCTGTGGAGCATTGCCTGTGCTGTGCCAGGGACTGGCAGACACTGCTGGGCTGGGATAGAGGCTCTGGGGGGATTGGGGTTCCAGGGCAGGGCAGGGCTGGGGTCACAGGGCAGGGCAAGGCTGGACCTGCCCCTTCCTCCCCCATGCATGAAATGTTAAGAGCAAACAATCTGCTCCAGTCTGTCGCAACAGGCAATGTTGGAGGTGAAATCCCAATTCTGGCCATGGGCAACTGAACTAGAATGAAAGTTCTTTTCAATAGGATGGAAAGCATAGAACTCCAGTGTTTGAGCCTCACTAGTCCAAGCCCAGCCAGGCTTGTAAGTAATGGCAGATTTTGTCTGGGATCTATCCTTGGATATAGGGAATTTTGGAGATGGAAGCCCAATCTCATCCATGGGCACCTGGAGAAGCAGGACAGTTCTTTCCCATGGGAAGGAGAGCATGGAGTCTCCTCCAATGTTTTGGGGACAGATGAGAGGTGACCCTTGTGAAACCACTGGCAGGCAGACTTGTCCTGGCAATATTCCTATGGGAACAATCCCTGGATATAAGGAAATCTGGAGATGAAACCCCAGTTCTGGCCATGGGTGCCTGGAGGAGAAGGACAATTCTTTTCCATTGGGAAGGAAAGCACAAGAGCCCAAGTGTTTCAGCAGCAGATGAGAAGTGACCCTCAACATGGAG
The DNA here is from genome assembly GCF_963513975.1 of Fringilla coelebs. Lineage (NCBI taxonomy): Eukaryota > Metazoa > Chordata > Aves > Passeriformes > Fringillidae > Fringilla > Fringilla coelebs. The sequence continues at coordinate 977,591 of NW_028167212.1, read as the reverse complement.
AGGTCCATGGGAGGCCAAACCAGTCAGGCGTGTTCTGTGTTCCCTTGGTTTTATGGGGCTCCAGACTGTCACAATGGTGCCTTGGATCCACGGGGCCCTGCAGTGTCATAAGGGTGACTTGATTCCATGGGTTCCAGCAGTGTCACACTGGCCCCTTGATTACAGGAAGACCTGCAGTGTCACACTGGCCCCTATGTTCGATGGGGTCCCAGTGGCCCCCAGGTGTCATAAGGCCCCTCAGTGTCACAATGGTCCCAAGAATTTCATGAGGCCTTGCAGTTTCACAATAGTCTCTACGATGTCACATGACTCCTCTGTTCCACTCTGTGTCGCCCTAGAGATTTGCTTCCATGCAGCTCTGCAGTGTCACAATGGTCTCCTTTGGTTGCCCAGTGTCACAATGGACCCCTGATGACATGAGGTCCTGCAGTGTCACAATGGACCTTTGGTTCCATGCAGCCCTGCAGTGTCACAAAGGTCTCTTGGTTTCACAAAGCCCCACAATATCACAATGATCTTCTTGGTTCTGTGGGGAACCTGAGGGTCACAATGGTCTCACTGGTTCCATGAGGCCTCAGAGTGTCACAATGGTCTCCATGACCCCATGAGTCCCCTGAGTGTCACAATAGTCTCTGTGATTCCATGGTGCCCCTCAGTGTCACAATGGCCCCTTGGTTCCATGAGGCTGTGAAGTGTCTTAATGGTCTCTCCATTGTTCCATGAGGCTTTGCAATTTCACAATGGACCTTTGGTTCCATGGAGTCTTACAGTGTCCCAATGGCCCCTTGGACCCATGAAACCCCAAAGTGTCACAATGGTCTCCAAGGTTCCATGAGGCCCCGTGGGGTTACAATGGACCCTTGGTTTGATGGGGCCTCTCAGTGTCGCAATGATCCCTACATTCCATGGAGTCACACAGCGTCAGTACAGTCCCCTTGGTTCCATGAGGCCCAGCAATGTGACAGTGCTCTCCATGATTCCATGGGGCCCCACAGTGTCACAAGGGTCCCTTGGTTCCATGGCCCTGTGCTGCTGCATTCCCCCCTCCCCTTCTCAGGCCGCCCTGCCAGCTGAGAAATGCTCCTTGGGCCTCGGCCTTGGCCAACAGCCCCTGGGCTCAGCTCCTCTGCAGCTCATCACAAACACTGTCTGCTCTAGGCACTGCTGCTGCCCAAACAGCTCCTGCTTCCTTTAGGAGCAGCCCTGGGAGCTGTTTCTGTTCCCTCAGTGGCACAACATCCCTGTTCTCACCCTGCCAAAGAAAGCTGCTGATGCCAAGTGTGGCCAGGATGAGCCATTGCTGGGACTGAAGCCCCTCTCATGGGGCCCTGCAAACAGCGCTCCAAAAGGAGCCCTTGGAGCTCTCCTGGGCCAGCGACTCCCTCGGAGTGGGGCCTCTCCCAGCCGGGAACTCTCCCGTTTGCTGCACTCGGGGATCCCAAACAACCACAGAGCCTGGGCCCATCCCCCCACTCCTCCAGGCTCAGCCCTTCACCTGCTGGGGAGATGCCAAAGCATCAGCAGTGAGCATTCCCTGCCCTCAGGGGAATTTCTCCCAGGTGCCTTGCACTGACTCTTTGTGTCTGTGTGCACACAGGAGTGCCTGTGCTGGGGAAATGTGGCAGAAATGCTGCTTTCTGAGGGGTTTGAGTGCCTTGGGTAGCTGAGTCAGTCAGGCCTGTAGGTAAGGTTAAATCACAAGGTCTAAGTGAAGTTAAATGCTGCTAAAAGTTGTTTTAATTGCTAAGTTGTTACCTTTAATATAAGTTATAAGTTAAGTTAAATACTGTTAAGCATTATTTCTTTGTTAAATTGCAAAGTCATAGGTTATAAGTTAGGTTTGTAGGAAATTCGCCATTTGTAGAATCGGCGGGAGAAAAGCAGCACTCCAATATGGGGTGATTAGCAAATCTCGTTTATTGATCAGTAGTCACATACATTTATATTAGATTTAATGAAGTTCATACATATTGCAAAGCTGAGCTCAGGATTGGTTAGTTTACTTATCATCCAGTTACACCTACTTCTACATTCTTTTAGGTTTTTCTTTGCTACTATTGAAACTTTCTTCCTATTCTGGCAAGGCACTACCCTCCTACATCCTCATGTTGCAGCAAGGTTAATATAGCCTAATTTTGTCATTGGACACTGACTGCTGACTCTTAACCAACTTTAGGCCTGTGTCCTTCTCAGTTTGTTAATGGTATCGTGTCTACGTGACCTCTTTCAGCTAACCAAATGTCTACAAAGCTCTCTACATTGGTTAAATACTGTTAAGTGCTGTTGTTTTGCTAAACTTTGATGTTTAAGGTATCAGTCAAGTTTAAGGTATCCGTTAAGTCCTGTCAAGTTTCAGGCCTGTTAAGCTTTTGGGCTGTATTCCTTTTATCCTTGCCCTCACTGTCCTTGTGTCACACACACACAGAGGGACAGTTCTCAGCTAATTTCTAGTTTGATTGCCTGGATTTTGCTTGGTTTTGTTGTTGCTTTGTTTCCCTGGTGTGCCTGAAGTGTCCAGTCAGGAGCAGAGTGACTCTTGCCAAGGAACTTTGTGCTGCTGTCCCTTAATATTAAATCTGCTTTTTGCTGATCCCTTGCTGGGGATTTTTTCAGTGCTCTCAAGCCCTAGTGCGGAACAGGGTGAAGGAGCCCTGGCCCAGGCTCTGGCCCTGGGGGACACGGGGACACTGACGGGGGGTCCCTGTCCCCCTGTCTCCCACCATGGCCGCGGACCCCTGTCCCCATGTCAGGCTCTGGGGTCGATCTCGTGGAACATCCTCTGGGGGAAGCTGCGGCGCCGGGGGCGGGAGGACCTGGGGGGACAGGGGACCCTGCTGTGCACGAGCAGGGTTGGACTGCTCTGGGGGGAACTGTGAGGGGGGACAGGGCAGAGTGACCTCCCCAGTGACCTCCCACACTCCTGTGATGTCACACTGCCCCTTTGATGTCACACTGCCCCCTATGATGCCACACAGCCCTCCTGTGCTGTCACAGCCCACTCTGGGATGTCACACAGCACCCTTGTGATGTCTCAGAGCCAAATCTGGGATGTCACCCCGGAATGTCATACAGCTGCTATGTGATGTCACAGAAGAATCTGTGATGTCACAAAGTCACCCTGTCATGTCACTGTCTGTTCCATGATGTCATAGCCTTCTCTATGATGTTACACAGCCACCCAGTGATGTAACAACCCTCTCTGTGATGTCACCAAACCTTCTCTTTGACATCATACTGCCACTCTGTTATGTCACAGCATGCACTTTGATATCACAGCCTACTCTATGATGCCACACAGCCATGCCGTGACATTACAGACTGCATTGTGATGTCACAGAATCTCCTCTGTGATGCTGTGGCTGTTCAGTGACATCTCACAACTAACTCTGTGATGTCATTGACCAATCTGTGACCTCACACAACCCACTCTGTTCTGTCACACAGCCCCTTGCTCACATCACAGATGCTCTGTGCCTCTATGACACAGCCACAGAGGTGCTGCTGTGACACAGCCCTCTCTGGGACATCCCACAGCCCCTGCCAGTGCTGAGCCCCTGTGAGCTAAGGTTCAATTCCACCTGTCCAATCTTTTATACATAAACCTTTGAGAAATTCTGGGGCTGGGATTGAAACCAGTGACTCCCAGTCTCCTCTCTTAGAAGGAATTTTAGAAGACTAGGGGCCCTGCAGGGATTTGAGGATCTATGGTGGCTGTTGGATGTCATTTCTCCCCCTCATGTCTCAGTAGGAGTTTCTCCAATAAAGAAATAAAGCTTTTCCCTGAATCTCCCACTCTGCCCATGACGGGAACCCCTGTGGGTGTCTGGGACATCCTGGCTCTTTGGCAGCCTGGGGACTCCTGGGATGTCACCGTGGAGCCCCCGTGAGTGCCTGTGACAGATCAGTGCCTTTGCAGCCCAAGGTCCCCTGCGATGTCACCATGGAATGGCTGTGACTGCCTCTGACCACACGGCTCTTTACCATCCCCAGACAGCCCTGGGAGGTCTCCATGGAGCTCCTGTCTCTGCCTGTGACATTCCAGCTCTTGAACAGCGTGGAGACTCTTGCAAAGTCCCAATGGAACCCCTCTGAGGGCCTGTGACAAATCTGATCCTTAGCGGGCAACCATCACCAGCCCCCTGTTGCTATGCTCAGTCCCACAGCAGCTCCATGGAGACCCCATGCCAGGGGTGGTTGCCATGGACACCAGCTCAGGCCTGCATCCAGAGCCCATTGCCATGGCAACCCTTTGCCGTGCCATCCCCAGGATCATGGGATCCCAGAACCACAGAATTGGCTGAGCTGGGAGGGACCCATCAGGATCCTCGAGTCCAGCTGCTGGCCCTGCACAGGACACCCCAACAATGCCAGCCTGGGCCTGGCAGCGCTGTCCAAACGCTGCTGGAGCTCAGAGAGCCCTGGAGCTGGGACCCTTCCCTGGGGAGCCTGGGCAGGGCCCCAGCAGCCTCTGGGGAAAAACCTTTTCCTGACATCCAACCTAAGCCTGCCCCAACTCAGCTGCAGCCATTCCCTCCACTCCTGTCCCTGGGCACCAGAGGGAAGAGGTTCCCACAGCCCCAGCCAGGGACCCGCTCCCAAGGCTGTTGCCATGGCCACCAGGGCTGGGACCAGCTGGGATGCTCGGTTTCCATGGGCTGGAACTCAGGAATAGGATTCCCCAATTTCCTGCTCCTGCTAAAACCGCGCTGCCCTCACTGTCCTCCTGCCTCCCATGGAAAGCACAAAAGGCAAAGATCCTGGGCTGGGATAAGAACAATTTATTGCGAACAGAAATGAAATAAGCAACAAACAGGAACAGAAACAATACTGATAACAGAAGGGTAAGTAAAACTATTTACAGGGAAAACTGCAAAACCAAACACTGGCTCTTCCTGGCAACGCATTTCCCCTGCCTGGAAAGGACACCCTTCTCCTCAGGGAGAGACAGAGAGTCCCTTTCCTGTCCCTGGCAATGACCTGAGGTGGGACGGAATGTAATGACATGGCCATGGCCAGACCCTCATGTTCTTCAATCCAGCATCATGTCATTGGCAGGAGCAGAAAAAGGAACAGGTGTGTTCCCAGCATGGATCATGGGGAACGTGGATCACCACAGCTCTTTCCAACGTGGGTTCTCCAATACGGGCTAAAGCTGGAGCAGTGCACAAAGCTCTTCCTGCAGTCAGGGCACTTGCAAGGTTTCCCTTACTGGTGCTTCTGTTGGTGTCTGGTCAAGTTGGAGCTACGGCTGAAGCTCTTCCCACACTGGGGACACTCATAGGGCCTCTCCCCAGTGTGGATACGCCGGTGGGTGACGAGGTTGGAGTTTTGCTTGAAGCCCTTCCCGCAGTCAGGGCAGCGGAAGGGCCTCTCATCTGTGTGGATCCGCTCATGCAGGAGGAGATTGGAGCTGCTGTGAAACCTCTTCTGACACTCAGGACACTCGTAGGGCCTCTCCCCAGTGTGGATGCGTTGGTGCCTGACAAGTTCTGAGCTGCAGCTGAAGCCCTTCCCACACTCCCCACACTCATAGGTCCATTCCCCAGTGTGGATCATCTGGTGGCGGATCAGGTGGGAGCTGCTGCTGAAGCTCTTCCCACATTCCAAGCACTTGTAATGCTTCTCCCCATGATGAAGCTGCCCATGGGCCATCAGCTCGGAGCTCTGGCAGAAGCTCTGTCCACCTTCCTGGCTCAGGGTGGGCCTCTCCTCCTCAGAGCACCCTGGGCTTGGTTTGGAGCCCCTCCTCCTGTGGGATCTCTGGGGCTTTTCCTCTCTGTTGGAATTCTGCACTGTGGCGCTGCTCAAAACAGCCTCTTCCATGAGGTTCTGCTGCAGGGATTTTTCCTCCCTGGTGTCCATCCTAAGCTCCTTTTCTAGGGGAGGAAGGACAAGGCGGGGATGGGATTTACCTCTGTGCCAGAGGGAAGGGGAAGGAGATCCCCCAAGTAAATCCCCGGCAAGACAGCATAGGCAGTGGGGCTGTCCTGCAGCTGGGGGCTGTGCTGGGCTTGGAGATGGAGCAGGAGAGAGGAGGAAAGGGGCACTGACTTCTTCCTCACCTGCCTGGGTGTCCCGGGGCATCTTCCTCTTCCTTGCAGCCTTCTCCTCCATCCAGCCAAGTTTTGGGAATGGGAAATCCTGGTTGGGGGAAGAATACAATGGATGAGCACATTGGGTTAGGGGGTTCCTCCTGCCCAAGTCCATCTCTAGTGTTGTGGCACATCCACAACGAGCCTATGTGAACAACCTACACTCCCAGAGCACGTTTGCTTAACCTACTGATGGACAAGGCAGAGCTCCAAACTCAGTTCAGTGCAGTATAGAGTCCAGGGACAGAGACACAATGGGGCTGAGGACACAGGGTTTTATAGGGGGGGAAGGGGCAGATCTAAGGGTTAAGGGCTAACCGGACAGAGGACAAGTGGTGCAGAGCGGGGGCAGCCAACTGGGAAACCAATGAGGCAACAGGGGCGGAGCATTGCAGTAAACCAGGACCAATAGGGGACAAGACAGGGGAGAACATTCTAGGGGGAGTACATATAAGGAAAAAACAGGATTGAACTGGGTGATACCAATGAAGCCTGCTGCATTACCATGAGCCTGGAAATGCTGATGGCTGAGGCTATTATACTCAGAGGCGTGTCTCTCTTTGACCCTGGTCACCTTTGCCCTGAGGTATTGCAGTTCCAATGTTGTGCACCTGGACCTCCACACTCTAGAACTCACCGGGAATCTGGTGCCCATAGAAACCTAGAAAACACTGAGATTCTGTCTCCCATAATACACAAATGACCAAGATTCAGCAGAGAAACCCAACCCTGGGTATCCCATCTTTGGTCTCCCCACTTTGGGCTCCTGGAGGCCTCCCCTGTCTGGGTTGCTGCAGGTCAACTTTGTATAGGTCTTGCCCTCTCTGGGCTGCTGGGGCTCCTGGCAAACCCACAGGTTCCCCTTCTCTGGGCTCATCACTTTGGCATCACAGGTGTCCCAGGGGTCAGCACTGTCCGGGGTCCCTGTTTCAATGCCCTGGGTATCCATGGGTCCTTCTGTCCATGCTGCCAGCATGTCCAGGCTTCTGGAGCACCCCCAGCTCTCGCATTGCCCGTTTCTGCTCCCCCCCGTTGCCGGTTTCCCTGCCAGCCCTGCCGGTGCCGGGCGATCCCCACGTGGCTCTGGGCTGACAGTGCAGCCCCAGGGCCGGGCAGAGGCAGCCCCAGCACGGGGGGACCCTGCATCCTCCGCTGCCTCGGCAGCCGCGCCCAGCCCCGGGCACAGAGCTCCGGCAGCCCCCGCCGCCCCCTGCCCAGGGAGCCCCGGGGACCCCCGCAGCCGGGGCTGGCTCCGAGCGAGGCGGCCCCCGAGCCCGGCTGCGTGGCCAGGGGGGCACGGCGAGCCCGGGGCCTCTGTGCCAGCGCTTCCCCCGCTCTCGCTCAGCCTTTGCCCGGCCCGGCCCGGCCCCCCGAGCCCCGGCAGGCCCCGCACGGCCACGGCCGGGCCGGGCCGCTCCCCTCGGAGCCCGCTGCGGACACGGCTGGGCCGGCCCGGCCACACGGACCCGCCTGCGCCGGGGGCCCACGGACTGCCGAGCGCTGCCCGGGCCGCCCGGGCCTCGGCCCCGAGCACAGAGCTCTGCCCGGGGGCTCCCGGCCCGAGGGGCGGCTCCGGGCCCGGCCGGCCGCTCCCGGCTCCCACAGCCCGCCCGGGGCCGCCAACAAAACATCCCAACAACAAATCCACAAACCAACCACTGCCACCCTGTCCTGCTGCGCCTTCCCAGGCACCCCAAGCCCGCGGCAATGCCCCCGGTGCCCCGGGACAAAAAGCTGCTCCGGCCGAGCCCCTTGGAACCCCCACCTGCGGCCCGTCCCGGGCACAGCGATCCCGGCAGCTGCCCCGCTCTCGCAGCTGCGGCTCTGGAGCAGGGAGGCTCTGCAACAGAAACTTTGTTCCTTTTGCCTGGCTGCAGAGACCCCCAGCGTGTTTTCGGCACGCAGTCCCAGCCCCAAGCGCTTGCTGAAGGCGCTCCCTGCAAATGTCCCACTGCCAGGGCCCTGTCCTTGCTGTCACCTGCTGGGGCTGGCCATGGACAGAGCTCCTGGACTTGCATTTCCAGCTGCTGGGCAGCCAAAGCTGAGGGATCTGCAGCTGCCTGAATGCAACAACTGGAACAGGAGCCTCTCTCCAGGGGGAAATCTCCCCCTCCTGTGCCAGCCCGTGGCAGTGCTGCCATTCTCTGCTGCTGCTGCTGCTGGGGCACTCGGGGCTCTGGCTGAGCAGCAAAGGTGACCCTGAGCCAGGAGCTTTTCTTGGCTGCAGCAAAGCCTCGGCACACAAAGCCCTTTCAGGCACTGTGCCCTGTGCCAGGAGGGATTGTGCCAGTGGAGCTGACCCGAAATTCCTTCTCCCAGACAGCATTAGGAAATGCAACACAAAGAACCAGAGTCCACTCTCAGCTTTGCGCAGTCCTCCAGAAGAATCCTGAGTGTGAAGCAGCCTGGGAACAGGGTTTAGTGTCAGGAGAGGGGAACTCAGAGCCCTTTTCTGCCCTGTGGGCTGAGGCTCTGCATTTCCAATGGCCCTGCAGCTGCCAAAGGGGCCTTTTTGGCTCAGCTGAGAACAGTTCTGCTGAGAGCCTGTCCTAAACCTGCTCTTCCTGCAAATATGCCAAATGCATCCTCATTTTTTGCAGCCCCAGGTCTTGTGAGAGTGTAGGTGTGACAAGTTATGATGGAACAGCTCTGCTGGGAGGAGTTCTCCATTTCTTCTTTTGGTTTTTCTTTTATTTGTTTTGGTTTGGTTTTTTTGTTGTTGTTGTTGTTCTTTTTGGTTTGTTTGGGTTTTTTTTTTTACTTTTTTTTCTTTTTTTTGTGATTGGTTGGTTGTTTTTTTTTTTTTTGTTTCGGTGGGGGGGGCGGTTTTGTTTCGTATGGTTTTGTTTGGTTTTTTATTGGGCTTTTTCCTTGTCTTTTGTTTTGTTTTGTTTTTTAATGAACTCTCCCTGTAAGCTCTGGGCAGAGCTCTGTAACTGTGTCTGACACTTGTCTGTGGCACTGTGCAGGTGGCCAGGGGGACCTTCCCCGTGCTGTGTGCAGTCCTGGAATCCACATCAGCCCAGGCCGGGCCCAGCTCCAGCTGTTCCCTCAGGTCCTGTCCCTGCTCACCCAGGCCCAGAGAAGCTGTGGCTGCCCCTGGATCCCTGGCTGTGTCCAAGGCCAGGTTGGATGGGGCTTGGAGCAGCCTGGGATAGTGGAAGGTGTCCCTGCCCATGGCAGGGGGTGGAACGAGATGAATTTTAGGGTGTCTTCCAATCCAAGCCATTCTGTGATTTTGGGAGAGATGCTGAAGCTCTGTCTGAGCTTTATCTCACCAAATGTCTGGACCCAGCAGCAGCCATGGGTGGGATCATCTCCTCCTCCTTCTCCCTGTGGCTGGAACTCACCCAAGGGCAACAACTGAATAATGTCCCTCATGGGCAGTGAGTGCCAGAAAGGAACATTGCTCCTTGGGGAAACACAATGTCCTTGGACTTCAGCAGAGCATTGGAATGGGCCCCCTCGAGCACCTCAGCACCTCTGCAATCTCCTCTTACTGGGCTCGGCCCAGGAGATCTCCCAGAGCAGCTGCAGAGGAGTCGCTGTCAGGACGAGGTATGTTTATCAAAGGCTGATGTAGATCAAAACAAGCTCTGGCACCATTACAAATTTTTGTTTGTCACTTGGAAATAAAGATGTCCCCATGCAGATGTCCCCATGCCACAATCTCAGTCCTCCCAGGGTTCCTGTGTTCACTTTTATCCCCTGATATGGAGACACAGGAGCTCTCCTGGATGGAGAGGTTGTCAGGAATCCCTTCCTGAGCTTGGAGAGGGTGAACAAGGAGGTTCCTTGCTGTAGGAGAACTGTGTGGGTTTTAAAAACAGGCTAGACCTGGAGAAGGCTCCTTCTACAACCCCTCAGCACCCGGCAATCCCACGTCTTTATTTGTGTGACTCTCTTGTCAGGGCAGGGAGAGGGGAGAACGGAGCCTCCTTGGGGCAGGGAGAGGAGGCAGAGACACCAAAAGCAGGAGTCCCAAAGGGATCTGGGCAGATCTGGATCCAATGGCTGCAGTAGGTGTGCCATTGCTAAATCCAGTTTGGGAGAGTTATGGCTGTGTTGCTGTGTGAGCTCTGAGGTATCTGATGGTGGGAGATGCTCAGGTTTGTCCTGTTTGCATCCCCAGGTCCTGCAGAGCCGCTGTTAAACAGCACCAGGGGATGCTCCTGGCACTGACCCTGGCATGGCTCAGAGCTCAGCTTTCCTCCATCAATCCTACTTCAGAGCTTTACTCTGGTGGCAAGGTTTGAGTGGTCAGGAGCAGCACAATCCAGAGAATTTGAGAATGGTTTAATGTTGGTAAATCTGGGAATGGATTTCTCTGGCAGGATGCTGGACACCAGGGATTTCTGCCCTCCTTTCTCAGAAGAGTTTGGGTTTCTCGTGTTAGTGCTGTTCCACAGCTCTCACCATCCCTACTCCTTTCCATGACACTTCCCCAGCTTCCCAGTGTCCTTTCTGAGGGGGAAGAAAGGAACGTCCACGGTGGCCCCATTTGGCTGCCTGGGGCTCAGCTGCTCCTGGAGTTGCAGCATGTCCGGCACAGCCGCTCTCAGTGGGGCTGGGACTTGGTTCAGGCCCCACAGTCCCTGTCAGTGGCCACTCCCCACTGGGCTCACGCTCTGGCCGTGTGGGGCTGCTGAAGGCTCAGCGGGTCTGGCTGAGCACTCCCAGCTCTGCAGCTCCTGACCCATCCAAGGGATGGGGTCCCACAGTCCCGGTCAGGGCCGTGTTGCCAACGGGGCCCGGTTTTGGGGTGGCCATGGGTACCTGCTGTTCCTCCACCCTCAGCAGCCCCACAGCAGAAGGGTCCTCTGGGAGCCCAGGCAAGGGATCCAGCTGTGCAATTCCCTCTGTCTCCACAGCAGCTCTCCCAAAAGTCCTTTGGGCTCCCTGAAATACTGCCTCCTGAGGTGATCCATGCCAGGGAGTCCCAGGGCCTCTGGGCCAGTCCCGGGGGGAGTTTTTGCCATTCCCAGTCGTGGTCACTTCAGCTTCTGATGTGCTCAGGCCTGAGTGGCAGCCCTCAGCCAGAGCTGGCTTACAGGACAAACCCTGAGCATTATGTGACTAACACCATCAGTTTTAGTTAGCTAAAAATAGATGAGCAAGGCGCTTCTGCCAGCTGTTTAACACCAAACCAGCTGCTTTGGAGACTTTCACATACTCTTGTGTAGTTACCTGCAAGAAATATATCATTCTAAGAAATTTTCCCAACTGACATCAAGAGAGGCTGGTAGGATATTTTAGGGGAAGCCCTCCAAGGTTAGGACTGGGCTCTGGCCAAGCCCTGGCCCCTCCTGGCCTACAGAAGTGCCATGAAACCCAGGAGTTTTTGTGCTCAAAATATCATGAAGTCACTTTAATTTTCTGATTTGGGCCTATAAAACTGACCCACTTTTGGAGCAAATTTGGAGACCTCACCTAGTGGTGGATGCACCACGTGGGATTTTCCCAAGTGCTTGGAAGAGTTTTCCAGGTCCTCACTGTGAAATGGGGCTCCCCAGTGACTGCAGAGTCTAAATGATGGTAAAGTATTTAGGCAATTGGGGATGTGTCTTTCTCAATCCCTATTCTTTCTCTCCTATAATAATGATTAGGTGAATTACCTTGCTTCTTTTTGCTTGTTGCTAAAGCCAAGCACGTAGCTGTTTTGAATGTATAATTTTACTTTTGTGTTGCCTTAACACTCACAGTAAAATAAGACCATTATTCCCATTGGTTTCTGTGCTCTTTAAATCACCCCTGCCATGGATAACAGAGTTTAGATTTGGGTATTAGGCACAAAGGCATCACCTCTTCTTCTTCAATTAAGTGCTGTTCAAGTTCATTACTCAGAGCTATAATTTGCATTCCTTTAAAAACATGCCTAATTAGTTGCTATTCTCTGTTCTTTATCAAATGCCCCTTTTTTCTTGAGACTGTGTCTCATTTTAGACAAGTCTTAGTACTCCATTTCCAGCACAAGGTATCACAACAGCTCGATCATGGAATCACAACCCACCAAGTGCTCACACTGCAATGATTACAGTGACTGCCATGAATGCATTTCACAGCAGCCTCCAATTTGGGAGCCAATCCCACCATGAAGAATCTTCTTCTTTCTGCCTCTCTTCTCCTCCTCTTTCTATCCAGGTGATTCCTGATTGTTGGACCGCAAACCCAGCACTGACAGACATTCCTGTCCTGGAATAGCCCAGGCCCCTCCCTGGCCAGCAAGCAGATAATCCAAGGCTGTGCAGTTCTGCAGAGCCCCATTTGTGTTTGTTGGAGCTCCAGGGATGTGCTATTGGACATTTTAACAGCATCACTTCTTATTTCTTCTGATAATTGATTTAGCTCATTAATGTAAATTGGGTGCAGCCGTGCACAGCCAGGGGGTTTCCATTTCCCCAGTGGGCCATTGTTAAGGGCATGGAGCACATCTGGGAGATGGGTTCTCCATGGGCACAGGTTCCCATCTCCTCATTCTTTCAACTGCTCTTTTAACAACCCCTTCACCCCTTCAATCAATCCTGCAGCTTGTGGATAGTCTGGGACATGAAAAACCCTGCAGGCTTCATCACTGTATTTTTCACAGGAACAGACAAAGCACTCTGCATCACAGTATCAGCAAACCCTGTAAAAATAGCCAATTTCATCCCTTCTTCCTTTTCTCATTGTATACAACCTTACAAAGTTGACCACTGATAGGGTCCTGGCCAATTCTGTTCTGTAGGGTATTTAGTGTTACATCCCTGAGCAGCCAAAGCTACCAAATTAGTATTGTCAACACTATTTCACATTGTTATTAGTTTACATGTACATATTGTTTTAGAAATAAAGATATAGATAGATATAGACATATACATATGTAAAATATATATAAATATACAAATACATATATAAATACATTTTTAAGTCCTTATTATACTATAAATACGTATATAGTTATATATTATATTAATATTTCACTTGCAAAATGCATCTCTGCTCAAGATTAAGACGTTCTTCTGTTGCTCCATGTGGGAGCATTCCAACAATAATTGTTCCTTCTGAAGGTGCTGTTTCCAATGTACTCTTAACAAATTCATCTTTGTCTGCCCAAACCTACAAGTTCTTTTCCTTTCCCACATGCAATTTTTTGATGCATTTGAAGACATCCAGGGGTGCAGCTTCTTTTAACCAACTGCCCCACTGCTCACACGGTGCTCCAACCTCAGCCCTCTTCAGAGCCAGGGAACACCCGGGAAGGGCTTCCCATCTGGGAATTCCTGATGGGACTGATTCCTCACATTTACACTGAACAAGTGACATTTTGTTCTCATCTGGCCAGACTGTGCCAGTTTTGTTTTACCAGTGGGCAGGGTCAGCACCAAAGACACAGACTCCAACTGAAGGAATCAGTGTCATTTACTGCAGCTCAAAGCAGCAAAGAATCACAAAAGGAGCAGCTCAGCAATGCCCCCAATCATCCCCACCAAATATTGCCTGCAGTGATTCACAAAGATCCAGCAGCATTTACCCTCAGCCTTTCCCATCTCCCAGATCCACCCAGCAGCTGGGGGAAGCTGTCACAGCCCAGGGCTGCAGAGCCACTCCTGGGCACTGGGAATTCCTGCAGGTGCCTCCAGCCACAGGTGAGGCTCCAACCCCGCTGGGAGAGGGCCCAGCTCTGACAGTGCTGAATGAACAAACTGACAGCACTTCCAGTGCGGGAACATCTGGGTTCATCCTCCTCTTGGCTCCCTCCCAAAGCCTGGCCAGGGCTCAAGGAGGAACCAAGGCAGCTGACTTTGATCCTTCAGCCCCAGACAAGGCCAGATGTCAGATTTCATGGCCTTGTCTGCCTTCCAAATACACAAAGGTCAATACATGTTTCACTAAGGAGTGCCTACATCTATCACAGTGCTAATGACCATGCACATTCCATTAGGGAGCAGATACAAAGATAACCTTTGGCTGGAAGGTTCATCCAGAGGCACCTTTGGCTCAGGGCTGCTGTCCAGGCCTCACTCAGGGCTCTTGTCCAGGCCTTGGCACTTCAGGGACGTGGTTTAGTGCTGGCCTTGGCACTGCTGGCTGACCGGCTGCACTGGGGGAGCTCAGAGGTCTTTTCCGACTGAAAGGATTCTGTGATTCCATGATTATATCCCCTGCATTCAGCTGGGTCTGTTTTAGCAGCATGACTTTGCTCACAAAGTTCCCTCTTGCCCAGCTCCTGTGGCCTGAGGCTTCAGCTCCTTCAGCTCCTGGTGCTGAGCTGCTCATGCTGAACGAGACGACTCGCAGAGACGAATACAGTCCATCCAATTCCTGCTGGGACACGGAGAGGGGAGGCTGTGCAAACAGGAGCATTGTTTGCTGTGGCCTCCTCTCTGCCCCTCACGCCTTTCAGCGCTTTGAACCAGCCAAGAGCTTTCTCCAAGAGTGCAATGGAGCAGCTGTTCCTGCTCCCAGGCCTGGCTCTCTCCAGTCTCTGACCTTGCCTGCTTCTGTCCCTCTTGCTGTGCCCTCTGTTCCCCCAGGGCTCGCTGCCTTCTGCCCAGGACTGTGGGTCTGGCACAGATCCAGTGCTCCAGACCCTCCTTTCTGTGCCCTTGGAGCTGCCTGGGCACAGCAGCCTTTTCCATCTGGAAGCTCCACATAGACAGGGAGTCCCCAGCTCCGTTCCCTGCACCACCTCTAGGAGCCCAGGGCTGCCATCTCAAGTCCCTGCTGGCACTGGGGGCTCCCAGGTGCCTCAGGCTGCTGTGACACCGCTGCACACGGCAGGGAAGAGGGGCAGGGGCTGTGCTCAAAGTCAGCTCCATCTGCTGCTGCTGCTGCTGCTGCTGTGGGGTCATTTGTGCAGCCCTGGCCCAGAGTCAGAGATCAGATCCAGGCCCTGCTGCTGCTCCCTCGGGATCAGCCCCACTTTGGGTGTTGCTGTCAGGGCCAGCAGAAGCCCTGGCTGGAGCAGCAGGTGCTGACAGTGCCCCAAGCCCCAGGGCTGGAGGGGTCCCTGGGCTGGGGCTGGCAGGGAGCTGCCCCTTGTTCTCCCTCTGCCCCAAGCAAAGCTGGGCCGGGCACAAGTGGGGCAGCACAGCCAACAGGGAGCCTGCCAGTCTCTTCCAGCCCTGTCTGCTCAGAGTTTGGGCCTTGGAGCCTCAGGTGGCCAAAGGCAGCTGCTGCTGGTCCCTCTGGGTGTGCCCGTGTTCAGCAGTGCTGCTCCATCAGTCTGTGCCCAGCAACGGGGAAAAGCCTCAGCCCTGCAGGGCCAGGAGCTGCCGGGCTCTGCCTGAGCAGCTCAGCCAGCAGGAAGGGAGCTGCTCCACAGGGGAACCAGGAGCAATGGACATTCCTTTTGTAGGAAATGTTTCCTATTTAAAAGAAAAAAAAGAAAAAAAAAAAAACTATATAAAAGGGGAAAGATAAAAACAAAACCCAAGTGTTTAGTGAGACAACTTCTGTAACTGCATTATAAACTAAATTATCTTTTGAAAAAGAGAACTCAGTTATTTACATTGTAAATGTGCTGATGGCATGGATCCATCTTACTGACCTCAGCAGCCTTTTAAAAGATTTTGGGCTTTGTTTTGAACATTGGTATTTGAAATTGTGCTCAAAGCAAGAGGAAATTGCTTTGTGCCCTTACAGCTCCAAGCAGGACTGGGAACGGAAACTCTGTCAAACCCCAAATCCTTTAGAAGATGCCCTTCCTTCTCAGCCTGGTAATGAGCTGCACATTCCCTTTGAAACTGTCAGGGATTTCCTAAAGACACCAAGTCCCACTTACAGCTTTTTGCTCTGGTTTGAAGTGCAGAAGGGCAATTCTCCATCCATCAGCTCCAGCCTGCACTGCCTCAGGAACACGGCCCACTCGCCAGCTTTGGCCCACTCGTGGCACTTCTGGAGGAGGAAGAAAGTGCAACTGCACAATTCCAGCCAATAAAGAAGGAAGAATGGGACAGACAAAACATCCTGTGCAGATCCAGGCATTCAGCTGGGACTGTGCAGAGTCTGGGTCCTTGCCAATTGGATGTGTGTCCCCAGCTGCAATCTCTGGGCCTGCAGGAGAGTCTCACTCACCTGCCAAAGCAGAAAGCTCAGGCGCTGTGCTCAGAAGGGGCTCGTCTGATGCAAAGCTGTCATGGCAATGTGAGGGCAGAGCCAGCCCAGCTGGGCCCAGGGCTGAGCCCAGCAGAGCCCTGGCAGAGCCCAGAGCAGCCTCAGCACCCGCAGAGCCCGGCTGCAAGGAGAGAAAGCAGAAACTGCCCGTCAGCTGAGGGCTCCTGTCCCCTTGTGCCAAGGCCTGCGGTGCCCAGGCCATGCTGGCTGTGCCCAGAGCTGTGCCCAGAGCTGCCCATCCCTGCTGCCTTTGGCAGCAGAGCAGGAGGGCAGGACATGTGCCCAGCCTGCAGCCAGCCACGGCACATCCAGCCTCAGCAGCTGCCCAGAGCAGGATGCTCCTGTGCTCGCTGCCATCTCCCAAAAGCTCTGATCCCACCCTGCCAAGCACACAGGGACCCACCTCACGCCATCCACGGCTGGAAGAAAAGCTGCTCCCAAACCATGGCCTCAGCCTTCTCCAAGGGCACGGCCCATCCACTCCACAGCTGCTCCCAAACACTTCCCCATCCACACTGGACCACCTAGAATGCTTCCTCTGGAAAAACAAACAACACATTATTGAAAACAGATTAGAGACAAAAAGGGAAAACAAGAAACAACGTAAAAACTCTTATCTCTGTCAGGGCCCTGAGGAAGGCCCAACCCCTACATGCTAGAGAAAAACCCAGCCATGGGGGAGGGAAGCCCACACTTTCTCTCTTCCCCCCATCTCTGCCCACCAAAATCACCGTGATCCCAAAGCAAACAAGGGCAGTGGAGCAGCCCAAGCCCTTCTTTGCCTGCAAAGCAAAGCAGCTGTTCACAGGTTCTGGAGTCTCACCTCTGCTCCCACCATGGGCCTTTCTTTGTGTCGGGCTGGCTGCCCCAGCCCCAGCCCCAGCCCCAGCCCCAGCCCCAGCCCAAGCCCCAGCCCAGGCCACGGTGGGTGCTGGAGGCTGTTGGCAGGGCCAGGAGCCCACTCCCATTTCCTACCCACCCTAGCCGATCTCCCCAGAGCCTGGTAAGACCAGGCTCTCAGGGCTCTGCCCAGGGCCCCAGCTGTCAGGGAACCAGGACAAGCAAAACCAGCTTGGATGGTGGCCACCAGTGCTGGGCAGAGCAGCTCAGCTCCAGCACAAGGGCTGCGTGTTCCCATCCCATGAGCCTGGGGCAGTGACACAGGCGGGACAAAAAGGTCTGGGTTCCTTTGCTTCTGATTGCCCAGGCATGTGTGGAGCTGGAACTTACCAGGGCCCTGGATCAAAGTGTGCCTGGGGCTCTCTCCCCTCTGCTATGGCAGAGGAATATCCTGCACCCAAGGATCACAGAACAGGTCTTCTAATGTGGGTCTGTCCAAGAAGTGCACGGATAAACACCACCTGATCAGATCTTTGCACTCTGCGGAGAGAAAGCAGAAACTGCCGTCAGCTAGAGAAGGCTCCTGTGTGCTTTGCCCCACTATTCCCATGCCCAGGCCATTCTGGATGCACTCAGAGCTGGGCCTGAACTTTCCCATCCATTCCCTGTTCTGGAGGAGAACAGGACATGTGCCACCTCCTCAGCAGCTGCCAGAGCGGGATGCTCACGAGGCCGCTGCTGGCTCCCAGCACTGGTATTCCCCCATGCCCAGAGAAGAGGATCTACCTTGAGAGAGCCTCTGTGGCAGCGAGAGCTGGCCCCAGCAGATGTTCCAGCCCCTCCTGAAAGGGTGCTCCCCACAGACCATCTGGTGCAGCAGGATGCCCAGGGACCAGATTGTTGCTGGCTCGCCGTGGTACCAGCCAAAGTTGTTCCATTCTGGGGGGCTGTATGATGGTGTTCCTATGGAATAGAGATAGAGTTCAGCAGGGGGATGCTGCTGCTCCCACAGCCTGGCCCCAGCATTCCTGGGCGTGTGGGGGCTGCCTCATTGGCACACAGGGTGACCACTGCCCTCTTGCCAGCACCTGGGACTTGCGCACAAACTTAGGCTTGGAAAAGAAGCCACTGAGGGCAGCCCTGGCTAGGCCTGACCATGACATGCAAAGGAAAAACCCACTCTGTGCTGGGGAAAAAACATGCCCTTATCCTCCCTGCCTGCATTGCCCCAAAAATATCATGAAGCCAAGGCAAACAGAGCGAGTGAAGCACTCCAAGCCCTTCATCTCACCTGCACACTAAACTGGCTGGGGCACAGGTTCCGGCCCCCCTCTCTGTTACCCCCACCCACGGTGGTTTTGTTTGGCTGGCTGCCCCAGCCCAGCCCCAGTCCTGGGCAGAGGGGCTGGCAAAGGCTGCCAGCAGGGCTGGAACATGGTTCCCCACCCAGCCCCGCTCTAAAGCAACTCAGCTGAAGACTCTGGCCCCTGACTGGCAGCAGAAGGGAGAATCCCCACTGCCACAGCCAGCTTGGGCTGGGAGATATTGGGCCATGAGATGCAAGCACAGGGAGCACACCCCTGTAGGCTCACCTGCAAAGTGTGTGTAGACTGTGTCTTGCAGGTAGGTGCCACAGCCAAAGTCGATCAATTTGGCCTGCCCGGTGGCCAAGTCAACCAGGATGTTCCCTGGTTTGATGTCGCGGTGCAGGACCCCGCAGCTGGTGCAGTGCCGCACGGCCTCCAGCACCTGGCGGAACAGCTCCCGCGCCTTCTCCTCGGGCAGGAACCCCCGTGCCCGAATGAAACGCCAAAGGTCCTGACACCGCTCTGGCCGCTCCAGCACCATCACGATGTAGCTGGGGAGCTCGAGCCACTCCAGCAGCTGGACCACACCTGGGAAGCCGGTGGACACCTTGGCCAGCAGCACCACCTCCAGCGGTGCGCTGGTGCCGTCGGGCTGCGGGAGGAGCACGATGCCATCAGTGGGGGCTGATGCCGTGCCAGGCCTGGGGAAGCCCTCACCCAGCCCGGGATGCTCTGTGCCCTGCGCTGGCCCCACGCCCGCTCCCCCTCGAGCCGTCCTGGCGGCTTCCACCCTGCCGGGCCTCGGCTCATCCCCGCCCGGCAGCCCCGGCTTCTGCCGCTGGCCCCGCTCACTCACCAGCTCGCCCCAGTGCCGGACGCGGTTTCGTGGCATCCTTTTGATGGCCACCTGCAAGCCAAGGGGAGCAGCGGGATGAGCTCGCCGTCCACCCTGCACAGCCCCAGCCCCATCCTCCTCCTCCTCCGCCCGCCGCCGGCCCCGCCGCTCACCGGGACGCCGTCCGAGAGCCGCGTGGCCGCGAAGACGCTGCCGAAGCCGCCGCGCCCCAGCAGCGAACCCAGCCGGTATCGCTCCTTCAGGGCCTCCTGCGCCTTCCCTGCGGGCGGGACGCGGCTGTCAGCGCTCGGCCCGGGGCCAGCAACGGCCCCCGAGCGCCCCTCACCCGCCCCGGGCCGGCCATGCCCAGGCGTTCGCTCTGTGGAACGCGGCACGGGAGGCTCGGGGCCGGCGGCCGCGCTGCCGAGCGGCGGAGCTCGGGCCGGGGAAGCCGCAGGGGAGGCGGCGGGAGCGGCCGCGCCGCGTGTGTCCTCCGCGGGCCCCGGGAGGAGCCGGGACCGGGACCGGGACCGGGACCGGGACTGGGACCGGGACTGGGACCGGGACCGGGACCGGCGTTGGGACCGGGGTTGGGGTCGTCGGGGTCGGGGTCGGGGCCGGGGCCGGGGCCGGGCTCGGGCCAGGCGGAGGTAAAGGGACGCGATGCCGCCCCAGCCCCAGGCACTGATGCCCGCCCAGCAGCGCCACCGCCAGCACGGCCAGAGCCAGACGGAGGCGAGACCGCTGCGGGACGCCCGGGGCCGGGCACGGGGCAGCCCCGCCCGAGGCCGGGGGCGGGCCGGGGGCATGGCCCGGCCCGGCAAGGGGAGAGGGAGGCGGGGAGAAGAGAGGGAGGACAGGAACGGACCCCGAGAGAAGGGCACCCGACAGTGGGAAAGGGAGTGCAAGAGAAAGGGAAAGGGAAAGAGAAAGAAAGAGAAAGAGAAAGAAGATAAGCTCTTTTCTGCTGCCGCTGCCGCCGCTGCTGCCGCCGCCTCTGCCGCCGCTGCTACTGCTGCTGCTGCCGCCGCCGCTGCCGCCGCTGCAACTGAAGCACCGGGGCCGTTCGTCCCCGTGTCCGTTCCCCGCTCGCCCCACGAGCCCCACGGCCGAGCCCCGCGCGCCCCGGGCACAGCCCCTGAATCTGTCCAAACACGGGAACTTTGCAGCGTTGAGCCCAGATGCAGAGCCCTGACTCCTGCACGCTGGCAGAGCAATCCCCTCGCTTGCTGCTGTGCATTGTCCTTGCTGAGGGTCAAACACTGCCGGGGCACCTTCCCTTGGTGTAAGGATTCCTGCCTGACCCCAGCACTGCACTTACATCTCCAGTGTTGCTTTCCAGTAAAAACAGGGGAAGGAAAACGGTGTGTGGCTCATGGTATTTTAGGGTGTCTAAAACTCGCTAAGTCACTGATCTTAGAGGTGAGGTGCATCTTGAATTAATGGGATTGAGAAGCAGTGCAACATGGAAAAGGGGAGCATAGAAATAAATAGAGGAAAACATCTAGGATTGTTTCTTCGTTTTCATTTCACTTCTGGAAAGCTGTTTCAGTTTTCCAGGAAACTTCTCCTGTCTGCTCTTCTCAAGAACCTCTTGTGGAGAGCACGGTCGAGCTTCTGTCACAAGATTTGCCATCAGCTGCAGCTTCTCTTGGCCTTCCACACTGCACTGTGTGTGCAGCAGGACTTTTGCAGCAAATCAGGACAAATGTTTGCAGGACTTCACATGTCCTTTCTTTTCCTGGCTGGCTGGGGAGTTGTGCCACTGGTGAAGTTTTCATTGTGACTGTTTTTGCTGGTTTAGGGGAAATTTTGGGAGGAAACTTCCAAAAAGGGTCACTCTAGAAAGCAAGTTCAAGCGGCCCCTCCCCCTACTAATTCAGAAAAAGACTTGCCTGGAGAAAAGTGGAAAAACCAGTTTATTTGACAAGTAAAGTATTCACAAGCATGAGAAATGAATAATATTAAATACAACCTCTCACAGCTCTGAAGAGATGGCAAATTCAGAAAATCCTTTTTGTGGGCTGTAGTTGGCTCACTCGGTCTCTTCTAAGTCCCTCTGTTGCTGCAATGCAGCGTCCCAGACCTCGGTGGGCCACAGGTGTGAGCTGCTGGTGTTTTTCTGGGTTTCCAGTGCAGAGCAGGTTTAAACAGTTCCAAGGAAAAGGAAAGTCACAGTCCAAGGAACTTCTCTGCCTAAACTAGCTAAAAAAGAATTTTCTAGACCTGGGCTGTGGAGGCACTGGGAAATTTCCAAATCTGGGCACTGGCAGTCCCAGCAAACATCAGATTGGGATGGTGCTGGTGGAGCCAGAACTTGGAAATTTCCAAGTTTTGGCTTTCTGTGCCAGCAAATCACTGGACTTGGGCTGTACTGGTACCAGGAAGTTTTCAGATCTGGCGCTGCCAGCAAACACCAGATCTGGGTCGTGTCGTTGCCAGCGACAGAAATCTGCCAGATTTGGGCTCTGCTGGCATCGGGAAATTTCCAAATCTGGGCACTGGCGCAGCAAACACAAGATGTGGGAGGTGCCAGACCCAGTAGCAGGAAGCTGCCGAGTGTGGGATTTCTGTGCCAGCAAATTGCTGCACTTGGGCTGTGCCAGAATAGGGAAACTTCCAGATCTGGGCAGAGGCAGTGGCAGCAAACACGACATCGGGTTCCTGTAGGTACCAGGTATTTGCCTGGTTTTGGCTTTGTTTGCTAGCAAATTGCTGCACTTGGACTGTGCCAGCACCAGGAAATTGCCGGATCTGGGCACTGGCAGTGCTGGCAAACACCAGATCTGAGTGGTGCTGGCACCAGGTATTTGCTGGATTTTGGATTTTTGTGGCAGCAAATTTCAACACTTGGGCTCTGCAAGCACCAGGAAATTTCTGCATCTGGGCACTGGCAGTTCTAGGAAACCCCAGATCTGGGCAGGGACAGTCCTGGCACGAGGAAATTGCTGGGTTTTGTCTCTCTTTTCCAATAAATTCCTGCACTTGGGCTGTGCTGGAACCACGAGATGTCCGTATCTGAGCACAGGCAGTGGCAGCAAACGCCAGATCTGGGCGATGCTGGTGGCAGCACCAGGAAGCTGCCAGGTTTTGGCTGCCAGAAAATTGCTGCACCCCTGGCAGGGGGCTGGGCTGCCTCCTGCTCTGGCGCCTGGCGGGCTGCAGCCTCCTCCTGGCCTTGGTACAGGGGCCTGTGCGGGTCCTGTGCCCTGGGCTGTGGTGCCATCTCCGGGTCTCTGCTGCTCTCCAGGCCTCGCGGGAAACGCTGCATTGTTCAGCCACATTCCTGTGCAGGAAGGATCTCCTACACATGCTGCAGCTGGATCAGACCTGGAGGTTCGGCGAGGGCCTGGTAAGGATGGCCCGCAAGCCCCAGCCTCAGGCTGGAGAAGCCCCCTGAGCACTCTGCTCAGTGCGTGTGGCTGGCAGCTGCGCCCCTGCCCAGGGCTGCAGCCAGGGGCCCCAGCCAGCGCCCCACACACCGCTGCCTTCCCTGGGCCACGCGGGCTCTGCTCCAGGCTCCTGCCACCCCGATGGAGCCCGGCCCAGCTGGGCTGCAGGGCGGCTCCCCAGGCAGCAGCCGGCCCGCTGCCCCATCCAGAGCCCGGCGCCAGCGGCTGATGGCTGCTGGCCACCGGACAGGGCTCAGCGGGCAGGGGAGACCAGTGCTGGCCGCACGGAGTGCCCGGCCAAGGGGCCGAGCCTGCACCAAGTGCACCCTCCTGGCGCTCTCCGCAGCTGGCAGAGGACAGGAGCCGAGCGGCCGAGCACGTGCGCCACGCCCTGCAGTACCTGGAGAGCCCACAGGAGTCCCTGGTACAGGCGGCCATCAGGTTCATCGGTGAGCCACCAGCCTGGGCTGACCTTCTCGCCCCTGCCCGGCCCGGCCCAACGCAGCTCGGCCCCAGCCCCAGCCGCCGCCCCAGCGGCACCATCCGTGCCCAGCCCCGGGGAGCCCCGCCCGGCCTCGGTGCTGCTGCCGCCCTCTGACAGCCGTGCCCTTGGGCGGCAGTGTGCGGCGAGGGCCCGGCCCGAGCCCTGCCGGGGCCAGGAGGGCGTGTGGCCCCAGGGCTGGCAGCACTGCTGGCAGGGAGCTGTGCCGCTGGCGCTGTGACAGGCTCTGTGTTCTCAGGGATGGCTGGGCGGCACCTCAGGGGCCACAAGCGAGAGCTCTGGCACATCTTTCAGGGTGAGTGAGGGCACAGGGCTGCCGGCCCCCGCTGCCGGGGGGAGCTGCAATCCCTGCCCCGCTGCCAAGGGCTCTGGTCCCTGTGCGGAGCAGGGCTGGCGTGGCTGGAACACACGTGCCGATTTCAGGCCCACGTGGGGCAACAGTGTCCGGCAGTTTTGGGCTGATCCCCTTGCTCCCTGCTCCCTCCTGGCCATGGCCAGAGCCGGCCAGCATGGCCCTGGCATGGGGGGGGTCTCCTCGGGTTCCCGCAGATCCGGGATCTCACCATGGCTCTGTTCCCCTCTCTTGCAGTCCTTGAAGACAAGGCAGAGGACACCAGCCCTTTCACCAGAAGCCTGGCTCTCGAAACAGCCTTTGTCCTCCAGGCTGTGGAGAGAGCTCCAGGTTCCATCTTGCAGAAGCTGCAAGATCGCTTTCTCAGGGCATGCAAGAAACACCCTTGTCTCTGGGGCCACAGCTGGTTGTGCTGCTGGAGCTCTGAGGAGCGCTGATTGGAGAGGCTCTCTGTCTGCTAGGGCCATCTGCGCCAGGGGGGATTTTTCTTTTCTTTCAGATTGGTTTTTTTCCTTCTTTTTAGTTGCAATTTAGGCTACAAATATAGAATGTGTTCTAATACCCTGACTCCCAGGAGCTTTCTTTGGTGCCCAGTGTTGGCAGGGCAGTGGGAAAGAAAGGGAAAACAGGTCCTTGTGCCAAGCAAGCTGCCCAGGCATGCAGTGGGGAAGGGGAAATGGCCAGAAGCCCCTTGGCCTTTGATGGTTCTGCTGAAGCCTTTGTGCTGGCAACAGAGCGGCTGGGCAGGGGCCGGAGCTGTGGGGATCCCTGCCAGAGCGGTGCCTGGAGATGGCCACAAGCCCTCCTGCCCAGCCAGGAAGGGCCATCTGTGTCCTCCTGCCCGTGTGTTGCTGGCTGCATTGCTGAGGGCTCTGAGGTACCTCTTGATCCGGCTCCTCTGGAGCTCCCTCGGGGCTGCGCTGCTGCCGGGCAGGTTGGTCAGGCTGGGGGAGACCCTGAGGGGAGCCTGAGGGGCAGCGGGAGGCCATGAAGGGATGAGGTGCTGCGCAGGACCTGATGGGACAAGGCGGTGGGAAGGCACGAGGGCCCTGTGGGAGAGAGTGGGGGGCAGGAGGCTCCAAGGGGACAGGAGGGGCTAGGAACACAGGCTGGTGGGAAGCCTTGAGGAATTGGGTGTCAGAGGCCATAAGCAGCCCTGTCACGAACCGTCCTTATTGACGGATTTTGTGACGATTCGTTTCCAAAGGATTTCTCAGTACAAAATACCAACATGGTAAAGGGGGTTTGCAGTAACAATCAAAAGAGTGTACTTTATTGCATGATTACAGCAAAAATGCGTGTGAGGGAAAAGCGGGAAAGCGGGGAAAGCATATGGAAAAGTAGGGGGGGTAAAGAGAAAAGAGGAGGCTCTAGCTACTGCCCGTGGAAGCGACGGGGTCCTGCAGGGTCCAGCTGAGGTTCCGTTAGTTAAGGAGTCGTTCCAAGCGCGGGGAAGATCTTCGAATTGGGCTAGCTAACCTGGGGGTTTTTATCCTCTGGAGAATTGTGAAAGAGGGGGGGTGAAATAATGCAATAGTTTCAAATCAGCTGTGGGCAGAAGCCATTGTCTTCTTGGTCTAATAGTCCTTATAATCACTACCCACAAGCAAACATCACAGTCTGTACCCACAAGCAATCGCCACGGTCTGTTCTGTTCCCCCCGCCAGTTCCCCCAGGTTTCAGTCTCAATCCTTGGGAAGAAAAGGAGTTTTCTGTATGTGAGGGTTTCATGTCTCAGTCCTTGGAGAAGAGGCTTCTCCCATCTCAGTCAGTCAGTCACAGTGGTTGCAGAACAGATGAAGGGTCTTCTGTGGGGACCACCTAAAGGTTATTGCAGAGAAGAGTCCATCCAAACTGAGAGGCAGGGAAATTCAGAGCCTTGTTGTTGCAAAACAGGTCAAGGTGCTCCTTTGCACAATTACTTGGCAGGCTGGGAGTTATGTCTCAGCCTTGTAAGCCTGGCAGACTTCATCAAACCCGGATATAAAACAGGATCTTTCAGTGGTCTCAGTTTCTGTCCTTTTTCATGACGAAAATCATAAGACAAATGAGAGAAAATTCGGACAGATTATCACACCAATTTACTGATTTTCTGTTCCATTTTCAAGCCCTTATCTATTCATCCCCTGCCTCTGTTTCTCACTTTCACTAACAGCTTAAATACCACTTTTCTTTCAACCACTTACACCCAAAACAAACCTTTTCCCCCACACTACTTTTCAACACGATACACCTCCCTCCAAGGAGATGTGGTAAAGCTTAAAATGCACAATCCACATTATACATACTTTCATTCGTCTACATTCACTCACTTTTATTTCTCATTCACCTTCACACATTCCTTCACACCCTCAAGACACAAAGTGGATCCTTATCGCCAGAAAATCACAGGTCCCTGTAGCCCCTCTGGCTTTGGGGTTGGCCTCAAGGTCTCGGTATCTCCGGGCCTTCTGGAAGGGCCCTGACTCTGGTCACCTCCTGTGCCCGTTCACCTGTGAGGCTTTCTGCGTGTCACTCACACTCTTCAGCTTTGGCTCAAGCCCCCACCTGTCCAGGGACAGCAGCCTGATGCACAGGTCGCACACAAACCCTTCTATAGAGCCCCCACCTGTCTGGGGACTGCAGCCTGATTTGTGGGTCACACGCTCTTTTTCCACTGCCCCCCACCTCCCACCCGCCCTGGAAGCTGAGGCTGACTTTGTGTGTGACTCACTCTCACACACACAACAAGACAACAATAAGGTACCTTTTACTTTCACATCACCTATTACAAGTTTAAGTGTTTCTGGCCAGTCCCGGTGCTATTGGATATCCCTCCATCCAACCGTGTTGTCCAACCCCAGATGCTCTTGGGTAATTTTTCCCTCAACCCTGCCATGTTGTCCAACCCCAGATGCTCTTGGGTAATTTTTCCCTCAACCCTGCCATGTTGTCCAACCCCAGATGCTCTTGGATATTTTTCCCTCAATCCAGCTGTGTTGTTCAACCCCAGATGCTCTTGGGCATTTAATTGGCTTTCTTGTGCAACCCTGGATGTTCTTAGGGCAGCATTTTTATCCTTCGATCTAGCTGTGTTGTCCATCCTGGGATGCTATTGGGCAAAATTTTCATTCCTCAATCTAGCTGTGTGGTCCAACCCTGGATGCTCTTGGATATATCCTCAGTCTGGCAGAATTCTGCTCAACCCTGTTCTTGGATGCTATTGGAATGTAAATCCCTCAACCCAGCAGGTTTTTAGGGGCCCCTCCTGTCCCGTTTCCTAGTGGATTGGGCTAGGAAACATTGCTCCCTACCTCCAAGGGGTCCAACCCCTCCCTGAGACCCAGTCCCAGTTACCCCGGGGGATTCTTTCACTCATTTTATCACACACTCATCTCTTTACTGGCTGCTTTTTTCGCTAAAAGTCTGAACTGCAGCACTCACTGAGCAGGTCTGGGACAACCAGCCCGCCTCTCATTCACACACATTCATCTCCCCCACGGCCCCCCCAAGAAATGCTTACCAGTCCCTTTTCCTTCCCAGGTTCTTCGTGCGCACTACTAGTCTTAGGGGGGCAATTACCGTGGTTGTAGGGAGCCTTTTTCCCTTCTCTTTGTTTTATTGCCTCCTTTTGTCCATGGATCCTAACCTGCGTCTGTTGATCACCCCAGGGGAAACAGAGCGAGGCTGCCAAATCGGGCAGGGCGCACCTCCCCACTCTGACTCTCCTAAAGCACCTTCAGCGAGGTGTTTTAACCATCCTCTGCTACCAATTGTGAAAAACGTCAATCACTTGGGGTTTTTTTAGGGTTTAATAGTAATAAGATAGTTATAAAAATAGTAGTGCAATTAGAGTAATAATAATTTAGACAATCTGAATTAAGACTATATGAGACAATAGAAACAAAGAGTTACAGATGTCCGGGTATCTTTTTCTGGGCAACACAAGCCTGAAAAAGTTAAAAAGGATTCATCCTTAAAAACAACAGCCTGTTGCATATTCATACACTTCATACATGATGCATAAATTCCATTCAAATAAAGGATTTGGTCTGGTCATCATCACCTTCTTCCTCCTAATCCTAACAGCGCCTTCGAGGCGGGAAGAAGTTCCTTTCTCTTGATAAGAGGGCAATAAATTCTTTTTCTATGAAAGACTTAAGTGTCCTGTAGGTGCTATCTCGCTGCAAGTCCTTTCATTAAAAAAAGTACCGTACATAGCATAGTTTCTATCTTAACATTTTTTTACAACCTAAAACTATATTGAACACACTGCTTAAGAGCAACACACTACAACAAGAATTAATACAGCATTACTTTCTAACACATCACGTGTCATTATCATTTCAATGTTTGTGAAAAGCCAATCATAAAATATGCATTTTTCACACGGCTGATCCCCTGGGTCCCTGCTCCCTCCTGGCCATGGCAAGAGCCAGCTGGGATGGCCCTTGCAGGGGGCTCTCCTCGGCTCCCTGAAGATGCAGCTTCTGACCGTGGCTCTGTTCCTCTCTCTTGCAGCCCTGGAAGGCCTGACGGAGGACACGAGCAGTGCCGTGTCAGAGCTGGCACTGGAAACACTGCGTGTCCTCCGGGCAATAGACCCTGGCCCTCGTTCCGTCTTCCGGATGCTGCAAGCTCAGCTGCACAGGGCACGGAGGACCTGGCCTCGTCTCTTGGGGCTCGGCTGGCTGCACTGCAGGAGCTCTGGGGAGAGCTGATCTGGGGAGGCTCTCTTTGCTGGGGCAACCTGAGCCAGGGGCAATTTTCCTTTTCCTTAAGATTTTTCTTTTCTTCTTTTCCCTTTACTTCTATCTTGTAAATAATGAAATATTAGAGTATCTATTATTATACATATTACTATAGATTCTAGATTATTGCAAATAAATTAATTCTAGAATGTATTATGATACACAGACTGCCAGGAACTTTTCTGCCCAGGGTCTGCAGGGCAAGAGGCAAGAAAGGGTGAAAAGGGTGCTTGTGCTTAGCAGCACAGCACGCTGAGGGGTCCTGAGGCCCTGAAGAGGGGAAAAGGGTGCTTGTGCTCAGCCGGCTGCCCAGGCGTGCAGTGCCGCACGGAAAAGGGCCAGAAGCCCCTTGGCCTTTGGTGGTTCCGCTGAAGCCTTTGTGCTGCCCACAGAGTGGCTGGGCAGGGGCCGGAGCTGCGGGGATCCCTGCCAGAGCGGTGCCTGGAGATGGCCACAAAGGCCCGTGCCAGGCAGGAAGCGCCATCCGTGTCCTCCTGCCCGTGTGCTGCTGGCTGCCTTGCTGAGGGCCCCGAGGTGCCTCTGGCTGGGGCTGCTCTGGAGCTGCTGTGGGGCTGCGGTGCTGCTGCCGGGCAGCTTGACCGGGCTGGGGGAGACCCTGAGGGGCTGGGGCACTGGGAAGCCCTGAGCAATCGGGGATCAGAAGCCATAAGCAGCCCCCTGGCAGCTGCCTTGTTCCTGCCAGAATTGACTGATCCAGACGGATCCTGGGCACTCTGGAACTAACAGCATCAGTGTTGTTGGAAACCGAAAGGCAGGGAATTCTCAGACCTTTGGTCTTGCCAGCAAAGCTTAGAATTAAACACAGGATTTGATCTGAGACCTCGGAAAGGGCTTCCAAACTTAAATGCTAGAAGCGAGAATGTGGATTTACAGTTCATAGCAGAGAAACGTGGAGGAAAGCTGAAGTGGAGGAAAGTTTAGAGTTGTAGAGTTCAAGATCTAGAAGAAATTAGAGTAGTTACAATGGTAAACAAGAAGCCTAGGATGCAGTGCCGTAGGTTTGTGTGTCATAACATGGTTGGCTAAGGAAGCTTACATGGTAGCATGAGTCCAATAAGACAAAATCTTGAAGGATTGGGTCCAAAACATAGACATCCTTATTGGCAGTGTCTTATTGGCCAAGAAATCCTTAAAAGGTCTTGTAACTACAAGTCTTGTGACCTTGTGAGCCATGCGGTGGAAATGGGAGCCAAACTCACCCTTCCTGTCTGTGTAGAAGATAAGGAAAAGAAATGGCATCATCTAAAAAACACAGTGGTCTGCTCTCTAGCTTGTTCCAAACTCCTTCAAATCCCCTGAAGTGTGATTTAGCTACAAACAGATGAGAAGGACTCGTAATGCTGGCTCTTTGACTCCAAAGCAGCTGCTTTAGAATCTTTCACATAACCCTGTGTAGGTATGTACCAGAAATGTATCATTTTAAGCAACTTTCCCAACTGACTTGAATGGAGGTTTGTTTGAAGGGTATTTGAGGAGAAAGCCTCCCAGCAGTGGTCTGGACTTTGGCCTAGCTGTGTCTCTGCTGATTGTGAAATGTGCCATCAGCAGCAGGGGTTTCTGGGATAAAAATATCACCAAGTCAATTGGACTTGCTCTTTTTGGCCTGTAAAAGCTGGACTCACTTTTGGGGCAAATTTGGAGACCTCACCTATGGGTGGATGGACAATTTAGGATTTTCCCAATTGCTGGGGATGGTTCTCCAGGTCCCCGGTGTAAAAACGGGGCTCCCCAGCAGCTGCGCATCTGCAAGATGAGAAACAATTGTCTTGCTTTGAAAAGCTGGGTGTCTGCTAAGGAAGGCAGAAGCCTTCTCTGAAATGGAAAATGTAAATCCCCTCCCTTCAAATGATTATCATTTAGACATTGAAATGCTCTCAGGGAAACATATGGGAATAGGACTGAGCCCACAGAGGAGGGCAGCGTTTGCTGATGGTCTGAGCCCTTCCTAAAGATCCTGTCGGCTGTCTTAGACCCCCGAGGCCAGGGATTCCCTCCAACCTGGGCTACTTTGGGTGGGCTGGGGGCGGCCCCAGGACAGAAGGCAGCGTGTGCAAGGGTCCTGGGTGGCACGCTGCAGCACGGTCAGCGCGGCATGCAACGGAAGCCGGTGTCCAAGGGCCCTTTGTGACACATGGTGAATAGAAGCTTGCCCGGCTGCACGGAACAGGCAACGGTGCAGAACGGGACAGAGCGGTGCCGTGAGGAGTCCCCACACAGCGCACTCGTTCCCGTCTGAGCCGGAGCTTTTCCGCGGCATTGTTCCTGCGGCTGAGCTTGAGTCCAGAGCACAGGAATTGCTGACCCGTGGCCTTCTGAGGCTTCTATTCTGCAGCTGCCCTCACCGGCAGAGCGTGGGACTTGGTGCCTTGGAGCTTTTCCAAGGCATCTCTCCTGCAAGTAACTCCAGTCATGGATATGGAGCGAAGACCCCCAAGAGTGCCCAAGCTGGCCTGGGTGGAGGAGGAGGAGGAGGAAGAAGGCCTTGGAGCTGCCCCAGCACAGGAGATGGAAGAGGTGGTGCCGTTCCATCCACCGCAGGAGGGTGAGTGGCAGAGCTGGGCTGCAGGGTTGGGGCCTGCAGCCAATTTGGCCCCATCCCATGCCATGCCATCCCCTGGGGACATGCCCACGGACAGGACGGAAGAGGGGCCGGGCAGACACCCTGCAGTGGCCGTGCTCCATCCCCCTGGGGCATCCTGGGGCTCTCCCTGCCTGGGGAGCACACGGCTGGGCTGTGTTCTCCAGCCTCTCCCGCAGCCCCTCAGCTCTGGCTGTGCTCTCTCTTTGCCAGATGCAGCCGTGGAGCGCATGCCAGAGCAGGAATCCAGCCATGGCTGCTTCCGCAGAACAGCGCAGGTACCTGCAACCACCCCCAGCCGGGCTGGGCCTGCTGTCCCTGCTCAGCCGAGCACCGTGTGTGGAGCAGTCCATGCAACATCCCCGGCTTCTTGCCCTTCTCCTACAGCTCGTTATCAGCTTCATCCCGCGCATCCAGCAGGGAAAGACCAGCACCACGGGCACTGGGCTCAGAGCTCACTCGGAGCTCCTCGGACATGAGACCAGTGCCACCCTGCTGGATTTGCTCCTGGCTTCAATTCCCCCGTGAGTAACGTGGCTTCCCAAGCCACGCCTGCTGGTCCCTGGGAGCCTTTGAGGCCACGGCAGTGCAATGGGAAGGGAAGCACTTCTCTGCAGATGCTGGGGACATGGCTCCCTCTCGCAGCTTTCTGAGTCTCGCCGTGCCTTCTCCAGGTGCCCGCTGTGGTGAGCTACATTCACCAATGGCTCACGGCCAATGGTTCTGCCGAGCACAGGCTGGATAAGACCCTGCTGAATGTCACCAGAGAACACCCGGATGACACGGTCGTGACGCTCCTGCGTGTGGCCCTGTCCTGTGACAGGTATGGGGCCCACCTGCCCAGATGGCTCAGGGCTCCCCAGCCTGTCACCCTGTACAGCCAGTGCCAGGTGTCTCACCAACAGAGAGTTCCAGGGCCCTCTGGCTGCTGCCTTTCCCAGCCCTGGCATGTCAGCCCCCGAGCCTGCTGCCATGCTCCCTCGCTGCCTCTCAGGGCTCTGTCCCCACAGGGCTGGGCTGCCTGGGTGCTGCCGGCGAGGGCCAGTGGGCAGAGGCAGAGCCAGCGGTCAGCCCGGGCCCCTGTGGATGCCCAGGCCACGGTGCTGAGACCCGCCCTGAGACAGAGCTCTAACCCCACAGAGCTGCCACAGCCATGTGGAAGACCATCATGTGCTCGCCCAGGACTGCAGAGCCAGTGCTGCTGATCCTCCTGAATGTGCTGGGGAGCTGGCCAGAGCACACCATGTGCACCTCCAATGGGGACAAAACGCCTGTCTTTGCCCTGGCTGTGAGTTTCTGCAACTGGCATTTGCTCGCCCCAAGGCCGCGTCTCCAGCAACTCTCCATCCTCCTTCCCCCACTGAAACTCCCTGCCTCAGGCGCTGGCCAGAAACCTGGCCAAGGGGCAGCTTCAGGCCCGCCAGGCTCCGTGCTCCCCCTGCACGGTCTCTCTGGGCCTCTCCCTGCCACACTCGGGCCCTGCAACACGGACACCTCAGCACTGAGTGCTGTCTCGGGGGGGCTTTGTCCTTTGCAGGCATCCGTGGTGATGTGGAAGATCTTGCAGGAGCCCCGCGTCCCACGTGCGGTGAAGGCGTATTTCTCCCGCCTATTTGTACATCTGCTCTTCCAAGTGTTCTTCAGCACAGAAGAGATGCCAGAGAAGGTCAACACCTTCTGGAAAGAATGCCAGGAAGAGCACGGCCTTGCCACCAGCCCCAACAGGTGCTCCATCCCAGTCCTCTTGTCCCTGCCACGTGGCCTGCGAAGGAGCCAGTGCTGCCAGCGTGACCTGGGCTTTGCTCTGCACACAAGTTTGCAGTGCAGACCCTGAAATCCCTGCTCTGCTGCCGAAAGCAGCACAAGGATGTGGTGGTGTCCATGAAACGCAAGCGTTGCTGGGACACGCTGCTCTGTGCTGACCCCCGCCACTGTGAGGAGGCAGCGCCCGGTTGAGGGGCTGAGCCCGCGCCAACCCTTCTTTCCCTCCCGCCGCTCTCTCCAGCTGGCAGAGGACAGGAGCAGAGCGGCCGAGCACCTGGGCCGGGCCCTGCGCTACCTGCAGAGCCCACAGGAGCCCCTGCGAGAGGCGGCCGTCAGGTTCATGGGTGAGCCACGAACCCGCAGTCCCTCCCCGGCCCGTCGCGGCTCGGCCCCATCCCCGCCTGCTGCTCCGGCAGCGCCACCCGGGTCGGGCCCAGTACCGTGGAGCCCCGCCCGGCCTCGGCGCCGCTGCCGCCCTCTGGCAGCCGTGCCCTGGGCCGGCAGCGTGCGGCAAGGGCCGGGCTGAGCCCTGCCGGGCCAGCAGGGCCTGTGACCACAGCGCCGGCAGCGCCGCTGGCAGGGAGCTGTGCCGCTGGGGCCGTGACAGGCTCTGTGTTCACAGGGATGGCCGGGCGGCACCTGAGGGGGCAGCAGCAAGAGCTCCAGCTGATCTGCAGTGGTGAGTGAGGGCAGCAGGCTGACAGTAGCGGCTGGCTGGTGGAGCTGCAAGCTGCCCTGGCTGTGGAGGCCTCTGCTCCTGTGGGCAGAGCACACTGAGATTTCAGGACCACGTGGGGGATTTATGGCCAGCACCTTCGGGCTGATCCCCGTGGTCCCTGCTCCCTCCTGGCCATGGCAAGAGCCAGCTGGGCTGGCCCTTGCAAGGGGCTCTCCTCGGCTCCCTGCAGATTCAGCATCTGACCTTGGCTTTGTTCCTCTCTCTTGCAGCCCTGCAACGCCTGACTGAGGACACAAGCAGTGCCGTGTCAGAGCTGGCACTGGAAACACTGCGTGTCCTCCGAGCAACAGCGAGTGGGCGATATTCCATCTTCCAGAGGCTGCAAGATCAGATGCGCAGAGCATGGATGACTCGGCCTCGGCCTTGTCTGTCGCGGCTCAGCTGGCTGCGCTGCTGGAGCTCTGTAGAGAGCTGATCAGGAGGCTCTCTTCACTGGGGCAACCTTAGCCAGTGGGGATTTTCTTTTTATTTATGATTTTTCTTTTCTTCTATTGCATTTTTTATCTTATGTAAATATAGAATGTGTTATAATATACAGATTCTCAGGAGCTTTTCTTTGCTGCCAAGAGTCTGTAGGGCATAGGGGAGGAGGGGGAAAAGGGTGCTTGTACTTAGCATCCTGCCCAGGTGTGCAGTGCTGCAGGGAAAATGGCCAGAAGCCCCTTGGCCTTTGGTGGCTCCACTGAAGCCTTTGTGCTGCCCACAGAGCGGCTGGGCAGGGGCCGGAGCTGCGGGGATCCCTGCCAGAGCGGTGCCTGGAGATGGCCACAAGCCCCGTGCCAGGCACGAAGCGCCACCCGTGTCCTCCTGCCCCTGTGCTGCTGGCTGCGTTGCTGAGGGCTCTGAGGTGCCTCTGGATGGGGCTGCTCCGGAGCTGCTGCCGGGCAGCTTGACCGAGGTGGGGGGCTGCCGCCTTGATCCTGACAGCCAGCTGCTCTTGCACTTTCTCAGGGGGTGGTTGGAGGGACCCCCTGGAATCAGGTGTGGAACCCTGCTTCCCAGCCTTTCAGGGCTGTGAGGCCAAGAGTTGTGGGGCTGGGTGTGTGCCCTCCCTGTACTCGAGACTGGAGCCTTCAGCCTCTCAGCCTTAGGCATGGAGCTCCACTGCCTGCTTGCTGAATCTTGTTCCTGTTGCCATGGTGGAGGCTGAGCTCTGTGGCTTTAGGCAGCATTGAGCCAGAAGAGCAGCAGCTTTGAGCCTGGGTGGGGGGGGGGCACAGAAAGGCCCTCTGGACAAAGGGCATTCCTGGCACTCCTAGGGCAGGGACACATGAGAGTGTGGCGGGCACCTTCAGGGTGCCATGCTGGCTTTGCACTGGGCCACCTCCCTCTGTTTGCAGGGCTGGCTCTTTGCTTTGCTGTCCTTTGCCTTTTGCCATCGTGCTCCTTTGGCTGCCTGCAGAGAGGGGCAGCCCTACAAGGAGGGTGAAAGGCCCTGTCTCCAACATCTCAAGGGGGAAATGGAGCTCTCCCGGCCCTCAGCCCACACTGTAAGCAGAGCAGAGCCTTTTCCCCAGCCATCATGGCTTTCTGCCTGCTGCTGGCCCCTGGCCATGATGACCCACTGCACTCACTCTGAGTCACCTACAGAATGGCTGGTGCCTCTTGATTTGCTGAAGGGACGTGAGGGTCACTGAGGGAAAGGTGGGTGTCCCAATGCTGAGGGCACACGTGGGTCACTGAGCAGACTTGAGGCTTCCCTAGCAGGTTGCAGGTGCCTTATGTGTCACTGAAGGGAAGGCAGATGCCCCGTGTGTGGCTGAGGTATCATGATGGTCTCTGAATGGCATGCGGATGCCCTGCATGCCACTGAGGGCACATGAGAGTCCCTGAGGGGAGGCGGGTGTCTGTCTGTCCCTCAAGGTACATTGGTGTCACAGAGGGAAGGTGAGCGTCACTTGAGGGGGACACGGGCACGCCGCGTGTCACTGAGCGCACATGCCGCTCGCTGAAGGGACGCCAGGGCCGCTGAGGGGCCGTGGGCTCGCCCTGAGGGACACGGCAGGGCCGGGCCGGGCCCCGCTGCGCCGCCGCCGCCCGCTCCCCGCCGCAGGGAGCGTTTCCCGCCCAGCGCGGGCGGCCCCGCCCCGCCGGTCCCCTCAGCCGCGGGCGGGAACTCCGACCCGCTGTGGCCGCCCCTCGGGGCCGGGCGCCGGGCGGCCTTCCAGAAGCCGTGGGGGAGCTGCCCTGGGGCTGCCCTGCGCTCATGCACACCGAGGAGGATGGGGCAGTGTCGGCTCAGGACCAGGGAGTGTTTCACTTTGCAAGGGGTAAAGCTGCAGTAGCTTAGAGCGAGAGAACTTCATAGCACAGGAATGCTGGAATTACCTGGTGTCACCTGTAGGGCACAGAATGGACATTTGGGCTTTAAAGTGCAGGTAATCACTGGACTGTGGGAATAATGAAATCGGGAGTGATCTGTCGAGTACATGCAGTGGATATTTGCGCAGGAAGATTTGAGGTGAACTCTAGGGGACAAAATTACTTTTGAGGAAAAGTCTGTGTCATTCCTAGAGGGCACATAGAGATAATTTTGTGACAAAACCTGAGGTAAATGTTAGGGCAAAGAAAGAACATTTGGGGGGTAAAATCTCAGGTTCTCTGCCTTCCCACTACCTCATCCCATGCCCCAGCAGGGGAGCTTTGCCCTCCCTGTCCCCAGCCAGCCCAGCCTGGGCACCTCAGGGCTGCCCCCACCCTCCTGCTGAGGCCCGGCCTCGAGGGCTTTTGCCGCAGGCCTGGGAGACGCTCTGGGGAAGCGCCCGAGCAGCCGGGTGCCAGGGACAAGGTGGCTGCCCGGGGGCTGCTTGTGGCTTCTGGCATCCAATTGCTCAGGGCTTCCCACCGCCCCGGCTCCTCAGGGGCCTCCTGTTGTTCTGCCAATTGACAGAGGCAATTTAAAGGACACACCACTGGCAATAATGTTCCTATTTCACTATGAATATTAAGGAACCACAGTGTGCAATGATACATTCAATAAAAATGTGCGTGTGCTTTTAGTGAGAAGCAAAACCAAACAAGGCAGTGCATCTAAATCAGTACTGTAAGAAAGGAGAGCGATTTAGAAAGATGCATCATCAATTGCCTAAACTGTTTCTCATCTTGCAGATCCACACTTGCTGGGGAGCCCCGTTTTACACTGGGGACCGGAAAACCATTCCCAACAATTGGGAAAATCCTAGGTGGTCCATCCACACATAGGTGAGGTCTCCAAATTTGCCCCAAAACTGGGTCTATCTTTTATAGGCCAAAAAGAGCAAGTCCGAGTGACTTGATATTTTTAGCCCAGAACGCCCTGCAGCTGGTGGCACACTTCACAATCAGCAGTGACACAGCTAAGCCAAAGCCCAGACCTCTGCTGGGAGGCTTTCTCCTCAAATACCCTTCAAACAAACTTCTCTTCAAGTCACTTGGGAAAGTTTCTTAAAAGGATACATTTCTGGTACATAGCTACACAGGGTTATGTGAAAGTTTCTAAAGCAGCTGCTTTGGAGTCAAAGAGCCAGCATTAAGAGTCCTTGTCATCTGTTTGTAGATAAATCACACTTTGGGGGATTTGAAGGAGTTTGGAACAAGTTACAGACCAGACCTCTGAGTTTTTTAGATGATGCCATTTCTTTTCTTTATCTTCTACATAGACAGGAAGGGTGAGTTTGGCTCACATCTCCACCACATGGCTCACAAGGTCACAAGACTTGTTGTTACAAGACCTTTTAAGGATTTATTGGCCAAAAAAACACTGCCAAAAACTATATTTATGTTTCTGACCCAATCCTTCAATATTTCATCTCATGCTCTCATGCTACATTGTAAGCTTTCTTAGCCAATAATGTTATGACACACAAACCTACAGCACTGCTTCTAAACATCGTCTTTATCGTTGTAACTACTTTTATTTTTTTCTACATCTTAAACTCCAAAATGCTAAACTTTCCTCCACTCTGCTTAAGGTGTCTCTGCCTGATACTATAAATCCACATTCTCGCTTCTAGCACCCAAGGTTGGAAGCCCTTCCCAAAGTCTCAGATCCAATCCTGTCTTTAATTCTAAGCCTTGGCTTACAGGCCCAAAGATCTCCCTGCATTTTGGTTTCCAACAACACCGATGCTCTTAGTTCCAGAGTGCCCAGGATCCGTCTGGATCAGTCAACTCTGGCAGGAACAAGGCAGCTGCCAGGGGGCTGCTTATGGCCTCTGACAGCCAATTGCTCAGGGCTTCCCAGTGCCCCAGCCCCTCGGGGTCTCCCCCAGCCCGGCCAAGCTGCCCGGCAGCAGCACCGCAGCCCCACAGCAGCTCCGGAGCAGCCCCAGCCAGAGGCACCTCGGGGCCCTCAGCAAGGCAGGCAGCAGCTCAAGGGCAGGAGGACACGGGTGGCGCTTCCTGCCTGGAACGGGGCTTGTGGCCATCTCCAGGCACCGCTCTGGCAGGGATCCCCGCAGCTCTGGCCCCTGCCCAGCCGCTCTGTGGGCAGCACAAAGGCTTCAGTGGAGCCACCAAAGGCCAAGGGGCTTCTGGCCATTTTCCCTGCGGCACTGCACACCTGGGCAGCTGGCTGACCAGAAGCACCCTTTTCCCCCTCCTCCCCTATGCCCTGCAGACCCTGGGCAGCAAAAGAAAGATCCTGGGAGTCTGTGCATTATAACAGTCTATATTTACATTGTAAAGGAAAAAAAAAATAGAAAAGAGCATTCTTAAAGAAAAAGAAAATGCCTCCTGACTCAGGAGGCCCCAGGAAAAAGAGCCTCTGGGATCAGCTCTGCATAGAGCTCTGGCAGGGCAGGCAGCTGAGCTGTGACAGCTGAGGCCGTGTCTTCCACGCCCTGCGCAGGTGATTTCGGAGCCGCTGGAACATGGAGATGGGAGCTGGCTCTGCTGACTTGAGGATGCCCAGTGTCTGAATTGCCAGGCTTCCGACAGCAAGGCTGACGTCATTCGTTTTTTCTTCGAGGGCTGCAAGAGAGCGCCACAGTCAGATTCCAGATCTTCCAGGAGAGCCCCAGCCAAGGCCATCCCAGCCGGCTCTTGCCATGGCCAGGAGGGAGCAGGGACCCAGGGGATCAGCCTTAAGGTGCTGGCCACGAATGGCACACGTGGCCCTGAAAACTCAGTGTGCTCTGCCCACAGGAGCAGAGCCCTCTGCAGCCGGGGCAGGGCTCGCAGCTCTCCCCCACCAGCCCCCGCTGTCAGCCCGCTGCCCTCACTCACCGCTGCAGATCATCAGGAGCTCTTGCTGCTGCCCCCTCAAGCTCTGCCCGGCGATCCCTGTGAACACAGAGCCTGTCACGGCCCCAGCGGCACAGCTCCCTGCCAGCGGCACTGCCGGCGCTGTGGCCACAGGCCCTGCTGGCCCGGCAGGGCTCAGCCCGGCCCTTGCCGCACGCTGCCGGCCCAGGGCACGGCTGCCAGAGGGCGGCAGCGGAGCCGAGGCCGGGCGGGGCTCCACGGTACTGGGCCCGGCCCGGGTGGCGCTGCCGGGGCAGCAGGCGGAGCTGGGGCCGAGCTGTGGCGGGCCAGGGAGGGAGGTGGGGCTCGTGGCTCACCCATGAACCTGATGGCCGCCTCTCGCAGGGGCTCCTGTGGGCTCTGCAGGTAGCGCAGGGCCCGGCGCAGGTGCTCGGCCGCTCTGCTCCTGTCCTCTGCCAGCTTGAGAGAGCGGCGGGAGGGAAGGAAGGGTCGGCGCGGGCTCAGCCCTCTCGGCCGGGCGCTGCCTGCGCCCAGCCCCGGCCTCCCCTGCCCGCACAGCCCTGAGGCGCGGCCGGCAGCCGCTGGCGCCGGGCTCCTGAGGGGAGGGGGCAGAGGGCCGGCTGCTGCCCGGGGAGCCGCGGTGCCAGCCCGCAGCCCCGCCGGGCCCCGGCTCCATGGGCCCACGGGAGCCGGGAGAAAAGCCCGCGTGGCCTCTGCGTGCAGCAGCGGGCAGAGGCACAGCCGCCCGCCCGCACACTGAGCACCGCCCTTAGGGGCCTTCTCCAGGCTGAGGCTGGGGATTCTTGTCACTCCTTACCAGGCACTTGCTGAACTTCCACAGTTTCTCCTCCTTCACCAGCTTCTTGAGATCCTTTCTTTTTATGAATTTGACTGCACCAAGCAGCAATTTCCAAGAAGCCTGGAGAGCAGCAGAGACGCACAGGTGGCCCCACAGGCCAGGGCACAGGAGCATCCCAGAGCTGCAGCCTGGAGGAGGCTGCAGCCCACAAGGTGCCAAGGCAGGAGGCAGCCCAGTCCCCTTCCAGGGAACAGCAGCCGGCCACAAGTCCTCACCTCAGCAACAATCTGATTCTCATCATAGCAGTGGAAGTAGAGTGGGAGCAGGCTCTGGCGCACGTGGGACTTCAGGGCCTTTCTTCCCTCTTGTGTTAATAAGTCCAGCATCTCTTGAAAGACACTCATGGAGCTCAGCTGCACCTGGCTATCATCCTGAATGAAAGGAAGGGCAAAACCCTCAGCATCAGCTACTTCAGGCCCCCCAGGGCACAGGCTTGCATCTCCACAGGGCACCAAGTGCCTGGGCAGAACCCAGTGGCCGTGGCCGTGGGCACAGAGCCTTACGCAGTCAAAGAGTGGCAGGAGCGCCTCAGCCAGCTGCAGGGCGATGGGGGTGGGTATTGGGCCACCATTATCCAGGACCAAATATCTCAGTAGAAGAATGGTCATCCTGACCATATCGGTATCATTTTCCTCCAGGAGCTCCACAAGACTTTCAGTCAGGCTCCACATTTTTTCAGCCTGTGTGGAACACAAGTTTGTGAAACACCGCCCTGCTGCCACAGGGCCCAGAGGCCAAAGGCCTGTCCCGAACCACTTGGGAAGCTGAAGCGGGAGGCAGGAGAGCTGGGAGCAGCTGCCCCCGTGCCCGAAGCCCAGGCAAGGCCAAGTGACTTCGTTGCCCAGCCCCACGTTGCCTGCACGGCTTCAGCCACTGCCCCCTTCTCACCATGAAGAGATTCTTGCTGAGTACTACGAGGCCTCTGAGTGCCAAGTAACGCCTCGCCCTGTGCTCGCTCTGCAGGTTCTGTGACAGGATCGCTAGAACACTGTCACTGCATTCCCCCAAGTCCAGGCACTCGAGCACCTGAAAGGCACAGGGCAGTGACAGGGGACCCGGCTGGCAGGAGCCTGGAACCACACAGGGCTGGGCCCAGGCAGCGGCACTGGGCGCGGGCACTGTCCTGGCAGCTGTGGCTACAAGAGGGCAGAGAGCTGGGAGGCAGCTCAGCGAGACAGCCCTGGCCTTCAGGCTCACCTCCACAAGGAATGCCAGGGCAGGGAAATCCCAGTATGGCATCTCTTTGCTGAGCAGGCTGAGCAGATAGAATGCGACCCCAGAACAAAAGTGGTCGGCTGAATGGCAAATTTCTCTGACAAGAGGAAAAAGGAAACAAGACCCTGAGCCAGTGGGCAAACCTCTCCCAGGAGTGACTCACACAGTTCTCATCTTCCCCCCACCAGTCTTCCAGCAAGGGGATCTGGGCTGTGTGGGAGTTGGTTGCTCATGAGCACCCTCCTCTCCCAGCCTTTTCCAGTGTGCTCGGCTGTCCCTCAGTGACAAGGCCCTCTGGCCCATGACCACAGGGACTGTGTGGGGCACCTGGGCACAGAGCACAAATGTCTGAGGCAGCGGGGAGAAGGGAGTCTCACCTAGCCAGCAGAGACACGGCAAAGTGGTGGGTGTCAGGAGAGAGCAGCGTGTCCCAGCCACACCTGCGTTCCATTGCCACCACCACATGCTCACAGCGGAGAAGGCAGAGCAGGGACTTCAGGGTCTGCACTGCAAACCTGTGTGCAGAGCAAAGCCCAGGTCACACTGGCAGCACTGGCTCCTTCCCAGGCCACGTGGCAGGGACAGGAAGACTGGGATGGAGCACCTGTTGGGGCTGGTGGCAAGGCCGTGCTCTTCCTGGCATTCTTTCCAGAAGGTATCAACCTCCTCTGGCATATCCAGAGTGCTGCAGAACACTTGGAATAGCAGATGCACAAATAGGCGGGGGAAATACATCTTCAATACACGTGGCAAACAGGGCACCTGGAGGATCTTCCACATCACCACGGTTGCCTGCAAAGGACAAAGCCCCCCCGAGACAGCGCTCAGTGCCGAGGTGTCCGTGTGGCAGGGCCCGAGCGTGGCAGGGAGAGGCAAGGAGAGACTGTGCAGTGGGAGCACGGGGCCTGGTGGGGCTAAAGCTTCCCCTGGGTCAGGTTTCAGGCCAGCGCCTGAGGCAGGGAGATGCAGTGGGGGAAGGAGGATGGACAGGTGCTGGAGAGGTGTCTTTGGGCCAGCAAAGGCCAGTTGAAGAAACTCACAGCTAGGGCAGAGACATCTGTGTTGTCCCCATCGGAGGTGCATGTGCTGTGCTCTGGCCAGCTCCCCAGCACATCCAGGAGTATCTGCTGTGCCAGCTCCACAGTCCTGGCTGAGCCCATGACGGTCTTCCACATGGCCATGGCAGCTCTGTGGGTTTAGAGCTCTGTCTCAGGGGGTCTCAGACACAGCACCAGGGGGAGCTGAGCTGGCTGCCAGTTCTGCCTCTGCCCACTGCCACTTGCCAGCAGCACCCAGGCAGCCCAGCCCAGTCGGGACAAACCCCTGAGGGGCAGGGAGGGAGCATGGCAGCTGGCTCAGGGGCTGACATGCCAGGGCTGTAACTCTCTGTTGGTCAGACACTTGGGACAGGTTGTACAGGGTGATGGGCTGGGGAGCCCTGAGCCCTCTGGCCAGGTGGGCCCCATACCTGTCACAGGACGGGGCCACACGAAGGAGCGTCACAACTACATCATCTGGCTGTGCCTCTGTGAGATGCAGCAGACGCTCATCCAGCCTGTGCTCGTCCTCATTGTTTGCCATGAGCCACTGGTGGATGTACCTCACCATGGCAGGCACCTGGAGAAGGCACAGGGGGACTTGGAAAGCTGCCAGAGGGAGCAATGTTCCCAGCTTCCCCAGAGAAGTGCTTCCCTTCCCACCACACTGCCATGTGGCCTCAAAGGCTCACAGCAACCAGCATGCGTAGCTTGAGAGGTCAAGCAATTCCTGGGAGAATCAAACCCGGGCCACAGGCTGCTTACTTGGTCTGGATAGTAAAAATCTTCCTCTACAAGCATACACAGGAGGGCAGCACTGGTCTTGGTTTGGAAGATGGGCGAGTATGGTCTGCGCCCAGTGCTCATGGTGATGGTCACTTCCTCCTGAATTCTCTTGATGAATTTGCAGATGAACTATAGGAGAGGGGCAAGAAGCCAGGGATGTTGCATGGACTGCTGCACGCACGGTGCTCAGCTGAGCAGGGCCAGCAGGCCCAGCTCAGCTGGGGGTACCTGCAGGTACCTGCGCTATGCTGCGGAAGCGGCCACGGCTGGATTCCTGCTCTGGTGTGCGCTCCACAGCTGCGTCTGGCAAAGAAAGAGCGCAGCCAGAGCTGAGGGGCTACGGGAGAGGCCGGAGAACAGAGCCCAGCCCTTCGCTCCCCAGGCAGGGAGAGCCCCAGGATGCCCCAGGGGGATGGAGCAAGGCCACTGTGGGGTGTCTGCCCGGCCCCTCTTCTGTCCTGTCCATGGGCATGTCCCCAGGGGATGGCATGGCATGGCATGGCATGGCATGGCATGGCATGGCATGGCATGGCATGGCATGGCATTGGGTCAAGCCAGCTGCAGGCACCAGTCCTTCGGGTCAGCTCTGCC
This sequence comes from Fringilla coelebs, assembly GCF_963513975.1. Lineage (NCBI taxonomy): Eukaryota > Metazoa > Chordata > Aves > Passeriformes > Fringillidae > Fringilla > Fringilla coelebs. Next base: position 934,672 of record NW_028167212.1, on the reverse strand, counting down.
ACTCACCCTCCTGTGGTGGCTGGAACGGCACCACATCTTCAGTCTCCTGTGCTGGGGCAGCTCCAGGGCCTTCTTCCTCCTCCTCCTCCACCCAGGCCAGCTTGGGCACTCTTGGGGGTCTCTGCTCCATGTCTCTGACTGGATTTGTTGGTATTTGCAGGAGAGATGCCTTGGAAAAGCTCCAAGTCACCAAGTCCTGCAATCGGTCTCAATGGCTCCTGCCACAAGGACAGATGTGGCAGGACAATCCTGTCAAGGATTGGGTCTGGCCTTAAAGGTCCCTGCAGAAGTGAAGCCTCAGGAAGGCCACAGGTCAGCAAGTCCTGTGGTCTGGCCTTGAGCTCAGCTGCAGGAACAACGCTTCGGAAAAGCTCCGGGTGGGAGACGAACGAGCGCGCTGTGCGGGGGCTCCTCACAGCACTGCTCTGTCCCGTCTTGTCCCGTCGCGTGCTCCGAGCACTGTGGCATGCACTTGTCCCTGCCAGCTCCTATGTCACCACGTGTCACAAAGGGCCCTTGGACACCCGTTCTATGCCACAGTGACCGTGCTGCACCATGTCACAAAGGCCCCCTGCACACACTGCCCCCTGACCTGGGGCCACCCTCAGCCCACCCAGTGTATCCCAGGGTGGAAGGGATCTCTCACCCCAAGTGTCCAAGACACCCCGACAGATTCTTTAGGAAGGGCTCAAACCATCAGCAAACACTGCCCTGCTCTGTGGGCTCAGGGCAGCAGAAAGAGCCCCCAGGGCTCCACTGGGAAGGGCATGGGGCTTTCCACAGGAGCTGGCTCAGCCTCCTTGGGAAACATCCTGGCTGGTGGCCATCCTAAACCCACAGGTGTGACATGGACAGGGAACATGTGGGTCTGGGCACGAATTCTGCTCTGACCCCTGGTGCTCAGGGAGCACTGACATCAGCAGCAGTGGCAGAATCCCCACCCAAGCAGACCTGCCACCCCCCAGCCCAGGCAGCGCTGGTGCCCATCTCCTGCCTCAGAGACCTGTGCCCCCAGGGGGCTTCTGTGCCAGAGGGAGCCAAAGCCCACGGGCATTGGGGGCTCTGCTCCTTCCTGCAGAGACTGATGGCAGGAGCACTGGGAGCAACTGCTGGCAACACTTGGTATCTGTCAGAAGCTCTCACTCCAAGCCGAAATTATTTTCTCATTGAATTCATTTCCTTCAGCACAAAAACACCTTAGTGGCAAAGGCACAGAAGAATCTGGCATTTAAGAATCCTCACTTCAGGAAAGCTTTACTTCCCATTGCTCAACTTAAGTAGTTCCAAAAAGTTGCAAACTTCCCAACTTCATTGGGATGGCCTGAGAAGGTGAAGAGTTGGAATTTTGCTTCCTGTCTCAAAGCAGCAATTCATTTGCTTTAAAATCATCCACTGAGAGTCACTTAACATAACACTGCACAGAGGTAAAAAAAGGGCCATTCTTTGGTTTGCAAATGGTTTTCTATGAAGGGATGATAGTATCCTAATTTTCTTAAAGAATAAAAGCTCTCAAGAAATTCAAGTCCACTCACTGTTACAAAAGTAGCCCAAAGAAATGAGGAGATGGCAAAAGGGCTAATCCTTCCCCTGGTACAGATATCTAAATGGCCAGTAAAGTAGAGCTCTCCCCTCTTGTTCCCTGCAGGAGAATCAGGACCATAACCAGGAAAAATCACAGATACTCTTTCTGCCCTTCCTAACCAAAGCTGTGCCAAACCACAGATGCTGCGTTCAAACTGACTCAAATTCTAGACCTCTCACCTTGCAGACAACTCCTTCCCTGACACCCCACCAACACCAACCTCCCCAAACAGCCCTAAAGAAGCCCTCAACACCCCACCAGGGCCCCAACTCTCCCTGTCCCTCCGCAGAGCTTTCCCACCCTCCAGCAGACCCTCTGTTTCCCTGCACATGCTGTGGGATGGCACTCAGGAGGATCTGCTCCAATGCCTTCCTCGGTGGCAAGCTCAGGCTGCCAGGCCTATGGCTCCTGGATCATCCCACCTCCCTGGGAGCTCCCTGGGAAGTACTTTCCTTGAGAAGCAAGACCCTTTCCTCCAAAGGCATTTCCCCAAATATGTAGCTTTCCTGGGGAACACCAATACACTCTTAAGAAAAGCTGGCAAGGCTGAATGACTTCAGGTCCTTTCAGGACAGGCACTCCAGCTCTAGCTCGTATTCCCCCAAGTGTGTTTCCAGGTGGAGGTTCAGAGGTGCAGCCCCAGGCCCTCTACAAACACAAGCTGCTCGCTGCCTCTTCACCTGCCTCAACTCCTGCCTGCGGTCACAGCAGCAAAACCAGGCTGTTCCCAGGCAGAGCCCAGAGCCCTGTTCCTGCAGGACGCTCTTGCCAGCACCTTCCAGGACTCTCAGCTGTGCACACAGTGCTTTTCATGCCCACTCCTAACAGGCTTTGGAATGCAGAGCACAACCTGGCTGGCTCTGCCACCAGCACACCCCAAACACAGGCGGAGGAGGAGGCAGCTTGGGCCGTGTTTGCAGCCATGCCCAAGAGAAACTGGAAGGGTGCCCTCCCTCTGTTCTCACTTGGTTGGCTTTCTGACTGGGCCTGGGCCTGGGGCTGCCATTCCTTGGTTGTGGGAACCAGAACCACACCCAGGACCCCAGCACTGCCTGACAGCGCTCCAGGCACTGGCACGGTTGCGCCTCTGAGTCTCCAGCACTGTGCTGCTGCTTTATTTGCCCTTAGGCACACCCAAGCTCTCTGTTAAGCCCAGATGGTCTCTGGTTCTGCCCTCTTCCTGATCCTGTGCAGGGATGCAGCACTGCTGTGCTTTCAGGAAGCTGTTCTTGAAAGCTTCCAGCGTTCCAAGCTCCTTTGCCCTCTGTGGATGCTTGCCATGGAATCCCTCACAGCTGGGTTTAGAGCATCCTCAGGTTTGCTCTTCCAAACTGCAGGGGCTCCAGGGTGCTCAGCAAGATCTGTAACTCCATAGTGTTGTGGAACTGGACCTTCAGCACAGGGACCTTTCCAGCCTGATCTGCCCTCGTTCCTCTCTGTCTGTGCACAAAACACGGTGTGGAAGAGAATGGCAGGAGGGGCCTGTGTGTTCCAGGGCTCCGGATCTGCAGCACTCCAGCTCTACAGAGATGCAGGTAAAGCAAAGAAGCCAAACTGTTTATTAATGGAAGGCAAAGCAAAGGGATGAGCTGGAAGGAAAGAAAGGGGATGGGCAGGTTCTGAGGGCTGGAGAGAGGGAGCTATCAACAGGGAGGGAGAAGGCGGGAGCTATGGGAGCTTCCCACAGGCTCAGCTGTGCCAATCATCAGCTGTGCCTGGAGCTCCAGCTGGTCTCCTCTGGTCTCCAGGTGGTCTCACCTTGCAAGGGATCTGGAGGTCTTAAAGAGACACTGGTTCTCCTGAGCCAGCAGATGAAAGTACTTTTGCAGCTCTTCCCTTGAAAATCACCTGAACTTATGCAGGAGGGGCTGTTGTCTTCACTTGGGCCTTGAAGGGCTGAAAGAGAGAGGAATAGAGCCACAGTCAGAATCTGGATGTGCAGGAATCCAAGGAGACCTTTCTGCCAGAGCCATCCCACCCAGTTCTTGCTATGGCCACAAAAGAGGAGGGGCCCAGGGGATCAGCTGCAAAGTGCTGGCCATGAATCCCCCTGCCCACATCCCTGAAATCTCTGTGTGCTCTGCCCACGCCACCCCTCGTACACACAAGGAGCAAAGCCCACTGCAGCCAGGGCAGGGATTGCAGCTCCCTGCCAAGGCATTGCAGCTCGCCTGGCCAGCCCCCGCTGACAGCCCGCTGCCCTCACTCACCCTCACAGAGGGCCTGGAGCTCTTCCTTCTGCCCCATCAGGAGCAGCCTGGCCATCCCTGGGAACACAGGCTAACTATAACTAAGTCTGCTGTGGCTATTATCCAGTTTGTTTTATGGCTTAATAAGGTGAAGAATTAATGGATTTTTAACTTCCTCTGGAAGGCAGGCACGTTGATTCAGAGCTATCAGACACTAAGTGTATGTTTTTGGGGTTACTTTAATAATGGTACTTACTGTGAGGAAATGATACTGGGGGAAATTGTCTCCCAGCCCTTCACCCAGCTCTTTGGGTCTGCCCCACCAGTTTTCAGAGGGTTCAGATCCACTCTAAATGCTAATGATTCCATACGGTGGTAGGGGTTTCTGATAGGCCTGTTACATTTAGCATTCAGAGAGGAGGGAAGATTAACCTGGATAACCATGCTGACACCTACCCCAGACACAAGGGATGCTGCTGCCCCAGAGCCTGACCCTGCCCCACAGCCCATCTCAGAAATGAACCACCCAGGTTGGGTGGGAGTTCTAGTGAAAGAGATGGGCCAGATGCTGAAGGAGTACATTTCCAGAGCTGGTGACAAACCCTCCCGCTGCCTCAAAGAGGGAGAGTCTGATGGTGCCGCAGTGGAACCCACAGATGTTACAAACGTCCAGGTTCCAGCTGAACTGCAAAGGCAATCACTGCCAACAGCAGTTGCCCCGGTGGAAACAAGGAGATCTAAGATGAAGCCAGAGCACCCAGATGAGGATAAGAAAGGAGGGCCCTCACAACCCACAGGAGAGACAACAGCTGAGATCATCACTGAGTCCCTGATGTACAAAAGTCTCCATAATCTGCACAAAGTCATTGTACGATGGGGACGTGAGGCTTATACACCCTGGCTACTTTGTGTCTGGACCTTATGGGTACAGGTGTGCAGCTGGATGGTGATGAGGCAAGGAATCTGGGATCTTTCACCCAGGACTCAGGTATGAATCAGATTTGTGTAAGGGAGCCAGGGTCCCTTTCCCTCTGGGAGTGGCTTTTAATGAGTGCCAGAGAGAGGTTTGTCCACAGGGAGAGAATGCAGGAGCATAGAATGTGCTGGAAGATCCTCTGAGGGGGGAGGAAGGGATCCAACAGCCGAGAGAAGTGGCAGTATTGGAAGTCAGGTGCACAGGGTAAATGTTGTGGAGTCTGGCAAATCTAGGGCCATCTCAATACATTAACTTCATTGCAACGATCAATAGCGATACCAACCGAGAGACAGTGGGTTCTGTCGTGAACAAGCTTAGAAATTATGAGAGTATGATCAATGGCCCAATGCAGGCTCATGTCTCTGCTGTGGTCCAAGAACTCAGAGCGGAGATGAGGGAGGAGGTGAGGAGGAACAGTTCCCACATTGCACCAGTGCGAGTCACAGGCCTCAAAGTCAGAGCCCAACGTTCCATAGCAAGAGAGAGAGGGTGCACCCCACGGGCTGATCTATGGTTCCTTCTGCATGGCCATGGGGAAGACATGGGAAGGTGGGATGGGAAACCCCTTGTGTCCTGGCAGCACGGGTGCGTCACCTCAAGGAGGGAAACAATAACCGTGGGAATTCCAGTAATGTGAAGGTAACCTCAACCTCCCATGACTGAGCTGCTGAGTATGATCTGTCACATCCCCTCAAAAGTACCTTTTCCATGTATGCCCAGGAAAGAAATAATAACCAGGGTTAGAGGGGCCCTGCCTCTACCCAGGGAGAGGCATGGGAAAACCGGATCTTCTGGACGGTGTGGATCCGATGGCTTGGAACATCAGAACCAAAAAAATACAATGCCTTTGTTGATACTGGTGCGCAGTGTAGCCTGATACCATTGGGACATGTGGGGGTGGAACCTGTTTCCATTGCTGGGGTGAAGGGGGGATCACAGCAACTGACCCTGTTGGAAGCTGAGATGAGCCTGACTGGAAAAGAGTGTCAGAAACATCCTATTGTGAGTGGTCCAGAGGCCCTGTGTGTTCTGGGCATAGACTTCCTCCAGAAAAGCTACTACAAAGACCCAAAGGGACTCAGATGAGCTTTTGGCATAGCTGCTGTGGAGGCAGAAAACATTAAGCAGTTGAACACTTTGCCTGGACTGTCAGAAAACCCATCTGCAGTAGAACTCCTGAAGGTGGAAGAGGAACGGGTGCCAATTGCCACCTCGATGGTGCACCGCTGGCAGTATTGGACGAATCGAGATGCTGTGATCCCCATCCACAAAATGATCCATGAACTGGAGAGCCAAGGGGTGTCAGCAAAACCCACTCACCCTTCAACAGTCCCATCTGGCCTGTGTGCAAGTCTGACAAAGAATGGAGATTGAATGTGGACTGTTGTGGCTTGAATTAAGTGACCCCACCGCTGAGCGCTGCTGTGCCGGACATGCTGGAACTCCAGTACGAGCTGGAGTCCAAGGCAGCGAAGTGGTACACCACAGCTGACATTGCTAACGCATTTTTCTCCATTCCTCTGGCAGCAGAGTGCAGGCCTCAGTTTGCTTTCACCTGGAGGGGCAGGTAATACACGTATAACCGACTGCCCCAGGGGTGGAAGCACAGCCCCACCATCTGCCATGAACTGATCCAGAGTGCCCTGGAAAAGGGTTAGGCTCCAGAACACCTGCAGTACATCGATGACATCATTGTGTGAGGGAACATGGGAATGGAAGTATTTGATAAAGGAAAGAGGATCATTCAGATTCTGCTAGAAGCCGGTTGCACCATCAAGAAGAGCAAAGGCAAGGGACCTGCCCAAGAGATCCAGCTCCTTGTGCTGGCACAGCCCAAATCCAGTGATTTGCTGGCACAGAAAGACAAAATTTGGAAATTTCCAGGTTCTGGCTCCAGCACCATCCAGATCTGGATTTTGCTAGGACCGCCAGTGCCCAGATTTGGAAATTTCCCAGTGCCTCCACAGCCCAGGTCTAGCAATTTGGTCTTAGGCTCGTTTAGGCAGACAAGTTCCTTGGACTGTGACTTTCCTTTTTCTTGGAACTGTTTAAACCTGATCTGCACCCAGAAAAACATCGGTCGCTCACACCTGTGCCCTGCCGAGGTCTGGGATGCTGCATTCCAGTGCCAAAGGGACTTAGAAGAGACCGAGCGAGCCAACTACAACCCACAAAAAGGATTTTCTGAATTTGCCATCTCTTCAGAGCTGTGAGAGGTTGTATTTAATATTATTCATTTCTCATGCTTGTGAATACTTTACTTGTCAAATAAACTGTTTTTTCCCTTTTCTCCAGAGAGGTCTTTTCCTGAACTAGTAGGGGGAGGGGCCGCATGAACTTGCTTTCTAGACTGACCCCTTTTGGAGGTTTCCTCCCAAAATTTGCCCTAAAGCAGCACAAACAGTCACAATGAAAAACTTCACCAGTGGCAAAACTCCCCAGCCCACCAGGAAAAGAAAGAACATGTAAAGTTCTCCAAACATTTGTCGTGCTTTGCTGAAAGTCCTGCTGCAAACACAGTGCAGTGTGGAAAGCCAAAAGAAGCTGCAGCTGGTGGCAAATCTTGTGACAGAAGCTCGACCTTGTTCTCCACGAGAGGTTCTTGAGAAGAGCGGACAGGAGAAAATTCCTGGAAAATTGAAACAGCTTTCCAGAAGTGAAATGAAAATGAAAGAGACAACCCTAGATGTTTTCCTCTATTTATTTCTATGCTTCCCGTTTCTATATTGCACTACTTCTCCATCCCATGTATTCCAAATGCAGATCACCTCTAAGTCCAGTGACTTAGCGAGTTTTAGACACTCTAAAATACCATGGGCCACACACCCTTTTCCTTCCCCTGTTTTTACTGGAAAGCAACACTGGAGATGTAAGTGCAGTGCTGGGGTCAGGTAGTAATCCTACACAAAGGGAAGGTGCCCCGGCAGTGTTTGACCCTCAGCAAGGACAATGCACAGCAGCAAGCGAGGGGATTGCTCTGGCAGCGTGCAGGAGTCAGGGCTCTGCATCTGGGCTCAACGCTGCAAAGTTCCCGTGTTTGGACAGACTCAGGGGCTGTGCCCGGGGCGCGCGGGGCTCGGCCGTGGGGCTCGTGGGGCGAGCGGGGAACGGACACGGGGACGAACGGCCCCGGTGCTTCAGTTGCAGCAGCGGCAGCGGCGGCAGCAGCAGCAGCAGCAGCGGTGGCAGAGGCGGCGGCGGCAGCGGCGGCAGCGGCAGCAGAAAGAGATTACCTTTCTCTTCCTTCTCCTTCTTTCTCTTTCCCTTTCCCTTTCTCTTTCTCTCCCTTTCCCACTGTCGGGCACCCTTTTCTCGGGGTCCGTTGCCCAACCTCCCTCTCCTCTCCCCGCCTCCCTCTCCCCCTGCCGGACCGGGCCATGCCCCCGGCCCGCCCCCGGCCCCGGGCGGGGCTGCCCCGTGCCCAGCCCCGGGCTTCCCGCCGCGGTCTCGCCTCCGCCCGGCACTGGCCGTGCTGGCGGTGGCGCTGCTGGGCGGGCATCAGTGCCTGGGGCTGGGGCGCCATCACTGCGGTCAGTGCCTGGGGCTGGGGCGGCATCAGTGCCATCACTGCCTGGGGCTTGGGCAGCATCGCCGCCCTTTGCCTCCGCCTCGCCCGACCCCGGCCCTGGCCTCAGCCCCAGCCCCGACGCAGGGTCCAGTCCCGACCCCGACCCCGACCCCGACCCCGACCCCGACCCCGGCCCCGGCCCCGGCCCCGGCTCCTCCCAGGGCTCGCGGAGGACCCACGCGGCGCGGCCGCTCCCGCCGCCTCCGCTGCGGCTTCCCCGGCCCGAGCTCCGCCGCTCGGCAGCGCGGCCGCCGGCCCCGAGCCTCCCGTGCCGCGTTCCAGGGAGCGAACGCCTGGGCATGGCCGGCCCGGGGCGGGTGAGGGGCGCTCGGGGGCCGTTGCTGGCCCCGGGCCGAGCGCTGACAGGCGCGTCCCGCCCGCAGGGAAGGCGCAGGAGGCCCTGCAGGAGCGGTACCGGCTGGGTTCGCTGCTGGGGCGCGGCGGCTTCGGCAGCGTCTTCGCGGCCACGCGGCTCTCGGATGGCGTCCCGGTGAGCGGCGGGGCCGGCGGCGGGCGCAGGAGGAGGAGGGCGGACGAGGAGGAGGAGATTGGGGCTGTGCAGGGCGGGCGGCGAGCTCATCCCACTGCTCGCCTTGGCTTGCAGGTGGCCATCAAAAGGGTGCCACGGAACCGCGTCCGGCACTGGGGCGAGCTGGTGAGTGAGCGGGGCCAGCGGCAGAAGCCGGGGCTGCCGGGCTGGGATGAGCTGAGGCCCGGCAGGGTGGAAGCCACCAGGACGGCTGGAGGGGGAGCGGGCGTGGGGCCAGCGCAGGGCTCAGAGCATCCCGGGCTGGGTGAGGGCTTCCCCAGGCCTGGCACGGCATCGGCCCCCACTGACGGCATCGTGCTCGTCCCGCAGCCCGACGGCACCAGCGCACCGCTGGAGGTGGTGCTGCTGGACAGGGTGTCCACCGGCTTCCCTGGTGTGGTCCAGCTGCTGGAGTGGCTGGAGCTCCCCAACTACATCGTGATGGTGCTGGAGCGGCCAGAGCGGTGTCAGGACCTGTGGCATTTCATTCGGGCACGGGGGTTCCTGCCCGAGGAGGAGGCGCGGGAGCTGTTCCGCCAGGTGCTGGAGGCCGTGCGGCACTGCACCAGCTGCGGGGTCCTGCACCACGACATCAAACCAGGGAACATCCTGGTTGACCTGGCCACCGGGCAGGCCAAATTGATTGACTTTGGCTGTGGCACCTACCTGCAGGACACAGCCTACACTCACTTTGCAGGTGAGCCTCCACAGGGGTTGCTCCAGGCATCTCATGGCCCAGCATCTCCCAGCCCAAGCTGGTTGTGGCAGTGGGGATTCTTCCTTTTGGGGCCAGTCAGGGGCCAGAGTCTTCAGCTGAGTTGCTTTAGAGTGGGGCTGGGTGGGGAGCCATCTTCCAGCCCTGCTGGCAGCCCTGCCTTTGCCAGCCCCTCTGCCCAGGACTGGGGCTGGGCTGGGGCAGCCAGCCCGACTAAACCCTCCGTGGGGGGGGGTAGCAGGGGTGGGGGGGCAGAACCTGTGCTGCAGCCAGTTTGGTGTGCAGGTGAGAGGAAGGGCTTGGACTGCTCCACTCGCCCTGTTTGCCTTGGCTTCATAATATTTTTGGGGCAATGCAGGCAGGGAGGATAAGGGCATATTTTTTCCACAGCACAGAGGGGTTTTTCCTTTGCATGTCGTGGTCAGGCCTAGCCAGGGCTTCCCTCTTGCAACACCAGTGGCTTCTTTTCCAAGCCTAAGTTTGTGCACAAGTCCCAGGTGCTGGCGAGAGGGCAGTGGTCACCCCGTGTGCCACTGGGGCAGCCCCCGCACGCCCAGGGATGTGGGGGCCAGGCTCTGGGAGCAGCAGCATCCCCCTGCTGAGCTGTGTCTGTGTTCCACAGGAACCCTGTCCTACAGCCCACCAGAGTGTATCCAGCACCAACACTACCACCGCGAGGCAGCGACGATCTGGTCCCTGGGCCTCCTGCTGTGCCACCTGGTCATGGGGAAGCAGCCGTTCAGGAGGAGCCAGGAGATCATCCGGGGGCGGATCTTGTTCCCACCATGGCTCTCTCAAGGTGGATCCTCATCTCTGGGCATGGGGGGAATACCAGTGCTGGGAGACAGCAGCGGGCTCATGGGCATCCTGCTCTGGCAGCTGCTGAGGAGGTGGCACATGTCCTGCTCTCCTGCTCTCCTCCAAACAGAGCATCCATGGGGAAGTTTAGGCCCAGCTCTGGGCACACCCAGCATGGCCTGGGCATAGGAGCAGGGGGGCAACTTCTCCAATTGACTGGTGATTTCTGGTTTCTCTCCCCAGAGTGTCAGGATGTCATCAAGAGGTGTTTGTCCATGCAACCCTCGGACAGGCCATCCTTGGAAGAGCTTTTCCGTTATCCTTGGGTGCAGGGTGTTCCTCTGCCCTAGAAGATGGGAAAGATCCATGTGCACAGTTGGATCCAGGAGCCTGGCAGGTACCAGCTCCACACATCTCTTGGCAATCAGTGGCAAAGCAAAGCAGGCTGGTTTTGGCATGCCTGTAGCTTTGAGCAGGGGTCAGCAGAAGGGAACACGCAGCTCTTGGCCTTGAGCTGTGTTGGAGACCTGGTGTGGCAAGCACTGGTGGCCACCATCCCCCCTGATTTTGCTTGTCTGGTTCACTGACAGCTGGGGCCCTGGGCAGAGCCCTGACAGCCTGATCTGGCCCCAGGGAAGGAGAAGGAGCCCCTGGAGAAGCTGTACCAGGTGGGGCTGCTGCTGGAGGCACAAAGGACAACCTCAAGGATGACAATCACTTCCTCAGCCTGGCCAGCTGAAGATGATGGACTTGGATTCTGGCACCTTCTTCAAAGCCAGGCACCACGCCCAATTTGCAGGTGAGTCCACGGCCAGGGGGATGCTCCCAGATCTGGGCATGGCACGGCCTGGCTGGGCACCAAAGGTTCCCATCTTTGCTGGGGCAGGTGCAATGAATTCTTCAGTCGTCTGCCCAGCTGCTTTTAGGCTCTGGGACACTGCTGAGGGTTGGATGTGCCGTGGCTGGCTTCAGGCTGGGCACATGTCCTGCCCTCCTGCTCTGCTGCCAAAGGCAGCAGGGATGGGCAGCTCTGGGCACAGCTCTGGGCACAGCCAGCATGGCCTGGGCACCACAGGCCTTGGCACAAGGGGACAGGAGCCCTCAGCTGACGGGCAGTTTCTGCTTTCTCTCCTTGCAGCCGGGCTCTGTGCGTGCTGAGGCTGCTCTGGGCTCTGCCAGGGCTCTGCTGGGCTCAGCCCTGGGCCCAGCTGGGCTGGCTCTGCCCTCACATTGCCTTGACAGCTTTGCATCAGACGAGCCCCTTCCGAGCACAGCGCCTGAGCTTTCTGCTTTGGCAGGTGAGTGAGACTCTGCTGCAGGCCCAGAGATTGCAGCTGGGGACACACATCCAATTGGCAAGGACCCAGACTCTGCACAGTCCCAGCTGAATGCCTGGATCTGCACAGGGTGTTTTGTGTGTCCCATTCTTCCTTCTTTATTGGCTGGAATTGTGCAGTTGCACTTTCTTCCTCCTCTAGAAGTGCCAGGAGTGGGCCAAAGCTGGCGAGTGGGCCGTGTTCCTGAGGCAGTGCAGGTGGAGCTGATGGATGGAGAATTGCCCTTCTGCACTTCCCAACCCCAGCAAAAAGCCTTAAGTGGGACTTGGTGTCTTTAGAGAAATCCCTGACAGTTTGAAAGGGAATGTGCAGCTCATTACCAAGCTGAGAAGGAAGGGCATCTTCTAAAGGATTTGGGGTTTGACAGAGTTTCCATTCCCAGTCCTGCTTGGAGCTGTAAGGGCAAAAAGAAAATTCCTCTTGCTTTGAGCACAATTTCAAATGCCAGTGTTGGAAATAAAGGCCAAAATCTTTTAAAAGGATGCTGAGGTCAAGAAGATGGATCCATACCATCAGCACATTTACAATGTAAATAACTGAGTTTTCTTTCTAAAAAGATCATTTACCTCTTAATGCAAAGTTACAGAAGTTTTTTCACTAACACTTGGGTTTTGTTTTTATCTTTCCCCTTTTATATAGTTTTTTTTTTCTTTTCCCTTTTTTTCCTTTAGATAGAAAACATGTCCTACAGAAGAATGTCCTTTGCTCCTGGTTCCCGTGTGGAGCAGCTCCCTTCCTGCTGGCTGAGCTGCTCAGGCAGAGCCCGGCAGCTCCTGGCCCTGCAGGGCTGAGGCTTTTCCCCGTTGCTGGGCACAGACTGATGGAGCAGCACTGCTGAACATGGGCACACCCAGAGGGACCAGCAGCAGCTGCCTTTGGCCACCTCAGGCTCCAAGACCCAAACTCTGAGCAGACAGGGCTGGAAGAGACTGGCAGGCTCCCTGTTGGCTGTGCTGCCCCACTTGTGCCCGGCCCAGCTTTGCTTGGGGCAGAGGGAGAACAAGGGGCAGCTCCCTGCCAGCCCCAGCCCAGGGACCCCTCCAGCCCCGGGGCTTGGGGCACTGTCAGCACCTGCTGCTCCAGCCAGGGCTTCTGCTGGCCCTGACAGCAACACCCAAAGTAGGGCTGATCCCGAGGGAGCAGCAACAGGGCCTGGATCTGATTCCTGCCTCTGGGCCAGGGCTGCACAAATGACCCCACAGCAGCAGCAGCAGCAGCAGATGGAGCTGACTTTGAGCACAGCCCCTGCCCCTCTTCCCTGCCGTGTGCAGCGGTGTCACAGCAGCCTGAGGCACCTGGGAGCCCCCAGTGCCAGCAGGGACTTGAGATGGCAGCCCTGGGCTCCTGGAGGTTGTGCAGGGAACGGAGCTGAGGAATCCCTGTCCATGTGGAGCTTCCAGATGGAAAAGGCTGCTGTGCCCAGGCAGCTCCAAGGGCACAGAAAGTAGGGTCTGGAGCACTGGATCTGTGCCAGTCCCACAGTCCTGGGCAGCAGGCAGTGAGCCCTGGGGGAACAGAGGGCACAGCAAGAGGGACAGAAGCAGGCAAGGTCAGAGCCTGGGAAGAGCCAGGCCCGGGAGCAGGAACAGCTGCTCCATTGCACTCTTGGAGAAAGCTCTTGGCTGGTTCAAAGCGCTGAAAGGCGTGAGGGGCAGAGAGGAGGCCACAGCAAACAATGCTCCTGTTTGCACAGCCTCCCCTCTCCGTGTCCCAGCAGGAATTGGATGGACTGTATTCGTCTCTGCGAGTCGTCTCGTTCAGCATGAGCAGCTCAGCACCAGGAGCTGAAGGAGCTGAAGCCTCAGGCCACAGGAGCTGGGCAAGAGGGAACTTTGTGAGCAAAGTCATGCTCCTAAAACAGACCCAGCTGAATGCAGTGGATATAATGATGGAATCACAGAATCCTTTCTGTTGGAAAAGACCTCTGAGCTCCCCCAGTGCAGCCGGTCAGGCAGCAGTGCCAAGGCCAGCACTAAACCACGTCCCTGAAGTGCCAAGGCCTGGACAAGAGCCCTGAGTGAGGCCTGGACAGCAGCCCTGAGCCAAAGGTGCCTCTGGATGAACCTTCCAGCCAAAGGTTATCTTTGTATCTGCTCCCTAATGGAATGTGCATGGTCATTAGCACTGTGATAGATGTAGGCACTTCTTAGTGAAACATGTATTGACCTTTCTGTATTTAGAAGGCAGACAAGGCCATGGAATCTGACATCTGGTATTGTTTGGGGCTGAAGGATCAAAGTCAGCTGCCTTGGTTCCTCCTGGAGCCCTGGCAAGGCTTTGGGAGGGAGCCAAGAGGAGAATGAACCCAGATGTTCCTGCACTGGAAGTGCTGTCAGTTTGTTCATTCAGCACTGTCAGAGCTGGGCCCTCTCCCAGCGGGGTTGGAGCCTCACCTGTGGCTGGAGGCACCTGCAGGAATTCCCAGTGCCCAGGAGTGGCTCTGCAGCCCTGGGCTGTGACAGCTTCCCCCAGCTGCTGTGTGGATCTGGGGCATGGGAAAGGCTGAGGGTAAATGCTGCTGGATCTTTGTGAATCACTGCAGGCAATATTTGGTGGGGATGGTTGGGTGCATTGCTGAGCTGCTCCTTTTGTGATTCTTTGCTGCTCTGAGCTGCAGTAAATGACACTGATTCCTTCAGTTGGAGTCTGTGTCTTTGGTGCTGACCCTGCCCACTGGTAAAACAAAACTGGCACAGTCTGGCCAGATGACAACAAAATGTCACTTGTTCAGTGTAAATGTGAGGAATCAGTCCCATCAGGAATTCCCAGATGGGAAGCCCTTCCCTGGTGTTCCCTGGCTCTGGAGTGGGCTGAGGTTGGAGCACCGTGTGAGCAATGGGGCAGTCAGTTAAAAGGATCTGAACCTCTGGATGTCTTCAAATGCATCCTAAAATTGCATGTGGAAAAGGAAAAGAACTTGTAGGTTTGGGCAGACAAAGATGAATTTGTTAAGAGTACATTGGAAACAGCACCTTCAAAAGGAACAATTATTGTTGGAATGCTCCCACATGGAGCAACAGAAGAAGGTCTTAATCTTGAGCTCAGAGACATTTCTGCAAGTGAAATATTAATATAACAAATAATCATATATGTATTTATACTATAATAAGACCTTAGAATATATATTTCTATATGTATATTTATGCATATTTATATATATATTATATATATATATATATATATGTCTATATTTCTATATCACTGTCTACATATAAAATAATATTAATGTGAAATAGTGCTGACATTACTAGTTTTGAAGCTTTGGCTGCTCAGTACTGTAACACTACAGTAATGAAATCCTACAGAACAGGATTGTCCAGGAGCCTAATGTCAGTGGTCAACTCTGTGAGATTGTATACAATGAGAAAAGGAAGAAGGGATGAAATTGGCTATTTTTACAGGATTTGCTGATACTGTGATGCAGAGTGCTTTGTCTGTTCCTGTGAAAAATACAGTGATTAAGCCTGCAGGGTTTTTCATGTCCCAGACTATCCACAGGCTGCAGGATTGGTTGAAGGGGTGAAGGGGTTGTTAAAAGAGCAGTTGAAAGAATGAGGAGATGGGAACCTGTGCCCATGGAGAACCCATCTCCCAGCTGTGCTCCATGCCCTTAACAATGGCCCAGTGGGGAAATGGAAACCCCCTGGCTGTGCACGGCTGCACCCAATCTACATTAATGAGCTAAATTGATTATTAGAAGAAATAAGAAGTGATGCTGTTAAAAATGCAATAGCACATCCCAGGAGCTCCAACAAACATAAATGCGACTCTGCAGGACTGCACAGCCTTGGATGATCTGCTTATTGGCCACAGAGGAACCAGGACAGGAATGTTGCAGGAATATCTGTCAGTGCTGGGCTTGAGGTCCAACAATCAGGAATCACCTCGATAGAAAGATGAGGAGAAGAGAGGCAGAAAGAAGAAAATTCTTCATGGTGGGATTGCCTCCCAAATTGGACGCGTCTGTGGAATGCATTCATGGCAGTCACTGTAATCATTGCAGTGTGAGCACTTGGTGTGTTGTGATTCCATGTTCGAGTTGCTGTGACACCTTGTGCTGGAAATGGAGTACTGAGACTTGTCTAAAATGAGACATAGTCTCAAGAAAAAAAGGGGCATTTGATAAAGAACAGAGAATAGCAACTAACTAGGCATGTTTTAAAAGGAATGCAAATTATAGGTCTGAGTAATGAACCTGAACAGCACTTAATTGAAGAACAAGAGATGTTGCTTTTGTGCCTAATACCTAAATCTAAACTCTGTTATCCAAAGAATTGTTGGTAAGGTTGCAGTTCATCTGTAGGTCAAAGCACTGATTGAAGTACTGAGGCCTCACCAGGCTCTGACTGAGGCCTGAACAGCAGGACCTGAGGCAAAGCTGAACTCCAGATGAACCTTCCAACCAAAGGTTATATTTGTATCTGCTCATTAATGAATCATTATCAGCAATATGATCTCTGTATGTGTTCATTGGTGAAATATGGATTTACCTTCCTGTGTTTGAAACCAGGCCAGGCCCCATCTGGCTTTGTTTGGGGCTGTAGGATCAAAGTCACCTCCCTTGGTTCCTCTTTGAGCCCTGGCCAGGCTTTGGGAGAAGCCAATGAGAAGAATGAAACCAGGTGTTCCCACCCTAGCAGTGATGTCAGCTTGTTTGTTTAACAGTGTAAAAGCTGGGCCCTCTCACAGCGAGGTTGGAGCCTCATTGTCTGCAAAGGTGGGTGCACCTGCAGGAATTCCCAGTGTCCAGGAGTGGCTCTGCAGTCCTTGGCTGTGAAAGGGTTAAAAGCACTGTGCCTAGGCATACCTGGGCAAGAATACTTGCACCCAATATGGAAGCTTGCAAAATTTCAGCCACAAGCTCAAGAGGCAGGATGAAACTGGGCAAGGACTAGGGAACAAAACTGGCAGAAATGAAGGGCAGAACTTGCTAAAACCAGTGAGGAAATTGCTGAAACAGCCAACAAGAGACTGCCCATGCCTAGAGGAGAAAGGTGAAAAGGGCACAGCAATGAAGACGTCCAGCATTCATCAGGAGACCCCCGAGGAAGACGCGGAGCCTTCCTCAGTGCCAGCACCAGTGTGCACTGCGCCTGCGCCTCGTGTATGCTAATGAGAGTAATGAGTACTGAGAGATCGTTTGCATAACCACACCTTTTCTAAGGCAAACCATGAATATGCATAGAGTATACCCATCCATTGTAATCTGCTGTGTGCCTGTGTGTGCTGTTAGGAGGAGATATCCCCGCGCACCCAGCGCTGAATAAAGCAAATCCCCCTCCCTGGGCTTTGTCTCGGAAGTGTCTCTGGGCCCGTTTGGGGCCATTCACGTCCAGGGGGTTCTGTCAAGTCACAGTGGAACCTTGGTGCCACCTTGTTCCACAGCCTCACGATGCTCTCCTGCTGCCATGAGGTCCCTCCCTCTGTGACACACTGCAGCCCTGGCTCCGTGAGGGTCTCTGGGGTGCCATGGTGCACGCCTTTTTCCCATCTGAGCCTTGCTTCCAAGGGTTCCATGGACTGACAGTGGCCCTCTGCATTCCATGGGCCCAGCTAGATGACAGCAGAGCCTGGCTTTCATCAGGTTCTGATACCTGTTCTGCCAGCTGACAGGGGTGATTTAAAGAGCACAGAAACCAATGGGAAGAATGGTCTTATTTTACTGTGAGTGTTAAGGCAACACAAAAGTAAAATTTTACATTCAATACAGCTACGTGCTTGGCTTTAGCAACAAGCAAAAAGAAGCAAGTTAATTCACCTAATCATTATTATGGGAGAGAAAGAATAGGGATTGAGAAAGACATGCCCCCACCTGCTTAAATACTTTACCAACATCCAGAGTCTGCAGTCACTGGGGAGCCCCATTTCACAGCAAGGACCTGGAGAACTCTTCCAAGCAAGTGGGAAAATGCTACGTGGTGCATCCACCTGTAGGCGAGGTCTCCAAATTTGGTCCAAAAGTGGGTTCAGTTTTATAGGCCCAAATCAGCAAGTTAAAAAGACTTAATGATATTTTTAGCACATAAACTCCTGGGTCTCATGGCACTTTTCCTGGCCAGGAGGGGCCAGGGCTTGGCCAGAGCCCAGTCCTTGGCTTGGAGAGTTTCTCCTAAAATATCCTGTAAGCCTCTATTCATATCAGTTGGGAAAATTTCTTAGAATGATACATTTCTTGCAGGTAACTACGCAAGATTATTTGGCAATTTCTAAAGCAGGCAGTTTGGTGTTAAACAGCTGGCAGAAACACCTTGCTCATCTATTTTTAGCTAACTAAAACTGATGGTGTTAGTCACATAATGCCCAGGGTTTGTCCTGTAAGCCAGCTCTGGCTGAGGGCTGCTACTCAGGCCTGAGCACATCAGAAGCTGAAGTGGCCACGACTGGGAATGGCAAAAACTCCCCCCGGGACTGACCCAGAGGCCCTGGGACTCCCTGGCATGGATCACCTCAGGAGGCAGTATTTCAGGGAGCCCAAAGGACTTTTGGGAGAGCTGCTGTGGAGACAGAGGGAATTGCACAGCTGGATCCCTTGCCTGGGCTCCCTGAGGACCCTTCTGCTGTGGGGCTGCTGAGGGTGGAGGAACAGCAGGTACCCATGGCCACCCCAAAACAGGGCCCCGTTGGCAACACGGCCCCGAGCGGGACTGAGGGACCCCATTCCTGGGATGGGTCAGGAGCTGCAGAGCTGGGAGTGCTCAGCCAGACCCGCTGAGCCTTCAGCAGCCCCACACGGCCAGAGCGTGAGCCCAGTGGGGAGTGGCCACTGACAGGGACTGTGGGGCCTGAACCAAGTCCCAGCCCCACTGAGAGCGGCTGTGCCGGACATGCTGCAACTCCAGGAGCAGCTGAGCCCCAGGCAGCCAAGTGGTGCCACCATGGACGTTCCTTTCTTCCCCCTCAGAAAGGACACTGGGAAGCTGGGGAAGTGTCAAGGAAAGGAGTAGGGATGGTGGGAGCTGTGGAACAGCACAAACATGAGAAACCCAAACTCTTCTGAGAAAGGAGGGCAGAAATCCCTGGTGTCCAGCATCCTGCCAGAGAAATCCATTCCCAGATTTACCAACATTAAACCATTCTCAAATTCTCTGGATTGTGCTGCTCCTGACCCACTCAAACCTTGCCACCAGAGTAAAGCTCTGAAGTGGGATTGAGGGAGGAAAGCTGAGCCCTGAGCCATGCCAGGGTCAGTGCCAGGAGCATCCCCTGGTGCTGTTTAACAGCGGCTCTGCAGGACCTGGGGATGCAAACAGGACAAACCTGAGCATCTCCCACCATCAGATACCTCAGAGCTTACACAGCAACACAGCCATAACTCTCCCAAACTGGATTTAGGAATGGCACACCTACTGCAGCCAATGGATCCAGATCTGCCCAGATCCCTTTGGGACTCCTGCTTTTGGTGTCTCTGCCTCCTCTCCGTGCCCCAAGGAGGCTCCTCTCTTCCCCTCTCCCTGCCCTGACAAGAGAGTCACACAAATAAAGACGTGGGATTGCCAGGTGCTGAGGGGTTGTAGAAGGAGCCTTCTCCAGGTCTGGCCTGTTTTTAAAACCCACACAGTTCTCCTACAGCAAGGAACCTCCTTGTTCACCCTCTCCAAGCTCAGGAAGGGATTCCTGACAACCTCTCCATCCAGGAGAGCTCCTGTGTCTCCATATCAGGGGATAAAAGCGAACACAGGAACCCTGGGAGGACTGAGATTGTGGCATGGGGACATCTGCATGGGGACATCTTTATTTCCAAGTGACAAACAAAAATGTGGAATGGTGCCAGAGCTTGTTTTGATCTACATCAGCCTTTGATAAACGTCCCTCGTCCTGACAGCGACTCCTCTGCAGCTGCTCTGGGAGATCTCCTGGGCCCAGCCCAGTAAGAGGAGATTGCAGTGGTGCTGAGGTGCTCGAGGGGGCCCGTTCCAATGCTCTGCTGAAGTCCAAGGACATTGTGTTTCCCCAAGGAGCAACATTCCTTTCTGGCACTCACTGCCCATGAGGGACATTATTCAGTTGCTGCCCTTGGGTAAGTTCCAGCCACAGGGAGAGGGAGGAGGAGATGATCCCACCCATGGCTGCTGCTGGGTCGAGACATTTGGTGAGATAAAGCTGAGACAGAGCTTCAGCATCTCTCCCAAAATCACAGAATGGCTTGGCTTGGAAGAGACCCTAAAATTCATCTCGTTTCACCCCCTGCTATGGGCAGGGACACCTTCCACTATCCCAGGCTGCTCCAAGCGCCATCCAGCCTGGCCTTGGACACAGCCAGGGATCCAGGGGCAGCCACAGCTTCTCTGGGCAAGCTCTGATCTCTGCCCAGGTGAGCAGGGACAGGACCCGAGGGAACAGCTGGAGCTGGGCCAGGGAAGGACTGGGCTGGGGATCAGCAAAAGCTTCTTCCTCCAGAGGGGGCTCAGGCACTGCCCAGGCTCCCCAGGGAATGGGCACAGCCCCGAGGCTGCCGGAGCTCCAGAGCCCTTTGGACACCGCTCCCAGGGCTGCACAGGCTGCAGTTGTTGGGTGGGTCTGTGCAAGGTCAGGGGCTGGACTGGCTGATCCCAATGGGCCCCTGCAAGACCAGCCACTCCTGCAATTCTCACCCTTTGGCTCAGCCTTTGTGTCCCCTTGAGGCACTGGCAGAGCTGCTGGGGACAGGGCAGGAGCGGTGACAGCCCCAGTGTTCCCTTGTGTGTGACACCCCAGCAGTGACAGCCCCAGCGTTCCCCTGTCTGTGACACCCCAGCGGTGACAGCCCCAGCGTTCCCCTGTCTGTGACACCCCAGCAGTGACAGCCCCAGCGTTCCCCTGTGTGTGACACCCCAGTGGTGACAGCCCCAGCGTTCCCCTGTGTGTGACACCCCAGCAGTGACAGCGCCAGCGTTTCCCTGTGTGTGACACCCCAGTGGTGACAGCCCCAGCATTTCCCTGTGTGTGACACCCCAGCAGTTACAGCCCCAGTGTTCCCCTGTCTGTGACACCCCAGCCGTGACAGCCCCAGCGTTCCCTCCCTGCAGTCGCTCCAAGGGAAGCGTCCAGAGCCGTGTCCAGTCCATGGAACTGAGCGGCCACTGCCCACCCCGGCCTGGGCTGATGTGGATTCCTCTGCACACAGCTCGGGGAAGGTCCCCTGGCCACCTGCACAGTGCCACAGACAAGTGTCAGACACAGTGACAGGGCTCTGCCCAGAGCTGACAGGGGGAGTTATTTCAAAAAGGAAAAAAAAAAACCAAAAGAAAACTAAGAAAACTCAAACAAAAGCATGCAAAAAAAAAAATTAAAAAAAAAATATAAATCATCACCTAAACAAGAAAAAAAAATAAAAAGAAGAAAAAAACAAACAAAAAGACTCCAAAATCCAGAAAAAGCAAAACAAACAAATCAAAGCAAAATAAAGAACAAAAAACCAAAACCAACTAAGAAAAAAAACCCCAAACCAAAAGGAGAAAAAGAGAACTCCCCCCAGCAGACTTGTCTTGTCACACCTTCACTTGTCACACCTGCACTCACACCACACTTGGGGCTGCAAAAAATGAGGATTCATTGGGCACATTTGCAGGAAAGCAGGTTTAGGACAGGCTCTCAGCAGAACTGTTCTCAGCTGAGCCAAAAAGGCCCCTTTGGCAGCTGCAGGGCCATTGGAAATGCAGAGCCTCAGCCCACAGGGCAGAAAAGGGCTCTGAGTTCCCCTCCCCTGACACTAAACCCTGTTCCCAGGCTGCTTCACACTCAGGATTCTTCTGGAGGACTGCGCAAACCTGAGAGTGGGCTCTGGCTTCTCCGTGTTGGGTGTCCTAAAGCTGCCTGGGAGAAGGAATTTTGGGTCAGCTCCGCTGGCACAATCCCTCCTGGCGCAGGGCACAGTGCCTGGAAGGGCTTTGTGTGCCGAGGCTTTGCTGCAGCCAAGGAAAGCTCCTGGCTCAGGGTCACCTTTGCTGCTCAGCCAGAGCCCCGAGTGCCCAAGCAGCAGCAGAGAATGGCAGCATTGCCACGGGCTGGCACAGGAGGGGAGATTTCCCCCTGGAGAGAGGCTCCTGTTCCAGTTGTTGCATTCAGGCAGCTGCAGATCCCTCAGCTTTGGCTGCACAGCAGCTGGAAATGCAAGTCCAGGAGCTCTGTCCATGGCCAGCCCCAGCAGGTGACAGCAAGGACAGGGCCCTGGCAGCGGGACATTTGCAGGGAGCGCCTTCAGCAAGCGCTGGGGGCTGGGACTGTGTGCAGAAAACGCCCCGGGGGTCTCTGCAGCCAGGCAAAAGGAACAAAGTTTCTGTTGCAGAGCCTCCCTGCTCCAGAGCCGCAGCTGCGAGAGCGGGGCAGCTGCCGGGATCGCTGTGCCCGGGACGGGCCGCAGGTGGGGGTTCCAAGGGGCTCGGCCGGAGCAGCTTTTTGTCCCGGGGCACCGGGGGCATTGCCGTGGGGTTGAGGTGCCTGGGAGGGCGCAGCAGGACAAGGTGGCAGTGGTTGATTTGTGGATTTGTTGTTGGGATGTTTTGTTGGCGGCCCCGGGCGGGCTGTGGGAGCCGGGAGCGGCCGGCCGGGCCCGGAGCCGCCCCTCGGGCCGGGAGCCCCCGGGCAGAGCTCTGTGCTCGGGGCCGAGGCCCGGGCGGCCCGGGCAGCGCTCGGCGGCCCGTGGGCCCCCGGCGCAGGCGGGTCCGTGTGGCCGGGCCGGCCCAGCCGTGTCCGCAGCGGGCTCCGAGGGGAGCGGCCCGGCCCGGCCGTGGCCGTGCGGGGCCTGCCGGGGCTCGGGGGCCGGGCCGGGCCGGGCAAAGGCTGAGCGAGAGCGGGGGAAGCGCTGGCACAGAGGCCCCGGGCTCGCCGTGCCCCGCTGACCGCGCAGCCGGGCTCGGGGGCCGCCTCGCTCGGAGCCAGCCCCGGCTGCGGGGGTCTCCGGGGCTCGCTGGGCAGGGGGCAGTGGGGGCTGCCGGAGCTCTGTGCCCGGGGCTGGGCGCGGCTGCCGAGGCAGCGGAGGATGCAGGGTCCCCGCACGCTGGGGCTGCCTCTGCCCGGCCCAGGGGCTGCGCTGTCAGCCCAGAGCCACGTGGGGATCGCCCGGCACCGGCAGGGCTGGCAGGGAAACCGGCAACGGGGGAAGCAGAAACGGGCAATACGAGAGCTGGGGGTGCTCCAGAAGCCTGGACATGTTGGGAGCATGGACAGGGGGAAACCATGGATACCCCAGGACCCTGAAACAGGGACTCCAGACAGTGCTGACCCTGGGACGCCTGTGGTACCAAAGTGGTGAGCCCAGAGAAGGGGAACCTGTGGGATTGCCAGGAGCCCCAGCAGCCCAGAGAGAGGAACACCCATACAAACTTGACCTGCAGCAACCCAGACAGGAGCAGCCTCCAGGAGCGCAAAGTGGGGAGACCAGACATGGGAAACCCAGGGTTGGGTTTTTCTGCTGAATCTTGGTCATTTGTGTATTTTGGGGGACAGAATCTCAGTGTTTTGGAGGTTTCTATGGGCACCAGATTCCCAGTGAGTTCTAGAGTATGGAGGTACAGGTGCCCAACACTGGAGCTGCAATACCTCAGGGCAAAGGTGACCAGGGTCAAAGAGAGACAACCCTCTGAGTATAATGGTCTCAGCCATCAGCATTTCCAGGCTCATGTTAATGCAGCAGGTTTCATTGGTATCACCCAGTTCAGTGCTGGTTTTTCCTTGTATGTTCTCCCCCTAGAATGTTCTCCCCTCTCTTGTCCCCTATTGGTCCTGCTTTACTGCAATGCTCCGCCCCTGTTACCTCATTGGTTCCCCAGTTGGCTGCCCCTCCTCTGCACCACTTGTGCTCAGTTCCCATTGGCCCTGGACCCTCAGCTCCACCCCTTTCCCCCCTTTAAAACCCTGTGTCCTCAGCTCCATTTTGTCTCTGTCCCTGGCTTTTCTTCATTGCCATAGACTGTGTTTGGAGCTCTGCACAGAGATCCATCTCTGGACTTGTCTGTCAGCAGCTTAAGCAAGTGTGCTCTGGGCTCTGGGTGTGCAGGTTGCTCACAGAGTCTCGTTGTGGATGTGCTGCAACACTAGACATGGACTTGGGCAGGAGGAACCACCTAACCCAATGTGCTCATCCATTGTATTTTTCCCCAAACCAGGATTTCCCATTCCCAAACCCTGGCTGGATGGAGGGGGAGGCTGCGAGGAAGAGGAAGATGCCCTGGGACACCCAGGCAGGTGAGGAGGAAGTCAGTGCCCCTTTCCCCCTCTCTCCTGCTCCATCTCCCAGCCCAGCATGGCCCAAAGCTGCAGGACAACCCTGCTGCCAATGCCATCCTGCTGGGGACACTGGGGGGATGTCCTTCTTCCTTCTTACATGGAGGCTAATCCCATCCTCTCTTTGTACTCCCTCCCCCAGACAAGCAGCTGATGATGGAGACCAGGGAGGCCACATCCCCACAGAAGAACCTCGTGGAAGAGAAGCCCTTCAAGTGCGCAGAGTGTGGGAAGAGCTTCAGGCAGAGCTCTGACCTGATCCGCCACCAGATGATCCACACCGGGGAATGGGCCTACGAGTGTGGGGAGTGTGGGAAGGGCTTCAGCTGCAGCTCCAACCTCCTCACCCATCAACGCACCCACACTGGGGAGAGGCCCTACGAGTGTCCTGAGTGCCAGAAGAGGTTTCTGAACAGCTCCGATCTCCTCAGGCACCAGCGGATTCACACCGATGAGAGGCCCTTCTGCTGCCCCGACTGCGGGAAGGGCTTCAAGCGCAACTCCCACCTCATGAGGCACCGGCGCACCCACACTGGGGAGAGGCCCTATGAGTGTCCCCAGTGTGGGAAGCGGTTTCACACCAGCTCCAATCTCCTCCTGCATGAGCGGATTCACACAGTGGAGAGGCCCTTCCGCTGCCCCGACTGCGGGAAGGGCTTCAAGCGCAACTCCAACCTCGTCAGGCACCGGTGCATCCACACTGGGGAGAGGCCCTACAAGTGTCCCCAGTGTGGGAAGAGCTTCAGTCGTAGCTATCACTTGACCAAACACCAACAGAGGCATCGGTAATGGAAGCCCTGCAAATGCCCCCACTGCAGTTCACTGCTCTAGCTTCATCCCCCATGGGAGGACATGCATTAGGAAGAGCCCTGATGATCCATGTTCCCCATGATCCATGCTGGGAAGACCATGGGAATACCTTTTCCTGCCCCTGCCAATGACATGGTGTGGGATTGAAGAACATGAAGGTCTGGCCATGGCCGTGTCATTACATTCACTCCCACCTCAGGTCATTGCCAGGGACAGGAAAGAGACTCTCTCTCTCTCTCTCTCCCCCTGAGGAGAAGGGTGTCCTTTCCAAGCAGGGGAAAATACATGGCCGGAAAAAGACAGTCACAGTGTCTTTTTTTTTTGTTGTCATTTTCCCTGTAAACAGTTTCTCTTACTTCTTCTGTTATAAATATTGTTCCTGTTCCTGTTTGTTGCTTATCTCATTTCTGTTCCCAATAAATTGTTCTTATCCCAGCCCGGGATCTTTGCCTTTTGTGCTTTCCATGGGAGGCGGAAGGGCAGTGAGGGCAGTGTGGTTATAGCAGGAGCAGGAAATTGGGGAATCCCATTCCTGAACCCTGGCCTGAGGAAACCGAGCATCCCAGCTGGTTCCAGCCCTGGTGGCCATGGCAACAGCCTTGGGAGCAGGTCCCTGGCTGGGGCTGTGGGAACCTCTTCACTCTGGTGCCCAGGGACAGGAGTGGAGGGAACGGCTGCAGCTGAGTCGGAGCAGGCTTAGGTTGGATGTCAGGAAAAGGTTTTTGCCCAGAGGCTGCTGGGGCCCTGCCCAGGCTCCCCAGGGAAGGGTCCCAGCTCCAGGGCTCTCTGAGCTCCAGCAGCCTTTGGACAGCGCTGCCAGGCCCAGGCTGGCATTGTTGGGGTGTCCTGTGCAGGGCCAGCAGCTGGACTCAAGGATCCTGATGGGTCCCTCCCAGCTCAGCCAATTCTGCGGTTCTGGGATCCCATGATCCTGGGGATGGGACTGCCAATGGTTGCTATGGGAACGGGCTCTGTCTGCAGGCCTGAGCTGGTGTCCATGGCAACCACCTCTGGCATGGGGTCTCCATGGAGTTGCCAAGGGCCTGAGCATAGCAACAGGGGTCTGGTGATGGTTGCCATGGAAACTGACCATAGCAACAGGGGACTGTTGATGGTTACCATGGAAACTGACCACAGCAAGAGGGGGTTGATGATTGTCCCCTGCTAAGGCTCAGATTTGTCACAGGTCCTCAGAGGGGTTCCATGGGGACTTTCCAAGAGTCTCCAGGGTGTTCAAGAGCTGGAATGTCACAGGCAGAGGCAGGGTCTCCATGGAGACCGCCCAGGGCTTTCTGGGGATGGTAAAGAGCCGTGTGGTCACAGGCAGTCACAGCCATTCCATGGTGACATCCCAGGGGGCCTTGGGCTGCAAAGGCACCGATCTGTCACAGGCACTCATGGGGGCTCCACGGTGATATCCCAGGAGTCCCCAGGATGCCCAAGAGCCGGAATGTTCCAGACACTCACAGGGGTTCCTGTCATGGGCAAAGTGGGAGATTCAGGCCAAAGCTTTATTTCTTTATTGGAGAAACTCCTGCTAAGAAGTTAGGTGGAGAAATGACATCAAAAACCCACCATGGATCCTCAAACACCTGCAAGGCCCAAGACTTCACAAATTCCTTCTAAGAGAGGAGACTGGGAGTAGCTGGTTTCAATCCCAGCCCCAGAATTTCTCAAAGGTTTAAATATAAAAGATTGGACAGGTGGAATTGAACCTTAGCTCACAGGGGCTCAGCAATAGCAGGGGTTATGGGATGTCCCAGAGGCGGCTGTGTCACAGCAGCACCTCTGTGGCTGTGTCAGAGAGGCACAGAGCAGCTGTGATGTCAGCAAGGGGCTGTGTGACAGCACAGAGAGGGTGGTGTGAAGTCACAGATTGGTCTATTACATCACAGAGTTAGTTGTGAGATGTCACTGAGCAGCTACAGCACCACAGAGGAGATTCTGTGACATCACAGAGCAGGCTGTGGCGTCATGGCATGGCTGTGTGGCATCATAGAGCAGGCTGTGAGGTCAAAGTGTGTGCTGTGACATAACAGAGTGGCAGTGTGACATCAAAGAGAAGGTTTTGTGACATCACTGGCGGGTTGTGACATCACAGAGCTGTCTGTGACATCATAGAGTAGGGTGTGAAGTGATAAGGCAGATCCTGCCATGATAAAGCGTGGTTCTGTGACATCAGAGTGTGGGTTGTGACATCACTGGGTGGCTGTGAAACATCATAGAGCAGGCTGTGACATCATGGAACAGACAGTGACATCACAGGGTGACTTTGTGACATCACAGAGTCTTCTGTGACATCACATAGAAGCTGTATGACATTCTAGGGTGACATCCCAGAGTTGGCTCTGTGACATCAGAAGGGTGCTGTGTGACGTCCCAGAGTGGGCCGTGACATCACAGGAGGGCTGTGTGGCATCATAGGGGCTGTGTGAGGTCACTGGGGAGGTCACTCTGCTCTGTCCCCCCTCACAGTTCCCCCCAGAGCAGTCCAACCCTGGTCATGCACAGTGGGGTCCCCTCTGCCCCCCGGGTCCCCCCGGTGCCGCAGCCTCCCCATGAGGATGTTCCACGAGATCGACCCCAGAGCCTGACACGGGGACGGGGGGCCACAGATATGGGGGTGGGACAGGGGGACAGGGACCCCCCAGCAGCGTCCCCGTGTCCCCCAGGGCCAGAGCCTGGGCCAGGGCTCCTTCACCCTGTTATGATCGAGGCCTTGAGAGCGCTGAAAAAATCCCCAGCAAGGGATCAGCAAAAACCAGATTTAATATTAAGGGACAGCAGCACAAAGTTCCTTGGCAAGAGTCACTCTGCTCCTGACTGGACACTTTAGGCACACCAAGGAAACAAAGCACCAAGAAAACCAAACAGAATCCAGGCAATCAAACCAGAAATGAACCGAGAGCTGTCCCTCTGTGTGTCTGTGTGTGATACAAGGGCAGTGAGGGCAAGGATAAAAGGAATACGGCCCGGAAGGTCAAACTTAACAGGACTTAACCTTGACTGATAGCTTAAACTTCACAATTTAGCAAAAGAACGGCACGTAACAGTATTTACCTAACTTAAAATCTATGACTTCACAATTTAACAGAGGAATAACATTTTACAGTATTTAACTCTGCTTATCACATATATTAAACAACTTGGCAAAAGAACAGCTCTTAACAGCATTTAACTTCACTTAGACCTTGTGATTTAACCTCACTTAGAGGCCTGACTGACTCAGCTATCCAAGGCACTCAAACCCCTCAGAGAGCAGCATTTCTGCCACATTTCCCCAGCACAGGCACTCCTGTGTGCACACAGACACAAAGAGTCAGTGCAAGGCACCTGCGAGGAATTCCCCTGAGGGCAGGGAATGCTCACTGCTGATGCTTTGGCATCTCCCCAGCGGGTGAAGGGTTGAGCCTGGAGGAGTGGGGGGATCAGCCCAGGCTCTGTCATTGTTTGGGATCCCCGAGTGCAGCAAACGGGAGAGTTCCCAGCTGGGAGAGGCCCCACTCAGAGGGAGTCGCTGGCCCAGGAGAGCTCCAAGGGCTCCTTTTGGAGCGCTGTTTGCAGGGCCCCACGAGAGGGGCTTCAGTCCCAGCAATGGTTCATCCTGGCCACACTTGGCATCAGCAGCTTTCTCTGGCAGTGTGAGAACAGGGATGTTGTGCCACTGATGGAACAAAACCAGTTCCCAGGGCTGCTCCTAAAGGAGCCAGGAGCTGTTTGGGCAGCAGCAGTGCCTGGAGCAGACAGTGTTTGTGATGAGCTGCAGAGGAGCTGAGCCCAGGGGCTGTTGGCCAAGGCCGAGGCCCAAGGAGCATTTCTCAGCTGGCAGGGCGGCCTGAGAAGGGGAGGGGGGAATGCAGCAGCACAGGGCCATGGAACCAAGGGAGCCTTGTGACACTGTGGGGTCTCATGGAATCATGGAGAGCACTGTGACATTGCTGGGCCTCATGGAACCAAGGGGACTGTACTGATGCTGTGTGGCCCCATGGAATGTAGGCATCACTGTGACACTGAGAGGTCCCATCAAACCAAGGGTCCATTGTGACACTGAGTGGCACCATGGGACCAAGGAGACCAATGTGACGCTGAGGGAACTCATGGGATCATGGAGACCATTGTGAAACTATGAGGCCCCATGGAATAGGAAAAGCATTGTGACACTGTGAGGCCTCATGGAACCAGTGAGACCACTGTGATCCTGGGGCTCCGCACAGAGCCAAGAGGACCATTGTAATTCTGCAGGGCTGCAGGGAACCAAAGGTCCATTGTGACACTGCAGAACCTTGTGTCATCAGTGGTCCATTGTGACACTGGGGAACCAAAGGAGACCATTGTGACACAGCAAACCCCCGTGGTCCAAAGGTCCATTGTGACATTGCAGGGCTCAATGAACAGAGGAGTCACGTGACATTGTGGGGAACCACGGAGACCATTGTGACACTGCAAGGCCTCATGGAATCCTTGGGACCATTGTGACACTGCGGGGCCTTATGACACCTGGAGGCCACTGTGACACTGTGGGACCCCATCAAACCTAGGGGCCAGTGTGACACTGCTGGAACCCATGGAATGAAGTCAGCATTATGACACTGTGGGGCCCCATGGAATCAAGGCACCATTGTGACCCTATGGAGCCCAATAAAACCAAGGGAACACAGAACAGGTTTGCCTGGTTTGGCTTCCCATGGACTGCCTGACTGGTCCAGCTGACCTTGGCATGTTGAGGGTCACTTTTCATCTGCTGCTGAAACACTGGGGCTCTGTGTTTCCTTCCTGTGGAAAAGAACTGTCCTTCTGCTCCAGGCACCAATGGCCAGAATTGAGGTTTCACCTCCAAATTTCCTTATATCCAGGGATTGTTCCCATAGGAATATTGCCAGGACAAGTCTGCCTGGCAGTGGTTTCAAGCTAGTTAGGTCTCATCCATCCCCAAAACACTGGGGAAGGCTCCATGCTTTCCTTTCTATGGGAAAGAATTGTTCTTCTTGTCCAGGTGCCCATGGCCAAAATTGGAATTTCACCTCCAACACTGCCTGTTGTGAGAGACTGGAGGAGTTTGTTGGCTCTAAACATTTCATGTGGGGGAGGAAGGGGCAGGTGCTGCCTTGCCCTGCCCTGGAACCCCAGCACTGCCCTGCCCTGGAACCCCAATCCCCCCAGAGCTTCTATCCCAGCCCAGCAGTGTCTGCCAGTCCCTGGCACAGCACAGGCAATGCTCCACAGCCACCTCTGGAGCCCCCAGCCCAGCTCCTGAGGGACCAAATGAGCCCAAGTCCCACCTGGGCGAAGGGCCCAGGAAGACCAAGGGGTATTTAACGCTGACCACAAGGCAAGCACACATCTTGACCTTACCTCCTCTTGGAATTTCTGTCTGAAGGCCGCTAGAATGTAGGAGCTAGTAGTTCTGTGAGTGCTTCTCTAAAACTTGTCTTCTTCTTTCTTTGTCTACTTCTTCTAATTCTGTCCTCTTGAAAATTTTGAGCAACTTTAAATTGAACAAGCTAAAAGTTTGTGAAGATGAATGGGCCAAGTTAAAGGTTTTAGAAGTGTTTTTTGTTGATTTTCTAAAATTGGCAGTAAAGGCTGTTTTGTTTTTTTGAGCTCCTGAGAATCTCTTATGTGTATTTCTCCAGTGCATCCAAGTCAAAATACATAAACAATTGCAATTCCATTTAAATGTCTCCTTGAGAGAGTTTTTTAGTGGATGGCAGTCAGGGCTTGTCTGTCCTGCATGGCACAGCCCAGGCAGGGCTTTCCCAGCCACATTCCACACTCCATTTCCCAGCCCGAGCTGCTGGTGCCTCTGAGTTGTGCTGCCCCAGCCCCTGGGATGCTCTCCTTGTCTGCCCATTCCCCCATGGGCTCTGGGCAGGGATGGCCTCAGTGGGGGCTGCTGACATCCTCAGCAACTTGGAGGCTGCTGCTGAATTCTACTGCTCCAGAGGCTTGCTCAGCCTTCAGCTCTTCAGTGCAGGAATTCAGTGTCCCAGGGCTCATTAACAGTCAGAACACCTTCACAAGCCAAGCCTCTGGGAATAATTTGATTTAAGTTTTCAAATCCTTTGTGGTTAATTAAATAGATTTAAGTAGTATATTCAAAGTAAATATATTATTTTTACAGAGACAGTGAGAAAAGATTTTTAGGTCCTGCTTGGAGGTTTTTTCCTGTTACTACATTGATTTGTACAATCTCTGATTGACATTGAATCCAAGTACCTCCTCATGCAGTTTGAATAGATTTAAAAATCAAGACGCTTCATGGCTGATAATCAATCAGACTCTGTCCCTACCCCCACCCCACCATTTCCCCCATCCAAGCCCTGGCACTCAGAGCAGCCTTGTGCAAATCTGAGCTGCCTCCAGCACAGGCTGCACCTGCAGCTTTCAGCTCCTTGGCTCCAACTCCCACCTGCTTTCCTTGGAGAAGGAGCTGCCCGAGACACAGAGGGATGTTCATTTCTTGTCAGCCAACAGAGCCAAGGGAAGGCACAGCTCCATCAAATGCAAAAGTCATTCTTCTCCCTGGCTCTGCCCTGCCCCTGATCCCCACAGCCTGAACTGTTTCCTTCAT
This sequence comes from Fringilla coelebs, assembly GCF_963513975.1. Taxonomy (NCBI): domain Eukaryota; kingdom Metazoa; phylum Chordata; class Aves; order Passeriformes; family Fringillidae; genus Fringilla; species Fringilla coelebs. The sequence continues at coordinate 903,396 of NW_028167212.1, read as the reverse complement.
CCCTCCATTGCCAGGGACTTTCTGGGACAAGGGAGCTCTGCTCTGGCTATGGAGGGAGGTCCAAGTGAAGCCCCTGGAGTGGGAACCACAACTCATCAGGTTTGTGTCCTTTGAGGGACCAGGAACTGGTGGGACTCAGAGGTACAGAAAGGTTTCTCTTCATAGCACACATAAAAAATGTGAACATGATAAAATTTAATAAACAGTAAAACCCTTCCAGCAGTTCCTTGTGACATTCCAGCAACATCTGACATACCCACCACCCACAAGGGATTGCCATACAGGAAGGATTTTAGACAAAGACATAGGAACATGTTTTGTAAAAGATAAAACTACAAGTAAGATGCTGTCTAAGGAGTTATTTAAACTCCCCAAAGATTGGGCAACTTCCTGAAGCTCAAAGCATGAACCCAGTCAGGGGCGACAAATTGGAAGGACCAGGAAACAGCTGCACGAGGAAGTCTGGGAGCAAAGGGAAGGACATAAATCCAGCTGCTCTAAATGAAAAGATGTCCATAGACATGGCCATTTAAACAAAAGAGCTGAAAACACATGAAGGTCATAAAATATTAGACTGAATGTTGGTGGCAAAGGTAGCAGGGAAGATCAGTATTTCTTCTCCTGCCATCAGCAGTAGAATCCAATATATCCAGGAAATTCCTGTTCCTGGTGGGAAAACTTTGCCAATTCTCAAAATTACTCAAGTTACCCAGGTAAAAAATATTTCCTTGTATATTATGAAAAGAACAGGTATTAAAGCCTGTGCCCCTTTCCAGGCAGACATCAGCTGTGTGCCCATGAACAGGCAGTGCCACTTGTGCCCTGAGGTGCCCAGCTGGGATTGGATCTCTCCGAGAGCACCTGAGGGAGAGCAGAGCACCATGCGAGCTGCAGGTCCCTGACAGCCCCACAGGGCTCCTGTCCCATCAACATCCGCTCTGCTCCAGCCTGGAACACGGCCTAGCATGGTGCCAGGATCATCAGAGAACTGAGGTGTGTGCTGGAATTCAATGCCCTCCCCATCCTGCAGCAGCCCTGCATTTCCCTGCTCCAGCCTTGGTCTGCAGCACAGCCATGGGGGCTCTTTGGGCTCTTGAAAGTTCCTGCAGCCCCCAAGGGCAGCTGAGCTCTGCCTTTGGCACACTCAGCCCTGCCCAGCACAGGCCATGCTCAGCAATTCCCTGTCTGTGCCTGGCCTTGCTGTCAGCCCCGGCAGCGGCTGCGTGACCCCTTTGTGGCCCTGTGCTGGCCCAGCCATGGTGGCACAGCCCCTGTGCAGGCCCAGCCCAGGCCAGGAGCATTGCGGCTGGGAAGGGCCCCTGTGCCGTGGTGCCCACAGCAGCCTTGGGGCTCTGTGCCCCATGGCCTCCCTGCTGGGCAGCCTCTGCCAGCTCCTGCAGAGCCCATGGCACCTGTGGGCCTGCACAGACAGCCCTGCCCCGGGCTCTGCCGCCCTCTGGGCCAGCAGAGAGGCAGCCAGGGCTGGCCATGGCCGGGAACAGGCCCTGAGCCCCGCAGGAGGATGGAGCTGGGCCATGGCCAAACTCAGCCCAGGGCAAAGCTGGGCTCAGCAGCCAGGGCTGCCAAGGGCTGGGGACAGAGGCTGGCACTGACAAATGTCCTGGGCACCCTCCCTGCTCTGTCCGTGCCCCCAAGGGCACAGAGCAGCCTCTTCTCTGGGGCACTTGCCTGTTTTCAATGCCTTGCACAGGCGCTGGCCCTGCCCCACAAGGCCTGGCCTGAGTCCTGCCCCTGCACGCTCAGCCAGGCTGAGATGGACACTGATGGTGTCTGTGCCAGGCTGTCTGAGCCCAGCCCAGCTCCCTGCAAGCTCTGCCAGCTGCCCTGAGCTCTGGGCAGCACCAAGGGCCTCTGGCCAGCCCAGCCCAGCCGGCTCTGGCCCCACAGCTCTGCTCAGGCCAGGCTGCTCTGGGCACTGGCCCCACGGCCTCAGCCCCTGGCAAGGGCACAGCAGCAGCTGCAGCTGCCACAGGACTCAGCCCCAGCCACGGGGGAAGGTGCTTGGCCAAGGCACAAGGAGGCTCCCTGGATGCCCTGCTCCCCTCTGGCTGAGGTGCTGAGAGCTCTGCAGCCCCTGCTGCCATCCCATCTGCCCAGGGCAGCACAAGAGCCGTGGCCTTGGGGCCCTCCAGAGCTGCTCCTGCTCCAGGCCCAGGGCCCATCCCAAAGCTGGGGCAGCCACAGAGCTGTGCCCATTTCTGTTCATTGCTGCTCTGATGGGGATGTATCCTCAGCCACTTGGAGGTTGCTGATGAATTTTACTACACCAGAGGTGTGTTCTTTCTTGAGCTCTTCAGTTCAGGAATTCAGGTAGAAAAGCTCATTAACATTTGTTCAAAATAAACAAGCAAGAAAAGCCCCATGGAATCACAGAAGCAGAGCAGTGATTCTTCCCCCGTTGTCAGCACTGCTTGGGCAGCACAGTGTTAGGTCACAAGAACTGGCTGCCCAGGGAGGTTGGTGAGTCACCATTCCTGGATGTGTTTAGGGAAAGACTGGATGTGGCACTCAGTGCCATGGCCTGGGTGACAAGGTGGTGTTGGGTCCCAGGCTGGACTTGATGCTCTCCAAGGTCTTTTCCAGCCTGGTTGATTCTCTGATGATTGTGACACTGCAGGGCCCTAGGGAAGCAAAGGGCCATTGTGACACTGCGGGTCCTGGTGGCACGAAGAGGATCATGGTGACACTGTGTATGAGATGGCAGCAGAGCCCAGGGGCCATTGTGCCACTGTGGGGCTGAATGGAAGCAAGGAGTCCATGGTGACAGTCTGGGTCCTGGTGGAACCACAGAGGCCACCATGACACTGCAGGGCCTTGTTGAACCAAGGGGCCATTGTGACACTGGGAACCAAGGAGACCGTTGGGAGAGAGCCTGGGGACAATGGAATCAAGGGGCCATTGCTCCAGTGCAAGTACTCTGGGAACTGAGGGAACATTTGTGACACTGTGGTGCCCCCTGGAACTAAGGGTCCCTGGTGACACTGCAGGATCTTGTGTCACCAGGGATCCATTGTGACACTGCAGCACCAAGGAATTAATTGTGGCACTCTATGGCTTCATGGAACCAAGAGGTCACTGTGACCTTGTGGAACCATGCAGAGCACTGTGACAGAGCAGGACCTAATGTCATGATGGGGCCATTGTGACACGGCAGGGCCCCCTGGAACCAAGGGGCCAGTGCTGCTTCTCAGGGACTGATAGAATGAAGGAAACATGTTTGACACTGTGGTGGACCTTGTGACCAAGAAGCCATTATTACAATGTGGAACCAAGGAGAGAATTGCTGTACTGCCAGACCTCATGCAACCAAGGATCTGTTGTGACCCTGCAGGGCCTTGGGGGGACCAAGGGCCATTTTGACACTGCAGGGCCCAAGGATCCAAGACTTTGTGACACCACACTGTGCCATGGAACAAAAGGGACATTGTGACACTGGGAGGCCTCATGGAATCACGGAGACCATTGGGACACTCTGGGACCTCATGAAACTGTGGTGACACCAAGTGTTCTGGGAGTATTGATTTGCTGGAGGGTAGGACAGGGGACCTGGACAGGCTGGATCCAGGGGCCAAATCCAACAAGGTGAGGTTTAACAGGTTTTCCCCTGTGCTCAGTTCTGGTTGGTCAGTACCTCCAGTGCTGTATCCAGTTCTGGGCCCCCCAATTTAGGAAGGACATGGAAGGGCTGGAGCGTGTCAAGAGAAGGGCAATAAGGCTGGTGAGGGGTCTGGAACACAAGTCCTGTGAGGAGAGGCTGAGGGAGCTGGGGTTGTTTATCCTGGAGAAGAGGAGGCTCAGCAGAGACAAGGCAGGGTAATGGCACAGGTTGGAGTTGATGATCTCCAAGGACTTTTCCAACCTTGCTGATTCCGGGATTCTCAGAAGCCATCCTTGGAGCAGATTCTCCTCCTAGGCCCCAAAGGCCATCCTGTCAGTCCTGCAGAGCCTCTGCAGCTCCTCCTCATTGCCCAGAACAAGGAGCCCCAGAGCCAGACACAGCAGCTCAGATGTGCCCCCCTGGCCTGGGGTGCCTGTGGCAAGGGAGCAGCACGAGGCACTGCAGGAGCCTGCAGACAATTCCTGCAGCACTTGTAGGATGATCCTGCTCCCCAAGGGATGTTCCCATGGTGCCAAGTCAGGAACTGCAATGGGGAGTGGGGCCAGAGAGGAAAGGGCAAACAGGGATGAGCTGTTTGCAGGGGAGGGAGCAGGGGTGGGAAAGAGGAAGAAATTTGTAGAAGGAAGAGTAAAGAAAGCAAAGGTGAAGCCAATGAAATGGTCAGGACAGTTTGGGGGTGGCTACCAGGCAACCCTGGCTCTGAGCAACAGTGTCTGCAGTGGGACAGGAAATTCCCAGCTGATGGGAACAAATTTTCTGGCTGACTGCAGAGGTCAGGACAAAGCTGAGTCGTTTCCCTGGAGTCCCCCAGCCATTGCTGACCCCGGGGGCTGATGGCATTTGTGCTCCCTCAGGTTCATGTCCCCACACCAGCAGCATGGGGGTGCTCACGCCTGCTCTGTGCAATGCAAACAGGGGCTCCTGAGCGTGTCTATGCCTGCAAGGATGGGGCAGCTGTGTGAGCTGGGGGAGAGACCTGGTCTGCAGAGGGGGGATCTTGTTGGCAGCTCCATGAGGACACTCTGGGACACTGCCCTGGGCTGTCCAGCGCACTGGGGCTGGATCAGACCCTGCTCTGCTGCTCCTTCCCATCTCCCCCAGGGCCCTTGCAGAGCACCAGCCATGCTGTTTGCCCCCACCCTGCCCACAGCCACCCTGGGGCTGCTCATGGGGGTTTTCTGTGCTCAGCATTGGACTGGGTGTGTCTTGAGAGAGCCTGGGCAAGGAGCCTGGAGCCGCCAGGGCCTGGCCCGAGGTGTCAGTGCTGCCCCAGCAGTGCCCATGGCCTGTCCCTGCTGCAGCCCTGGCACTGCCACCCCAGGACTATGCCTGGCCCCGAGGGCACTCAGGCCCTACAGCAACATCCCAGCCACCAGGGCAGCGGGGCAGGACCACGGCAGCAGCACTGGCAACACCAAGTGCTGTTGCTTCTGGGCACAGCTGCTGTGCCTGCACTGATCTGCCCCCAGCTCTGCACACAGACATTGCTGCTGCAGCTCCAGAGAAGACAACAAAAGGGCATCTCTGCAGAAGTATTTGCTGGGAGATCCTTTAGTTCATTTAAAGCCACCAAGAGCGCAGCCCTTCATTGACACAGTCTGTGGTCACAGGGAAGGTGGAGAGAAACAAAATGAGAAATGGTACAAACAATGACCTTTCTTTGTGGACAATATGAAAAAACTAAAACAAAGGGAAAGAACCTCCAAAATGAAGTTCAACAAGAAGTATCAAAGATTACTTTTATTACAAGTGATTTTCAGAAATAGACCAGCAGTTTATTGTTCCTGAAAGCATCCAGTCATCAGTCTCCTCACAGCAGCCTTGAGCTCCTGGTTCCTCAGGCTGTAGATGAGGGGGTTCAGGGCTGGAGGCACCACCGAGTACAGAACTGACAGGGCCAGATCCAGGGATAAGGAGGACATGGAGGGGGGCTTCAGGTAGGCAAATATGCCACTGCTGACAAACAGGGAGAGCACGGCCAGATGAGGGAGGCAGGTGGAAAAGGCTTTGTGCCGTCCCTGCTCAGAGGGGATCCTCAGCACGGCTCTGAAGATCTGCACATAGGAGAAAACAATGAACACAAAACATCCAAATAATAAACCGGCACTAACAGCAAGAAGCCCAAGTTCCCTGAGGTGGGATTTGGAGCAGGAGAGCTTGAGGATCTGTGGAATTTCACAGAAGAACTGGCCCAGGGCATTGCCATGGCACAGGGGCAGGGAAAATGTATTGGCTGTGTGCAGCAGTGAATAGAGAAAGGCACTGGCCCAGGCAGCTGCTGCCATGTGGGCACAAGCTCTGCTGCCCAGGAGGGTCCCGTAGTGCAGGGGTTTGCAGATGGACATGTAGCGGTCGTAGCACATGATGGTGAGGAGGAAATACTCTGTTGTACCAAAGAAAACAAACAAAAAGAGCTGTGCAGCACATCCTGTGTAGAAGATGTTCCTGGTGTCCCAAAGGGAATTGTGCATGGCTTTGGGGACAGTGGTGCAGATGGAGCCCAGGTCAGTGAGGGCCAGGTTGAGCAGGAAGAAAAACATGGGTGTGTCAAGGTGGTGGCTGCAGGCTATGGCACTGATGATGAGGCCGTTGCCCAGGAGGGCAGCCAGGGAAATGCCCAGCAAGAGGGAGAAGTGCAGGAGCTGCAGCTGCCACGTGTCTGCCAATGCCAGCAGGAGGAAGTGGCTGATAGAGCTGCTGTTGGACATTTGCTGGGGTTGCACATGGGGACCTGTTCATGAAGAAAGGACAGTGACAAGTCAGGAGAGGCTGCTTTGAGCCAATCCTGGGCCATTCCCTTTAGACTGTTCCACTGGAGCTCACTCACACTTGTTCCTGCTCTAGGAAAACCTTCCCCTAGGTCCCTGCCTGAGCTCCAGTTATGCTGGCTGAGTGTGCCAGGGGCAGCCAGGTCTGGGTGTGGGGGCTCTTGAGGAGCCATCCCTGCCCCACTGCCCTGGGTTTGTGGCCCTGTGGCAGAGGGACAATGCTGGATATTCAGGATTTGTCAGGGGAATCACTCCTACTGCAGAAAGGCTTGGAAGCATCTGCAGTCCCAGATCTATAAGACAACGACGGCAGGACTTAGTTTTAGGTCTTGTTTTCCTACCCATACATAATTCCTGGCTCTCTGAGGTCAGAAGTCCCCAGCATTTCTGCTGCACTCAAAGCTTGCCACTGAGAGATGGGAGAGGAAAAGGATTCCCTGTGGCTGAGGGGCTGGATGGGCTTGTTCCCAGCTGCCCTGGCTCTGCACCGTCGGCTGCAATCAGAGCACAATCACACTCCTGGGTCTCCTTGGGATACTCCAAGAGGCTGGAATTCCAAGAGATCCAGGCAAAGATTTGCACCCAGGAGGGCAGCTCAGAGCTTGGAAGGGCACAGCAAGGAGATCCCTGACTGTGCCCATGATGGGATCTCAGGGAGGAGGCTCAGCTCATTCCCCTTTCCAATGGACTGCTTTGTCCACAGCCCCACATGTGCCAGGGAAGCTTGGTCACCCCATTCCCATGGACACCCCTGCCTGGCAGGAGTGCCAAGGGCAGTGCCTGACTCAGCTGCTGCAAATGCCAGAGCGTCCCTGAGAGCAGCAGATAACAGTGACAATATCAGGGCAGTGCAGAAACAAGAGAAGATGTTGTGGCGCTGTGCCTGAGAGGGCAGGGCAGAGTCAGCCGGGCACTCAGGACAGTGTTCCCGTACCCAGCTGTGCCTGCCACCTCCCACACACCAACAGTGCCCTCCTGCCCCCAGCACTGCTCTCTTCAGCCCCCTCTCCTTCCCTGGGCATCTCCCTGGGCCTGGACATTCCTTCCTGAGAGAAGCCTTGTTCCTGCCAGCGCTCACAGAGCCCGTCCCACACTGTGTGCCCTGGCCCTAAAAAAACCTGCAGGGCCCTGGCTGGGGCAGGCTCTGTGTGCAGGTGGGCAAGGGCAGCTCAGGAGAGCCCTGCTGGGCCTGCAAAGGTGATGCTGCTGCTGTCCAGGGCTGAGGAGTGGCTGAGGGCCCTCTGAAAGGCTCCCAGCAGAGAGACTGACCACGCAAAGTTACAGTTCTGGAGTCTCTGTAAATGTTCAAACATTCACTTGGATGATCCTGTGTGTCCCTTTCAACTCAGAATGTTCTGTGATTTTGGGATTACAATTCCTGTTCTGCTTCTCTCATCCCCCTGTTGTCTATAATCCAAAGAGAAAAAAAAACCCTGCAGCAGTGTGAGAACAGTAAAGGAAAAAACATTAATTGTAAGCTTCCAGGTGTCCCAGTGGGGATGGGGCACACCCGGCCCCTGATTTCAACAATTGATTAAGGTTGATTAATTAGGATATTTAACAGGAACATCCAATAGGATATTCAGTTTCCCCTGTTACACACCCCTGAGTCAATCCATTGGAGTAGGTCCAAAGGCTTCTTTGCCTTCACTTTTTGTTGAGACTGCTCACATTCTGGTCAATAAAAAAAATGTTCTTGTAGGTTCTCTTCCTGATAATAAGTCTATTTAATAATAAGACTGATAATAAGACAGTATTTCAGGAATGTATTTAGACAGTGACCTGGTTTGAAAAGGAAGTGAGTTTTTTTGGAGAAAGACCATGAGAGACAGCATATTGTTCGAAAAGCTAAGAGAAAGTTTAGGAAATATACTAGAGTTAATTAAGGATTATGTATATGGAAATATATAATAGTAGTTTAATGGAGTTTATAAAGAGTTTAATAGAGTTAAGTAAGGACTATATTTTTACAACTATATAATAGTAATTTATAGAGCTTTGAAGATATGAAAATGTATAAAATGCAAAAATCTTTTTGCCATCACCCCAACTTTCCCTCCTTCTCCAAGCAGGAAATTGAAATCACTCTCAGGAAAGCTCCCGATCTTTCCAGCAATCCCAAGCTTACCTTTTTTGGGAGGTGCCCTCTGGAGCTGTGCCCAGGCTGGTCTGAGCTGGGAGCAGCCCTGCCCGACCCAGCCCCTCTCAGCAGCACCTGCCCTGCTCAGGGCGGCTCCTTCCCCCACAGCTTCTCCCCAGTGCTGGGAGCAGCTCCCTGGGCCAGCTGAGAGCTGTCCCTGGCAGGCAGCAGAGTCCCTGCCCCAGCACAGCGCCCTGGGCTGCAGGACAGCCCTGGGCACCCCTGGCTGCAGCCCTGGCTGCTCAGCCCTGCAGCAGAGCCTGGCAACAGGAGCTGCCTTGGGCTGTGCCTGGGCTGGGGCAGCAGGGAAAGCCAGCCCTGCCCTAGGGCCACAGCCCTGCCCTGGAGCAGCTCTGAGAGTCCTCCTGAAAGGTCCTCAAAGCTGTGGGATGTGCCAGCTCCAGGAGATCCCTGCAGGAACTGCAGCTTTTCTTCCCATAGCCAGAGAATGACTGCATCAAACCTGGGATGATTTCTGCTTTAGTGAGCCCTGAGTGAGCTCTGCTCTGTGCTGCCAGCCAAGGCTGAGTTTAACCCCTCTGTGCCCCTGTGCTGTGCCTGGGGTGGCTGCAGGCAGTGCCCCAGCCCTGCTGGGCTGTGCACAGGAGCTGGTCCTGGCCAGAGCTGTGTCTCTGCCATGCTGCCCTTTCCAGGAGCTGCCTCTGGGCCAGGAACTGCCTCTGTGCAGGTTTTTCAAAGAACTTCGGGTTTTGCTTTTGCTTTGGAGTCTCTGAGAGGATTGTGCAATCATGGCCTCCAATTATCTGCTGTAATTAGTCCCTGGAGAGGCTTTGTCAGTAACAACACTCAGTGGGACTCATTAATGCTTCAAGGTACTTGACTTATTTTAAGGTACTTGGTGTTTCCCTTTGGATATAGACTCTGGGAAAGGTTTGTGCAATCATGGCCCCAATTATCTGCTTTAATGAGTCCCTTGAGAGCTTTGTACTGACACTCAGTGGGGCTCATTAATGCTTTGAGATACTCAAAGTTTTTAAGGTACTTTGGATTTTCCTTTCCTCACTGAGGCTTCTGAGAGGTTTTTGTGCCATCCTGGCCTCCAATTCTCTCCTCCAAGGAGTCCATGAGGAGCCTGTGTTGGGTATGGACCTCAGTGGGACCCATTCATGCTTTGAGACACTTGGGGTATTTACTCTGACTCTGATTCCTGGAAACATTTGTGCAATCTCTTCTCAGGCCCTGAGGTTCAAGAGCTCAGCTCCAAATGCACCATGGGGCTCATTTGTATCAGGCAAATCCTGACAAGCTATGGCTCTGCCTTGATTTCTCTCTGCTCTATTGCAGTTCATCAGGAGGGTTCCTGTAGTGGTTTTGGTTTGCCAGTTTGAGTTTTCTTGGCCAATGCATTAATTAGTGTGGTGGGTTCAGTGTTGGCTAATTACCAGTGTACTCACTAGAATATCCTTACTCATTTCCTGCTGTGAGACAGGTTTAGGAGAAAGGCAAAGTAGGCTCAAAACTTTAAAAGGGTATAAAGAAAAGTTCATTAATAGTAATAAATATTAAGTGTAATAAGAATCAGAACAAAACTGTCAGAACACTTTTCCTCTCCATACAACCTTTTCTTTCTTACTGGGAATGTAAAGAGACAAAACCTAAAATTTTCAGTCAGTTTACCACCTCTACAATAGTATTTCTTCGGTTCACTTAGGGGGAGGAATCTCTCTTACATGCTATGGAGACTACTACATATGAAAACAGTTCTCTCATGGTTCTCAATTTTCATGAATAGCAGCTGGCCCGAAAATCTGCTATTGTGAATTCCTTCCTATTTTTTCACAGCTTTTCCCACAGCTGTGTTTATGGGCCATGTCAACTTAAGGAGTATTAGCTTAAAGATGAGCTGTTTAAGAGCAAAGGTTCTCTTCATTATTTTCTGAAATCATCTTAATCTCCGGGAAGAGAGATCTTTTCCTTGTCTCCCTGAGGCACAGGGTCTCATCACTCTTCTCTCTTTCTCTGTACAAACTTCTCATGAAATCACAGCTACTTCAGCATTTGTTTAATTTAACATGGAGGCCTTTGCTGAAAAGTCATCTCCCCGTACTTTTCAATGCTTTATAGGGAAAAAGAGAGTCTGATGTATCAATTACATCCTTCTCCATAGCTTTACAAGAGGATTTCAGCCCAAAGATCAAGGCATCTCATCATCCCTCCTATCTGGGACTCAACTTCCTCTTCACTGACCTTGGTGTCTTCATGTTGCTCCTCTATGTGCCTGCACTTTGTCCTTTTCTCTCACTCGAGGGAGGATGGAAGCACTGAAAGAGTTCATATCTCACCTGGGGCCTGCAGATGGTTCCGTGACCCCGGCCGGGCTCAGTCCTTGTGGCCGGAGCTGTTTTACGATGGAGGTTTCTGCAGCGGCTGTGCTGGGGCTGTGTCAGGATGGGCCGCACTGGGGGGAGGGCCAGGATCTCAGCAGCCAGGCCAGAACACAGCAGCAGCACAGCCATGGCTGATGGCTTCTCCTCCCCCAGCCCGGGGGTTGCGGGTGAACCCCAACGATGGCAGAATCTTGGCTGATTCAGCCCAGCCTACTGCTGCTCCTGGGCCCAGTGGATCCTGGCTTGACCCGGGCTGGTGGCAGGGCAGGGCTCAGCAGTGCCCAGATGTTGGCACCTGCAGCCATGGCCTGGACCAGCTTCGGCCCCGCAGCCTCCCCTGCCCTGCCCAGCAGCCGATGGGGCCTGGCGGGGTCCCTGGGAAGGGGCCCAGCCCCACGGCAGGAGCTGCCCGGCCCACCCTGGCTGAGACGGAGGCCAGGTCAGCTTTGTTACCTCTTTGTCAGCCAGAAGGGAAAGAGACCCTTTATGGTATTTTTGGGGTCCCTGGGTGGAAGTAGAAAGAATGAATTTGACTCCATGTTCTTAGAAGGCTAATTTATTATTCTATTCTGTTCTATTCTATTCTATTCTATTTATTCTATTTATTCTATTTATTCTATTATAATATACTATATTTATTATGCTCTACTAAAGCTATTCTAAATAATAGAGAAGGCATACTTACAGAAGGCTTAACAAGATACTAATTAAAAATTCCTTACTCCCTCCTCAGAGTCCGACACATCCTGACTGTGATTGGTCATTAAGGCAAAACAATTCACATATTGGATACACAATCTCCATTCCAAAGCAGCAAAACACAGGAGAAGCAAATGAGATAATATTGTATACCTTTTTCTCTGAGGCTTCTCCGCTTCCCAGGAGAAGAAATCCTGGTGAAGGCATTTTTCCATAAAATATGGCAGTGATAACACTTCCAGGCTTTTTCGTATTTAACATGGGTCTTGACACAGCCATGTAGTTTCCTTAGTGGTTTAACAGATTGTAAGTTCTCAAAGCTAATTACCGAATGTTTTTTTGTCAGACATAGAGGAAACTGCTAGCAGCTTCTCTTAGGACATCTCTTCCATGATGCAAAACCAGCACAACAGCACAGAGCACACAGCTCCTTTGTCCATATGTAGTGGCCATGTGCCCAAGGCCTACAAACTCCTCATTGGGAGGTCTCTGGGCCCTCCCCAAGATGTTTCCAAATGAAAACGTTCAGCTCAGAGTCTGAGAAAATCACCAGAGGAGAGGGCCAGCCTTACCTGTCAGCCCTGGCTACTTTTTTTTGGGAGCAACCCTTGGATATACAGAATTTGGGAGTCCAAATTCTAATTTTGGCCATGGCCCTTGGACATGAAGGCTGCTTCTTTTCATTAGGAAGGAAGGAACAGAAGCCCAGTGTTTCAGGGGAAGATGACAGGCGCCTACCAGAGGCCAATCAGAGCCAGAGCTGGCAGGTTTTGTTTTGAGAGATACCCTTGCATATAGGAAATTTTTTAAGGGAAAGTAGCACGTTTGGCAATTGGCATCTGAAAAGAGGGGCGGTTCTTTTCCACAGCAAGGAAAGCATGGACTCCCAGTGCTCCAGGAGCTGATGAGAGGCAGCCCTTGACATCCCAGCATCAGCCAGACCTGTCAGGTGGCCTCTGGGAGGCTAAGCCAGCCAGACCTGTTCCATGTTCCCTTAGTTCCATGGGGCCCCACAGTGTCCCAAGGGTCCCTTGCTTCCATGAGGCCCTGAGGTGCCATAATGCCCCCTTGGTGACATCAGGCCCTGAAGGGTGACAATGGTCTCCATGGTTCCATCAGGCCCCACAGATCCATAATGGTCTCTGGGTTCCATGAAGCCCTGTTGTGTCACTACAGCCCCTTGGTTCCATGGGCTCCAGTGGTGCCACAATGATCCCCTTGGTGCCATGAGGTAACCACAGTTTCGCAGTGATCTCCATGTGAAGGAAAGGACCCAGCGCCAGTGTTTTAGGGGCAGCCACCAGAGGCCAAGGCCAGCCAGACTTGATGGTACTGGATGATTTTGTCTGGGAGCACCTTTGAATATACAGAATTTTTGAGGTTGAATCCAAATTTCAGACATGGACACCTGGGGGAGAAGGACAGTTCTTTTCCATAGGAAGGAAAGCAGGGAATACCGGTGTTTCAGGGACAGATGAAAGGTGGCCATCAGAGGCCTAGGCCAGCCAGACCTCTCTGTCCTGGCAGCTTTTCTCTGAAAGCAACCCTTAGATATAGGGAATTTCGGATGTGGAATCCCATTTTCAGCCATTTCTGCATAGATAAGAAGGATGGTTCTTTTCCTTGGAAGGAAAGCACCGAGTTCCAGTGTTTGAAAGCAGGTGAGAGGCAGCCCCCAAGAGGCCAAGGGCAGCCAGACCTTTCTGTCTTGGCAGTTTTCACTTGGGAGCAATCCTTGGATGTATGGAATTTTTGAATGTGGAATCCCAGTTTTGGCCATGGGTGCCTGGACATGAAGAAAAAAATCTTTTTATTAGGAAGGAAAGCGCAGAGAGAACCCCAGTGTTTCAGAGGCAGATGAGTGCCCGCCCTCAGGAAGCCAAGGCCAGCCAGACTTGTCAGTCCTGGCAGCTTTTGTCTGGGAGCTATCCTTGGATATAGGGAATGCTGGAGGCAGATGCCCATATTTGGCCATGGCTGCCTGGTCAAGATATTTTTTCCCCATAAGAAAGAAAAGCACATGGTCCCAGTGTTTCAAAGGCAAATGACAGGTGGCCCCGGATGACCAAGGCAGCCACATCTGTCTCTCCTGGCAGATTTCATCTGGGAGAATCTTTGCATATAAGGAAATTTGGAGGAGGAATCCCAATTTTGTCCATGTGCCCCTGGAGGAGGACAGTTCTCTGCCATAGGAAGGAAAGCCCAGGGGCCCAGTGCTTCAGGGGCAGATGAGAAGCAGCCCTCGACATGCCAAGGTCAGCCGGACCTGTCAGGTGGTCCCAGGAGGCCCAACCAGCCAGACCTGTTCCATGTTGCCTTGGTTTATGGAACCCCCCAGTGTCACAATGGTCTCCTTCCTTCCATGAGGATCTGAATTGTTACAATGTTCCCCTTGCTTCTGTAGTGTCACAATGGTCCTGTGCTTCCCTGAGGCCTTGCAATGTCACCATGGCCGCTTGGCTCCCTGTGGCCCTGCTGTGTCACAATGTCTCCTTGCTTCCATGGCCCCCACAGCTTCATCCTTGACCTTTGGTTCCATAGGGATCATGAGCTTCCCAATGGTCTCCTTGATTCCGTGAGGCACCAAAGTGTCACAATGGTCTTTCTGCTTCCATGATGTTCCGTAGTGTCACCATGGTGTCCTTGGATGTGCATTGTCCCAATGGCCCCTTGGTTCCATGAGTTCTGTACTGTCAGCAATGGTTTCTCTGTTCCAACGGGGCCTTGATGTGTCACAACAGCTCCTTGGTTCAGTGATGTTCCAGAGTGTTCTGTATGGAAAATCACACTATGAAAAGCCAGTGTCCATAATGGAGACACAGGAGTCCTTCAACTTTATTGGAATAAAGAGAGAGAATCCATCAGGGCACACGCCCACGGGGTTTTCTCTCTCAAGATTTCAAAGGGCACAGCCTCCTTTTATCCTAAGCTCCTGGTCACATGTTACCCTCTTCATTTCCCCACTGGCTGAGGTACGAGGAAGGTACCTGAACCCCCAACCCCATATTCCCCTCTTGAACCTGTCATTTTAACCCAAAGTTCATAAATTCAAGCTCATGCAGACCCACTTGTTTCAGACTTTTTCAGAAACCCCACTGTTTCAGAAGCCAAGCTGTCAGGGCTCTGTAATAAACCTGTTGCTGGAAGTTAGTAGAGACATTAAGACCCAATTCAAGGATATTAACACCCCTACATTCACCCATCAAATTATCTGTAAGGACATTCTGCCTATCAGCCACAATGGACTCCTCAGTTCCGTGAGGCTCTACAGTGTCAACATGGCCCCTTGGTTCCATGACGTTCTGTAGTGTCACCGTGGTGTCCTTGGACCCGCATTGTCACAGTGACCCATGGCTCCATGAGATTCCGCAGTGTCACCGTGGTCGCTGTCAGAGGCTGGATGCAATCGATGTCCCGAGAACTGCTAAAGGAGGGTTTGCCCCTTCCAGGGAGCCCCCAGAAGGGCCCAGCATAAAACAAACATCAATAACTGGTGTCCCAACAATGTCTGTAGTAAGTTGGCTTTTTTCCATAAAGTTGTTTACTGAACAGTGTTGTCTTAATTGGCCAATCATGTCTTGATTAAATGACCAGTGAGGTCCAGCTGAAGCAAACCAAGATATAAAAGAAGAGGATTGAATAAATGGGTGGCTTTTAGCCCTTAGCCTTCTGATCTGAGTCTGTGTCACCTCTGATTGAACGGTGACATTTGGGGAATCTGTGGGGACTCATGGGGATCCTTTCTGCCCCTTGTGACCCAACAGGAGCTTCTCTAATAAACTTTGCCTAAAGCTCCCACTGTGCCCATGAGAGGAACCCCTGTGAGTGTCAGGGACATCCCGGCTCCTTGGCAGCCTGGGGACTCCTGGGATGTCACTATGGAGCCCCTGTGAGTGCCTGTGAAAGATCGGTGCCTTTGCAGCCCAAGGGCCCCTGGGATGTCACCACGGAATGGCTGTGACTGCCTCTGACCACACAGCTCTTTACCATCCCCAGAAAGCCCTAGGAGGTCTCCATGGAGACCCTGTCTCTGCCTGTGACATTCCAGCTCTTGAACAACCTGGAGACTCTTGGAAAGTCCCCAGGGAATCACTCTGAAGACCTGTGAGAAATCTGATCCTTATCAGGCAACCATCACCATTGCCCTGTTGCTATGGTCAGTTTCCATGGCAACCATGACCAGTCCCCCTGTTGCCATGCTCAGTCCCTCAGCAGCTCCATGGAGACCCCATGCCAGGGGTGGTTGCCATGGACACCAGCTCAGACCTGTAGCCAGAGCCTGTTGCCTTGGCAACCATTGGCAGTTCCCATCTCCAGGGTCATGGGATCCCAGAACCACAGAATTGGCTGAGCTGGGAGGGACCCATCAGGATCCTCGAGTCCAACTGCTGGCCCTGCACAGGACACCCCAACAATGCCAGCCTGGGCCTGGCAGCGCTGTCCAAATGCTGCTGGAGCTCAGAGAGCCCTGGAGCTGGGACCCTTCCCTGGGGAGCCTGGGCAGGGCCCCAGCAGCCTCTGGGCAAAAACCTTTTCCTGAGATCCAACCTCAGCCTGCCCCGACTCAGCTGCAGCCGTTCCCTCCACTCCTGTCCCTGGGCACCAGAGTGAAGAGGCTCCCACAGCCCCAGCCAGGGACCCGCTCCCAAGGCTGTTCCCATGGCCACCAGGGCTGGGACCAGCTGGGATGCTTGGTTTCTATGGGCTGGGGTTCAGGAATGGGATTCCCCAATTTCCTGCTCACAGTAAAACTGCACTGCCCTCACTGCCCTCCCGCCTCCCATGGAAAGCACAAAAGGCAAAGATCCCAGGCTGGGATAAGAACAATTTATTGGGAACAGAAACAAAATAAGCTACAAACAGGAACGGAAACAATACTGATAACAGAAGGGTAAGTAAAACTATTTACAGGGAAAACTACAACATCAAACACTGGCTCTTCCTGGCAATGCATTTCCCCTGCCTGGAAAGGACACTCTTCTCTGCAGCGGGGGAGTGAGAGAGAGAGAGAGAGAGAGAGAGTCCCTTTCCTGTCCCTGGCAATGACCTGAGGTGGGAGTGAATGCAATGTCACGGTCATGGCCAGACCCTCATCTTCTTCAATCCCACATCATGTCACTGTCAGGGGCAGGAAAAGGGGCAGGTGTCTTCCCAGCAAGGATCATGGGGAACATGGATCACCAGGGCTTTTCTTAACGTGGGTCCTCATATTGGGGATGAAGCTGGAGCACTGTATGTAGTGCACTGCAGTGGGGGCATTTGCAGGGTTTCCTTTATCGGTGCCTCTGTTGGTGTCTGGTCAAGGAAGAGATAGAAGTGAATCTTTTCCCACACTGGGGACACTGGTAGGGCCTCTCCCCAGTGTGGATGCGCCGGTGCCTGACGAGGGAGGAGTTGTGCCTGAAGCCCTTCCCACACTCAGGGCAGCGAAAGGGCCTCTCCACTGTGTGAATCCGCTCATGAAGAAGGAGATTGGAGCTGGTGTGAAACCTCTTCCCACACTGGGTGCACTGATAGGGTCTCTCCCCAGTGTGGATGCACTGGTGCCTGACGAGGTGGGAGTTGTACTTGAAGCCCTTCCTGCAGCTGGGGCAGCGGAAGGGCCTCTCATCCGTGTGAATCCGCTTATGAAGAAGGAGACTGGAACTGCTCTGAAACCTCTTCTGGCACTCAGGACACTCATAGGGCCTCTCCCCAGTGTGGACGTGTTGGTGCCTGACGTATTCTGAGCTGCATCTGAAGCCCTTCCCACACTCCCCACACTCATAGGCCCATTCCCCACTGTGGATCATCTGGTGGCAGATCAGGTGGGAGCTCTGCCTGAAGCTCTTCCCACACTCCAAGCACTTGTAGGGCTTCTCTTCTATGAGGTGGTTCTGTGGGTATTTGTCGTCCCTGGTGTCCATCCTCAGCTCCTTGTCTGGGGGAAGAAGGACAAGGAGAGGATGGGATTTGCCTTCATGCCAGAGGGAAGGGGAAGGAAATCGCCCCAGTGCATCCCCAACAGAACGGCAGTGGCAGCAAGGTTGTCCTGCAGCTGGGGGCTGTGCTGAGCTGGGAGATGGAGCAGGAGAGAGGGGAAAAGGGGCACTGACTTCCTCCTCACCTGCCTGGGTGTCCCAGGGCATCTTCCTCTTCCTCGCAGCCTCCCCCTCCATCACGTCAAGGTTAGGAAATGGGAAATCCTGGTTTGAGGATAAAACACAATGGATAAGCGCATTAAGTTAGGGGTTCCTCCTGCCCAAGTCCATCTTTAGTGTTGTGGCACATCCCCAACGAGCCTCTGTGAAAAACCTGCACTCCCAGAGCACGTTTGCTTAACCTGCTGATGGACAAGGCCAGAGACGGATCTTTGTGCAGAGCTCCAAACTCAGTTCAGCACAACGTATAGAGGACAGGGACAGAGACACAATGGCTGACAGGGCTGAGGACACAGGGTTCTATAAGGGGGGAAAGGGGCGGATCTGAGAGTCAAGGGCCAATGGGAACTGAGCACAAGAGGCGCAGAGGAGGGGCAGCCAACTGGGAAACCAATGAAGTAACAGGGGTGGATCATTGCAGTAAACCGGGACCAATAGGGGACAAGAGAGCAAGAGAGGGGAAAACATTCTAGGGGCAGTACATATAAGGAAAAAACAGCATTGAACTGGGGATACCAATGAAGCCTGCTGCATTACCATGAGCCTGGAAATGCTGATGGCCAAGACAATTATACTCAGAGAGGTGTCTCTCTTTGACCATGGTCACCTTTACCCTGAGGTATTGCAGTTCCAATGCTGGGCACCTGGACCTCCACACTCTAGAACTCACCGGGAATCTGGTGCCCATAGAAACCTCCAAAACACCAAGATTCTGTCCCCAAAATACACTATTGACCAAAATTCAGCAAAAAAACTCAACGCTGGGTTTCCCATCTCTGGTCTCTCCACTTTGGGCTCCTGGAGGACACCCCGTCTGGGTAGCTGCGGGTCAAGTTTGTATTGGTGTTCCCTGTCTGGGCTGCTGGGGCTCCTGGCAATCCCACAGGTTCCCCTTCTCCGGGCTCACCACTTTGGCATCACAGCCATCCAAAGGATCAGCACTGTCTGGGGTCCCTATTTCAACATCCTGGGGTATCCATGGGTCCTTCTGTCCATGCTGCCAACATGTCCAGACTTCTGGAGCACCCCCAGCTCTCGTATTGCCCGTTTCTGCTTCCCCCGTTGCCGGTTTCCCTGCCAGCCCTGCCAGTGCCGGGCGATCCCCACGTGGCTCTGGGCTGACAGTGCAGCCCCAGGGCCGGGCAGAGGCAGCCCCAGCGCGGGGGGACCCTGCATCCTCCGCTGCCTCGGCAGCCGCGCCCAGCCCCGGGCACAGAGCTCCGGCAGCCCCCGCCGCCCCCTGCCCAGGGAGCCCCGGGGACCCCCGCAGCCGGGGCTGGCTCCGAGCGAGGCGGCCCCCGAGCCCGGCTGCGTGGCCAGGGGGGCACGGCGAGCCCGGGGCCTCTGTGCCAGCGCTTCCCCCGCTCTCGCTCAGCCTTTGCCCGGCCCGGCCCGGCCCCCCGAGCCCCGGCAGGCCCCGCATGGCCACGGCCGGGCCGGGCCGCTCCCCTCGGAGCCCGCTGCGGACACGGCTGGGCCGGCCCGGCCACACGGACCCGCCTGCGCCAGGGGCCCACGGGCCGCCGAGCGCTGCCCGGGCCGCCCGGGCCTCGGCCCCGAGCACAGAGCTCTGCCCGGGGGCTCCCGGCCCGAGGGGCGGCTCCGGGCCCGGCCGGCCGCTCCCGGCTCCCACAGCCCGCCCGGGGCCGCCAACAAAACATCCCAACAACAAATCCACAAACCAACCACTGCCACCCTGTCCTGCTGCGCCTTCCCAGGCACCCCAAGCCCGCGGCAATGCCCCCAGTGCCCCGGGACAAAAAGCTGCTCCGGCCGAGCCCCTTGGAACCCCCACCTGCGGCCCGTCCCGGGCACAGCGATCCCGGCAGCTGCCCCGCTCTCGCAGCTGCGGCTCTGGAGCAGGGAGGCTCTGAAACTGAAACTTTGTTCCTTTTGCCTGGCTGCAGAGACCCCCAGGGCGTTTTCTGCACACAGTCCCAGCCCCCAGCGCTTGCTGAAGGCGCTCCCTGCAAATGTCCCGCTGCCAGGGCCCTGTCCTTGCTGTCACCTGCTGGGGCTGGCCATGGACAGAGCTCCTGGACTTGCATTTCCAGCTGCTGTGCAGCCAAAGCTGAGGGATCTGCAGCTGCCTGAATGCAACAACTGGAACGGGAGCCTCTCTCCAGGGGGAAATCTCCCCTCCTGTGCCATGGCACCGCTGCCATTCTCTGCTGCTGCTGCTGGGGCACTCGGGGCTCTGGCTGAGCAGCAAAGGTGACCCTGAGCCAGGAGCTTTCCTTGGCTGCAGCAAAGCCTCAGCACACAAAGCCCTTCCCGGTGCTGTGCCCTGTGCCAGGAGGGATTGTGCCAGTGGAACTGACCCGAAATTCCTTCTCCCAGGCAGCTTTAGGA
Source organism: Fringilla coelebs (assembly GCF_963513975.1). Classification (NCBI taxonomy): domain Eukaryota; kingdom Metazoa; phylum Chordata; class Aves; order Passeriformes; family Fringillidae; genus Fringilla; species Fringilla coelebs. The sequence continues at coordinate 883,309 of NW_028167212.1, read as the reverse complement.
CACCCAACACGGAGAAGCCAGAGTCCACTCTCAGCTTTGCGCAGTCCTCCAGAAGAATCCTGAGTGTGAAGCAGCCTGGGAACAGGGTTTAGTGTCAGGGGAGGGGAACTCAGAGCCCTTTTCTGCCCCGTGGGCTGAGGCTCTGCATTTCCAATGGCCCTGCAGCTGCCAAAGGGGCCTTTTTGGGTCAGCTAAGAACAGTTCTGCTGAGAGCCTAAACTTGCTTTTCCTTCAAATGTGCCAAATGAATCCTCATTTTTTGCAGCCCTGCGTCTTGTGTGAGTGTAGGTGTGACAACTGAAGGATGGAACAGCTCGACTGAGGGGCAGTTCTCTTTTTCTTGTTTTGTTTTGTTGTTGGTTCTTTTTTTTCTTTGGTTTGGTTATTAGTTCTTTATTTTGTTTTGGTTTGGGGTTTTTTTTTACATTTTAGGGGTTTTTTTGTACGGTTTGTTCTTCTTGGTTTTTTTTTTTTTTTTCTTGTTTAGGTGATGGTATTTTTTTTTCTTTTGTATGGTTTTGTTTGTGTTTTTGTTAGTTTTCTTTGGTATTTTGGTTTTTTTTGTTAATGAACTCCCCCTGTCAGCTCTGGGCAGAGCTCTGTCACTGTGTCTGACACTTGTCTGTGGCCCTGTGCAGGTGGCCAGGGGACCTTCCCTGAGCTGTGAGCAGAGGAATCCACATGAGCCCAGGCCGGGGTGGGCAGTGGCCGCTCAGTTCCATGGACTGGACACGGCTCTGGACGCTTCCCTTGGAGCGACTGCCGGGAGGGAACGCTGGGGCTGTCACCGCTGGGGTGTCACAGACAGGGGAACGCTGGGGCTGTCACTGCTGGGGTGTGACAGGGGAACGCTGGGGCTGTCACTGCTGGGGTGTCACACACAGCAGAACGCTGGGGCTGTCACTGCTGGGGTGTGACAGGGCAACGCTGAGGCTGTCACCGCTCCTGCCCTGTCCCCAACAGCTCTGCCAGTGCCTCGAGGGGACACAAAGGCTGAGCCAAAGGGTGAGAATTGCAGAAGGGGCTGGGCTGGCAGGGGCCCATTGGGATCAGCCAGTCCAGCCCCGACCTTGCACAGACCCCCCAACAATCGCAGCCTGTGCAGCCCTGGGAGCGGTGTCCAAAGGGCTCTGGAGCTCCAGCAGCCTTGGGGCTGTGCCCATTCCCTGGGGAGCCTGGCCAGTGCCTGAGCCCATCTGGGAGAAGACTTTTTTGCTGATTCCCAGCCCAGTCCTGCCCTGGCTCAGCTCCAGCTGCTCCCTTGGGTCCTGTCCCTGCTCACCTGGGCAGAGATCAGAGCTTGCCCAGAGAAGCTGTGGCTGCCCCTGGATCCCTGGCTGTGTCCAAGGCCAGGTTGGACGGGGCTTGGAGCAGCCTGGGATAGTGCAAGGTGTCCCTGCCCTTAGCAGGGGGTAGAACGAGATGAATTTTAGGGTCTCTTCCAATCCAAGCCATTCTGTGATTTTGGGAGAGATGCTGAAGCTCTGTCTCAGCATTATCTCACCAAATGTCTGGACCCAGCAGCAGCCATGGGTGGGATCATCTCCTCCTCCCTCTCCCTGTGGCTGGAACTCACCCAGCAGCAGCAACCAAATAATGTCCCTCATAGGCAGTGAGTGCCAGAAAGGAATGTTGCTCCTTGGGGAAACACAATGTCCTTGGACTTCAGCAGAGCATTGAAATGGGCCCCCTTGAGCACCTCAGCACCACTGCAATCTCCTCTTACTGGGCTGGGCCCAGGAGATCTCCCAGAGCAGCTGCAGAGGAGTCGCTGTCAGGATGAGGGACGTTTATCAAAGGTTGATGTAGATCAAAACAAGCTCTGGCACCATTCCACATTTTTGTTTGTCATTGGGAAATAAATGCAGATGTCCCCATGCCACAATCTCAGTCCTCCCAGGGTTCCTGTGTTTGGTTTTATCCCCTGATATGGAGACACAGGAGCTCTCCTGGCTGGACAGGGTGTCAGGAATCCCTTCCTGAGCTTGACACCCTTGGAGAGGGTGAACAAGGAGGTTCCTGGCTGCAGGACTGTGTGGGTTTTGGAAACAGGCCAGACCTGGAGAAGGCTCCTTCTACAACCCCTCAGCACCCAGCAATCCCACGTCTTTATTTGTGGGACTCTTGTCAGAGCAGGGAGAGGGAAGAGAGGAGCCTCCTTGGGGCAGGGAAAGAAGGCAGAGACACCAAAAGCAGGAGTCCCAAAGGGATCTGGGCAGATCTGGATCCATTGGCTGCAGTAGGTGTGCCATTCCTAAATCCTCTTTGGGAGAGCCATGGCTGTGTTGCTGTGTAAGCTCTGAGGTATCTGATGGTGGGAGATGCTCAGGTTTGTCCTGTTTGCATCCCCAGGTCCTGCAGAGCCGCTGTTAAACAGCACCAGGGGATGCTCCTGGCACTGACCCTGGCATGGCTCAGGGCTCAGCTTTCCTCCATCAATCCTACTTCAGAGCTTCACTCTGGGGGAAGGTGTTAGTGGGTCAGGAGCAGCACAATCCAGAGAATTGGAGGATGGTTTTATGTTGGTAATTCTGGGAATAACGTGTTTCTCTGGCAGGATGCTGGACACCAGGGATTTCTGCCCTCCTTTCTCAGAAGAGTTTGGGTTTCTCGTGTTAGTGCTGTTCCCCAGCTCCCACCATCCCTACTCCTTTCCTTGGCACTTTCCCAGCTTCCCAGTTTCCTTTCTGAGGGGGAAGAAAGTAATGTCTATGGTGGCCCCACTTGGCTGCCTGGGGCTCAGCTGCTCCTGGAGTTGCAGCATGTCCGGCACAGCCGCTCTCAGTGGGGCTGGGACTTGGTTCAGGCCCCACAGTCCCTGTCAGTGGCCACTCCCCACTGGGCTCACGCTCTGGCCGTGTGGGGCTGCTGAAGGCTCAGTGGGTCTGGCTGAGCACTCCCAGCTCTGCAGCTCCTGGCCCATCCCAGGGATGGGGTCCCACAGTCCCGGTCGGGGCCATGTTGCCAACGGGGCCCGGTTTTGGGGTGGCCATGGGTACCTGCTGTTCCTCCACCCTCAGCAGCCCCACAGCAGAAGGGTCCTCTGGGAGCCCAGGCAAGGGATCCAGCTGTGCAATTCCCTCTGTCTGCACAGCAGCTCTCCCAAAAGTCCTTTGGGCTCCCTGAAATACTGCCTCCTGAGGTGATCCATGCCAGCGAGTCCCAGGGCCTCTGGGCCAGTCCCAGGGGGGAGTTTTTGCCATTCCCAGTCGTGGTCACTTCAGCTTCTGATGTGCTCAGGCCTGAGCGGCAGCCCTCAGCCAGAGCTGGCTTACAGGACAAACCCTGGGCATTATGTGACTAACACCATCAGGTTTATTGAGCTAAAAATAGATGACCAAGGTGCTTCTGCCAGCTGTTTAACACCAAACCAGCTGCTTTGGATACTTTCACATACTCTTGTGTAGTTACCTCCAAGAAATGTATCATTCTAAGAAATTTTCCCAACTGATGTGAATAGAGGCTTGTAGGATATTTTCGGGGAAACCCTCCAAGCCAAAGACTGGGCTCTGGCCAAGCCCTGGCTTCTTCTGCTAAGGAAAAGTGCCATGAGACCCAGGAGTTTATGTGCTAAAAATATCATGAAGCCACTTTAAGTTGCTGATTTGGGCCTATAAAACTGAACCCACTTTTGGAGCAAATTTGGAGACCTCACCTAGTGGTGGATGCACCATGTGGGATTTTCCCAAGTGCTTGGAAGAGTTCTCCAGGTCCTCGCTGTGAAATGGGGCTCCCCAGTGACTGCAGACTCTGGATGATGGTAAAGTATCTAGGTAATTGGGGATGTGTCTTTCTCAATCCCTATTCTTTCTCTCCTCTAATAATGATTAGGTGAATTACCTTGCTTCTTTTTCCTTGTTGCTAAAGCCAAGCACGTAGTTGTATTGAATGTAAAATTTTACATTTGTGTTGCTTTAACACTCACAGTAAAATAAGACCATTCTTCCCATTGGTTTCTGTGCTCTTTAAATCACCCCTGTCAGCTGGCAGAACAGGTACCAGAACCTGATCAAAGCCAGGCTCTGCTGTCATCTAGCTGGGCCCATGGAATGCAGAGGGCCACTGTCAGTCCATGGAACCCATGGAAGCAAGGCTCAGATGGGAAAAAGGCGTGCACCATGGCACCCCAGAGACCCTCTCGGAGCCAGGGCTGCAGTGTGTCACAGAGGGAGGGACCTCATGGCAGCAGGAGAGCATCGTGAGGCTGTGGAACAAGGTGGCACCAAGGTCCCATTGTGACTTGACAGAACCCCCTGGACGTGAATGGCCCCAAACAGGCCCAGAGACACTTCCAAGACAAAGCCCAGGGAGGGGGATTTGCTTTATTCAGCGCCGGGTGCGCGGGGATATCTCCTCCTAACAGCGCACACGGGCACACAGCAGATTACAATGGATGGTTATACTCTGTGCATATTCATGGTTTGCCTTAGAAAAGGTGTGGTTATGCAAACGATCTCTCAGTACTCATTACTCTCATTAGCATACGCGAGGCGCAGGCTCAGTGCACACTGGTGCTGGCACTGAGGAAGGCTCCGCGTCTTCCTCGGGGGTCTCCTGATGAAGGCTGGACGTCTTCATCACCGTGCCCTTTTCACCTTTCTCCTCTAGGCATGGGCAGTCTCTTGTTGGCTGTTTCAGCAATTTCCTCACTGGTTTCAGCAAGCTCTGCCCTTCATTTCTGACAGTTTTGTTCCCTAGTTCTTGCCAAGTTTCATCCTGTGTCTTGAGCTTGTGGCTGAATTTTTGCAAGCTTCCATATCGGGTGCAGTGTCTCTTATTCCTGCCCAGGTATGCCTAGGCACAGTGCTTTTAACCCTTTCACAGCCAAGGACTGCAGAGCCACTCCTGGACACTGGGAATTCCTGCAGGTGCACCCACCTTTGCAGACAATGAGGCTCCAACCTCGCTGGGAGAGGGCCCAGCTTTTACACTGTTAAACAAACAAGCTGACATCACTGCTACTGTGGGAACACCTGGTGTCATTCTCCTCATTGGCTTCTCCCAAAGCCTGGCCAGGGCTCAAGGAGGAACCAAGGGAGGTGACTTTGATCCTACAGCCCCAAACAAAGCCAGATGGGGCCTGGTCTGGTTTGCAAACACAGGAAGGTAAATCCGTGTCTCACTACTGAACACATACAGAAATCATATTGCCAATAATGATTCACTAATGAGCAGATACAAATATAACCTTTGGTTGGAAGGTTCATCTGGAGCTCAGCTTTGCCTCAGGTCCTGCTGTTCAGGCCTCAGTCAGGGCCTGGTGAAGCCTCAGTACTTCAATCAGTGCTTTGATCTACAGATGAACTGCAACCTTACCAACAATTCTTTGGATAATAGAGTTTAGATTTGGGTATTAGGAACAAAGGCAACACCTCTTGTTCTTCAATTAAGTGCTGTTCAAGTTCATTACTCAGAGCTATAATTTGCATTCCTTTTAAAACAGCCCTGATTAGTTGCTATTCTCTGTTCTTTATCAAATGCCCCTTTTTTCTTGAGACTGTGTCTCATTTTAGACAAGTCTCAGTACTCCATTTCCAGCACAAGGTGTCACAGCAACTCGAACATAGAATCACAACACACCAAGTGCTCACACTGCAATGATTACAGTGACTGCATGAATGCATTTCACAGCAGCCTCCCAATGTGGAAGCCAATTCCACCATGAAGAATCTTCTTCTTCATGCCTCTCTTCTCCTCATCTTTCTATCCAGGTGATTCCTGATTGTAGGGCCTAAAACCCAACACTGACAGACATTCCTGCAACATTCCTATCCTGGAACAGCCCAGGTTCCTCCCTGGCCAGCAAGCAGATAATCCAAAGCTGTGCAGTTCTGCAGAGCCCCATTTGTGTTTGTTGGAGCTCCTGGGATGTGCTATTGGACATTTTAACAGCATCACTTCTTATTTCTTCTAATAATCAATTTAGCTTGTTATTGTAAATTGGGTGCAGCCGTGCACAGCCAGGGGGTTTCCATTTCCCCAGTGGGCCATTGTTAAGGGCATGGAGCACATCTGGGAGATGGGTTCTCCATGGGCACAGGTTCCCATCTCCTCATTTTCTCAGCTGCTCTTTTAACAACCCCTTCACCCCTTCAACCAATCCTGCAGCTTGTGGATAGTCTGGGACATGAAAAACCCTGCAGGCTTCATCACTGTATTTTTCACAGGAAAAGACAAAGCACTCTGCATCACAATATCAGCAAACCCTGTAAAAAGAGCCAATTTCATCCCTTCCTCCTTTTTTCATTGTATACAATCTCACAAAGTTGACCACTGACATTAGGGTCCTGGCCAATCCTGTTCTGTGGGGTACTTAGTGTTACATCCCTGAGCAGCCAAAGCTACCGAACTAGTAATGTCAGCACATTGTTATTATTTTATATGTAGACAGTGATATAGCAATATAGATAGATATAAATATATATAAAACTATATAAAATATATATATAAATATACATATAGAAATAGATATTCTAAGATCCTATTACAGTATAAATACATATATGATTATTTGTTATACTAATATTTCACTTGCAGAAATGTCTTTAAGCTCAAGATTAAGACCTTCTTCTGTTGCTCCATGTGGGAGCATTCCAACAATAATTATTCCTTCTGAAGGTGCTGTTTCCAATGTACTCTTAACAAATTGATCTTTGTCTGCCCAAACCCAGAAGTTCTTTTCCTTTTCCATATGCAATTTTTGGATGCATTTGAAGACATCCAGGGTTCAGATCCTTTTAACTGACTGCCCCACTGCTCACAAAGTGCTCCCACCTCAGCCCACTCCAGAGCCAGGGAACTCCAGGGAAGGGCTTCCCACCTGGGAATTCCTGATGGGACTGATTCCTCACATTTACACTGAACAAGTGACATTTTGTTCTCATCTGGCCAGACTGTGCCAGTTTTGTTTTACCAGTGGGCAAGGTCAGCACCAAGGACACAGACTCCAACTGAAGGAATCAGTGTCATTTACTGCAGCTCAGAGCAGCAAAGAATCACAAAAGGAGCAGCTCAGCAATGCACCCAATCATCCCCACCAAATATTGCCTACAGTGATTCACAAAGATCCAGCAGCATTTACCCTCAGCCTTTCCCATCCCCCAGATCCACCCAGCAGCTGGGGGAAGCTGTCACAGCCCAGGGCTGCAGAGCCACTCCTGGGCACTGGGAATTCCTGCAGGTGCCTCCAGCCACAGGTGAGGCTCCAACCCCGCTGGGAGAGGGCCCAGCTCTGACAGTGCTGAATGAACAAACTGACAGCACTTCCACTGTGGGGACATCTGGGTTCATCCTCCTCTTGGCTCCCTCCCAAAGCCTGGCCAGGGCTCAAGGAGGAACCAAGGCAGCTGACTTTGATCCTTCAGCCCCAGACAAGGCCAGATGTCAGATTCCATGGCCTTGTCTGCCTTCTAAACACAGAAAGGTCAATACATGTTTCACTAAGGGGTGCCTACATCTATCACAGTGCTAATGACCATGCACATTCCATTAGGGAGCACATACAAAGATAACCTTTGGCTGGAAGGTTCATCCAGAGGCACCTTTGGCTCAGGGCTGCTGTCCAGGCCTCACTCAGGGCTCTTGTCCAGGCCTTGGCACTTCAGGGACGTGGTTTAGTGCTGGCCTTGGCACTGCTGCCTGACCGGCTGCACTGGGGGAGCTCAGAGGTCTTTTCCAACAGAAAGGATTCTGTGATTCCATCATTATATCCACTGCATTCAGCTGGGTCTGTTTTAGCAGCATGACTTTGCTCACAAAGTTCCCTCTTGCCCAGCTCCTGTGGCCTGAGGCTTCAGCTCCTTCAGCTCCTGGTGCTGAGCTGCTCATGCTGAACGAGACGACTCGCAGAGACGAATACAGTCCATCCAATTCCTGCTGGGACACGGAGAGGGGAGGCTGTGCAAACAGGAGCATTGTTTGCTGTGGCCTCCTCTCTGCCCCTCACGCCTTTCAGCGCTTTGAACCAGCCAAGAGCTTTCTCCAAGAGTGCAATGGAGCAGCTGTTCCTGCTCCCGGGCCTGGCTCTCTCCAGTCTCTGACCTTGCCTGCTTCTGTCCCTCTTGCTGTGCCCTCTGTTCCCCCAGGGCTCGCTGCCTGCTGCCCAGGACTGTGGGACTGGCACAGATCCAGTGCTCCAGACCCTCCTTGCTGTTCCCTTGGAGCTGCCTGGGCATAGCAGCCTTTTCCATCTGGAAGCTCCACATAGACAGGGAGTCCCCAGCTCCGTTCCCCCTGCACATCCTCCAGGAGCCCAGGGCTGCCATCTCAAGTCCCTGCTGGGGGCTCCCAGGTGCCTCAGGCTGCTGTGACACCGCTGCACACGGCAGGGAAGAGGGGCAGGGGCTGTGCTCAAAGTCAGCTCCATCTGCTGCTGCTGCTGCTGCTGCTGCTGTGGGGTCATTTGTGCAGCCCTGGCCCAGAGTCAGGGATCAGATCCAGGCCTTGCTGCTGCTCCCTCGGGATCAGCCCCAGTTTGGGTGTTGCTGTCAGGGCCAGCAGAAGCCCTGGCTGGAGCAGCAGGTGCTGACAGTGCCCCAAGCCCCGGGGCTGGAGGGGTCCCTGGGCTGGGGCTGGGAGGGAGCTGCCCCTTGTTCTCCCTCTGCCCCAAGCAAAGCTGGGCCGGGCACAAGTGGGGCAGCACAGCCAACAGGGAGCCTGCCAGTCTCTTCCAGCCCTGTCTGCTCAGAGTTTGGGCCTTGGAGCCTCAGGTGGCCAAAGGCAGCTGCTGCTGGTCCCTCTGGGTGTGCCCGTCTTCAGCAGTGCTGCTCCATCAGTCTGTGCCCAGCAACGGGGAAAAGTCTCAGCCCTGCAGGGCCAGGAGCTGCCGGGCTCTGCCTGAGCAACTCAGCCAGCAGGAAGGGAGCTGCTCCACACGGGAACCCGGAGCAAAGGACTTTCCTTTTCTAGGACCTGATTTCTATTGAAAGGAAAAAAAGAGAAAAGAAAAAAAACAGGTCAATTGTAAAATATAAAAATAAAACACAAGTGTTAGTGAAAAAACTTCTGTAACTTTGCATTAAGAGGTAAATGATCTTTTTAAAAAGAGAAATCAGTTATTTACATTGTAAATGTGCTGATGGCATGGATCCATCTTACTGACCTCAGCAGTCTTTTAAAAGATTTTGGTCTTTGTTTCCAACATGGTTATTTAAAATTGTGCTCGAAGCAAAAGGAAATTGCTTTGTGCCCTTCCAGCTCCAAGCAGGACTGGGAATGGAAACTCTGTCAAACCCCAAATCCTTTAGAAGATGCCCTTCCTTCTCTGCCTGGTAATGAGCTGCACATACCCTTGAAACTGTGAGAGATTTCTTAAAGACACCAAGTCCCACTTACGGCTTTTTGCTCTGGTTGGGAAGTGCAGAAGGGCAATTCTCCATCCATCAGCTCCAGCCTGCACTGCCTCAGGAACACGGCCCACTCGCCAGCTTTGGCCCACTTGTGGCACTTCTAGAGGAGGAAGAAAGTGCAACTGCACAATTCCAGCCAATAAAGAAGGAAGAATGGGACACACAAAACACCCTGTGCAGATCCAGGCATTCAGCTGGGACTGTGCAGAGTCTGGGTCCTTGCCAATTGGATCTGAGTCCCCAGCTGCAATCTCTGGGCCTGCAGCAGAGTCTCACTCACCTGCCAAAGCAGAAAGCTCAGGCGCTGTGCTCGCAAGGGGCTCGTCTGATGCAAAGTTGTCATGGCAATGTGAGGGCAGAGCCAGCCCAGCTGAGCCCAGGGCTGAGCCCAGCAGAGCCCTGGCAGAGCCCAGAGCAGCCTCAGCACGCGCAGAGCCCGGCTGCAAGGAGAGAAAGCAGAAACTGCCCGTCAGCTGAGGGCTCCTGTCCCCTTGTGCCAAGGCCTGCGGTGCCCAGGCCATGCTGGCTGTGCCCAGAGCTGTGCCCAGAGCTGCCCATCCCTGCTGCCTTTAGCAGCAGAGCAGGAGGGCAGGACATGTGCCCAGCCTGCAGCCAGCTACGGCACATCCAGCCTCAGCAGCTGCCCAGAGCCAAAAAGCAGCTGGGCAGCTGACTGAAGAATTCATTGCACCTGCCCCAGCAAAGGGGGAACTTTTGGTGCCCTGCCAGGCTGTGCCAGATCTGGGAGCATCCCCCTGGCTGTGGACTCACCTGCAAATTGGGCGTGGTGCCTGGCCTTGAAGAAGGTGCCACAATCCAAGTCCATCATCTTCAGCTGGCCAGGCCGAGGAAGAGATTGTCATCCCTGAGGTTGTCCTTGGTGCCTCCAGCAGCAGCCCCTCCTGGTACAGCTTCTCCAGGGGCTCCTTCTCCTTCCCTGGGGCCAGACCAGGCTGTCAGGGCTCTGCCCAGTGCCCCAGCTGTCAGTGAACCAGACAAGCAAAATCAGGGGGGATGGTGGCCACCAGTGCTTGTCACACCAGGTCTCCAGCTCATCTCCAGCCCACGAGCTGTGTGTTCCCTTCTGCTGACCCCAGCTCAGAGCTACAGGCATGACTAAACCAGTCTGGTTTACTTTGCTGCTGATTGCTAAGGGATGTGTGGATCTTTTACCTGCCAGGCTCCTGGATCCAACTGTGCGCATGGATCTCTCCCATCTTCTAGGGCAGAGGAACAGCCTGCACCCAAGGATGACAGAAAAGCTCTTCTAAGGTTGGCCTGTCTGAGGGTTGTATAGACAAACACCTCTTAATGACATCCTGGCACCCTGGGGAGAGAAACCAGAAATCACCAGTCAGTTGGAGAAGTTGTCCCCCCATTCCTATGCCCAGGCCATGCTGGGTGTGCCCAGAGCTGGGCCTAAACTTCCCCATGGATGCTCCATTTGGAGGAGGGCAGGAGAGCAGGACATGTGCCACCTCCTCAGCAGCTGCCAGAGCAGGATGCCCATGAGCCCACTGCTGTCTCCCAGCACTGGTATTCCCCCCATGCCCAGAGATGAGGATCCACCTTGAGAGAGCCATCGTGGGAACAAGATCCGCCCCCGGATGATCTCCTGGCCCCTCCTGAACGGGTGCTTCCCCATGACCAGGTGGCACAGCAGGAGGCCCAGGGACCAGATTGTCGCTGCCTCGCCGTGGTAGCGTTGGTGCTGGATCCACTCTGGTGGGCTGTAGGACAGGGTTCCTGTGGAACACAGACACAGCTCAGCAGGGGATGCTGCTGCTCCCAGAGCCTGGCCCCAGCATCCCTGGGCATGTGGGGGCTGCCCCAGTGGCACACAGGGTGACTGGTGCCCTCTCGCCAGCACCTGGGACTTGCGTACAAACTCGGGGCTGGAAAAGAAGCCACTGGTGCTGGAAGAGGGCAGCAGAAACCCTGAGAAGGCCCAACCATGACACATAAAGGAAAAACCCACTCAGTGGTGGGGAAAACTCTCCTCCTCAACTGCATGGCCCCAAAAATGTTAAAAAGCCAAGGCAAACAAGGGGAGTGGAGCAGTCCGGGCCCTTCCTTGCCTGCACACCAAACCATCCCAGGCACGGGGTCAGACCCCCCTCTCTGCCACCCCCATGGGGGTTTTTGTCAGGCTGGCTGCCCCAGCTCCAGCTCCAGCCCCAGTCCAGGCCACGGTGGCTGCTGAAGGCTGTCAGCAGGGCTGGGAGCTGGCCCCCCTCACACACCCACCCAAAACAACTTGGCTCCAGCATCAATCCCATCCCGGCTGAAATAGGGGGAAGCCCTGGTGCTGCACCAAGGCCTAATCAAGAGATGCCCAGGAGCATCCCCTGCCAGGGCTCACCTGCAAACTGGGTGTAGGCTGTGTCTTGGAGGAAGGCGCCACAGCCAAAATCAATCAGTTTCAGCTGCCCGCTGGCCAGGTCGAGCAGGATGTTCTCGGGCTTGATGTCCCTGTGCAGGACCCCGCAGCTGGTGCAGTGCCGCATGGCCTCCAGCACCTGGCGGAACAGCCCCCGCGCCTCCTCCTCCGGCAGGAACCCGAGAGCTCCTGGCACCGCTCCGGACGCTCCAGCACCAGCAGGAAGCTGTCGGGGAGTTCAAGCCACTCCAGGAGCTGAACGACACCGGCACAGCCACAGGACACCTTGGCCAGCAGCACGATCTCCAGGGGCACGCTGGTGCCGTCGGGCTGCGGGAGGAGCACGATGCCATCAGTGGGGCTGAGGCCGTGCCGGGGCTCTGGGAGCCCTCAGCCAGCCCGGGATGCTCTGCGTGCCCCGCTCAGCCCACGCCCGCTCTCCCCGCAGGGCTCCCGGCGGCTCCCACCCTGCATGGCCCCGGCTCCTCTCAGCCCCGGCACGGCCCGGCTTCTGCCGCTGGCCCCGCTAACTCACCAGCTCGCCCCAGTGCCGGATCTGATCCCGCGGCACGCGTTTGATGGCCACCTGCGAGCAAGGGAGAGCAGCGGGCTCAGCTCACCGCCCGCTCTGCACAGCCCCATCCTCCTCCTCCTCCTGCTCCTCCTGGTCCGCCCCCTCCTCCTCCGCCCGCCGCCGGCCCCGCCGCTCACCGGGACGCCGTCCGAGAGCCGCGTGGCCGCGAAGACGCTGCCGAAGCCGCCGCGCCCCAGCAGCGAACCCAGCCGGTACCGCTCCTGCACGGCCTCCTGCGCCTTCCCTGCGGGCGGGACGCGGCTGGCAGCGCTCGGCCCGGGGCCAGCAACGGCCCCCGAGCGCCCCTCACCCGCCCCGGGCCGGCCATGCCCAGGCGTTCGCTCTTCGGAACGCGGCACGGGAGGCTCGGGGCCGGCGGCCGCGCTGCGGAACGGCGGAGCTCGGGCCGGGGAAGCCGCAGCCGAGGCGGCGGGAGCGGCCGCGCCGCGTGGGTCCTCCGCGAGCCCCGGGAGGAGCCAGGGCCGGGACCGGGACCGGGACCGGGACCGGGACCGGGACCGGGACCGGGACCGGGACCGGGACCGGGGCCGGGGCTGAGGCCGGGGCCGGAGTTGGGGTCGGGTCCGGGGCCGGGCTCGGGCCAGGCGGAGGCAAAGGGAGGCGATGCCGCCCCAGCCCCAGGCACTGATGCCCGCCCAGCAGCGCCACCGCCAGTACGGCCAGAGCCGGGCGGAGGCGAGACCGCGGCGGGACGCCCGGGGCCGGGCACGGGGCAGCCCCGCCCGGGGCCGGGGGCGGGCCGGGGGCATGGCCCGGCCCAGCACGGGGAGAGGGAGGCGGGGGGAGGACAGGGAGGCCGGGAAACGGACCCCGAGAAAAGGGCGCCCGACAGTGGGAAAGGGAGAGAAAGAGAAAGGGAAAGAGAAAGAGAAAGAAGAGAAAGATAATCTCTTTTTGCTGCCGCTGTCGCCGCTGCTGCCGCCGCCGCCGCTGCCGCCGCTGCTGCTGCTGCTGCAACTGAAACACCGGGGCCGTTCGTCCCCGTGTCCGTTTCCCGCTCGCCCCACGAGCCCCACGGCCGAGCCCCGCGCGCCCCGGGGACAGCCCCTGAGTCTGTCCAAACACGGGAACTTTGCAGCGTTGAGCCCAGATGCAGAGCCCTGACTCCTGCACGCTGGCAGAGCAATCCCCACGCTTGCTGCTGTGCATTGTCCTTGCTGAGTGAGGGTCAAACACTGTCGGGGCACCTTCCCTTGGTGTAGGATTCCTGCCTGACCCCAGCACTGCACTTACATCTCCAGTGTTGCTTTCCAGTGTGGCTCAAGGTATTTTAGAGTGTCTAAAAGTCCCCAAGTCAGCGATCTTAGAGGTGAGGTGCATCTGGAATTACTGGGATGGAGAAGCAGTGCAACATGGAAAAAGGAAGCATAGAAATAAATAGAGGAAAACATCTTGGATTCTTTCTTTCTTTTTCATTTCACTTCTGGAAAGCTGTTTCAGTTTTCCAGGAATGTTCACCTGTCTGCTCTTTTCAAGAACCTCTCATGGAAAACAAGGTCAAGCTTCTGTCACAAGATTTGCCACCAGCTGCAGCTTCTCTTGGCTTTCCACACTGCACTGTGTGTGCAGCAGGACTTTTACAGCAAAGCAGGACAAATGTTTGGAGAACTTTACATGTCCTTTCTTTTCCTGGCTGGCTGGGGAGTTGTGTCACTGGTGAAGTTTTCATTGTGACTGTTTGTGCTGCTTTAGGGCAATTTTAGGGAGGAAACCTCCAAAAGGGGTCAGTCTAGAAAGCAAGTTCAAGCGGCCCCTCCACCTACTAGTTCAGGAAAAGACTTCCCTGGAGAAAAGTGGAAAAAAACAGTTTATTTAACAAGTAAGGTATTCATAAGCATGAGAAATGAATAATATTAAATAAAACGTCTCACAGTACTGAAGAGATGGCAAATTCAGAAAGTCTTTTTTGTAGGTTGTAGTTCGCTCACTCAGTCTCTTCTAAGTCCCTCTGGCGCTGGAATGCAGTGTCCCAGACCTCAGTGGGGCACAGGTGTGAGCTGCCGGTGTTTTCCTGGGTTTTCAGTCCAGAGCAGGTTTAAACAGTTCCAAGAAAATGGAAAGCCACACTCCGAGGAACTTCTCTGCCTAAGCTACCCTAAAACCAAATTGCTAGACCTGGGAAGTGAAGGCACTGGGAAATTTCCAAATCTGGGCACTGGTGGTCCCAGCAAACACCAGATCTGGATGGTGCTGGAGTCAGAACCTGGAAATTTCCAAATTTTGGTTTTCTGTGCCCTCAAATCACTGGACTTAGGCTGTGCCGGCACCAGGAAGTTTTCAGATCTGGGCACTGGCACTGCCAGCAAACACCAGATCTGGGTCATGTCATTGCCAGCGACAGAAATCTGCCAGATTTGGGCTCTGCTGGCACCGGGAAATTTCCAAATCTGGGCACTGGCGCAGCAAACACAAGATGTGGGAGGTGCCAGACCCAGTAGCAGGAAGCTGCCAGGTTTGGGATTTCTGTGCCAGTAAATTGCTGCACTTGGGCTGTGCCACAATAGGGAAATTTCCAGATCTGGGCAGAGGCAGTGGCAGCAAACACATCTGGTTCCTGTAGGTACCAGGTATTTGCCTGGTTTTGGCTTTGTTTGCTAGCAAATTGCTGCACTGGAGCTGTGCCAGCATCAGGAAATTGCCGGATCTGGGCACTGGCAGTGCTGGCAAACACCAGATCTGAGTGGTGCTGGCACCAGGTATTTGCTGGATTTTGGATTTTTGTGCCAGCAAATTGCAACACTTGGGCTCTGCAAGCACCAGGAAATTTCTGCATCTGGGCACTGGCAGATCTAGGAAACCCCAGATCTGGGCAGTGACAATCCTGGCATGAGGAAATTGCTGGGTTTTGTCTCTCTTTTCCAATAAATTCCTGCACTTGGGCTGTGCCAGAACCACGAAATGTCCGGATCTGAGCACAGGCAGTGGCAGCAAACACCAGATCTGGGCGATGCTGGTGGCAGCACTGGGAAGCTGCCAAGTTTTGGCTTTCTTTGCCAGAAAATTGCTGCACTCCTGTCAGGGGGCTGGGCTGCCTCCTGCTCTGGCGCCTGGCGGGCTGCAGCCTCCTCCTGGCCTTGGTACAGGGACCTGTGCGGGTCCTGTGCCCTGGGCTGTGGTACCATCTCCGTGTCTCTGCTGCTCTCCAGGCCTCCCGGGAAACGCTGCATTGTTCAGCCACATTCCTGCACATGCTACGGCTGGAGAAGACCTGGAGGTTCGGCGAGGGCCTGGTAAGGACGGCCGGCAAGCCCCAGCCTCAGGCTGGAGAAGCCCCCTGAGCACTCTGCTCACTGCGTGCGGCTGGCAGCTGCACCCCTGCCCAGGGCTGCAGCCAGGGCCCCAGCCTGTGCTCCACACGCCGCTGCCTTCCCTGGGCCGCGCAGGCTCTGCTCCAGGCTCCTGCGGCCCCGAGCCGGGTGCTGATGGAGCCCGGCCCAGCTGGGCTGCAGGGCAGCTCCCCGGGCAGCAGCCGGCCCGCTGCCCCCTCCAGAGCCCGGTGCCAGTGGCTGCTGGCTGCTGGACAGAGCTCTGCGGGCAGGGGAGACCAGTGCTGGCCGCACGGAGCGCCCGGCCAAGGGGCAGAGCCTGCACCAAGTGCACCCTCCTGGTGCTCTCCGCAGCTGGCAGAGGACAGGAGCCGAGCGGCCGAGCACGTGCGCCACGCCCTGCAGTACCTGGAGAGCCCACAGGAGTCCCTGGTACAGGCGGCCATCAGGATCATCGGTGAGCCACCAGCCTGGGCTGCCCTTCCCTTCCCTTCCCTTCCCCACCTTGGCCCGCCGCAGCTCGGCCACTGCCCCGGTCACTGCCCCGGCCCTGGTGCCATCCGCGCCCTGCCCTGGGGAGCCCTGCCTGCCCTCGGCGCTGCTGCTGCCCTCTGACAGCCATGCCCTGGGGCGGCAGCGTGCGGCAAGGGCCCAGCCCGAGCCCTGCCGGGGCCAGGAGGGCGTGTGGCCCCAGGGCTGGCAGCGCCGCTGGCAGGGAGCTATGCCGCTGGCGCCGTGACAGGCTCTGTGTTCTCAGGGATGGCCGGGCGGCACCTCAGGGGCCACAAGCGAGAGCTCCGGCACATCTGTCAGGGTGAGTGAGGGCACAGGGCTGCTGGCCCCCGCTGCCGGGGGGAGCTGCAATCCCTGCCCCGCTGCTGCCGAGGGCTCTGCTCCCTGTGCGGAGCAGGGCTGGTGTGGCTGGAACACACGTGCCGATTTCAGGCCCACGTGGGGCAATAGTGTCCAGCAGCTTTGGGCTGATCCCCTTGCTCCCTGCTCCCTCCTGGCCATGGCCAGAGCCGGCCGGCATGGCCCTGGCATGGGGGGTGTCTCCTCCGGTCCCCGCAGATCCGGGATCTGACCGTGGCTCTGTTCCCCTCTCTTGCAGTCCTTGAAGACAAGGCAGAGGACACCAGCCCTTCCACCAGAAGCCTGGCTCTCGAAACATCCTTTGTCCTCCGGGCTGTGGAGAGAGCTCCAGGCTCCATCCTGCAGAAGCTGCAAGATCGCTTTCTCAGGGCACGCAAGAAATGGCCTTGTCTCTGGGCCCACCACTGGCTATGCTGCTGGAGCTCTGAGGAACACTGATTTGAGAGGCTCTCTGTCTGCTAGGGCCATCTGAGCCAGGGCGGATTTTTCTTTTCTCTCAGATTGGTTTTTTTCCTTCTTTTTAGTTGCAATTTAGGCTACAAATATAGAATGTGTTCTAATACCCTGACTCCCAGGAGCTTTCTTTGGTGCCCAGTGTCGGCAGGGCAGCAGGAAAGAAAGGGAAAATGGGTCCTTGTGCCAAGCAAGCTGCCCAGGCATGCAGTGGGGAAGGGGAAATGGCCAGAAGGCCCTTGGCCTTTGATGGTTCTGCTGAAGCCTTTGTGCTGGCGACAGAGTGGCTGGGCAGGGGCTGGAGCTGTGGGGATCCCTGCCAGAGCGGTGCCTGGAGATGGCCACAAGCCCCCCTGCCCAGGCAGGAAGGGCCATCTGTGTCCTCCTGCCCGTGTGTTGCTGGCTGCATTGCTGAGGGCTCTGAGGTGCCTCTTGATCCGGCTCCTCTGGAGCTCCCTCGGGGCTGCGCCGCTGCCAGGCAGGTTGGTCGGGCTGGGGGAGACCCTGAGGGGAGCCTGAGGGGCAGCGGGAGGCCATGAAGGGATGAGGTGCTGCGCAGGACCTGATGGGACAAGGCGGTGGGAAGGCACGAGGGCCCTGTGGGAGAGAGTGGGGGGCAGGAGGCACCAAGGGGACAGAAGTGGCTAGGAACACAGGCTGGTGGGAAGCCCTGAGGAATTGGGTGTCAGAGGCCATAAGCAGCCCTGTCACGAACCGTCCTTATTGACGGATTTCATGATGATTCGTTTCCAAAGGATTTCTCAGTACAAAATACCAACATGGAAAAGGGGGTTTGCAGTAACAATCAAAAGAGTGTACTTTATTGAATGATTACAGCAAAAATGCATGTGAGGGAAAAGAGGGAAAGCGGGAAAGCATATGGAAAAGTAGGGGGGTAAAGAGAAAAGAGGAGGCTATAGCTACCACCCGTGGAAGCGATGGTCCTTCGGGGTCCAGCCGAGGTTCCGTCAGTCAAGGAGTCGTTCCAAGTGTGGGGAAGATCTTTGAATTGGGCTAGCAAACCTGGGGGTTTTTATCCTATGGAGGATTGTGAAAGAGGCGGGGAAAAAAATGCAATAGTTTCAAATCAGCTGTGGGCAGAAGGCATTGTCTTCTTGGTCCAATAGTCCCAATAATCACTACCAACAAGCAAACATCACAGTCTGTACCCGCAAGCAAACATCACAGTCTGTTCTGTTCCTCCCACCAGTTCCCCCCAGGTTTCAGTCTCAATCCTTGGGAAGAAAAGGAGTTTTCTGTATGTGAGGGTTTCAAGTCTCAGTCTTTGGAGAAGAGGCTTCTCCCATCTCAGTCAGTCACAGTGGTTGCAGAACAGATCAAGGGTCTTCTGTGGGGACCACCTAAAGGTTATTCCAGGAAAGAGTCCATCCAAACTGAGAGGCAGGGAAATTCCAAGCCTTGTTGTTGCAAAACGGCTCAAGGTGCTCCTTTGCACAATTACTTGGCAGGCTGGGAGTTATGTCTCAGCCTTGTAAGCTTGGCAGACTTCATCAAACCCGGATATAAAACAGGATCTTTCAGTGGTCTCAGTTTCTGTCCTTTTTCATGACAAAAATCATGAGACAAATGAGAGAAAATTCGGACAGATTATCACACCAATTTACTGATTTTCTGTTCCATTTTCAAGCCCTTATCTATTCATCCCTTGGCTCTGTTTCTCACTTTCACTAACAGCTTAAATACCACTTTTCTTTCAACCACTTACACCCAAAACAAACCTTTTCCCCCACACTACTTTTCAACACAATACACCTCCCTCCAAGGAGATGTGGTAAAGCTTAAAATGCACAATCCACATTACCCATACTTTCATTTGTCTACATTCACTCACTTTTATTTCTCATTCACCTTCACACATTCCTTCACACCCTCCAGACACAAAGTGGATCCTTATCGCCAGAAAATCACAGGTCCCTGTGGCCCCCCTCGCTTTGGGGTTGGACTCAAGGTCTCAGTATCTCCGGGCCTTCTGGAAGGGCCCTGACTCTGGTCACCTCCGGTGCCCGTTCACCTGTGAGGCTTTCTGCGTGTCACTCACACTCTTCAGCTTCGGCTAAAGCCCCTACCTGTGCGGGGACAGCAGCCTGATGCACAGGTCACACACAAACCCTTCTATAGAGCCCCCACCTGTCTGGGGACTGCAGCCTGATTTGCAGCCTTTTTCCATTGCCCCCCACCTCCCACCCGCCCGGGAAGTTGAGGCTGACTTTGTGTGTGACTCACTCTCACACACACAAGACAACAATAAGGTACCTTTTACTTTCACATCTCCTATTACAAGTTTAGGTGTTTCTGGCCAATCCCGGTGCTATTGGATATCCCTCCATCCAGCTGTGTTATCCAACCCCAGATGCTCTTGGGTATTTTTCCCTCAATCCAGCTGTGTTGTTCAACCCCAGATGCTCTTGGGCATTTATTAATTAAGCCAGCGGTGTGGTACAACTACAGATGCTCTTGGGCATTTATTTGGCTGTGTTGTCCAACCCTGGATGTTCTTAGGGCAGCTTTTTTATCCCTCAATCTAGCTGTGTTGTTCAACCTGGGATGCTATTGGGCAAAATTTTCATTCCTCAATCTAGCTGTGTGGGTCCAGCCCTGGATGCTCTTGGGTATATCCTCACTCCGGCAGAATTCTGCTCAACCCTGCTCTTGGATGCTATTGGAATGTAAATCCCTCAACCCAGCAGGTTTTTAGGGGCCCCTCCTGTCCTGTTTCCTAGTGGAGTGGGCTAGGAAACATTGCTCCCTACCTCTAAGGTGTCCAACCCTTCCCTGAGACGCAGTCCCCAGTTACCCCGGGGGATTCTTTCACTCCTTTTATCACACACTCATCTCTTTACTGGCTGTTTTTCTCACAAAAAGTCGGAACTGCAGCATGGGAGACTCCAGCCCACCTCTCATTCACACACATTCATCTCCCCCACGGCCCCCCGAGAAATGCTTACCAGCCCCTTTTCCTTCCCAGGTTCTTCGTGTGCACCACTAGTCTTAGGGGGCCAATTACCGCGGTTGTAGGGAGCCTTTTTCCCTTCTCTTTGTTTTATTGCCTCCTTTTGTCCACGATCGTAACCTGCATCTGTGGGTCACCCCAGGGAAAACAGAGCGAGGCTGCCCAATTGGGCAGGGCGCACCTCCCCACTCTGACTCTCCTAAAGCACCATCAGCGAGGTGTTTTAACCATCCTCTGCTACCAATTGTGAAAAACCCCAATCACTTGGGTGTTTTTAAATTTTAAAGGTTTAATAGTAAAAAGGTGGGTTTAAAAATAGTAATACAATTACAGTAATAATAATTTAGACAATTTTAATTAAGACTATATGAGACAATAGAAACAAGGAGTTATGGATGTCTGGGTACCTTTTTCTGGGCAACACAAGCCCGAAAAAGGGCACCTGTTAACAAATGATTCATCCTTAAAAACAACAGCCTGTTGCATATTCATACACTTCATACATGATGCATAAATGCCATTCAAATAAAGGATTCGGTCTCGTCATCATCACCTTCTTCCTCCTAATCCTAACAGCGCCTTTGAGGCAGGAAGAAGTTTGTTTCTTCTAAGAGGGCAATAAATTCTTTTTCTCTGAAAGATTTAGGTGTCCTGTGGCTGCTATCTCGCTGCAAGTCCTTTCTTTAAAAAAAGTATCCTACATAGCATAGTTTCCATCTTAACATCTTTTTATAACCTAAAACTACATTGAACACAGTGCTTAAGAGAATTAATACAGCATTACTTTCTAACACAACACGTGTCATTTTCATTTCAATATTTGCGAAAAGCCAATCATAAAATATGCATTTTTCACAGGGCTGATCCCCTGGGTCCCTGCTCCCTCCTGGCCATGGCAAGAGTTGCCTGGGATGGCCCTTGCAAGGGGCTCTCCTCAGCTCCCCGCAGATGCAGCTTCTGACCGTGGCTCTGTTCCTCTCTCTTGCAGCCCTGGAACGCCTGACAGAGGACACGAGCAGTGCCGTGTCAGAGCTGGCACTGGAAACACTGCGTGTCCTCCGGGCAATAGAGCCTGGCCCATATTCCATCATCCAGAGGCTGTGAGATCAGCTGGGCAGGGCACGGAGCACTCGGCCTCGTCTGCCGGGGCTCGGCTGGCTGCACTGCAGGAGCTCTGGGGAGAGCTGATCTGGGGAGGCTCTCTTTGCTGGGACAACCTGAGCCAGGGGCAATTTTCCTTTTCTTTAAGATTTTTCTTTTTTTTTCCCCTTTTTTATATATTGTGAATAATTAAATTATAGACTATCTATTATCATATATATTATTATAGATGATGGATTATTTAGTAAATAAATTAAACAGTGTATACATATGATTCTATATTACAGATTATTGTAAATAAATTAATTATAGGATGTGTTATGATACACAGACTACTAGGAACTTTTCTTTGCTGCCCAGAGTCTGCAGGGCAAGACGCAGAAAAGGGAGAAAAGGGTGCTTGTGCTTGGCAGCACAGCAGGCTGAGGGGTCCTGAGGCCCTGAAGGGGGAAAAGGGTGCTTGTGCTCAGCCGGCTGCCCAGGCGTGCAGTGCCGCAGGGAAAAGGGCCAGAAGCCCCTTGGCCTTTGGTGGTTCCACTGAAGGCTTTGTGCTGCCCACAGAGCGGCTGGGCAGGGGCCGGAGCTGCAGGGATCCCTGCCAGAGCAGTGCCTGGAGATGGCCACAAGCCCCGTGCCAGGCAGGAAGTGTAATCCGTGTCCTCCTGCCCCTGTGCTGCTGGCTGCCTTGCTGAGGGCCCCGAGGTGCCTCTGGCTGGGGCTCCTCCGGAGCTGCTGTGGAGCTGCGGCGCTGCTGCCGGGCAGCTTGGCTGGGCTGGGGGAGACCTCGATGGGCTGGGGCACTGGGAAGCCCTGAGCAATTGGGTGTCAGAGGCCATAAGCAGCCCCCTGGGAAGAAGCTGAGGATGCAGCGCCGTGGTTTGTGTATCATAACACAGTTGGCTAAGGAAGCTTACACTGTAGCATGAGTCCAATAAGACAAAATCTTGAAAGATTGGATTGAAAACATAGATATCCTTGTTGGCAGTGTCTTATTGGCCAACAAATCCTTAAAAGCTCTTGTAACTAGAAATCTTGGCAGCCTTGTGAGCCATGCAGTGGAGATGGGAGCCAAACTCACCCTTCCTGTCTATGTAGAAGATGAGGAAACGGCCTCATCTAAAAAACTCAGTGGTCCGCTCTCTAGCTCGTTCCAATCTCCTTCAAATCCCCCGAAGTGTGATTTAGCTACAAACAGATGATAAGGACTCGTAATGCTGGCTCTTTGACTCCAAAGCAGCTGCTTTAGAATCATTCATGTAAACCTGTGTATTTATGGGCCAGAAATGTATCATTTTAAGCAACTTTCCCAACTGACTTGAATGGAAGTTTGTTTGAAGGGTATTTGAAGAGAAAGCCTCCCAGCAGAGGTCTGGGTTTTGGCCTAGCTGTGTCTCTGCTGATTGTGAAATATGCCACCAGCTGCAGAGGTTTCTGGGCTAAAAATACCATTGAGTCAATTGGACTTGCTCTTTTTGGACTAAAAAAGCTGGACCCACTTTCGGGGCAAATTTGGAGACCTCATCCATGGGTGGATGGAGCACCCAGGATTTTCCCAATTGCTGGGGATGGTTCTCCAGGTCCCTGGTGTAAAAACAGGGCTCCCCAGCAGCTGCGCATCTGCAAGATGAGAAACAATTGTCTTGCTTTGAAAAGCTGGGTGTCTGCTTAGGAAGGCAGAAGCCTTCTATGAAATGGAAAATGTAAATCCCCTCCGTTCAAATGATTATAATTTAGAAATGGAAATGCTCTCAGGGAAACATATGGGAATAGGACTGAGCCCACAGAGCAGGGCAGCGTTTGCTGATGGTCTGAGCCCTTCCTAAAGATCCTGTCGGCTGTCTTAGACACCCAGGACCAGGGATTCCTTCCAACCTGGGCTACTTTGGGTGGGCTGGGGGCGGCCCCAGGGCAGGTGGCAGCATGTGCAAGGGCCCTGGGTGGCACGGTCACCGTGGCATGCAACGGAAGCCGGTGTCCAAGGGCCCTTTGTGACACGTGGGAAATAGAAGCTTGCCCGGGTGCACGGAACAGGCAACGGCGCAGAACGGGACAGAGCGGTGCCGTGAGGAGCCCCCGCACAGCGCACTCGTTCCCGTCTGAGCTGGAGCTTTTCCGTGGCCTTGTTCCTGCGGCTGAGCTCCAGGCCAGAGCACAGCACTCGGTGACCCGTGGCCTTCTGAGGCTTCTATTCTGCAGCTGCCCTCAAGGGCAGAGCGTTGGACTTGGTGCCCTGGAGCTTTTCCACAGCATCTCTCCTGCAAGTAGCTCCATCATGGACATGGAGCGGAGACCCCCAAGAGTGCCCAAGCTGGCTTGGGTGGAGGAGGAGAAGGAGGAAGAAGGCCCTGGAGC
Source organism: Fringilla coelebs (assembly GCF_963513975.1). Classification (NCBI taxonomy): domain Eukaryota; kingdom Metazoa; phylum Chordata; class Aves; order Passeriformes; family Fringillidae; genus Fringilla; species Fringilla coelebs. Next base: position 859,971 of record NW_028167212.1, on the reverse strand, counting down.
TGCCCCAGCACAGGAGACTGAACAGGTGGTTCCATTCCATCCACCGCAGGAGGGTGAGTGGCAGAGCTGGGCTGCAGGGCTGGAGCCTGCGGGCAACTTGGCCCTATCCCATGCCATGCCATCCCCTGGGGACGTGCCCACAGGACAGAAGAGGGGCCAGGCAGACACCCTGCAGTGGCCGTGCTCCATCCCCCTGGGGCAACCCTGGGCTCTCCCTGCCTGGGGAGCACAGGACTGGGCTGTGTTCTCTGGCCTCTCCCGCAGCCCCTCAGCTCTGGCTGTGCTCTCTCTTTGCCAGAAGCAGCCGTGGAGCGCACGCCAGAGCAGGAATCCAGCCGTGGCCGCTTCCGCAGAACAGCGCAGGTACCTGCAGCCACCCCCAGCTGGGCTGGGCCTGCTGTCCCTGCTCAGCTGAGCACCGTGTGTGGAGCAGTCCATGCAACATCCCCGGCTTCTTGCCCTTCTCCTACAGTTTGTTATCAGCTTCATCCAGAGCATCCGGCAGGGAGAGACCAGCACCACAGGCACTGGGCTCAGAGCTCACTCCGAGCTCCTCAGACATGAGACCAGTGCCGCCCTGCTGGATTTGCTCGTGGAGCGGGGTGTTTCCAGGCCAGAGCAAGTAAGCAGCCTGTGGCCAGGCTTCAATTCCCCCGTGAGTCCTGTGGCTTCCCAAGCCACACCTGCTGGTCCCTGGGAGCCTTTGAGGCCACGGTAGTGCGCTGGGAAGGGAAGCACTTCTCGGCGGATGCTGGGGACATGGCTCCCTCTGGCAGCTTTCCAAGCCTCGCCGTGCCTTCTCCAGGTGCCAGCCGTAGTGAGCTTCATTCACCGATGGCTCATGGCCAATGGTTCTGCCGAGCACAGGCTGGACAAGACCCTGCTGAACGTCACCAGAGAACACCCGGATGACACGGTCGTGACGCTCCTGCGTGTGGCCCCGTCCTGTGACAGGTATGGGGCCCACCTGCCCACAGGGCTCAGGGCTCCCCAGCCCATCACCCGGTACAGCCAGTGCCAGGTGTCTGACCAACAGAGAGTTCCAGGGCGCTCTGGCTGCTGCCTTTCCCAGCCCTGGCATGTCAGCCCCCGAGCCTGCTGCCATGCTCCCTTGCCGCCCCTCAGGGCTCTGTCCCCACAGGGCTGGGCTGCCTGGGTGCCGCCGGCGAGGGCCAGTGGGCAGAGGCAGAGCCGGCGGTCAGCCCAGGCCCTTAGGGATTCCCAGGCCATGGTGCTGTGTCTGAGACCACCCTGAGACAGAGCACTAACCCCACAGAGCTGCCACAGCCATGTGGAAGACCATCATGTGCTCGCCCAGGACTGCAGAGCCAGCGCTGCTGATCCTCCTGGATGTGCTGGGGAGCTGGCCAGAGCGCAGCATGTGCACCTCCAATGGGGACAAAACACCTGTCTTTGTCCTGGCTGTGAGTTTCTGCAACTGGCCTTTGCTGGCCCCAAGGCCGCCTCTGCAGCACCTCTCCATCCTCCTTCCCCCACTGCATCTCCCTGCCTCAGGCGCTGGACAGAAACCTGGCCCAGGGGCAGCTTCAGGCCTGCCAGGCTCCGTGCTCCCCCTGCACGGTCTCTCTGGGCCTCTCCCTGCCACGCTCAGGCCCTGCCACATGGACACCTCGGCACTGAGCGCTGTCTCGGGGGGGCTTTTTCCTTTGCAGGCATCCGTGGTGATGTGGAAGATCCTGCAGGAGCCCCGCATCCCACGTGCAGTGAAGGCGTATTTCCCCCACCTATTTGTACATCTGCTCTTCCAAGTGTTCTTTAGCACAGAAGAGATGCCAGAGGAGATCGACACCTTCTGGAAAGAATGCCAGGAAGAGCACGGCCTTGCCACCCGCCCCAACAGGTGCTCCATCCCAGTCCTGTGATCCCTGCCACATGGCCTGCAAAGGAGCCAGTGCTGCCAGTGTGACCTGGGCTTTTCTCTGCACACAGGTTTGCAGTGCAGATCCTGAAGTCCCTGCTCTGCTGCCAAAAGCAGCACAAGGATCTGGTGGTGTCCATGGAACGCAAGTGTTGCTGGGACACACTGCTCTGTGCTGACACCCGCCACTATGCTGTGGGTCTGCTGGCCAGGTGAGACTCCCCTTGTGCCCATTGCTCCCGGCATTTGTGCTCCATGCCTGGGGTGTCCCACGCAGCCCCCGTCACCCTGGGACACAGGGCCTTGTCACTGAGGGACGGCCAAGCAGACTGGAAAAGGCTGGGAGGGGAGAGAGCACTGGAGGAGACACCTCCTAAAGGGCCGAGGTCCCCTTGCATGATGTTGGTGAAAGACCACTAGGCTCTGTGAGAGAGATTGGTCCTTGGAGAGATTTGCTCAGGTTCCTGGTCCCTTTTTTGCCCTCCTAGGGAGATGCGCCATGCTTGTCTTCGCTTGTGTTCCAATATTGCACTCCACCTCCTCCGGCTCCTCAGCACACAGGAGCCACACTGGGATCTGCCCGCCCTGGCATTCCTCGTGGAGGTGAGCCGGGTGTCCAGCGCTGCCTGGCTGAGCTGCCTCCCAGCTCTCTGCCCTCTCATCACCGCAGCCGCCTGGGACGGTGCCTGTGCCCTGTGCTGCTGCCCGGGCCCAGCCCTGTGTGGCTCCGGGCTCCTGCTGGCCAGGCCCCCCGTCAGTGCCCTGTGCCTTTCAGGTCCTCGAGTGCCTGGATCCGAGCGAATGTGGTGACAGTGTTGTGAAGATCTCATCAAGGTACCTGCACAGCGAGTGCAGGGAGAGGCGTCGCCTGGCGCTCAGGGCCCTTCTCGAGCTCATTGGTGATCCCTCAATGGTGAGAAGGGGGCAGTGGCTGAAGCTGCGCTGGGAACACAGCCACTTGGGCTTGCCTGGGCTTCGGGCGCTGGGGCAGCTGCTCCCAGCTCTCCTCTCTCCCGCTTCAGCTGCCCCAGTGCTTCGGGACAGGCCTTTGGCCTCTGGGCCCTGCGGCAGCAGGGTGGGGTTTCACAGACTTGCCTTCTGCACAGGCCGAAAGAATGTGGAGCTTGACAGAAAGCCTCATGGACCTACTGTGGGACAATGATGTAAAGACAGCTGGGATGACACTCATCACACTCAGCTTTATATTCCTGCACAAATACATGCTGATGTCAACCCCCATTGTCCTGAAGCTGGCTGAGGCACTCCTGCCACTCTTTGACCACGTAAGGCTCTGTGCCCCCAGCCACAGCCACTGGGCGCTGCCTGGAAACTGTGTGCCCTGTGCATTTCCAGGCCTGTGCCCAGCGGGGCCCGGAGGAGCCAATGCTGAGGTATTTTTTCCTTTTTTTTCATATAGGATAATAGCCAGGTACAGCTGCTCTCCATAAAACTCTTCCGAGACATGATGGAGTTTTTGGAAGAGAGAGAAAAATCTTTGGAAAGCCCTGTGCACCAGAGCCTGCTCCCACTGCTCTTCCACTGCCATGATGAGAATCAGCATGTGGCAGAGGTGAGGACTCGTGGGCTGCCGCTGTCCCCCTGCGAGGGGGCTTGGCCGCCTCCTGCCCTGCGCCTGCTGGACCACAGCCTCCTCCAGGCCATGGCACAGGGACGCGGGTCCCGAGCCCAGGGCTCCGGGGCCATCTCCGCGTCTCTGCTGCTCTCCAGGCTTCTCAGGAAACACTGCTTAGTGCGGTCAAGTTCCTGAAGAGGAGGGATCTCAAAAAGCTGGTGAAGGAGGAGAAACTGTGGAAGTTCAGCAAGTGCCTGGTAAGTAGGACCGAGAATTCCCAGCCCGGAGAAGGCCCCCGAGGGCGGTGCTCAGTGTGCGGCGCTGGCAGCTGTGCCCCTGCCCCCTGCTGCACCCAGAGGCCGCGCGGGCTCTTCTCCAGGCTCCCGTGGGCCCGAGCCGGGTGCCCCTGGAGTCCCTGCCCGGCGGGGCTGCGGGGCGGGCCGGCACCGCGGCTCCCCGGGCAGCAGCCGGCCCTCTGCCCCCTCCCCTCAGGAGCCCGGCGCCAGCGGCTGCTGGCCGCGCCTCAGGGCTGTGCGGGCAGGGGAGGCCGGGGCTGGGCGCAGGCAGCGCCCGGCCGAGGGGCTGAGCCCGCGCCAACCCTTCCTTCCCTCCTGCCGCTCTCTCCAGCTGGCAGAGGACAGGAGCAGAGCGGCCGAGCACCTGCGCCGGGCCCTGCGCTATCTGCAGAGCCCACAGGAGCCCCTGCGAGAGGCGGCCGTCCGGTTCATGGGTGAGCCACGAGCCCGGGCTCCCTCCCTGGCCCCGCCGCACCTCGGCCCCAGCCCCGCCTGCTGCCCCGGCAGCGCCACCCGGGCCTGGGCCCGGCGCCGTGGAGCCCCGCCCGGTCTCGGCTCCGCTGCCGCCCCTCTGGCAGCCGTGCCCTGGACGGCAGCGTGCGGCAAGGGCCGGGCTGAGTCCTGCCGGGCCAGCAGGGCCTGTGGCCACAGCGCCGGCAGCGCCGCTGGCAGGGGGCTGTGCCGCTGGGGCCGTGACAGGCTCTGTGTTCACAGGGATCGCCGGGCAGAGCTTGAAGGGGCAGCAGCAAGAGCTCCTGATGATCTGCAGTGGTGAGTGAGGGCAGCGGGCTGAGCGCGGGGGCTGGCAGGGAGAGCTGCAAGCGCTGCCCCGGCTGCGGAGGCCTCTGCTCCCGTGGGCAGAGCACACTGAGATTTCAGGGCCACATGGGGGATTCCTGGCCAGCAGCTTTGGGCTGATCCCCGTGGTCCCTGCTCCCTCCTGGCCATGGCAAGAGCCAGCTGCAATGATCTTGGCCGGGGGCTCTCCTGGTGTCCCCCAAGATCTGGGATCTGACCGGGGCTCTCTCTTGCAGCCCTCGAAGACAAAACAAATGACATCAGCCTCGCCGTCGGAAGCCTGGCTATTCAAACGCTGTGCGTCCTCAAGTCACTAGAGCTGGCTCCCATCTCCAGGTTCCAGTGGTTCCGATACCACCTGCGCAGGGTGTGGAAGACACGGCCTCGTCTGTCACGGCTCAGCTGCCTGCCCTGCCAGAGCTCTGTGGAGAGCTGATCCCAGAGGCTCTTTTTCCTGGGCCTCCTGAGTCAGGAGGCATTTTCTTTTTCTTCAAGAATGTTCTTTTATTTTCTTTTGTTTCCCTTTGCAATGTAAATATAGACTGTGTTATAATACACAGACTCCCAGGATCTTTCTTTTGCTGCCCAGGACCCGCAGGGCATAGGGGAGGAGGGGGAAAAGGGTGCTTGTGCACGTGCAGTGCTGCAGGGAAAAGGGCCAGAAGCCCCTTGGCCTTTGGTGGTTCCGCTGAAGGCTTTGTGCTGCCGACAGAGCGGCTGGGCAGGGGCCGGAGCTGCGGGGATCCCTGCCAGAGCGGTGCCTGGAGATGGCCACAAGCCCTGTGCCAGGCAGGAAGCGCCACCCGTGTCCTCCTGCCCATGAGCTGCTGGCTGCCTTGCTGAGGGCCCCGAGGTGCCTCTGGCTGGAGCTCCTCCAGAGCTGCTGTGGGGCTGCGGTGCTGCTGCCGGGCAGCTTGACTGGGCTGGGGGAGACCCTGAGGGGCTGGGGCACTGGGAAGCCCTGAGCAATCGGGGGTCAGAGGCCATAGCAACCCCCTGGGGGCCACCTTGTTGTGCCAGAGTTGACTTGCAAGGCAGATCCTGGGCACTCTGGAACTAACAGCATCGGTGTTGTTAGAAACCGAAAGGTAGGCAATTCTCAGACCTTTGGTCTTGCCAGCAAAGCTTAGAATAAAAGACAGGATTTTATCTGAGACCTTGGAAAGGGCTTCCAAACTTAGGTGCTAGAAGCAAGAATGTGGATTTATAGTTGATAGCAGAGACACATGGAGGAAAGTTGAAGTGGAGGAAAGTTTAGAGTTGTAGAGTTCCCGATCTAGAAGAAATGGAAATAGTTGCAATGGTAAACAAGCTTAGGATGCAGTGCCGTAGGTTTGTGTGCCATAACATGGTTGGCTGAGGAAGCTTACACGGTAGCATGAGTCCAGTAGAACGAAACCTTGAGGGATTGGGTCGAAAACATAGACATCCTTGTTGGCAGTGTCTTATTGGCCAACACATTGTTATAAATGATCAAATCGGCAGCCAAATTATAAAAAAAATTTACAAAGATTTATTAGATCAACAACAAAATGGAATTTCGAAAAACCCATCACAGCCAAGGCAGCGTCAATTCTGGAATTTGGTGCTGGGTGAACCTGGATCTGACTGACAGAGTGCCAGCATATCCCCAGTGGTTCACCCTGACTGCTTCATGCAGCCAGCTCATATCCCATTTATTCTGCCTGAGGCAGAAATGACAGGAGGTCCTTTTGTGTCCCTTCACATGTAGAAGTGGGACCATACAGATACAAAAGCCAGTCCAGGTGTCCGAATGGCTGTCTGAACTTCTTTGGAATAGCCTTCTTTCACATGTAACAGAGTGGTGCTGGTGCTTGTGATTGTAGATGCAATCTCCAAGAAGGTGAATCCATGCCAGGAGAGTAAAAGGACTCGTGAAGGAACCTTGTGAGGAATGGACTATCACATTTAAACCGGGTGATACCAAACTGACTTCCCAATGGGGACTGAGTGGTAATAGTTTTGGGAAAACCCAAATGATCCAAGAAATGTACAAAGAATAACACCTAATTAAGAAATAAGGCAAGGCTTATATCACTGGTTTTGAGCACTGCCTGAATAAAACATCTCCTTGGAGAGGAATACTTCAGACAGAGGGGTCAAGACTGGTTTTGCATTCTGACCTTAGCCTGTGAATTTTGTACAGGGAAGAAGGGGAATTACTATTTCCATCAGTATCATACTGTAAACTTTATTTGATTCATTCCAATACTGGACATGCTAGATGGGTTATAAGTAAATGCTTGAATTGTGGGGATAATTAGTATTGTAGTTCACAAAATTTATGCTCTTATTGCAAGAAGTATTAAAGTAATAACTTTGCTTTGTGGATGGGAATTATTAGTGCCTGTTGAATGAGAGATACCTGAGGAACAGTGAGAAACCACAGTTAAGGAATGTCAAAAACAATTTGCCTGGAAATTAGTCAAGAGAAAGTGACAAGGAAATAGAGGGCAAGACCAGATTGGCCTCTGTATTTTGCCACCAAAAGATCAAATACACCTGCTGTGGGCTGCAACCTCACAGGCATGGGAGATGGGAGTACAAGCCATACTGGGCCTCTGCTAATCCTGTTCCTGGCACTCATTTGTTGTCTTTTCCCTTTGGGGATACCAGCAAGATCGTGTCACAAATGCTACAGAAAGCATCACATAGAAAGAAACTAAAGTTCCTCTTTTATTACACACAGCTATGCCAACAGCCACTGTAACAACCCATCCAAATTAAGAACCTGTAGGCAAAACGGAGAAAATTATTGGATTACAAGAAACTTAGGAAAAAGTGGTAATAGATTTGGCACTGAATGTCCAAAAGGAGAGAGATGGATTTGTTTTACATTTAATCTTAAAGATACGGTTCAAGATTCGGTAAAAAAAATACAAACAGTAAACAAAAAGGTAAAACCAGCAATTTAACTCTGTAATGACCCCAGATTATATGTTGAGTTGTATTACAAGACTCCAAGCAGTTATAGAAATGATGGCAAATAAAGTCACTCAGGAATTAAAGTTAATATCAAGTCACCAAAGCCAAACAGAAACTGTAGTGTACCAGAATAGGTTGGCTTTGGACTATTTATTGGCTAAAGAAGGGGGTGTTTTTGGAAAGTTTAATATATCAGATTGTTGAAAATTGATGACCACAGAAAAGTCATTCTAGAAAAGCAAAAGGAGTCAAAGATGAAAAAAAAATATCTATACATATAATAACCCAGGTACCAGTCCAAAAATTAGAAAACAATGCTAAAACCTAGCTGGTGGGGTAATGTATTAGAAGAAATTAAGATTTTTCATTTTATGTGTTACAACTGCCTTGATATTTCTTCCTTGTGTAATCCCCTGTTTTATTTTGCCAGCATAGTCCAGAAGATGCCAGTAGACAAGAAATATTGCTCAAGCCAAATGATTTACAAAGAATAAGAGTGGGGTTTGTGAGAAATGCGTATTTTATCACTGGCTTTTTTCAAATATTAAAATGAAAATGACATGTGTTGTATTAGAAAGTAATGCTGTATGAAGTCTCTTAAGTAGTGTGTTCAATGTAGTTTTAGGTTAAAAAAAAATGTTAAAATAGAAACTATGCTATGTAAGATACTTTTTTTAAAGAAAGGACTTGCAGCGAGCTAGCAGCTACAGGACACCTCAATCTTTCAGAGAAAAATAGTTTATTTCCCTCTTATCAGAAGAAAGGAACTTCTTCCCGCCTCGAAGGTGCTGTCAGGACTCAGAGGAAGAAGCTGATACTGCCCAGACAGAATCCTGTGTTTGAATGGAATTTATACATCATGGATGAGGTGTATCAATATGCAACAGGCTGTTGTTTTTAAGGGTTAATCCTTTGTTATTGGGTGTCCTTTTTTGGGCTTGTGCTGCCCAGAAAAAGGTACCTGGAGGTCTGTAATTCTTTGTTTCTATTGTCTCATATTGTCCTAATTCAAATTGTCTAAATTATTACTACTCTAACTGTATTACTATTTTTATAACCATTTTATTACTATTAAACTTTTAAAATTTTAAAAACAAGTGATTGGCGTTTTTCACATTACCCAAAGAAGCAAAAAACCTACTCAAATGGGCCCAAAATGACCAAGAAAAGGGACCTAAAATCACTCACACAGGAGTAAATTCACCCATATTGGGTTTGGGGGGAGTTGGGGAATTCTGGGGGTTTTGTGGATTTTGGGGGGTTTTATTGGTATTTGGGGAGGGGAGGTGTTTTTTCTGATGTTGCTTGGGGGTTTATTAAAATTTTGCTGTTTTTTTTTTAATTTTGGGGGGGGGATTACTGAGATTTTGTGGGATTGTGTTGAATTTTTGGGGGTTTTATTGGAATTTCTGGGGGATTTTGGGTGGTTTTATTAGAATCTGGAAGGTATTCAGTGGGATTCTTTGGACGTCTGGGTTTTTCAAGGAAATTTTTGGGGATTTTTGTGGGATTTGGGGGGGTTTTGTTGGTTTTTTTTGGGTGTTTCCAAGATTTCTTTGGGTCTTGGGGACGATTTTGTGGGGCTTCTTGTGGTTTTGGGAACAGTTTTGGGGGATTTGTGGGGCTTAACTGGGATTTTGGTGGAGGCTGTTGGGATTTCAAAAGGTTTTGTGGGCTTTTATTGGGATTCTAGGGTGTTCTAATGGGATTTTGTGAGATTTAATTGGGATGTCGTGGCTTTTACTGGGACTTTCAGGGGGTTTAAGGAGATTTTGGTGCCTCTCAGCCCTTCCCCACATACAGGGACAACCCCAAAGCCCCCTCAGACCACAAAAGGCCCCCCAAAAATTCCACTAAAAACTCGCAAAATCCCCCCAAAATTAAAATAAGGTCCCCCAAAACCCCAGATAATCCCACAAAATTGCAATGGAACCCACCAAAATTTTTAAAAAGTCTCAGAAATTTCAATAAATTGCCTGAAAAAACCAAACCCCCTGAGAAATCCCAATAAAATCTCCCCAAATCAAAAATGCCCCAAATCCCCAACCCCCCCAAAACAAAGTAATTCTCCCAAAAAGCCTAAAATTCCTCCCTAAAAACCAAAATCCCTCAAAGCCCAAAAAAGCCACCACCAAATCCCCCAAAACCCTCCTAAAATCTGCAAAAACCCTCCCAAAATCCCTAGAAAAGCCCCCAAAATCCCCCCAAACCCCCCAGACTCACTGGGGCCCTCCTGGATCAGGATGGAACAGGAGCCACTTCAGGGGGCCCTCGGAGCTTTTTGGGGAGGGGGCACCATGGGAGACCCCCAAAAACGCGGGGGGGGGGGGGGGGGAACCCCTGCTGTGCCCCCTCCCCCGAAACCCCCAGACCCCAGTTCAGGGTGGCCTGGGACCCCCCCGGGACCCCCAGATCTCTCCCAGGACCCCCCCAGGAACCCCAAACCCCTCAGAGCCCCCCGAGGTTGGCCCAGGACCCCTGAGAGCCCCCAGACCCCAGTCGGGCCCAGCCCAGGATGTCCCCTGAGACCCCCCCAGACCCTTCCCAAGACCCCACCCAGGACCCTGCCAGGACCCTCCAGACCCCTCCCCAAACCCAACTCAGGCTCCCCCAGCCCTCCCAGACCCTCTCCCAAAACCCTTCCAGACCCCCAAAGCCCCTCCCCAAAACCTCCAAAACCCTCCCAGGACATCCTCAGGACCCCCCAGAGCCCTCCCCAAACTCCCCCAGGGCCATCCCAACACCCCCAGACCCTCCCCAGACCTTCCTACGACCCCTCCCCAAAACCCCCCCAGACCCTCCCACGTCCCCTCCTCCTCGAGACCCCTCTTAGGACCCATCCACACCCCCCAGGTCCCCCCGCAATGTCCCAGGACCCTCCCCAGACCCCCCCAAACCCCCGGACCCCTCCCCAAAGCCCCCCCAGACCCCCCAGACCCTCCCCCGCCCCCCCGATCCCCTCTCGGGCCCCTCCCGCTCCTGTCCCGAGCACGGCGGGTCCCGGCGGCGGCGGGGAAGGGGGCGCCGCTTCCGGATCGCCTCTGATTGGGTGGAGCGGCGCCGGGGAGGCGGGCGTTGCTGCGGAGAGCCGCGCAGTGACTGGTTAGTTTGGGAAAATGCAGCGCGATCATTGGTTGATGGGGGCGATGCGCGCCGCTATTGGCTGGGAGCCCGCGCAAATGGCGGCCGCGGGAGAATGTGAGGGGAGAGCGGCAGAGGAGCGGAGCGGAGGTGGGACCGGAGAGAAATTGGGGGGGGGGGGGGGGGTGGGTCTGAGGCGGGTTTGAGGAGAAACGGGGCATTTTGGGGGGCACTGACCGGAAATAGGGGGGTGTGCGGTGAGTTTGGGGGGGAATGAGAGGGTGTGAGGGGGCTTTGGTGGGTCTGAGGGAGCTTTCGGGAACTTTGGGGGGAGTTTGAGAGGGTCTGGAGCGTTCTCAGGTAGGTTTAGGGGGATCAGAGGGGAATTGGGGGAGTCTGAGGGGATTTTGGGGGATTGTGAGAGGATCTGGAGGGTTCTGAGGTGGATCTGGGGGAATTTGGGGCAGTCTGAGGGGATTACATAGGGTTTGGGGTGGATTGAGGGAACTGCGGAGGATTTGGGGCAGTCTGATGGATTTGTGGGGACTCCCAGGTGGGTTTGGGGTGAATTTTGGGGAGAACTGGGGTCGTGTGAGGGTCCTGGGGAGGTTTTGAGGGTGTTGTGGAGGGTTTGGGGGTCCGGAGTGATCCTGAGCCACCCTTGAGGGTCTCTGGGGGTCCTGGGGGAGATTTGGGGGTCCTGGGGGGTCCCAAGCGCACCCTGACCCGGGGTCTGGGGGTTTCAGGGGGTTTCAGGCACAGCAGGGGTTTCCCCCCCATTTTTGGGGGTCTCCCATGGTGCCCCCTCCCCAGAAAGCTCTGAGGGCCCCCTGAATTTGCTCCTGTTCCACCGGCCAGTGCCCCCTGGTCCAGGACAGCCCCAGTGAGTCTGGGGGGTTTGGGGGGAATTTTGGGGGCTTTTTTGGGGATTTGGTGGTGGCTTTTTTGGCCTTTGGGGGATTTATTTGTTATGGGGGAATTTTTGAGGGTTTTGTGGAGAATTATTGAGTTCTGGGTGGGGGTGGTGGATTTGGGTGGTTTTGGATTTTAGGGGAATTTATTGGAGTCTTATAGGAGTTTTCTTGGGGGGGAAGGGATTTATTTAAATTTTTGGGAGTACTTTTTAATTTTTTGAGGTTCCGCTGGGATTCTTTGGGGTTTTCTGGGGTTTTGGAGGATCTTATTTGAGTTTTTCCTGGGATTTTAGGGGGTTTTAGTGGAATTTTGGGGGGCCTTGGGTGGCGTGAGGGGGTTTTAGGGTTGTCCCTGGGTGTGGGGAAGTGCTGAGAGGCACCAAAATCTCCTTAAAACCCCCAAAAGTCCCAATAAAACTCACAACGTCCCAACTGAATCTCACAAAATCCCATTAGAAAACCCTAGAATCCCAATAAAAGCCCACAAAACCGCTTGGAATCCTAACAAGCCCCCCCAAAAAATCCCAATTCAGCCCCACAAATCCCCCAAAAATGTCCCCAAAACCATAGGAAGCCCTACAAAATCCCCCCCAAGACACAAAGAAATCCTGGCAAAACCCAAAAACCCCACAAAACCCTCAAAAATCCCCAACCAACCCCCAAAATTTTCTTAAAATACTTAGACATCAAAAGAATCCCACTAAATGGTTCCAGAATTCCAATAAAATCCCCCAAAATTTTCAGACTCCCACAAAATCCCAGTAAACCCCACAAAATTATAAGAAAATCCAAAAAAATTTAATAAACCCCCAAACACACCCAGAAAAACACCCCCCCAAAGTGCAAATAAAACACCCCAAAACCCAAACCCCCAAAATCCACAAACTCCCCAGAATTCCCCAACTCCCCCAACCCCAGTCATTCTCTCCAAAACCCCAATAATTGCCCCAAACTCCCACCAGACTCCCCCAGCCCAAGCAGCCCCAGATGCCCCAGCCCTCCCTGATCCCGTCCAGGGCCACGGCCAAAACTCCCCGGAGCGAGCGCGGAGGGCGCGGAGCGAGCCCGGAGCCCATCCCGGGCTGGGCCTCAGGCTCGGCCCCTCAGGGGCATTTTGGGCCACGCTGGGCAGGGTGAGGGTGGGCTCAGATCCCTGGCAGGGATTCCCAGGCTTTACGGGCGGATTTTAGGCCCCTTTGGCTGATTTTGGGCCAAATGTGGTGGAGTTTGGGGGGGGGATTTTGGATCCCTTGGGATGATATGAGGCCCATATGGGTGAATCTTAATCCTGTGTGGATGAATTTAGGTCCATTTTTTTGTGATTTTGAGACCATTTGAGTAGGTTTTTTGCTTCTTTGGGCAATTTTAGGTAAAACCAAGTCATTTAGGATGATTTTAGGTCCTCCTGTGTTGCTTTCAGGCATGTTTGGCTGATTTTAGGTCAATTGAGGTGATTTTGGCAAAGCGAGTTGGATTTTAGGCTCCTTTGGGAGTTTTTAGGCCAAAGCAGGTACTTTCAGGGTGGATGTAATGCCCATTTTGGGGATTTAAGGATGCTTTTAGGCTAATTTTAAGGAGGTGTAAACCAGTTTGGGCAATTTTAGGCCCACTTGGTTGGATTTTAGAGCCCTTTGGATAATTTTAATGCTGTTAGGCTGATTTTCAGCCAAACCTGGTGGATTTGTGCTGCATTTGAGGCCCTTTTGGGTTATTTTAAACCAAACCAGGCCCTTTTAGGACCGTGCGTCCCCTCGGCCCCGCCCCTTTTCCCTCAGGGTTCAGCCTTTGGGAATGGGGGAGGAGGAGGAGGGAGGGAGGAAGAGGCCGAGCGGCAGCAGGAAACAGGTGCAGCAGGGGAGAGGGAACCCTGGAGTGGCCGCAGCCCCGGGAGCATCGCCCCCCATCCCGCAGGTGCCCGGGGAGGGGGAGCTGGGCCCAAATCTGCTGGGGGGTGCCTGGGGTTGGGGTTTTTTGGGGGGGATGTTTGCAGCTGGCAGGGCTCCAAAGCTGAGCTGCAGATGGCCCTCGGGGCGACATCGGGGTCCCCAGGAGGTTTTGTTGGGGGGTCCTGGGGCCTGCAGTAGCTGCTCCCAGTATGAGCCCAGGTGGTCCCCCCATGTGCTTCCTGTTTCCTCGGCACTCCCAGTCTGATGCCAGTAGCCCCCAGTGTGATCCCAGGTGCTCCCTGTCAATGCCAGCATGACCCCAGTAGCTTCCAGTATGATCCCAGTGTCTTCCTGTCTCTCCTAGTTGATCCCAGTCATACCCATAGTACTCCCAGTCACTCCCACTTTCTCCCAGTTGCTTTCAGCACAAATCCAGTGTCTCACAGCTGATCGCAGTCAATCCCAGTATGATTCCAGTCACTGTCAGTGTGATCCCACTCTAACCCAGCATGGATTCAGCTGTTTCCAGTGTGATCCCAGCTTCCCCCAGCATAGTTCCAGTTGTTCCCAGTTCCTCCCATTATGATCCCAGTTGCCACTCGAATACTCCCAGTCCCTCTCAGCAGGGTCCCAGTCATGCCCAGTTGCCCCAAGCATGGTCTGAGTTGTCCCCTGCATGATCCCAGTTTTTCCCAGTGTGGTTCCAGTCTCCCCAGGATGGTTAGAGACACTCCCAGTACATCCCAGTGGGCCCAGGAGGGTTCTAGTTACCTCGGAATGATCCCAGTCTTTCCCAGTTACTGTCAGTATGGTCCCAGTTGTGGTCTCAGTCCTCTCAGCACGGTTCCAGTACCTTCCAGCTGATCCCAGTTGCTCCCAATGTGTCCATATTTTCCTCCAAACATAGGCCCAGTCAGGTTCCATTCAAACCCACTCTCATCCCAGTATGATTGTAGCCACTCCCAGTATGATCCCAGTCACTTGCAGTTCAATCCCAGTTGCTCCCAGACACTCCCAGTCTTATGCCAGTGCCCCCAGAGTGATCCCAGTTGCTCCCAGCATGGGCCCAGCTGTTCCCAGTGTGCTTGAGTCACTTCCCTAAGGTTACAGAGACTCCCAGTATGGTCCCAGTTGAACCCTTTTGCCCCTGCTCTAGTCCCAGTCACTCCCCAGATGATCCCCGTCCCTCCCAGTATGGTCCCAGTCACTCCCAGTTGCCCCCAGCATGGTCCCAGTTCTCCCCAGTGTGGTTCCAGTCCCGCCAGTATGGTTATAGATACTCCCAGTATATCCCAGTTTCCCCCAGCATGTCTATAGTCACTTGCAGGCACTGCCAGTGGCCCAATAAGGTGTTAGTTATCCCAGTATGATCCCCCAGTCATGCCCAGAATATCCCAGTTGTCTCCAGCGTGCATCCAGTCCTTCCCAGTTCCTCCAGTTTGCTTGCAGCATGGTCCAAGGTTCTCTCAGTTGCTCCCAGTAGCCCAAAGTGGGATCCCAGTCGCTCCGTTTCAACCCCAGTATGATCCCAGTCACATGCCAGCCCTCCCGGTGTGGTCCCAGTATAATCCCAGTTGCTTCCAATCTCTCCCACTGATGCTAGCATGGTTCCAGTTGCTTCCTAGATCAACCCAGTCAGTCCCAGTCTGATGCCATTTGCTCCCAGTGTGCTCCCAGTTGCTCCCAGTCAGGCCCAGTATGGGGGATGATGTGCAGGGTGTGTTCCCAGTCACTCTCAGATCCCCCCAGTATTAGTCCAGTCCCTCCCAGTATGATCCAAAGATGATCCCAGTGTGCTCCCAGTCCCTGCCAGTATGAACAAGTTGTGCTCCACATGGTTCCAGTTGCTCTCTTTCACCCTCACTTTTGTTCCAGTCCCTCCCAGTATCTCCCAGTGTAGCCCAGTTCCCTCCAGCATATTCCCAGTCACTCCCAGTTCCTTCCAGTCTGATCCCATTTGCTCCCAAGCACTCCCAGTCAGCCTCAGTGTAGTGGCACTCACTGCCAGGATGATCCCAGTATTAGCCCAGTTGTTTCCAGTCACCCCCAGCATGTTCCCAGTCCCTCCCAGTCACTCCCAGTTGGGTTTCTGGGGGGATGTTTGCAGAATGGAGCAGTCCAAGGCTGAGCGGAAAAGGCCCCTTGGAGGAACACTGGGGGTGCTGGTGGCGGCTGCCGGCAGAGGCAGCCTGGAGGAGCAGAGCCCTGTGTCCCCCAGGAGCCCAAAGTGGGGAGCCCAAAGAGGGGGGAGCGCCGCCATTGGGGGGACCCTCAAGAGCCTGGAGAGGGGCAGGGGGAACTCCTTGGAGTCCCTGCAGCCCAGGGAGAGAATGAGGGGAGAAGGGACCTCGGGAGCCCAAACAGCCCCGGCATGCCAAAATGGGGAGAGCGAAGAGGGGGGAGCTTTTGGGATTGTTGGGACTGCCAGCAGCCTGGGGAGGGCAGGCACCGAGGAGAAGGGGGACCCCCAATCCAAGGGTGACCCCCAGCAGCTGGGACAGGGGGGAACCCCCAAACAACAGAGGGGAGGGACCAGGGATGGGGAACTCCTGGGAGGCTTTTTCAGGGCGGAATCTTGGTGTTTGGGAGTTTTTTTTGTAGCCCATATGGCCAGTGACTTGTAGAGATGGACTTGGGCAGAGGGACTTTCAAACTTAATGTACTCATCCTTTGTTTTCCCCAAACCAGGATTTCCCATTCCCAACCTCTGGGAGGCTCTGAGGAAGAGGAAGATGCCCCAGGACACTGAGACAGGTGAGGAGGAAATCAGTGCCCCTTTCCCCCCTGTGCTGCTCCATCTCCCAGCCCAGCAAAGCCCCTGTCTGCAGGACAGCCCTGGGGGATCTCCTTCCCCTTGCCTGTGGCATGGAGGCAAATCCCATCCTGTCCTTGTCCTTCCTCCCCCAGAGCAGGAGATGAGCATGGAGAGCAGGGAGGACAAATCCCCACAGCAGAACCTGGTGGAAGAGGCCATTTTTAGCGGCTCCATAGCGCAGGAACCCAACAGGGAGGAAAATCCCCGGAGATCCCGCATGAGGAGGGGCTGCAAACGCAGATCACGGGGATCTGAGGGGGAAAGACCCAGCCTGGGCCAGGAAGGCGGCCGGAGATCAAGCCGGAATTTGGAGCTGGTGCTCCACGAGCAGCTCCGTGATGGGGAGAAGCTCCACTCTTGCATGGAGTGTGGGAAGAGCTTCAGATGGAGCTGCCACCTGATCCAGCACCAGAGGACCCACACTGGGGAACGGCCCTACGAGTGTGATCAGTGCAGGAAGAGGTTTAAGACCAGCTCCAATCTCCTTCAGCACCAGCGCACGCACACAGAGGAGAGGCCCTTCCGCTGCCCCGACTGCGGGCAGGGCTTCAGGCAGAACTCCAATCTTGTCACTCACCGGCGCATCCACACTGGGGAGAGGCCCCACGAGTGTGAAGAGTGTGGGAAGAGCTTCAGCCTCAGCTCCACCCTGATCCAGCACCAAAGGACCCACACTGGGGAACGGCCCTACGAGTGTGGGGAGTGTGGGAAGAGCTTCAGGAAGCGTTCCAACCTGATCCAGCACCAAAGGATCCACACTGGGGAACGGCCCTACGAATGTGGGGAGTGTGGGAAGAGCTTCAGGCAGCATTCCAACCTGATCAAGCACCAAAGGATCCACACTAGGGAGAGGCCCTACGAGTGTGATAAATGCAGGAAGGGGTTTAAGACCAGCTCAGATCTCCTCAGGCACTATCAGATTCATACAGAGGAGAGGCCCTTCTGCTGCCCCGACTGTGGGAAGGGATTCAAGCACAACTCCAACCTCGTCACCCACCGGCGCATCCACACTGGGGAGAGGCCCTACGAGTGTGAGGAGTGTGGGAAGAGCTTCTCCAGACGCTCTCACTTGACCCGACACCAACGGAGGCACCGGTGAGGGAAGCCCTGCGAGTGCCCCGAGTGTGGGAAGAGCTTCGTGCGCTGCTCCATCTCCATCCCCTACTGGAGGCCCCACATTCCCTGTGATCCATGTTGGGAGCACACCTGGCTGCTTCTCCTTTTGGTTTGGCCTTAATTTTCTTGTGCCTCATCTTCATCCCTAAAAATCTTCCAAAACAGGGTTAAATGAAGGAATTTGATCAAAAATGTCTAACATCCCACCATTTCACAGGTGTTTGAGGGGGAATTTAGTATTTGGGAACACATTCTGTGTGGCGTGCCCCTGTTGCTAAGAGGCAGGAATTTGATCTCACCCTTCTTGCGTTTCTAAGAACTCCTCCCCTGACCCAAACCCCAACTCCACCCCTGGGATACCCTATAAAAACCCCACGGCCCTGCCTTTGCCCTGTCATTCGGGGGTCAGAAATGGATTCTGGAGCTTTCTGACACCAAGCACCATCTCGTTTGTCCTCGGCACCGGCAGCTGCCGCCTCCCTGGACACCATGAACTCAGCTGCAGCAATTCTGGAGGATTTGTGGGTTCTGGGAGGATTTTGGGCCATCCACTCCATCATTTTGCACTCCAAAAGCCAAGAGGGATGGATCTGTCACCTGAAAACCACTCAAATCCCACTGTAAACAACTGAATTTTAGCCCATCAAGGTGCCATAGCAGCTCAAATTGCTTGTTCCCTCCTCAAAAATTCTCAATCCCAGGCCAAACTCACTCCATTCCACAGCTTCCAGGGTGAGATGGGGTTGGGAGGGGATTGGGAGAAGTGGGATCCCAATTTGGACCAGTGGGATGGGGATTGTGTGGGGCTGGCTGGGTGGGATGTATTATATAGCACATAAAACTTTGAGAGTTACTGATTTCTGTCCTGTTCATTTTCAGTCAGTTCTGTTTGCAGAGTGCTGCCTTCTCATCTGAACGAATTCCTTAAAAATCCCATTTTTTGAATAATCTAACCCAAACAATCTGAAAACCAATATCCAAATAAGACCACTCACGCACAGTTAAATTAAAATAATTTTAATATTTTTAGAGTACTGAAGGATGATATTAAAGTTCAATTGTTTGGATAAAATGTATGAGAAATTAAAGTGGCGTTTGGCTTTGTGTTTAGTATATCCCCCTCCTTCCTGCTCTCCCGCCCCTTCCCCATCATTCCCCCAAGCCCCAATCCCCTCCCCCGTGCTTGGTTTCGGGGGTTCCCGGCCCCTCCTGCTCCCTTTGGGGGTCCCGACCCCCCTTTGGTTGAATCTGGGGCCCCCGCCCCCCTTCTCACCGTGCCCCCTGCTCCCCCCGCGGCCGGGGGGGGCTCCCAGCACCCCCAGTGCCACCAGTGCAGCCCCAGCTGCCCCTGCACGCCCCATCCCCATCCCCAGGGTCACCTTCCCCCTTCCCAAATTTCGCTCCTGCACACTGATGAGTCATCAGCACCACACGCTCTGATTGGCCAGGATCTGCTTTGGGGTGGGGACGGGAGGAACTGGGGACCCCCGGGAGCCCCTCGGGTTTGGGGCTTTCAATCCCCCTTTGGCCCTCAGGGCGGCCCTGGGGCCACCCCAACACCCCCAAAATGGGGAGGGTCCTCGGGGCCCTTTGGAACCCCCAGGAATGGGCGGGAAGCGGCAGGAGCCGCCCCAAAAAGGGATTGAAGGGTCCGGGCCAGGAATGGGGGAGGCTCTGGGGATGGCTCCGGTCCGGACTGGGGCGGGCTGGGATTGAGGGAGGGTCCGATCAGCGGCTGGGGAGGGGCTGGGACTGGGGATGGGTCCAGGATTATGGGGATGGGTCCGGGATTGTGTGGATGGGTCCATTGCGGGACTGGGGCGGGGTCTCTCCCTGGGATTGGGTCCGGGACTGCATCAGGGTCTCTCCTCGATCCCATTCCCGATCCCGTTCGCAATCCCGATCCCGTTCCTATTCCTGTTTCCAATCCTGATCCTGCCGCTGTTTCCAGAGAATGGCTCCGATCCCAAGCCTGACCCTAAATCCTGGGGTCAACTCCCTCCAATTCCAAATCCTGGGGGTTGAAACACTGGCGGAAGGGGGGGGGTGCGGGGGGGGGGGTGTGGTTGAAACACCCCCAAACCCAAACTCTGGGATCTCCACCTCCCCTCCCACCTGCCCCAAACACTCCAACTCCAAATTTTAGGATCAAACCCCTCCAAATCCAAGATCCTCGGGTGTCAAACACTCCCCAATTTCCAAATGTGTGTGTTAAATCCCCCTGACCCCAAATCCTGGAGTTTGAAACATTAGGGGTGTCCAACACCCCCAATTCCTGAAGTTTGGGGTCAAACACCCCCAAATCCCAAATCCTGAGGTGTCAAACACCCCCAGACCCCAAAGTTTGGGGTTCAAACCCCAATCCCCAACTCCTGGCATTTGAAATGTGTGAGGTACCCAACCCTCCTCATCCCCAAAGTTTGTGGTCAAAGCCCCCCTGATCCCCCAACTTTTGGGTTAAACCCCCCCAAATCTTGGGGTCAATCCCCCCACATCCAAAACTTTGGGGTCAAAACCCCCTGACTGCAGATCCTGGGGTTTGAAACATCTGGGGTCTCCAGCTGCCCTGATCCTAAAGTTTGGGGGTCAAAAATCTCCAAACCCCGAGGGGTGAAACCTCCCCAAACCCCATATCTTAGGGTCAAACCCCACCAGTCCCCAAAGTTTGGGATCGAGACCCCCACTCGCCCCAAACCCACTCCAGGCCTGGGGGGCACAGTGGGGTTTGTTTGGGGATATTTGGAGTTTATTTCAGGCAGCTCCAGGTGCAAGGTATGCAGAGAGACCCTGGGTACAATGCTGGGAAAAAAAAGGGGGATTGGTGTGGGAATTGGGGGATTCAGGATGGGCAAAGTTCAATTTTTTGGGATTTTGGGGGATTTCAAGCACTTTTTTTTTGGGGGGGGTGGGGTGTTTTGGAGGGGTTTGGGGTGTTGTGGGTCCCTTTTTGGCAAAGGAGATGTTCCTGGTGCTGCTCTGGGTGATCCTGGAGCCTTGCAGGGCCTCGCGGGTGGCGCCCGCCTGCACCTCGGTGTCCAACCGCACCCAGGCGATGTCGCAGCGCCCGGCACCAAGGCAGCTCCTGGAACCCCGGGAACCTGGGATGGGAACGGGGCCAGGAGAGCCCCAGACACCCGGGAACGATCCCCAGACACCCGGGAATGTTCCCCAGACACCTGGGAATGTTCCCCCCCAAATTCCAAAATGCTCCTTGTTGAGTAATAGTTCCCATAAAAAAGTCCAGAAATGTTCTGTAAGAGAAATCCTGAAACATTCCTCCAAAAATCCAGAAATGCTCCTGCAAAAAATTCTGGAACATTCCCAAAAAATTAGGAACTTTCCCCAGAAAATCTAGAAATATTCCTCCTCAAAAAATCTAAAACCAACCTAGTTCCCCATCCAGAAACATTCCACAAAACTATAGAAATGTTCCCAAAAAGCAAGATATTTACCCTCCCCACCAAAAAAAGCATGAAACATTGCTCCAAAAATCCCAACATTCCCCCTCAAAAAAACCCCCAGAATTTCGCCAAAAATCCAGAACTCTCCACCCCAATTCAGAAATTCCCCCCTAGAAAATCCTGAAATTCATCCTCCCAAAAATCCAGAAATTTCCTGCCAAAAATCAAGAAATTCCCTCTCAAACCCCGAAAATTCACCCTCAAAAATCCAGACATTCCCCCCAAAATCCCGATACTTTCCCCAAACAATCCAGCCCCAAGCCCCCCTCACCCCTCTCACCCCCCAAGCCCCACAATCCCCCAATGCCCAAAGGCCGCCCGGAATCCCCGGAATCCCCGGGATGCCGGGATTGCCCCAGATCTCCCTGGGGGCAGAGCATGGAGAGCATCAGCTCCTGGGGCTCCTCAGGAGCTGGGGCAGGAACAGGATGTGCTTCGGGGCTTTGCCCACAGCTGGGCAAACGGGAGAAAAACCCCAACATCAGCAACAGATCTGCCCCAAATCTGCCCCAAGCAGGCCCCAAATCTACCCAAAGTAACTCTGGATACACACCAAACCATCTGCCCAAAATCCCACCAAAATCCTCCATGCTGTGACCCAGTGCTGTCTCATCATTTGTAAGGATTTTTCACAGTTCCAAGAAATGATATCTCAGCTCTGGGGGAAGCCTCCTCTAAATTGATGGTGTTGTGCCATCTCCTCTAAGGAATCAGCTGCAGTCCCAATTATTATTACAGAACCACTCCAACAGTTTGCTGGGTTTAAAGCATCTCTGTGCTGAGGGAATTTTGGAGGAGATAGCTGTTGGATGGTTCATTAGTCTGTCACCCTCAGACCTTCACTCCAAGTGCCATTCTCAAGAGCCTTGTTTTAAATTCCATTTAGGGAATTCTCTCCCACTTAGAGTCTGGGTGGTGGCCAGGCCTCAGCTCTGCCTGGACGGGAATTTGCCAACAGGCCCAGATGTTTTCTGCATCAAAACTAGATTTGAGTTGCTTTGACTGGGCAATCTGACCCTCTAGACATGACAGTTGGACTGTTTTTAAAGGGAGCTTGGGAATTATTATCTGGAAATAACTATCCAAGTCCCCCCTGAATGGAGGTTTGTCAGCTGTTTGCAGACTCTGGGATGATGGCACAGAGATTGCTATTTACCTAATTCCACCTTTGTTGTTAGCTTTGTCTGCTATTTGAAATATTCCTGATTGTTGTATCCAAATTATTCCTAATTGCTGTAAGTTTCTTGTCCACTGCATGTATTATTTTACTATGATGTTGCTTCATACTCATAACAAAAGACATGCATCTCATTCTTAAAAAACAAATAAGACTAATGAATACCTTAAGAATGTTCAAATAATGCAAAATGTACATGAGAAATTGGGATGACTAATCATTCTGAATGATGCAATATTTACATGAGAAATTTGGAAAAAAGATCATCACCTCTAAATCCCAACTGAGTGAACTACAGTGAAGCCCAATTGATTCTTTACCTTCAGGAGAAGATGTGCCTGTGTTTTATCATCAGCAGCTCAAAGCAGTCACCTGTTCATTCCATCAGACACTGATCAGCTCTGAGAAAATGAGGCCCAGTGGAAAGAGAAATAACCTCATCACCTTGCAGCCTCTGTGGCCAGAGCAGGAGCAGGAGGAGGACTGCCAAGACATGGCTGTGTCTGGAAACTGACAGAGGCCATTTGCCAACAAAAGCCTCAGGGCATCCTCATGGTACAGTGCTCCTACTGCCCTTCCTCAGTTATTCCCTGTTCCAGCTCCCAGGAGGACATTCAGGGATGGCAAAGATCAACATTTCCAGCTAATACACTTTCTCACACTTCTCAACTAATGGGAAACAATGGTCATTTCTTTCCATTTCCCTAAGAGACATTAGGCATTATTCTTCTGTTTTCTCATGCTGCAAAACCCTGTGTTAATGACTTGATGGAATTTGGTACGTTTTGTTGATTGTAATTGCTCTTTTATCTATCTTATCCCATATCTAATAGATAACCAGTGACAACCTTGATGAGATAATACCCTCACAAGAGTGAGCAGTTTCAACATCAGAACATTGGAGCCTTTTTTAAATGAACAAAAAGGGGGAGATGCCATAGACAGGTAGAACAATGATAAAAGAAAGGCCTTATGAAATCAGGCCTTGCTCTGCTCTATTAATAGCTGGCCTGTCATCTCCTCTGAGTGCAGCTGAGCAGTTACAAGTTCCCATGTGAAGCTGTTTTGAGAGTGAGACTTTGTGAACAATCTGTTCTGAGGGTGAGAAACAAATGAACCTGCAACAACAAGGGATTTGTCCCATGAGAATCAGTGAAGAGAACAGGTAAACAATACAATACAGAAATTTGATGCACAACTAAAATCTACTTTATTAACCAATAACAGAGTAAGTGCTAAGAAATATCTTAACTAATTAAACTTTCACATGAGGTCTGTCAAACTGATTAAAATGAGCTAGGTGGATAAAGAACAAAGAGTTCTTTTCCATCCCAGATGGGTCCTCTGGGATTTCAGTTCCCCCCCTTCTTCTGGGCTTTTGCTTCCCCCTTCTTTGGGGTTTTGGCTTCCTTCTTTTCTGGTCCTTTCCTTTCCTTCCCTGGGATTTTGGTTTCCTTCCTCTCTGATGCCTTGGTCTCATTCTTCTCTGGGGCCTTGGTGTTCTTCTTCTCTGTGGTTTTCTTTTCCTTCTTCTCAGGAGATCTGGTTTCCTTTTTTGAGATTTTGGTTTCATTCTTTTCTGGTGGTTTGCATTTCTCTTTCTGTGGTTTTGGAGATTTCTTCCCCACAGAGACTCCCTTCTTTTCCTCCTTCCGCCTCTCTTCCTCTTCTGATGCTTTTGCCTCCTCCTGGATCTTCTGAGCTGGCTGCTTCAGCTCTCTTCTGCAGACAAAATAGAAAACGTGGCTAAATCCCCACCAGAAGCTTGGGCTCACCAGTCCTGGCTGGCCCTGCACTTCATTCTTTGACCCTGAGGCCATTTCTGTGAATTCTCCTCAGCCCACAGAGGTTGGGAACATCCCAAGTGAGGGCATTGCTGGAAGGGGACCTCCAGGACCAGCCAAACCTGAGCTTTGCCATCATAAGCTCTTGGCTGTGCAAGCTCCCTCTCAAGGCACAGCCAGAGCCCTCCAGCCCAGTGCCATAGGCTGATCCACCAGCTCTCTGTGCTGATGCTGAAAACACCCTTTGTCTCTTGGCTTCCCAGGTGAGAGCAGAGCACAGATTGCCAACATCTGCTCATCTCTCCTACAATTCTTGCTCAGCTCAATCAGCCCCCTTCTCCCTGGGCATGGCTGAAGCATGATTTTAAAGATTTAAGATTTCAGCTGAGGGTTAGAAGCAATTCACATGGATCAGGATGTAAGGTAGGTAGGCAGACCATAGGTTAATGATTATGAGATGCTGAAGCTGGAGCTGATTGTTCTATTGTTTACCATGAGGAGCTTCTTTCTAGAAGGAAGTGGAGTAAGTGAACTGGTATAAGAACAAATTGAAATCAGGAGAACAATGGTTAGCACCTGGGCTTGATGTCAATCAATCACTGAGCAGGGGACCTTGGATCCTGCCAGAGGGTCACAGAGACCTGATGAAGACATTCCTGACTTCATCCCTTAAGACCATGGACCCAATTTGAGACCACTGACCCAATTCAAGGGAAGAATTGCACAGGTGTGAAGGACCAATGACCTCATTTGAATACAGAACAGTGATGGGAGGTGCTGGGGCTGTGCAGATGTATTGTATGTAAGATCTTGGGAAATAAAGAGAGGGCAAAGAACCTTGGGCAGCGTGGTCACGCCTGTTAGGGACGGCTCTGGTGCCGCTCGCCGCTGTTAATAAACACACCACTCTCTGACTTTAATTAGTTAGAGAGTCTCTGCCCGTCATCTTTGGGTTTAATGACTCACAGCCTGCTCCTTAATTGGAACAATCCTGTCAGTCAGAAAGCAAAGGCTGCAGGAACTCCTCTCCTGCCAGACAGGCTCTTGGCAGCCAGATTTCCTGCTGGAGCCCAGCTGGGACCAAGCAAACCAGGGCTGGCTGCCATGGAAACCATTTGAAGCAGCCTTGTCCCTCTCCTCCCTGTGAAACCAACTCCAGCCTGGCCTGGACAAGTCCTGATGCACAGGCTTGCTTTAAGCAGCCTCCACTCCCAGCTCCACACTTTGCCTGTGTGTCCTGAGCTGGGCTGCCCTGCTGGAGCTGAGCTTCTCCTGGGTTTGCCTACTGCTGCAGCTGAAGGGGAGCCCAAAGGACATGAGCTTTTCTGGGTGCTGTCCCACCACAAGGAGAACCCTGGCAGATCAGCACTGCAAGGACTTCATCTGGGACAGGAGCAGGACCCAAAGCAAGGTTTGGTCTGTGCCCCACGCCTGCCCATTCCACAATCCCACTGCTTTGGTGAAGAAGGGAGATGATGAAGAAGATGCCACTCAACACCATGGACTTCAAGACACCTCTAGAGGCAGTGCCAAGGCCAGCCCAGAGCCCAGCTCCCTGCAGGCAGCAGCTAAGCCAGGAGGACTCAGCACTCCAATAGAGAAGAAGATGTTCTGTCGCAACAGAAGAAGGTCCTTCCTCTCTTGGGAGCCAGGGAGCTCAGACTGGCCATCTCTGGGCTGCTTCCGGCCTTTGCTATGCAGCACCTCTGAGCTCAGAGTCCTTGGAGCAGAGAAGCCCTGCAGAGACAATAACCTCTGGCAGAGCAGTAACCCATGGAAGGCTCACTCACCTTTCTCTGAGAGGTGCCTGAGAGCCACAGTTGATCTCCTGGGGGCTCAGGGAGGAGCTGACACCTGAGGCCTCCCTGCTCACCAGCACCTTGGAGGTGGGGCCTCCCTCCACGTGGCACAGCTCCCTGACATTGGAGGGGCTGCTGAGGTGGCCAGAGAAGGGGGAGGAGACCTGCTGGCTCTGTCCTGGCTGCAGCACACCTGACAGTGACAGGATACTGAAAGCCTGGATGGAAGACAGGAGAGATTGAGGTGTTGAGCATGGAAATGGATGCAGAAGAGCATCTTGGAGCAAAGTGCAGCTGTACCTGGAGGGGCCTATTCCCCAAACACTGCCAGAATCACCCTCACCTCATCCTGCATCCATGCCACTGACCAGTGCAGGGACCATGGCAAAAATCTTCCCCCATACTCATGGGTCAATGCATTAATTAGTACATTACATGAAAGGGAACTGGGATGTCT
This sequence comes from Fringilla coelebs, assembly GCF_963513975.1. Taxonomy (NCBI): domain Eukaryota; kingdom Metazoa; phylum Chordata; class Aves; order Passeriformes; family Fringillidae; genus Fringilla; species Fringilla coelebs. The sequence continues at coordinate 833,989 of NW_028167212.1, read as the reverse complement.
CCTGGCAGCAGACATTCTCTCTGATGCACAACTTGCCTTTAAAAAGTTTAAAAACTTCCTGCTTTTAGAGAAGGAGGAGACTCAGAGTGAGAGCTCTTGGAGCTGAGGGGAAGGACTCCAGCCCAGCTCATCTGACTCCTGAGGCTCTTCCCCTCTCTCTCTGATTTAAATGCTGCTTTCTCAAGGTGCTACAGCAAAAGCTCCTGCAAAAATTTCCTGTGCACCACCTGAGGAGTTCCAGGGGGAGCAGGGCCCTCCACAGGTGCTGCACAGCGTCCTTGGGCAGCCCCACAACGTGTCCTGCACAGCCTCTCCAACAAGCAGCTGCTCCAGCAGCACTTTGGGATGGCCTGGAGGGATGGGAGGCCCCTCTGTGGCCAATGCTGAGGGCCCCCAGTGGCACTGGGAGCTCCAGCCCTGCTGGCCACACTGACAATGGGCAAGTGAGACAGATTCCCTCTTGCCTTCTCCGCTTCCAGGGGAGTGTGCCCTACATCCAGGGAGCACCTGAACCCCTCCAAGCCTCGTGGGAGCTGAGGGTTTTCAGCAGTTTGTGCTGGCACCTGAAAAACAAGCCATTTTCTGTGCTGGGAGGAAGAGACAGCCACTCTGCAAAGTCTCTGTCTGTAAGAGAGCTTCAGGGCCAGCAGTGCAATGGCAGCTCTGGGCTGAAAGCAGAGCCCTGCACACAGGGAGTCTGGCTGGCTTGGCAAGAGGCTCCATGGAGATCAGGACTCATCCCAGCTGGCTCTGGGAAGGAAGCTGCAGGTCTGACCATGATGATGCAGGTAAAAGCCTCATCTCACATTGGGAAGGAAAGAAGGCAAAAAGTCCCACACTCAACACAGGCCTGTAGGATCTGAGTCAGCTTCTCCAAGGAAAACTCTCCTATTTCTCCCTCCCACTCACCCCATGTCCAGCCACTGGCCCTGCTGCCCAGCCCACTGCACGGGCACAGGACAGCAGGGCAGCAAAAAGGGAGGTCAGCACGAGCATGACTTGGTGCTGGCAGGCTGGGGAGGCAACACAAGCACTGGATGTACAACAAAATCTACCTCTGCTCCTGAAGAGTGGCTAAAATCCTGTACCTCTTTCAGGGCTCTGGCTAGCTCCTCCTCCTTTCTGATCTTGAAGTGCCTCCATTGAGTTGCCGGGGAAGCCAAACTGCTTCTGTTCTCTTTTGGTGGTTGGGGTTTGAATTTAGGTGAGTAAAGCTCATCTCTGGAAAATAAGATAACCATGAACAGGGACCTGCAGTGGGAGGGAGGGACACCTGCACCAGCAGCTCCTGGCCAGGATGCAGCCCCTGGCTGGGTGCTGGCCAGGTTGAACTGAGAAATGGTTTGATCCAGCCCTTCCCAGTCCAGGCTGGAGCAGCTCTGTTCTAAAGGCAGCCCGGGGGTGGCACTGAGCTGCTGCAGCAGCTGCAACTGCTTGCACTGAGGAACTACAGAGGACAGGCATGAACACCTTGTGGGGATGCCAAAAGCACAGTGGGAGAGGAAAAGACAGAGAAGGCAGCAAAAAGGTGAGATCTGTGGCACCCAGGGACAGACCCAGCCAGTGCCCAGCCAGCACAGCCCCCCCAGGGCCCAAGGCCAGAAACTCTGCAGCTCCACCAGGGATTTATCAGCAATGTTCCCCTGACACTGCTGAGGGGTTGGTTGACATTTTCTAACAATCCCAGGAAACTCAGCTCACATTCCCCATCCATCCATACATACATACTCAGGCTGTAGTGCTGGGATCCTGCCAAGCTCTGTCATCCTTGGCCTTGGGGAGGTTTCTGCCGGCCGTCCTGAGCTCCGTAATTGTGCTCTCTGTGCCAGGAAGCAAGCAAGAAAGATGTTAAAAAAACCAAAACAAACCACAACAGGGAAATCTAAAAAATCTTCAACAGCTCAACCCTGCTCAAGTTATTTCTTTAGGGACACCTACCACTCTCCAGCTGAAATGCTGGGCTTTTGGGGAAAAAGAAAATTACATGTTCACCTCCAAATTGAAAAGGATTAAGGTAAGAGAACCTTTCAAACTACAAATTACCGGCCCAAAGCTAAAAGCTTTGCAAGAAATCTCTAATTAAGACCAGGCTGACAGTTCAACAACTGGTTCTTCTGGTGGGGAGAAACCCTCCTCTTTAAGGGAAGCAGCCTCAGAGTTTAAAGCAACTGTTTTGTCAGACTTCAGGCTCCCTGGCACAGCCTGCACTGCCTGTCCTTCCTGTTCACTGATTTACAGGCAGTACCACAATGGCCCTGGTTCAGATGTTTGGTGCCATCCAGGGAATTTGGCACTGCCATTTCCATTTGTCTTAATATAAGTTTCAATCCTGCAACCACTCTTCAAATGACAGCTTTCCTTTCTTTTACAGAAAGCTCAAGGCTCCCAGAAGTCTTCTGACATCCTCTTTTGTGCTCAGGGAGATGACATTTTAAAAGAGATGTCTCCAAATTTAACAGCATTTGAAAGAATAATGAACTAAAATGACACTGGATTCCAGCTGTGCCCAACTCCATTCTGTGTCAGACACTGAGATTCCCACCTCTAAGGCATGAGCTGTGTGTGCCACCCATCCCTCCTGTCCTTCCCAGAGCAGCCTGTGCCTGTTTTCCCCGGCAGAATCCCTGTGCCCTGTGCCCCCTGCCAGGAGCAGTTGCACTCAGGCACACAGCTCCCCGTGCCCTCACCCGTGGGTTTCTCTCATCCCCGAACACGCCGATGAGAACATTGGTGCGATGCTCGCCCAGCGCCTGCACTTCCACCACAACGGGGATCTCTGCTGTGCTCTGGGGCTGGACAATCCCACAGGGCTTGGGGCTGGAGTAGAACACAGCAGAGTCCTCCTTGCGTTTCTGGAAGGGGCAGAATGAAACAAAGCTTCAGAGGAACCTCTGAAGAAACTTTAGACTCCTTAACATCCACCGCAACAGCAACTTACACACACGTTTAAAACTCCCCAGGACAAAGGTTAAAGGCACAAACAAGATGCAAGAATTGGAAGCTCAACACTCCCAGGGGATCCTGCAAGGAGGCTGCCAGCACAGGCATTGCTGTCTGTGGATGCAGCAGCTTTTGACAACCCTCTAAGATCTCCCACAAGAAAACACCCTGAAGACTAGAACATAACTGTTTCCTCAGGAGCTTCAACTGCTTCCGCAAATTTACATTTGGGTAGGATCCTGTTCTCAGCAGATCTTTAAGACTGAATAGACATTAACAAGGTCTTATCCAAAGCCTTTTTCCCCCTAATAATCTCCTCAATAATATTTGACAGGAGGAGGTGGATGTGATGCCAAACCTGGGGAATAAGCCCGTAGCAGCCAGGAAGGTGGCTGGGATTCCTAATGAGGATCTTCCTCTCATAGGGCACCTTCAGCTGGCACTCACCGAACTGGAGCACATGGGTGGACACTTGGAGCTCAGGAACGAGACATCTGGGCAAAGAGATGACCCCAGGGGAGTCAGAGGTACTGAGAGAATAGAGAACATTTAGCCCCAAAGATTGGGAAATGGAGCAGAACACATTGGTCACTGTCAAATGGACATTTAACAGCCCTACAGGGATAAATTGCCTTCTACCTCTTCCCACTCCAATCGGTCTTGTCAAGGAGGGCCAAACCCTGAGAGGCAGCACCCAGAGGCTGCCAAGTGCCCCAGGCAGAGCACTTGGTGCCACAGCTGCCTCAGCCCCTCCTTCACCCAAGGAGGCTGGCAAGGACTCCTCTCACAGTCCCAGTGATCCATGAGCTCTGGGGGAGTCTTCCCAACAAGGATCAGGGCTCACTAAGGCTCAAGGAACACACAGCTCCAGTGGCTCAGTAAAAATGACTCCCTTCTCTCCCATGGTGCTGCTGCCCTGCCTGAGAACTCAGCTCTTTGCCCCAGCCCTGGAGGGCACAGACACCAGCTGCCCTCCAGAGTGGCTGATCACCCCCTCCCAGGCCCTGCAGCTCCCTCGCTCCTTCACTCCACAGCTCCAGGCACTGACTGGCCCCAGCTCCACCTGCTGTACACAATGGCAGCCCAGGCACTGACTGCATGGCTCTGCCTGGCACAGGGAACAGCACCAGGGAGCTGCAGCCCTCTGGCCATTCAGCTGGCACCCACAGCAGCACAGCAGGATGCAATTCTGCTGCAGCAACAACCATTTTGGTCTCAACTCTGAGAACATTAAAGCTCCAAATAGGAAGCAGAGGGAAGGAGAAAAACTGCAGCTGACCTGCCACATCCAGGGCTGCTTTCCCCTCCTAAGACCTTGCCCTCAGCACTTGCTGGGAGCCACTTGCCCCCTGCCATGTGCCCTCATGAACACAAGCAGACCCTGACTCTCAGCATGCTGCTTGCTGTGGCCCAAACCAATGCACGCTGCTCACAACCAGCACAACTCCACCTCTTGCAGCAAGAAGGAGAGGAGGCCCTCGGGAAATTTGTCCCACCTCAAGCACCAAAACCCAGGCCCATAAATGAGATCATTCCTGCTCTCTTTAGAAGAGGCCCAGGGCTGTGCTGGGCTGTGAGCAGGGCTGCTTTTCACCACAGGCTGCTGTCCAAGCCCTGCTGTTCTCATGTCCAGCTGGCACAACATGAGGCCATTAAGCAGCACTTCTCCTGGGCAGCTGCAGCCAGCAAAGCCTGTGCAAGGCAGTGCCTGGGGAGGCCAGCAAGGGCTGGTACCTGGCTGTGATGATCAGTGTTGCCACTCCCTTGCCAATACCCTCCAGATCCACCAGCATCCTCCTGTAGAACTCCATCACCGTGTTGGAGCACAGGGTCACCTGGTGCAAGAGAAGAACAGAAAATTCTTCCTTACAAAAGATCATTACCCATGTGTGATATCCTCAAGTTCTTAAGGAGGATTTGGCCACAATTCTTCTGCTGCTCCATGTGCAATGCACAGTCTGAGAGGAACAAAAGCCTTGTGGCAATACCAGATTTGTTAAACACACCTTGCTATCAGGACACAGGTCAGCTACATTAAAACATCAGACTAAAGCTCTCTGCACCACTGCATTCAAATTAAGGGGCCAATTTCTCATCTGACTACAATGACATCCAGGCAGAGGAAATCTGATGTGAACACAATGATTCCAGCTTCACAGCAAGAAGCTGAGGGCAAAGGGTGGCACAGCAGTTGATGGGAACCTCATGGCTGCAGAGTATTTTGTCTCCACTGTAGATTCCTGCAGTGAACACAAATCATTCTGCTCCCCAGGAGAGGGGAAATGAGACCAAGAAGAAAAGCTGACTACTTTATACAATGACATCTCTCTAACAGCCGCCTTCTGCCCTCATCCTTGCTCTGCCCACTTGCAATCAAATCAATCGCTCTCAAAAACACAAGAATGGCTTCAGTCCTTGACCATAAGGTATGTGACCTCAGCAGATTATTTTGGAAACCAAACAGTGCTCCTGGAGGAACATCCCGAGTAAGGCAGCTAGCAGAGGCCTCCCAGCAGTGCAGATCTCTCACTCCCAGCATGCTCAAAGCTGGCACCAGAGCTGAAGCCTTCCCACACTCCAGTGCAGCTTCAGCCCTGCTGCTGCAGCGTCTGTGGCTGCACTCTTGCCGTACCTCGATGTCTTGGTGTCCCTGGGGGAGGATGGTCCCTTGGCTGGGATTGATGCTGAACTCCCTGGGCTCCACATAGAAATGGATTCCCTTCCTCCAGGCTGGGTCGCTGTGCCTGCGGATCTGATCCACGCTGTCCACAGCCGGCTGCGTGCCATCGTCCGACATGCGGAGCTGGAACCTCAGGGGCACCGGGGAGCTGTTGGTGAGGCAACAGCGCTGGGTGTAGGGAAAGCCTGGCAAAGGACACAAATATCCAGTCAGGCACCCACTATGGCATGATCCTGGGGTGAATATCCTGCCAGGATGAAAGTGGGATTGGAGTTCAGCTCTTTATTATCTGAACTACAGCTCCCCGAGAAGCTGCATGAGGAATTAATCGTCACTTAGTTCCCTCTGACACAGATTCCAGACTGCAGCCCTGAAAATGCCCACTCCTAGCCCTGCTCAACACTGCAAGCTTCTCTCTTTGGCATGGGGAGGAGCTCCCTCCCCTGCCCCAAACCAGCACCACTTATCTCTCAGTGATGACTGTGCACCCAGACCCAACATTTACTCTGAGAATTCAAGCTGGAAAATTCCCTGGGAAGCCTGCCAGCACTCCCACTGTTTTCAGAGATATATAAACAGTGAGTTGTCATTGAGAAGAAGCTACAGCAAAAGAAAGTGAGGATGGAATCAGGAACTACAACGTGAGGCAAAGCACCCTAAAGCAGCTTCTCTCTGCAGGATCCTTAAAGCATTTCTTGGTTTGGCCCAAACAGACTGAGCACGTGACAGCTCAGAGCCCACTCAACTGGGGGCACACCCGAGCCTTGCTTTGAGATTAGCAATGAGGAACCAGGTCCCACCTCACTCAACAAACAGGGACATCACACCCATGCTGCTCACTGGGATTGCTGCCTGCAAGGGTTGACCCCACTTTAGCTCTTGATTTGCTTTCCATCCTGCAAAGCCAGAGATACAGCCACTGATGGTGGGCATGTCCTGCAGAGCCCGCAGAGCAGCCACAACCTGCTCTGCAGTGCACATCTGGCTGGGCTGGCCAGCTCTGTGGGGAGGAGACTTCTCCCCAGGCCTGCTCACCAAGACTCACTGGAACACACATGGGCAGAAAAAACAACTGCAGCTGCAGCCCAGAGCTTCTCTGTGCCCATCCAAGTGACCACTGCCAGCTCCAGCAGCGACTCCAGCAGGGAGGCAAGAGAGGCACAAAAGGACAAACCCAGATGTCAAAACCTCAAATGAGACTGAGCTCAGCACATGCACACAACAGCCGACATTTACAAAGAAGCAAAGATAAAACAGCTGCCTTCAGCTGGAGAGACCTTAGGAATGAAATCGGGTTCAGCAGGATCAATCTCCTGGTTCAGAACCATATTTCCATCTGTTGCATTTCTTGTTTCTTTTCCTCAAAAGGCAACTTGACAAGTGCCCCCGTGCTGATGCAGGCTGGGGAAGAAGCAGCTCAGCAAAGGCAATGAGTTTCCTTCAAAAGCTCATCAACTTCATTGTTCTGGGTTTGGGCTTGGCAGTGAATGTTGCCCTTGGTCTGGGAAGGGGCAGAGTGGTTTTGGGGGGTGTTGGTCCTGGGGCTGGGCTTTTCCCTTCGGGGTTTTTGGGAGTTGTGGCGTGATGCCGTGGGCGGCTGTGCAGTCGGAGCTGAGCTTGGGCAGGGAGCGGAGCTTCCCTTCCTCCCGCTCGGGGACCGAAGTTCGGCCGCTGCTGCTGCGGGAGGTTGTGTGCTTGGCCCCGGAACTGCCCTGGCTGCAGCTCAGCGCTGGCATCGACCCTGCCTGCCCCGCTCCTGCCTGCTGCTGCTCCGCACTGCCGACAGCCCCCTGCCCTTGGGGAGTGTGCAAAAGGAGCATTGCCTTCCTTCCTTCCTTCCTTCCGACACTTCCTTCCGACACTTCCTTCCGACACTTCCTTCCGACACTTCCTTCCTTCCGACACTTCCTTCCTTCCGACACTTCCTTCCTTCCTTCCGACACTTCCTTCCGACACTTCCTTCCGACACTTCCTTCCGACACTTCCTTCCGACACTTCCTTCTTTCCGACACTTCCTTCCGACACTTCCTTCCGACACTTCCTTCCTTCCTTCCGACACTTCCTTCCTTCCTTCTTTCCGACACTTCCTTCCGACACTTCCTTCCGACACTTCCCTCCTTCCCTCCTTCCACTGGCTGGGAGGGGTTCACTGCCCTGCCAGAGCCCACAGCTCTTCCTACTGGGACCGCAACTCCACCAAAGGGGGAAAACGGGACTTGGCACCTGGGAAACGTCTGTTCTTGCCTTCTTGTCTGTGCTCTCCTGAGACAGTCTAGGAAAGAACTGTTATTCCTTTTCCCATCGTTTTGCCTGGGAGCCCTGTCATTTTGAAGGTTTAATAATTTAGAGGGAGGGACTCATCTTTCCATTGCTGGAAGATTCCCACCTTCCTTGGCAGACATCTGTCTTTTAAAGCAGCACAGAGACACCAGAAAATACTGACTTTCTGTTCCTTGCTTCTATTGCATCTCACAAGGGCAAAATGCCACCTGAGGCAGCAGCAGCAGCCCTGCAGTTCACAGCCTGGAGAGGCTGCTGGGGCACACCAGGAGTGAGGGATGCTTTTCTGTGGGAAGGCACAGATCCCTGACGCTGTGTCCCAGCCCAGGGAACACTCACCAAAGGAGATGTCCCCGAAGTCGAGCTCAGGGAGGTCGAAGTGCAAACTCGGAGCAATGATGCTGCCTCTGGAGGGCGAGGACAGAGGAGGAAATGGCTCGGTTAAAGGAATTGCAAAGGCCCGGCTGTCATGGCTCGGGGGCACAAAACCTGGGCTCAGGGCACCCTGGGTTTCCAACCAACACAGCACCATGTGCTCAGCACAGGGCCCTGTGCACAGGAGGCAGCTAAAGTCAAGGGGCCAGCAGCCAACAGCCCCTGATGGGCTTTGGGCACAGGGCAGGCAGGAGAAGGCCCCGGGATGCTGGTGCTCCCATGAAGGACCCTCAACACACACCCAGACATGGCTCTGTGCCTCACTTTCCCCATCTGCAATGGGAGGGACAAAAAGGTGTCCCCACAAACTTCTGTAAGCAGCCCTTGCAGCCACAGGTTCCCTGCTTTGCTCCTTCTTAGGTGGAACCGCTGTTCCCATGAAGGAGCTTTCTCAGGAGAGTTTGACACACACAATCATTACAGACAGAGTTCTGAGACATGAATCCAGGGCATTCCCAAACATCCTCTGCAAAGAGCAGCAACACTTCTAGCCAGAGGACAGATGAATCCTAGAGGAAAGGACCAGCTTGTCAGCAGTGCACCAGCTGGCACAGCCAAGAGCAACAGCTTCAACAACCAAACCAGGCTGTCCTGAATCCAGCACAGCACCTCAGCTCTCCTTGAACTCAGCAGACTGACTCCAAAAGTCACCAACATCCACTGAAATCAGCACTTGAAGCTGCACAACACTCACAAGTTGATTTCATGCTTGATGCCAATCAATGCCCACTCTGCCTTTTGGTTCCAAATCAAGGAGCAGTGACCTGGGCCTTCTGTTGTGTTCACAGGACTGCCCCTGGCTGTGCTCTGCACATCTCAACAAGAGGCACCTGCCCTTGCCCAAGGAGAAAGCTGCTTATGCAGAAACACCCCATGGCCACTTTGGGGCAGGGAAACATGAGAATCAATGATTTGATGGTGAAATGTTCGCTCTTGATTTCCAAAATACAAAAGCAGCATTTTTCCTCCAAAAACAAAGCCAGCATCATTGTTTCTCCACTATGGGCACACCTACTCACCACTTTTCTCTTGCTAAGTAATAACTTCCTTGATCTTTTTATTCAATTCCCTTATCTCATTGGCATAATCCAGTGCAGATTGCTTTCATTTCTTTACTGCCTTGAGCCAGTGCCTGCCCACAGCAGCAGCCCAGCTCCAAAGCTGCAGAGCAGCCAGCATCAGCTCTCCTGCTCCCACTACATTATCCTAGCAGCACATGGCTCAGGCTGGCAGGGACAAGGCCTCACGCTGCTGTGCTCCTGAGCACTGAGCTCTGCCTCCCCTGGGATCAGCTCTTCTCCCTTTGCCTGCGCCAGGATTATCTCTTGCCATGGCACCAGCCCACGCGAGGATGCCCAAGTCCTTGGGACACTTCCTGATGCACACTTCCCTGACTCCCACATCAGCCCTTTCCTGCCTGTGCCAAGGAGGCACCAGAGCACTCTGTGCACAGCAGCTGGGAGCACAGCTTGTCCCCCACAGCAGGGCTGGCAGAGGTGAGATGAGCTTGCTGCTGCCCATCTGCCATGGATTGTTAACACAAGTTTTTACAAACACTGCTGCTGCTGCACAATCACCCAGGCTGGCCCATCTCCAAAGCCCTGGGGACCTTGCTGACTGCTCAGGTGGGACATCCCAGAGCAGCTGCTGCCCAAAGCTGATCCATCCCACTGCCTGCCATGGCCCAAGGCACAGGGAGATCCAGGTATCACCGAGGGCAGGAGCCATCCTCACACTAAAGCAATGCCAGCATCAGAGCAGAGATTCAGACCTCAGGAAACACCTTTTTTCTCTGCTCCAGCCCAACATGAGGTAGGTGGGGGATGTCCCAGACACAGCTACAGATGTGCCCACCCAGCTCCCAGGGTCCTTACTTGATGGTCAGAATGGCAGGCGTAGGAGATCCAGCCACTTGGAACTGGAACTCTTCCTCAAAGCTCCCCAACACGGTGGCACTGAAGGAGATCTGCACACTCTGGCTCCCACCTGCTGCAATGATGCCCTCCAAGGGTGCAAACTTGAAGCAGGAGCCCATGCTGGTGGCTGAAGGGATACAGCTGAAGGGAGCAGCCAGAGCTCCTTGGTTCATCAGTTTCACCTGCAGCAGCAAGAAAGCCAAGTGGAAATACATGTGGAACCTTCCCTTCTTGTGACTTATTGTCTCATGATGCCATGAACACCCAGAAAAGGCAGAAGATGCTTTGTGCTGCTGAGTGGCAGAAGGCAAAAGATACAACAGGACAAGTTCTGCCTTTGGGTTTTCATGCAGAGCACAGGCAACTCCACAGAACTGCAGTCACTCTGGGGTGAGCCCATGCACACAGAGCAGTGCACCTCTGCTCAGCATCACCAAGCTCACTGAGAGCTGGCCCTGAGAGCAACGTGGGCTGATTGCAGCTGCGTAGTCAATCACCCCAGAGCTGCTGCTGCCCCACTTAGCACAGCTCCAACAGCACCATCTGCTCATTCACCTTTTCCCATACCATGAAAACAATACACTGGGAATGAGGCATCAGCACCAAAATGTACAGACAGCACCATCTTTTGGTAAGAAAACTCACGGTGTCTTTCTCTTCCCCAGCCAAGCTTTTGAAAGTGTCTGCCATGATGCAGGGCCTCATTTTCTACCTCTTCACTTGCTCTCTCATGATGCTTTTGTAAACTTGACACTATTGTGGGGGAGGCAAATAGGTAGGAAAATCCTTTGCTTTATTCCCAGGAACACTTTTCTCTTTCTAGAGCCAGAGATGCACCAAGGCTGAAGTGTGATGAGGGACTGCTCAGCAAGGGAGAGAATCCCAAGGCTTTCCTGTCACTTGCAGCAATAGGCAGGAGACACTTGGCTGGAGGCTGTTTGCAGTGGGCTGAAGCTCAAAGGCAGCCACTTTGTTGCAGCTGCTTCTGCAGAGCCCAGCCCAAAGGTGCCTTGTGTCTGGCACTGCCACAAAAGCCTCTGAACATGCAGCTTTTGGACCCAGTGCTGGTTTCATGTGCCAAGGGGTTCTTGTGTAGGAAGCCTCCCAGCTGAGCCCTAAGGAAGGCTGCCCAAAAGCAGGGACTGGGGCTTCAGGAACAACAGACACACCTTTCTGAACCCCCAGATTTGAGCAGGACAGCAAATATTCCCTGCTCACAACTGCCCAGGCTGGCAGCAATTCCATAGCCCCACCAGGCTTGCTGCTGCCTCAGGAGCAATCAGGATCCTTCCCAAGCCCTGCTGCTCACCTCACAGACATGGGGGGTGTTGACAAAAATGTTCCCAAGGTCCAGAGTCTGAGAGCTGAGTTCAACCAAGGGTCCTTGGCCTTCCCCTCTGAGCTGCAGGGGCAGCCTGCTCTCACGGCCTGGGGAGAGATGTCCATTGCAGTACAATCATTCCCTCTCTTACACTGCATTTTCCAGGCTGCCTCAGTGCCGGGCCCTGACTCTGAGCTGGATGCAAGCAGCTCCTGATGCTGCAGGAGAAAATATGGACCCTTCTCTTCCCTCAGGAGATATCCCTTGGGGCTGACTTCTCATTTCTAACCCATTCCTCGGGCTCACTGAGAGGTGATCCAGGTTCTGATCTGAAAAACCTAGCTGGAGCATTGCAAATCCAATTAAAAAGGGACACAGGAAAGATTAGTAAGTACAGAGCAGCTTCTATATGAAGACTGAATGGGATTCCTCAGTCTAGAAATGAAATTGGAGATAGATGTGAGAGCTTTGCAATAGCATGAACGGCCTGGGAACTGGGAACAGGGAAAAATTTGTTTGCGTTTGTCCCAAAAAGGAACTTGAGGGTCTGAAAATGTTGTTAGGCAGAAACTACATCTCTGTGTAAGGGCCACTTAGAAAAAGGGTCTGTGGCAAGTCGGTGGAGAAGCAGCAGATGGGACAGAGGTGTGCAAGAAATCCATTGCATTGGAGAGAGGCTGATGGAGACCTCCCCTACAGCACTGCCCAGGAATCAAAGAAAACTTCAGCCAGGCACAGCCACATGGTAGTGGAGAATCAGGGATCCTCCTTCCTCCCCTCAGCAACTCCCAGCAAAACAGGAGTTCAAACTCTTTGCCTGTGAGAAGGGATCCACTTTCTCAAGGCCCTAAACACCAAGGAGTTCTCAGTTTGCTCTGGGGTAGAGCTGAGCAGGGAGGTACCTCTGGAGGGAATGCAGGGCAGGGGACAGCAGGGAGCCATGGTGCAGAACTGTCCTGCGCCCCTGCAGGGCCCAGCACTCACCTGTGCTGCAGCACACTGCCAGGGAGCCGCAGGGGTCACCGCTGGCCCGCGGGTGACATCCCACTGTCCCCTGCATGGTGTCACCAGCGCCCAGAGCTCTTGTGGCCGGCACCACGGAGAAAGGACTGCAACACAGACACAGGGAGCAGGGCTGGGGGGACACCTGGCCAGGAGATTCCTTCTGCACTGCAGCTCTCTGCAGCTGCCTTGGGCAAGCAGGGAGCAAACCAAGCACAGGCAGCAGAAGACAGCCAGGACAGACAGAAACAGCCACGCAGCCACTGCTGAGGAGATCCAGCCCTCACCAGATCCTGTGGGGAAAATGACCTCAGCTCCCCCATACTCTGCACCCAGCTCTCTGCCATGAGCCTCAAGGGTCCCACTGCCAGCAATCCCATCACAGAATGCTTTGTGAAGAGCACAGAGAGGGTTCAGAGCTATCTGCATGCACAACCCGACACTGACTGCCTCAGGAATTTCTCTTTTCCTGCTGCCTATAAACCTCATCTCAGGAGATGCAAATGTTAGGGCACTCTCTGTCCCGGCAGATTACAGCCTAGCAATCAGACAGGGAGAAGGAACTTTTCCCTGAAGACCAAGGGATAGTTACTGTTGAATTTGCAGTGTGGTTCTTTGGTTCCTTTTCCCTTGAAAACATCCTGATTTAGCCTAAAAAGGACACATTTTATCAGCATTTCAATGAAAGCTGCTCTAAGAAAAGGGGAAATCAAAGCTCTGAGAGAGTGCAAATGCAAATTACAGCAATACAGTGACATGGAAACAAGACCCAAAAGCAGGATGCCTTTTACAGTCTGAAGGGTCCAATCCCAGCTCAACGAAGCACCATGAGCAGGAGCACATCAAGGAAGCACAACAGGAGGTTTCTGTGTATTTACCAGCAATGCAGTCTGGGACTCTGGCTTGTCATCCAGGCTGGTAACTGTTTGCTTGGCCCAGCAGAGAAACTCTGGGCAATGTCTCGGTAATAATGATGCAGATGTGTTGGTGCACTTTGCATTTAGCAGGAGCAATCAGGATTGGTCACCAGGGCAAGAGCTTTTGCCTGACAAACACCAGACTCTGTGCTTTGATGCTCAGGGACAGCTCAGGGGAAATGTGCTTCTGCCCAGCAGCTGCTGGGCTTTGTGCTCTTCTACAGCCCCACTGAGGAAACAAAAGTTCCTGGCCTTGGTGCTTTGCTGCTGCTCAATCTGTCACTTCAAAGTGTCTTCTGGGGACTTTGGTGATGAATGCATCACACACAAAAACAAAGAGAACTTCTGGCAAGCTGAGCTTTGTTCATGTCAGCAGTGACAGCTGATGAACTTGCTTCAGGTTCTGCTCATGAAGGACCTCTTGCTGCAGTGATGGGCTGAGCTGTTCCCATTCCCACTGGGGAGAACATCACTTCTGGCTGATGGAGAAGCCTTGGGCCAGCAATGTTGATGTGCTGGGTGTGAGACTTTGGAGGGAGGGCAGGAAAGACAAGGCCCCAGCAGCCCCAGAGCCAGATCAGTGCACATGCTCCTGCCTCTGCCCTGGGTCTGATGCCAGCACTGTTGCAGCTCTGCTGGGGCTCGGGGGGAGCAGAGCCTGCTGGGGGCAAGGCACAGCATCCTTTTCTTAGTCTTGTGCCAGAAACTTCATCAGAACAGAGAAGCTGCCAGTTAAGGGAATCCCTGGCCAGGCTTCAGCACTACCTTCCATTCCATTCCCTTCCCACTTCTGCCCCATGTTCCATGCTCCTGCCCTCACATGGCAGGATGGGAATAACATTCCTGGGGGTGACTTCAGGGCTTGCCTGAGAAAGAAGGTGTCTTCTTCATTTCTATCAGGAGAAGAGGATCCAGCCAAGTTCACAACTCGGTTGTCAGGACTGAAAAACTGACTGCAAATCAGCCCCTGCATCTCCTCCGTCCCTGGGCTGTCCCCACCAGACTCCTCTGTTCCTGCTCTAGCAGTCATCTCTCACACACACCTGGCTCCCCAAGACCCAAGGACACAAGCTCTACAGCTAAACTTAACTCCTCTGAATTTCAGCACACAGCACTAAGCTGTTCCCTGAGCCCACAGACAGAAGAGCTGGCAAGGAGACATCCCTGACACTGTAATAACCAAATGAAAACCACTGCCAAGAGATGGGGCTGGCAAGCTCAAGTTTGGCCTTTTCTCTGTTAATTGTCAGCTGCTCCTTAAGACACTTCTCACCCTGTTACATCCATCCTCTCAATGAATCCCTAGTGCACCTGACAGGCAGAAAAGATAAGGCATGGAGGGGCTTTCATAGGTTGTTTTCTTCTGCTTTTTAAATAGGTCTGTTGATCTGTTTGTTTCCTTGTATGGCATCTAAAGACAGGTCCAGATCTCCCAATGGCACCTTGCAATCCCCAGACACTGCTCTTGCTTTGAGCAGTGTGTTTGCTCAGATGATTTCCAGAGCTCCCCTCCAGGACCACTGCAAAGCCACGTGCCTGTGGCCTCCCAGAGAATGGCTCTATTTGGCTGACAGTGCTGAGGAAGCTTTTCAGAAGCTGCTTGTGCTCAGGAGGGCGCAAGCCAGCTCCCAACATGTTCCAGCAGCCTCCAGGAAATCTGGGACAGACAAAGCTCAAAGGCCACTGAAAGCAAGAGCAGATGCCATCCATCCTGCTCCCTTCCAGCCAGGCTGCAGGGCAGCAGCTGCTCTGCTCTGGTTCCTTTTGCTGCTCTTTCCCACCTCTGCTATCATCCCCCAAAGGTGTTTTGCACAAGGACAGATGAGCTGCCTCACCTCTGGCTGCTCAGCCGGTACCGAGCTGCCCGGGTACCCACACTGGGCACCAGCAGAGCCTGCTGGCTGCTGCACTGGGCTGCACCCTTGGAGATGTCCAGCTGGGCAGGGAAGTCCAGGACAGCTCGGGCACCAATGGCCCGAACTGGCACAACTATCCTTTCCCTGGTAGTCATGCAGACGAGCTCGTGGCAATAATCCTGCAGGAAAAGAAACTGGCTCAGCACAGGGCATTTAGTGCCATCCCCATGGCTGAAAAAAAGCCACGTCTATAACCCTCCAAGGGCATCAATTTACCTATTGAACACTAAAATGAACACTAAGTTCTACTAATATGTCACATTTTAAACGCACTCATGCATTTTGCCAAACCTATCTCTGTGGCGTTCAGCTCTTGTCTCACTTGGGTCATACCCATACCCTAGGCCACCATAATTTTCCTTTTAAACTTTAATGATGTTAAAGAATTCCTAAGTCCCTTCTAAGGAGCTGGGAGCTAGGAAACACAGGACATTCCTCTTTAGGTTTCTATATTCTCACTGTCTGAGAATAGGACAAAGTGTTCAACTGACTCTAAGCAGCAAAAGAAGATGAGAAAACAGCTGCACCCAAAGAGATCCTGCACCTCTGGCCTGGTGCAGCAACATCAGTTGGCTCAGAACTCCCCTCAAACTTTGCCTCTCCAACCAAGTCAGGAGAAGAACAGTGCCAAGAGGCAGCAGGATGCTGTTGCAAAGGGCCTCTCTTTGTTTCCCTGCAAGGCTTCCTCCCTTCCATTCCATGTCCTAAACCCTTGTGTATGAACAGGCCTCCAGATCAGAACATGAACCCTCCAGATCCCAGCACTGAGATCAGACTTGCCAGGGCCTCAGCACTGCTCTTCAAACCTGCACACAAAAGCACCTTTGGCACGGGATGGGTGCCAGCTGACAGAGCAAGCACAGTGACAGGCATGAAGACAGAGCCCCAGCAGTGTCACTGCCACGGGCTCTGGGCTCACAGCTCTGCCTGCAGCTTGTACCTGCCCTGCACCAGCTCCTTCAGGCAGCTGTCCCAGTCCCCTGCAGCTCAGCAACCTCCTGCTGACCAAGGGCACCCACAGCCCAGTCTGCCTGTGCCAGGCCGGCCTCACGGGCACAGCACATCCTCTGCCCTGGCCCTGCAGCTGCACCATGCTCACTTGTGCTCTGGGACAGCACAGCTGCAAGGCTGGAGAGCAGAGGGGCTGAAAAAGCACCGTCTTTGCTCCAGCCCAGGGGCAGGCAGGGAAGCTGTTGCCTGTCAGGGAGGAGGAAACCTCTCTGACCTCTTTGTTCCTCTCCTGTTTTCCATCATAATCAAACCCCTTCCACTGGACCTAGAGATGGCCCAACATCTATCAACAGCCCTCTGTCATTTCCATCCTCTTCCCTGTGCATCTTCCCTTGGCAACGCTCAGGGATGGGCAGGGAGGGGAAGCAGAGCCTGGCAGGCCTGGCTGCAGTGCCTGCCAGCCCGTGCCAAGGTGTGACTGCCTGCAGGCTGCCTGCCCACGGCCTGGAGCCAAGCTCACAGCATGCAATGGGCTGGAGCCAGAGTGCAGGGAAAACAATGGCTGTGCAGATCACTCTGTGCTTTGGCTCCTCCACTCTCACCTTGTTCTCGGCGGGGCTGAAGCGGATGCACACAGGGGCAGAGGCGCCTGCTGGCACCACATGGTACACATCCCTGGGGCATGCCAGCTGGAAATAAGGGCAGCTCTCCATGCACACCTTCACCAGATGAGGAATCTGCAGCAAAGACACCAAATGATCATTCTGACACTTGTGCAAACAGCACCAGAGGAGCCCTGTCCCTGCCCTGCTGACATCCCTCCTTGGCCCCTTCTCCAAAGCACTTTCAGCTGGGCAGGCACAGGCACGTCATTCACAAGGCTGAACTGGAATCCCTTCTGTCTGCCTCCAGCATTTTGGCCAGGGACAGTGGGGCAGTGCCTGCTGGCAAGGAAGGGCCAAGCAGGTCAGCACCAGCAGGATGGAGACAGAGCACATGAACCAAGTCATCTGCATATTCAACAAGGCCAAAAAACCTGCTGGCTTCTGCCTGCACACAGCCATGCAGTTGTCATGTTCCAGAGGGGGAAAGTGCTACCTGAAAGCAAACCAGCACATTATCCTGGGGGAAGGAAGAAATTCCCTTCTAGCAGATAGGTTTGGGCAGGGACCTTGTGGGGATAGAGTCAGACAAGCAGAACAGCAAGAGAGGTAAAAAAACCCTGTGGCCTTACTGGGAATAAAGCAAACCTGAAAAGCAAAAGGAAGGAAGCAACATAGCAAGACAATCCCTAAAACAAGGAGAGGGCAAAGAGAATTTCAATGGGCAGTAAAGCAGCAAGGAAGAATCATAAAACCATGAGAGCAATCAGCTTGCCAAAAGTGACAGAAACACAGACAGGCTGTGCCTATTGACTGTGGGCTTCAAAGGTATTTTCTGCCTGGAGAAACATGACCAGCACTGACTGACACTATGCTTCCAGGAGGAAAAGCCAGTCTTGGCTCTCCAGGCCTTCTTGCTGCCTGTGCAGGCAAGCTGGGCTGCTGGGCATTCCTGCCTGCAGCCAGCAGACCAGGTTCTGCCCTCTGCCATTCACAGACACAGCAAACATGCATTTTCTAGCACACTGACAGCATCAACCCCTGAGCACCAAAATGCTCTCCAAAAGTCTAAACCAGATGGTTTGGACTCCCTCCTGTCTCCTCCCACCAGCCCACCCTTGGTGCAAACCTCCCTTGAGAAAATGTTTCCCTGACTGAAATTCTAATGGTCTCAAGGTTTCCTCTTTACACTGGAACACAACTGATGACAGTTTTCAACTTTTTCCCTTCCAGCTCTCTTGGGAAACTGCAAAAGAATCTCAATTTCTTCAAGTGAAGGTGGGAACCTCCAGGAGCACATGGATTTGGATGTGCTGTGGTTCTCCAAAGGGAAAGCAGAGCACCGTGTTGCTTTTGGAAAGGCTGAGCAGAGCTGGATGAAGCTGAGCAGGAGCCTGAAGTGGCACCTAAAGGCCTCTCACTGCTTCTGCTCCCTCTGGCTGATTGCAGGGCTCTTTCAGAACACAGCTCCTGCACTGCCAATGCCATTCATGAGAAGGGATTCCAGCATAAAGTGGAAAGGACTCAGCCCCTGAGCTTTGACTGTGAGCTGCACAAAGGGAGCCAAACTGGCTGAGAGAGGCAGAGATTCCTACCAGGAGCCAAGATTAACCAAGGAGACCCAGGCTGTGGAATAGACTCAAGGCAAAGCATGAGAGCAGGTAAGAACTGTACAGCCCTCAGCATTCCTATCAGTCCAGAGCTTGAGAGAGAGGGAAACTCCTTTGGGATAGACACCATCAATGCATGGCCAAAATCAGGGGACAATTCCCAGCACAGGAAGATTTCCAGCATCTTGCACAACAAGGTGCTGAGACATTTTCTTCTGCATGTGCTGCAGCAGATAACTTACTTTGCTGCACACTGGGGGAATGACAGCACTCTCCTTTTCCAGCACAGTGTTAAAGCCCTGGCTGTCAGCACTTACCTTGCCCTTATTAGTGAGACACAGCACCATTTCAGAGACCTCCCGAGCAACGAAGTTTTGAAAGACCACCTCTGGTGGGGAAACCCCAAACCAGCTCTGTTTCGGGGCAGCTGATGGCAGCTGGAGAGGAGAGAGAGAGCAGGGAGAGCTTCAGCTGCTGGGAGGAAGGTTCATGCAGGAGAATCTTCCACTGATCCCCAGGGAAGTACAGACTCTGGGGGAGCACGTCTGCCAAGCCCACACTGGGCAAACAGTGGCTCACCCACCTCTGCTCTCAGCTGATCCACAGCTGCTGGGTCACACAGAGCAGCCTCAAGCCAAGCTGCTCTTTTGGCATGTATTTCTCCAGGTTGCTTTCTCCACAATGCCAGGCAGCACTTCCCTTAAGCACAGCCCTGTGCCCAGGTGGTCACAGAGCTCTGGGACACTGACTGAGCACTCATGGAGTAAGTAAAACCCCTGGATTTACAGGAGACTCCGTGGGAAACAATTTTGGGCTGTCCTTTACTCTGAGACAGGGAAATCCAGGCCCACACAACTGCAAATATCTCTTTTGCTCTAAAAATTACACATCAGTAAGAAGAGCACAGGACCAGTGCAGGTGTGAGAGATGAGGGGACATTTGGCTGAAGCCAAAAGGTTATGAAGCAAAAGAATGGAATTTGTTGGTTCTATATGTTGTTTGTGGTTTGGATTTGTTCAGGTTGGTTCGTTGAGTGTGGCAGTGAGAGGGATGGGGTTGAAGATCTGACCGAAAGGAAGTAGGATGAGAGGAGAGGGGACAGAAAAGTTGGTGGTCAGTAGAGAATGGAAGCTCCTGAGTACCCATCAATGGGAAAGGGGACAGGGACTGTCCCAGCTGGGTATAAAGGGCACAGAAAGATTGCCATTTTCTCGGAGGGTGTGTGTGTGCTTGGCTCTCGGGGAGGGAGACACACCCGGCTCAGCTGAATCCTTACTAATAAACAGTTTTCTTTTGCTTGGATGATTTTTTACCCTTTCATTCTACGAAAAAGTGTGTTTCAAACAGAGGGAAAGGCAAGAATAAAAAGACAAATGAGGTGAAAATCAAAAGACAAACTAGGTGAATGCTGAATGAGGATAAGGTTCAGTTATTTTCTCAGCAACGTGGGTGAAAGTAGAGTTAGTATCTCCTTTTTCCATGAGCTTTAAATGGCTGCTTTCTTGTCATTATTGCTATCTTATTTAATGCCATTCTAGAGGCAGGTCTGGAATGTCACAACAACAGCAAATGCTTCTGGAGCAGTGACATTGCTTTGAGAAAACTCTCCCCTGCTGTGTCTGCTTTCTCCAGCCACACTGCTGTCACTGCAGAGACACAAGCAGGTCTCCTGTGGGACTTCTCAGCAGACACATTCTGCTGAAGGGAGTGGCTGCAGCACACTGTCCCTTAGTTGTGCCCTTCCCTGAGGTGTTCCCAACGCCCCTCTTCAGGGCAATCCTCAACCAGTTTGTTCCATGTATCTTGCTGCCAATTTCCTGCTCAACAGCCCACCTCGGTCACCTACCCCTTTTGACTGTGCTGTCTACTGAGCCAGTCCTGCCAGAAAAGCAGCTTTAAACACACCTCTCAGTAGGCACTGATCCAGATAAAGCACATCCATTCCCCTCTGCCCAGGGCCAGTCCCCTCTACATCTGGCAGCCTGCAAAATCTAACAGCCCGTCAGGGTCCAACACATTGTTCCAGCCCAAAGCAGGAATGCAATTTGTTTTGTTAAATCTCAAGTAATTCCTGCAGATCCTTGGCCTTCAAAGGCCAATGCTGCCACTCTGGAGGGAATCCTGTGACCCCAAGCATTTGATGGTGAGCACACCAAAGCAAGAGGTGGCTATTTCAGCAGGAGAATGGCAAATGGCAATGTTGTGCCTTTGTGTCCCCAGCCTACCCCCTGTCAGCAATGGCAGCTACACTCCAGCACAGCCCAGCAGCTTCAGCAGAGCTCATTTGTGTTGCTTAGTGCACATCAGCACTCCCAGTCCACCATTCCCAGCAGTTTGCAATGACAGCAGACCCTGCACACTGAGGTGTTTTGCTGGAGGCAAGCCTGTCACAAGCACACACCCTCTGCAAACTTCATGATAAATAGAAAGGAAAAGAGCAGGAAAAGGCTACCTTGGGATGAGTCTCATTCTTGTCTAGAAATGGGCCAGTTCTGGGCAGAATACTCCCCCCAGTGCTGGCCTCCTTCTTCCTGCTGGGAAACTTCTCCCTCTGGAACTTAGACGGAAGCAGCTGAAAGGCAAAATACACCAGCTAAAGCCTCAGAGATGGGATTGTTCAGAAAGGCTTCTCTTGAACAAGTGGCACTGGTGAATAACTTGTGATCACAGCCACTGGGACAGTCCTGGGAGCCCTGGAAGTTTCCTGCTGAAATCCTTAGCATCAGTAAATTAATAATACAGAGTGCAATACACATACTCCAGCCACATGGCTCTGTCCCATTGGCTTCTCCCCGACTGGATGGGACATGGTTGGGGATTTCTGCTCTTTGGGCATTTGTTTCCTCTTACGTTTCCTTGGATTTAGGCAGTGATCTTTCCAGAGAATGGGGAGGAGCTCTCAGAACTGCCTGAACTCCATCCCTGCACAACACTCAGAACTCACAGCAAGGAGATATCGCTGCTGGCTGAGTCCAAGAGATGCAAGAAAACAAAGCTGTACCAAGAGGGAGGTGCACAGGAATGTGTCCAGGTTTTGGTGCTCCCTGTTAATTGTTTTCTCTACCTGAAGAAAACAGAGGGATCTCCTTGACAGAGCCTCAGCACTGGGGCACCTTCAGCCAAGGGAGCTCCAGACAGCAAGGGACCTTTGTGGCCCTGGCTCCAGTGCTGCCTGCAGGGCTGGCTCTGTGCCCACACAGGAGCTGGGAGAGAACAGCTGCTCTGGAAGCTCTTCCAGCTGGGACACCCCGTGGCTCTCAAGGCTTTGGGCAGAGTTTGAGCTTTTCCCCCCCACATGCCTGGGTGCCCAAGGGCAGGATGGTCAGAGCAGCACAGGTGAGTGCCCAGCCTGTCAGAAGGAATTCCTGGGGCAAAGGGAAAGGGACAGAACACATGCTCAGGCCTTCAGCTCTACATTGGTTTCACTTGGCTTCGCTGGCACAGCCAGGCAAGGCACAACTGAAGCATCCCACAGTGTTCCCTACTGCACCAGGACAGCCCCCAGCAACAGGAGCACGGCACAAAGGGCTGGGGAGGGGCTCTGCAGCTTCACAGCGCTGCTGGACAGCAGGGCCAGGGAGAGCAGGGACACCAGGGCACTTGCCAGCCTTAGCACAGCCCCAGGGGCTACTCACAGTATTTGGCTTCAGCCTTTCCCTCTGCAAAAGACGAGGTGTTGGTGTCTTATTCTGGAATCCAGACGCCATTTCCAAGGGATGATGTCACAGATGGGCGACAATTCCTCAACACAACTGGAAGGAGCAACAATGGAACTCTGAAAATCCACAACCCAATTCATGGCACATTCAAGGCATATACTGGGGCTAAAAAATTTGATATGATTTGAAAGTAGCTAAGTGCTTGTTTGGCATAAGTAGCTGGTATTGTTAGGCCTCTAGTTGGACTTTATTTGAACTCTATGGCTGTCTTGCGCAATTCAAAGATGGATCGTACTGAAACTTGGAGCTCAAAAGCTGAACAATATTAAGAGTTGGAACAGACAAAGCTGTAGCTTCAATATTACTTCAAAATAGCTGGAATGAGCCTCCTCTTCTTTAGGCTAAACCACCCCTGCTCTCTCAGCTGCTCCTCACAGGACTTGGGAGAGAGACTGGAATGTTATGGCTAATGGCTGAAATCTTGTTATGAAGGAACTTTTGCCCATTCTGACAAAACTGAATAAAGAAGCTGCGACCACTGAAGCCCAGCCCTCCCTGAAAATGCCTCCTGACTGGAACTTGGGACTGTGATTTAAGGCACCTACGGGAACTTGAGACAAGATCAAGGTGACACCATTGTCCTTTTAGCTCAGGTCTGGGGAGAATGAACAAGGCTAATTGAGAAAAATGAATCCACACAAAGCCAAACCCAGCAGCTCTCCTGAAAATCAGCTCTGTCTGACTTCAGGCTGGGCAAGGCCACAGACTCATTTGCTGAGGCCAGGTTTGCACACAAACCTCCCATCAACAGAGGGGGGAGGAGGAAATTTTCGGGGTGTGGTGCAACCTCTAATAACAGGCAGGGGACACCCATCCTCCCTCAGACAAACGGGCTCAGCTCTAAAACCCCCCAGCCCCAGAAGGCCACGGCCAGGGGACATTCCCATGAGGGGCAGCTGAGGAGGTGTCATAACCCATCCAAGACCTCCAAAGTGTCCCCAGACCCATTCCTGAGGCCTTGCACTAGACAACTGTATGGCATGCAAAGGAACACAACAGATCTGAAAATCCACAACCCAATTCATGGCAGGCTCGAAAGCATATACTGGTGCTAAAGATTTCATATTATTTGAAAGTAGCAAGAGACAGAGTCCAACTTGCCCCACCCCAAGGAGGTACCTGTACATGCAACTGAACTGCTGCATGAGGAGAGTGGCATGATCACATCCTCTCTTTCCCTTTGGAATTCTCTTTCAGAGTACAGATATGACAAAACCAAAAAGTACAACTGGAGCCCATCTTTACCTTCAAACGAAATTCAGGACTCCTCGCTGGCAGAGACCAATGCCCTGTGAGTTCAGGGCTGGCTGGCAGAGACAATCTCTGCGCACAAGTCACCGGGCGAATCGCTGGCTGCGGCCGTGGCAGAGCCCAGGCTGCCAACACCCAGCCTGGAGCGCTCTGCGCCAACTGAGGCGGCGGCGCCGTCACAGCCGCTGTGGCCGCGCTCGCGGTTCCCCGGCAACCGCGGCACCCGATTGTCGGGGCCGGGCCGGGCCGGGGACGCCGGGAGGGCCTCGGTCCCCGCTCCTTCCAGCCCTGCTGCCCCCTCGGGCCCCGGGCGCAGGGCGAGGAATCCGCTCCGGGGCCCGCACCGTGACGGCCACAGCGGCAGCGCTCGATATCGCCGGGGCTCGGCCCCAGCCCCGGGCTGCTCCTGCACAAGGAAGGCGGCGCCGGGGGGAACCCAGGCTTGGACACTTTGTGTTCAGCGCACAGAACAAGTGGGAATCAGCCACTGCAGGCAGGAACAGGCACCTTCTCCTTCTTCTAGGGACACACAAGGAGCAGAAGGCATTTCCTGCTGGAATGGTTTATCACCTCACCAGCACCAGCAATTAGTGCTCCAGAAGACTGACATGATCACACCCTGTAATTTCTCTTTGGCATTCTGAAAGTGCTAAAAGGAAAAAAAAAAACAACAATCTTGATCAACCTCTATCTTCAACTGAAATGCAAGACTGATTTTCAGTTGTATTCCCAGCATTGTAATAAAAACACATACTAGAATCAGAATTGTTGCAGGTTTCCTGCTTGCAGTAAACTCCAGATTTTAATATTCTTCCAGTAAACTCGAGATTTTAATACTTTTTCTGAGTTGATCTGGAATATATAGGTTTATATATTCTAAAGGACTTAGGGCTTTTTAAATTACTGCATACTGCTTCATGCTGCTGAGCAATAGCACAGATTGATTGTGTCTTCAGCAGAACTGGTTTGTTTTAGTAGAAAGACTTAGAAATGAAAAACTTTCTAAGTTAACCAGAATTAAGAAAGTACTTTAGAAAAGGAGGTAAAAAAAGACCAACCCCATTAGTTTATGATGTTTCTAAGTCTACTACTCTGTGCAGCCTAAGGAAGCTGTCATGGAATAAGGGAAGTGAGATCTCACAGCCATGTTATCCATAAGTGTGTGGAAAACCTTCACACAGAGTGCCTGCACGGCCGCTTTACAGACTTGGAGACAGAAGAGCAACACAGGATTGAACTAAGAGAGACAAATATACAATTCCAGTCAAATGACAAGTTATTTTCTTGTCAGATGGGGCCGCAGATTGTACGCTGCTCACCATCCTGGGGGTTCGGGATGTCCTGCAGCATGGCTGAGCCATGAGACTTGTGGAGTAGAATTATGAAGAGGTGAAGCACAAACATTTCTTATGCACTTTTATTGCGTTACCAACTCCCTTTAAATCTCTGAAGTAGTCATTAGTGTCAACAGCATATCCAACCACAAATTTATCTGGAATTTCAAAGCCTTTATCTGTAAAAAAATGCAGTTCTTTTTATACTTCAGTAGTGTAAGTAGCTCTGAAATGCACAGTTGGTTTTCAACACATACTTGAGCTGAGATAAATAGGCATCATCTCCTTCAGGGTGGTTTCTTAAGAATCTGAGCTGTACATTTATGACAGAGGCTACAATCTAAACCATTCCCATCAGTCAGTAAGATAATTAAGGTATTAAGAGAATGATTTTTATGAAAAAAATATTTGTTCCTACCCTAGTTACGAGGTAGTCCTCGGAGAGGAGAAAAGAAGTGTGATTTTACTTGAGTGGAAGTAGATGAACTGTGATTCAGTAGGACTTGTCAATTTGGAAACAAGGCAAGTTTAATAATGTGGAGTCAAAACAAATGCCCTCCAGGGTCAAAGCAAAGCAAACACAGTTAAGGTTTGAGCTGTTTCTGCTATCTAAAGAGTTGAGTTTGTATATCAAACAGCTAAACCTGCACTCAGGCCAATTAGGGGAAAAAACCAAGGTGGTCATGAAGTCTCAGGATAGCCTAGCTGGTCATTGGCTTTTTGTGTAGCTTCTCCTCATTGCTCTCTGCCTTCATGAAACTTATGTGCCAGCTGTCAGATTTGCTGCTTGAAGTGAAATTGCAGGACTGTTTTGGAAAGGACAGAAAAAAAAATGCCAGAAAAAGATGATACTTACAGTCTGCTCTGTTTCCTGGACTCTGATGTGTCCTTGTAACAAGCAGGCTGTAAGGCAGAGCAGAGAAGGTTGATTTTTAAAATGCCTTGCCCTAAGCTCTAGACTTCCATTCTGCCGCACCTTCCCATAAGTGTCTGAGGGGAGGGGAGGGGAAGGGGAAGGGGAATGGGAAGGGAAAGGAGAAGGGGAAGGGGAAGGCAAACAGCAAATTGCAGCAAATTAGGCAAGAAAAACACACTAAAACCCTCAGTTAAAGAAATTTGCACTGATTTTCAAAGGAGACTGTTGCCTGAACTACTGACTTGACTTTAGTGGTTTCTGAAGAGTCTTTCTGTAAGTATTTATGAAAGCTTAAAAGATGGTGATAAAGGCACCTATGTCAGGTCTATCCATTGCTCTATGTATAGCACTGGTATTCCAGAGCCACAGTGAACGAGTCAGTTGAGTATGGTTCATTTCTGGGCACTCTGGGATAAAATGGGGAATAGGATCTTTGGCAGCAGTCATCACTGATCACTCCAAATTTCCACTAAGCTGGGTGGGAATTATTCACTGTTTCAAAGCCCAGCAATTTAAATCAGTGTTAAGTGGCTGGAAGTATGCAGCATCAAAATCTTAATAAAGAGGGATTTCCTGGAAAATACACAAGAACAGTTGCTTCCCTTTAAAAGCTGAAGATGCTAATTCATACCTTCCCATTTAGTGCAGACAGTTCCTCTCCAAAAATTTTTTTTTTTTTTGCAGGAGTATCATTCTAGAAGGAGAAAAGAGAGATGGAAGTCATATAAAGCATGCCCCAAAGGGTTATCCTGTATTTATTTGAAGGGTGTGCTGCTCTTGCTTTTTGCAAGAGGAGGGAGTTGGAGCTCTGCCCCTGGCTTTGGCATGTTGAGTGTTCTGCTGGATGTTTATTCCAGTGAATGTATAATATCCATCCTTTGGGGTAGATCAGTAAATCAGCTCCTACAGCTGTACAACCCTGAGCATTTCATGCATCCAAATATTAAAATTACAGGTTTGAATGTCCAGCAATTAAAAATTTATTCAACTTCTTTTTCTAGCTCATAGAAAATCTGGGTTTACAACAAACTAGAATACTTCCTACAATACAGATGCCTCCATTCTCTGCACATCTGTAACTCTGGCTGATCTACAATACTGATAAAAATTGCAGCTTGTAGTTTCACACAAATTCAACGGTTTTTCCTGGGTTTTCTGCTCACATTGAACTTATCTTAAGGATTTACTTTTGCTTTCTCCATAAACTCTGGAAAGATGTGATTAGTTTTATCCTATTTTGGTAAGTAGGCAAACCTCATCGTGCTGTTTTTCAATTGAGTTTATTCTGTATAAAATTACTTTTGCTTTCTTCCAGTAGTCTTGCAGACATCGTTTTCTGACTTGCACATCCAATTCTTCTGCATTGTTCACATTTAATGAGTTATCATATTATTTCAGAGACAACTGTTCAGCTTTAAAAAATATAAATAACATTAAAATTTTATGAACTAAATACAACATTTAAAAGGTATTTACTATATTTTAGTATGCTGAAGGACCGCCCCAATAATTTAATACAAAATAACAATTTTTATAAAACTTAGATTTATATATAAATGCAAACACACTTGAAATATAAGCTG
Source organism: Fringilla coelebs (assembly GCF_963513975.1). NCBI lineage: Eukaryota > Metazoa > Chordata > Aves > Passeriformes > Fringillidae > Fringilla > Fringilla coelebs. The sequence continues at coordinate 806,616 of NW_028167212.1, read as the reverse complement.
AAGTTACAAGAGGTGAACTTGCAATTATAGTTCCTATAAACTGTTTTCACAATGATGCTGTGAAAAGAAAAAGAAAAGCTTTTTCATTGAATTAACTCTGGGCTCTTCACCAGTACGAGTCTCTGCTTTTGTAAAAAAACAACTCCATATTAATGGACACTACAAATCTCCACACCTCCTCAGTCTTACACAAACACCTCAGTTGTGCCTGCAGCACAGAAATGGAGGTACACATTTGTTTTTTCCTAATTAGCAACTGCACACCCTCCACGCTCTCGAGATTAGAGGACAAGGTCTCTCTGTTTCATGGGAGGGATTGTACAGATAATTAACAAAAAAACTGAAATGGGGCCTAAAAATACATCTTACTTCAGAAAAAACAAGATCAAGATTTCCTAAGATTGGAAATTAATGCAGACACAGGGATTTCAGGCTTGATGATCTCCTGGTTTATTCTCTCCCTCTAGTGGTACATCCCCAGGACTAAAGTATCCCCTGGGTGTTAAATGACAATATTGAGATTTTTCACACAATTTAGAGATGGGAAAGCTTTTAAGAACTGGCCCTACATGGAGAGGTTTCACAAATGCATTTTTGCAACATGGTTGGAATTTTACTTCTCTTTTTTAGCCTAAGTCAGTTCTTGATGACAAATAGGCAACTTTCTGTGCAGAAAACAAACATCTTTTGGACTACACAGAATTACAAAAAAAGCTGCCACAGTTAAAATCACTTGTGGAATCAGCAGAACACTGAGATGGAAACAATTCCTCTCCTTTTTAAAGCAGTAACAGCAAGCTTACTCATTTGTTTGCAGTTCTGCAGCACAAAAGGAGCAGCTTTGATGAGTTCCTCGTCCTGAGATTCTGTCAATACCTGAACCATGAGTGCCAGGCCATTGCTCTGAAGCAGCTCACACTGGTTCTCTTCTAGAACAGGACGTGGTAAGGAAAGCTTTGGTTTCAGCCCCACACACCTTCACCTTACAGTCATTTGAGGGGCTGCAAGTTTCTGTAGAAAGAGAGATTTTCATTCCAGACCCGAGCCTGCTGCAGTGACAGCAGGAGAGCTTCACATCCCACAGGATGATTTGACCAGAACTCAGATTGCTGTAAGAAAACTGAAGGACTGAGACCACTTATTTGATGGAGTTCCAAGCTCATTTAATTCTGGCCTGAAACATTTGAATAATGACTCCTGTATTTCTTCTCTTCCATCACCTGCTCTTGGAGTAGATATGCAACATTTCTGTGAGGCCTGAGATGCAGAAATATCAAACTCTCAAGGCTTATAATTAGCAAAATTAAATTAGTAGCTTAAGCCTGGTCTAGCCAATCTGTTCCTCCTCATTTCTTATGTCATTAGCTGAATTTTTATTGTGCTTTCATTCACATATGTAATCATAGAACTGGTAACTTGCTAAACATAGTTCTTTCTTCTTTAAACTTAATAAAAAAAGGAAATAAAAAATTTTAACATTTTTATTTTGACAGTGTTGACACTTTAGGAGAAACTTTTTCCTTTTGAAATAATTTTTCAATAATTTTTTAATGTTTTTTCTTTTCAAAAGACATTTTCCATTAAGTCTTGTTTCACTAATTCTTCATGAAAAAATGTCTGTCAAAATAAATTTTGACCTCTTGAGCTAATTATTGAACATGGTTTTGGCACTCAGAGGATGAAAATCGACCAGGATTTTTGAACATAAGGCCTTTTTCTTGTTTCTCTAAACATTCATGAGAAAAACCAGAAGTACAAATAAATTTCCCTTTCTCTTTTCTTGTGCTACCACAAAATACCAACTGAAGTGCTGTATTTGTACCAGACACGCTTGGGCAAGCCCTGAGGAACATGACAAAAACATTTCAGGGCTACCAACTGCTTCTGTGTCTTGAAAGCAATGCTCTTACATGGCTTTTACAAATATTCCTGGCCTTGTAAGCAGTGGATAGAAGCTGTATGTGCCCAGGACCATGAAAAGGGTGCTCAAGACAACCCATCTGCTAGGTCTGGATTGTAGTAGCTTTCAGGTCTGGATTAATTATTCCCTGGGACACCTAAGCCCAGCTCTGAATTCTTGCATATTTAGTCTAGGTTTTCAAGCTCCTAAAGACACTTCCTGCTAACAAGCTTAAAAATGTAAAGAAGGAACATTCTAGAAAACTTTTTGCCCAAATACTGACACTGTATTATTTAAGAGAACTCTCTCTCATGTTCCAGTCTTGATGAAGTGACACCACGGGAGGAGTCAGTGGATGAGAATTTAGGAGAAGCTGACAGACAGCAAAGAGAAAAAGCAAATCTTACCACAAACTTCAGTTACAGTGTCCAATTGTTAGAATAATACTGATTTTTTTCACCTGTGCTCACTGTCTCATGGGACAGCAGTTTCAGCAGCTCTGACACAGTGGGATATTCTGCCAAGACAACACTCATGGCAGCTGTTTGTTAAAATAATTGGAAGGAAAAGAAAGTCAATCATGAGTGTACAGGAATTATCCAAGGATCAAATGCTGGGTTTGGAGGGAACTGTACAGAGCCCTCAGAGCCTTGGGCCTGCTCAGCTCTGCCCTGCTCCACCTTGAACAGCTCAGATTACCCCACCCCTCCTGGGCTGCTCCCAAATCCAGCCCTGTCCATCCTCCCAGCCTGTGCTCCATGGAGAGGAGGCAGAAGATCTGATGAATGAGGAGGGCTTTGCACTGTGCAGCTTCTGGAGATCCCTGCTGAGTTTCTCCATGTCCTTGATCAGCTCCAGGAAGGAGCCAGAGAGAGCTGAATAAGCTCTGACACGCAGAGTATCTGCCATAAAAAGAGCAGGGGGCAAGCCCTTCCTGGCACTGGCAACACCACTGCTGGACCATCCACGCTGAGGCCCAGTCCTGTCACACCCAGCTGATCTGAAACTACCCTCACAACTAGTGCAGGCTGATGCTTTTCAACTTTTGGGAACTTCCATTTGAAGCTCTTATGGCAGAAGTGTGAGATACAGCAACCATGGCCACAGCACAGGCTCGTCAGGATCACAGGCTTCTGCAAACCTCCTGTGCAAAACACAAAACCTCACCAGGAGAGCAGTGCCCAGCCAGCAAACCACAGCAGAGTGTGCTGTGCAGAAACAACACATTTGTTCAGCTCCACCTCTAAATGACTAAAGCTTCCTAAAGCTACACAATTTATTATTCAGCCACAGGCCTAACTCCAGGATCCAAACTGACTGGTCAAATCCAGGCCCAGAGCTCAGCTTTACTTACCCAGCACGGGCTGGAGCATCTCACTTCTAATGTTCACTGGGGTTTAAATTTCACTGCATTTATTTGAGCAACAATGGGACAGTAATCCACCTCAGACGAACTGAATCACTCCCCACTTACACCTCTGAGTTTTAAAAAGCACTCCTGCATCCACTGGGATGTGTAGAACTTAACTGCCTTTAAGTATTCATTTCTGCAACTCTTCCACCAGCACAAGACTTTAAAAATTACATTTTAAAATGACCACAGATCAAAAATGTCTTTTCACTCACAGTTAGTAGCAATACAGGCATCCAGGGTCTTTGTTACTACCACTGCAAGTTTCATGCTGGAGTGATACAAACAGGAATCATGCAAAAACTCAAGGAGAACTTTGGCTAATGTATCCAATCCTCCAATAGAAACAAAATATTTCTGCACATCTGCTTAGTGGAAAAAAAAAGAAAAAATGTTATTTAAGAGACAGAGTTTGCCAATTATTTTAGCATTTCACTAAGTAAGTCCATCAGATTTTTTCTGTGCATGTGTTAGTCATTACATTTCTTATACAACAGAAGCTGGATATACATTGATCTCAAGAAATGCAGTAACTGCATATAAAATAGTTACAGGAAAACATGACCCTGATATGTGCATACAAAGGGCAAACATCATGCCTGAGTTCTACCTAAGTCATTGTTTTCAGTCACATCATAAGGACTTTAATTTAGACACACTTTGAATCAGAACAGCTCTGAACAGTTTTACTGACCCTATGAAATGTAAGCAGACTGTGGCTATTTGTGGACTTGAGCGCAGCGTAGTGGAAGTAAAGATGGTGGAATACAGTGGTCAGAGTAAAAGTGGGAAGAACAGCAAATGACTTTGTAGGGATTGACAAGAAAGAAAAACCCATTGAGCTCTTGGATTAAGCTTCCTTTTATCAAATGCAAAACTGTGTAAAACTTGAGCTGCACTTACAGTTGTTTGCAACTGTGAGACCACAAAATAAACAGATGGGATGAACTATCTCAGGCTCTGTGCAACTCTCCAGACACTCTCTGGCATAGGGAAAAACCCAACAGGAAATGTTTGTATTCTCTTCTGGAAAAGGAAAAACAAATTACCCCAAATCAAAACTCAATGAAATCAACTTCAGCTGAACGGTAAAAATGAAACCAAAGTGTGTACAGATTTGGAGAATATCTTTGAACTTCTTCCACAATTTTCAGAGCAACACGTCCTGTTCTGGGGGTTGTTGACACAGGCACAGAGAGTGCTGCACACTGAGGACCAGAGCTGATAGCAGGGATCAGTGTTTTCAGCTGACAGATTCTTCTCAGACCTGCACAGAGTTGTTCTCTTAGGGAAAATGCAAACAAGTCCAAAACAGTCAAGGAAACATAGCTGCTAACCAGCCTACTATTTGTCTGTTTGAATTGCAACCCTGTTCACCTCAACAACTGCAGCAGCAGGCTGATGCCGCCTGTGTCTCTGACACAGCTTTGCCCAGTTCCTAAAAGAGAACACACACAAGACTCCAGAGTCAAATGCAACTGCAGACAAAATCTTAACAGCAAGCTGAATTGACATACATACATTCCCTTTCCTAAGCACATATCCTCCCCAGAAGGAAATACAAAATCAGATGAACATATTGGTAAATAACCTTTCTATGTCTCTCTCTTTCTAGACAATCTCAGAAACGATGAGTTTGCATTTGCAAACTATCTTTTTAGAACTAAACCACGTTCTGCTGTTTAAGGAAATCCCAGTGAGCAATGACCTACTTCGACAATTCAGGTTCAGTTCCATGCAAACATTCATCTTTATAAATTCACTTCACCAAAACATTGCTTATTGAATGTTCCAAATTTTGGACTGCAAATTGGCAAATAGAAAAGGAGTGTTGTTGTAACACGGAAAAAAACCTCAACTTACCATTATTTGACACCAGTACTAAGATGACAGAAACATTCTTTTCAAATTCACACCAGAATTCTTTATAATTAAAAATCAAATGAGGTTTTCAAACAATGCAGAAGTACACACAGTCTGTTGACAAGATGCTGAAAACAAAAAGTGAAAACCATTAAGTCCTAAAGTAAGCTACTCATCATCCTAAATCATTAATTCTCAGTTGTGGCCAGTATGTGGGGAGCAGAGACAGGACAGGACTATGAAGTGCCTGAGGGCTTCCCCTGCAGTGAGTTCTACACCAAGCAGGACCCTGGCAAGCTTTGGAACAATCCAGGAGTCATTGAACACTTGCTGCTGAGGGAGAGGGGGAGTGCAGGGGTCTGGTAACTTAAAGACACCCTGTGTGCACAAGTCAGCAAAGCACTGATCAAATCTGGGCATGGACAGGGCAACTGGGGCACCCTCACTGCCCTTGCTCCAACTGACAATCTTGTCATCTCATTTTGGGAGACCAAAAGCAAATGGAGACAAAGCAGGAGCACAAGTAATGGCAGGGGGCCATAGCACACTCAGAAATACAAACAATGTTATTTTTATTACCATTGCTCTCTAGAATAATCCCCAATGTAAATAAAGCTGCTTCTTTTACCATGCAATGAGCACTCGACTTGGCAAGGTCATTTATAAACATCAAACCACCAATTTCTCCAAAGTATTCGCTCGCTTCACCTACAAGAGGAAAAAAGAACAGAAACTTTTGCTTCTGTTTTTCTGCAAAATGAAAGGCTTCTAAGATTTTCCAACCTCTCAAGCCTTATGTCCTTTAGACATTTTTACAGTGCCCACCAGTGTCTTGGCATATATGGTGAACAGAAATGACTGCATTGTTTCTAAGGAAAAGCCTTTCTTACTGTTTTGTTGGCAAATGGAATAGATAGTGACCAAAGCCTCCTGCTCAGACCGAGCGCAGTCCATCTGAGATTTAAGGCGTTCAAGCAGTAAGTTCAGATCTCTTTTCATATCTAGGAGCAAACACAAAAATCTTCTTTAAAATCGTTATCTTTTCAATCTATTAATCTAGTCAGTATTAGAATAAACCTGTCAAAATGTAGTATGCATGTGTATTTTTAAAAAGGAGGGGAAGTGAGCCAGAATGGAGCAACATCACTTCTATTCAGCCACAAACAACAAACCTAGAAATATTTCTGTTCCAAAGTTTGTTCTTTGAGCATGACTTCATTTGCAGACTAACAGCCTCCTTTTAATATTTCTGGCCTTTAATTACTAGTAATTCTTAGGAAGTCTGATGTAAACTACTAAATATTAAATTCAAAGTTGCAAGGTGCATTAAGTATAAATAATACACAGCCACTAAAGTATTCAGAGTGCAAATAAAATTTGGAGTGCAGCTGAAAATCTATGGAGTAGTAAGGAAAGAGTCCAAGAGCACAAGGCTGCTCCGTGGTACTGAGGTACAGGAGACATAAACCATGCAGCACAGCAGCAGAGCCCTCAGTCAGGTGGTTGGAGATGTAACACAAAATATTCTCTGGGCACCTACATACAACCCTACGTGGGTAAACAGACTTGGAAAATCTGCTTCTTAGTCTTTGGGCTATCATTAAAAGACTTAGTTGCTAATTCTTTCTAACAGTGACAGAAGATATTGTTTACTGCAAACCCTTACAAGGTTTGAGGGTTCTTAAAGAAGATAAAATACAATAAAAATATGGATAAATATAAGCAAATTAAAAAAAAAAAAAAGTGACTTTGTGGTTGTGTTTTTTACTATGTGTGTAGGTTTGGCATTGGATTTACCCTTTGCAGATCCAATACAGCATCCAAAATTTGGCAACTAGGAAAAAGCATGTTTTCCCAACTGCTCACCACCCCACAACAGGCCTATCACAGTGGTCTACTAAAACTTTGTAAAATTGATGCAGATTATAATGACAAATTATATTAGATATCTTACCACACTGATTTATCTGCACCTTTTGAGTCTTCATTTTTGTTTTATCTCTGTTCTTGTTCTACAACAGCAAGGAAAAAGTTCTTTCAGTTCTGCTCAGATTAGCAGTGTTTATAATACATGCAGTATAAATTACATCATTTTTCTAAAATGCACTTTTCCCAGTTTTCTGCTTTTACTTTGTCACCTCACACACACAGTTGAGTGTATTCTTGTATGGCAAAGTTTTCCTTTGGAAATACAGCATTTTATAATAGCCCTGCATTTGTAACTACCAGGTGATCATCTTTCGAGAGTGGACATTCTGCAGAAATCAGGTTGTTCCGTGTTACCCCTGAGGGGCACTGTCAGTAAAGAATATCCCCTGCTCCGTGTCACTGATCACAACAAAGCTGATCCAACTCTCTTTACAAGAGTGGCCAACTTTGCCATCAGCCAACAACTGGCACTAAGACCAAGTCATGTTACTTAGGGGGTGAACACTCTAAAACACTCGGCCTCCTGCTGCTCCAGGAGCCACTAAAGCATCAGCACTGTTCTGGCAGCACTGATCAAACAAGGGCAGTGAGCACAGAGACATGTTCCTTACAGTGAGAACTCACTGAAATTCACCAGAGACATTGCCACATTCCATGGACCATGTAACCCACAAAACCCCACAGCATTGCTTCTTCACAAACCCCACGGGGCAGCCTCTGAGAGCAGAGCAGCAGAGTGACATTCAGCTTTGGAGGCAGAAAGATGCTCCCTCAAACATGCCCCAAGTCCCAAACAGAGGAGGTTGATGCAAGCATCACAGCAACCTCTTACAATTTCTCCAAAAATTACTTTGCTCCAGGTAGAAACTTTAAATCAGTGGCAAATGCAGCTTAAGAATGGATTCCTTTTCCTTCTCCAAGTGGAGCAAAGGCTCAAAGCAGAATCACTGTCATCTTAATGAAGACAGCCAGCCCTGCTTTCTCTTGGGAGTTACTGATTGCTCCCATTCCTTTGCTGCTTCCCTTAGAGAGCGAGAATTGAGAGTTCATCTCCCTGCAGCCTTTCAGAAGAGATAACAGACATGCATTTCATTTTCCTGCAAATCCAACTCTGCCACAACAAGGAAAAGCTTGCCAGCCTTCCTCACCTCTTTTTGTCCTACTGCCACCACCCCGCCGGACTAAGAAAAAACACAACTCATCCAAACAAAAGGAAGGCTGTAAAAATGAGTTCGCTCTGGAGCTAATTGCTTTTCAGAAGAATTTCATTTCATACATGTTTATACAATTATGCAATATAGGAAGCATAAGGGGTTTAAAACTGGATGTATACAAGGACACATCTTGACCTTTACCTGCATCTTTTTGACTTTTGCAACCTACAGGAATTACACAAAATAGTATTTATAAACCAGACTACATTAATTAGATGCAAATAGCTCACCTCAGTTGTTGCATCACAGAACAAGGTGGAAAGGCAAACAACTAGATTTGCTTCAACAGACAGCTGGCAAATGTTGCATATCAATCTCTTCTCCATCAGTTATGGAAAATAACCCAGTAACATTGCTTCAAACCTCAGAAACCACTCCTGGAGAAGTGCAGATCTGCCAACGTGTGTGCTCAGCAGCACTAGAGCACATGGCTGGCACGGTCAGTAGACCAGCCAGCCTGGGCAGGATTTACCCTTCGAAACCCAGGGAGCAAAGCCCAGAGGGAGAAGTGCGGGTTGTTGGCGTCCTGTGCAAACCAAACCCCACAGCAGCAGCTGAGGCCGTGAGGACGCTGAGCTGTGGAACAGGACTCGGGGCTGTCCTGGCCTATTCCAGCTCCCCCGCACCCTCCTCCCTCAGACGGGCCGTGTGTGATTTACAGCTCATTATCACAGCTCCACTCTGAAGCCTTAGCAAGCACCCCAGATCAGCCCAAAAAGAAAAGGGAAAGAACATATCAAAATTTAAAACAAAGTGGGGGGAGGGGGGGCTTGGAAGGCAACAGTCTAAAGATGAAACAGCAGCTGCATTCTTCCGTGGGAAGGCTGGTGAGTCCCAAGGGGGAAATGGGGCACGGCTCGGGTACCTGTGATCCAGCGGCGCGGGTGGCTCCGGGCAGACCCCGAGGCGAGGCGGGTGCCCGCTGCCGAGCGCTGTCCGGCTGAGAGGTGGGAACTGTGGGCTGAGAGGTGGGATCTGCGGGATGAGGGGTGGGATCTGCGGGACGAGGGCTGAGATCTGCGGGCTGAGGGGTGGGATCTGCGGGCTGAGGGGTGGGATCTGCGGGCTGAGGGGTGGGATCGCCGAGCTGAGGGATGGGATCCGCAGGCTGAGGGATGGGATCCGCAGGCTGAGGGATGGGATCCGCGGGCTGAAGGACGGGATCCGCGGGCTGAAGGACAGCGGAGGCCCCGCCGGACTGAGGGCCGGGATCTCGCGGAGCTGAGGGCAGAGCCCGGCCCGGCCCCTCAGGAGACGCCGCAGCCGCAGCGCCACCCGAGCGCCTCAGGGCACGGCCGCCCTCTGAGTCGGGACAGCCCTGAGCCTTGGATAAGAAAAAATGCAGTTCTGCTGCCGACGAGGCGAGCCAATTTGCAAATGCAGCTTACCCTGCCAAAAACAGCTACTGCCTTTTTCTTTCAGAGGTGAGTCATCAGAAGTAATGAAAATGTGTTGCATTTTAAACCAAAGAGGAAAAGAAACGAAAGCGCTCAGAGAGGATTTGGCAAAGCCAAGAGATGCCAATGTGGCTTATCCTGTTGGCTGCTCAGTTATTGCAGCCCTTTGCTACTTTACCATTTGTCTTGTGTGGAGATTGGGCTCAGATAATTCAGTGATGGGTACAAGAGAAATTTTAAAAGTCACAGTTGATTGCAAAAGAATACAGCTTAGGAAAATATAAATAGATCGGGAAGTATTTACATCAGGATGATGACAGTTACCACCTAGAGACCAAAATAAGCCCTTTTAACCAAACTTCATTGATATCCTTGTTCCTCAAGCCCTACTATCCATTTGTTTGGCTGATGTAGTATAATGTATAAGTACTGTTCAATAGCTTGTATTGTTTATACTTGCTAACACTTCTGTTGTGTTTTCTAAAAGCTCTGAGTATTTTTTAGTTTGAAAAAAATAATCAATTATTTTGGTACTAACACTGCAGTTCTGTGTTTCCTTTTGGTACTCAGCTGAAGAAATACAGAAAAAAAAAGAGCAGAAGAAATAGCAGAGGTGGATAGTAGATCACAAGGAGCAGAGTTACAGGAGATGAGTACATTACTACTGCCACTGCTTAAGAGCATCTCTTACAAAAAGCAGACTGGCTACACTGTCCCAACTCTGTCATTTCAACTCTCCATGACTTGTTTCTTGCTTTGCAAAGCTGAGCTGAGCCATTTTTACCTAATATGAGTAACAACTAGTAATACACACTTACAGTTCTCTTGTATCACTGCAACAGCACGAGGTACCCTTAGAATTTTTTAGGGTAATTGCAATGCCATCCCTGAATTTAAACAGGTTCAAGGTATTATTTGTAGTTTATTCTTGAAGGTAATTTGTAGCAAAAGTCAAAAAATTATTGCAGATGGTCAATAACTGGACTGTTATGTGTACGGGATGCACAGGTTGATTTAAGTACTGCTCCATTCTGTGTGACTCCAGGCTTTGAGAAAGAGTAATCCCACCTGGCATTTGGACTTCATTTGGTCTCAGTAATTATGGATCCAGAGTAACTTGTTAGAAGCTTGTGAAAAACTGTCTCTGAAGTTTACAGCAGAGCTGAAGTGTACAGAAGGATGAGAATTCAATGAATAATTCAATGAATTACCAAGCTGTTTTGCCATTTTGAGCCTCTTGTTTTTTTCATGTTAAGTATTTACATGTATAATACAGGTGGCTTCTGTGTCTTGGTTTGGAAAGACAGGTGTTTGCTAAGGAAGGCAGGAGCCTTTCTTGAAATGGAAAAATGTAAACCTCTTCCTTCTGAATGGTTAAAAATTTGAAATTAAAGGGGGCTCTCAGTAAAAATATGGGAGCAGGAATAGCAGTTCTTTATTAGGGAAGTGTTAGTGATGGAGAGAGACAGGGAGACTGACTCGGTGACCAGAATCTGCTTTTATTGTGGGATACAAGCACTTATGTACTATTTTATGGAGACTAGTAATGTGTACTACAATGATTGGGTTAAAATCACATACACAAACATGCATATAACAACATCCCTTGCTTGCAGAGTTTAATGGGATTTTCTTTTTCCAGTAAAGTTGTCTGATTTAATATTCTTGTAATCTCGGTCTACTTTTCCAAGTTCCATTTGTTTTTGCCAAAGGATCCTGTTATCAAATCTCTTATGTTAACCAGGTCCAAAGTCCATCATCTGTCTTCTGTCCTCCAACATTCCAACATCCTAACACCTGAATTATATAACTGACGGATGGGAATGGTTTAGATTGTAACCACTGTCATCAATGTACAGCTCAGATTCTTAAGAAAGCACCCTGAAGGAGATGATGCCTATTTATCTCAGCTCAAATATGTGTTGAAAACCAACTGTGCATTTCAAAGCTGCTTACACCACTGAAGTATACAAAGAACAGCATTTTTTTACAGATACAGGCTTTGAAATTCCAGATAAATTTGTGGTTGGATATGCTCTTGAAACTAACGACTACTTCAGAGATTTAAACTGAGTTGGTAATGCAATAAAGGTGCATAAGAAATGTTTGTGCTTCACCTCTTCATAATTCTACTCCACAAGTCTCATGGCTCAGCCATGCTGCAGGACATCCTGAACCCCCGGGATGGTGAGCAGCGTACAATCTGTGGCCCCATCTGACAAGAAAATAACTTGTCATTTGACTTGAATTGGATGTTTGTCTGTCTTAGTTCAATCCTGTGTTTCTCTTCTGTCACCAAGTCTGTAAAGCGGCCGTGCAGGCACTCTGTGTGAAGGTTTTGCACACACTTATGGATAACATGGCTGTAAGATCTCTCTTCCCTTATTCCATGACAGCTTCCTTAGGCTGCACAGAGTAGTAGACTTAGAAACATCATAAACTAATAGGGTTGATCTTTTTTCCCTCCTTTTCAAAAGTACTTTCTTAATTCTGGTTAATTTGGAAAGTTTTCATTTCTAAGTATTTCTACTAAGACAAACCAGTTCTGCTGAAGACACACTCAATCTGTGCTATTGCTCAGCAGCATGAAGCTGTATGCAGCAATTTAAAAAACTGAAGTTCTTTAGAACATATAAACCTGTATATTCCAGATCAACTCAGAAAAAGTATTAAAATCTCGAGTTTACTGCAAGAATATTAAAATCTTGAGTTTACTGCAAGCAGGAAACTTGCAACAATTCTGATTCTAGTGTGTTTTTATTACAATGCTGGGAATACAACTGAAAATCAGTCTTGCATTTCATTTGAAGATAGAGGTTGATCAATACTGTGGGGTTTTTTCCTTTTAGCACATCTGTGTTCTGAAAGAGAATGCCAAAGAGAAATCCAGGATGTGATCATGTCAGTCTTCTGGAGCCCTAATTCCTGGCTGCTGATGAGGTGATAAACCATTCGAGCAGGAAATGCCTTCTGCTCCTTGTGTGTCCCTATGAAGAAGGAGAAGGTGCCTGTTCCTGCCTGCAGTGGCTGATTCCCACTTGTTCTGTGCGCTGAACACAAAGTGTCCGAGCCTGGGTTCCCCCGGCGCCGCCTTCCTTGTGCAGGAGCAGCCCGGGGCTGGGGCCGAGCCCCGGCGATATCGAGCGCTGCCGCTGTGGCCGTCACGGTGCGGGCCCCGGAGCGGATTCCTCGCCCTGCGCCCGGGGCCCGAGGGGGCAGCAGGGCTGGAAGGAGCGGGAACCGAGGCCCGCCCGGCGTGCCCGGCCCGGCCCCGACAATCGGGTGCCGCGGTTGCCGGGGAACCGCGAGCGCGGCCACAGCGGCTGTGACGGCGCCGCCGCCTCCGTTGGCGCAGAGCGCTCCGGGCTGGGTGTTGGCAGCCTGGGCTCTGCCACGGCCGCACCCAGCGATTCGCCAGGTGACTTGTGCGCAGAGATTGTCTCTGCCAGCCAGCCCTGAACTCGCAGGGCATTGGTCTCTGCCAGCGAGGAGTCCTGAATTTCGTTTGAAGGTAAAGATGGGCTCCAGTTGTACTTTTTGGTTTTGTCACATCTGTGCTCTGAAAGGGAATTCCAAAGGGAAAGAGAGGATGTGATCATGCCACTCTCCTCATGCAGCAGTTCAGTTGCATGTACAGGCACCTCCTTGGGGTGGGGCAAGTTGGACTCTGTCTCTTGCTACTTTCAAATAATATGAAATCTTTAGCACCAGTATATCCTTTTGAGCCTGCCATGAATTGGGTTGTGGATTTTCAGATGTGTTGTGTTCCTTTGCATGCCATGCAGTTGTCTGGTGCAAGGCCTCAGGAATGGGTCTGGGGACACTTTGGAGGTCTTGGATGGGTTATGACACCCCCTCAGCTTCCCCTCATGGGAATGTCCCCTGGCTGTGGCCTTCTGGGGCTGGGGTTTTAAGAGCTGAGCCCGTTTGTCTGAGGGAGGATGGGTGTCCACTGCCCCTTACCAGAGGTTGCGCCACATCCCCAAAATTCCCTCCTCCCCCCTCGGTTGATGGGAGGTTTGTGTGCAAACCTGGCCTCAGCAGACAAGTCTGTGGCTATGCCTTGCCCAGCCTGAAGGCAAACAGAGCTGATTTTCAGGAGAGCTGCTGGGTTTGGCTTTGTTGTGGATACATTTTTCTCAATTAGCCTTGTTCACTTCTCCCCAGACCTGAGCTAAAAAGACAATGGGGTCACCTTGATCTTGTCTCAAGTTCCCTTACGTGGCTTAACTCCCAGTCCCAGGTTCCAGTCAGGAGGCATTTTCAGGGAGGGCTGGGCTTCAGTGGTTGCAGCTTCTTTATTCAGTTTTGTCAGAATGGGCAAAAATTGCTTCATACCAAGATTTCAGCCATTGGCCATAACATTCCAGTCTCTCTCCCGAGTCCTGTGAGGAGCAGGTGAGAGAGCAGGGGTGGTTTAGCCTAAAGAAGAGGAGGCTCACTCCAGCTATTTTTAATTAATATTGAAGCTACAGCTTTGTCTGTTCCAACTCTTTTTAATGTTCAGCTTTTGAGCTCCAGGTTTCAGTAGGATCCATCTTTGAATTGCACAAGGCAGCCATATAGTTCAAATAAAGTCCAACTAGAGGCCTAACAATACCAGCTACTTATGCCAAACAAGCACTTAGCTACTTTCAAATCATATCAAAAATTTAGCCCCAGTGTATGCCTTGAATGTGCCATGAGTTGGGTTGTGGATTTTCAGAGTTCCATTGTTGCTCCTTCCAGTTCTGTTGAGGAATTGTCACCCATCTGTGACATCATCCCTTGGAAATGGCGTCTGGATTCCAGAATAAGACACCAACACCTCGTCTTTTGGAGAGGGAAAGGCTGAAGCCAAATACTGTGAGTAGCCCCTGGGGCTGTGCTAAGGCTGGCAAGTGCCCTGGTGTCCCTGCTCTCCCTGGCCCTGCTGTCCAGCAGCGCTGTGAAGCTGCAGAGCCCCTCCCCAGCCCTTTGTGCCGTGCTCCTGTTCCTGGGGGCTGTCCTGGTGCAGTAGGGAACACTGTGGGATGCTTCAGTTGTGCTTTGCCTGTCTTTGCCAGCGGAGCCAAGTGAAACCAATGTAGAGCTGAAGGCCTGAGCATGTGTTCTGTCCCTTTCCCTTTGCCCCAGGAATTCCTTCTGTCAGGCTGGGCACTCACCTGTGCTGCTCTGACCATCCTGCCCTTGGGCACCCAGGCGTGTGGGAGGGGAAAGCTCAAACTCTGCCCAAAGCCTTGAGAGCCACGGGGTGTCCCAGCTGGAAGAGCTTCCAGAGCAGCTGTTCTCTCCCAGCTCCTGTGTGGGCACAGAGCCAGCCCTGCAGGCAGCACTGGAGCCAGGGCCACAAAGGTCCCTTGCTCTCTGGAGTTCCCTTGGCTGAAGGTGCACCAGTGCTGAGGCTGTGTCAAGGAGATCCCTCTGTTTTCTTCTGAGGAGGGCTCTGTCAGCCCAGGTAGAGAAAACAATTAAGAGGGAGAACCAAAACCTGGACACATTCCTGTGCACCTCCCTCTTGGTACAACTTTGTTTTCTTGCATCTTTTGGACTCAGCCAGCAGCGATATCTCCTTGCTATGAGTTCTGAGTGTTGTGCAGGGATGGAGTTCAGGCACTTCTGAGAGCTCCTCCCCATTCTCTGGAAAGGTCACTGCCTCAATCCAAGGGAACATAAGAGGAAACAAATGCCCAAGGAGCAGAAATCCCCAACCATGTCCCGTCCAATCCTGGAGAAGCCAATGGGACAGAGCCATGTGGCTGGAGTATGTGTATTGCACTCTGTATTATTAATTTACTGATGCTAAGGATTTCAGCAGGAAACTTCCATTGCTCCCAGGACTGTCCTAGTGGCTGTGATCACAAGTTATTCACCAGTGCCACTTGTTCAAGAGAAGCCTTTCTGAGCAAGCCCATCTCTTGAGGCTCTAGCTGGTGTATTTTTGTCTTTCAGCTGCTTCCCTCTGTGTTCCAGAGGGAGAAGTTTCCCAGCAGGAAGAAGGAGGCCAGCAGTGGTGGGAGTATTCTGCCCAGAACTGTCCCATTTCTAGACAGGAGTGAGACTCGTCCCAAGGTAGCCTTTTCCTGCTCTTTTCCTTTCTGTTTACCATGGAGTTTGCAGAGGGTGTGTGCTTGTGACAGGCTTGCCTCCAGCAAAACACCTCAGTGTACAGGTGCTGTTGTCATTGCAAACTGCTGGGAGTGGTGGACTGGGAGTCCTGATGTGCACTGAGCAACACAAATGACCTCTGCTGAAGGTGCTGGGCTGTGCTGGAGTGTAGCTGCCATTGCTGGCAGGGGGAAGGCTGGGGACACAAAGGCACAACATTGCCATTTGCCATTCTCCTGCTGAAATAGCCACCTCTTGCTTTGGTGTGCTCACCATCAAATGCTTGGGGGTCACAGGATTCCCTCCAGAGTGGCAGCGTTGGCCTTTGAAGGCCAAGGATCTGCAGGAATTACTTCAGATTTAACAAAACAAATTGCATTCCTGCTTTGGGCTGGAACAATGTGTTGGAACCTGACGGGCTGTTAGATTTTGCAGGCTGCCAGATGTAGAGGGGACTGGCCCTGGGCAGAGGGGAATGGATGTGCTTTATCTGGATCAGTGCCTACTGAGAGATGTGTTTAAAGCTGCTTTTCTGGCAGGACTGGCTCAGTAGAAAGCACAGTCAAAAGGGGTAGCTGACTAAGGTAGGCTGTTGAGCAGGAAATTGGCAGCAAGAGACATGGAACAAACTGGTTGAGGATTGCCCTGGAGAGGGGCATTGGGAACACCCCAGGGAAGGGCACAACTAAGGGACAGTGTGCTACAGCCACTCCCTTCAGCAGAATGTGTCTGCTGAGAAGTCCCACAGGAGACCTGCTTGTGTCTCTGCAGTGACAGCAGTGTGGCTGGAGAAGGCAGACACAGCAGGGGAGAGTTTTCTCAAAGCAATGTCTCTGCTCCAGAAGCATTTGCTGTTGTGGTGTCATTTCAGACCTGCCTCTAGAATGGCATTAAATAAGATAGCAATAATGACAAGAAAGCAGCCATTAAAAGCTGACGGGAAAAGGAGATACCAACTCTACTTTTACCCAAGTTGCTAAGAAAATAACTGAACCTTTTCCTCATTCAGCATTCACCTCACTTGTCTTTTGATTTTCACCTCATTTGTCTTGTTATTTTTTGCCTTTCCCTTTGTGTGAAACACACTAACTTTTAAGTAGAATGAAAGGGGACAAAATCATGCAAGCAAAAGAAAACTGTTTATTAGTAAGGATTCAGCTGACCAGGCGTGTCTTCCTCCCCAAGAGCCAAGCACACACACACCCTCCGAGAAAATGGCAATCTTTCTGTGCCCTTTATACCTGTCTGGGGCAGTCCCTGTCCCCATTCCCATTGATGGGTACTCAGGAGCTTCCATTCTCTACTGACCACCAACTTTTCTGTCCCCTCCCCTCTTGTCCTCCTTCCTTTTGATCAGATCTTCCAACCCATCCCTCTCACTATGACACTCAACAAACCAACCTGAACAAATCCAAACCACAAACAACACATAGAACCAACAAATTCCACTCTTTTTCTTCATAACCTTTTGGCTTCAGCCAAATA
The DNA here is from genome assembly GCF_963513975.1 of Fringilla coelebs. Classification (NCBI taxonomy): domain Eukaryota; kingdom Metazoa; phylum Chordata; class Aves; order Passeriformes; family Fringillidae; genus Fringilla; species Fringilla coelebs. The sequence goes on along the minus strand of NW_028167212.1, from coordinate 789,330 downwards.
TCACCTCATCTCTCCCACCTCCTCTGGTCCTGTGCTCTTCTTAGTGATGTATAAATTCTAGAGCAAAAAAGATATTTGCAGTAATGTGGGCCTAGGTTTCCCTGTCTCAGAATAAAGGACATCCCAAAATTGTTACCCATGGAGTCTCCTGTGAATCCATGGGTTTTACTTACTCCATGAGTGCTCAGTCAGTGCCCCAGAGCTCTGTGACCACCTGGGCACAAGGCTGTGCTGAAGGGAAGTGCTGCCTGGCATTGTGGAGAAAGAAAGCTGGAGAAATACATGCCAAAAGAGCAGCTTGGCTTGAGGCTGCTCTGTGTGGCCCAGCAGCTGTGGATCAGCTGAGAGCAGAGGTGGGTGAGCCACTGTTTGCCCAGTGTGGGCTGGGCAGATGTGCTCCCCCAGAGTCTGTACTTCCCTGGGGATCAGTGGAAGATTCTCCTTCATGAACCTTCCTCCCAGCAGCTGATGCTCTCCCTGCTCTCTCTCTCCTCTCCAGCTGCCATCAGCTGCCCCGAAACAGAGCTGGTTTGGGGTTTCCCCACCAGAGGTGGTATTTCAGAACTTCGCTGCTCGGGAGGTCTCTGAAATGGTGCCGTGTCTGATTAATAAGGGCAAGGTAAGTGCTGGCAGCCGGGGCTTTAACACTGTGCTGGAAGAGGAGAGTGCTGTCATTCCCCCAGTGGGCAGCAAAGCAAGTTATCTGCTGCAGGACATGCAGAAGAAAATGTCTCAGCACCTTGTTCTGCAAGATGCTGGAAATCTTCCTGTGCTGGGAATTGTCCCCTGATTTTGGCCATGCCTTGATGGTGTCTATCCCAAAGGAGTTTCCCTCTCTTGCAAGCTCTGGACTGATAGGAATGCTGAGGGCTGTACAGTTCTTACCTGCTCTCATGCTTTGCCTTGAGTCTATTCCACAGCCTGGGTCTCCTTGGTTAATCTTGGCTCCTGGTAGGAATCTCTGCCTCTCTCAGCCAGTTTGGCTCCCTTTGTGCAGCTCACAGTCAAAGCTCAGGGGCTGAGTCCTTTCCACTTTATGCTGGAATCGCTTCTCATGAATGGCATTGGCAGTGCAGGAGCTGTGTTCTGAAAGAGCCCTGCAATCAGCCTGAGGGAGCAGAAGCAGTGAGAGGCCTTTAGGTGCCACTTCAGGCTCCTGCTGAGCTTCATCCAGCTCTGCTCAGCTTTTCCAAAAGCAACACGGTGCTCTGCTTTCCCTTTGGAGAACCACAGCACATCCAAATCCATGTGCTCCTGGAGGTTCCAACCTTCACTTGAAGAAATTGGGATTGTTTTGCAATTTCCCAAGGGAGCTGAGAGGGGGAAAAGTTGAAAAATATCAGCAGTTGTGTTGCAGTGTAAAGAGGAAAACTTGAAACCGTTAGAATTTCAGTCAGGGAAACATTTTCTCAAGTGAGGCTTGTGCCAAGAGTGGGCTGGTGGGAGGAGACAGGAGGAAGTCCAAATCATCTGGTTTAGACTTTTGGAGAGCATTTTGGTGCTCAGGTGTTGATGCTGTCAGTGTGCTAGAAAATGCACATTTGCTGTGTCTGTGAATGGCAGAGGGCAGAACCTGGCCTGCTGGCTGCAGGCAGGAATGCCCAGCAGCCCAGCTTGCCTGCAGAGGCAGCAAGAAGGCCTGGAGAGGCAAGACTGGCTTTTCATCCTGGAAGCATAGTGTCAGTCAGTGCTGGTCATGTTTCTGCAGGTAGAAAATGCCTTTGAAGCCCACAGTCAATAGGCACAGCCTGTCTGTGTTTCTGTCACTTTTTGGCAAGCTGATTGCTCTCATGGTTTTATGATTCTTCCTTGCTGCTTTACTGCCCATTGAAATTCTCTTTGCCCTCTCCTTGTTTTAGGGATTGTCTTGCTGTGTTCCTTCCTTCTTTTGCTTTTCAGGTTTGCTTTTATTCTCAATAAGGCCACAGGGTATGTTCTCCCCTCTTGCTGCTCTGCTTGCCTGACTCTATCTCCACAAGGTCCCTGCCCAAACCTGATCTGCCAGAAGGGAATTTCTTCCTTCCCCCAGGATAATGTGCTGGTTTGATTTCAGGCAGCATTTTCCCCCTCTGGAACATGACAACTGCATGGCTGTGTGCAGGCAGAAGCCAGCAGGTTTTTTGGCCTTGTTGAATATGCAGATGACTTGGTTCAGGTGCTCTGTCTCCATCCTGCTGGTGCTGACCTGCTTGGCCCTTCCTTGCCAGCAGGCACTGCCCCAGTGTTGCTGGCCAAAATGCTGGAGGCAGCCAGAAGGGATTCCAGTTCAGCCTTGTGAATGATGTGCCTGTGCCTGCAGAGCTGAAAGTGCTTTGGAGAAGGGGCCAAGGAGGGATGTCAGCAGGGCAGGGACAGGTCTCCTCTGGTGCTGTTTGCACAAGTGTCAGAATGATCATTTGGTGTGTTTCCTGCAGATTCCTCATCTGGTGAAGGTGTGCATGGAGAGCTGCCCTTATTTCCAGCTGGCATGCCCCAGGGATGTGTACCATGTGGTGCCAGCAGGCGCCTCTGCCCCTGTGCGCATCCCCTTCAGCCCCGCCGAGAACAAGGTGAGACTGGAGGAGCCAAAGCACAGAGTGATCTGCACAGCCATTGTTTTCCCTGCACTCTGGCTCCACCCCATTGCATGCTGTGAGCTTGGCTGCAGGCCATGGGCAGGCAGCCTGCAGGCAGTCACACCTTGGCAGGGGCTGGCAGGCACTGCAGCCAGGCCTGCCAGGCTCTGCTTCCCCTCCCTGCCCATCCCTGAGCATTGCCAAGGGAAGATGCACAGGGAAGAGGATGGAAATGACAGAGGGCTGTTGATAGATGTTGGGCCATCTCTAGGTCCAGTGGAAGGGGTTTCATTATGACGAAAAACACCAGAGGAAGAAAGAGGTCAGAGAGGTTTCCTCCTCCCTGACTGGCAACAGCTTCCCTGCCTGCCCCTGGGCTGGAGCAAAGACGGTGCTTTTTCAGCCCCTCTGCTCTCCAGCCTTGCAGCTGTGCTGTCCCAGAGCACAAGTGAGCATGGTGCAGCTGCAGAGCCAGGGCAGAGGATGTGCAGTGCCCGTGAGGCCGGCCTGGCACAGGCAAACTGGGCTGTGGGTGCCCTTGGTCAGCAGGAGGTTGCTGAGCTGCAGGGGACTGGGACAGCTGCCTGAAGGAGCTGGTGCAGGGCAGGTACAAGCTGCAGGCAGAGCTGTGAGCCCAGAGCCCGTGGCAGTGACACTGCTGGGGCTCTGTCTTCATGCCTGTCACTGTGCTTGCTCTGTCAGCTGGCACCCATCCCGTGCCAAAGGTGCTTTTGTGTGCAGGTTTGAAGAGCAGTGCTGAGGCCCTGGCAAGTCTGGTCTCATTGCTGGGATCTGGAGGGTTCATGTTCAGATCTGGAGGCCTGTCCATACACCAGGGTTTAGGTTATGGCATAGAAGGGAGGAAGGGTTGCAGGGAAACAAAGAGAGGCCCTTTGCAACAGCATCCTGCTGCCTCTTGGCACTGTTCTTCTCCTGACTTGGTTGGAGAGGCAAAGTTTGAGGGGAGTTCTGAGCCAACTGATGTTGCTGCACCAGGCCAGAGGTGCAGGATCTCTTTGGGTGCAGCTGTTTTCTCATCTTCTTTTGCTGCTTAGAGTCAGTTGAACACTTTGTCCTATTGTCAGACAGTGAGAATATAGAAACCTAAAGAGGAATGTCCTGTGTTCCCTAGCTCCATGCTCCTTAGAAAGGACTTAGGAATTCTTTAACATCACTAAAATTTAGAGTCAAAATTATGGTGGTCTGGGGTATGGGTATGACCCAAGTTACACAAGAGCTGAATGCCACAGAGACAGGTTTTGCAAAGTGCACGGGTACCTTTAAAATGTGACATATTAGTAGAACTTAGTGTTCATTTTGGGGTGCAATAGGTAAATTGATGCCCTTGGAGGGTTGTAGAAATGGTTCTTCTTCTGCCATGGGGATGGCACTAAATGCCCTGTGCTGAGCCAGTTTCTTTTCCTGCAGGATTATTGCCACGAGCTCATCTGCATGACTACTAGGGAAAGGATAGTTGTGCCAATTTGGGCCATTGGTGCCCGAGCTGTCCTGGACTTCCCTGCCCAGCTGGACATCTCCAAGGGTGCAGCCCAGTGCAGCAGCCAGCAGGCTCTGCTGGTGCCCAGTGTGGGTACCCGGGCAGCTCGGTACCGGCTGAGCAGCCAGAGGTGAGGCAGCTCATCTGTCCTTGTGCAAAACACCTTTGGGGGATGAGAGCAGAGTTGGGAAAGAGCAGCAAAAGGAACCAGAGCAGAGCAGCTGCTGCCCTGCAGCCTGGCTGGAAGGGAGCAGGATGGAAGGCATCTGCTCTTGCTTTCAGTGACCTTTGAGCTTTGTCTGTCCCAGATTTCCTGGAGGCTGCTGGAACATGTTGGGAGCTGGCTTGCACCCTCCTGAGCACAAGCAGTTTCTGAAAAGCTTCCTTAGCACTGTCAGCCAAATAGAGCCATTCTCTGGGAGAAATTCCTGAGGCAGTCAGTGTCAGGCTGTGCATGCAGATAGCTCTGAACCCTCTCTGTGCTCTTCACAAAGCATTCTGTGATGGGACTGCTGGCAGTGGGACCCTTGAGGCTCATGGCAGAGAGCTGGATGCAGAGTATGGGGGAGCAGAGGTCATTTTACCCAGAGGATCTGGTGAGGGCTGGATCTCCTCAGCAGTGGCTGCGTGGCTGTTTCTGATGCTGTCTGTCCTGGCTGTCTTCTGCTGCCTATGCTTGGTTTGCTCCCTGCCTGCCCCAGGGAGCTGCAGAGAGCTGCAGTGCAGAAGGAATCTCCTGGCCAGGTGTCCCCCCAGCCCTGCTCCCTGTGTCTGTGTTGCAGATCTTTTTGCGTGGTGCCGGCCACAGGAGCTCTGGGCGCTGGTGACACCGTGCAGGGGACAGTGGGATGTCACCCGTGGGCCAGCGGTGACCCCTGCGGCTCCCTGGCAGTGTGCTGCAGCACAGGTGAGTGCTGGGTCCTGCAGGGGCAAAGGACAGTTCTGCACCAGGGCTCCCTGCTGTCCCCTGCCCTGCATTCCCTGCAGAGTTACCTCCCTGCTCAACTCTACCCCAGAGCAAACTGAGAACTCCTTGGTGTTTAGGGCCTTGAGAAAGTGGATCCCCTCTCCCAGGCAAAGAGTTTAGACTCCTGTTTTGCTGGGAGTTGGTGAGGGGAGGAAGGAGGATCCCTGATTCTCCACTACCATGTGGCTGTGCCTGGCTGAAGTTTTCTTTGATTCCTGGGCAGTGCTGTAGGGGAGGTCTCTATCAGCCTCTCTCCAATGCAATGGATTTCTTGCACACCTCTGTCCCATCTGCTGCTTCTCCACTGGCTTGCCACAGAGCCTTTTTCTACGTGGCCCTTACACAGAGATGTAGTTTCTGCCTAAGGATATTTTCAGACCCTCAAGTTCCTTTTTTGTGACAAATCCAAACAAATTTTTCCCTGTCCCCATTTCCCAGGCCGTTCAACCTGTTGAAAACCTCACACATCTATCTCCCATTTCATTTCTTGACTGAGGAATCCCATTCAGTCTTCATATAGAAGCTGCTCTGTACTTACTAATCTTTCCTTTGTCCCTTTTTAATTGGATTGGCAATGCTCCAGCTAGGTTTTTCAGATCAGAACCTGGATCACCTCCCAGTGAGCCCGAGGAATGGGTTAGAAATTAGAAGTCAGCCCCAAGGGATATCTCGTGAGGGAAGAGAAGGGTCCATATGTTCTCCTGCAGCATCAGGAGCTGGTTGCATCCAGCTCAGAGTCAGGGACGGGCACTGAGGCAGCCTGGAAAATGCAGTGTAAGAGAGGGAATGATTGTACTGCAATGGACATCTCTCCCCAGGCCATGAGAGCAGGCTGCCCCTGCAGCTCAGAGGGGAAGGCCAAGGACCCTTGGTTGAACTCAGCTCTCAGACTCTGGACCTTGGGAACATTTTTGTCAACACCCCCCATGTCTCTGAGGTGAGCAGCAGGGCTTGGGAGGGAACCTGATGGCTCCTGAGGCAGCAGCAAGCCTGGTGGGGCTGTGGAATTGCTGCCAGCCTGGGCAGTTGTGAGCAGGGAATATTTGATGTCCTGCTCAAATCTGGGGGGTCAGGAAGGTGTGTCTGTTGTTCCTGAAGGCCCAGTCCCTGCTTTTGGGCAGCCTTCCTTAGGGCTCAGCTGGGAGGCTTCCTACACAAGAACCCCTTGGCACATGAAACCAGCACTGGGTCCAAAAGCTGCATGTTCAGAGGCTTTTGTGGCAGTGCCAGACACAAGGCACCTTTGGGCTGGGCTCTGCAGAAGCAGCTGCAACAAACTGGCTGCCTTTGAGCTTCAGCCCACTGCAAACAGCCTCCAGCCAAGTGTCTCCTGCCTATTGCTGCAAGTGACAGGAAAGCCTTGGGATTCTCTCCCTTGCTGACCAGTCCCTCACCACACTTCAGCCTTGGTGCATCTCTGGCCCTAGAAAGAGAAAAGTGTTCCTGGGAATAAAGCAAAGGATTTTCCTACCTATTTGCCTCCCCCACCATAGTCTCAAGTTTTCAAAAACATCATGAAAGAGCAAGTGAAGAGGTAGAAAATGAGGCCCTGCATCATGGCAGACACTTTCAAAAGCTTGGCTGGGGAAGAGAAAGACTCCCTGAGTTTTCTTACCAAAAGATGGTGCTGTCTATACATTTTGGTGCTGATGCCTCATTCCCAGTGTATTGTTTTCTTGTCATGGGAAAAGGTGAATGAGCAGATGGTGCTGTTGGAGCTGTGCTAAGTGGGGCAGCAGCAGCTCTGGGGTGATTGACTAGGCAGCTGCAATCAGCCCACGTTGCTCTCAGGGCCAGCTCTCAGTGAGCTTGGTGATGCTGAGCAGAGGTGCACTGCTCTGTGTGCATGGGCTCACCCCAGAGTGACTGCAGTTCTGTGGAGTTGCCTGTGCTCTGCATGAAAACCCAAAGGCAGAACTTGTCCTGTTGTATCTTTTGCCTTCTGCCATTCAGCAGCACAAAGCATCTTCTGCCTTTTCTGGGTGTTCATGGCATCATGAGACAATAACTCCTAAGAAGGAAAGGTTCCACATGTATTTCCACTTGTCTTTCTTGCTGCTGCAGGTGAAACTGATGAACCAAGGAGCTCTGGCTGCTCCCTTCAGCTGTATCCCTTCAGCCACCAGCATGGGCTCCTGCTTCAAGTTTGCACCCTTGGAGGGCATCATTGCAGCAGGTGGGAGCCAGACTGTGCAGATCTCCTTCAGTGCCACCGTGTTGGGGAGCTTTGAGGAAGAGTTCCAGTTCCGAGTGGCTGGATCTGCTACGCCTGCCATCCTGACCATCAAGTAAGGACCCTGGGAGCTGGGTGGGCACATCTGTAGCTGTGTCTGGGACATCCTCCACCTACCTCATGTTGGGCTGGAGCAGAGAAAAAAGGTGTTTCCTGAGGTCTGAATCTCTGCTCTGATGCTGGCATTACTTTAGTGTGAGGATGGCTCCTGCCCTGGGTGGTAGCTGGGAGCTGGAATGACTCCTCCCTGCAGGGATCTCCCTGTGCCTTGAGCCATGGCAGGCAGTGGGATGGATCAGCTTTGGGCACCAGCTGCTCTGGGATGTCCCACCTGAGCAGTCAGCAAGGCCCCCAGGGCTTTGGAGATGGTCCAGCCTGGGTGATTGTGCCGCAGCAGCAGTGTTTGTAAAAACTTGTGTTAACAATCCATGGCAGATGGGCAGCAGCAGGCTCAGCTCACCTCTGCCAGCCCTGCTGTGGGGGACAAGCTGTGCTCCCAGCTGCTGTGCACAGAGTGCTCTGGTGCCTCCTTGGCACAGCCAGGAAAGGGCTGATGTGGGAGTCAGGGAAGTGTGCAGCAGGAAGTGTCCCAAGGACTTGGGCATCCTCGCGTGGGCTGGTGCCATGGCAAGGGATAATCCTGGCGCAGGCAAAGGGAGAAGGGCTGATCCCAGGGGAGGCAGAGCTCAGTGCTCAGGAGCACAGCAGCGTGAGGCCTTGTCCCTGCCAGCCTGAGCCATGTGCTGCTAGGATAATGTAGTGGGAGCAGGAGAGCTGATGCTGGCTGCTCTGCAGCTTTGGAGCTGGGCTGCTGCTGTGGGCAGGCACTGGCTCAAGGCAGTAAAGAAATGAAAGCATTCTGCACTGGATTATACCAATGAGATAAGGGAGATGGATAAAAAAGAACAAGGAAGTTATTACTTGGCAAGAGAAAAGTGATGAGTAGGTGCCCATAGTGGAGAAAAAAGGATGCTGGCATTGTTTTTGGAGGAAAAGTGCTGCTTTTGTATTTTGGAAATCAAGAGGGAACCTTTCACCATCAAATCATTGGTTCTCCTCTGTCCCTGCCCCAAAGTGGCCATGGGGTGTTTCTGCATAAGCAGCTTTCTCCTTTGGCAAGGGCAGGTGCCTCTTGTTGAGATGTGCAGAGCAGAGCCAGGGGCAGTCCTGTGAACACAACAGAAGGCCCAGGTCACTGCTCCTTGATTTGGAACCAAAAGGCAGAGTGGGCATTGATTGGCATCAAGCATGAAATCAGCTTGTGAGTGTTGTGCAGCTTCAAGTGCTGATTTCAGTGGATGTTGGTGACTTTTGGAGTCAGTCTGCTGAGTTCAAGGAGAGCTGAGGTGCTGTGCTGGATTCAGGACAGCCTGGTTTGGTTGTTGAAGCTGTTGCTCTTGGCTGTGCCAGCTGGTGCACTGCTGACAAGCTGGTCCTTTCCTCTAGGATTCATCTGTCCCCTGGCTAGAACTGTTGCTGCTCTTTGCAGAGGATGTTTGGGGCTCCCCTGGATTCATGTCTCAGAACTCTGTCTGTGATGATTGTGTGGGTCAAACTCTCCTGAGAAAGCTCCTCTGTGGGAACAGCAGTCCCAGCTAAGAAGGAGCAAAGCAGGGAACCGGTGGCTGGAAGGGCTGGATTACAGAAGTTTGTGGGGACTCCTTTGTGTTCCTCCCATTGCAGATGGGAAATGTGAGGCACAGAGCCATGTCTGGGTGTGTGTTCAGGGTCCTTCATGGCAGCACCAGGAACCCGGGGCCTTCTCCTGCCTGCCCTGTGCCCAAAGCCCATCAGGGGCTGTTGGCTGCTGGCCACTTGGCTTTAGCTGCCTCCTGTGCACAGGGCCCTGTGCTGAGCACATGGTGCTGTGTTGGTTGGAAACCCAGGGTGCCCTGAGCCCAGGTTTTGTGCCCCCGAGCCACGACAGCCGGGCCTTTGCAATTCCTTTAACCGAGCCATTTCCTCCTCTGTCCTCGCCCTCCAGAGGCAGCGTCATTGCTCCGAGTTTGCACTTCGACCTCCCTGAGCTCGACTTCGGGGACATCTCCTTTGGTGAGTGTTCCCTGTGCTGGGACACAGCGTCAGGGATCTGTGCCTTCCCACAGAAAAGCATCCCTCACTCCTGGTGTGCCCCAGCAGCCTCTCCAGGCTGTGAACTGCAGGGCTGCTGCTGCTGCCTCGGGTGGCATTTTGCCCTTGTGAGATGCAATAGAAGCAAGGAATAGAAAGTCAGTATTTTCTGGTGTCTCTGTGCTGCTTTAAAAGACAGATGTCTGCCAAGGAAGGTGGGAATCTTCCTGCGATGGAAAGATGAGCCCCTCCCTCCAAATTCCTATACCTTTGAAATGACAGGGCTGCCAAGGAAAACTATGGGAAAAGGAATAACATTCACTGCCAAGCCCAAACCCAGAGCAAAGAAGTTCATGAGCTTTTGAAGGAAACTCATTGCCTTTGCTGAGCTGCTTCTTCCCCAGCCTGCATCAGCACGGGGGCACTTGTCAAGTTGCCTTTTGAGGAAATGAAACAAGAAAGGCAACAGATGGAAATATGGTTCTGAACCAGGAGATTGATCCTGCTGAATCTGATTTAATTCCTAAGGTCTCTCCAGCTGTAGGCAGCTGTTGTATCTTTGCTTCTTTGTAACTGTTGGCTGTTGTGTGCATGTACTGAGCTCAGTCTCATTTGAGGTTTTGCCATCTGGGTTTGTCCTTTTGTGCCTCTCTTGCCTCCCTGCTGGAGTCACTGCTGGAGCTGGCAGTGGTCACTTGGATGGGCACAGAGCAGCTCTGGGCTGCAGCTGCAGTTGTTTTTTCTGCCCATGTGTGTTCCAGTGAGTCTTGGTGAGCAGGCCTGGGGAGAAATCTCCTCCCCACAGAGCTGGCCAGCCCAGCCAGATGTGCACTGCAGAGCAGGTTGTGGCTGCTCTGCGGGCTCTGCAGGACATGCCCACCATCAGTGGCTGTATCTCTGGCTTTGCAGGATGGAAAGCAAATCCAGAGCTAAAGTGGGGTCAACCCTTGCAGGCAGCAATCCCAGTGAGCAGCATGGGTGTGATGTCCCCGTTTGTTGGGTGAGGTGGGACCTGGTTCCTCATGGCTAATCTCAAAGCAAGGCTTGGGTGTGCCCCCAGTTGAGTGGGCTCTGAGCTGTCACGTGCTCAGTCTGTCTGGCCCAAAGCAAGAGATGCCTTAAGGATCCTGCAGAGAGAAGCTGCTTTAGGGTGCTGTCCCTCATGTTCTAGTTCCTGATTCCATCCTCACTTTCTTTTGCTGTAGCTACTTCTCAATGACAACTCACTGTTTATATATCTTGAAAAGGGTGGGAGTGTTGGCAGGCTTCCCACGGAATTTTCCAGCTTGAATTCTCAGAGTAAATGTTGGGTCTGGGTGCACACTCATCACTGAGAGATAAGTGGTGCTGGTTTGGGGCAGGGGAGGGAGCTCCTCCCCATGCCAAAGAGAGAAGCTTGCAGTGTTGAGCAGGGCTAGGAGTGGGCATTTTCAGGGCTGCAGTCTGGAATCTGTGTCAGAGGGAACTAAGTGACGATTAATTCCTCATGCAGCTTCTCAGGGAGCTGTAGTTCAGATAATAAAGAGCTGAACTCCAATCCCGCGTTCATCCTGGCAGGATATTCACCCCAGGATCATGCCATAGTGGGTGCCTGACTGGATATTTGTGTCCTTTGCCAGGCTTTCCCTACACCCAGCGCTGTCGCCTGACCAACAGCTCCCCGGTGCCCCTGACGTTCCAGCTCCGCATGTCGGACGATGGCACGCAGCCGGCTGTGGACAGCGTGGATCAGATCCGCAGGGACAGCGACCCAGCCTGGAGGAAGGGAATCCATTTCTATGTGGAGCCCAGGGAGTTCAGCATCAATCCCAGCCAAGGGACCATCCTCCCCCAGGGACACCAGGACATCGAGGTACGGCAAGAGTGCAGCCACAGACGCTGCAGCAGCAGGGCTGAAGCTGCACTGGAGTGTGGGAGGGCTTCAGCTCTGGTGCCAGCTTTGAGCATGCTGGGAGTGAGAGATCTGCACTGCTGGGAGGCCTCTGCTAGCTGCCTTACTCGGGATGTTCCTCCAGGAGCACTGTTTGGTTTCCAACATCATCTGCTGAGGTCACATTCCTTATGGTCAAGGCCTGAAGCCATTCTTGTGTTTTTGAGAATGAATAATTTGATTGCAAGTGGGCAGAGCAAGGATGAGGGCAGAAGGTGGCTGTTAGAGAGATGTCATTGTATAAAGTAGTTAGCTTTTCTTCTTGGTCTCATTTCCCCTCTCCTGGGGAGCAGAATGATTTGTGTTCACTGCAGGAATCTCCAGGGGAGACAAAATACTCTGCAGCCATGAAGTGCCCAGCACCTGCAGGGTCACATTTTGCCCTCAGCTTCCTGCTGTGAAGCTGACCTCATTGTGTTCAAGTCAGATTTCCTTTGCATGGATGTCATTGTGGTCAGATGAGAAATTGGTCCCTCAATTTGAATGCAGTGGTGCAGAGAGCTTTAGTCTGATGTTTTAATGTAGCTGAGCTGTGTCCTGATAGCAAGGTGTGTTTAACAAGTCTGGTATTGGCAGAAGGCTTTTGTTCCTCTCAGACTGTGCTCTACACATGGAGCAGCAGAAGAATTATCGCCAAATCCTCCCTCAAGAACTGGAAGATATCACACGTGGGTAATGAGCTCTGGTAAGGAAGAATTTCCTGTTCTTCTCTTGCACCAGGTGACCCTGTGTTCCAACACGGTGATGGAGTTCTACAGGAGGATGCTGGTGGATCTGGAGGGTATTGGCAAGGGAGTGGCCACACTGATCATCACAGCCAGGTACCAGCCCTTGCTGGCCTCCCCAGGCACTGCCTTGCACAGGCTTTGCTGGCTGCAGCTGCCCAGGAGAAGTGCTGCTCAATGGCCTCATGTTGTGGCAGCTGGACATGAGAACAGCAGGGCTTGGACAGCAGCCTGTGGTGAAAAGCAGCCCTGCTCACAGCCCAGCACGGCCCTGGGCCTCTTCTAAAGGGAGCAGGAATGATCTCATTGATGGGCCTGGGTTTTGGTGCTTGAGGTGGGACAAATTTCCCGAGGGCCTCCTCTCCTTCTTGCTGCAAGAGGTGGAGTTGTGCTGGTTGTGAGCAGCGTGCATTGGTTTGGGCCACAGCAAGCAGCGTGCTGAGCATCAGGGTCTGCTTCTGTTGATGAGGGCACATGGCAGGGGGCAAGTGGCTCCCAGCAAGTGCTGAGGGCAAGGTCTTAGGAGGGGAAAGCAGCCCTGGATGTGGCAGGTCAGCTGCAGTTTTTCTCCTTCCCTCTGCTTGCCATTTGGAGCTTGAATGTTCTCAGAGTTGAGACCAAAAGTGGTTGTTGCTGCAGCAGAATTGCATCCTGCTGTGCTGCTGTGGGTGCCAGCTGAATGGCCAGAGGGCTGCAGCTCCCTGGTGCTGTTCCCTGTGCCAGGCAGAGCCATGCAGTCAGTGCCTGGGCTGCCATTGTGTACAGCAGGTGGAGCTGGGGCCAGTCAGTGCCTGGAGCTGTGGAGTGAAGGAGCGAGGGAGCTGCAGGGCCTGGGAGGGGGTGATCAGCCACTCTGGAGGGCAGCTGGTGTCTGTGCCCTCCAGGACTGGGGCAAAGAGCTGAGTTCTCAGGCAGGGCAGCAGCACCATGGGAGAGAAGGGAGTCATTTTTTCTGAGCCACTGGAGCTGTGTGTTCCTTGAGCCTTAGTGAGCCCTGATCCTTGTTGGGAAGGCTCCCCCAGAGCTCGTGGATCACTGGGACTGTGACAGGAGTCCTTGCAAGCCTCCTTAGGTGAAGGACGGGCTGAGGCAGCTGTGGCACCAAGTGCTCTGCCTGAGGCACTTGGCAGCCTCTGGGTGCTGCCTCTCAGGGTTTGGCCCTCCTTGACAAGGCCCATTGGAGTGGGAAGAGGTAGAAGGCAATTTATCCCTGTAGGGCTGTTAAATGTCCATTTGACAGTGACCAATGTGTTCTGCTCCATTTCCCAATCTTTGGGGGTAAATGTTCTCTATTCTCTCAGTATCTCTGATTCCCCTGGGGTCATCTCTTTGCCCAGATGTCTCATTCCTGAGCTCCAAGTGTCCACCCATGTGCTGCAGTACGATGAGTGCCAGCTGAAGGTGCCCTATGAGAGGAAGATCCTCATTAGGAATTCCAGCCACCTTCCTGGCTGCTACGGGCTTATTCCCCAGGTTTGGCATCACATCCACCTCCTCCTGTCAAATATTATTGAGGAGATTATTAGGGGGGAAAAGGCTTTGGATAAGACCTTGTTAATTTCTATTCAGTCTTAAAGATCTGCTGAGAACATGATCCTACCCGAATGTAAACTTGAGGAGGCAGTTGAAGCTCCTGAGGAAACTGTTGATGTTCTAGTCTTCAGGGTGTTTTCTTGTTGGAGAGCTTAGAGGGTTGTGAAAAGCTGCTGCATCCAAAGACAGCAATGCCTGTGCTGGCAGCCTCCTTGCAGGATCGCTTGGGAATGCTGAGCCTCCAATTCTTGCATCTTGTTTGCCTTTTACCTTTGTCCTGGGGAGTTTTAAACGTGTGTGTAAGTTGCTGTTGCGGTGGATGTTAAGGAGTCTGAAGTTTCTTCAGAGGTGCCTCTGAAGCTTTGTTTCATTCTGTCCCTTCCAGAAACGCCAGGAGGACTCTGCTGTGTTGTACTCCAGCCCCAAGCCCTGTGGGATTGTCCAGCCCCAGAGCACAGCAGAGATCCCCGTTGTGGTGGAAGTGCAGGCGCTGGGCGAGCATCGCACCAATGTTCTCATTGGCGTGTTCGGGGATGAGAGAAACCCACGGGTGAGGGCACGGGGAGCTGTGTGCCTGTGTGCAACTGCTCCTGGCAGGGGGCACAGGGCACAGGGATTCTGCCGGGGAAAACAGGCACAGGCTGCTGTGGGAAGGACAGGAGGGATGGGTGGCACAAACAGCTCGTGCCTTAGAGGTGGGAATCTCAGTGTCTGACACAGAATGGAGTTGGGCACAGCTGGAATCCAGGGTCATTTTAGTTCATTATTCTTTAAAATGCTGTTAACTTTGGAAACATCTCTTTTAAAATGTCATCTCTCTGAGCACAAAAGAGGATGTCAGAAGACTTCTGGGAACCTTGAGTTTTCTGTAAAAGAAAGGAAAGCTGTCATTTGAAGAGTGGTTGCAAGGACTGAAACTTATATTAAGACATATGGAAATGACGATGCCAAATTCCCTGGATGGCACCAAACATCTGAACCAGGGCCATTGTGGCACTGCCTATAAATCAGTGAACAGGAAGGACAGGCAGTGCAGGCTGTGCCAGGGAGCCTGAAGTGTGACAAAACAGTTGCTTTCAACTCTGAGGCTGCTTCCCTTAAAGAGGAGGGTTTCTCCCCACCAGAAGAGCCAGTTGTTAAACTGTCAGCCTGGTTTTAACTAGAGATTTCTTGCAAAGCTTTTACCTTTGGGCCAGTAATTTGTAGTTTGAAAGGTTCTCTTACCTTAATGCTTTTCAATTTGGAGGTGAACATGTAATTTTCTTTTTCCCCAAAAGCCCAGCATTTCAGCTGGAGAGTGGTAGGTGTCCCTAAAGAAATGACTTGAGCAGGGTTGAGCTGTTGAAGGTATTTTTGGTTTCCCTGTTGTGGTTTGTTTTGGGTTTTTTAAAATCTTTCTTGCTTGCTTCCTGGCACAGAGAGCACAATTACGGAGCTCAGGACGGCCAGCAGAAACCTCCCCAAGCCCAAGGATGACAGAGCTTGGCAGGATCCCAGCACCACAGCCTGAGTATGTGTGGATGGATGGGGAATGTGAGCTGAGTCACCTGGGAGGGTTGGAAAATGTCAACCAACCGCTCAGCAGTGTCAGGGGAACATTGCTGATAAATCCCTGGTGGAGCTGCAGAGTTTCTGGCCTTGGGCCCTGGGGGGGGCTGTGCTGGCTGGGCACTGGCTGGGTCTGCCCCTGGGTGCCTCAGATCTCACCTTTTTGCTGCCTTCTCTGTCTTTTCCTCTCCCACTGTGCTTTTGGCATCCCCACAAGGTGTTCATGCCTGTCCTCTGTAGTTGCTCAGTGCAAGCAGTTGCAGCTGCTGCAGCAGCTCAGTGCCATCCCCAGGCTGCCTTTAGAACAGAGCTGCTCCAGCCTGGATTGGGAAGGGCTGGATCAAACCATTTCTCAGTTCAACCTGCCCAGCACCCAGCCAGGGGCTGCATCCTGGCCAGGAGCTGCTGGTGCAGGTGTCCCTCCCTCCCACTGCAGGTCCCTGTTCATAGTTATCTTATTTTCCAGAGATGAGCTTTACTCACCTAAATTCAAACCCGAACCACCGAAGGAGAAGAGGAGCAGTTTGGCTTCCTCAGGAACGCGATGGAGGCACTTCAGGATTAGAAAGGAGGAGGAGCCAGCCAGAGCCCTGGAAGAGGTGCAGGATTTTAGCCACTCTTCAGGAGCAGAGGTAGATTTTGTTGTACATCCAGTGCTTGTGTTGCCTCCCCAGCCTGCCAGCACCAAGTCCTGCTCATGCTGACCTCCCTTTTTGCTGCCCTGCTGTCCTGAGCCCGGGCAGTGGGCTGGGCAGCAGGGCCAGTGGCTGGACATGGGGTGAGTGGGAGGGAGAAATAGGAGAGTTTTCCTTGGAGAAGCTGACTCAGATCCTACAGGCCTGTGCTGAGTGTGGGATTTTTTGCCTTTTTTCCTTGCCATTGTAAGATGAGGCTTTTATCTGCATCATGATGGTCAGACCTGCAGCTTCCTTCCCAGAGCAAGCTGGGATGAGTCCTGATCTCCATGGAGCCTCTTGCCAAGCCAGCCAGACTCCCTGTGTGCAGGGCTCTGCTTTCAGCCCAGAGCTGCCATTGCACTGCTGGCCCTGAAGCTCTCTTACAGACAGAGACTTTGCAAAGTGGCTGTCTCTTTTTGCCAGCACAGAGAATGGCTTGTTTTTCAGGTGCCAGCACAAACTCCTGAAAACCCTCACCTCCCACGAGGCTTGGAGGGGTTCAGGTGCTCCCTGGACGTAGGGCACACTCCCCTGGAAGCGGAGAAGGCAAGAGGGAATCTGTCTCACTTGCCCATTGTCAGTGTGACCAGCAGGGCTGGAGCTCCCAGTGCCACTGGGGGCCCTCAGCATTGGCCACAGAGGGGCCTCCCATCCCTCCAGGCCATCCCAAAGTGCCGCTGAAGCAGCTGCTTGTTGGAGAGGCTGTGCAGGACACGTTGTGGGGCTGCCCAAGGACGCTGTGCAGCCCCTGTGGAGGGCACTGCTTCCCCTGGAACTCCTCAGGTGGTCCACAGGAAATTTTTGCAGGAGCTTTTGCTGTAGCAAATTTAGAAAGCAGCATTTAAATCAGAGTCTTAAGGGAAGAGCCCCAGGAGTCAGATGAGCTGGGCTGGAGTCCCTCCCTCAGCTCCAAGAGCTCTCACTCTGAGTCTCCTCCTTCTCTAAAAGCAGGAAGTTTTTAAACTTTTTAAAGGCAAGTTGTGCATCAGAGAGAATGTCTGCTGCCAGGCTGACATCCCAGTTCCCTTTCATGTAATGTGCTAATTAAGGCATTGACCCGTGGGTATGGGAGAAGATTTTTGCCATGGTCCCTGCACTGGTCAGTGGCATGGATGCAGGATGAGGTGAGGGTGATTCTGGCAGTGTTTGGGGAATAGGCCCCTCCAGGTACAGCTGCACTTTGCTCCAAGATGCTCTTCTGCATCCATTTCCATGCTCAACACCTCAATCTCTCCTGTCTTCCATCCAGGCTTTCAGTATCCTGCCACTCTCAGGTGTGCTGCAGCCAGGACAGAGCCAGCAGGTCTCCACCTTCTCTGGCCAGGAAGAGAGGTGGAAGAAAGGACAGAAGGGAGTCTCTGTGTGGAAGCAACATCCAAAAACGGACAAAGGCAAAAACAAACCACCCGAGAAGAATGAAACCAAAATTTCAAAAAATGAAACCAGATCTCCTGAGAAGAAGGACAAGAAAGCCTCAGAAAAGAAAACAACCAAAGTGCCAGAGAAGAAGGAAGCCAAAGCCCCACAGAAGGGCGAAACCAAAGTCCGAAAGAAGGGGGGGGAACTGAAATCCCAGAAGACCCACCTGGGATGAAGAAGAACTCTTAATTTTTATTCACAAAACTCGTTTTACACAGTTTAACAGACTTTTAGTGCAATTTTAGTTAGTTAATAGATTTCCTGCCAGTTTTTCTAATATTGGTTACTAAAATAGATTTTACTTGTGCATCAAATCTCTCTATTGTATCATTTACCTGTTCTCTTCACTGATTCTCATGGAACAAATCCCTTGTTGTTGCAGGTGCATTTGTTTCTCACCCTCAGAGTAGATTGTTCACAAAGACTCACTCTCAAAACAGCTTCACATGGGAACTTGTAACTGCTCAGCTGCACTCAGAGGAGATGACAGGCCAGCTATTAATAGAGCAGAGCAAGGCCTGATTTCATAAGGCCTTTCTTTTATCATTGCTCTACCTGTCTATGGCATCTCCCCCTTTTTGTTCATTTAAAAAAGGCTCCTATGTTCTGATGTTGAAACTGCTCACTCTTGTGAGGGTATTATCTCATCAGGGTTGTCACTGCTAATCTATTAGATTTGGGATAAGATAGATAAAAGAGCAATTACAATCAACAAAACTTACCAAATTCCATCAAGACATTGACACAAGGTTTTGCAGCATGAGAAAACAAAGGAATAATGCCCAAGGTCTCTTAGGGAAATGGAGAGAAATGACCATTGTTTCCATTTAGCTGAGAAGTGTGAGAAAGTCCATTAGCTGGAAATGTTGATCTTTGCCATCCCTGAATGTCCTCCTGGGGGCTGGAACAGGGAATAACTGAGGAAGGGCAGTAGGAGCACTGTAGGATGCCCTGAGGCTTTTGTTGGCAAATTTCCTCTGTCAGTTTCCAGACACAGCCATGTCTTGGCAGTCCTCCTCCTGCTCCTGCTCTGGCCACAGAGGCTGCAAGGTGATGAGGTTATTTCTCTTTCCACTGGGCCTCGTTTTTTCAGTGCTGATCAGTGTCTGATGGAATGAACAGGTGACTGCTTTGAGCTGCTGATGATAAAACACAGGCACATCTTCTCCTGAAGGTTAAGAATCAATTGGGCTTCACTGTGGTACACTCAGTTGGGATTTAGAGGTGATGATCTTTTTTCCAAATTTCTCATGTAAATATTGCATCATTCAGAATGATTAGTCATCCAAATTTCTCATGTCCATTTTGCATTATTTGAACGTTCTTAAGGCGTTCATTCGTCCTCTGTTTTGTTTTTTAAGAATGAGATGCATGTCTTTTGTTATGAGTATAAAGCAACATCATAGTAAAATAGTACATGCAGTGGACAAGAAACTTAAAGCAATTAGGAATAATTTGGATACAACAATCAGGAATATTTCAAATAGCAGACAAAACTAACAACAAAGGTGGAATTAGGTAAATAGCAATCTCTGAAATAATTTACCATCATCCCAGAATTTGCAAACAGCTGACAAACCTCCATTCAGGGGGGACTTGGATAATTATTTCCAGATAATAATTCCCAAGCTCCCTTTAAAAATAGTCCAACTGTCATGTCTAGAGGGTCAGATTGCCCAGTCAGAGCAAATCAAATCTAGTTTTGGTGCAGAAAACATCTGGGTCTGTTGGCAAATTCCCGTCCAGGCAGAGCTGAGGCCTGGCCACCACCCAGGCTCTAAGTGGGAGAGAATTCCCTAAATGTAATTTAAAACAAGGCTCTTGAGAATGGCAGTTAGGAGTGAAGGTCTGAGGGTGACAGACTAATGAACCATCCAACAGCTATCTCCTCCAAAATTCCCTCAGCACAGAGATGCTTTAAACCCAGCAAAGTGTTGGAGTGGTTCTGTAATAATAATTGGGACTGCAGCTGATTCCTTGAGGAGATGGCACAACACCATCAGTTTAGAGGAGGCTTCCCCCAGAGCTGAGATATAATTTCTTGGAACTGTGAAAAATCCTTAAAAATGATGAGACAGCACTGGGTCACAGCATGGAGGATTTTGGTGGGATTTTGGGCAGATGGTTTGGTGTGTATCCAGAGTGACTTTGGGCAGATCTGGGGCCTGCTTGGGGCAGATTTGGGGCAGATCTGTTGCTGATGTTGGGGTTTTTCTCCCGTTTGCCCAGCTGTGGGCAAAGCCCCCAATCACATCCTGTTCCTGCCCCAGCTCCTGAGGAGCCCCAGGAGCTGATGCTCTCCATGCTCTGCCCCCAGGGAGATCTGGGGCAGTCCCGGCATCCCGGGGATTCCGGGGATTCCGGGCGGCCTTTGGGCATTGGGGGATTGTGGGGCTTGGGGGGTGAGAGGGGTGAGGGGGGCTTGGGGCTGGATTGTTTGGGGAAAGTATCGGGATTTTGGGGGGAATGTCTGGAGTTTTGAAGGTGAATTTCTGGATTTTCTGGATTTTTGGTGGGAAATTTCTGGATTGGGGGGGGGGTGTATTTCATGATATTCTAAAGGGAAATTTCTGAATTGGGGTGGAGAGTTCTGGATTTTTTGGGGAGGTTCTGGATATTTTTGAGGGGGAATTTCAGGATTTTTTGGAGGAATCTGGATTTGGGGGGGTGGGGATTTCTGGATTTTTGGGAATGTTTCTGTAGTTTTGGGGAATGTTTCTGGATGGGGAACCAGGTGGGTTTTGGAATTTTTGAGGAGGAATATTTCTGGATTTTCTGGGGAAAGTTCCTCATTTTTTGGGAATGTTCCTGGATTTTTGGAGGAACATTTCTGGATTTCTTTGGAGAACATTTCTAAATTTTGGGGGGAATGTTTCAGGCATTCTTTTGAGAACATTTCTGGATTCTTTTGGGGAACATTTCTTCATTTGGGGGGGAACATTTCTGGATTTTTTGGGGGGAACGTTCCCAGGTGTCTGGGGAACATTCCCGGGTGTTTTGGGGAACATTCCCAGGTGTCTGGGGATCGTTCCTGGATGTCTGGGGAACATTCCCGGGTGTCTGGGGAACGTTCCCGGGTGTCTGGGGCTCTCCTGGCCCCGTTCCCATCCCAGGTTCCCGGAGTTCCAGGAGCTGCCCTGGTGCTGGGCGCCACGACATCGCCTGGGTGCGGTTGGACACCGAGGTGCAGGCGGGCGCCGCCCGCGAGGCCCTGCAGGGCTCCAGGATCACCCAGAGCAGCGCCAGGAAGATCTCCTTTGCCAAAAAGGGACCCACAACCCCCCAAACCCCTCCAAAACACCCCCAAACCCCACCAAAAAAAGGGCCTGAAACACCCCAAAATCCCAAAAAATCGAACTTTCCCCATCCTGAATCCCCCAATTCCCACACCAATCCCCCTTTTTTTCCCAGCATTGTACCCAGGGTCTCTCTGCATACCTTGCACCTGGAGCTGCCTCAAATAAACCCCAAATATCCCCAAATAACCTCAAACAAACCCCACTGTGCCCCCCAGGGCTGGAGTGGATTTGTGGCAGGTAAGGGATTGGTGGGGGTCTTGATCCCAAACTTTGGGGACTGGTGGGGTTTGACCCTAAGATTTGGGGTTTGGGGTGGTTTCACCCCTCAGGGTTTGGGGGTTTTTGACCCCCAAACTTAAGGATCAGGGCAGTTGGAGACCCCCAGATGTTTCAAACCTCAGGAGTTCGGGATTGAGGGTTTGAAGCCCAAACTTTGGGGTCTGGGGGTTTTTGACACCTCAGGATTTGGGATTTGGGGGTGTTTGACCCCAGACGTCAGAAATTGGGGGTGTTGGACACCCCAAATATTTTGAACTCCAGGATTTGGGGTCAGGGGGATTTAACCCCAACGTTTGGGAATGGGGGAGTGTTTGACACCCCAGGATCTGGGATTTGGGGGTGTTTGACCCCAGACGTCAGAAATTGGGGGTGTTGGACACCCCAAATATTTTGAACTCCAGGATTTGGGGTCAGGGGGATTTAATCCCAATGTTTGGGAATTGGGGAGTGTTTGACATCCCAGGATCTGGGATTTGGAGGGGTTTGATCCTAAAATTTGAAGTTTGAGGGTTTGGGGCAGGTGGGAGGGGAGGTGGAGATCCCAGAGTTTGGGTTTGGGGGTGTTTCACCCCCGTCGTCCCCCCCCCCCCATCCCCCTGCCAGTGTTTCAACCCCCAGGATTTGGAATCGGAGGGAGTTGACCCCAGGATTTGGGGTGTTTCACCCCAGGATTTGGGGTCAGGCTTGGGATCGGAGCCATTCCCTGGAAACAGCGGTGGGATCAGGATTGGAAACAGGAATAGGAACGGGATCGGGAATGAGATCGAGGAGAGACCCTGATGCAGTCCCAGACCCAATCCCAGGAAGAGACCCTGCCCCAGTCTTGCAATGGACCCATTCCCACAATCCCGGAGCCCTCCCCAGTCCCAGCCCCTCCCCAGCCGCTGATCAGACCCTCCCTCAATCCCAGCCCACCCCAGGATGTGGGAACTCTGTGCACTTCTCCTGAGGGCCAGAGCTACCGAGAGAACCCTTTGGGAGCTCGGGAGCCTTGGAATGTTGCAAAAAGTACCTGGTGGCTCAACTTTGACCCTGCAAGAGATGTTCCACCTATATGTGGGGATATAAGAATCACTGGTGTGTAAAAGATATAGAAATAGAACATTTATAAGCTAAAGCACAGTTTTTAAGATTTTGGTACAGGGGGGTTGGAAAAACAAGATGGAGGGAGTTAGGGCCTGCCACATGGTTCTTCCTCCTTCTTCTTGTCTTCCATTTTCTGGGTGATGTAGGTATTTTGATAGGTTTATAGTAAAAGTACACTTAGTAATAAAAATTATAAGTAATGGAGACGAAAGATAAATATAGTTTACGTAGACTTTGTTATAAAAGATACGACCGCCCTGTGGGCAGGCAGAGTGCCTTTGGCTGCCTTGCTGGTCAGACCCCGGCTGGGCAGAAAGAAAATTTTTGTAGATAAGAAATAATAAACAACCTTGAAGACCGAACCTGAGAGTCCAGCCTTGTCTTTTAGAGCCCGAGAAGCGAGCCCATCTCACCCTTGTCTGGGCAGAGACAAATAACAGCCCGAGCCCGGACACCAGTCCAGACCGGAGCCATCCCCAGAGCCTCCCCCATTCCCGGCCCGGACCCTTCAATCCCTTTTTGGGGCGGCTCCTGCCGCTTCCCGCCCATTCCTGGGGGTTCCAAAGGGCCCCGGGGACCCTCCCCATTTTGGGGGTGTTGGGGTGGCCCCAGGGCCGCCCTGAGGGCCAAAGGGGGATTGAAAGCCCCAAACCCGAGGGGCTCCCGGGGGTCCCCAGTTCCTCCCGTCCCCACCCCAAAGCAGATCCTGGCCAATCAGAGCGTGTGGTGCTGATGACTCATCAGTGTGCAGGAGCGAAATTTGGGAAGGGGGAAGGTGACCCTGGGGATGGGGATGGGGCGTGCAGGGGCAGCTGGGGCTGCACTGGTGGCACTGGGGGTGCTGGGAGCCCCCCCGGCCGCAGGGGGAGTGAGTGGTGCGGTGAGAAAAGGGGCGGGGGCCCCGATTTCAACTAAAGCGGGGTCGGGACCCCAAAAGGGAGCAGGAGGGGCCAGGAACCCCCAAAACCCAGCACGCAGGAGGGGATTGGGGATTGGGGGAACGATGGGGAAAGGGCAGGAGAGCAGGAAGGAGGGGGATATACTAAACAAAAAACCAAACACCACTATATCTTCTCATACATTTTATCCAAACAATTAAACTTTAATAATACCCTTAAATACTCCAAAAATAGTAAAATTATTTTAATTTAACTGTGGGTGAGTGGTCTTATTTGGATATTGGTTTTCGGATTTTTTGGGGTAAGATTATTCAAAAAATGGGAGTTTTAAGGAATTCATTCAGATGAGAAGGCAGCACTCTGCAAACAGAACTGACTGAAAATGAACAGGACAGAAATCAGTAACTCTCAAAGTTTTATGTGCTATACAATACAACCCAGCCAGCCAGCCCCACACAATCCCCATCCCACCACTCCAAATTGGGATCCACTTCTCCCAATCCCCTCCCAACCCCATCTCACCCTGGCAGCTGTGGAATGGAGTGAGTTTGGTCTGGGATTGAGTATTTTTGAGGAGGGAACAAGCAATTTGAGCTGCTATGGCACCTTGATGGGCTGAAATTCAGTTGTTTACAGTGGGATTGGAGTGGTTTTGAGGTGACAGAACCATCCCTCTTGGCTTTTGGAATGCAAAGAGATGGAGCGGACAGCCCAAAATCCTCCCAGAACCCACAAATCCTCCGGAATTGCTGCAGCTGAGTTCATGGTGTCCAGGGAGGCGGCAGCTGCCGGTGCCGGGGACAAACGAGACGGTGCTGGGTGTCAGAAAGCTCCAGAATCCATTTCTGACCCGTGAAAGACAGGGCAAAGGCAGGGCCGTGGGGTTTTTATAGGGTATCCCAGGGGTGGAGTTCCAGTTTGGGTCAGGGGAGGAGTTCTTGGAAACACAAGAAGGGTGAGATCAAATTCCTGCCTCTTAGCAACAGGGGTACTCCACACAGAATGTGTCCCCAAATCCTAAATTCCCTCTCAAAGACCTGTGAAATGGTGGGACGTTAGACATTTTTGAACAAATTAATTCATTTAACCCGGTTTTGGCAGTTTTTAAGGGATGAAGATGAGGCACAAGAAAATTAAGGTCAAACCAAAAGGAGAAGCAGCCAGGTGTGTTCCCAACATGGATCACAGGGAATGTGGGGCACCAGGGCTGTGCCCAAAGTGGCTCCTCCAGTGGGGGATGGAGCTGGAGCAGCGCACGAAGCTCTTCCCACACTCGGGGCACTCGCAGGGCTTCCCCTACTGGTGCCTCCGTTAGTGTCGGGTCAAGTGAGAGCTGCAGGAGAAGCTCTTCCCACACTGGGGACACTCGTAGGGCCTCTCCCTGGTGTGGATGCGCCGGTGCCTGACGAGGTTGGAATTGTCCCTGAATTCCTTCCCACAGTCGGGACACTAGAAGGGCCTCTCCTCTGTGTGAATCTGATAGTGCCTTAGGCGATGTGAGCTGGTCTTAAACCTCTTCCTGCATTTATCACACTCGTAGGGCCTCTCCCCAGTGTGGATCATTTGGTGCTGAGTCAGGGCAGAACGCTTCCTGAAGCTCTTCCCACATTCCCCACACTCGTGGGGCCATTCCCCAGTGTGGGTCCTTTGGTGCTGGATCAGGTGGGAGCTCTGGCTGAAGCTCTTCCCACACTCCTCACACTCGTGGGGCCTCTCCCCAGTGTGGATGCGGTGGTGCCTGACAAGACTGGAGTTGTGCCTGAAGCCCTGCCCGCAGTTGGGGCACAGGAAGGGCCTCTCCTCTGTGTGCGTGCGCAGGTGCTTGAGGAGATGGGAGCTGTTCTGAAACCTCTTCCTGCACTGATCACACTCGTAAGGCCGTTCCCCAGTGTGGATCCTCTGGTGCCTGATCAGCTGGGAGCTCCGGCTGAAGCTCTTCCCACACTCCACGCACGTGTGGGGCTTCTTCCCATCACGGAGCTGCTCATGGAGCACCAGCTCCGAGCTCTGGCTCGATCTCCGGCCGCCTTCCCAGCTCAGGCTGGGTCTTTCCCCCTCAGATCCCCGTGATCTGCGTTTGCAGCCCCTCCTCGTGCGGGATCTCCGGGGATTTTCCTCCCCGTTGGGTTCCTGAGCTGTGGAGCCGCTCAAAACGGCGTCTTCCACCAGGTTCTGCTGCAGGGATTTGTCCTCCCTGCTCTCCATGCTCAGTTCCTGCTCTGGGGGAGGAAGGACAACGACAGGATGGGATTTGCCTCCGTGCCACAGGCAAGGGGAAGGAGATCCCCCAGGGCTGTCCTGCAGCCAGGGGCCGTGCTGGGCTGGGAGATGGAGCAGCACAGGGGAGAACAGGGCACTGACTTCCTCCTCACCTGTCTCAGTGTCCCAGTGCATCTTCCTCTTCCTCACAGCCTCCCAGAGGTTGGGAATGGGAAATCCTGGTTTGGAGAAAACAACGGATGAGCACGCTGACTTTGAAGGTATCTCTGCCCGACTCCATCTCTACAAGTCACCGGCCATCTGGGCTACAGAAAAACCTTCCCAACACCAAGATTCAGCCCTGAAAAACCTCCCAGGAGTTCCCCATCCCTGGTCCCTCCCCTCTGTTGTTTGGGGGGTTCCCCCCTGTCCCAGCTGCTGGGAGTCACCCTTGGACTGGGGGTCCCCCATCTCCTCGGTGCCTGCCCTCCCCAGGCTGCTGGCAGTCTCAGCAATCCTAAAAGCTCCCCCCTCCTTGCTCTCCCCATTTCGGAATGCTGGGGCTGTTTGGGCTCCCGGGGTCCCTTCTCCCCTCTGCTCTGGGCTGCAGGGGCTTGTCTTTGGCTGGAAAGACAGGTGCCTGGTAAAGAAGACAAGAGCCTTCCCTGAAATGGAGAATGCAAACCCTCCCCACCCCACCAAATTGCTATGAATTTTAAATTAAGGGGCTCTCAGGCAAAAAATATTGGAGCTGGAAATAACAGTTCTTTAATAGGGAAGGGAAAAAAAAAAAAAGGATAAAATAAAACAATGCAATACACTAGAACAACACTGACAGAGTCAGAACTCAACCTGACATCCTGTTGGTCATTGTGTTGGTAGCAGTCCAGTTGGAAAAGGGGCTGCAGTCCTCCTGGAGTGTCAGGCGTGGTTCTGTTGGAGCAGGGGAGTCCTGTAGGAAAGGGGGGTATTCTTCCTCCGCAGATCCGTGGAAGTAGAAGTAGCTGCTGTTCCTCTGGGCAGTCCAGAGCAGAAGAGCTGTGCTGGTGTGTCAGGATCTTCCAGGTTATATCTGTGTAGGAATGCTTGCCTCCTCCCTCTGGGCGGAGCATCTCACAATGGCATGTTATAGTTCTTATCAGTCATGTGGTGACATTCAATAGCCTCTTATCAGCAGATGTTCCCTGCTGAGGAACCTTGATTATGATCAATCAGGAAGAGAGATAAGGAGAATTGCCCACTTGACACCAGATAACTGCCATACAGATGGCAATAGAATACATCTTGCCTTGCAATCTGGAACAGGGCTCCAAGGAGTCCCCCCTGCCCCTCTCCAGGCTCTTGAGGATCCCACCCATGGCAGCGCTCCCCCCTCTCAGGGCTCCCCACTTTGGGCTCCTGGGGGACACAGGGCTCTGCTCCTCCAGGCTGCCTCTCCCGGCAGCCGCCACCGGCACCCCCAGGGTCCCCCCAAGGGGACTTTTCTGCTCAGCCTTGGACTGCTTCATTCTGCAAACATCCTTCAAAAACCCAACTGGGAGTGACTGGGAGGGACTGGGAACATGCTGGGGGTGACCGGAAACGACTGGGCTTTTACTGGGATCAACTGGGATCATTCTGAATGTGACTAGGATCATAGTGGCACTGAGTGCCCCTACACTGAGGCTGACTGGGAGTGCTTGGGAGCAAATGGGATCAGACTGGAAGGAACTGGGAGTGACTGGGAACATGCTGGAGGGAACTGGGCTACACTGGGAGATACTGGGAGGGACTGGAACAAAAGTGAGGGTGAAAGAGAGCAACTGGAACCATGTGGAGAACAATTGGTTCATACTGGCAGGGACTGGGAGCACACTGGGATCATCTTTGGATCATACTGGGAGGGACTGGACTAATACTGGGAGTATCTGAGAGCGACTGGGAACACACCCTGCACATCATCCCCCATACTGGGCCTGACTGGGAGCACACTGGGAGCAAATGGCATCATACTGGGAGTGACTGGATTGATCCAGCTGGAAGCAACTGGAACCACACTGGAGGCAGCTGGGACCATACTGGGAGAGACTGGAAGCAACTGGGATTATACTGGGACCACACTGGGAGAGGCTGGCATGTGACAGGATCAAACTGGTACTTACTGGGATCATACTGGGGTTGAAACAGAGCAACTGGGATCACACTTTGGGCTACCAGGAGCAACTGAAAGAAACTGGGATCGTGCTGCAAGATACTGGAGGAACTGGGAAGGACTGGATGCATGCTGGAGTCAACTGGGATATTCTGGGCATGACTGGGGGATCATACTGGGATAACTAACACCTTACTGGGGCCACTGGCAGTGCCTGGAAGTGACTACAGACATGCTGGGGGAAACTGGGATATACTGGGAGTGTCTTTAACCATACTGGAGGGACTGGAACCACACTGGGACCAACTGGGACTATGCTGGGGGGAACTGGAACCATGCTGGGGGCAACTGGGAGTGAGTGGGACCGCACTGGGAGGGACTGGGATCATCTGGGGAGTGACTGAGACTAGGGCAGGGGCAACTGGGTTCAACTGGGACCATACTGGGAGTGTCTGTAACCATAGGGGAGTGATAGAACCAAACCGGGAACAGCTGGGCCCATGCTGGGAGCACCTGGGATCACACTGGGGGCACTGGCATCAGACTGAGAGTGTCTGGGAGCAACTGGAATTAGACTGCAAGTGGCTGGGATCATACTGGGAGCGGCTACAATCATACTGGGATTATACTGAGTGTGAATGGAAGCTGACTGGGGGTTACTGGGAGGTACTGGGCCCATGGTGGGAGGCAAATGCGGAAACTGGGAGCAACTGGGATTGCTGGAAGGTACTGGAACCATGCTAAGAAGACTGAGACCACAAATGGGGCAACTGGGATCATACTGGGAGCAACTGGGACCACCCTTTGAGCAACTGATAGAACTGGGATTATGCTAGAGGAAACTGGGAGTAACTTGGAAAGTCAGGGATCATTTGGAGGTAACTAAAACATACTGGGAGTGTCTCTAACCATACTGGGGGGACTGGAACCACACTGGGAACGGCTGGGACATGCTGGGGTAAACTGGGACAATGCTTGGGGCAACTGAATCTACCCTGGAGGCCACTGGGCACGACTGGGACCCTGCTGAGAGGGACTGGGGTTATCCTTGGAGCAACTGGGAGCATAATGGGAGGAAGTGGGAACATCTGGAATTATGCTGGGAGCAACTGGAATCACACTGGGATCACAATGAGAGCAGCTGAGTCCATACTGGGTTACACTGGGATCTCATTGAGAGTGCCTGGAATCATACTGGGATTGACAAGGAGTGGCTGTGAGCAACTGGAATTGTGCTGAAAGCAACTGGGAGAAAGTGGGAGTGCCTGGGAGCATGTTGGGGGTGACTGGGATATACTGGGAGAGACAGGGAGTCACTGGGATCACACTGGAGGCACTGGCATCAGACTGGGAGCAACAGCAATTCAATTGCAAGTGACTGGGATCACACTGGGAGCGGCTACAATCAAACTGGGATCAGAGTGGGTGTGATTGGATCCTGACTGGGGGTCACTGGGAGCTACCAGGCCCTGCTGAAGCCAACTGGGGACAGATTTAGAGCAACTGGGAGCAACTGGGAGAAAACTGAGGGCAAGTGAACCACCCTGAGGTAACTGGGACTGCCTGGCAATGACTACAAGAATGTCCAGGGACACTGGGATGTACTGGGAGTGTGTGAGACCATACGGGTGGTGACTGGGATGAGACTGGCAGCAACAGGGAATGTGCTGGGGGAACTGGGAACACGCTGGGGGCAAGTGGGAGTGACTGGGGCCCTGCTGGGAGAGACTGGGATCATACGGGGAGGTGATAGGACTATGCTAGGGGACAACTGGGGGAACTAGGAACATACTAGATGAAAGCGGCAGGAAATGGGAGCAACTGGGACCCTGCTGGGAGCAAATTGCATCATCATAGGGAATGACTGGGAGGGACTGGGCTCATACAGGGAGTGCCGAGGAAACTGGAAGCACACAGGGGGACCAACTGGGCTCATACTGGGAGCAACTACTCCAGACCCCAGGACCCCCAACAATACCTTTCGGGGACCCCTGATCTGCAGCTCAGCTTTGGAGCCCTGACAGCTCCAAACATCCCCCCAAAAAATCCCAAACCCAGGCACCCCCTGTCAGATTTGGGCCCAGCTCCCCCTCCCCAGGCACCTGCGGGATGGGGGGCGACGCTCCCAGGGCTGCGGTGACTCCAGGGTTCCCTCTCCTTTGCTCCAGCTGCTTCCTGCTGCTGCTCGGCCTCTTCCTCCCTTCCTCCTCCTCGCCCATTCCCAAGGCTGAACCCTGAGGGGAAAGGGGGCGAGGAAACTGCAGTAACAATGAGGGGAAAGGGGCAGGGCCAAATACAGAACAGTGAGGGGGAAAGGGGCAGGGCCAAGGGCAGAACCATGAGGGGAAGGGGCGGGACCAAGGGGACGCAGGGGCCTTAAACTGCTCGGTTTGGTTTAAAATCACCCAAAAGGGCTTCAAATGCAGCACAAGTCCACCAGGTTAGGCCTAAAATCAGCCTAACAGGATTAAAATCAGCCAACAAAGATTAAATTTATCCAAAGGGCTCTAAAATCCAACCAAAGGGGACCAAAATAGCCCAAAATGGTTTACACTTCACTCAAATGGCCTAAAATCATATTTAAATCTCAAAAATTGACTTCAAATCCATCCTGAAAGTACCTGCTTTGGCCTAAAATCTCCCGAATGAGCCTAAAATCCATCTGGCTTTCCCAAAAGTCACCTAAATTGACCTAACATGACCAAAAATCCCAAAAAGCCCCTCCAAAACCCTCGGGAATCCCACAAATTCCCAGTGGAACCCACCAAAATTTAAAAAAACTCCCAAAAATTTCAAAAAACCCCTCCCCAAGGAGCCCCCCAAAATCCTAACAAAATCCCTTAAAATCCCAAACCACGCAAATCCATAAAACACCCCAAAATTATGTAACCCCCCCAAACCCCAATAATTCCCTCTAAACTCCCAATACAATCTCCCAAAGCACAAGAAAGCCACCACCAAATCCCTTCAAACCCTCCCAAAACCTGAAAATCCTCACAAAAGCCCCCCAGAACCCCCTAGGCTCACTGGGGCCATCCTGGATCAGGGGGCACTGGTGGAACAGGAGCCACTTCAGGGGACCCCTGGAGCTTTTTGGGGAGGGGGCACCATGGGAGACCCCCGAAAACCAGGGGGGTACCCCTGCTGTGCTCCCTCCCCCTGAAACCCCCAGACCCTGGTGCAGGGTGGGCCTGGAACCCCCTGGGACCCCCCAAATCTCCCTCAGGAGCCCCAGAGCCCCCCAAGTGTGGCCCAAAAGCACTCCGGACCCCCAAACCCTCCCCAAGACCCCCAAAACCTCCCCAGGACCCTCAGACCCCCTCAGCTCTCCCCAAAATTCACCCCAGACCCACCTGAGACTCCCCCAAACCCATCAGACTGCCCCAAATCCCCCTCAGACCCCTCAATCCCCCCAGACCCCTCAATCCCCCCCAAACCCTTTAAAACTCCCTCAGACTTCCCCAAATTTCCCCCGGCCCCACCTCAGCTCCTCTGCCGCTCTCACCTCACAATCTCCCGCCTAGGCTGCGTCCGCGGGCTCCCAGCCAATAGCAGCGCGCATCGCCCTCAATTCAACCAATGATCGCGCTGTACGTCCCTTAAGCAACTAATCACGGCGCGGCTCCCCTCAGCAACACCCACCTCCCCGCGCCACTCCGGCCAATCAGAGGCGATCCGGAAGCGGCGCCCCCTTCCACGCCGCCGCCGGGACCCGCCGGGCTTGGGACAGGAGCAGGAGGGGCCCGAGAGGGGATCGGGGGGGGCGGGGGAGGGTCTGGGGGGGTTTGGGGAGGGGTCTGGGGGTTTGTGGGGGTCTGGGGGTTCCGGGGAGGGTCCTGGGGCATTGCGGGGGGACCTGGGGGGTGCGGATGGGTCCTAAGAGGGGTCTCGAGGGGGGGACATGGGAGGGTCTGAGGGGGTTTTGGGGAGGGGTCGTAGGAAGGTCTGGGGAGGGTCTGGGGGCATTGGGATGGTCCTGGGGGTATTTGGGGAGGGCTCTGGGGGGTCCTGAGGGTGTCCTGGAAGGGTTTTGGAGGTTTTGGGGAGGGGCTTTGGGGGTCTGGAAGGGTTTTGGGAGAGGGTCTGGGTGGGGGTTGGGGGGTTTTGGGGAAAGGTCCTGGGTGGATCTGGGGGGGGCTGGGGGAGCCAGAGTTGGGTTTGGGAAGGGGTCTGGAGGGTCCTGGCAGGGTCCTGGGTGGGGTCTTGGGAAGGGTCTGGGGGGGTCTCAGGGGACATCCTGGGCTGGGCCTGATTGGGGTCTGGGGGCTCTCAGGGGGTCCTGGGCCAACCTTGGGGGGCTCTGGGGGGTTTGGGGTCCCTGGAGGGGTCCTGGGGGAGATCTGGGGGTCCCAGGGGATCCCAGGCCACCCTGAACTGGAGTCTGGGGGTTTCAGTGGGAGGGGGCACAGAAGGAGTTTCCCCCCCCCCCCCAGTTTTTGGGGGTCTCCCATGGTGCCCCTTCCCCAAAAAGCTCCGAGGGCCCCCTGAAGTGGCTCCTGTTCCACCGGCTCCTGTTCCATCCTGATCCAGGACGGCCCCAGTGAGTCTGAGGGGTTCTGGGGGGATTTTTGGGTGGCTTTTTTTGGGGCATTTTTGGGGGCTTTTTTGGGGATTTGAGGGTGGCTTTTTTGGCCTTTGGGGAATCTTGTTGTTTACCAGGGAATTGTTGGTTTTTTGGAGAAGAATTATTGGGTTTTGGGGGGGTTGTGGATTATGGGGGTTTTGGATTTTGAGGAATTTTACTGGGGTTTTGGTTATTTGGGGGGATATATTGAAATTTTTGGGTGTTTTTTAAAATTTTGGTGAGTTCTACTGGGATTTTGTGGGATTCTCTGTGGTTTTGGAGGTTCTTATTGTAATTTTTAGGGGATTTTGTGGGGTTTTAGTGGAATTATGGGGGCCTTGGGTTGTCTGAGGGGTTTTGGGGTTGTCCCTGTGTGTGGGGAAGGGCTGAAAGGCATCAAAATCTCCTTAAAACCCCCAAAAGTCCCAATAAAACTCACAACATCCCAATTAAATCTCACAAAATCCACTTAGAACACCCTAGAATCCAAATAAAAGCCCACAAAATCTCTTGAAATCCCAACAGCCCCCCTCCAAAATACCAATTAAGCCCCGCAAATCCCCCAAAATTGTCCCCATAACCATAAAAATTCACATAAAATCCCCCTCAAGACCTAAAGAAATCCTGGCAACACCCAAAAAAACCCACAAAACCCTCCCAAATCCCACAAAAATCTCCAAGAAAACATAAGATTCCTTAAAAAAAACCCAAAAAATCCAAAGAATGCCTGTGAATGCCTCCACAATTCCAATAAAACCACCCAAAATCCCGCAGAAATTCCAATAAAACCCCCAAAATTCAAGAGAATCCTAAAAATCCCAGTAATTCCTCCCAAAATTATAATAAATACAAAAAAATCCAATAAACCTCCAAAAGCCTCCAGTAAAACACCTCCCCCCATGTCACAATCTGTCCTTGCGGGCAGGTTTCGTGATGCTTCGTGGGGGATCTCAGGGTGCAAAAAGAACCGACAAGGTACAAGGGGGTTTGCAGCAATAATCAAAACAAATGCACTTTATTGAAATAAACACAGCAAAATGCGTTGGGTAAGTGTTGTGAAAAGGGAAAGATAAGGAAAAAGGGAGGAAAAAGGAAAGGGTATATAGCTCCCAAACGTGGAACGGCGAAGGTCCTTCAGTGTCCAGCCGATGGAGTTCACCAGTTCACGTCTGGGGAGATCTCAGAGATGCAGTTCATCAGGATTCCAATTATACTCTTTTTTGATGGGGGAAGGGAATGATTTTGGAACGGAATCTATTGTATTTGAAAGAAGGATGGGCACAGTCCATATCTCCGTGGGCGAGAGCCATTGTTGGTTACTCGCACCTGCAGCATTGCTTTGGTCAGCTCGCCTCCCCCCACGCACCTCCCCCGGGCCGGGGGCTTCAGTCCTTGGCAAGTGTGGGAGGGGCCTTTTCACATGGGGATTTCATGGATCTCAGTTTATCTGTCACGGTGGGCGTAAACGACCCGAAGGGGTCTTCTGTGAGGGACCACAGTCCAGCCAGGCCAGGAATCGGGAGAGAAGAAATCTCAGAGCTACTGTTGCAAAAAGGTCAGAATGTTCCTCTCCTGGAGCACAGTTTAGCATGCAGCAAAATACACCCACCTGTGGCGACAGTAGCTTAGCAATGCTCTCAGGTCATCACGCTCTCCTGGCTCACGAAGCCCAAGGCCTGTGGACAGGGGGATCTTCAGTGGTCTCTCAATGATGGTCGTGAGGCAGGTGAAGGATATTTCGGACAGACTCTCACAACACTGTGGACACGCCAGGCACAAGGACACCACGGACACAGCCCATGCTGGTCCAGGTCACCCTCACCAGCTCATGGTCACATCTCCATGATCCCATCCCCATGGCCACATCCTCATGGTTCTTGTCCCCTTCTGTCCCTGCATCCCAGTTCCCTTGTCCCTATTCCCAGAGCTACCTGAGCCCAAAGGTGCCAGTGCCCACATTCCTGCCCCCACATCCCCATCCTCAAATTCCTGCCCCCTGTTCCTGTCCCCAAAGCCACCCTACATCAGTCACAGTCACACCAAGGTCCACTGTGGGTAACATGGACTGGCTCTGCTGGCACTGGGGACCTCAGGGGACCCTGCAGCCCCCCTGTGCCCCCTCCCCTCGCCATCCCCGGGCTGTCAGGCCTGTGCCCGGGGCACTCACCCCACAGGAGCAGCGCCACCTTCCTGGACATCTCGGTGTCCCCAGCCATGTGGACTGGCTGTCACTGGCTGCTGTGGCCACCGCTCCCGTGGCTGGCAGCTCTTGGGATGAAAAGGAAGGAAGCAAGGTCATGCCCGTCCCCACGTGGAGGTGGCCTTTGGTGGAGGCAGGGTGGCCACAAGCTGGGCACAGGATGGGGACAAGGCTGGGTAGGATAAGGTGGGGCACAGAATTCCCAGGAGTGGAGGGCTCAGGGGGTTTGGGGAGCCAGGGATGAGTGTCAGGGGAAATGGGGGGATCCTAGGGATGGGGTGCCTGGCTAATGGGGGTGCTGAGGAGGGGGAGTCACTGAGAATGGGGGTGCCATGGGAATGGGGGTCCCCAGAGCGGGGGGGGACTCAGGGTTTGGAGTCCCAGGGGAATGTGGGCTCCAGGGATTTGGAGTCAGGAGATGGGGGTCCTCAGGAGGAGGGTGCCAGGGGAATGGGGAGTCCTGGGAGAATAAAGGCTCTGGAGAAAGGGAGATTTCTGGGGATGAAATGGACAGGAGAGTGTTCCTTGGGAATGGGGTGCTGGGCCATGGAGATCCTGGGGAATGGCAGTAATGGGATGGGGGTCCCAGGGATGGGGGGATATTAGGAATGGGGCTCCCATGGTTGGGTTCCCAGGGGAAGGGGTTACCAGGGATGGGCAGTTGCTGGATGGACACAGGCATCTCATCTCCTTCCCTGGGTGCCTCAGATCTTGGGGTGACCCATGGAATAGCATTGCCCCCGTGGGGTGCTGGTTTCCTGTGCAGGCATCACATGGGGCCCTCTGCTTCTGTGCCCTCCCCTGCCCTTGATTTCTCCTCTCTTTATTTCTCTTTTTTCCTTATTTTCCTCACTTTTGTACCAGGTCCCCTCACCCCCGGTTCCTGGCTCAGCAATCCCAGGAAGCACTTGAGCAGGGAAGGGGTTGGGGGGACCAAGCGGAGGGGGAAAATGGGGAGCAGAAAGTGCAGGGAAGGGTGGGGAGGCTGTGGGAGATGGAGGTGTTGGGCTGTGCCCCCTCAACACAAGAAGGAAGAGGCTGTTTGTGCTCAGTTTCAGATGGGAAAGGGAGGCAGTTCTGTCCTGGGGGCCTACATCCAGGGGGCTCCTGTCCTGGGAGGATCCTGTCCCAGGGGGTGACACATCCTGGCATGGGGGAACCTTTACCAGAGAGTGGCGGTTCCAGAAATGTCCCTACACATTCTTGGGGAATCCCATTCCTGAACCCCGGCCTGTGGAAAGCGAGAGTCCAGCCCTGGTGGCCATGGCAACAGCCTTGGGAGCGGGTCCCTGGCTGGGGCTGTGGGAACCTCTTCACTCTGGTGCCCAGGGACAGGAGTGGAGGGAACGGCTGCAGCTGAGTCAGGGCAGGCTTAGGTTGGATGTCAGGAAAAGGTTTTTCCCCAGAGGCTGCTGGGGCCCTGCCCAGGCTCCCCAGGATCAGATTTGTCACAGGCCCTCAGAGGGGTTCCATGGGGATTTTCCAAGAGTCTCCAGGCTGTTCAAGAGCTGGAATGTCACAGGAAGAGACAGGGGCTCCATGGAGACCTCCCAGTGCTTTCTGGGGATGGTAAAGAGCCGTGTGGTCACAGACAGTCACAGCCATTCCATGGTGACATCCCAGGGGACCTTGGGCTGCAAAGGCACCGATCTGTCACAGGCACTCACGGGGGCTCCACGGTGACACCCCAGGAGTCCCCAAGCTACCCAAGAGCCAGGATGTCCCAGACACTCACAGCAGTTCCTGTCATGGGCAGAGTGGGAGATTCAGGCAAAACCTTTATTTTTTTATTGGAGAAAGTCCTGCTGAGACATGGAGAAATGACATCCAACAGCCACCATGGGTCCTCAAACACCTACAGGGCCCCTAGACTGCTAAAATGCCTTCTAAGAGAGGAGACTGGGAGTGGCTGGTTTCAATCCCAGCCCCAGAATTTCTCAAAGGTTTCTGTATAAAAGATTGGACAGGTGGAATTGAAGCTTAGCTCACAGGGGCTCAGCACTGGCAGGAGCTGTGGCATGTCCCAGAGGGGGCTGTGTCAGAGAGGCACAGAGCAGCTGTGATGTCAGCAAAGGGGCTGTGTGACAAAACAGAGTGGGCTGTGTGAGGTCACAGATTGGTCTATGACATCCCAGAGTTTGTTGTGAGATGTCACTGAGCAGCAACAGCATCACAGAGGAGATTCTGTGACACCACAGAGCAGGCTGTGACGTCATGGCGTGGCTGTGTGGCATCATAGAGCAGGCTGTGATGTCAAAGTGTGTGCTGTGACATTACAGAGTGGCAGTATGACATCACAGAGAGGGTTTGGTGACATCACTGAGAGGGGTTATGACATCACACACTGAGAGGGGTTATGACATCACACAGCTGTCTGTGACATCATAGAGTAAGGTGTGAGGCCATAAAGTAGATCCTGCCATCACAGAGGGTGACTCTGTGACATCAGAGAGTGGGTTGTGACATCACTTGGAGGATGTGTAACATCATAGATCAGGCTGTGACATAATGGAACAGACTGTGACATCACAGGGTGATGTTGTGACATCACAGATTCTTCTATGACATCACATAGTAGCTGTATGACATTCCAGGGTGACGTCCCAGAGCTGGCTCTGAGACATCACGAGGGTGCTGTATGACATCACAGAGTGGGCTGTGACATCACAGGAGGGCTGTGTGGCATCATAGGGGGCACTGTGACATCACAAGAGGACTGTGAGACATCACAGGTGGCTGTGTGACATCCCAGGGGCTGTGTGAGGTCGCTGGGGAGGTCACTCTGCCCTGTCCCCCCTCACAGTTGCCCCCAGAGCAGTCCAACCCTGCTCGTGCACAGCGGGGTCCCCTGTCCCCCCAGGTCCCCCCACCCCCGGTGCCACAGCCTCCCCCAGAGGATGTTCCACGAGATCGACCCCAGAGCCTGACACAGGGACAGGGGGACGGGGCCCTAGGGGTGGGACAGGGGGACAGGGACCCCCTGGCAGCGTCCCCGTGTCCCCCAGGGCCAGAGCCTGGGCCAGGGCTACTTCACCCTGTTACGAACGAGGGCTTCAGAGTGCTGAAAAAATCCCCAACAAGGGATCAGAAAAACGAGATTTAATATTAAGGGACAGCAGCACAAAGTTTTGTGGCAAGAGTCACTCTGCTCCTGACTGGACACTTTAGGCACTTCAAGGAAACAAAGCAAAAACAAAACCAAAGAAAATCCAGGAAATCAAACCAGAAATGAACCAAGAATTGTCCCTGTGTGTATGTGTGACAAAAGGATGAAATGAATATGGCCTAAAACGTTTACAGAGGTCAAACTTAGCAGGACTTAATGCATACCTTAATCTTAACTGAGATCTTCAACTTCACAATTTAGCAAAAGAAGAGCACTTAACATTATTTAACCTAAGTTAAAACCTATCACTTAGTAATTTAACAGAGGAATAACATTTAACAGTATCTTACACACCTTACAACTTACATTAAACATAAAAACAAAGAGCAATGTATAATACCAATAATAGTATTTATTACCCAAAAAAGAGCTCTTAACAAATTTAACTTAACTTAGACCTCATGACTTAACCTCACTTAGAGGTCTGACTGACTCAGCTATCCAAGGCACTCAAACCCCTCACAGAGCAGAATTTCTGCCACATTTCCCCAGCGCAGGCATTCCTGTGTGCACACAGACACAAAGAGTCAGTGCAAGGCACCTGGGAGAAATTCCCCTGAGGGCAGGGAATGCTCACTGCTGATGCTTTGGCATCTCCCCAGCAGGTGAAGGGCTGAGCCTGGAGGAGTGGGGGAATCGGCCCAGGCTCTGTCGTTGTTTGGGATCCCTGAGTGCAGCAAACGGGAGAGTTCCCGGCTGGGAGAGCCCCCACTCAGAGGGAGTCGCTGGCCCAGGAGAGCTCCAAGGGCTCCTTTTGGAGCGCTGTTTGCAGGGCCCCACGAGAGGGGCTGCAGTTCCAGCAATGGTTCATCCTGGCCACACTTGGCATCAGCAGCTTTCTCTGGCAGTGTGAGAACAGGGATGTTGTGCCACTGAGGGAACAAAACCAGCTGCCAGGGCTGCTCCTAAAGGAGCCAGGAGCTGTTTGGGCAGCAGCAGTGCCTGGAGCAGACAGTGTTTGTGATGAGCTGCAGAGGAGCTGAGCCCAGGGGCTGTTGGCCAAGGCCGAGGCCCAAGGAGCATTTCTCAGCTGTCAGGGCGGCCTGAGAAGGGGAGGGGGGAATGCAGCAGCACAGGGCCATGGAACCAAGGGATCCTTGTGACACTGTGGGGCCCTGTGAGACCAAGGGACCCTTGTGACACTGTGGGGCCCTGTGAGACCAAGGGACCCTTGTGACACTGTGGGGCCTCATGGAATCATGGACAGCACTGTGACATTGCTGGGCCTCATGGAACCAAGGGGACTGTACTGACGCTGTGTGGCTCCATGGAATGTAGGGATCATTCTGGCACTGAGAAGGTCCCATCAAACCAAGGGTCCATTGTGACACCGTGGGGCCTCATGGAACTGTGGAGACCATTGTGACACTTTGGGGTGTCATGGAACCAAGGGGGCATTATGACACTGCGAGACTCCATGGAACCAAACGTCCACTGTGACATTGCAAGGCGTCATGGAACCATGCAAAGACAATTAAGACACTTCACAGCCTCATGGAATCATGGAGACCATTGTAACACTGTGGGGACTGATGGCATCATGGAGACCATTGTGACACTATGAGGCCCCATGGAAGAAGCAGAGCACTGTGACACTGTGAGGCCTCATGGAACCAGTTGGACCATTGTGACCCTGGGGGTGCCCACAGAACCAAGAGGACCATTGTGATATTGTGGGGCCTGGTGAAACCAAGAGGCGTTTGTGACACTGCAGGGCTGCATGGAATCAAAGCTCCAGGGTAACACAGAGTCGCCTCCTGTCATCAATGGTCCATTGTGACACTGTGGAGCCAAAGGAGACCATTGTGACACAGAAAACTCCCAGGGTCCAAAGGTCCATTGTGACATTGCAGGGCTCATGGAACAGAGGAGCCACATGACATTGTGGGGCCTGGGGAACCACGGAGACCATTGTGACACTGCAAGGCCACATGGAAACACTGGGATCATTTGTGACACTGTGGGGCCCCATGGAATCAAGGCACCATTGTGACACTATGGAGCCCCATAAAACCAAGGGAACACAGAACAGGTCTGGCTTGTTTGGCCTCCCATGGACTGCCTGACTGGTCCAGCTGACATTGGCATGTTGAGGGTCACTTCTCATCTGCTGCTGAAACACTGGGGCTCTGTGCTTTCATTCCCAATGGTAAAGAACTGTATTTCTGCTGCAGGCACCCATGGCCAGAATTGGGGTTTCACCTCCAAATTTCCTTATATCCAGGGATTGTTCCCATAGGAATATTGCCAGGACAAGTCTGGCTTGCAATGGTTTCATCTGTCCCCAAAACAGTGGTGAAAGCTCCATGCTCTTCTTCCTATGGGAAAGAACTGTCCTGCTTCTCCAGGTGCCCATGGCCAAAACTGGGTTCAACTCCGAAATTTCCTAAATCCAAAAGCTGCTCCCAAACACAATCTTCCTTTGCTGTCAAGTCTGGCTGGCCTTGGACTAGTGAGACACTAACCTGCCTTCCAAACATTGGGGTCTGTGCTTTCCTTCCTATGGAAAAGAACTGTCCTTCTCCTCCAGATGCCCGTGGCCACAATTGGGATTTCACCTCCAAAACTGCCTTACTGTGGGAGACTGGAGGAGACTTAGCTACAAACATTTTTTGTGTGGGGAAGAGGAAGGGGCACGTCCAGCACTGCCCTGCCCTGCGCTGGAACCCCAATCCCCCCAGAGCCTCTATCCCAGCCCAGCAATGTCTGCCAAGCCCTGGCACAGCACAGGCAATGCTCCACACCCACCTCTGAAGCCCCCAGCCCAGCTCCTGAGGGACCAAATGACCCCAAGTCCCACCTGAGGCTCATTAATGCTTTGAAACACTCAAGGTGTTTCAGATATTTTAAGGATTTTCCTTTTGACACTGAGTGTCTGAGAGGTTTTTGTGCCATCTTGGCCACCAATTCTCTCCTCCAAGGAGTCTACAAGGAGCCTGTGTTGGAGAGGGACGTCAGTGGGACCCATTAATGCCTGGAGGCACTTTGGGTGTTTCCTCTGACTTGGCCTTCTGGAAAGGTTTTGCAATCTCCTATCCCAGGCCCTGAGGTTCCAGGGCTCAGCTCCAAATGCACAGTGAGGCTCATTAGGATCAAGCAAGTCCTGACAAACCACGGCTCTGCCTTGATTTCCCTCTGCTCTATTGCAGTTCATTAGGGGGGTTTCCTTTGACAGTTAAGGAGAAACAGTTCAAAGAGCTTCTAGGAAATACGGATTCCTATCTTAAAGGGTCTCTTTTATTGCTGCTCTTATTACAGAAGAGCTTGTTGGAGTCTACAGGAGACAAGCACATCCGATGATGATCAACAAGTCTCAACTTTATTTAGGCAATAAGCATACTTTTATAAGCATAGTAATAAGGTTCATACACATTGCAAAAGTAGAGCTCATAATTGGTCCGCAGGTGGAGGTCAGCTCCACCTCTACTATCACATACTCAGGATGGTTGTGGGTTTCTACTCTGGCTAGACCCTGTTTTCTCTATCTTGTCGTTATATAACTTCTTGCTCAAGGAGACAGTGTCCTTGCCCATGACCCTATTGCTTTACAAGCTGCAACTTATCATGACCCCTCTCTTCTAACCAGGCATCCACAAAACTCTCCACACTTCCCCCGTTTTCTTTTTGGGCAAGACAGTTTGTCTGCCAGGTTTTCTGTATCATGCGACTGACCATGTTCTGAATACAGCTAAAAATGCAAGGCAAGATAAGCAAAAGCATCAGAACAACACCTAAGATCCCTATTGCATATGTTTTAAGGTTTCTTAGCCATGGACCTATTCCTAAACTTTTGAGCCATTCATCTATTCCCAATCCTTCCTCCTGCTTCAGCTGATGTAGCCCTTGTTGTAACTCCTTTATTTTGGCATGAATTGATGTAGAGTGGTCAGACAGATTCATGCAGCACATACCTTCAAACTCCTCACACCCATGTCCTTGCGCCAATGCAAAAAATCAATGGCAGCCCTATTTTGAAGCACGGCATGATTAACACTGCACATCTGTAGTAAGCATATCTAAGATTTCTGATGTCTTAATAAGTTCATCTTTAGCCCAACATCCCAATTGCTCTGCCAACCTCATAGCCTTATTTGCAGCTCCTCCTGCTTGTGCTGTTGCCCAAATAAACTTACTATAAGTATCAATAGTCACATGCACATACTTCAGACGCCCAAAACTAGCAACATTCATAACATCCATCTGCCAGATTTCATTTGACTGTAGGCCCCGTGGGTTTACCCCTAACCCTAGCCCACAACCTCCATTGTGAAGGCTGCAAATAGGGCAGGCCCTAACTATGGCTTTCGCCTCCGCCAGGGGCATTCTGAACTCCCTGTGTAGACCCTTTGCATTTTGGTGAAACATAGAGTGAGCTAATAGTTGGCCTGACATCGGTGTACCCTGGGCTACAGTTACTAGCTTATCTGCTCAACATTGCCCTCGCCCAAACCAATTTCCCATTTATGGCTTCTAATATGAATGACAGCATAAGCATGCTCCTTGCCTTTTGTAACTGCACAAGTAACTCATATAGTCTCTGGTTTTGCACTTCCTTGATCGATGCATCTTCGATTCTTTCCACAATTCCAGCAACGTACAGTGAGTCTGTTACAATATTCAATGGTCCCTTCAAATGTAACATTGCCCACCCTACCACCCAAAGTTCCATGATGTGCAAACTATCCGCTGCTTCTGCTCATAGGATTTTGTGTTTCCACTCATCTTTTTGTGCCATGTTCTCGCAGCTGTTCTTGATTTCTTCCCAGCATCTGTGAATGCTGTGATCGCATCTGCAATAAGGGCATTCTCTTGTTTTGGCCGAGTGATCCAGTCCCATTCCCCTATCCAGTCTACTGGCACTTGCATGAGTTTCCCTGTTTCAATGGGACAGCTCGCACCCAACAGTGCCTCCTGCAGTTCCTCGCTATTATCCAAACAACACTCCCAGTTGGGCCAAAATTTCTTGCCCAATGAGGCACTGCACTGTAGGTGGTAATTGGACAGCTAAAAAATTAGCCGATAGATGCTTGCTGTCTATTTTGACCGTCAGAGGCGGTGAATGACTGGCCAGGGTTAATCCTCCAACCCCGGTCACCGTGGCGGCTGCTGGATGTAAAGGCCAATGTTGAGGCCAACAGGCAGGGCTAATAATGCTGGAATCTGCCCCAGTGTCCAGTAGGCCAGAGAATGACCGCCTTTGACCTTGATATTCCACCTCCACCTTCCTCCTAGGCCTCTCGCTGAGATCTAGGGTTAGTAGAGTGAGACCACCAGTGGATCCAAAACCCTTTTCTCCCCTCTCTTGCCCTTTTATTGACATTAAGCCCTTAGTTGTTTGTTCTAACGGCAACAATTGTGCAAGTCTCTGCCCTTTGTTAATTTGAACCGGCGGAAAAGGGGTGTGAACCATAATCATGATTTCTCCAGTATAATCTGCATCAATGACACCAGGCAACACAAATAGTCCAAGCATAGAGGCTGATGATCTCCTTAGCAGTAAGGCACCCATCGCTCGACCTTGTATAAGAACGGGTCCTTTAACTCCTGTTGGGACCTTCTGTGGGTGCGGCGTCATCAGGGTAACTTCTACTGCTGCTGCCAGGTCCAACCCGAGGCTCCCGCTGGTGGCAGGCTGGAGACAGGCGAGGTCAGCTGGACTGCAGCAGCTACTTGTGTCTGGGCGTGGCCACTGCGATTCGCTGACAGAGTTTGCTGGCTGGCCGTGGCCGACGCTTGAAGGGGTGCAAGAGCAGCTAACACCTGATTTTGAGAGGTTTTTGCCTGTTCTTGAAGGCCTAGACCTAGCTGTTTAATAGCTTCCACCAAAAATGCTTGTGGCCCTGTAGGAACTTGAGCCATTCTTTCTAATGCCTCCTATATGGACCAATTTGTTTCTAAATTACTTAGCACACTTCTTGTCATTGGGTAACAATTTTGCAGAGCACACTGTTTTAACAGAGCACCCCGCATATACTCTGGTACCCCCGCTCTTCCTATCGTGGCAGCAGCCTTATCTATAAATGCACCAAAATGCACCAAACGGTTCATCGCGACCCTGTTTAATGCCCATGTACACTGGCAGCCCACCAGGTTCCTTTACCCTGTCCATAGCCAATCTAACAAGCCTCATAGCTTCCCGGCATTTGTCAGGCCCTATCAAAGCCTGAGCCTCCGTGCGGAGAAAAGGTCCTAACCCCATGAGCTCATCCACTGTTACCCCATTAAGAGGATCTCCCTGTTGCCTCTGTGTAGCCACACACTCATTGACTAGTCCCTGCCAATGTGCATTAAATAGCAGCTGTTGATGTTGTGTGAATATCAATTTTGCTATTCCTCTACAATCAGAGGGCAGGAGCACCTGAGTGCCCCATATATAATCCAACATCTGCTTTACTGGTTCACTAGTTACCCCAAACTGGCTAACAGTCGAACAGAGCTGTGATAACAATTTCCAATCGAGAGCAGATATCTCTGCTTGCATACCTCCCCCGGCTACCGGCTGGAAAACCACCGGTCATGCTAACTGTGTTGCCACTTCCACCACACTATCATCTCCTTGTTCCAGGCAGTCTTTTTCGAGCGCTGCCCCAGCCTCCCTTCGTTCTTTGGCAATGGCCTCTGCTAGGTTGCTCTCAGCCTCAGGGATTGGCTCATTACCCAAAGGGGGCATGGCAGTGGGTGCTCTTGACCCTGGCTCCTGCTCCTCTGGGGGTGCGGAGGGCCCACAAGCTGCCCCTAGGCCGGAGCTAGAAGGCGGGGGGGGAAAAATTACTTTTGTAGTGGTGGGGGCCAGCGGAGTAGTTTGGAACCAGTCCCTCCCATAGGTCTTATTTTTATTATGAGCAGCGGACGCCTGCTCAGCTGCTTTCTTTTCTGCCTGATGTTGTAAAAGCTCATTATGTATCACCCTCCACAGCTTTCCCAGCTTTTATGCTGTCTTATTGTCTTCTAAAGTAGCTTCCCACAATATATCCCCAAGCTTACATCATTCTGACAGCTCATGTACAGTATGCGGGTTTTGAAACACTCCCTTCGCATACCCGTATGTCAATAACCCCGACAACTCCTTTTGTAAGTCTATCCCCTTAATCTGCCGTTTTTGCAGATAAGCAGTAAATAAATCATATGCTGCTTGCCTTTCCATACCTATATCGTCAGCGCTGTTGCAGCCCTTCAAGGTCTCGGCAGCACGTATCGGCCAGGTTCACGCCTCTGCAGACACCTGGGGCACGGCACGTTTTCAGCCCCTTTTTTTTTTTTCTTCGCGCTTTTGCCCTCCCTGCTGCTTTGGGACCCGAACCCAGTCGTTGCTCCACCGTGGTGCCAGCTCTCGATCACGTCGGGCTCACCATTTGTCGGAGTCGACAGGAGACAAGCACATCCGATGATGATCAACAAGTCTCAACTTTATTTAGGCAATAAGCGTACTTTTATAAGCATAGTAATAAGGTTCATACACCTTGCAAAAATAGAGCTCATAATTGGTCCGCAGGTGGAGGTCAGCTCCACCTCTACTATCACATACTCAGGATGGTTGTGGTTTTCTACTCTGGCTAGACCCTGTTTTCTCTATCTTGTCATTATATAACTTCTTGCTCAAGGAGACAGTGTCCTTGCCCACGACCCTATTATTTTACCAGCCGCAACTTATCATGACCCCTCTCTTCTAACCAGGCATCCACAAAACTCTCCACAGGCCCCTGTGCCGTGGTGCCCA
This sequence comes from Fringilla coelebs, assembly GCF_963513975.1. Classification (NCBI taxonomy): domain Eukaryota; kingdom Metazoa; phylum Chordata; class Aves; order Passeriformes; family Fringillidae; genus Fringilla; species Fringilla coelebs. Next base: position 744,635 of record NW_028167212.1, on the reverse strand, counting down.
CAGCAGCCTTGGGGCTCTGTGCCCCATGGCCTCCCTGCTGGGCAGCCTCTGCCAGCTCCTGCAGAGCCCGTGGCACCGGTGGGCCTGCACAGACAGCCCTGCCCCGGGCTCTGCCGGCCTCTGGGTCAGCAGAGAGGCAGCCAGGGCTGGCCATGGCTGGGAACAGGCCCTGAGCCTTGCAGGAGGATGGAGCTGGGCCATAGCCAAACTCAGCCCATGGCAAAGCTGGGCTCAGCAGCCAGGGCTACCAAGGGCTGGGGACAGAGGGTGGTGCTGACAAATGTCCTGGGCCCCCTCCCTGCTCTCTCCATGCCCCCAAGGGCACAGAGCAGCCTCCTCTCTGGGGCACTTGCCTGTTTTCAATGCCTTGCACTGGCGCTTGCCCTGCCCCGCAAGGCCTGGCCTGAGTCCTGCCCCTGCACGCTCAGCCAGGCTGAGATGGACACTGATGGTGTCTGTGCCAGGCTCTCTGAGCCCAGCCCAGCTCCCTGCAAGCTCTGCCAGCTGCCCTGAGCTCTGGGCAGCACCAAGGGCCTCTGGCCAGCCCAGCCCAGCCCAGCCGGCTCTGGCCCCACAGCTCTGCTCAGGCCAGGCTGCTCTGGGCACTGGCCCACGGCCTCAGCCCCTGGCAAGGGCACAGCAGCAGCTGCAGCTGCCACAGGACTCAGCCCCAGCCATGGGGGAAGGGGCTTGGCCAAGGCACAAGGAGGCTCCCAGGGTGCCCTGCTCTCCTCTGGCTCAGGTGCTGGGAGCTCTGCAGCCCCTGCTGTCATCCCAGCTGCTTAGGGCAGCACAAGAGCCCTGGCCTTGGGGCCCTCCAGAGCTGCTCCTGCTCCAGGCCCAGGGCCCATCCCAGAGCTGGGGCAGCCACAGAGCTGTGCCCATTTCTGTTCATTGCTGCTCTGATGGGGATGGATCCTCAGCCACTTGGAGGTTGCTGATGAATGTTACTACTCAAAAATCCTCCTCTGTCTTAAGCTCTTCAGGCCAGCATTTCAGTGACAAAGGCTGAAAAATATTTCTTCAAAACTCCTGAAAAAGAAAAGCCCCTGGTAATATTATAAGTTTTCAATTCTTCTGTGGTTAATTAGAAATATTTCAGATGTGTATTCAAAGTGAATCTGCTATGTTGAAAAAAAGCAGAGAGAAATGTTTATTATTCCTGTTTATAGTTCGATGTCTAATTGATATTGATCCCCAGTACCTTCTAATGCAATCCGAACAGATATGAAAATCAAGACACTTCATGGCTGACAATCTTTGTCACCACACCCTCCCCACCATTTCCCTCATCCAGCGCCCGGGGCTCCTATGGATCAGGAATGGTGTGGCCAGCAGGAGCAGGGCAGTGATTCTTCCCTATAGTCAACACTGGTTGGGCAGCACAGTGTTAGGTGACAGGAATGGGCTGCCCAGGGAGGTAGGTGAGTCACCATCCCGGGAGGTGTTTAAGGAAAGACTGGTTGTGGCACTGAGTGCCATGGTCTGGGTGACAAGGTGGTCTTGGGTCCCAGGTTGGACTTGATGCTCTGCAAGGTCTTTTCCAGCATGGCTGATTCTCTGATGATTGTGACACTGCAGGGCCCTGGGGAAGCAAGGGGCCATTGTGACACTGCGGGGCCTGGTGGCACTTAGAGGACCATGGTGACACTGTGTATGAGATGGCAGCACAGAGCCAAGGGGCCATGGTGACATTGTGGGGCTGAATGGAAGCAATGAGTCAATGGTGACGGTCTGGGACCTGGTGGAAGCACAGAGGCCACTGTGACCCTGCAGGGCCTTGTTGAACCTAGGAGCCATTGTGCCACTGTGGAACCAAGGAGACCCTTGGGAAAGCCTGGGGAGAATGGAATCAAGGGGCCATTGCTCCATTGCAAGGACTCTGGGAACAGAGGGCACAATTGTGACACTGTGGTGCCCCATGGAACCAAGGGTCCCTGGTGACACTGCAGGATCTTGTGTCACCAGGTCTCCATTGTGACACTGCAGCACCAAGGAATTTATTGTGGCACTCTGAGGTGTCATGGAACCAAGAGGCCACTGTGGCCCTGCAGGACTTAGTACAACCATGCAGAGCATTGTGACAGAGCATGTGTCATGGTGTCATGATGGGGCCATTGTGACACTGCAGGGCCCCATGGAACCAAGGGGCCAGTGCTGCGCCTCAGGGACTGATGGAATGAAGGAAGCATGTTTGACACTGTGGTGGCAATTGGCACCAAGAGGCCATTGTGACACTGTGGAACCAAGGAGGGCATTGCTGCACTGCCAGACCTCATGGAACCAAGGATCCATTGTGACTCTGCAGGGCCTTGTGGGACTAAGGGCCATTGTGACACTGCTGGGCCCAAGGATCCAAGGGACTTTGTGAAACCAAAGGGGTCCCAGGGACCCAAAAGGAAATTGTGACACTGGGAGGCCTCATGGAATTATAAAGACCATTGGGACATGCAAGGGCCTCATGGAATCTTGGTGACAACAAGTTTTCTGGGAGTGTTGTTGATCTGCTGGAGGGTAGCAGGGCTCTGCACAGGGCGCTGAACAGGCTGGATCCAGGGATGAAATCCAACAAGGAGAGGTTTAACAAGTCCAAGTCCAGGTCTTGCACTTTGGCCACAACAACCCCTGCAGCACTACAGGCTGGGGACAGAGAGGCTGGACAGCAGCCAGGCAGAAAGGGACCTGCAGGGACTGATGAACAGCAGGCTGGACATGAGCCAGCAATGTGCCCAGGTGGCCAAGAAGGCCAATGGCTCCTGGCCTGGCTCAGGAATGGTGTGGCCAGCAGGATCAGGGCAGTGATTATTCCTGTGTGCTCAGCACTGGTTGGGCAGCACCTCGAGTGCTGTGTCCAGTTCTGAGCCCCCCAATTTAGGAAGGACATGGAGGGGCTAGAGCGTGTTCAGAGAAGGGCAACAAGGCTGGTGAGGGGTCTGGAACACAAGACCTGTGAGGAGTGGCTAAGGGAGGTAGGGTTGTTTATCCTGGAGAAGAGGAGGCTCAGGGGAGACAAGGGGGTGTCAGGGCACAACTTGGATTTGATGAACTCTATGGCCTTTTCCACCCTTGCTGATTTCAGGATTCTCTGGAAGCACCCTTGCAGCAGTTGCAGGAGGAGCCCTGGGTCTCCTCTTGAGAAGCTCCAGCAGCCCAGGTCCCTCAGCTTCTCCTGCCAGGCTCAAAGCCCATCCTGTCAGTCCTGCAGAGCCTCTGCAGCTCCTCCTCATGGCCCAGAACAGGGAGCCCCAGAGCCAGACACAGCAGCCCAGATGTGTCCCCCTGGCCTGTGCTGCCTGTGGCATGGGAGCAGCACGAGGCACTGCAGGAGCCTGCAGACAATTCCTGCAGCACTTGTAGGATGATCCTGCTCCCCAAGGGACGTTCCCATGGTGCCAAGTCAGGAACTGAAATGGGGAGTGGGGCCAGAGAGGAAACTGCAAACAGGGATGGGCTATGTGCAGGGAAGGGAACAGGGGTGAGCAAGAGGAAGAAATTTGAAGCAGGAAGAGGAAAGAAAGCAAAGGCGAAAGCAAGGAAATGCTCATGGCAGTTTGGGGGTGGCTGCCAGGCAGCTCTGGCTTTGAGCAATAGCGTCTACAGTGGGAAAGGGAACTCCCAGCCCATGGGAACAAACTTTCTGGCTGAGTGCAGAGGCCACGACAAAGCTGAGTGGTTTCCTGGGTGTCCCCCAGCCCTTGCTGGCCCCAGGGGCTGATGGCATTTGTGCTCCCTCAGGTTCATGTCCCCACAGCAACAGCATGGGGGTGCTCCCCCCTGCTCTGTGCAATGCAAGCAGGGGCTCCTGAGCCAGTGCTGCCGTGTCTGTGCCTGCAAGGATGGGGCGCCTGTGTGAGCTGGGGGAGAGGCCAGAGCTGCAGAGGGGGATGTTCTTGGCAGCTCCATGAGGACGCTGTGGGATGCTGCCCTGGGCTGTCCTATACACTGGGGATGAATCAGCCCCTGCTCTGCTGCTCCTTCCCATCTTCCCCAGGGCCCTTGCAGAGCACCAGCCATGTTGTTTGCCCCCAGCCTGCCCACAGCAAGCCTGGGGCTGCTCACAGGAGTTTTCTGTGCTGAGCATTGGCCTGGGCATGTTCTTGAGAGAGCCTGGGTAAGGAGCCTGTAGCCCCCAGGGCCTGGCCTGAGGCGTCAGTGCTGCCCCAGCAGTGCCCATGGCCTGTCCCTGCTGCAGCCTGGCACTGTCACCCCAGGACTGTTCCCAGCCCCAAGAGAATTTAGGTCCTACAGCAACCCCAGAGCCACCAGGGCAGCAGGGCAAGGCCACAGGAGCAGCACTGGAACCAGCAAGTGCTGCTGCTCCTGGGCACAGCTGCTGTCCCAGCACTGATCTGCCCCCAGCTCTGCACACAGACATTGCTGCTGTAGCTCCAGAGAAGGCCACAAAAGGACATCACTGCAGAAAACTTTGCTGGCAGATTCTTTAGTTCATTAAAAGACACTGAGAGCAAAGCCCCTCATTGACACAGTCTGTGGCCACAGGGAAGGTGGAGAGAAACAAAATGAGAAATGGCACAAACAATGTCTTTGTGGACAACATGAAAAACAAAAGAAAGGAAAAAAGCTCCCAGAACCAAACCAACAAAAAGTATCAAAGATGACTTTTACTACAAGTGAATTGAAGAAATTGGCCAGAAGTTTAATGTTTCTGAAAGCATCCAGTCATCAGTGTCCACACTGCAGCCTTGAGCTCCTGGTTCCTCAGGCTGTAGATGAGGGGATTCAGGGTTGGAGGTACCACCGAGTACAAAACTGACAGGGCCAGATCTAGGGATGGGGAGGAGATGGAGGGGGGCTTCAGGTAGGTTGAAAATGTGGTGCTGACAAACAGGGAGAGCACGGCCAGGTGAGGGAGGCAGGTGGAAAAGGCTTTGTGCCGTCCCTGCTCCAAGGGGATCCTCAACACAGCCCTGAAGATCCGCACATAGGAGAAAACAATAAACACAAAACAACCAAATGATAAACAAAGACTAACCACAGTGAGCCCAAATTCTCTGAGATAGTATTCTGAGCAGGAGAGCTTGAGGATCTGCGGAACCTCACAGAAGAACTGTCCCAGGGCATTGCCATGGCAGAGGGGCAGGGTAAATGTACTGACCGTGTGCATGAGAGCATTGAGAAAGCCACTGGCCCAGGCAGCTGCTGCCATGTGGGCACAAGCTCTGCTGCCCAGGAGGGTCCCGTAGTGCAGGGGTTTGCAGATGGACACGTAGCGGTCATAGCACATGATGGTCAGGAGGCAAAACTCTGCTCCCATAAAGAAAAGAAAGAAAAAGAGCTGAGCAGCACATCCTGTGTAGATGTTCCTGGTGTCCCAGAGGAAATTGTGCATGGCTTTGGGGACAGTGGTGCAGATGGAGCCCAGGTCAGTGAGGGCCAGGTTGAGAAGGAAGAAAAACATGGGCATGCGCAGGCGGTGGCTGCAGGCTACAGTGCTGATGATGAGGCCGTTGCCCAGGAGGGCAGCCAGGGAGATGCCCAGCAAGAGGCAGAAGTGCAGGAGCTGCAGCTGCCGTGTGTCTGCCAATGCCAGCAGGAGGAAGTGGCTGATGGAGCTGCTGTTGGACATTGGTGGTGCAATGGCATTGGGATCTGAAAAAAAAGAAGTAATCATGGAATAGTTCGGTTTGGAGAGGACTTTAAATATCCCAGCACAGACAGGGGCCACTTTCCCCCCACTGCCTGCCCAGGGCTCTGCTGCCTGGAGCTGTCCCTGCCAGCAGCTGCTTCCCTGTGCCCAGGGCTGGGCCCTGCCAGTCCTGTCAGAGTCCAGCCCAGCACTGGGGGCCCAGCTCTGCCCTGCAGACCCCTCCCAGATCTGGCACTTCCCAGGGGCAGCTCTTGCTCTGCAGGCTCTTATGGCAACATCAGAACAACCCTGATGAGGCTGGAAAAGCCACACTGATGCTGCCTGTGAGGGTCCCTGTGCTGATTTCTGTCACTACCTGGTTTATTCCAATCTGATAGAAAATATCTTTATTTTCCTCAGCCTGAACTGAGAGATGAATATCTATTTGCCATTTCCTATCCAGGCAACCCAGAGCAGCAGAATAAAAAAGCAGGATTTTCCTTTTTATGCTGCCCCTGCCTTGCTGTGCTCCCTGTATAATCTACTTGGAAATGTTCTGCAGTTTAATGCCATGCTGGGATCACTCCAAAACAATGCAGCATCCTCACCACACAAGGAGAACACTTCCAAGCCTTACCAGCTATCTCCCTCTACTCAGATCTTGTTCCCCAGCACTAGGAGCAGCTGCCAGGGCTAGATGAGAGCTGTCCCTGGCCAGCAGCAGAGTCCCTGCCCCAGCACAGCACCCTGCGCTGCAGGACCCTGCTCTGCAGGACAGCACTGGGCACCCCTGGCTGCTCTGCACAAGAGAGAATCAGAGAATGTACTCACAGGGTCTGCAGGCATTGGGATGTTCCAGCTTTAGGAGATGGCTCCAGGAGCTGCAGCTGCATTGTCCTGCAGCCAGAGGTTCCTGTGCCAAGGGCTGGCAGGGATTCTGCCCCAGGCACTTCTCACCAGATTCCCAGCCCTGACTGATTGAAGCTCTCTGTGCCTCTGTGCTGTGCTCAGGGTGGTTGCAGGCAGTGCCCCAGCCCTACTGGGCTGTGAGAAAAGCTGCTCATCAAGAGAAATGTGCTTTTGAGGCTTTACCTGGTTATCAGGAGCTGCCTCTGTGGCAGGAGCACAGCCTAGCTCAGCAGCACAGACACAGCACAAGGACTTTAATCACCCTCTAGGACTTTGGTGATCAGGCCCTGAACATCAGTCCCTTAGAGGGAGCTGAAGAAACCTCTCTGGAACTCCAAGTCAGAATCCAACTCCAAAGTTTCTTTCACTTTTAATGGGTCCCACTGAGGGACACAGCAGAGAAAGTGTCCCCAGGCCCCAGCCAGAGCAGAGAACTGGAGGCAGTGATTACATATGGGGACAAAGAGAAGACAAGACTTGATCCCTGGGCCACAGCAGGGTCTGTGCCACCAAGGGCTGTGAGGAGACACCTTGTCCTGAGGCACTGAGGCCTCCCGGCACAGCCCCAGCCAGGCTGGGAATTGTCACCCCCTTGTCCTGCCATCTGCATCCCCCACTAGCCCACAGCCCAGTGGCCTCAAGGATCTGCTGGAAGGAGTCCCTGGGGAGCCTTGCTCAGGAATGGCCCTGGGGGCTCCTGAGTGCTTCCAGGGACTGCAGGTTTTTCAAAGGACTTTGGGTTTGGCTTTTGCCTTGGAGTCTCTGAGAGGTTTCCCAATCATGGCCTCCAATTATCTGCTGTAATTAGTCCCTGGAGAGGCTATGTCAGTAACAACACTCAGTGGGGCTCATTAATGCTTTAAGGTACTTCACTTATTTTAAGGTACTTGGTGTTTCCCTTTTGACACAGACCTGTGAGAGGTTTGTGCAATCATGGCCCCAATTATCTGCTTTAACGAGTCCCTTGAGAGCTTTGTACTGACACTCAGTAGGGCTCATTAATACTTTGAGATACTCAAGATTTTTATGGTACTTTTGATTTTCCTTTCTACTTTGAGTCTCTGAGAAGGTTTTTCTGCCATGCTGGCCACCAATTCTTTCCTCCAAGGAGTCCATGAGGAGTCTGTGTTGGGGATGGACCTCAATGGGACCCATTAATACTTTGAGATACTTTGGGGTTTTTGTCCTGCTATGACTCCTGGAAAGTTTGTGCAATCTCCTCTCAGGCCCAGGTTCCAGGGCTCAGCTCCAAATGTACCATGGGGATCATTGGAATCAGGCAATTCCTGACAAGCCATGGCTCTGCCTTGATTTCCCTCTGCCCTCGTGCAGTTCATCAGGAAGGTTTCTGTAGTAGTTTTGTTTCACCAATTTGAGATTTCTTGGAGAATACATAATTATTGTGGTTGGTTCAGTGTTGTCTAATTACCAGTGCACTCACTAGAATATCCTTACTCATTTCCTGCTGTGAGATAGGATTAGGAGAAAGGCAAAGTAGGCTCAAAACTTTAAAAGCGTATAAAGAAAAATTTATTACCAGTAACTAAAAGAAAGACTAAAAAGAATCAGGACAAAACTTTCACAACACTTCTCCTCTCCCTACAACCTTTTCTTTCTTACTGGCAATGTAAAGAGACAAAACCTAGAATTTTCAGTCAGTTTACCACCTCTAGAATAGTCTTTCTTCAGTTCACCTAGGGAGAGGAGTATCTCTTTCATGCTATGGAGACTTCTCCATAAGAAAACAGTTCTCTCATAGCTCTCAATTCCCAAAATTAGCAGCCACCCAGAAAATCAGCAGTTGTGAAGTTTCTCCCGTTTTTTAGCATCTTTATCCACAGCTGTGTTTATGGGCCATTTCTGCTTATTGGGTATTATTTGAAAGATGAGCTGTTTAAAAGAAAAGGTTCTCTTCATCTATTTCTGAAATCATCTTCATCTCTGAAAACAGAGATCTTCTTCTACTCTCCCTAAGGGCACAGGGTCTCATCACTCTTCTCTTTTTCTCTGTCAAACTTCTCATGGGATCACAGCTACTTCAACATTTGCTTACTTTAGCATGGAAGCCTTTACTGAACAAGTCATTTCCCCATACTTTTCAATGCTTTATAGGGAAAAAGAGAGTCTGATGTATCACTTACCTCCTTCTCCATATCCTTACAAGAGTATTTCAGCCCTAAGATCAAGGCATCTCTTCATCCCTCACATGTGGGACTCAACTTCCTCTTCACTGTCCTTGGTGTCTTCATGTTGCTCCTCTCTGTGGCTGCACTTGTCCTTTTCTCTCACTCGAGGGAGGATGGAAGCACTGAAAGACTTCATATCTCACCCAGGGTCTGCAGATGGTTCCGTGACTCCGGCCAGGCTCGGTCCTTGCGGCCAGAGCTGTTTTACAATGGAGTTTTCTGCAGTGGCTGCGCTGGGACTGTGTCAGGATGGGCCACACTGGGGGGAGGGCCAGGATCTCAGCAGCCAGGCCAGAACACAGCAGCAGCACGGCCAGGGGCCGATGGCTTCTCCTCCCCCTGGCCAGGGGTTGCGGGCAAACCCCAACAGTGGCAGAATCTTGGTCGAGCCACCCCGGCCCGGGGCTGCTCCTGGGGCTCGGCAGATCCTAGTTCAGCCCGGGCTAGTGGCAGGGCAGGGCTCAGCAGTGCCCAGATGTTGGCAACTGCAGCCATGGCCTGGCCCAGTCTCGTCCCCGCGGCCTCCCCAGCCCTGCCTGGCAGCTGATGGGGCCTGGCGGGGTCGCTTGGAAGGGGCCCGGCCCCACGGCAGGAGCTGCCCGGCCTACCCTGGTTGAGACAGGGGCAGGGTCAGCCTTGCTACCTTGTTGCCAGCCAGAAGGGAAAAAGACCCTTTATGGTATTTTCAGGGTCCCCAGACGGGGGAGGAAAGAATGAATCTGACTCCATGTTCTTAGAAGGCTAATTTATTAGTATATTATATTATATTATATTATATTATATTATATTATATTATATTATATTATATTATATTATTATATTATATTATACTGTATCGTATTATGGAATACTAAAACAATTCTAAAGAATAGAGAAAGGATATTTACAGAAGGCTTAACAAGATACTAATTAAAAACTCCTGACTCCCTCCTCAGAGTCCGACACAGCCTGACCGTGCTTGGTCTTTAAGCCAAACAATTCCCATGCTGGATAAACAATCTCCAACCACATTCCAAAGCAGCAAAACACAGGAGAAGCAAACGAGATAACATTGTTTTCCTTTTTCTCTGAGGCTTCTCTGCTTCCCGGGAGAAGAAATCCTGGTGACGGGATTTTTCCAGAAAATATGACAGTGACAACCCTTCCAGGCTTTTTTGTCTTTAACATGTGTCTTCACAGGGCCATGAACAGTTTCCTTAGTGGTTTGACAGATTTTCAATTCTTAAAGCTAAGTACTGATTGGTTTTTTGTCAGACAGAGGAAACTGCTAGCATCTTTTCTTGGTACATCACTTCCATGATACAAAACCACCACAACAGCACAGAGCACAGAGCTCCTTTGTCCATATGTAGTGGTCACGTGCCCAAGGCCTACAAACTCCTCCTTGGGAGGTCTCTGGGCCCTCTCCAGGGTGTTTCCAAATGAAAACACTCAGCTCAGAGTCTAAGAAAATCACCAGAGGACAGGGCCAGCCTGACCTGTCAGCCCTGGCTAATTTTGTCTGGAGTAACCCTTGGATATACAGAATTTGGGAGGCCAAATTCTAATTTTGGCCATGGCCCTTGGACATGAAGGCTGCTTCTTTTCCATAGGAAGGAAGGAACAGAGCCCCAGTGTTTCAGGGGAAGATGAGAGGTGACCACCATAGGCCAAGGCCAGCCAGAGCTGGCAGTTTTTGTTCTGAGAGATACCCTTGCATATAGGAAATTTTTTAGGGAAAGTACCAAGTTTGGCAATGGGCATCTGAAAAGAGGGACACTTCTTTTCCACAGCAAGGAAAGCACTGAATCCCAGTGCTCCAGGAGTTGATGAGAGGCAGCCCTTGACATCCCAACATCAGCCAGACCTGTCAGTTGGCCCCTGGGAGGCCAAGCCAGCCAGACCTGTTCCATGTTCCCTCGGTTCCATGGGGCCCCACAGTGTCCCAGTGTTCCCTTGCTTCCATGAGGCCCTGAGGTGCCATAATGCCCCCTTGGTGACACCAGGCCCTGAAGGGTCACAATGGTCTCCATGGTTCCATCAGGCCCCACAGAGCCATACTGGTCTCTGGGTTCCATGAAGCCCTGCTGTGTCACCATAGCCCCTTGGTTCCATGGGCTCCAGTGGTGCCACAATGATCCCCTTGGTTCCATGCGGTCCCCACAGTGTCCCAGTGATCTCCATGGGAAGGAAAGAACTCAGCCCCAGTGATGCAGGGGCAGTCACCAGAGGCCAAGTGTCATAGGGTGACAAGGAAGTGAGTGTTCTTGGAAAGTTATAGCCAAAGCAATCAGTGCTCACATTTAAATATTGACACCTGGTGTAACCACGGAAGACATGGACACACCTCTGAGAACACAGGGGGTTAAAAGCAGAGAACTCCCAGGGGAACACTCTTTTGTTCTGCTCAGTGAAGAGTTCAGACCCCCCTGCCCAGCCACATGCTGGGTGGGGGAGGGGAAGCCGTGCAGCCTAGGCTGAGGTAGGCTGGAACCCAGGACAGAGAAGGGGGTGAAGGGAGTGGAACCAGGCACGGCCCCTGCAGGAACGGAGGGGTGGAGAAGCACTGAGATGTCCTGGGCAGCCTCTCCAGAGAGAGTTCCCCCCTGAGAGAGAGAGAGCCTGTGCCGCCTTGAAATTTGATATCATGTCCTGGCAGCATGGCCAGCAGAGGAGAAAGAGAAGGGAGGCAGAAGGTGTCCAGCTGTGAGAGTCCTGAGCAGGCTGCTGTGAGATTTCAGTTGTCCTGAGGGCAGCAGAGCCCAAGACTTTAACCCTTCCTTAGACAAAGAAAACTTTGTGAAACACTAATCCTTCATCTGGAAGAGAAAAGAGAGCACCTTGGACCTGAGATGTCAGGAGAAGATGGGAAAGAATCCTAGGTGAGAAGAGATCATGGAATGGCCTTTGGCTGGACTTGTCTTCGTATAGCCATAGACTGAACCAATTTTCCTGTAACACAGAGACTGCATTTAGGGGAATGCAATGGCCTGAGCCATGAGAGTGACCTGCTGCAGTGATTGCCAGTGCAGGAGTGAGAGTGACCTGCTGCAGTGACACCATGTGCAGGAATGAGAGTGACCTGCTGCAGTGACACCATGTGCAGGAGTGAAGTGAACAGAGAAAGGTGAGCAGGGTGTGGTGGTGCCCTCTGGCTTCAGGGAAGAAGAAGATCTCTGTTCTCAAGTCCCTCGGCCTGAGGGGAGGTGAAAATGGGGGGTATGTTGTCCCAAAAAACTGTCATTCATCGGTACTTGGCAAAGCATCCTTAAAAGGAACCTTTAAGAAGTTTTGGTCCATGGACGGTGGTGAGAGCATGGAAGGACATGGTCACAATGGCAGATTTTCTCCAGGCAGTGCCATGTGTGACATGGAAACACAAGAGGTTTCAACCTGTGGAAGACTATGGTACAAGAGAGGCTCCTCTCTCCCTTGATGAACTAAGAATTGATTATCTGAGAGGTGGTAACTTGACTGAGAATCCAAGGTTTTGTCTCATTGTGCTTTGTTGGAAATTGGGTCGGGGGAGTAGGAATGTTTTGGAAGGTTTTAGTTTTGAATTTTGTTTCTTTTATTATAGTGTAGGTTAATAAAGTTTTTTTCCCCCTTTATTTCTAAGCTTGAGCCTCGTCTGCTCTGTTTCTGGTCACATATCACAGCAGCCATTTGAGAAAAATATATTTTCATGGGTGCACTGGCATTGCACCACTGCCAACCCATGACACTGAGAAAGGCCAGAAGGGCAGGGAAGACTCCAGGAATTGGTCACATTTTCTCCCGTCAAAACCATGACTCAGGGAGTAGGATTAAACCTGGAAAGGCTCAGGCACATTACTGACCTCCTGCTGCCTAAGGAAAGAAAGAGAAATGAAAATAATTTGTCCTTTTTTGGGTTCTCCAGCTCAAAAAAGACACTGAGTCAATCAAGAAGGTCAGGAAAGCTGGATATACAAGGATTTACAAGGGGAAGCTGGCAGTAGAAGATGTGCCCATACTCATGGTGAAGGAAAATCCTGTTCTTGGACGAAATTCCCTAAGGGAAGGATCCCTTGGAAGAAGATGGATCCCAACTCTTGGGGATACTAACATTTTGACTGGAAATTATGTGACCTGAACTGCTGGGTTCTATTTGCAACAGGTTTTTGGACTGGTTATTTCAAAAGAGGATATTCAATCTAAATTATTCTCAAGTTTTATGTAAAGGGTTCCATCTGAACTGGGTCACCAAAATCTTCCTCCAGAGCCAGTGGTTGTGGAATTTTGGGTATAAAATCCAGTGGCTTCACTGAATATTCCTCCATTGTTAGAACTTTAAATATTTACCTCCAACAGAAGAAGAAAAACACCAGTGTAGACACCAAATGTTAAAAAAAAATTAGTAATTCTCTTTTTTTCTGTTTTTCCAGTCTCCATACTTTCTCTCTACTATCCATCATTTTCCTAGGAATTTCTCAGCACCCTCTGTCTCCTTTTTCTATCCTACACGCCTTAAACTTTAAAGGCTTTAAACAGCAGCATTTAAAGTCTCCCTGTCCTGGTGTTAACATGTGTTTTGGGTTTGGGTTTCCCAGGACATGCACTCCTGAAGATTACAAATTACTTTGTGCTGTTCCTGCTGTCTTCTGGAATGATTTCACCCCAGACATAGTTGGAACAGTTCCTATAAAAAATATTTATTATCCATTTACCACTGTCCCTCTGCTCTTGACACGACTCTTTCTTCATCCTTATGGATGGAGAAAATGTGCTCTCTCTGAGGGGATAGAAGGGAATAAAAACTCTGCTCTGGAACTCCATCCAGACTGGCAAATGAGGAGGAAAAAATGCCTGAAATATGAAATATGTTTTTTATCTGTCTAATCTTAGCCAGACCTGGTATCTTCTCCCAACCAGTCCTTTCAGTCCATGAAGATAAAACAGAGAATATTGACCTAATCTTTTCTACTGTTGAATATGTTGATATTTTTATTTACCCTTAAAAGATAAAAATTAATTAAATTCTTCCTGTGGAGAAACTGAGGTACAGGAGAAGACTGGGATTCATCTGCATAATTTGGGGTGTCTGTAATTTATACATCTTAATTTAATTATCATCAATAAAGACAATCCAATCAACAAACTGAATAGAGTTTAGAGTGTGAATCACCTGACATAGTGCACGTCTGGTTTAGGGTGAAACAAATCACAGAATGAGTTGGGTTGGAAAAACCTTCAAGATCATTGTCTTGGTTAGGAAAGACAGGTGCCTGCTAAACGAGGCAGGAGCCTCCCCTGAAATGGAGAATGCAAACCCTCCCCACCCCTCTGAATTGCTATGAATTTTAAATTAAGGGGCTCTCAGGCAAAAAATATGGGAGCTGGAAATAACAGTTCTTTAATAGGGAAGGGAAAAAAAATAAAAGGATAAAATAAAACAATGCAATACACTAGAACAACACTGTCAGAGTCAGAACTCAACCTGACACCCTGTTGGTCAGGGTGTTGGTAGCAGTCCAGTTGGAAAAGGGCTGCAGTCCTCCTAGAGTGTCAGGTGGGGGATCCTTCTTGCAGCTCTTCTTGGGGATGGGCTCACATTGGCACCTCCAGTCCCCTGGAACCTCCCTGCTGAGCCAGGAGTGATGGTAAATGATGGAGAGCAGCTTGGGGAGCTCATCCACCAGCTCCCTCATTCCCCTAGGATGGAGCCCATCTGATCCCATACACCTGTGAGCATCTGAGTGGCTCAGCAGGTCACCAGCTGTTTCCTCCGGGATTACAGGGAGCTGTTCTGCTCCCTGTGCCAATCTACCAGCTCAGGACAACAGTTGTCCTGAGGAGAACCTGTCCTAGTATTGAAAACAGAGACAAACAAGATGTTAAGTAGCTAAGCCTTTTCCTTATCTTTAGTTACTATATTCCCCACTGCATCCAATAAAGAGTAGAGATTCTTATCTCATATTTTGCTAATAATTTATCTGTAGAAACATTTTCTATTATTTTTCCCAGTAGTTGTCAGGTTAAGCTCTAATTGAGGTTTCCCCTCTCGACTTTTCTTTCTGCATGACCTTAAAACATTCTTTAATACTTCCTAAGTTGCCTGACCTTCTGTCCAATATTGCTGCACCCTTTTCTTTCCCTTGAGTCCCCACAAAAGGTCCATGGGTAGCCAGGACAGTAATTTTTCCTCTCTAGCTTATCTTTGGCATACTGGGACAGGCTGCTCCTTCTCCCTTAAGATTAATTTCTTGAAGTGTGTCCATCCTTCCTTTGTTTCTAAGGGCTGTTTTCCTTAAAAAAAATCAGTACCTGATTCAGTACTCCCCAAATCTGCATCCTAAACAGGCCAAAGTCTGCCCTTCCTAATTCCGTTGTAGAAGTTTTGTTGCTGCCCCTCCTTCTTTCACACAACATGGAAAACTTGATTATTTCATGGTCACTCTGCCCCAGGCAGCCTCCGACCCCCACATCTGCCACCAGCCCTTCTCTGTTTGTGAACAGCAGGAGACAGAGCTTTCCTTGGCAGTGGGAGTGATACCAAAAATTTGGTAAACCAGAAAACTCCTTAACACCAATGCAGCATTAAGCAGCAGCATTCTTTATTCAGCTGGATGCGTGGGGGACAGCTCCTCACAAAGCTATGCAGGCTGAGCACAGGAAAGTTTCTGTTTCTATTCTGTATTTTGCACACATATTCATTGATTGTCCTGGACTAAACACACATATGGATAATCATTTCCCCAAAATCCTTAACATTATTCCCCTCCCCTTTACCCATGTGTTCTTCTGTCCTGGGGGGTCTCTCTGGTGGTCCCTGGTGGTCGTGGACCCCAATGTTCCAGTGGGCCTGGCTAAGCTGGCAGGACACTGAGACCGGTGAATTTCCAGTTCCCCTTCTCACACAATGGGCATTGTGGGGTTTCCATAGGCCTGGGGTTTTGGAAAGCAAGCTCCAGGTGTGAGCTCACCTGGTGCAGACAAATTATCATCTGGTAACATGAGGTCACAGAGTGGGCAATGACATCACAGAGTGGGTTATATGAGGTCATAGAGGGCTATGACATCATAGACTGCATCTGTGACATCACAGAGCTAGCAGTGACATCACAGGGCAGACGGTCTGAAATCATAAAGCAGATGGTGTCACAGAGTTGGTTTTGGCATTAGAGACCAGCTGTGTGACATTCGAGAATGGACTGGGACATCACAGAGCAGGCTGTGACATCACAGAAGGGCTGTGTGACATCCCAGCAGGGCTGTTTGAGGTCACTGGGTTGGTCACTCTGCCCCAGCCCCCCCTCACAGTTTCTCCATACAAGTCCAATGCTGTTCATGCCCAGCAAGGTCCCTGTACCCCGGGTATCCCCCTGGCCCACCTGGAGCCACAGCCTCCACCAAAGGATGTTCCACAGGATCCACCTCAGAGCCTGAATTGGGGACAAGGGGCCAGGGTTGTGTGACCAGGACACCAAGGACATGGATTATCCAGGTGACTGTAGCCTGGTTTGGGTTCCCCGGGGTAGGAAAGATGTCTGGCAGCTGGAGCAGGGTCTGGGAAGGGCCTCCAAGGTGGGGCTGGAGCCCTTGGGCTGTGAGCAAAGGCTGAGGGAGCTGAGCTTGTCCAGTCCAGAGCAGGGAAGGCTGAGGGGCTCCTCATCCCAGCCTGGCAGTGCCAGCGAGGAGGTGATGGAGAACACAGAGCCAGGCTCTTCATCGGGGGGCCTGGTGGGAGACAAAAGCCCATGGGTGGAAGGGGAAAGAGGGGAGATCAGCCAGGACAGGAGGAGATGAAATGAGTCAGGCTGGTTTCAGCATTTCCTCAACACCAAGAGCAGCCTGACCTCACTTCTCCATCCACCACTGACAGCTTTGCAAATCAGGAATTGTTGGAGCTCTTTTGCCCCCACTCCAGGATGAGCATCCTGATACAAGGACTAATTGTGTTTATATCAATCACAGAACCACATTTGTCTGAAATTAATTTTAGTATGCAAATCACTTGTGGATGGTGGACTCATCAGACACTGCTGGGACCTTGCATATAGCTCAGGGAAGATCATTGATTGTTAATAAATTGTGTCCTGTTCAACTGTGGTCTGTTTGTTAAACTGTGGTCTGTTGGCCATGAAGAGAAACTTTCTGTGCCTCTGAGTCCCACCAGTTCATGGCCTCCAAAGGACACAAACCTGATGAGTTGTGATTCCCACTCCAGGGGCTGCACTTGCACCTCCCTCCATAGCCAGAGCAGAGCTCCCTTGTCCCAGAAAGTCCCTGGCAAAGAAGGGATGAAGGAAAAAGGACAGGCTGTGGGGATCAGGGGCAAGGCAGAGCCAGGGAGAAGAATGACTTTTGCATTTGATGGAGCTGTGCCTTTCCTTGGCTCTGTTGGCTGGCAATAAATGAACATCCCTCTGTGTCTCAGGCAGCTCCTTCTGCAGGGAAAGCAGGTGGGAGTTGGAGCCAAGGAGCTGAAAGCTGCAGGTGCAACCTGGGCTGGAGGCAGCTCAGATTTGCACAAGGCTGCCCTGAGTGCCAGGGCTTGGATGGGGGAAATGGTGGGGTGGGGGTAGGGACAGAGTCTGATTGATTGT
The DNA here is from genome assembly GCF_963513975.1 of Fringilla coelebs. Taxonomy (NCBI): domain Eukaryota; kingdom Metazoa; phylum Chordata; class Aves; order Passeriformes; family Fringillidae; genus Fringilla; species Fringilla coelebs. The sequence continues at coordinate 727,407 of NW_028167212.1, read as the reverse complement.
CAGCCATGAAGGGTCTTGATTTTAAACTCTATTCCAACTGCATGAGGAGGTACTTGGATTCAGTGTCAATTGGAGATTGCACATATCAATGAATTAACAGGAAAACAAAACTAAACAGGACCTAAAAAAATCTCTTCTTGCAGTCTTTTAAAATATGAAGTATTCACTTTGAGTACACTACTGAGATCTACTTAGCTACAAATGATTTGGAAACTGAATTCAAATTATCCCCTGAGGCTGGGCTTGTTAAGGTGTTCTGAATGTTAATGAGCCCTGGGACACTGAATTCCTGCACTGAAGAGCTGAAGGCTGAACAAGCCTCTGGAGCAGTAAAATTCAGCAGCAGCCTCCAAGTTGCTGAGGATGTCAGCAGCCCCCACTGAGGCCATCCCTGCCCAGAGCCCGTGGGGGAATGGGCAGACAAGGAGAGCGTCCCTGGGGCTGGGCCAGCACAACTCAGAGACTCAGAGGCACCAGCGGCACCAGCTGGGAAATGGAGTGTGGAATGTGGCTGGGAAAGCCCTGCCTGGGCTGTGCCAAGCAGGACAGACAAGCCCTGACTCCCATCCCCCAAACAACTCTCTCAAGGAGACATTTAAAAGGAATTACAATTGTTTGTGTCCTCTGAGTTGGACTCACTGGAGAAATACTGACAAGAGATTCTCAGGAGCCCAAAACCACCAAACAGACTTTACCAGGAAATTTAGAAAATCAGAGAAACTTTGGCAAAAGGTTTATTTTGATATTGTATTGGTTTTGGTTTGTTAATTTAAGATTTTTCTAATCTTGAGATTTCTTAATTACTGGATCGATGAGTGTGGTGGATTTTAGTGTCGGTTAATTATTTATGTATTCATTTTGTTGTGAGATAGGATTAGGAGAAAGGCAAAGTAGGCTTAAAATTTTAAAGGGTATAAAGAAAATTTTATTAAAAGTAACTAAAAGAAAAAAGATAGTAAGCATTAAAATAAATTCTTTACAACACTTTTTCTTTAACATCTTTTTTTTTAAATGACATTTTTTTAAAATGACAATGTAAAGAAACAAAACTTAATATTTTTACAAGTGTTCTTACCAGAGGAAAAATATTTTTGGGGGTGTTCTTAATATTGTCATGGATAATAGTTGTCTGGGGAACTTTGTTATTTTGAAATTGTTTTTATTGCTACAAGCTTTTTTACAGCTTGTTGATGGGCCATGTTGACTTATGGGGTATTGTTTTAAAGATGAGTAATTTAAAGGTAAAAGTTTTATTATTTACTTTTAGAATTATTTTTATCTCTGGGAAAAGAAATCTTCTCTTGGGGGTACTGCATTACTTTTTTTTCCTGTTTAAACTTTTGATGAAAATACAGTTAATTTAACATTTTTTTATCCTATTATGGAGGTTTTTGTTTGATATTACTTTGAATATTTTAATTTTTTTATAATTTTATGTGTTATAAAGAAAAAGAGTGTTTCCTTTAAAGTCTGTAAAACGATTTTAGTTTTAAGATTAGGGTTTTTTTTTTCCTTTTTAATTAGGGTTTAATTTCTTCTCTACTGACTTTGATGGTTTGATGCTGGTTTTTTAAATGTTTGTGTTTTGTTTTTCTTTTACTCAAGGGAGGATTGAAGCATTGAAAGGGTTAATACCTGACCTGCCAGTAATTTGTGGTGGAAGTTTTGGTTGGGTTGTGTTAGGATTGGTTTTATGGTTGGTTTTGGCGGGTTTTTGTATTTAATTTTAGTTGTAGCATTATTTTGTGTGGGTTGTATGTTGCAGAAGTTTTTCATTTTAATTTTGTTGGGGGGAGGGGACTTGATGGTAAGATTATAATAGCTTTGGCTAGCTTTGTTCTGGTTGGGGTTTTGTAGCCTCTTTTCTTTTCCTGTTTGGGAGTTGTTGGGGTTTGGTTTGGTCAGAATGGGGCCAGTGGGGAGGGGAGGGACTGGAGAGGGGGGAAGGGGCTTGGCCCATGGCAGGGCTGCTTGATTTGGTTTGGTTTGGTTTGGTTTGGTTTGGTTTGGTTTGGTTTGGTTGAGATGGGGGCTGGCACCTGTTTCTTCTTTGTTGACTGGAAAAGAAAGAGGAGGTTCCTGGGTTTTTTCATCTTTAACATATGTGTTTCACAGAGGCACGTTCAGTATCCTAGTAATTTAACAGATTGTCAGTTACACAAAAAGTTCTGTATTACTTTTTAAAATTCTTCTCATGTCAAACCACAACAGACATTCAGTAAACAAAACACACTTCTCAAAGCATTGACTTGGCCCATTCAACCTCACAAACTCTAAGCCTGTTCAATTTAATGTTAATCAAAATTTACAAGAGCACGGAAACAGAAGAAGACACAGAAAGAGAGAAAGACAAAAAAGATACAGAGAAGCACACACACACAACTACCAGCTCCTGGATTCCAGCGGTGTTCAGATGGAAATTCCAAGAGGATGCAGGGTCAAGATGTGTGCTTGCCTCATGGTCAGCCTTAAATACCCCTTTGTCTTCCTGGGCCCTTCCCTCAGGTGGGGCTTGGGGTCATTTGCTCACTCAGGAGCTTGGCTGGGGGCTCCAGAGGTGGCTGTGGAGCATTGCTTGTGCTGTGCCAGGGACTGGCAGACACTGCTGGGCTGGGATAGAGGCTCTGGGGGGATTGGGGTTCCAGGACAAGGCAGTGCTGGGGTTCCAGGGCAGGGCAAGGCTGGACCTGCCCCTTCCTCCCCCACAAATGAAATGTTTTGAGCCAAAATTCTCTTCCAGTCTGTCACAACAGGCAATGTTGGAGGTGAAATCCCAATTCTGTCCATGGGTGTCTGGAGGAGAAGGACAGTTCCCTTCCATAGGAAGGAATGCACAGAGCTCCAGTGCTTCAGCAGCAGATGAGAAGAGACCCTCAACATGCCAAGGTCAGCCAGACCAGTCAGGTGGCTCCTGGGAGGCCAAACCAGCCAAATCTGGTCTGTGTTCCCTTGGTTTTATAGGGCTCCATAGTGTCACAATGGTGCCTTGGATCCACAGGGCCCTGCAGTGTCATAATGGGGACTTGATTCCATGGGCTCCAGCAGTGTCACAATGGCCCCTTGATTACAAGAAGACCTGCAGTGTCACACTGGCCCCTAGGTTCGATGGGGTCCCACAGCGTCACAGTGGCCCCCTGGTGTCACACTGGCCCCACAGTGTCACAAGGGTCCCAAGGATTCCATGAGGCCTTGTAGTGTCACAATGGTCTCCGTGGTTCCCCAGGCCCCACAATATCACGTGACTCTTTTGTTCCATTTGCCCTGCAATGTCACAATGGACCTTTGGACCCTGGGGGTTTGCTGTGTCACAATGGTCTCCTTTGGCTTCCCAGTGTCACAATGGGCCATTGATGACAGGAGGCCACTCTTTGTTGCCCTGGAGATTTGGTTCCATGCAGCTCTGCAGTATCACAATGGTCTCCTTTGGTTGCCCACTGTCACAATGGATCACTGATGACATGAGGCCCTGCAGTGTCACAATGGACCTTTGGTTCCATGCAGCTCTGCAGTGTCCCAAAGGCCTCTTGGTTTCATGAAGCCCCACAATATCACAGTGGTCCTCTTGGTTCTATGGGCACCCCCAGGGTCACAATTGTCCCACTGGTTCCATGAGTCCCCTCAGTGTCACATTGGTCTCCTTATTTCCATGGTGCCTCACAGTGTCACAATGGCCCCTTAGTTCCATGAGGCTGTGAAGTGACTTAATGGTGTCTCCATGGTTCCATGAGGCCTTGCAATGACACAATGGATCTTTGGCTCTATTGAGTCTTGCAGTATCACAATGGCCCCTTTGTTCCACTGTAGCAGGCACCGGCACTGCTAAAGCTCTGTGCGGGGCTGTGGCCTAGAGAGAGGAAATACTAAGTCATGGTGAAAAAGCTAGAAGCCCCTGTCTTCTGCTTGTCGGACCCTAGCTTATCTATCTGTGACCCCATAGGTTACTTATCCTTAACCCCTGCTTTTGGACAATTTCTGATCCCTTCTAGCCCTATATAAGAGGCTGCTTTAGCCCATTCTGGTCAGAAGAGCCATAGCTGGAACCCTTCACAGACCCCCTTAATAAAACCATCGCTGTGGAACACCAGGATGAGTCTTATCCTCTCTTGAGTCTGCTAACTGGTTAGCCTGGGCGCCTTAGCAAGCAAAGAGCTGAAATCAAAAAAGACCTGATAAATCACAAAGAGCTGATATCCTTTAGGCTTGCTAAGGTTGCATGCAGCTAAGAGCTGCTTGGGTACTCGGACAGCATGTCCCCAAAAGACTGAGCTATCAGGCCTCGTGCTGCCTGCTTCAGGGCAAACTAGCCCAGCAGGAAGCCATAATATTCCATGGCACCCCAAATTTCCAAGAGGCCCCTTGGTGTCACAATGGACCCTTAGTTTGATGGGGCCTCTCAGCGTAACGATGATCCCTACATGCCATGGAGCCACACAGCATCAGTACAATCCCCTTGGTTCCATGAGCCCAGCAATGTCACAGTGGTCTCCATGATTCCATGAGGCCCCACAGTGTCACAAGGGTCCCTTGGTCTCACAGGACCCCACAGTGTCACAAGGCTCCCTTGGTTCCATGGCCCTGTGCTGCTGCAGTCCCCCCTCCCCTTCTAAGGCTGCCCTGCCAGCTGAGAAATGCTCCTTGGGCCTCAGCCTTGGCCAACAGCCCCTGGGCTCAGCTCCTCTGCAGCTCACCACAAACACTGTCTGCTCCAGGCACTGCTGCTGCCCAAACAGCTCCTGGTTTCTTTAGGAGCAGCCCTGGGAACTGGTTTTGTTCCCTCAGTGGCACAACAACCCTGTTCTCACACTGCCAAAGAAAGCTGCTGATGCCAAGCGTGGCCAGGATGAACCATTGCTGGGACTGAAGCCCCTCTTGTGGGGCCCTGCAAACAGCGCTCCAAAAGGAGCCCTTGGAGCTCTCCTGGGCCAGTGACTCCCTCTGAGTGGGGCCTCTCCCAGCTGGGAACTCTCCCGTTTGCTGCACTCAGGGATCCCAAACAACCACAGAGCCTGGGCCGATCCCCCCACTCCTCCAGGCTCGGCCCTTCACCTGCTGGGGAGATGCCAAAGCATCAGCAGTGAGCATTCCCTGCCCTCAGGGGAATTTCTCACAGGTGCCTTGCATTGACTCTGTGTGCACACAGGAGTGCCTGTGCTGGGGGGTTTGAGTGCCTTGGATAGCTGAGTCAGTCAGGCCTGTAGGTGAGGTTAAATCACAAGGTCTAAGTGAAGTTAAATGCTGCTAAGGGCTGTTCTTTTGCTAAGTTGTTTAATGTATGTTATAAGAGGAGTTAAATACTGTTAAATGTTATTCCTCTGTTTAATTGCAAAGTCATAGATTTAAGTTAAGTTAAATACTGTTACTCGCTGTTCTTTTGCAAAATTGTGAAGTTTCAGGTACCAGTCAAGGTTAAGTCCTATTAAGTTTGAGCTCTGTTAACCTTTTGGGCTGTGTTCCTTTTATCCTTGCCCTCACTGTTCTTCTGTAAAACACACACACAGAGGGACAGTTCTTAGTTCATTTCTGGTTTGATTGCCTGGATTTTGCGTGGTTTTGTTTTTGCTTTGTTTCCTTGGTGTGCCTGAAGTGTCCAGCCAGGAGCAGAGTGACTCTTGCCACAAAACTTTGTGCTGCTGTCCCTTAATATTAAATCTGGTTTTTGCTGATCCCTTGCCAGGGATTTCTCAGCGCTCTCAAGCCCTTGTTCGTAACAGGGTGAAGGAGCCCTGGCCCAGGCTCTGGCCTGGAGGGACACGGGGACGTTGCCAGGGGGTCCCTGTCCCCCTGTCCCACCCCCAGGGCCCTGGCCCCCCATCCCTGTGTCAGGCTCTGGGGTCGATCTTGTAGAGCATCCTCTGGGGGAGGCTGCGGCACCGGGGGCGGGGGGATCCGGGGGGACAGGGGACCCCGCTGTGCACGAGCAGGGTTGGACTGCTCTGGGGGGAACTGTGAGGGGGGACAGGGCAGAGTGACCTCTCCAGCGACCTCACACAGCCCCTGGGATGTCACACAGCCACTGTGATGTCACACTGACCCTGTGATGTCACACTACCCCAATGATGTCACACAGCCATCTCTGTGACCTCACACAGCCCCATATGATATCACATTGCCCCTGTGATGTCACAGAGCCTCCTGTGATGTCACAGCCCACTGCGAGACCTCACACAGCACCCTTGTGATGTCACAGAGCCAACTCTGGGATTTCACCCTGGAATGTCAGTCATGCAGCTGCAATGTGATATCACAGAAGACTCTGTGATGTCACAAAGTCACCATGTGATATCACATGTTCTGTGATGTCACAGCCTGCTGTTTGATGTTACTCAGCACCCACTGATGTCACAATCCACCCTCTAATTTCACAGGGCCACCTTCTATGGTGGCAGGACCTGCTCTCTAGCCTCACACCCCCCTCAGTGATGTCAGAGGCAGCTGTGTGATGTCACAACCCCCTCCTTTATGTCACAAAAACCCTCTCTGTGATGTCATACTGCCACTCTGTAATGGCACAGCACATAGTTTGACATAACAGCCTGTTCTGTGATGTCACAGAATCTCCTTTGTGATGCTGCAGCTGCTTAGTATCCCCACACAACAAACTCTGTGAAGTCATAACCAAACCAGTGACCTCACACTGCCCACTCTGTGCTGTCACACAGCCCCTTGCTGACATCACAGCTGCTCTATGCCTCCATGACACAGCCACACAGGTGCTGCTGTGACACAGCCCCCTCTAGGACATCCCACAGCCCCTGCCAGTGCTGAGCCCCTGTGAGCTCTGTCTGTGCCCTGCTGATGTCCCTGAGGTGCCCTGGCAGTGCCCCAGCCCTGCTGGGCTGTGCACAGGAGCTGCTCCTGGCCAGAGCTGTCTCTCTGCAGCGCTGCCCTTGCCAGGAGCTGCCTCTGGGCCAGGAGCCCGGCCCAGCTCAGCAGCACAGACACAGCACAAGGACTGTAATGACCCTCTGGGGCTTTGGTGCTCTTTGCATCAGACTCAGTCCTTCAAAGTGTGCTCAAAGCTCCTGGACAAGGCGGACAGTTCTTTCCTACAGGAAGGAAACCACAGAACCCGAGGGTTTAAAGGCAGATGAGAGGCAGTCACCAGAGGCCAAGGCAAGCCAGATCTGTCTGTCCTTGCAGCTTTTGTCTGAAAGCAACCTTTGGATATATGGGGCGTTTTGGGGGTGGAATTCCATTTCAGCCATGTGTTCCTGGACTGCAATGACAGTTCTCCATAGGAAGAAAAGGGCAGAGCCCCAGTGTTTCAAAGGCTGATTAGAGGCAGCCCCAAGGAGGTCAAGGCCAGCCAGACCTGTTTTCAGGGAAGAATCCTTGGATAGACAGAACTTGGGAGGCCAAACCCCACTTTTGTCTCTGGGCATCTGGACAGGAAGGACAGTTCTTTTCCATAGGAAGGAAAGTGCAGAACCCCAGTGTTTTGAAGGCAGATGAGAGCTGGCCCTGAGGAATCCAAGGGAACCTGGACAATCCTGGCAGCTTTTGTCTGCTAGGTATCCTTGGATATAAGGAATTTTGGAGGCTGATTCTCAATTTTGGCCATGGATGCCTGGACTTGAAACATGATTTTTTTCCATGGGAAGAAAAGCACAGCCCACACTGTTTTGAGAGCAGATGAGAGGTGGCCCCCAAGAGGCCAAGGCCAGCCAGAGCTGTCTGTCCTGGCAGGTTTCATATGGGAATAATCCTTGGATATAATCAAATTTGGAGGAGGAATCCCAATTTCTGCCATGAACCCCTGGAGGAGGAAGACAGTTCTTTCCCACAGGAAGAAATGCACAGGACTCCAGGGTTTCAAGGGGTGATGAGAAGTGACCCTCAACATGCCAAGGTCAGCTGGACCAGTCAGGCAGCTCCCAGGAGGCCCAGCCCGCCAGACTTGTTCCATGTTCTTGGATCCTTGGGACCCTGCAGCATCACAATATCCCCTTGGTTCCATGAGTCCCTGCAGGATCACAACAGATCTTTGTTTCCATGAGGCCCAGTGATGTAACAATGGTCTCCTTGGCTCCACAGTAGCACAATGGCCCCTTGCTTCCATGAGACCTTGCAGTATCAAAAGGGTTTCCTTGTTTCCATGGGACAGCACAATGCCACAATGGCCCATTTGTTCCATGAGGTCAGAGTTTCAAAATAGCTCCTTGGTTTGATTGGGTTCCCCAGGATCATAAGGGTCCCTTGGTTCCACAAGGCCTGGATGTTTTACACTAGTCCTTTACTTCCATGAGACCTCTCAGTGTCTGTTCCAGATTGCAAGGCAAGATGTATTCTATTGCCATCTGTATGGCAGTTGTCTGGTGTCAAGTGGGCAATGCTCCTTATCTCTCTTCCTGCGTGATCATAATCAATGTCCCTCAGCAGGGAACATCTGCTGATAAGGGGCTATTGAATGTCACCACATGACTGATAAGAACTATAGCATCCCATTGTGAGATGCTCCGCCCAGAGGGAGGAGCCAAGCAGTGCCATGCAGATATAACCTTCAAGATTTCTGACACCAACTCAGCTTTTGCTCCACTGGACTCCCCAGAGGAACAGCTGCTGCTGCTACTTCCACAGATCTGCTGAGGAAGAAGACACCCCTTTCCCACAGGACTCCCCTGCTCCAACAGAACCACACCTGACACTCCAGGAGGACTGCAGCCCCTTTTCTAACTTGACTGCTACCAATACCCTGACCAACAGTATGTCAGGTTGAGTTCTGACTCTGACAGTGTTGTTCTAGTGTATTGCATTGTTTTATTTTATCCTTTTATTTTTTTTCCTCCCCTATTAAAGAACTGTTATTTCCTGCTCACATATTTTTTGCCTGAGAGCCCCTTAATTTAAAATTCATAGCAATTTGGACGGGTGGGAAGGGTTTGCATTCTCCATTTCAGAGGAGGCTCTTGTCTCCTTTAGCAGGCACCCGTCTTTCCAAACCAACACAAGCTCCTGCAGCCCAGGGCAGAGAATGAGGGGAGAAGGGACCCCGGGAGCCCAAACAGCCCTGGCATCCCAAAATGGGGAGAGCAAAGAGGGGGGAGCTTTTGGGATTGCTGGGACTGCCAGCAGCCTAGAGAGCGCAGGCACCAAAGAGAAGGGGGATTCCCAATCCAAGGGTGACCCCCAGCAGCTGGGACAGAGGGAAACCCCCCAAAAAACAGACGGAGGGACCAGGGATGGGGAACTCCTGGGAGGCTTTTTCAGGGCAGAATCTTGGTGTTTGGGAGGTTTTTCTGGAGCCCAGATGGCCAGTGACTTGTAGAGATGGAGTCGGGCAGAGAGACCTTCAAAGTCAGCATGCTCATCCCTTGTTTTCTCCAAACCAGGTTTTCCCATTCCCAACCCCTGGGAGGCTGTGAGGAAGAGGAAGATGCCCCAGGACACTGAGACAGGTGAGGAAGAAATCAGTGCCCCGTTCCCCCCTGTGCTGCTCCGTTTCCCAGCCCAGCACAGCCCCCATCTGCAGGACAGCCCTGGGGGGATCTCCTTCCCCTTGCCTGTGGCACAGAGGCAAATCCCATCCTGTCCTTGTCCTTCCTCCCCCAGAGCAGGAGCTGAGCATGGAGAGCAGGGAGGACAAATCCCCACAGCAGAACCTGGTGGAAGAGGCCGTTTTGAGCAGCTCCACAACGCAGGAACCCAACAGGGAGGAAAAGCCCCGGAGATCCCGCATGAGGAGGGGCTGCAAACGCAGATCACGGGGATCTGAGGGGGAAAGACCCAGCCTGGGCCGGGAAGGCGGCCGGAGATCGAGCCAGAGCTCGGAGCTGGTGCTCCATGAGCAGCTCCCTGATGGGGAGAAGCCCCACACATGCGTGGAGTGTGGGAAGAGCTTCAGGTGGAGCTCCCAGCTGATTGTGCACCAGAGGACCCACACTGGGGATCGGCCCTACGAGTGTGATCAGTGCAGGAAGAGGTTTCCGAGCAGCTCCAGTCTCCTGCAGCACCAGCGCATGCACACAGACGAGAGGCCCTTCCACTGCCCCGACTGCGGGCAGGGCTTCAGGCAGAAGTCCCATCTTGTCAGGCACCGGCGCATTCACACTGGGGAGAGGCCCCACGAGTGTGGGGAGTGTGGGATGAGCTTCAGCCGGAGCTCCCACCTGATCAGGCACCAAAGGACCCACACTGGGGAACGGCCCCACGAGTGTGGGGAGTGTGGGAAGAGCTTCAGCCTCAGCTCCACCCTGATCGAGCACCAAAGGACCCACACTGGGGAACGGCCCCACAAGTGTGGAGAATGTGGGAAGAGCTTCAGGAAGCGTTCCAACCTGATCTGCCACCAAAGGATCCACACTGGGGAGAGGCCCTACGAGTGTGATAAATGCAGGAAGAGGTTTCAGACCCGCTCAGATCTCTTCAAGCACTATCGCATTCACACAGAGGAGAGGCCCTTCCAATGCCCCAACTGTGGGAAGGGATTCAGGGAGGACTCCAGCCTCGTCAGGCACCGGCGCATCCACACTGGGGAGAGGCCCTACCAGTGTGACGAGTGTGGGAAGAGCTTCTCCTGCAGCTCTCACTTGACCCGACACCAACGGAGGCACCGGTGAGGGAAGCGCTGCGAGTGCCCTGAGTGTGGGAAGAGCTTCGTGCGCTGCTCCAGCTCCATCCCCCACTGAAGGAGCCACTTTGGCCACAGCCCTGGTGCCCCACATTCCCTGTGATCCATGTTGGGAACACACCTGGCTGCTTCTCCTTTTGGTTTGGCCTTAATTTTCTTGTGCCTCCTCTTCATCCCTTAAAATCTGCCAAAACAGGGTTAAATGAAGGAATTTGATCCAAAATGTCTAATGTCCCACCATTTCACCGGTGTTTGAGGGGGAATTTAGGATTTGGGAACACATTCTGTGTGGACTGTCCCTGTTGCTAAGAGGCAGGAATTTGATCTCACCCTTCTTGCGTTTCTAAGAACTCCTCCCCTGACCCAAACCCCAACCCCACCCCTGGGATACCCTATAAAAACCCCACGGCCCTGCCTTTGCCCTGTCTTTTGGGGGTCAGAAATGGATTCTGGAGCTTTCTGACACCAAGCACTGTCTCATTTGTCCCTGGCACCAGCAGCTGCCGCCTCCCTGGACGCCATAAAGTCAGCTGCAGCAATTCTGGAGGATTTGTGGGTTCTGGGAGGATTTTGGGCCATCCATTCGATCTCTTTGCACTCCAAAAGCCAAGAGGGATGGATGTGTCACCTCAAAACCACTCAAATCCCACTGTAGACAACTGAATTTTTGCCCATCAAGGTGCCATAGCAGCTCAAATTGCTTGTTCCATCCTCAAAAATTCTCAATCCCAGGCCAAACTCACTCCATTCCACAGCTGCCGGTGAGAAGGGGTTGGGAAGGGATTGGGAGAAGTGGGATCCCAATTTGGAGCAGTGGGATGGGGATTGTGTGGGGCTGGCTGGGTGGGATGTATTTGATAGCACATAAAACTTTGAGAGTTACTGATTTCTGTCCTGTTCATTTTCAGTCAGTTCTGTTTGCAGAGTGCTGCCTTCTCATCTGAATGAATTCCTTAAAAATCCCATTTTTTGAATAATCTAACCCAAACAATCCAAAAACCACAATCCAAATAAGACCACTAACCCACAGTTAAATTAAAATAATTTTAATATTTTTCGAGTACCTAAGGATATTATTAAAGTTTAATTGTTTGGATAAAATGTATGAGAAATTAAAGTGGTGTTTGGCTTTGTGTTTAGTATATCCCCCTCCTTCCTGCTCTCCTGCCCCTTCCCCATCGTTCCCCCAATCCCCAATCCCCTCCCCTGTGCTTGGTTTGGGGGTTCCCAGCCCCTCCTGCTCCCTTTGGGGGTCCCGACCCCCCTTTGGTTGAATTTGGGGACCCCGCCCCCTTCTCACCGCACCCCCCGCTCCACCCGCGGCCGGGGGGGCTCCCAGCACCCCCAGTGCCACCAGTGCGGCCCCAGCTGCCCCCGCACGCCCCATCCCCTTCCCCAGGGTCACCTCCCCCCTCCCAAAATTCTGCTCCTGCACACTGATGAGTCATCAGCGACAAACGCTCTGATTGGCTGGAAATGGCCCCACGCAGTCTCTGATTGGCTAGTGCTGTGAGAGGGACTGGGTTCTCCCCACCAACTGATGAGTCAGAGCAGAGCCAGGCGCTGATTCGCTGAAAATTGCCCGGCAGGGCCAGAGCACCAAGGCAATTGGATCGTCATCAGCGCGACACGCTCTGATTGGCTAGGATCTTTTTTGGGGTGGGGACGGGAGAAACTGGGGTCCCCCAGGAGCCCCTCGGGTTTGGGGCTTTCAATCCCCCCTCGGCCCTCGGGGTAGCCCTGGGGCCACCCGAACACCCCCAAAATGGGGAGGGTCCTCAGGGCCCTTTGGAACCCCCAGGAAAGGGCGGGAAGCGGCAGAAGCCACCCCAAGAAGGGATTGAAGGGTCCGGCCTGGGAATGGGGGAGGCTCTGGGGATGGCTCCAATCCGGACTGGGGTGGGCTGGGATTTAGGGACGGTCCGATCAGCGGCTGGGGAGGGGCTGGGACTGGGGATGGGTCCAGGATTATGGGGATGGGTCCGAGATTGTGGGGATGGGTCCATTGCAGGACTGGGGCAGGGTCTCTCCCTGCGATTGGGTCCGGGACTGCATCAGGGTCTCTCCTTGATCCCATTCCCGATCCCGTTCCCAATCCCAATCCCAATCCCATTCCTATTCCTGTTTTCAATCCTGATCCCGCCACTGTTTCCAGGGAACGGCTCCGATCCCAAGCCTGACCCCAAATCCTGGGGTCAACTCCCCCTGATTCCAAATCCTTGGGGTTGAAACACTGGTGGAGGGAGGGGGGGTGGGAGGTTGAAACACCCCCAAACCCAAACTCTGGGATCTCCACCTCCCCTCCCACCTGCCCCAAACCCTCAAACTCCAAATTGTTTCATCAAACCCCACAAATCCCAGATCCTGGGATGTCAAACACTCCCCAATTTCAAAAAATGTGCATTAAATCCCCCTGACCCCAAATCCTGGAGTTTGAAATATTTGGTGTGCTTAACACCCCCAATTCCTGAAGTCTGGGGTCAAACACCCCCAAATCCCAAATCCTAAGGTGTCAAACACCCCCAGACCCCAAAGTTTGGGGTTCAAACCCCCAATCCCCAACTCCTGGGGTTTGAAATGTCTGGGGTGCCCAACCCTCCTCATCCCCAAAGTTTGTGGTCAAAGGCCCTCCGATCCCAAACTCTGTGGTGTCATATCCCCAAGATCCCCCAACTTTTGGGTTAAACCCCCCCAAATCTTGGGATCAATCCCCCTAAATCCCAGACTTTGGGGTCAAAATGCCCTGACTGCAAATCCTGGGGTTTGAAACCTCTGGGGTCTCCAGCTGCCCTGTTCCTAAAGTTTGGGGGTCAAAAACCCCCAAACCTGGAGGGGTGAAACCCCCCCAAACCCCAAATCTTAGGGTCAAACCCCACCAGTCCCCAATGTTTGGGATCGAAACCCCCACCAATCCCCCACCCCCCTACAACCTACTCCAGGCCTGGGGGGCACAGTGCGGTTTGTTTGGGGTTATTTGGGGATATTTGGGGTTTATTTGAGGCAGCTCCAGGTGCAAGGTATGCACAGAGACCCTGGGTACAGTGCTGGGAAAAAAAGGGGGATTGGTGTGGGAATTGGGGGATTCAGGATGGGGAAAGTTTGAGTTTTTGGGAATTTGGGGTATTTCAGGCCCTTTTTGGGGGGGTTTTGGGGGTGTTTTGGAGGGGTTTGGGGTGTTGTAGGTCCCTTTTTGGTGAAGGAGATCTTCCTGGCGCTGCTCTGGGTGATCCTGGAGCCCTGCAGGGCCTTGCAGGCGGCGCCCACCTGCACCTCGGTGTCCAACCGCACCCAGGTGATGTCGCGGTGCCCGGCACCAGGGCAGTTCCTGGAACCCCAAGAACCTGGGATGGGAACAGGGCCAGGAGAGACCCAGACACCCGGGAACGTTCACCAAACACCCGGGAATGTTCCCCAGACACGTGGGAATGTTCCCCAGACACCCGGGAATGTTCCCCAGACACCCGGGAATGTTCCCCCCCAAATTCTGAAATGTTTCCTGTTGAGTAACAGTTCCCCAAAAAAAGTCCAGAAATGCTCTCCAAAAGAAATCCTGAAACATTCCTCCAAAAATCCAGAAATGTTCCCCCCAAAAATTCAGAAATATTTCCCAAAGACATCCAGAAATGTTACTGCAAAAAATCCTGTAACTTTCCCAAAAAATGAGGAACATTCCCCAAAAAATCTAGAAATATTCCTCCTCAAAAAATCTAAAACCAACCCTGTTCCCCATCTAGAAACATTCCCCAAAACTATAGAAATGTTCCCAAAAATCAAGAAATTCACCCTCCCCACAAAAAAAAGCATGAAACATTGCTCCAAAAATCCCAACATTCCCCCTCAAAAAAAAAACAAACCAGAATTCCGCAAAAGAATCCTGAACTCTCCACCCCAATTCAGAAATTCCCCCCTAGAAAATCCTGAAATTCATCCTCCCAAAAAATCCAGAAATTTCCCAGCAAAAATCAAGAAATTCCCCCTAAAACCCCAGAAATTCACCCTCAAAACTCCAGACATTCCCCCCAAAATCCCGATACTTTGCCCAAACAATCCAGCCCCAGGCCCCCCTCACCCTCTCACCCCCCAAAGCCCCACAATTCCCCAGTGCCCAAAAGCCGCCCGGAATCTCCGGAATCCCCAGAATGCCAGGATTGCCCCAGATCTCCCTAGGGGCAGAGCATGGAGAGCATCAGCTCCTGGGGCTCCTCAGGAGCTGGGGCAGGAACAGGATGTGCTTCGGGGCTTTGCCCACAGCTGGGCAAACGGGAGAAAAACCCCAACATCAGCAACAGATCTGCCCCAAATCTGCCCCAAGCAGGCCCCAAAACTTCCCAAATTCACTCTGGATACACACCAAACCATCTGCCCAAAATCCCACCAAAATCCTCCATGCTGTGACCCAGTGCTGTCTCATCATTTTTAAGGATTTCTCACAGTTCCAAAAAATGATATCTCAGCTCTGGGGGAAGCCTCCTCTAACCTGATGGTGTTGTGCCATCTCCTCAAGGAATCAGCTGCAGTCCCAATTATTATTACAGAACCACTCCAACAGTTTGCTGGGTTTAAAGCATCTCTGTGCTGAGGGAATTTTGGAGGAGACAGCTGTTGGATGGTTCATTAGTCTGTCACCCCCAGACCTTCACTCCTAAGTGCCATTCTCAAGAGCCTTGTTTTAAATTCCATTTAGGAAATTCTCTCCCACTTAGAGCCTGGGTGGTGGCCAGGCCTCAGCTCTGCCTGGACTGGAATTTGCCAACAGACCCAGATGTTTTCTGCATCAAAACTAGATTTTGATTGCTTTGACTGGGCAATCTGACCCTCTAGACATGACAGTTGGACTATTTTAAAAGGGAGCTTGGGAATTATTATCTGGAAATAATTATCCAAGTCCCCCCTGAATGGAGATTTGTCAGCTGTGTGCAGACTCTGGGATGATGGTACATTATTTCAGAGATTGCTATTTACCTAATTTCACCTATGTTGTTAGTTTTGTCTGCTATTTGAAATATTCCTGATTGTTGTATCCAAATTATTCCTAATTGCTGTAAGGTTCTTGTCCACTGCATGTATTATTTTACTATGATGTTGCTTCATACTCATAACAAAAGACATGCATCTCATTCTTAAAAAACAAAACAGAGGAGGAATGAATGCCTTAAGAACGTTCAAAAAATGCAAAATGTACAGGAGAAATTTGGATGACTAATCATTCTGAATGATGCAATATTTACATGAGAAATTTGGAAAAAAAGATCATCACCTCTAAATCCCAACTGAGTGTACCACAGTGAAGCCCAATTGATTCTTTACCTTCAGGAGAAGATGTGCCTGTGTTTTATCATCAGCAGCTCAAAGCAGTCACCTGTTCATTCCATCAGACACTGATCAGCTCTGAAAAAATGAGGCCCAGTGGAAAGAGAAATAACCTCATCACCTTGCAGCCTCTGTGGCCAGAGCAGGAGCAGGAGGAGGACTGCCAAGACATGGCTGTGTCTGGAAAGTGACAGAGGCCATTTGCCAACAAAAGCCTCAGGGCATCCTCATGGTACAGTGCTCCTACTGCCCTTCCTCAGTTATTCCCTGTTCCAGCTCCCAGGAGGACATTCAGGGATGGCAAAGATCAACATTTCCAGCTAATAGACTTTCTTACTTCTCAACTGATTGGAAACAATGGTCATTTCTTTCCATTTCCCCAAGAGACACTGGACATTGTTCTTTTGTTTTCTCATGCTGCAGAACCCTGTGTCAATGACTTGATGGAATTTGGTAAGTTTTGTTGATTGTAATTGACCTTTTATCTATCTTATCCCATATCTAATAGATAACCAGTGAGAACCTTGGTGAGATAATACCCTCACAAGAGTGAGCAGTTTCAACATCAGAACATAGGAGCCTTTTTTAAATGAACAAAAAGGGGAGGATGCCATAGACAGGTAGAACAATGATAAAAGAAAGGCCTTATGAAATCAGGCCTTGCTCTGCTCTATTAATAGCTGGCCTGTCATCTCCTCTGAGTGCAGCTGAGCAGCTACAAGTTCCCATGTGAAGCCATTTTGAGAGTGAGACTTTGTGAACAATCTACTCTGAGGGTGAGAAACAAATACACCTGCAACAACAAGGGATTTGTCCCATGAGAATCAGTGAAGAGAACAGGTAAATGATACAATAGAGATTTGATGCACTAGTAAAATCTATTTTATTAACCAATAATAGAATAACTGCTAAGAAATCTATTAACTAACTAAAGTTGCACACGAGGTCTATCAAACTGTGTAAAATTAGTTGTGTGACTAAAGAATAAAGAGTTCTTCTCCAGCTCAGCTGGGTCCTCTAGGATTTGAGTTCCTCCCTTCTTTGGGGCTTTGGTTGCCCCCTTCTTCGGGGCTTTGAGTTCCTTCTTTTCTGGTGCTTTGGCTTCCTTCCCTGGGAATTTGGTTTCCTTCCTCTCTGGAAATATGGTTTCCTTCTTTTCTGGAGATCTATTTTTCTTTTCTGGGAGTTTGTTTTCCTTCTTTTCTGGGGCTTTGGTTTCCTTTTTCTCTGGGGCCTTGGTTTCCTTTTTCTCTGGGGCCTTGGTTTCCTTTTTCTCTGATGCTTTGGTTTCTTTCTTCTCTGGGGCCTTGGTTTCTTTTTTTTCTGGGGCTTTCCTTTCCTTCTTCTCTGGGGCTTTGGTTTCCTTTTTTGGGATTTTGGTTTCCTTCTTCTCTGGGGCCTTGGCTTCCTTCTTCTCTGGTGGTTTGCTTTTCCTTTTCTCTGGTTTTGGAGGTTGCTTCCCCACAGAGACACCCTTCTCTTCCTTCTTCTGCCTCTCTTGCTCCTCTGAGGCTTTTGCCTCCTCCTCAAGCTTTTGAGCTGGCTGCTTCAGCTCCCTTCTGCAGACAAAATAGAAAACATGGCTGAGAGTCCCCAGCAGAAACTTGGGCTCACCAGTCCTGGCTGGCCCTGCACTTCATCCCTCGACCCTGAGGCCATTTCTGTGAATTCTCCTCAGCCCACAGAGGTTGGGAACATCCCCAGTGAGGGCATTGCTGGAAGGGGACCTCCAGGACCAGCCAAACCTGAGCTTTGCCATCATAAGCTCTTGGCTGTGCAAGCTCCCTCTCAAGGCACAGCCAGAGCCCTCCAGCCCAGTGCCAAAGGCTGATCCACCAGCTCTCTGTGCTGATGCTGAAAACACCCTTTGTCTCTTGGCTTCCCAGGTGAGAGCAGAGCACAGATTGCCAACATCTGCTCATCTCTCCTACAATTCTTACTCAGCTCCTTCAGCCCCCTTCTCCCTGGGCATGGCTGAAGCATGATTTTAAAGAGTTAAGATTTCAGCTGAGGGTTAGAAGCAATTCACATGGATCAGGATGTAAGGTAGACAGGCAGACCATAGGTTAATGATTATGAGATGCTGAAGCTGGAGCTGATTGTTCTATTGTTTACCATTAGGAGCTTCTTTCTAGAAGGAAGTGGAGGAAGTGAACTGGTATAAGAACAAATTGAAACCTGGAGAACAATGGTTAGCACCTGGGCTTGATGTCAATCAAGCACTAAGCAGGGGACCTTGCATCCTGCCAGAGGGTCACAGAGACCTGATGAAGACATTCCTGACTTCATCCCTTAAGACCACGGACCCAATTTGAGACCATTGACCCAATTCAAGGGAAGAATTACACAGGTGTGAAGGACCAATGACCTCATTGAATACAGAGCAGGGATGGGAGGTGCTGGGGCTGTGCAGATGTATTGTATCTAAGATCCTGGGAAATAAAGAGAGGGCACAGAACCTTGGGCAGCGCGGTCACGCCTGTTAGGGACGGCTCTGGTGCCGCCCTCCGGTGTTAATAAACACACCACTGTCTAACTTTAATTAGTTAGAGAGTCTCTGTCCGTCATCTTCAGGTTTAACAATTCACAGCCTGCTCCTTAATGAGAACAATCCTGTCAGTCAGAAAGCAAAGGCTGCAGGAACTCCTCTCCTGCCAGACAGGCTCTTGGCAGCCAGATTTCCTGCTGGAGCCCAGCTGGGACCAAGCAAACCAGGGCTGGCTGCCATGGAAACCATTTGAAGCAGCCTCGTCCCTCTCCTCCCTGTGAAACCAACTCCAGCCTGGCCTGGACAAGTCCTGATGCACAGGCTTGCTTTAAGCAGCCTCCACTCCCAGCTCCACACTTTGCCTGTGTGTCCTGAGCTGGGCTGCCCTGCTGGAGCTGAGCCTCTCCTGGGCTTGCCTACTGCTGCAGCTGAAGGGGAGCCCAAAGGACATGAGCTTTTCTGGGTGCTGTTCCAGCACAAGGAGAACCCTGGCAGATCAGCACTGCAAGGACTTCATCTGGGGCAGGAGCAGGACCCAAATCAAGGTTTGGTCTGTGCCCCACGCCTGCCCATACCACAATCCCACTGCTTTGGTGAAGAAGGGAGATGATGAAGAAGATGCCACTCAACACCATGGAATTCAAGACACCTCTAGAGGCAGTGCCAAGGCCAGCCCAGAGCCCAGCTCCCTGCAGGCAGCAGCTAAACCAGGAGGGCTCAGCACTCCAATAGAGAAGAAGATGTTCTGTGTCAACAGAAGAAGGTCCTTCCTCTCTTGGGAGCCAGGGAGCTCAGAGTGGCCATCCCTGGGCTGCTTCTGGCCTTTGCTCAGCAGCACCTCTGAGCTCAGAGTCCTTGGAGCAGGGCAGCCCTGCAGGGACAATAACCCCTGGCAGAGCAGTAACCCATGGAAGGCTCACTCACCTTTCTCTGAGAGGTGCCTGAGAGCCACAGTTGATCTCCTGGGGGCTCAGGGAGGAGCTGACACGTGAGGCCTCCCCGCTCACCAGCACCTCAGAGGTGGGGCCTCCCTCCACGGGGCACAGCTCCCTGACATTGGAGGGGCTGCTGAGGTGGCCAGAGAAGGTGGAGGAGACCTGCTGGCTCTGTCCTGGCTGCAGCACACCTGAGAGTGGCAGGATACTGAAAGCCTGGATGGAAGACAGGAGAGATTGAGGTGTTGAGCATGGAAATGGATGCAGAAGAGCATCTTGGAGCAAAGTGCAGCTGTACCTGGAGGGGCCTATTCCCCAAACACTGCCAGAATCACCCTCACCTCATCCTGCATCCATGCCACTGACCAGTGCAGGGACCATGGCGAAAATCTCCTCCCATACCCACAGGTCAATGCATTAATTAGTACATTGCATGGAAGTGAACTGGGATGTCTCCTGGCAGTAGACATTCTCTCTGATACACAACTTGCCTTTAAAAAGATTTAAAACTTCCTGCTTTTAGAGAAGGAGGAGACTCAGAGTGAGAGCTCTTGGAGCTGAGGGAAGGACTCCAGCCCAGCTCATCTGACTCCTGAGGCTCTTCCCCTCTCTCTCTGATTTAAATGCTGCTTTCCCAAGGTGCTACAGCAAAAGCTCCTGCAAAAATTTCCTGTGCACCACCTGAGGAGTTCCAGGGGGAGCAGTGCCCTCCACAGGTGCTGCACAGCGTCCTTGGGCAGCCCCACAACGTGTCCTGCACGGCCTCTCCAACAAGCAGCTGCTTCAGCAGCACTTTGGGATGGCCTGGAGGGATGGGAGGCCCCTCTGTGGCCAATGCTGAGGGCCCCCAGTGGCACTGGGAGCTCCAGCCCTGCTGGCCACACTGACAATGGGCAAGTGAGACAGATTCCCTCTTGCCTTCTCCGCTTCCAGGGGAGTGTGTGCTACGTCCAGGGAGCACCTGAACCCCTCCAAGCCTCGTGGGAGGTGAGGGTTTTCAGCAGTTTGTGCTGGCACCTGAAAAACAAGCCATTTTCTGTGCTGGCAGGAAGAGACAGCCACTCTGCAAAGCCTCTGTCTGTAAGAGAGCTTCAGGGCCAGCAGTGCAATGGCAGCTCTGGGCTGAAAGCAGAGCCCTGCACACAGGGAGTCTGGCTGGCTTGGCAAGAGGCTCCATGGAGATCAGGACTCATCCCAGCTGGCTCTGGGAAGGAAGCTGCAGGTCTGACCATGATGATGCAGATAAAAGCTTCATCTTACATTGGGAATGAAAGAAGGCAAAAAATCCCACACTCAACACAGGCCTGTAGGATCTGAGTCAGCTTCTCCAAGGAAAACTCTCCTGTTTCTCCCTCCCACTCACCCCATGTCCAGCCACTGGCCCTGCTGCCCAGCTCACTGCCCGGGCACAGGCCAGCAGGGCAGCAAAAAGGGAGGTCAGCACGAGCATGACTTGGTGCTGGCAGGCTGGGCAGGCAACACAAGCACTGGATGTACAACAAAATCTACCTCTGCTCCTGAAGACTGCCTAAAATCCTGCACTTCCTTCAGGGCTCTGGCTGGCTCCTCCTCCTTTCTAATCCTGAAGTGCCTCCATCGCGTTCCTGAGGAGGAAGCACTGCTCCTTTTTTCTTTTGGTGGTTCAGGTTTGAATTTAGGTTGGTAAAGCTCATCTCTGGAAAATAAGATAACTATGAACAGGGACCTGCACTGGGAGGGAGGGACACCTGCACCAGCAGCTCCTGGCCAGGATGCAGCCCCTGGCTGGGTGCTGGGCACGTTGAACTGAGAAATGGTTTGATCCAGCCCTTCCCAATCCAGGCTGGAGCAGCTCTGTTCTAAAGGCAGCCCAGGGATGGCACTGAGGTGCTGCAGCAGCTGCAACTGCTTGCACTGAGGAACTACAGAGGACAGGCATGAACACCTTGTGGGGATGCCAAAAGCACAGTGGGAGAAGAAAAGACAGAGAAGGCAGCAAAAAGGTGAGATCTGAGGCACCCAGGGGCAGACCCAGCCAGTGCCCAGCCAGCACAGCCCCCCCAGGGCCCAAGGCCAGAAACTCTGCAGCTCCAGCAGGGATTTATCAGCAATGTTCCCCTGACACTGCTGGGGGGTTGGTTGACATTTCCCAACACTCCCAGCTGACTCAGCTCACATTCCCCATCCATCCATCCATACTCAGGCTGTGGTGCTGGGATCCTGCCAAGCTCTGTCATCCTTGGGCTTGGGGAGGTTTCTGCCGGCCGTCCTGAGCTCCGTAATTGTGCTCTCTGTGCCAGGAAGCAAGCAAGAAAGATGTTAAAAAAACCAAAACAAACCACAACAGGGAAAC
The DNA here is from genome assembly GCF_963513975.1 of Fringilla coelebs. Lineage (NCBI taxonomy): Eukaryota > Metazoa > Chordata > Aves > Passeriformes > Fringillidae > Fringilla > Fringilla coelebs. The sequence goes on along the minus strand of NW_028167212.1, from coordinate 705,775 downwards.
CTAAAATACCTTCAACAGCTCAACCCTGCTCAAGTCATTTCTTTAGGGACACCTACCACTCTCCAGCTGAAATGCTGGGCTTTTGGGGAAAAGGAAAATTACATGTTCACTTCCAAATCGAAAAAGATTAAGGTAAGAGAACCTTTCAAACTACAAATTACTGGCGCAAAGGTAAAAACTTTGCAAGAAATCTCTAGTTAGACCAGGCTGACAGTTCAACAACTGGTTCTTCTGGTGGGGAGAAACCCTCCTCTTTAAGGGAAGCAGCCTCAGAGTTGAAAGCAACTGTTTTGTCAGACTTCAGGCTCCCTGGCACAGCCTGTACTGCCTGTTCTTCCTGTTCACTGATTTACAACAGTGCCACAATGGCCCAGGTTCAGATGTTTGGTGCCATCCAGGGAATCTGGCATCGTCATTTCCATATGTCTTGATATAAGTTTCAATCCTTGCAACCACTCTTCAAATGCCAGCTTTCCTTTCTTTTATGGAAAGCTCAAGGCTCCCAGAAGTCTTCTGACATCCTCTTTTGTGCTCAGAGAGATGACATTTTAAAACAGATGTTTCCAAATTTAACAGCATTTTAAAGAATAATGAACTAAAATGACCCTGGATTCCAGCTGTGCCCAACCCCATTCTGTGTCAGACACTGAGATTCCCACCTCTAAGGCATGAGCTGTTTGTGCCACCCATCCCTCCTGTCCTTCCCACAGCAGCCTGTGCCTGTTTTCCCCAGCAGAATCCCTGTGCCCTGTGCCCCCTGCCAGGAGCAGTTGCACACAGGCACACAGCTCCCCGTGCCCTCACCCGTGGGTTTCTCTCATCCCCGAACACGCCGATGAAAACATTGGTGCGATGCTTGCCCGGCGCCTGCACTTCCACCACAACGGGGATCTCTGCTGTGCTCTGGGGCTGGACAATGCCACAGGGCTTCGGGCTGGAGTAGAACACAGCAGAGTCCTCCTGGCGTTTCTGGAAGGGACAGAATGAAATGCAGCTTCAGAGGCACCTCGGAAGAAACTTTAGACTCCTTAACATCCACCCCAACAGCAACTTACACACATGTTTAAAACTGCCCAGGACAAAGGTAAAAGACACAAACAAGATGCAAGAATTGGAGGCTTAGGATTCCCAGGGGATCTTGCAAGGAGGCTGCCAGCACAGGCATTGCTGTCTGTGGATGCAGCAGCTTTTCACAACCCTCTAAGATCTCCCGTAAGAAAACACACTGAAGACTAGAACATCAACTGTTTCCTCAGGAGCTTCAACTGCCTCCTCAGGTTGACATTTGGGTAGGATCCTGTTCTCAGCAGATCTTTAAGACTGGATAGAAATTAACAAGCTCTTATCCAAAGCCTTTTTTCCCCTAATAATCTCCTCAATAATATTTGACAGGAGGAGGTGGATGTGATGCCAAACCTGGGGAATAAGCCCGTAGCAGCCAGGAAGGTGGCTGGGATTCCTAATGAGGATCTTCCTCTCATAGGGCACCTTCAGCTGGCACTCATCGTACTGGAGCACATGGGTGGACACTTGGAGCTCAGGAACGAGACATCTGGGCAAAGAGATGACCCCAGGGGAATCAGAGACACTGAGAGAATAGAGAACATTTACCCCCAAAGATTGGGAAATGGAGCAGAACACATTGGTCACTGTCAAATGGACATTTAACAGCCCTACAGGGATAAATTGCCTTCTACCTATTCCCACTCCAATAGGTCTTGTCAAGGAGGGCCAAACCCTGAGAGGCAGCACCCAGAGGCTGCCAAGTGCCCCACACAGAGCACTTGGTGCCACAACTGCCCCAGCCCCTCCTTCACCCAAGGAGGCTTGCAAGGACTCCTGTCACAGTCCCAGTGATCCACGAGCTCTGGGGGAGCCTTCCCAACAAGGATTAGGGCTCACTAAGGCTCAAGGAACACAGAGCTCCAGTGTCTCAGAAAAATGACTCCCTTCTCTCCCATGGTGCTGCTGCCCTGCCTGAGAACTCAGCTCTTTGCCCCAGCCCTGGAGGGCACAGACACCAGCTGCCCTCCAGAGTGGCTGATCACCCCCTCCCAGGCCCTGCAGCTCCCTCGCTCCTTCACTGCACAGCTCCAGGCACTGACTGGCCCCAGCTCCACCTGCTGTACACAATGGCAGCCCAGGCACTGACTGCATGGCTCTGCCTGGCACAGGGAACAGCACCAGGGAGCTGCAGCCCTCTGGCCATTCAGCTGGCACCCACAGCAGCACAGCAGGATGCAATTCTGCTGCAGCAACAACCACTTTTGGTCTCAACTCTGAGAACATTAAAGCTCCAAATGGCAAGCAGAGGGAAGGAGAAAAACTGCAGCTGACCTGCCACATCCAGGGCTGCTTTCCCCTCCTAAGACCTTGCCCTCAGCACTTGCTGGGAGCCACTTGCCCCCTGCCATGTGCCCTCATCAACAGAAGCGGACCCTGACTCTCAGCACGCTGCTTGCTGTGGCCCAAACCAATGCACACTGCTCACAACCAGCACAACTCCACCTCTTGCAGCAAGAAGGAGAGGAGGCCCTCGGGAAATTTGTCCCACCTCAAGCACCAAAACCCAGGCCCATAAATGAGATCATTCCTGCTCCCTTTAGATAAGGGCCAGGGCCGTGCTGGGCTGTGAGCAGGGCTGCTTTTCACCACAGGCTGCTGTCCAAGCCCTGCTGTTCTCATGTCCAGCTGGCACAACATGAGGCCATTGAGCAGCACTTCTTCTGGGCAGCTGCAGCCAGCAAAGCCTGTGCAAGGCAGTTCCTGGGGAGGCCAGCAAGGGCTGGTACCTGGCTGTGATGATCAGTGTTGCCACTCCCTTGCCAATACCCTCCAGATCCACCAGCATCCTCCGATAGAATTCCATCACCGTGTTGGAGCACAGGGTCACCTGGTGCAAGAGAAGAACAGGAAATTCTCCCTTACAAAAGCTCATTACCCATGTGTGATATCCTCCAGTTCTTGAGGGAGGATTTGGCCATAATTCTTCTGCTGCTCCATGTGTAGAGCACAGTCTCAGAGGAACAAAAGCCTTCTGCCAATACCAGACTTGTTAAACACAACTTGCTATCAGAACACACGTCAGCTACATTAAAACATCAGACTAAAGCTCTCTGCACCACTGCATTCAAATTAAGGGGCCAGTTTCTCATCTGACCACAATGACATCCATGCAGAGGAAATCTGACTTGAACACAATGAGTTCAGCTTCACAGCAGGAAGCTGAGGGAAAAGGGTGGACCAGCAAGTGCTGGGCACTTCATGGCTGCAGAGTATTTTGTCCCCCCTGGAGATTCCTGCAGTGAACACAAATCATTCTGCTCCCCAGGAGAGGGGAAATGACACCAAGAAGAAAAGCTGACTGCTTTATACAATGACATCTCTCTAACAGCCACCTTCTGCCCTCATCCTTGCTCTGCCCACTTGCAATCAAATCAATTGCTCTCAAAAAACACAAGAATGGCTTCAGGCCTTGACCATAAGGTATGTGACCTCAGCAGATGATTTTGGAAACCAAACAGTGCTCCTGGAGGAACATCCCGAGTAAGGCAGCTAGCAGAGGCCTCCCAGCACTGCAGATCTCTCACTCTCAGCATGCTCAAAGCTGGCACCAGAGCTGAAGCCCTCCCACACTCCAGTGCAGCTTCAGCCCTGCTGCTGCAGCGTCTGTGGCTGCACTCTTGCCGTACCTCGATGTCCTGGTGGCCCTGGGGGAGGATGGTCCCTTGGCTGGGATTGATGGTGAACTCCCTGGGCTCCACATAGAAATGGATTCCCTTCCTCCAGGCTGGGTCGCTGTCCCTGCGGATCTGATCCACGCTGTCCACAGCCGGCTGCGTGCCATCGTCCGACATGCGGAGCTGGAACCTCAGGGGCACTGGGGAGCTGTTGGTGAGGCGACAGCGCTGGGTGTAGGGAAAGCCTGGCAAAGGACACAAATATCCAGTCAGGCACCCACTATGGCATGATCCTGGGGTGAATATCCTGCCAGGATGAAAGTGGGATTGGAGTTCGGCTCTTTATTATCTGAACTACAGCTCACTAAGAAGCTGCGTGAGGAATTAATCATCACTTAGTTCCCTCTGACACAGATTCCAGACTGCAGCCCTGAAAATGCCCACTCCTAGCCCTGCTCAACACTGCAAGCTTCTCTCTTTGGCATGGGGAGGAGCTCCCTCCCCTGCCCCAAACCAGCACCACTTATCTCTCAGTGATGAGTGTGCACCCAGACACAGCATTTACTCTGAGAATTCAAGCTGGAAAATTCCCTGCCAAGCCTGCCAACACTTTTCAAGATATATAAACAGTGAGTTGTCATTGAGAAGAAGCTAGAGCAAAAGAAAGTGAGGATGGAATCAGGAACTAGAACATGAGGCAAAGCACCCTAAAGCAGCCTCTCTCTGCAGGATCCTTAAGGCATCTCTTGGTTTGGGCCAAACAGACTGAGCACGTGACAGCTCAGAGCCCACTCAACTGGGGGCACACCCGAGCCTTGCTTTGAGATTAGCAATGAGGAACCAGGTCCCACCTCACCCAACAAATGGGGACATCACACCCATGCTGCTCACTGGGATTGCTGCCTGCAAGGGTTGACCCCACTTTAGCTCTTGATTTGCTTTCCATCCTGCAAAGCCAGAGATACAGCCACTGATGGTGGGCATGTCCTGCAGAGCCCGCAGAGCAGCCACAACCTGCTCTGCAGTGCACATCTGGCTGGTCTGGCCAGCTCTGTGGGGAGGAGACTTCTCCCCAGGCCTGCTCACCAAGACTCACTGGAACACAGATGGGCAGAAAAAACAACTGCAGCTGCAGCCCAGAGCTGCTCTGTGCCCATCCAAGTGACCACTGCCAGCTCCAGCAGCGACTCCAGCAGGGAGGCAAGAGAGGCACAAAAAGAAAAAACCCAGATGTCAAAACCTCAAACGAGATTGAGCTCAGCGCATGCACACAATAGTCAAAAGTTACAAAGCAGCAAAGATACAACAGCTGCCTTCAGCTGGAGAGACCTTAAGAATGAAATCAGATTCAACATGATCAATCTCCTGGTTCAGAACCATATTTCCATCTGTTGCCTTTCTTGTTTCATTTCCTCAAAAGGCAACTTGACAAGTGCCCCCGTGCTGATGCAGGCTGGGGAAGAAGCAGCTCAGCAAAGGCAATGAGTTTCCTTCAAAAGCTCATGAACTTCATTGGTCTGGCTTTGGGCTTGGCAGCGAATGTTGCCCTTGGTCTGGGAAGGGGCAGAGGGTTTTTGGGGGGTTTTGGCCCTGGGGCTGGACTTTTCCCTTCGGGGTTTTTGGGAGTTGTGGTGTGATGCCAAGGGCGGCTGTGCAGTCGGAGCTGAGCTTGGGCAGGGAGCAGAGCTTCCCTTCCTCCCGCTCGGGGACCAAAGCTCGGCCGCTGCTGCTGCGGGAGGTTGTGTGTCGTCTGTTCTTGCCTTCTTGTCTGTGCTCTCCTGAGACAGTCTAGGAAAGAACTCTTATTCCTTTTCCCATACTTTTGCCTGGCAGCCCTGTCATTTCAAAGGTATAAGAATTTGGAGGGAGGGGCTCATCTTTCCTTTGCAGGAAGATTCCCACCTTCCTTGGCAGACATCTGTCTTTTAAAGCAGCACAGAGACACCAGAAAATACTGACTTTCTATTCCTTGCTTCTATTGGATCTAACAATGGCAAAATGCCACCTGAGGCAGCAGCAGCAGCCCTGCAGTTCACAGCCTGGAGAGGTTGCTGGGGCACACCAGGAGTGAGGGATGCTTTTCTGTGGGAAGGCACAGATCCCTGACGCTGTGTCCCAGCCCAGGGAACACTCACCAAAGGAGATGTCCCCGAAGTTGAGCTCAGGGAGGTCGAAGTGCAAACTCGGAGCAATGACGCTGCCTCTGGAGGGCGAGGACAGAGGAGGAAATGGCTTGGTTAAAGGAATTGCAAAGGCCTGGCTGTCGTGGCTCGGGGACACAAAACCTGGGCTCAGGGCACCCTGGGTTTGCAACCAACACAGCACCATGTGCTCAGCACAGGGCCCTGTGCACAGGAGGCAGCTAAAGCCAAGTGGCCAGCAGCCAACAGCCACAGATGGGCTTTGGGCACAGGGCAGGCAGGAGAAGGCCCCGGGATGCTGGTGCTCCCACGAAGGACCCTCAACACACACCCAGACATGGCTCTGTGCCTCACTTTCCCCATCTGCAATGGGATGGACATAAAGGTATCCCCACAAACTTCTATAAGCCAACCCTTGCAGCCACAGGTTCCCTGCTTTGGTCCTTTTTAGCTGGAACCGCTGTTCCCGTGGAGGAGCTTTCTAAAGAGAGTTTGATCCACACCATCATTACAGACAGAGTTCTGAGACTTGAATCCAGGGCATTCCCAAACATCCTCTGAAAAGAGCAACAACAGTTCTAGCCAGGGGACAGATGAATCCTAGAGGAAAGGACCAGCTTGTCAGCAGTGCAGCAGCTGGCAAAGCCAAGAACAACAGCTTCAACAACCAAACCCAGGGTGTCCTGAATCCAGCACAGCACCTCAGCTCTCCTTGAACTCAGCAGACAGACTCCAAAATCACCAACACCAACTGAAACCAGCACTTGAAGCTGCACAACACTCACAAGTGGATTTCATGCTTGATGCCAATCAATGCCCACTCTGTATTTTGGTTCCAAATCAAGGAGCAGTGACCTGAGCCCTCTGTGGTGTTCACAGGACTGCCCCTGGCTCTGCTCTGTGCATCTCAACAAGAGACACTTGCCCTTGCCCAAGGAGAAAGCTGCTTATGCAGAAAGACCCCATGGCCACTTTGGGGCAGGGACAGAGGAGAATCAATGATTTGACGGTGAAAGGTTCCCTCTTGATTTCCAAAATACAAAAGCAGTACTTTTCCTCCAAAAACAAAGCCAGCATCGTTTCTCCACTATGGGCACACCTACTCACCAATTTTCTCTTGCTAAGTAATAACTTCCTTGTTCTTTTTTATCCAACTCCCTTATCTCATTGGTATAATCCAGTGCAGATTGCTTTCATTTCTTTACTGCCTTGAGCCAGTGCCTGCCCACAGCAGCAGCCCAGCTCCAAAGCTGCAGAGCAGCCAGCATCAGCTCTCCTGCTCCCACTACATTATCCTAGCAGCACATGGCTCAGGCTGGCAGGGACAAGGCCTCACGCTGCTGTGCTCCTGAGCACTGAGCTCTGCCTCCCCTGGGATCAGCCCTTCTCCCTTTGGCTGCGCCAGGATTATCTCTTGCCATGGCACCAGCCCACGCAAGGATGCCCAAGTCCTTGGCACACTTCCTGCTGCACACTTCCCTGACTCCCACATCAGCCCTTTCCTGCCTGTGCCAAAGAGGCACCAGAGCACTCTGTGCACAGCAGCTGGGAGCACAGCTTGTCCCCCACAGCAGGGCTGGCAGAGGTGAGCTGAGCCTGCTGCTGCCCATCTGCCATGGATTGTTAACACAAGTTTTTACAAACACTGCTGCTGCTGCACAATCACCCAGGCTGGACCATCTCCAAAGCCCTGGGGACCTTGCTGGCTGCTCAGGTGGGACATCCCAGAGCAGCTGCTGCCCAAAGCTGATCCATCCCACTGCCTGCCATGGCCCAAGGCACAGGGAGATCCCTGCAGGGAGGAGTCATTCCAGCTCCCAGCTACCACCCAGGGCAGGAGCCATCCTCACACTAAAGCAATGCCAGCATCACAGCAGAGATTCAGACCCCAGGAAACACCTTTTTTCTCTGCTCCAGCCCAACATGAGGTAGGTGGGGCATGTCCCAGACACAGCTACAGATGTGCCCACCCAGCTCCCAGGGTCCTTACTTGATGGTCAGGATGGCAGGCGTAGGAGATCCAGCCACTCGGAACTGGAACTCTTCCTCAAAGCTCCCCATCACGGTGGCACTGAAGGAAATCTGCACACTCTGGTTCCCACCTGCTGCAATGATGCCCTCCAAGGGTGCAAACTTGAAGCAGGAGCCCATGCTGGTGGCTGAAGGGATACAGATGAAGGGAGCAGCCAGAGCTCCTTGGTTCATCAGTTTCACCTGCAGCAGCAAGAAAGCCAAGTGGAAATACATGTGGAACCTTCCCTTCTTGTGGGTTATTGTCTCATGATGCCATGGACACCCAGAAAAGGCAGAAGATGCTTTGTGCTGCTGAGTGGCAGAAGGCAAAAGATACAACAGGACAAGTTCTGCCTTTGGGTTTTCATGCAGAGCAGAGAGAACTCCACAGAACTGCAGTCACCCTGGGCTGAGCCCATGCACACAGAGCAGTGCACCTCTGCTCAGCATCACCAAGCTCACTGAGAGCTGGCCCTGAGAGCAACGTGGGCTGATTGCAGCTGTGTAGTCAATCACCCCAGAGCTGCTGCTGCCCCTCTTAGCACAGCTCCAACAGCACCGTCTGCTCATTCACCTTTTCCCATACCATCAAAACAATACACTGGGAATGAGGCATCACCATCAAAATGTATAGACAGCACCAACTTTTGGTAAGAAAACTCAGGGTGTCTTTCTCTTCCCCAGCCAAGCTTTTGAAAGTGTCTGCCATGATGCAGGGCCTCATTTTCTACCTCTTCACTTGCTCCCTCATGATGATTTTGTAAACTTGACACTATTGTGGGGGAGGCAAATAGGTAGGAAAATCCTTTGCTTTTTTCCCAGGAACACTTTTCTCTTTCTAGAGCCAGAGATGCAGCAAGGCTGAAGTGTGGTGAGGGACTGGTCAGCAAGGGAGAGAATCCCAAGTCTTTCCTGTCACTTGCAGCAATAAGCAAGAGACACTTGGCTGGAGGCTGTTTGCAGTGGGCTGAAGCTCAAAGGCAGCCAGTTTGTTGCAGCTGCTTCTGCAGAGCCCAGCCCAAAGGTGCCTTGTGTCTGGCACTGCCACAAAAGCCTCTGAACATGCAGCTTTTGGAGCCAGTGCTGGTTTCATATCCCAAGGGGTTGTTGTGCAGGGAGCCTCCCAGCTGAGCCCTAAGGAAGGCTGCCCAAAAGCAGGGACTGGGCCTTCAGGAACAACAGACACACCTTTCTGACCCCCCAGATTTGAGCAGGACATCAAATATTCCCTGCTCACAACTGCCCAGGCTGGCAGCAATTCCACAGCTCCACCAGGCTTGCTGCTGCCTCAGGAGCCATCAGGATCCCTCCCAAGCCCTGCTGCTCACCTCATAGACATGGGGGGTGTTGACAAAGATGTTCCCAAGGTCCAGAGTCTGAGAGCTGAGTTCAACCAAGGGTCCTTGGCCTTCCCCTCTGAGCTGCAGGGGCAGCCTGCTCTCACGGCCTGGGGAGAGATGTCCATTGCACTACAATCATTCCCTCTCTTACGCTGGATTTTCCAGGCTGCCTCAGTGCCAGTCCCTGACTCTGAGCTGGATGCAAGCAGCTCCTGATGCTGCAGGAGAACATATGGACCCTTCTCTTCCCTCAGGAGATATCCCTTGGGGCTGACTTCTAATTTCTAACCCATTCCTCGGGCTCACTGGGAGGTGATCCAGGTTCTGATCTGAAAAACCTAGCTGGAGCATTGCCAATCAAATTAAAAAGGGACAAAGGAAAGATTAGTAAGTACAGAGCAGCTTCTATATGAAGACTGAATGGGATTCCTCCTCACTCTAGAAATGAAATGGGAGATAGATGTGAGAGCTTTGCAATAGCATGAACGGCCTGGGAACTGGGGACAGGGAAAAATTTGTTTGCGTTTGTCCCAAAAAGGAACTTGAGGGTCTGAAAATGTTGTTAGGCAGAAACTACATCTCTGTGTAAGGGCCACATAGAAAAAGGGTCTGTGGCAAGCCAGTGGAGAAGCAGCAGATGGGACAGAGGTGTGCAAGAAATCCATTGCATTGGAGAGAGGCTGATGGAGACCTCCCCTACAGCACTGCCCAGGAATCAAAGAAAACTTCAGCCAGGCACAGCCACATGGTAGTGGAGAATCAGGGATCCTCCTTCCTCCCCTCAGCAACTCCCAGACAAACAGGAGTCCAAACTCTTTGCCTGTGAGAGGCGATCCACTTTCTCAAGGCCCTAAACACCAAGGAGTTCTCAGTTTGCTCTGGGGTAGAGCTGAACAGGGAGGTACCTCTGGAGGGAATGCAGGGCATGGGACAGCAGGGAGCCATGGTGCAGAACTGTCCTGTGCCCCTGCAGGGCCCAGCACTCACCTGTGCTGCAGCACACTGCCAGGGAGCCGCAGGGGTCACCGCTGGCCCGCGGGTGACATCCCACTGTCCCCTGCACGGTGTCACCAGCGCCCAGAGCTCCTGTGGCCGGCACCACGGAGAAAGGACTGCAACACAGACAGAGGGAGCAGGGCTGGGGGGACACCTGGCCAGGAGATTCCTTCTGCACTGCAGCTCTCTGCAGCTGCCTTGGGCAAGCAGGGAGCAAACCAAGCACAGGCAGCAGAAGACAGCCAGGACAGACAGCATCAGAAACAGCCACGCAGCCACTGCTGAGGAGATCCAGCCCTCACCAGATCCTGTGGGGAAAATGACCTCAGCTCCCCCATACTCTGCATCCAGCTCTCTGCCATGAGCCTCAAGGGTCCCACTGCCAGCAATCCCATCACAGAATGCTTTGTGAAGAGCATCGAGAGGGTTGAGAGCTATCTGCATGCACAACCTGACACTGACTCCCTCAGGAATTTCTCCCAGAGAATGGCTCTATTTGGCTGACAGGGCTGAGGAAGCTTTTCAGAAGCTGCTTCTGCTCAGGAGGGTGCAAGCCAGCTCCCAACATGTTCCAGCAGCCTCCAGGAAATCTGGGACAGACAAAGCTCAAAGGCCACTGAAAGCAAGAGCAGATGCCATCCATCCTGCTCCCTTCCAGCCAGGCTGCAGGGCAGCAGCTGCTGTGCTCTGGTTCCTTTTGCTGCTCTTTCCCAACTCTGCTATCATCCCCCAAAGGTGTTTTGCACAAGGACAGATGAGCTGCCTCACCTCTGGCTGCTCAGCTGGTACCGAGCTGCCCGGGTACCCACACTGGGCACCAGCAGAGCCTGCTGGCTGCTGCACTGGGCTGCACCCTTGGAGATGTCCAGCTGGGAAGGGAAGTCCAGGACAGCTCGGGCACCAATGGCCCGAATTGGCACAACTATCCTTTCCCTGGTAGTCATGCAGATGAGCTCGTGGCAATAATCCTGCAGGAAAAGAAACTGGCTCAGCACAGGGCATTTAGGGCCATCCCCATGGCTGAAGAAAAACCATTTCTATAACCCTCCAAGGGCATCAATTTACCTATTGCACCCTAAAATGAACACTAAGTTCTACTAATATGTCACATTTTAAAGGCACTCGTGCACTTTGCAAAACCTATCTCTGTGGCATTCAGCTCTTGTGTCACTTGGGTCATACCCATACCCTAGGCCACCATAATTTTGACTCTAAATTTTAATGATGTTAAAGAATTCCTAAGTCCCTTCTAAGGAGCTGGGAGCTAGGGAACACAGGACATTCCTCTTTAGGTTTTTATGTTATCACTGTCTGAGAATACGACAAAGTGTTCAACTGACTCTAAGCAGCATAAGAAGATGAGAAAACAGCTGCACCCAAAGAGATCCTGCACCTCTGGCCTGGTGTAGAAACATCAGTTGGCTCAGAACTTCCCTTGAACTTTGCCTCTCCAACCAAGTCAGGAGAAGAACAGTGCCAAGAGGCAGCAGGATGCTGTTGCAAAGGGCCTCTCTTTGTTTCCCTGCAAGGCTTCCTCCCTTCCATGCCATGTCCTAAACCCTGATGTATGAACAGGCCTCCAGATCAGAGCATGAACCCTCCAGATCCCAGCACTGAGATCAGACTTGCCAGGGCCTCAGCACTGCTCTTCAAACCTGCACACAAAAGCACCTTTGGCACGGGATGGCTGCCACCTGACAGAGCAAGCACAGTCACAGGCATGAAGACAGAGCCCCAGCAGTGTCACTGCCATGGGCTCTGGGCTCACAGCTCTGCCTGCAGCTTGTACCTGCCCTGCACCAGCTCCTTCAGGCAGCTGTCCCAGTCCCCTGCAGCTCAGCAACCTCCTGCTGACCAAGGGCACCCACAGCCCAGTGTGCCTGTGCCAGGCTGGGCTCACGGGCACAGCACATCCTCTGCCCTGGCCCTGCAGCTGCACCATGCTCACTTGTGCTCTGGGACAGCACAGCTGCAAGGCTGGAGAGCAGAGGGGCTGAAAAAGCACCGTCTTTGCTCCAGCCCAGGGGCAGGTGGGGAAACTGTTGCCAGTCAGGGAGGAGGAAACCTCTCTGACCTCTTTGTTCCTCTGGTGTTTTCCATCATAAGGAAACCCCTTCCACTGGACCTAGAGATGGCCCAACATCTATCAACAGCCCTCTGTCATTTCCATCCTCTTCCCTGTGCATCTTCCCTTGGCAATGCTCAGGGATGGGCAGGGACGGGAAGCAGAGCCTGTCAGGCCTGGCTGCAGTGCCTGCCAGCCCCTGCCAAGGTGGGACTGCCTGCAGGCTGCCTGCCCATGGCCTGGAGCCAAGCTCACAGCATGCAATGGGCTGGAGCCAGAGTGCAGGGAAAACAATGGCTGTGCAGATCACTCTGTGCTTTGGCTCCTCCAGTCTCACCTTGTTCTCGGCGGGGCTGAAGCGGATGCGCACAGGGGCAGAGGCGCCTGCTGGCACCACATGGTACACATCCCTGGGGCATGCCAGCTGGAAATAAGGGCAGCTCTCCATGCACACCTTCACCAGATGAGGAATCTGCAGCAAAGACACCAAATGATCATTCTGACACTTGTGCAAACAGCACCAGAGGAGCCCTGTCCCTGCCCTGCTGACATCCCTCCTTGGCCCCTTCTCCAAAGCACTTTCAGCTGTGCAGCCACAGGCACGACATTCACAAGGCTGAACTGGAATCCCTTCTGTCTGCCTCCAGCATTTTGGCCAGGGACACTGGGGCAGTGCCTGCTGACAAGGAAGGGCCCAGCAGGTCAGCACCAGAAGGATGGAGACAGAGCACCAGAGCCAAGTCATCTGCATATTCAACAAGGCCAAAAAACCTGCTGGCTTCTGCCTGCACACAGCAATGCTGTTGTCATGTTCCAGAGGGGGAAAGTGCTGCCTGAAAGCAAACCAGCACATTATCCTGGCAGAAGGAAGAAATTCCCTTCTGGCAGATCAGGTTTGGACAGGGACCTTGTGGGGATAAGAGTCAGGCAAGCAAAACAGCAAGAGAGGAAAGCAAACCCTGTGGCCTTCCTGGGAATAAAAGCAAACCGGAAAAGCAAAAGGAAGGAAGGAACACAGCAAGACAATCCCTAAAACAAGGAGAGGGCAAAGAGAATTTCAATGGGCAGTAAAGCAGCAAGGAAGATTCATAAAACCATGAGAGCAATCAGCTTGCCAAAAGTGACAGAAACAGACAGGCTGTGCCTATTGACTGTAGGCTTCAAAGGCATTTTCTGCCTGCAGAAACATGACCAGCACCGACTGACACTGTGCTTCCAGGATGAAAAGCCAGTCTTGGCTCTCCAGGCCTTCTTGCTGCCTGTGCAGGCAAGCTGGGCTGCTGGGCATTCCTGCCTGCAGCCAGCAGGCCAGGTTCTGCCCTCTGCCATTCACAGACACAGCAAATGTGCATTTTCTAGCACACTGACAGCATCAACCCCTCAGCACCAAAATGCTCTCCAAAAGTCTAAACCAGATGCTTTGGACTCCCTCCTGTCTCCTCCCACCAGCCCACTCTTGGCACAAGCCTCACTTGAGAAAATGTTTCCCTGACTGAAATTCAAATGGTCTCAAGTTTTCCTCTTTACACTGGAACACAACTGCTGACATTTTTCAACTTTTTCCCCTCTCAGCTCCCTTGGGAAACTGCAAAACAATCCCAATTTCTTCAAGTGAAGGTGGGAACCTCCAGGAGCACATGGCTTTGGATGTGCTGTGGCTCTCCAAAGGGAAAGCAGAGCACCCTGTTGCTTTTGGAAAAGCTGAGCAGAGCTGGATGAAGCTGAGCAGGAGCCTGAAGTGGCACCTAAAGGCCTCTCACTGCTTCTGCTCCCTCAGGCTGATTGCAGGGCTCTTTCAGAACACAGCTCCTGCACTGCCTATGCCATTCATGAGAAGGGATTCCAGCATCAAGTGGAAAGGACTCAGACCCTGAGCTTTGACTGGGAGCTGCACAAAGGGAGCCAAACTGGCTGAGAGAGGCAGAGATTCCTACCAGGAGCCAAGATTAACCAAGGAGACACAGGCTGTGCAATAGACTCAAGGCAAAGCACGAGAGCAGGTAAGAACTGTACAGCCCTCAGCATTCCTATCAGTCCAGAGCTTGCAAGAGAGGGAAACTCCTTTGGGATAGACACCATCAAGGCATGGCCAAAATCGGGGACAATTCCCAGCACAGGAAGATTTCCATCATCTTGCAGAACAAGGCGCTGAGACATTTTCTTCTGCATGTGCTGCAGCAGATAACTTGCTTTGCTGCACACTGGGGGAATGACAGCACTCTCCTCTTCCAGCACAGTGTTAAAGCCCTGGGTGCCAGCACTTATCTTGCCCTTATTAATGAGACACAGCACCATTTCAGAGACCTCCCGAGCAACGAAGTTCTGAAAGACCAGCTCTGGTGGGGAAACCCCAAACCAGCTCTGTTTTGGGGCAGCTGACGGCAGCTGGAGAGGGGAGAGAGAGCAGGGAGAGCTTCAGCTGCTGGGAGGAAGGTTCATGCAGGAGAATCTTCCACTGATCCCCAGGGAAGTACAGACTCTGGGGGAGCATGTCTGCCCAGCCCACACTGGGCAAACAGTGGCTCACCCACCTCTGCTCTGAGCTGATCCACAGCTGCTGGGCCACACAGAGCAGCCTCAAGCCAAGCTGCTCTTTTGGCATGTATTTCTCCAGCTTTCTTTCTCCATAATGCCAGGCAGCACTTCCCTTAAGCACAACCCTGTGCCCAGGTGGTCACAGAGCTCTGGGGCACTGACTGAGCACTCATGGAGTAAGTAAAACTCATGGATTTGCAGGAGACTCCGTGGGAAACAATTTTGGGATGTCATTTACTCTGAGACAGGGAAGCCCTGGCCCACACAACTGCAAATATATTTTTTGCTCTAAAAATTACACATCAGTAAGAAGAGCAGAGGACAAGAGGAGGTGGGAGAGATGAGGTGATATTTGGCTGAAGCCATTAGGTTAAGAAGCAAAAGAATGGAATTTGTTGGTTCTATGTGTTGTTTGTGGTTTGGATTTGTTCAGGTTGGTTTGTTGAGTGTCGCAGTGAGAGGGACGGGGTTGAAGATCTGACCAAAAGGAAGAGGACAAGAGGTGAGGGGACAGAAAAGTTGGTGGTCAGTAGAGAATGGAAGCTCCTGAGTACCCATCAATGGGAAAGGGGACAGGGACTGCCCCAGCCGAGTACAGAGGGCACAGAAAGATTCCAATTTTCTCAGAGGGTGTGTGTGCTTGGCTCTCGGGGAGGGAGACACGCCCAGCTCAGCTGAATCCTTACTAATAAACAGTTTTCTTTTGCTTGCATGATTTTGTCCCCTTTCATTCTACTTAAATGTTAGTGTGTTTCAAACAGAAGGAAAGGCAAAAATAAAAGGACAAATGGGGTGAAAATCAAAAGACAAGTGAGGTGAATGCTGAATGAGGATAAGGTTCAGTTATTTTCTCAGCAACTTGGGTAAAAGTAGAGTTAGTTTCTCCTTCTTCCATGAGCTTTAAATGGCTGCTTTCTTGTCATTATTGCTATTTTATTTAATGCCATTCTAGATGCACATCGGGAATGTCACAACAACAGCAAATGCTTCTGGAGCAGAGACATTGCTTTGAGAAAACTCTCCCCTGCTGTGTCTGCCTTCTCCAGCCACACTGCTGTCACTGCAGAGACACAAGCAGGTCTCCTGTGGGACTTCTCAGCAGACACATTCTGCTGAAGGGAGTGGCTGCAGCACACTGTCCCTTAGTTGTGCCCTTCCCTGAGGTGTTCCCAATGCCCCTCTCCAGGGCAATCCTCAACCAGTTTGTTCCAAGTCTCTTGCTGCCAATTTGCTGCTCAACAGCCCACCTTGGTCACCTGCCCCTATGGACTGTGCTTTCTACTGAGCCAGTCCTGCCAGAAAAGCAGCTTTAAACACACCTCTCAGTAGGCACTGATCCAGATAAAGCACATCCATTCCACTCTGCCCAGGGCCAGTCCTCTCTACATCTGGCAGCCTGCAAAATCTAACAGCCCATCAGGGTCCAACACATTGTTCCAGCCCAGAGCAGGAATGCAATTTGTTTTGTTAAATCTGAAGTAATTCCTGCAGATCCTTTCCCTTTAGAGGCCAACGCTGCCACTCTGGAGGGAATCCTGTGACCCTAAGCATTTGATGGCGAGCACACCAAAGCAAGAGGTGGCTATTTCAGCAGGAGAATGGCAAATGGCAATGTTGTGCCTTTGTGTCCCTAGCCTTCCCCCTGTCAGCAAGGGCAGCTACACTCCAGCACAGCCCAGCACCTTCAGCAGAGGTCATTTGTGTTGCTTAGTGCACATCAGCACTCCCAGTCCACCACTCCCAGCAGTTTGCAATGACAGCAGACCCTGCACACTGAGGTGTTTTGCTGGAGGCAAGCCTGTCGCAAGCACACACCCTCTGCAAACTTCATGGTAAACAGAAAGGAAAAGAGCAGGAAAAGGCTACCTTGGGACGAGTCTCACTCTTGTCTAGAAATGGGCCAGTTCTGGGCAGAATACTCCCCCCAGTGCTGGCCTCCTTCTTCCTGCTGGGAAACTTCTCCCTCTGGAACTTAGACGGAAGCAGCTGAAAGGCAAAAATACACCAGCTAGAGCCTCAGAGATGGGCTTGTTCAGAAAGGCTTTTCATGAACAAGTGGCACTTGTGAATAACTTGTGATCACAGCCACTAGGACAGTCCTGGGAGCCCTGGAAGGTTCCTACTGAAATCCTTAGCATCCTTAGTAAATTAATAATACAGAGTGCAATACACATACTCCAGCCACATGGCTCTGTCCCATTGGCTTCTCCCTGACTGGATGTGACATGGTTGGGGATTTCTGCTCTTTGGGCATTTGTTTCCTCTTATGTTCCCTTAGATTGAAGCAGTGACCTTTCCAGAGAATGGGGAGGAGCTCTCAGAACTGCCTGAAATCCCTCCCTCTGTAACACTCAGAACTCACAGCAAGGAGATATCGCTGCTGGCTGAGTCCAAGAGATGCAAGAAAACAAAGCTTTACCAAGAGGGAGGTGCACAGGAATGTGTCCAGGTTTTGGTTCTCCCTGGTAATTGTTTTCTCTGTCTGGGCTGACAGAGCCCTCCTCAGAAGAAAACAGAGGGATCTCCTTGACAGAGCCTCAGCACTGGGGCAGCTTCAGCCAAGGGAGCTCCAGACAGCAAGGGACCTTTGTGGCCCTGGCTCCAGTGCTGCCTGCAGGGCTGGCTCTGTGCCCACACAGGAGCTGGGAGAGAACAGCTGCTCTGGAAGCTCTTCCAGCTGGGACACCCCGTGGCTCTCAAGGCTTTGGGCAGAGTTTGAGCTTTCCCCCCCAACATGTCCGGGTGCCCAAGGGCAGGATGGTCAGAGTAGCACAAGTGAGTGCCCAGACTGACAGAAGGAATTCCTGGGGAAAAGGCAAAGGGACAGAACACATGCTCAGGCCTTCAGCTGTACATTGGTTTCACTTGGCTCTGCTGGCACAGCCAGGCAAGGCACAACTGAAGCATCCCACAGTGTTCCCTACTGCTCCAGGACAGCCCCCAGCAACAGGAGCACGGCACAAAGGGCTGGGAGGGGCTCTGCAGCTTCACAGCGCTGCTGGACAGCAGGGCCAGGGAGAGCAGGGACACCAGGGCACTTGCCAGCCTTAGCACAGCCCCAGGGGCTACTCACAGTATTTGGCTTCAGCCTTTCCCTCAGCAAAAGACGAGGTGTTGGTGTCTTATTCTGGAATCCAGACGCCATTTCCAAGGGATGATGTCACAGATGGGTGACAATTCCTCAACAAAACTGGAAGGAGCAACAATGGAACTCTGAAAATCCACAACCCAATTCATGGCACATTCAAGGCATATACTGGGGCTAAAAAATTTGATATGATTTGAAAGTAGCTAAGTGCTTGTTTGTCATAAGTAGCTGGTATTGTTAGGCCTCTAGTTGGACTTTATTTGAACTCTATGGCTGCCTTCTGCAATTCAAAGATGGATTGTACTGAAACCTGGAGCTCAAAAGCTGAACATGAATAGGAGTTGGAACAGACAAAGCTGTAGCTTCAATAGTACTTCAAAATAGCTAGAGTGGGCCTCCTCTTCTTTAGGCTAAACCACCCCTGCTCTCTCAGCTGCTCCTTACAGGACTTGGGAGAGACTGGAATGTTATGGCTAATGGCTTAAATCTTGTTATGAAGGAATTTTTGCTCATTCTGACAAAACTGAATAAAGAAGCTGCGACCACTGAAGCCCAGCCCACCCTGAAAATGCCTCCTGACTGGAATTCGGGACTGGGAGTTAAGCCACCTAAGGGAACTTGAGACAAGATCAAGGTGACACCATTGTCCATTTAGCTCAGGTCTGGGGCGAAGTGAACAAGGCTAATTGAAAAAAATGTATCAACAACAAAACCAAACCCAGCAGCTCTCCTGAAAATCAGCTCTGTCTGCCTTCAGGCTGGGCAAGGCATAGCCACAGACTCCTCTGCTGAGGCCAGCTTTGCACACAAACCTCCCATCAACAGAGGGGGGAGGAGGAAATTTTGGGGATGTGGCGCAACCTCTGGTAAGGGGCAGTGGACACCCATCCTCCCTCAGACAAACGGGCTCAGCTCTAAAACCCCCCAGCCCCAGAAGGCCACAGCCAGGGCACATTCCCATGAGGGGTAGCTGAGGGGGTGTCATAACTCATCCAAGACATCCAAAGTGTCCCCAGACCCATTCCTGAGGCCTTGCACCAGACAACTGCATGGCATGCAAAGGAACACAACACATCTGAAAATCCACAACCCAATTCATGGCAGGCTCAAAAGGATATACTGGTGCTAAAGATTTTATATTATTTGAAAGTAGCAAGAGACAGAGTCCAACTTGCCCCACCCCAAGGAGGTACCTGTACATGCAACTGAACTGCTGCATGAGGAGAGTGGCATGATCACATCCTCTCTTTCCCTTTGGAATTCTCTTTCAGAGTACAGATATGACAAAACCAAAAAGTACAACTGGAGCCCATCTTTACCTTCAAACGAAATTCAGGACTCCTCGCTGGCAGAGACCAATGCCCTGCGAGTTCAGGGCTGGCTGGCAGAGACAATCTCTGCGCACAAGTCACCGGGCGAATCGCTGGCTGCGGCCGTGGCAGAGCCCAGGCTGCCAACACCCAGCCCGGAGCGCTCTGCGCCAACTGAGGCGGCGGCGCCGTCACAGCCGCTGTGGCCGCGCTCGCGGTTCCCCGGCAACCGCGGTACCCGATTGTCGGGGCCGGGCCGGGCCGGGGACGCCGGGCGGGCCTCGGTCCCCGCTCCTTCCAGCCCTGCTGCCCCCTCGGGCCCCGGGCGCAGGGCGAGGAATCCGCTCCGGGGCCCGCACCGTGACGGCCACAGCGGCAGCGCTCGATATCGTCGGGGCTCGGCCCCAGCCCCGGGCTGCTCCTGCACAAGGAAGGCGGCGCCGGGGGGAACCCCGGCTCGGACACTTTGTGTTCAGCGCACAGAACAAGTGGGAATCAGCCACTGCAGGCAGGAACAGGCACCTTCTCCTTCTTCCTAGGGACACACAAGGAGCAGAAGGCATTTCCTGCTGCAATGGTTTATCACCTCATCAGCAGCCAGCAATTAGGGCTCCAGAAGACTGACAGGATCACATCCTGGATTTCTCTTTGGCATTCTCTTTCAGAACACAGATGTGCTAAAAGGAAAAAAGAACCCGACAATATTGATCAACCTCTATCTTCAAATGAAATGCAAGACTGATTTTCAGCTGTATTCCCAGCATTGTAATAAAAACACACTCTAGAACCAGAATTGTTGCAAGTTTCGTGCTTGCAGTAAACTCCAGATTTTAATCTTCGTGCAGTAAACTCGAGGTTTTCATATTTTTTTCCTGAGTTGATCTGGAATATATAGGTTTATATATTCTAAAGAACTAAGGGTTTTTAAGCTACTGCATACAGCTTCATGCTGCTGAGCAATAGCACAGATTGATTGTGTCTTCAGCAGAACTGGTTTGTCTTTGTAAAAATACTTAGAAATGAAAAACTTTCAAAATTAACCAGAATTAAGAAAGTACTTTTGAAAAGAAGGAAAAAAAAGACCAACCCTCTTAGTTTATGATGTTTCTAAGTCTACTACTCTGTGCAGCCTAAGGAAGCTGTCATGGAATAAGGGAAGAGAGATCTCACAGCCATGTTATCCATAAGTGTCTGGAAAACCTTCACACAGAGTGCCTGCATGGCCGCTTTACAGACTTGGAGACAGAAGAGCAACACAGGATTGAACTAAGACAGACAAATATCCAATTCAAGTCAAATGACAAGTTATTTTCTTGTCAGATGGGGCCACAGATTGTACGCTGCTCACCATCCTGGGGGTTCAGGATGTCCTGCAGCATGGCTGAGCCATGAGACTTGTGGGGTAGAATTATGAAAAGGTGAAGCACAAACATTTCCTATGCACCTATATTGCATTACCAACTCACTTTAAATCTCTGAAGTTGTCATTAGTTTCAAGAGCATTTCCAACCACAAGTTTATCTGGAATTTCAAAGCCCGTATCTGTAAAAAAATGCAGTTGTTTTTATACTTCAGTGGTGTAAGTAGCTCTGAAATGCTCAGCTGGTTTTCAACACATACTTGAGCTGAGATAAATAGGCATCATCTCCTTCAGGGTGTTTTCTTAAGAATCTGATCTGTACATTGATGACAGAGGCTACAATCTAAACCATTCCCATCTGTCAGTTATATAATTCAGGTGTTAGGATGTTGGAATGTTGGAGGACAGAAGACAGATGATGGACTTTGGACCTGGTTAACATAAGACATTTGATAACAGGATGCTTTAGGAAAAACAAACGGAACTTTGAAAATTAGACCTTGATTGCAAGAATATTAAATCAGACAGGTTTACTGGAAAAATATAATCCCATTAAACTCTGCAAGCAAGGGATGTTTTTATATGCATGTTTGCGTATGTGATTTTAACCTAATCATTGTAGTGCACATTACTAGTCTCCATAAAATAGTACATAGATGCTTGTATCCCACAATAAAATCAGATTCTGGTCACCGAGTCAGTCTCCCCATCTCTCTCCATCACTGACACTTCCCTAATAAGGAACTGTTATTCCTGCTCCCATATTTTTGCTGAGAGCCCCCTTTAATTTCAAATTTTAAAAAATTCAGAAGGAAGAGGTTTACATTTTTCCATTTCAAGAAAGGCTCCTGCCTTCCTTAGCAAACACCTGTCTTTCCAAACCAAGACACAGGAGCCACCTGTATTATACATGTAAATATTTAACACAAAAAAACCAAGAGCCTCAAAATGGCAAAACAGCTTGGTAATTCATTGAATTATTCATTGAATTCTAATCCTTCTGTACACTTCAGCTCTGCTGTAAACTTCAGAGACATTTTTTCACAAGCTTCTAACAAGTTACTCTGGATCCATAATTACTGAGACCAAATGGAGTCCAAATGCCAGGTGGGATTACTCTTTCTCAAAGCCTGGAGTCACACAGAATGGAGCAGTACTTCAATCACCCTGTGCATCCCATACACATAACAGTCCAGTTACTGACCATCTGCAATCATTTTTTGACTTTTGCTACAAATTTCCTACAAGAATAAACTACAAATAATATCTTGAACCTGTTTAAATTCAGGGACGGCATTGCAATTACCCTAAAAAATTCTAAGGGTACCTCGTGCTGTTGCAGTGATACAAGAGAACTGTAAGTGTGTATTACTAGTTGTTATTCATATTAGGTAAAAATGGCTCAGGTCAGCTTTGCAAAGCAAGAAACAAGTCATGGAGAATTGAAATTATGGAGTTGGGACAGTGTAGCCAGTCTGCTTTTTGTGAGAGATGCTCTTACGCAGTGGCAGTAGTAATGTACTCATCTCCTGTAACTCTGCTCCTTGTGATCTACTATCCACCTCTGCTATTTCTTCTGCTCTTTTTTTTTCAGTATTTCTTCAGCTGCGTACCAAAAGGAAACACAGAACTGCAGTGTTAGTACCAAAATAATAGGTATTTTTCCAAACTAAAAAATACTCAGAGCTTTTAGAAAACACAACAGAAGTGTTGGAAAGTATAAACAATACAAGCTATTGAACAGTATTTTTACATTATACTACATCAGCCAAACAAATAAATAGTAGGGCTTGAGGAACGAGGATATCAATGAAGTTTGGTTCAAAGGGCTTATTTTGGTCTCTAGGTGGTAACTGTCATCATCCTGATGTAAATACTTTCCGATCTATTTAAATTCTCCTAAGCCATATTATTTTGCGATCAACTGTGATTTTTAAAATTTCTCTTGTACCCATCACTGAATTATCTGAGCACAATCTCCAAACAAGACAAATGCTAAAGTAGCAAAG
Organism: Fringilla coelebs; assembly: GCF_963513975.1. Classification (NCBI taxonomy): domain Eukaryota; kingdom Metazoa; phylum Chordata; class Aves; order Passeriformes; family Fringillidae; genus Fringilla; species Fringilla coelebs. The sequence goes on along the minus strand of NW_028167212.1, from coordinate 683,238 downwards.
GGCTGCAATAACTGAGCAGCCAACAGGATAAGCCACATTGGCATCTCTTGGCTTTGCCAAATCCTCTCTGAGTGCTTTCGTTTCTTTTCCTCTTTGGTTTAAAATGCAGCACATTTTCATTACTTCTGATGACTCACCTCTGAAAGAAAAAGGCAGTAGCTGTTTTTGGCAGGGTAGGTTGCATTTGCAAATTGGCTCACCTCGTTGGCAGCAGAACTGCATTTTTTCTTATCAAAGCTGCTCCTCAGCTTGAGTGGGGAGAAGGCGCAAAAGGATGAGAGAGGCTGGTGGAGCTCTGATGGTCTTAGGATCCAAAGGTGCAAAGAGCTGGAAGGTGAAATACCTTTTCTTGAGTTCAGGGTCATTAGGGAAAGGGAGTGTGTGCCTGAAAGCTCAGTTCTGTCAGCCAGATTCACCGAGTAAAAGGTTTTTTTTCCTGCACCTGTGTGTGTGTGGCCAATGCCAAGGGATGGCAGCTCCTTCTGTTGTGGGGACAGTACAGCCTCCAACTGCAGAATACGCAAACTGAGCTGCACTGAAATGTGTTCTCCAGGGCTCAGTTTTGGGGCTGGTCCTGGTTAACATCTTTATTGATGATCTGGAGGTGGGGATTGAGAGGACCCTCAGTAAATTTGCAGATGCCCAGTTGGGTGGGAGCGTGGATCTGCTGGCGGATGGGAAGGTTCTGCAGTGAGACTTGGACAGACTCAATCAATGGGCCAAGGACAAGGGCGTGAGGCTCCACAAGGCCAAGTGCCACATGCTGCAGGTCACCAGCCGCCCCAGTGTGAGCCCAGGTGTGCCCAAGGGGGCAAGAGGCCGATGGCACCTGGCCTGGATCAGCAGCAGTGTGGGCAGCAGGACCAGGGCAGCGCCTGCCCCTCTGCGCTGGGCACTGCTGAGGCCACAGCTCGAGTGCTGTGTCAGCTCTGGGCCCCTCAGAAAAAGGACATTGAGGGGCTGAGTGTGTCCAGAGAAGGGCAGCAAGGCTCACGAAGGCTCTAGAAAACATGCCCCACGAGGAGTAGCTGGGGGAGCTGGGTTTGTTCAGTCTGGAGAAGAGGCTCCGGAGGGACCTCACCGCTCTCTCCAGCTCCCTGACAGGAGCGAGCACTGAGGGGGGGCTGCTCTCTTTGCTGGGCCTGCACTGAGAGCCAGAGGATGTGGCCTCACCTTGAGAGGAAATTCAGGTTAGACTTTAGAAAAAAAATTTCACTGTTCAGGTGTTCAGGCCCGGGAATCGGTTGGCCAGAGAGGTGGTGCAGTTGCCATCCCTGGAGGTGTTAAAGAGGCCTCTGGATCTGACACTGGCAAATGGTTTAGTGATTTAGGGTTTGCAGTGTCAGTGCTGGGCTGATATTAAACTGATGGTCTTCAAGATCTCTTTCACCCCTAGCGGTTCTACAATTCCAAGTGCTTCCCGCCTGGCCGAGGGGAAGGCTCAGGGCTGTCCCGACTCTGAGGGCGGCCGCGCCCTGAGGCGCTCGGGCGGCGCTGCGGCTGCGGCGTCTCCTGAGGGGCTGGGCCGGGCTCTGCCCTCAGCTCCGTGAGATCCCAGCCCTCAGGCCGGCGGGGCCTCCGCTGTCCTTCAGCCCGCAGATCCCACCCCTCAGCCCGCAGTTCCCGTCTCTCAGCCGGACAGCGCTCGGCAGCGGGCACCCGCCTCGCCTCGGCGTCTGCCCGGAGCCACCCGCGCCGCTGGATCACAGGTACCCGAGCCGTGCCCCATTTCCCCCTCGGGACTCCCCAGCCTTCCCACAGAAGAATGCAGCTGCTGTTTCATCTTTAGACTGTTGCCTTCCAAGCCCCCCCTCCCCCTCCTTTGTTTTAAATTTTGATATGTTCTTTCCCTTTTCTATTTGGGCTGATCTGGGGTGCTTGCTAAGACTTCAGAGTGGAGCTGTGATAATGACCTGTAAATCACACACGGCCCATCTGAGGGAGGAGGGTGCGAGGGAGCTGGAATAGGCCAGGACAGCCCCGAGTCCTGTCCCACAGCTCAGCATCCTCACGGCCTCAGCTGCTGCTGTGGGGTTTGGTTTGCACAGGATGCCAACAACCCGCACTTCTCCCCTCTGGGCTTTGTTCCCTGGGTTTCGAAGGGTAAATCCTGCCCAGGCTGGCTGGTCTGCACCCCGTGCCAGCCATGTGCTCTAGTGCTGCTGAGCACACACGTTGGCAGATCTGCACTTCTCCAGGAATGGTTTCTGAGGTTTGATGCCATGTTACTGGGTTATTTTCCATAACTGATGGAGAAGAGTTTGATATGCAACATTTGGCAGCTGTTTGTTGAAGCAAATCTAGTTGTTTGCCTTTCCACCTTGCTCTGTGATGCAACAACTGAGGTGAGCTATTTGCATCTAATTAATGTAGTCTGGCTTATAAATACTATTTTGTGTAATTCCTGTAGGTTGCAAAAGTCAAAAAGATGCAGGTAAAGGTCAAGATGTGTCCTTGTATATATCGAGTTTTAAACCCCTTGTGCTTCCTATGTTGCATAATTGTATAAACATGTATGAAATGAAACTCTTCTGAAAAGCAATTTGCTCCAGAGTGAACTCATTTTTACAGCCTTCCTTTTGTTTGGATGAGTTGTGTTTTTTCTTAGGCTGGTGGGGTGGTGGCAGTAGGACAAAAAGAGGTGAGGAAGTCTGGCAAGCTTTTCCTTGTTGTGGCAGAGTTGGATTTGCAGGAAAATGAAATGCATGTCTGTTACCTCTTCTGAAAGGCTGCAGGGAGATGAATTCTCAATTCTTGCTCTCTAAGGGAAGCAGCAAAGGAATGGGAGCAATCAGTAACTCCCAAGAGAAAGCAGGGCTGGCTGTCTTCATTAAGATGACAGTGATTCTGCTTTGAGCCTTTGCCCCACTTGGAGAAGGAAAAGGAATCCATTCTTAAGCTGCATTTGCCACTGATTTAAAGTTTCTACCTGGAGCTAAGTAATTTTTGGAGAGATTGTAAGAGGTTACTGTGATGCTTGCATCAACCTTCTCTGTTTGGGACTTGGGGCATGTTTGAGGGAGCATCTTTCTGCTCCAAAGCTGAATGTCACTCTGCTGCTCTGCTCTCAGAGGCTGCCCCGTGGGGTTTGTGAAGAAGCAATGCTGTGGGGTTTTGTGGGTTCCATGGTCCATGGAATGTGGCAATGTCTTTGGTGAATTTCAGTGAGTTCTCACTGTAAGGAACATGTCTCTGTGCTCACTGCCCTTGGTTTGATCAGTGCTGCCAGAACAGTGCTGATGCTTTAGTGGCTCCTTGAGCAGCAGGAGGCCGAGTGTTTTAGAGTGTTCACCACCTAAGTAACATGACTTGGTCTTAGTGCCAGTTGTTGGCTGATGGCAAAGTTGGCCACTCTTGTAGGGAAAGTTGGATCAGCTTTGTTGTGATCAGTGACACGGAGCAGGGGATATTCTTTACTGACAGTGCCCTGCAGGGGTAACATGGAACAACCTGATTTCTGCAGAATGTCCACTCTCAAAAGATGATCACCTGGTAGTTACAAATGCAGGGCTATTATAAAATGCTGTATTTCCAAAGGAAAACTTTGCCATACAAGAATACATTCAACTGTGTGTGTGAGGTGACAAAGTAAAAGCAGAAAAGTGCTGGGAAAAGTGCATTTTAGAAAAATGTCATTTCTACTGCATATATTAGAAACACCACCAATCTGAACAGAACTGAAAGAACTTTTTCCTTGCTGTTGTAGAACAAGAACAGAGATAAACAAAAAAAAAAAATACTCAAAAGGTGCAGATAAATCAGTGTGGTAAGATATCTAATATAATTTGTCATTCTAATCTGCATCAATTTAAAAAAGTTTTAGTAGACCACTGTGATAGGCCTGTTGTGGGGTGGTGAGCAGTTGGGAAAACATGCTTTTTTCCTGGTTGCCAAATTTTGGATATGCAAAGGGTAAATCCAATGCCAAACCTACACACATAGTAAAACACACAACCACAAAGTCACTTTTTTTTTTTTAATTTGCTAATATTTATCCACATTTTTATTGTATTTTATCTTTAAGAACCCTCAAACCTTGTAAGGGTTTGCAGTAAACAATACCTTCTGTCACTGTTAGAAATAATTATCAACTAAGTCTTTTAAGATAGCCCAAAGACTAAGAAGCAGATTTTCCAAGTCTGTTTACCCACCTAGGGTTGTTTGTAGGTGCCAAGAGAATATTTTGTGTTACATGTCCAACCACCTGACTGAGGGCTCTGCTGCTGTGCTGCATGGTTTATGTCTCCTGTACCTCAGTACCACGGAGCAGCCTTGTGCTCTTGGAGTCTTTCCTTACTACTCCACAGATTTTCAGCTGCACTCTGAATTTTATTTGCACTCTGAATACTTTAGTGGCTGTGTATTATTTATACTTAATGCACCTTGCAACTGTGAATTTAATATTTACTAGTTTACATCAGACTTCCTAAGAATCACTAGGAATTAAAGGCCAGAAATATTAAAAGGAGGCTGTTAGTCTGCAAATGAAGTCATGCTCAAATAACAAACTATGGACAGAAATATTTCTAGGTTTGTTGTTTGTGGCTGAATAGAAGTGATGTCGCTCCATTTTGGCTTGCTTCCCCTCCTTTTTAAAAATAAACGTACATAAAACATTTTGACAGGTTTATTCTACTACTGACCAGATTAATAGATTGAAAAGATAACAATTTTAAAGAAGATTTTTGTGTTTGCTCCTAGATATGAAAAGAGATCAGAACTTACTGCTTGAATGCCTTAAATCTCAGATGGACTGCGCTCGGTCTGAGCAGGAGGCTTTGGTCACTATCTATTCCATTTGCCAACAAAACAGTAAGAAAGGCTTTTCCTTAGAAACAATGCAGTCATTTCTGTTCACCATATATGCCAAGAAACTGGTGGGCACTGTAAAATTGTCTAAAGGACATAAGGCTTGAGAGGTTGGAAAATCTTAGAAGCCTTTCATTTTGCAGAGAAACAGAAGCAAAAGTTTCTGTCCTTTTTTCCTCTTGTAGGTGAAGCGAGCGAATACTTTGGAGAAATTGGTGGTTTGATGTTTATAAATGACCTTGCCAAGTCGAGTGCTCATTGCATGGTAAAGGAAGCAGCTTTTATTTACATTGGGGATTATTCTAGAGAGCAATGGTAATAAAAATAACATTGTTTGTATTTCTGAGTGCGCTATGGCCCCCTGTCATTACTTGTGCTCCTGCTTTGTCTCCATTTGCTTTTGGTCTCACCAAATGAGATACCAAGATTGTCAGTTGGAGCAAGGGCAGTGAGGGTGCCCCAGTTGCCCTGTCCATGCCCAGATTTGATCAGTGCCTTGCTGACTTGTGCACACAGGGTGTCTTTAAGTTACCAGACACCTGCACTCCCCCTCTCCCTCAGCAGCAAGTGTTCAATGACTCCTGGGCTGTTCCAAAGCTTGCCAGGGTCCTGCTTGGTGTAGAACTCACTGCAGGGGGAAGCCCTCAGGCACTTCATAGTCCTGCCCTGTCTCTGCTCCCCACATACTGGCCACAACTGAGAATTAATAATTTAGGATGATGAGTAGCTTACTTTAGGACTTAATGGTTGTCACTTTTTGTTTTCAGTGTCTTGTCAACAGACTTTGTGTACTTCTGCATTGTTTGAAGACCTCATTTGATTTTTAATTATAAAGAATTCTGGTGTGAATTTGAAAAGAATGTCTGTTTCTGTCATCTTAGTACTGGTGTTAAATAATGGTAAGTTGGGTTTTTTTCTGTGTTACAACAACACTCCTTTTCTACTTGCCAATCTGCAGTCCAAAATTTGGAACATTCATTAAGCAATGTTTTGGTGAAGTGAATTTATAAAGATGAATGTTTGCATGGAACTGAACCTGAATTGTCAAAGTAGGTCATTGCTCACTGGGATTTCCTTAAACAACAGAACGTGGTTTAGTTCTAAAAAGATTGTTTGCAAATGCAAACCCATCGTTTCTGAGAGTGTCTAGAAAGAGAGAGACATAAAGGTTATTTACCAATATGTTGATCTGATTTTGTATTTCCTTCTGGGGAGGATATGTGCTTAGGAAAGGGAATGTATGTATGTAAATTCAGCTTGCTGTTAAGATTTTGTCTGCAGTTGCATTTGTCTCTGGAGTCTTGTGTGTGTTCTCTTTAAGGAACTGGGCAAAGCTATGTCAGAGACACAGGCTGCATCAGCCTGCTGCTGCAGTTGTTCAGGTGAACAGGGTTGCAGTTCAAACAGACAAATAGTAGGCTGGTTAGCAGCTATGTTTCCTTGACTATTTGGGACTTGTTTGCATTTTCCCTAAGAGAACAGCTCTCTCTGAGAAGAATCTGTCAGCTGAAAACACTGATCCCTGCTATCAGCTCTGGTCCTCAGTGTGCAGCACTCTCTGTGCCTGTGTGAACAACCCCCAGAACGGGACGTGTTGCTCTGAAAATTGTGGAAGAAGTTCAAAGATATTCTCCAAATCGGTAACACTTTGGTTTCATTTTTACCGTTCAGCTGAAGTTGATTTCATTGCGTTTTGATTTGGGGTAATTTGTTTTTCCTTTTCCAGAAGAGAATACAAACATTTCCTGTTGGGTTTTTCCCTATGCCAAAGAGTGGCTGGAGAGTTGCACAGAGCCTGAGATAGTTCGTCCCATCTGTTCATTTCGTGGTCTCACAGTTGCAAACAACTGTAAGTGCAGCTCAAGCTTTACACAGCTTTGCATTTGATAGAAGGAAGCTTAATCCAAGAGGTCAATGGGTTTTTCTTTCTTGTCAATCCCTACAAAGTCATTTGCTGTTCTTCCCACTTTTACTCTGACGACTGTATTCCACCATCTTTACTTACACTACGCTGTGCTCAAGTCCACAAATAGCCACAGTCTGCTTACATTTCATAGGGCCAGTAAAACTGTTCAGAGCTGTTCTGATTCAAAGTGTGTCTAAATTAAAGTCCTTATGATGTGACTGAAAACAATGACTTAGGTAGAACTCAAGCATGATGTTTGCCCTTTTGTGCACATATCAGGGTCATGTTTTCCTGTAACTATTTTATATGCAGTTACTGCATTTCTTGAGATCAAAGTATATCCAGCTTCTGTTGTAGAAGAAATGTAATGACTAACACATGCACAGAAAAACTCTGATGGACTTACTTGGTAAAATGCTAAAATAATTTGCAAACTCTGTGGCTTAAATCACATTCTTTCTTTTTTTTTCCACTGAGCAGATGTGCAGAAATCTTTTGCTTCTATTGGAGGATTGGATACATTAGCCAAAGTTCTCCTTGAGCTTTTGCATGATTCCTGTTTGTATCACTCCAGCATGAAAATTGCAGTGGTAGTAACAAAGACTCTGGATGCCTGTATTGCTACTAACTGTGAGTGGAAAGACATTTTTGATCTGTGGTAATTTTAAAATGCAATTTTTAAAGTCTTGTGCTGGTGGAAAAGTTGCAGAAATGAATGCTTCAAGGCAGTCAAGTTCTACACATCCCAGTGGATGTAGCAGTGCTTTTTAAAACTCAGAGGTGTAAGTAGGGAGTGATTCAGTTAATCTGAGGTGGATTACTGTCCCATTGTTGCTCAAATAAATGCAGTGAAATTTAAACCCCACTGAACATTAAAAGTGAGATGCTCCAGCCCGTGCTGGGTAAGTAAAGCTGAGCTCTGGGTCTGGATTTGACCAGTCAGTTTGGATCCTGGAGTTAGGCCTGTGGCTGAATAATAAATTGTGTAGCTTTAGGAAGCTTTAGGCATTTAGAGGTGGAGCTAAACGAATGTGTTGTTTCTGCACAGCTCACTCTGCTGTGGTTTGCTGGCTGGGCACTGCTCTCCTGATGAGGTTTTGTGTTTTCCACAGAAGGTTTGCAGAAGCCTGTGATCCTGACAAGCCTGTGCTTGTGGCCATGGTTGCTGTATCTCACACTTCTGCCATAAGAGCTTCAAATGGAAGTTCCCAAGGGTTGAAAAGCATCAGCCTGCACTAGTTGTGAGGGTAGTTTCAGATCAGCTGGGTGTGACAGGACTGGGCCTCAGCGTGGATGGTCCAGCAGTGGTGTTGCCAGTGGCAGGAAGGGCTTGCCCCCTGCTCTTTTCATGGCAGATACTCTGCGTGTTAGAGCTTATTCAGCTCTCTCTGGCTCCATGCTGGAGCTGATCAAGGACATGGAGAAACTCAGCAGGGATCTCCAGAAGCTGCACAGTGCAAAGCCCTCCTCATTCATCAGATCTTCTGCCTCCTCTCCGTGGAGCACAGGCTGGGAGGATGGGCAGGGCTGGATTTGGGAGCAGCACAGGAGGGGTGGGGTAATCTGAGCTGTTCAAGGTGGAGCAGGGCAGAGCTGAGCAGGCCCGAGGCTTTGAGGGCTCTGCACAGTTCCCTCCAAACCCAGCATTTGATCCTTGGATAATTCCTGCACACTCATGATTGACTTTCTTTTCCTTCCAATTATTTTAACAAACAGCTGCCATGAGTGTTGTCTTGGCAGAGTATCCCACTGTGTCAGAGCTGCTGAAGCTGCTGTCCAATGAGACACTGAGCACAGGAGAAAAAAATCAGTATTATTCTAACAATTGCACACTGTACTGAAGTTTGTGGTAAGATTTACTTTTTCTCTTTTCTGTCTGTCAGCTTCTCCTAAATTCTCATCCACTGACTCCTCCCGTGGTGTCATTTCATCTAGACTGGAACATGAGAGAGAGTTCTATTAAATAATACAATGTCAGTATTTGGACAAAAAGTTTTCTAGAATGTTCCATCTTTAAACTTTAAAGCTTGTTAGCAGGAAGTGTCTTTAGGAGCTTTGAAACCTAGACTAAATATGCAAGAATTCAGAGCTGGGCTTAGGTGTCCCAGGGAATAATTAATCCAGACCTGAAAGCTGCTACAATCCAGACCTAGCAGATGGGTTGTCTTGAGCACCCTTTTCATGGTCCTGGGCACATACAGCTTCTATCCACTGCTTACAAGGCCAGGAATATTTGTAAAAGCCATGTAAGAGCATTGCTTTCAAGACACAGAAGCAGTTGGTAGCCCTGAAATGTTTTTGTCATGTTCCTCAGGGTTTGCCCAAGCATATCTGGTACAAATACAGCACTTCAGTTGGTATTTTGTGGTAGCACAAGCAAAGAGAAAGGGAAATTTATTTGTTCCTCTGTTTTTTCTCATGTATGTTTAGAGAAACAAGAAAAAGGCCTTATGTTCAAAAATCCTGGTTGATTTTCATCCTCTGAGTGCCAATAACATGTTCAATAATTAGCTCAAGAGGTCATAAATTTATTTTAACAGACACTTTTTAATGAAGAATTAGTGAAACAAGACAATGGAAAATGTCTTTGGAAAGAAAAAAACATTAAAAAATTATTGAAAAATTATTTCAAAAGAAAAAAGTTTCTCTTAAAATGTCAACACTGTCAAAATAAAAATGTTAAATTTTTTTATTTCCTTTTTTTATTAAGTGTAAAGAAGAAAGAACTATGTTTAGCAAGTTACCAGTTCTATGATTCTATATGTGAATGAGAGCACAATAAAAATTCAGCTAATGACATAAGAAATGAGGAGGAACAGATTGGCTAGACCAGGCTTAAGCTACTAATTTTATTTTGCTAATTATAAGCCTTGAGAGTTTGATATTTCTGCATCCCAGGCCTCACAGAAATGTTGCATATCTACTCCAAGAGCAGGTGATGGAAGAGAAGAAATACAGGAGTCATTATTCAAATGTTTCAGGCCAGAATTAAATGAGCTTGGAACTCCATCGAATAAGTGGTCTCAATCCTTCAGTTTTCTTACAGCAATCTGAGTTCTGGTCAAATCATCCTGTGGGATGTAAAGCTCTCCTGCTGTCACTGCAGCAGGCTCGGGTCTGGAATGAAAATCTCTCTTTCTACAGAAACTTGCAGCCCCTCAAATGACTGTAAGGTGAAGGTGTGTGGGGCTGAAACCAAAGCTTTCCTTACCACGTCCTGTTCTAGAAGAGAACCAGTGTGAGCTGCTTCAGAGCAATGGTCTGGCACTCATGATTCAGGTATTGACAGAATCTCAGGACGAGGAACTCATCAAAGCTGCTCCTTTTGTGCTGCAGAACTGCAAACAAATGAGTAAGCTTGCTGTTACTGCTTTAAAAAGGAGAGGGATTGTTTCCATCTCAGTGTTCTGCTGATTCCCCAAGTGGTTTTAACTGTGGCAGCTTTTTTTGTAATTCTGTATAGTCCAAAAGATGTTTGTTTTCTGCACAGAAAGTTGCCTATTTGTCATCAAGAACTGACTTAATGAGAAGTAAAAATTCCAACAGTGTTGCAAAAATGCATTTGTGAAACCTCTCCATGTAGGGCCAGTTCTTAAAAGCTTTCCCATCTCTAAATTGTGTGAAAAATATCAATATTGTCATTTAACACCCAGGGGATACTTTCTTCCTGAGGATGTACCACTAGAGGGAGAGAATAAACCAGGAGATCAGCAAGCCTGAAATCACTGTGTGTGCATTAATTTCCAATCTTAAGTAATCTTGATTTTTTTTTTTTTTCTGAAGTAGGATGTATTTTTAGGCCCCATTTCAGTTTTTTTGTTAATTATCTGTACAATCCCTCCCATGAAACAGAGAGACCTTGTCCTCTAATCTCTAGAGCGTGGAGGGTGTGCAGTTGCTAATTAGGAAAAAACAAACGTGTACCTCCATTTCTGTGCTGCAAGCACAACTGAGATGTTTGTGTAAGACTGAGGAGGTGTGGAGATTTGTAGTGTCCATTAATATGGAGGTTTTTTTTTAAAAAAGCAGAGACTAATACTGGTGAAGAGCCCAGAGTTAATTCAATGAAAAAGCTTTTCTTTTTCTTTTCACAGCATCATTGTGAAAACAGTTTATAGGAACTATAATTGCAAGTTCACCTCTTGTAACTGCAGCTTATATTTCAATTGTATTTGCATTTATATATAAATCTAAGTTTTATAAAAATTGTTATTTTGTATTAAATTATTGGGGCGGTCCTTCAGCATTCTAAAATATAGTAAATACCTTTTAAATGTTGTATTTAGTTCATAAAATTTTAATGTTATTTATATTTTATAAAGCTGAACAGTTGTCTCTGAAATAATATGATAACTCATTAAATGTGAACAATGCAGAAGAATTGGATGTGCAAGTCAGAAAACGATGTCTGGAAGACTACTGGAAGAAAGCAAAAGTAATTTTATACAGAATAAACTCAATTGAAAAACAGCACGATGAGGTTGGCCTACTTACCAAAATAAGATAAAACTAATCACATCTTTCCAGAGCTTATGGAGAAAGCAAAAGTTAAGATAAGTTCAATGAAAGCAGAAAACCCAGGAAAAAACGTTGAATTTGTGTGAAACTACAACCTGCAATTTTTATCAGTATTGTAGATGAGCCAGAGTTACAGATGTGCAGAGAATGGAGGCATCTGTATTGTTGGAAGTATTCTAGTTTGTTGTAAACCCAGATATTCTATGAGCTAGAAAAAGGAGTTGAATAAATTTTTAATTGCTGGACATTCAAACCTGTCATTTTAATATTTGGATGCATGAAATGCTCAGGGTTGTACAGCTGTAGGAGCTGATTTACTGATCTACCCCAAAGGATGGATATTATACATTCACTGGAATAAACATCCAGCAGAACACTCAACATGCCAAAGCCAGGGGCAGAGCTCCAACTCCCTCCTCTTGCAAAAAGCAAGAGCAGCACACCTTTCAAATAAATACAGGATAACCCTTTGAGGCATGCTTTATATGACTTCCATCTCTCTTTTCTCCTTCTAGAATGATACTCCTGCAAAAAAAAAAAAAATTTTTTTCTTGGAGAGGAACTGTCTGCACTAAATGGGAAGGTATGAATTAGCATCTTCAGCTTTTAAAGGAAAGCAACTGTTCTTGTGTATTTTCCAGGAAATCCCTCTTTATTAAGATTTTGATACTGCATACTTCCAGCCACTTAACACTGATTTAAATTGCTGGGCTTTGAAACAGTGAATAATTCCACCCAGCTTAGTGGAAACTTGGAGTGATAAGTGATGACTGCTGCTAAAGATCCTATTCCCCATTTTATCCCAGAGTGCCCAGAAATGAACCATACTAAACTGACTCGTTCAGTGTGGCTCTAGAATACCAGTGCCATACATAGAGCAATGGATAGACCTGACATAGGTGCCTTTATCACCATCTTTTAAGCTTTCATAAATACTTACAGAAAGACTCTTCAGAAACCACTAAAGTCAAGTCTGTATTTCAAGCAACAGTCTTCTTTAAAAATCAATGCAGATTCCTTTAACTGAGGGTTTTAGTGTGTTTTTCTTGCCTAATTTGCTGCAATTTGCTGTTTCCCTTCCCTTCCCTTCCCTTCCCTTCCCTTCCCTTCCCTTCCCTTCCCTTCCCTTCCCTTCCCTTCCCTTCCCTTCCCTTCCCTTCCCTTCCCTTCCCTTCCCTTCCCTTCCCTTCCCTTCCCTTCCCTTCCCTTCCCTTCCCTTCCCTTCCCTTCCCTTCCCTTCCCTTCCCTTCCCTTCCCTTCCCTTCCCTTCCCTTCCCTTCCCTTCCCTTCCCTTCCCTTCCCTTCCCTTCCCTTCCCTTCCCTTCCCTTCCCTTCCCTTCCCTTCCCTTCCCTTCCCTTCCCTTCCCTTCCCTTCCCTTCCCTTCCCTTCCCTTCCCCTCCGACACTTATGGGAAGGTGTGGCAGTATGGAAGTCTAGAGCTTAGGGCAAGGCATTTTAAAAACCAACCTTCTCTGCTCTGCCTTACAGCCTGCTCCTTACAAGGACACATCAGAGTCCAGGAAACAGAGCAGACTGTAAGTATCGTCTTTTTCTGGCATTTTTTTTTCTGTCCTTTCTAAAACAGTCCTGCAGTTTCTCTTCAAGCAGCACATCTGACAGCTGGCAAATAAGTTTAATGAAGGGCAAGAGCAATGAGGAGAAGCTACACAAAAAGCCAGTGACCAGCTAGGCTATCCTGAGACTTCATGACCACCTTGTTTTTTTCCCCTGGTTGGCCTGAGTGCAGGTTTAGCTATTTGATAAACAAATTCAACTCTTTAGATAGCAGAAACAGCTCAAACCTTAACTGTATTTTGTTTGCTTTGACCCTGGAGGGCATTTGTTTTGACTCCACATTCATTATTAAACTTGACTTGTTTCCAAACTGAAAAGTCCTACTGAATAACAGTTCATCTACTTTCACTCAAGTAAAATCTCACTTCTTGTCTCCTCTTCGAGGACTACCTCATAACTAGGTTAGAAACAAGTATTTTTTTTCATAAAAATCATTCTCTTAACACCTTAATTATCTTACTGACTGAAAAGAATGGTTTAGATTGTAGCCTCTGTCATCAATGTACAGCTCAGATTCTTAAGAAAGCACCCTGAAGGAGGTGATGCCTATTTATCTTAGCTCAAGTATGTGTTGAAAACCAACTGAGCATTTCAGAGCTACTTACACCACTGAAGTATAAAAAGAACTGCATTTTCTTACAGATACAGGCTTTGAAATTCCAGATAAATTTGTGGTTGAATATGCTCTTGACACTAATGACTACTTCAGAGATTTAAACTGAGTTGGTAACGCAATAAAGGTGCATAAGAAATGTTTGTGCTTCACCTCTTCATAATTCTACTCCACAAGTCTCATGGCTCAGCCATGCTGCAAGACATCCTGAACCCCCAGGATGGTGAGCAGTGTACAATCTGCGGCCCCATCTGACAAGAAAATAACTTGTCATTTGGCTTCAATTGGATGTTTGTCTGTCTTAGTTCAATCCTGTGTTGCTCTTCTGTCACCAAGTCTGTAAAGCGGCCGTGCAGGCACTCTGTGTGAAGGTTTTCCACACACTTATGGATAACATGGCTGTGAGATCTCTCTTCCCTCATTCCATGACAGCTTCCTTAGGCTGCACAGAGTAGTAGACTTAGAAACATCATAACCTAAGGGGGTTGGTCTTTTTTTCCTTCCTTTTCAAAAGTACTTTCTTAATGCTGGTTAACTCAGAAAGTTTTCATTTCTAAGTATTTCTACTAAGACAAACCAGTTCTGCTGAAGACACACTCAATCTGTGCTATTGCTCAGCAGCATGAAGCTGTATGCAGTAATTTCAAAAACTTAAGTACTTTAGAATATATAAACCTATATATTCCAGATCAACTCAGAAAATGTATGAAAATCTTGAATTAACAGCAAGAATATTAAAATCTCGAGTTTACTGCCAGCAGGAAATTGCAACAATTCTGATGCTAGTGTGTGTTTTTATTACAATGCTGGGAATACAGCTGAAAATTAGTCTTGCATTTCATTTGAAGATAGAAGTTGATCAATATTGTTGGGTTTTTTTCCTTTTAGCACATCTGTGTTCTGAAAGAGAATGCCAAAGAGAAATCCAGGATGTGATCATGTCAGTCTTCTGGAGCACCAATTCCTGGCTGCTGATGAGGTGATAAACCATTGCAGCAGGAAATGCCTTCTGCTCTTTGTGTGTCCCTAGGAAGAAGGAGAAGGTGCCTGTTCCTGCCTGCAGTGGCTGATTCCCACTTGTTCTGTGTGCTGAACACAAAGTGTCAGAGCCTGGGTTCCCCCGGCGCTGCCTTCCTTGTGCAGGAGCAGCCCGGGGCTGGGGCCGAGCCCCGGCGATATCGAGCGCTGCCGCTGTGGCCGTCACGGTGCGGGCCCCGGAGCGGATTCCTCGCCCTGCGCCCGGTGCCCGAGGGGGCAGCAGGGCTGGAAGGAGCGGGGACCGAGGCCCGCCCGGCGTCCCCGGCCCGGCCCGGCCCCGACAATCGGGTGCCGCGGTTGCCGGGGAACCGCGAGCGCGGCCACAGCGGCTGTGACAGCGCCGCCTCAGTTGGCGCAGAGCGCTCCGGGCTGGGTGTTGGCAGCCTGGGCTCTGCCACGGCCGCAGCCAGCGATTCCCCAGGTGACTTGTGCCCAGAGATTGTCTCTGCCAGCCAGCCCTGAACTCGCAGGGCATTGGTCTCTGCCAGCGAGGAGTCCTGAATTTCGTTTGAAGGTAAAGATGGGTTCAAGTTGTACTTTTTGGTTTTGTCACATCTGTGCTCTGAAAGAGAATTCCAAAGGGAAAGAGAGGATGTGATCATGCCACTCTTCTCATGCAGCAGTTCAGTTGCATGTACAGGTACCTCCTTGGGGTGGGGCAAGTTGGACTCTGTCTCTTGCTACTTTCAAATAATATAAAATCTTTAGCACCAGTATATCCTTTTGAGCCTGCCATGAATTGGGTTGTGGATTTTCAGATGTGTTGTGTTCCTTTGCATGCCATGCAGTTGTCTGGTGCAAGGCCTCAGGAATGGGTCTGGGGGCACTTTGGAGGTCTTGGATGGGTTATGACACCCCCTCAGCTGGCCCTCATGGGAATGTCCCCTGGCTGTGGCCTTCTGGGGCTGGGGGGTTTTAGAGCTGAGCCCGTTTGTCTGAGGGAGGATGGGTGTCCACTGCCCCTTACCAGAGGTTGCGCCACATCCCCAAAATTTCCTCCTCCCCCCTCTGTTGATGGGAGGTTTGTGTGCAAACCTGGCCTCAGCAGACAAGTCTGTGGCTATGCCTTGCCCAGCCTGAAGTCAGACAGAGCTGATTTTCAGAAGAGCTGCTGGGTTTGGCTTTGTTGTTGATACATTTTTCTCAATTAGCCTTGTTCACTTCTCCCCAGACCTGAGCTAAAAGGACAATGGTGTCACCTTGATCTTGTCTCAAGTTCCCTTAGGTGGCTTAACTCCCAGTCCCAAGTTCCAGTCAGGAGGCATTTTCAGGGAGGGCTGGGCTTCAGTGGTCACAGCTTCTTTATTCAGTTTTGTCAGAATGGGCAAAAGTTCCTTCATAACAAGATTTAAGCCATTAGCCATAACATTCCAGTCTCTCCCAAGTCCTGTGAGGAGCAGCTGAGAGAGCAGGGGTGGTTTAGCCTAAAGAAGAGGAGGCTCACTCCAGCTATTTTGAAGTAATATTGAAGCTACAGCTTTGTCTGTTCCAACTCTTATTAATATTTTGCTTTTGAGCTCCAGGTTTCAGTAGGATCCATCTTTGAATTGCACACGGCAGCCATAGAGTTCAAATCAAGTCCAACTAGAGGCCTAACAATACCAGCTACTTATGCCAAACAAGCACTTAGCTACTTTCAAATCATATCACATTTTTTAGCCCCAGTATATGCCTTGAATGTGCCATGAATTGGGTTGTGGATTTTCAGAGTTCCATTGTTGCTCCTTCCAGTTTTGTTGCGGAATTGTCACCCACCTGTGACATCATCCCTTGGAAATGGCATCTGGATTCCAGAATAAGACACCAACACCTCGTCTTTTGGAGAGGGAAAGGCAGAAGCCAAATACTGTGAGTAGCCCCTGGGGCTGTGCTAAGGCTGGCAAGTGCCCTGGTGTCCCTGCTCTCCCTGGCCCTGCTGTCCAGCAGCGCTGTGAAGCTGCAGAGCCCCTCCCCAGCCCTTTGTGCCGTGCTCCTGTTGCTGGGGGCTGTCCTGGTGCAGTAGGGAACACTGTGGGATGCTTCAGTTGTGCCTTGTCTGACTGTGCCAGCAGAGCCAAGTGAAACCAATGTACAGCTGAAGCCCTGAGCATGTGTTCTGTCCCTTTCCCTTTCCCAGGAATTCCCCAGGAATTCCTTCTGTCAGGCTGGGCACTCACCTATGCTGCTCTGACCATCCTGCCCCTGGGCACCCGGGCATGTGGCAGGGTGAAAGCTCAAACTCTTCCCAAAGCCTTGAGAGCCACGGGGTGTCCCAGCTGGAAGAGCTTCCAGAGCAGCTGTTCTCTCCCAGCTCCTGTGTGGGCACAGCCCCAGCCCTGCAGGCAGCACTGGAGCCAGGGCCACAAAGGTCCCTTGCTGTCTGGAGCTCCCGTGGCTGAAGGTGCCCCAGGGCTGAGGCTCTGTCAAGGAGATCCCTCTGTTTTCTTCTGAGGAGGGCTCTGTCAGCCCAGACAGAGAAAACAATTAAGAGGGAGAACCAAAACCTGGACACATTCCTGTGCACCTCCCTCTTGGTACAACTTTGTTTTCTTGCATCTCTTGGACTCAGCCAGCAGCGATATCTCCTTGCTGTGAGTTCTGAGTGTTGTGCAGGGATGGAGTTCAGGCAATTCTGAGAGTTCCTCCCCATTCTCTGGAAAGGTCATGACCTCAATCCAAGGAAATGTGAGAGAAAACAAATGCCCAAACAACAGAAATCTGCAAGCATGTCCCATCCAGTCAGGGAGAAGCCAATGGGACAGAGCCATGTGGCTGGAGTATGTGTATTGCACTCTGTATTATTAATTTACTAAGGATGCTAAGGATTTCAGTAGGAACCTTCCAGGGCTCCCAGGACTGTCCTAGTGGCTGTGATCACAAGTTATTCACAAGTGCCACTTGTTCATGAAAAGCCTTTCTGAACAAGCCCATCTCTGAGGCTCTAGCTGGTGTATTTTTGCCTTTCAGCTGCTTCCGTCTAAGTTCCAGAGGGAGAAGTTTCCCAGCAGGAAGAAGGAGGCCAGCACTGGGGGGAGTATTCTGCCCAGAACTGGCCCATTTCTAGACAAGAGTGAGACTCGTCCCAAGGTAGCCTTTTCCTGCTCTTTTCCTTTCTATTTACCATGAAGTTTGCAGAGGGTGTGTGCTTGTGACAGGCTTGCCTCCAGCAAAACACCTCAGTGTGCAGGTGCTGTTGTCATTGCAAACTGCTGGGAGTGGTGGACTGGGAGTGCTGATGTGCACTAAGCAACACAAATGACCTCTGCTGAAGCTGCTGGGCTGTGCTGGAGTGTAGCTGCCATTGCTGACAGGGGGAAGGCTGGGGTCACAAAGGCACAACATTGCCATTTGCCATTCTCCTGCTGAAATAGCCACCTCTTGCTTTGGTGTGCTCACCATCAAATGCTTGGGGTCACAGGATTCCCTCCAGAGTGGCAGCGTTGGCCTTTGAAGGCCAAGGATCTGCAGGAATTACTTCAGATTTAACAAAACAAATTGCATTCCTGCTTTGGGCTGGAACAATGTGTCTGAACCTGACGGGCTGTTAGATTTTGCAGGCTGCCAGATGTCCAAGGGACTGGCCCTGGACAGAGGGGAATGGATGTGCTTTATCTGGATCAGTGCCTACTGAGAGATGTGTTTAAAGCTGCTTTTCTGGCAGGACTGGCTCAGTAGAAAGCACAGTCCAAAGGGGTAGGTGACCGAGGTGGGCTGTTGAGCAGGAAATTGGCAGCAAGAGACATGGAGCAAACTGGTTGAGGATTGCCCTGGAGAGGGGCATTGGGAACAGCTCAGGGAAGGGCACAACTAAGGGACAGTGTGCTGCAGCCACTCCCTTCAGCAGAATATGTCTGCTGTGAAGTCCCACAGGAGACCTGCTTGTGTCTCTGCAGTGACAGCAGTGTGGCTGGAGAAGGCAAACACAGCAGGGGAGAGTTTTCTCAAAGCAATGTTTCTGCTCCGGAAGCATTTGCTGTTGTGGTGTCATTCCAGACGTGCCTCTAGAATGGCATTAAATAAGATAGCAATAATGACAAGAAAGCAGCCATTTAAAGCTCATGGAAAAAGGAGATACCAATTCTACTTTTACCCAAGTTGCTGAAAAAATAACTGAATGCTTATCCTCATTCACCATTCACCTCACTTGTCTTTTGATTTTCACCCCATTTGTCTTTTAATTTTGCCTTTCCCTCTGTTTGAAACACAGTAACATTTAAGTAGAATGAAAGGGGACAAAATCATCCAAGCAAAAGAAAACTGTTTATTAGTAAGGATTCAGCTGAGCCGGGTGTGTCTCCCTCCCCCAGAGCCAAGCACACACACACCCTCCGAGAAAATGGCAATCTTTTTGTGCCCTTTATACCTGGCTGGGGCAGTCCCTGTCCCCTTTCCCATTGATGGGTACTCAGGAGCTTCCATTCTCTACTGACCACCAACTTTTCTGTCCTCTCCCCTCTTGTCCCCTTCCTTTTGGTCAGGTCTTCAACCTCATCCCTCTCACTGCGACACTCAACAAAGCAACCTGAACAAATCCAAACCACAAACAACACATAGAACCAACAAATTCCATTCTTTTGCTTCATAACCTTTTGGCTTCAGCCAAATATCACCTCATCTCTCCCACCTCCTCTGGTCCTGTGCTCTTCTTACCGATGTGTAATTTTTAGAGCAAAAGAGATATTTGCAGTTGTGTGGGCCTGGGTTTCCCTGTCTCAGAGTAAAGGACATCCCAAAACTGTTTCCCACGGAGTCTCCTGTAAATCCATGGGTTTTACTTATTCCATGAGAGCTCAGTCAGTGCCCCAGAGCTCTGTGACCACCTGGGCACAGGGCTGTGATTAAGGGAAGTGCTGCCTGGCGTTGTAGAGCAAGAAAGCTGGAGAAATACATGCCAAAAGAGCAGCTTGGCTTGAGGCTGCTCTGTGTGGCCCAGCAGCTGTGGGTCAGCTCAGAGCAGAGGTGGGTGAGCCACTGTTTGCCCAGTGTGGGCTGGGCAGACGTGCTCCCCCAGAGTCTGTACTTCCCTGGGGATCAGTGGAAGATTCTCCTGCATGAACCTTCCTCCCAGCAGCTGAAGCTCTCCCTGCTCTCTCTTTCCTCTCCAGCTGCCATCAGCTGCCCCGAAACAGAGCTGGTTTGGGGTTTCCCCACCAGAGGTGGTATTTCGGAACTTCGCTGCTCGGGAGGTCTCTGAAATGGTGCCGTGTCTGATTAATAAGGGCAAGGTAAGTGCTGGCAGCCGGGGCTTTAACACTGTGCTGGAAGAGGAGAGTGCTGTCGTTCTCCCAGGGTACAGCAAAGCAAGTTATCTGCTGCAGCACATGCAGAAGAAAATGTCTCAGCACCTTGTTCTGCAAGATGCTGGAAATCTTCCTGTGCTGGGAATTGTCCCCTGATTTTGGCCATGCCTTGATGGTGTCTATCCCAAAGGAGTTTCCCTCTCTTGCAAGCTCTGGACTGATAGGAATGCTGAGGGCTGTACAGTTCTTACCTGCTCTCGTGCTTTGCCTTGAGTCTATTCCACAGCCTGTGTCTCCTTGGTTAATCTTGGCTCCTGGTAGGAATCTCTGCCTCCCTCAGGCAGTTTGGCTCCCTTTGTGCAGTTCACAGTCAAAGCTCAGGGTCTGAGTCCTTTCCACTTGATGCTGGAATCCCTTCTCATGAATGGCATAGGCAGTGCAGGAGCTGTGTTCTGAAAGAGCCCTGCAATCAGCCTGAGGGAGCAGAAGCAGTGAGAGGCCTTTAGGTGCCACTTCAGGCTCCTGCTCAGCTTCATCCAGCTCTGCTCAGCTTTTCCAAAAGCAACAGGGTGCTCTGCTTTCCCTTTGGAGAGCCACAGCACATCCAAAGCCATGTGCTCCTGGAGGTTCCCACCTTCACTTGAAGAAATTGGGATTGTTTTGCAGTTTCCCAAGGGAGCTGAGAGGGGAAAAAGTTGAAAAATGTCAGCAGTTGTGTTCCAGTGTAAAGAGGAAAACTTGAGACCATTTGAATTTCAGTCAGGGAAACATTTTCTTAAGTGAGGCTTGTGCCAAGAGTGAGCTGGTGGGAGGAGACAGGAGGGAGTCCAAACCATCTGGTTGAGACTTTTGGAGAGCATTTTGGTGCTGAGGGGTTGATGCTGTCAGTGTGCTAGAAATTGCACATTTGCTGTGTCTGTGAATGGCAGAGGGCAGAACCTGGCCTGCTGGCTGCAGGCAGGAATGCCCAGCAGCCCAGCTTGCCTGCACAGGCAGCAAGAAGGCCTGGAGAGCCAAGACTGGCTTTTGATCCTGGAAGCACACTGTCAGTCAGTGCTCGTCATGTTTCTGCAGGCAGAAAATGCCTTGGAAGCCCACAGTCAATAGGCACAGCCTGTCTGTGTTTCTGTCACTTTTGGCAAGCTGATTGCTCTCATGGTTTTATGATTCTTCCTTGCTGCTTTACTGCCCATTGAAATTCTCTTTGCCCTCTCCTTGTTTTAGGGATTGTCTTGCTGTGTTCCTTCCTTCTTTTGCTTTTCATGTTTGCTTTTATTCCCAGTAAGGCCACAGGGTTTGATCTCCTCTCTTGCTGCTCTTCCTGCCTGACTCTGTCCCCACAAGGTCCCTGCCCAAACCTGATCTGCTAGAAAGGAATTTCTTCCTTCCCCCAGGATAATGTGCTGGTTTGCTTTCAGGTAGCACTTTCCCCCTCTGGGACATGACAACTGCATGGCTGTGTGCAGGCAGAAGCCAGCAGGTTTTTTGGCCTTGTTGAATATGCAGATGACTTGGTTCAGGTGCTCTGTCTCCATCCTGCTGGTGCTGACCTGCTCGGCCCTTCCTTGCCAGCAGGCACTGCCCCACTGTCCCTGGCCAAAATGCTGGAGGCAGACAGAAGGGATTCCAGTTCAGCCTTGTGAATGATGTGCCTGTGCCTGCAGAGCTGAAAGTGCTTTGGAGAAGGGACCAAGGAGGGATGTCAGCAGGGCAGGGACAGGTCTCCTCTGGTGCTGTTTGCACAAGTGTCAGAATGATCATTTGGTGTCTTTGCTGCAGATTCCTCATCTGGTGAAGGTGTGCATGGAGAGCTGCCCTTATTTCCAGCTGGAGTGCCCCAGGGATGTGTACCATGTGGTGCCAGCAGGCGCCTCTGCCCCTGTGTGCATCCGCTTCAGCCCCGCCGAGAACAAGGTGAGACTGGAGGAGCCAAAGCACAGAGTGATCTGCACAGCCATTGTTTTCCCTGCACTCTGGCTCCAGCCCATTGCATGCTGTGAGCTTGGCTGCAGGCCGTGGGCAGGCAGCCTGCAGGCAGTCCCATCTTGGCACGGGCTGGCAGGCGCTGCAGCCAGGCCTGCCAGGCTCTGCTTCCCCTGCCTGCCCATCCCTAAGCATTGCCAAGGGAAGATGCACAGGGAAGAGGATGGAAATGTCAGAGGGCTGTTGATAGATGTTGGGCCATCTCTAGGTCCAGTGGAAGGGGTTTCCTTATGATGGAAACACCAGAGGAAGAAAGAGGTCAGAGAGGTTTCCTCCTCCCTGACTGGCAACAGCTTCCCTGCCTGCCCCTGGGCTGGAGCAAAGACATTCCTTTTTCAGGCCCTCTGCTCTCCAGCCTTGCAGCTGTGCTGTCCCAGAGCACAAGTGAGCATGGTGCAGCTTCAGGGCCAGGGCAGAGGATGTGCAGTGCCCGTGAGCCCGGCCTGGCCCAGGCAGACTAGGCTCTGGGTGCCCTTGGTCAGCAGGAGGTTGCTGAGCTGCAGGGGACTGGGACAGCTGCCTGAAGGAGCTGGTGCAGGGCAGGTACAAGCTGCAGGCAGAGCTGTGAGCCCAGAGCCCGTGGCAGTGACACTGCTGGGGCTCTGTCTTCATGCTTGTCACTGTGCTTGCTCTGTCAGCTGGCACCCATCCCGTGCCAAAGGTGCTTTTGTGTGCAGGTTTGAAGAGCAGTGCTGAGGCCCTGGCAAGTCTGATTTCAGTGCTGGGATCTGGAGGATTCATGCTCTGATCTGGAGGCCTGTTCATACACCAGGGTTTAGGACATGGCATGGAAGGGAGGAAGCCTTGCAGGGAAACAAAGAGAGGCCCTTTCCAACAGCATCCTGCTGCCTCTTGGCACTGCTCTTCTCCTGACTTGGTTGGAGAGGCAAAGTTTGAGGGGAGTTCTGAGCCAGCTGATGTTTCTACACCAGGCTAGAGGTGCAGGATCTCTTTGGGTGCAGCTGTTTTCTCATCTTCTTTTGCTGCTTAGAGTCAGTTGAACACTTTGTCCTATTCTCAGGCAGTGAGAATATAGAAACCTAAAGAGGAATGTCCTGTGTTCCCTAGCTCCATGCTCCTTTAGAAGGGACTTAGGAATTCTTTAACATCATTAAAGTTTAAAATGAAAATTATGGTGGCCTAGGGTATGGGTATGACCCAAGTGACACAAGAGCTGAATGCCACAGAGATAGGTTTTGCAAAGTTGACGGGTGCCGTCAAAATGTGACATATTAGTAGAACTTAGTGTTCATTTTAGTGTGCAATAGGTAAATTGATGCCCTTGGAGGGTTATAGAAATGGTTTTTCTTCAGCCATGGGGATGGCACTAAATGCCCTGTGCTGAGCCAGTTTCTTTTCCTGCAGGATTATTGACACGAGCTTGTCTGCATGACTAGCAGGGAAAGGATAGTTGTGCCAATTCGGGCCATTGGTGCCCGAGCTGTCCTGGACTTCCCTGCCCAGCTGGACATCTCCAAGGGTGCAGCCCAGTGCAGCAGCCAGCAGGCTCTGCTGGTGCCCAGTGTGAGTACCCGGGCAGCTCGGTACCAGCTGAGCAGCCAGAGGTGAGGCAGCTCATCTGTCCTTGTGCAAAACACCTTTGGGGGATGATAGCAGAGTTGGGAAAGAGCAGCAAAAGGAAGCAGAGCACAGCAACTGCTGCCCTGCAGCCTGGCTGGAAGGGAGCAGGATGGATGGCTCTGCTCTTGCTTTCAGTGGCCTTTGAGCTTCGTCTGTCCCAGATTTCCTGGAGGCTGCTGGAACATGTTGGGAGCTGGCTTGCGCCCTCCTGAGCACAAGCAGCTTCTGAAAAGCTTCCTCAGCCCTGTCAGCCAAATAGAGCCATTCTCTGGGAGGCCACAGGCACGTGGCTTTGCAGTGGTGCTGGAGGGGAGCTCTGGAAATCATCTGAGCAAACACACTGCTCAAAGCAAGAGCAGTGTCTGGGGATTGCAAGGTGCCATTGGGAGATCTGGACCTGTCTTTAGATGCCATACAAGGAAACAAACATCTCAATGGACTTAGTTAAAAAGCAGAAGAAAACAACCAATGAAAAGCTCCTCCATGCCTTCTCTTTTCTGCCTGTCAGGTGCAGTAGTGATTCATTGAGAGGATGGATCTAAGAGGGTGCGAAGTGTCTTAAGGAGCAGCTGACAATTAACAGAGAAAAGGCCAAAACTGAGCTTTCCAGCCCCAACTCTTGGCAGTGGTTTTCATTTGGTTATGACAGTGTCGGTGATGTCTCCTTGCTAGCTCTTCTGTCTGTGGGCTCAGGGAACAGCTTAGTGCTGTTGGCTGAAATTCAGAGGAGTTAAGTTTAGCTGTAGAGCTTGTGTCCTTGGGTCTTGGGGAGCCAGATCTGTGTGAGAGACGACTGCTACAGCAGGAGCAGAGGAGTCTGGTGGGGACAGCCCAGGGATGGAGGAGATGCAGGGGCTGATTTGCAGTCAGTTTTTCAGTCGTGACAACCGAGTCCTGAACTTGGCTGGATCCTCTTCTCCTGCTAATTTGAAAAGAAGAAGACACCTTCTTTCTCAGGCAAGCCCTGAAGTCACTCCCAGAAATGTTTATTCCCATCCTGCTATGTGAGGGCAGGAGCATGGAACATGGGGCAGAAGTGGGAAGGGAATGGAATGGAAGGTAGTGCTGAAGCCTGGCCAGGGATTCCCCTAACTGTCAGCTTCTCTGTTCTCATGAAATTTCTGGCACAAGACTAAGAAAAGGATGCTGTGCCTTGCCCCCAGCAGGCTCTGCTCCCCCTGAGCCCTAGCAGAGCTGCAGCAGTGCTGGCATCAACCCCGGGGCAGAGGCAGAAGCCCGTGCACTGATCTGGCTCTGGGGCTGCTGGGGCCTTGTCTTTCCTGCCCTCTCTCCAAAATCTCACACCCAGCACATCAACATTGCTGGCCCAAGGCTTCTCCATCAGCCAGCAGTGATGTTCTCCCCAGTGGGAATGGGAACAGCTCAGCCCATCACTGCAGCAAGAGGTCCTTCATGAGCAGAACCTGAAGCAAGTTCATCAGCTGTCACTGCTGACATGAACAAAGCTCAGCTTGCCAGAAGTTCTCTTTGTTTTTGTGTGTGATGCATTCATCACCAAAGTCCCCAGAAGACACTTTGAAGTGACAGATTGAGCAGCAGCAAAGCACCAAGGCCAGGAACTTTTGTTTCCTCAGTGGGGCTGTAGAAGATCACAAAGCCCAGCAGCTGCTGGGCAGAAGCACATTTGCCCTGAGCTGTCCCTGAGCATCAAAGCACAGAGTCTGGTGTTTGTCAGGCAAGAGCTCTTGCCCTGGTGACCAATCCTGATTGCTCCTGGTAAATCCAAAGTGCACCAACACATCTGCATCATTATTTCCAAGACATTGCCCAGAGTTTGTCTGCTGGGCCAAGCAAACAGTTTCCAGCCTGGATGACAACCCAGAGTCCCAGACTGCATTGCTGGTAAATACACAGAAACCTCCTGTTCTGCTTCCTTGATGTGCTCCTGCTCATGGTGCTTCATTGAGCTGGGATTGGACCCTTCAGACTGTAAATGGCATCCTCCATCTGGGTCTTGTATGCATGTCACTGTATTGCTCATATCTGCATTTGCACTCTCTCAGAGCTTTGATTGCTCTGATTTCTTAGAGCAGCTTTCATTGAAATGCTGATAAAATGTGTCCTTTTTAGGCTAAATCAGGATGTTTTCCAGGGAAAAGAAACCAGAGAACCACACTGCAAGTTCCACAGTAACTATTCTTTGGTCTTCAGGGAAAAGTTCCTTCTCCCTGTCTGATTCCTAGGCTGTAACCTGCCAGGACAGGGAGTGCCCTAACATTTGCATCTCCTGAGATGAGGTTTATAGGCAGCAGGAAAAGAGAAATTCCTGAGGCAGTCAGTGTCAGGTTGTGCATGCAGATAGCTCTGAACGCTCTCTGTGCTCTTCACAAAGCATTCTGTGATGGGATTTCTGGCAGTGGGACCCTTGAGGCTCATGGCAGAGAGCTGGATGCAGAGTATGGGGGAGCTGAGGTCATTTTCCCCACAGGATCTGGTGAGGGCTGGATCTCCTCAGCAGTGGCTGCGTGGCTGTTTCTGATGCTGTCTGTCCTGGCTGTCTTCTGCTGCCTGTGCTTGGTTTGCTCCCTGCTTGCCCAAGGCAGCTGCAGAGAGCTGCAGTGCAGAAGGAATCTCCTGGCCAGGTGTCCCCCCAGCCCTGCTCCCTCTGTCTGTGTTGCAGTCCTTTCTGCGTGGTGCCGGCCACAGGAGCTCTGGGCGCTGGTGACACCGTGCAGGGGACAGTGGGATGTCACCCGCGGGCCAGCGGTGACCCCTGCGGCTCCCTGGCAGTGTGCTGCAGCACAGGTGAGTGCTGGGCCCTGCAGGGGCACAGGACAGTTCTGCACCAGGGCTCCCTGCTGTCCCGTGCCCTGCATTCCCTCCAGAGGTACCTCCCTGCTCAGCTCTACCCCAGAGCAAACTGAGAACTCCTTGGTGTTTAGGGCCTTGAGAAAGTGGATCCCCTCTCACAGGCAAAGAGTTTGGACTCCTGTTTTGCTGGGAGTTGCTGAGGGGAGGAAGGAGGATCCCTGATTCTCCACTACCATGTGGCTGTGCCTGGCTGAAGTTTTCTTTGATTCCTGGGCAGTGCTGTAGGGGAGGTCTCCATCAGCCTCTCTCCAGTGCAATGGATTTCTTGCCCACCTCTGTCCCATCTGCTGCTTCTCCACTGGCTTGCCACAGAGCCTTTTTCTAAGTGGCCCTTACACAGAGATGTAGTTTCTGCCTAAGGTTATTTTCAGACCCTCAAGTTCCTTTTTTGTGACAAATCCAAATAAAATTTTCCCTGTCCCCATTTCTCAGGCCATTCATGGTGTTTCAGACCTCTCACATCTATCTCCCATTTCATTTCTAGACTGAGGAATCCCATTCAGTCTTCATATAGAAGCTGCTCTGTACTTACTAATCTTTCCTTTGTCCCTTTTTAATTTGATTTGCAATGCTCCAGCTAGGTTTTTCAGATCAGAACCTGGATCACCTCTCAGTGAGCCCGAGGAATGGGTTAGAAATTAGAAGTCCTCCCCAAGGGATATCTCGTGAGGGAAGAGAAGGGTCCATATGTTCTCCTGCAGCATCAGGAGCTGCTTACATCCAGCTCAGAGTCGGGGACTGGCACTGAGGCAGCCTGGAAAATGCAGTGTAAGAGAGGGAATGATTGTACTGCAATGGACATCTCTCCCCAGGCCGTGAGAGCAGGCTGCCCCTGCAGCTCAGAGGGGAAGGCCAAGGATCCTTGGTTGAACTCAGCTCTCAGACTCTGGACCTTGGGAACATTTTTGTCAACACCCCTCATGTCTCTGAGGTGAGCAGCAGGGCTTGGGAGGGATCCTGATGGCTCCTGAGGCAGCAGCAAGCCTGGTGGGGCTGTGGAATTGCTGCCAGCCTGGGCAGCTGTGAGCAGGGAATATTTGATGTCCCGCTCAAATCTGGGGGCTCAGAAAGGTGTGTCTGTTGTTCCTGAAGCCCCAGTCCCTGCTTTTGGGCAGCCTTCCTTAGGGCTCAGCTGGGAGGCTCCCTGCACAACAACCCCTTGGGATATGAAACCAGCACTGGCTCCAAAAGCTGCATGTTCAGAGGCTTTTGTGGCAGTGCCAGACACAAGGCACCTTTGGGCTGGGCTCTGCAGAAGCAGCTGCAACAAACTGGCTGCCTTTGAGATTCAGCCCACTGCAAACAGCCTCCAGCCAAGTGTCTCCTGCTTATTGCTGCAAGTGACAGGAAAGCCTTGGGATTCTCTCCCTTGCTGGCCAGTCGCTCACCACACTTCGGCCTTGGTGCATCTCTGGCTCTAGAAAGAGAAAAGTGTTCCTGGGAATAAAGCAAAGGATTTTCCTACCTATTTGCCTCCCCCACAATAGTGTCAAGTTTACAAAAGCATCATGAAGGAGAAAGTGAAGAGGTAGAAAATGAGGCCCTGCATCATGGCAGACACTTTCAAAAGCTTGTCTGGGGAAGAGAAAGACACCCTGAGTTTTCTTACCAAAAGATGGTGCTGTCTATACATTTTGGTGCTGATGCCTCATTCCCAGTGTATTGTTTTCATGGTGTGGGAAAAGGTGAATGAGCAGATGGTGCTGTTGGAGCTGTGCTAAGTGGGGCAGCAGCAGCTCTGGGGTGATTGACTAGGCAGCTGCAATCAGCCCACGTTGCTCTCAGGGCCAGCTCTCAGTGAGCTTGGTGATGCTGAGCAGAGGTGCATTGCTCTGTGTGCATGGGCTCAGCCCAGGGTGACTGCAGTTCTGTGGAGTTCTCTCTGCTCTGCATGAAAACCCAAAGGCAGAACTTGTCCTGTTGTCTCTTTTGCCTTCTGCCACTCAGCAGCACAAAGCATCTTCTGCCTTTTCTGGGTGTTCATGGCATCATGAGACAATAACTCCCAAGAAAGGAAGGTTCCACATGTATTTCCACTTGGCTTTCTTGCTGCTGCAGGTGAAACTGATGAACCAAGGAGCTCTGGCTGCTCCCTTCATCTGTATCCCTTCAGCCACCAGCATGGGCTCCTGCTTCAAGTTTGCACCCTTGGAGGGCATCATTGCAGCAGGTGGGAGCCAGAGTGTTCAGATCTCCTTCAGTGCCACCGTGTTGGGGAGCTTTGAGGAAGAGTTCCAGTTCCAAGTGGCTGGATCTGCTACGCCTGCCATCCTGACCATCAAGTAAGGACCCTGGGAGCTGGGTGGGCACATCTGTAGCTGTGTCTGGGACATCCCGCTGCTACCTCATGTTGGGCTAGAGCAGAGAAAAAAGGTGTTTCCTGGGGTCTGAATCTCTGCTGTGATGCTGGCATTGCTTTAGTGTGAGGATGACTCCTGCCCTGGGTGGTAGCTGGGAGCTGGAATGACTCCTCCCTGCAGGGATCTCCCTGTGCCTTGGGCCATGGCAGGCAGTGGGATGGATCAGCTTTGGGCAGCAGCTGCTCTGGGATGTCCCACCTGAGCAGCCAGCAAGGCTTCCAGGGCTCTGGAGATGGGCCAGCCTGGGTGATTGTGCAGCAGCAGCAGCAGTGTTTGTAAAAACTTGTGTTAACAATCCATGCCAGATGGGCAGCAGCAGGCTCAGCTCACCTCTGGCAGCCCTGCTGTGGAGGAAAGCTGTGCTTGCAGCTGCTGTGCACAGAGTGCTCTGGTGCCTCCTTGGCACAGGCAGGAAGGGCTGATGTGGGAGTCAGGGAAGTGTGCATCAGGAAGTGTGCCAAGGACTTGGGCATCCTCGCGTGGGCTGGTGCCATGGCAAGAGATAATCCTGGCGCAGGCAAAGGGAGAAGGGCTGATCCCAGGAGAGGCAGAGCTCAGTGCTCAGGAGCACAGCAGCATGAGGCCTTGTCCCTGCCAGCCTGAGCCATGTGCTGCTAGGATAATGTAGTGGGAGCAGGAGAGCTGATGCTGGCTGCTCTGCAGCTTTGGAGCTGGGCTGCTGCTGTGGGCAGGCACTGGCTCAAGGCAGTAAAGAAATGAAAGCAATCTGCACTGGATTATACCAGAGATAAGGGAGTTGGATAAAACAGAACAAGGAAGTTATTACTTAGCAAGAGAAAAGTGGTGAGTAGGTGTGCCCATAGTGGAGAAACAATGATGCTGGCTTTGTTTTTTAGGAAAAGTGCTGCTTTTGTATTTTGGAAATCAAGAGGGAACATTTCACCATCAAATCATTGATTGTCCTTCTGTCCCTGCCCCAAAGTGGCCATGGGGTGTTTCTGCATAAGCAGCTTTCTCCTTGGGCAAGGGCAGGTGTCTCATGTTGAGATGTGCAGAGCAGAGCCAGGGGCAGTGCTGTGAACACAACAGAAGGCCCAGGTCACTGCTCCTTGATTTGGAACCAAAAGGCAGAGTGGGCATTGATTGGCATCAAGCATGAAATCAACTTGTGAGTGTTGTGCAGCTTCAAGTGCTGATTTCAGTGGATGTTGGTGACTTGTGGAGTCTGTCTGCTGAGTTGAAGGAGAGCTGAGGTGCTGTGCTGGATTCAGGACACCCTGGTTTGGTTGTTGAAGCTGTTGCTCTTGGCTGTGCCAGCTGGTGCACTGCTGACAAGCTGGACCTTTCCTCTAGGATTCATCTGTCCCCTGGCTAGAGCTGTTGCTGCTCTTTTCAGAGGATGTTTGGGAATGCCCTGGATTCAAGTCTCCAGAACTCTGTCTGTAATGATTGTGTGGTTCAAACTCCCCTGAGTAAGCTCCTCCATGGGAACAGCGGTTCCAGCTAAGAAGGAGCAAAGCAGGGAACCTGTGGCTGGAAGGGCTGCCTACAGAAGTTTGTGGGGACACCTTTATGTCCATCCCATTGCAGATGGGGAAAGTGAGGCACAGAGCCATGTCTGGGTGTGTGTTGAGGGTCCTTCATGGGAGCACCAGCAACCCGGGGTCTTCTCCTGCCTGCCCTGTGCCCAAAGCCCATCTGTGGCTGTTGGCTGCTGGCCACTTGGCTTTAGCTGCCTCCTGTGCACAGGGCCCTGTGCTGAGCACATGGTGCTGTGTTGGTTGGAAACCCAGGGTGCCCTGAGCCCAGGTTTTGTGCCCCCGAGCCACGACAGCCGGGCCTTTGCAATTCCTTTAACCGAGCCATTTCGTCCTCTGTCCTCGCCCTCCAGAGGCAGCGTCACTGCTCCGAGTTTGCACTTCGACCTCCCTGAGCTCGACTTCGGGGACATCTCCTTTGGTGAGTGTTCCCTGGGCTGGGACACAGCGTCAGGGATCTGTGCCTTCCCACAGAAAAGCCTCCCTCACTCCTGGTCTGTCCCAGCAGCCTCTCCAGGCTGTGAACTGCAGGGCTGCTGCTGCTGCCTCGGGTGGCATTTTGCCCTTGGGAGATCCAATAGAAGCAAGGAATAGAAAGTCAGTATTTTCTGGTGTCTCTGTGCTGCTTTAAAAGACAGATGTCTGCCAAGGGAGGTGAGAATCTTCCTGCGATGGAAAGATAAGCCCCTCCCTGCAAATTCTTATACCTTTGAAATGACAGGGCTTCCAGGGAGAACTATGGGAAAAGGAATAACAGTTCTTTCCTAGACTGTCTCAGGAGAGCACAGACAAGAAGGCAAGAACAGACGTTTCCCAGGCACCAAGTCCCGTTTTTCCCCTTTGGTGGAGTTGCGGTCCCAGCAAGAGGAGCTGTGGGCTCTGGCAGGGCAGTGATTCCCTTCCAGCCGGTGAGGAAGGAAGGGAAGGGAAGGAAGGAAATGCTCCTTTTGCACACTCCCCAAGGGCAGGGGGCTGTTGGCAGTGCGGAGCAGCAGCAGGCAGGAGCGGGGCAGGCAGGGTCGATGCCAGCGCTGAGCTGCAGCCAGGGCAGTCCCGGGGCCAAGCACACAACCTCCCGCAGCAGCAGCGGCCGAGCTTCGGTCCCCGAGCGGGAGGAAGGGAAGCTCCACTCCCTGCCCAAGCTCAGTTCTGACTGCACAGCCGCCCACGGCATCACGCCACAACTCCCAAAAACCCCGAAGGGAAAAGCCCAGCCCCAGGACCAAAATGCCCCAAAACCCCTCTGCCCCTTCCCAGACCAAGGGCAACATTCACTGCCAAGCCCAAACCCAGAACAATGAAGTTCATGACCTTTTGAAGGAAACTCATTGCCTTTGCTGAGCTGCTTCTTCCCCAGCCTGCATCAGCATGGGGGCACTTGTCAAGTTGCCTTTTGAGGAAATGAAACAAGAAAGGCAACAGATGGAAATATGGTTCTGAACTAGGAGATTGATCCTGCTGAATCTGATTTCATTCCTAAGGTCTCTCCAGCTGAAGGCAGCTGTTGTATCTTTGCTGCTTTGTAACTGTTGGCTGTTGTGTGCATGTGCTGAGCTCAGTCTCATTTGAGGTTTTGACATCTGGGTTTGTCTTTTTGTGCCTCTCTTGCCTCCCTGCTGGAGTCACTGCTGGAGCTGGCAGTGGTCACTTGAATGGGCACAGAGCAGCTCTGGGCTGCAGCTGCAGTTGTTTTTTCTGCCCATATGTGTTCCAGTGAGTCTTGGTGAGCAGGCCTGGGGAGAAGTCTCCTCCCTACAGAACTGGCCAGCCCAGCCAGATGTGCACTGCAGAGCAGGTTGTGGCTGCTCTGCGGGCTCTGCAGGACATTCCCACCATCAGTGGCTGTATCTCTGGCTTTGCAGGATGGAAAGCAAATCCCAGAGCTAAAGTGGGGTCAACCCTTGCAGGCAGCAATCCCAGTGAGCAGCATGGGTGTGATGTCCCCATTTGTTGGGTGAGGTGGGACCTGGTTCCTCATTGCTAATCTCAAAGCAAGGCTCGGGTGTGCCCCCAGTTGAGTGGGCTCTGAGCTGTCACGTGCTCAGTCTGTTTGGCCCAAAGCAAGAGATGCCTTAAGGATCCTGCAGAGAGAAGCTGCTTTAGGGTGCTTTGCCTCACATTCTAGTTCCTGATTCCATCCTCACTTTCTTTTGCTGTAGCTTCTTCTCAATGACAACACACTGTTTATATATCTCTGAAAACAGTGGGAGTGTTGGCAGGCTTCCCAGGAAATTTTCCAGCTTGAATTCTCAGAGTAACTGCTGGGTCTGGGTGCACAGTCATCACTGAGAAATAAGTGGTGCTGACTTGGGGCAGGTGAGGGAGCTCCTCCCCATGCCAAAGAGAGAAGCTTGCAGTGTTGAGCAGGGCTAGGAGTGGGCATTTTCAGGGCTGCAGTCTGGAATCCGTGTCAGAGGGAACTAAGTGACGATTAATTCCTCACGCAGCTTCTCAGTGAGCTCTAGTTCAGATAATAAAGAGCTGAACTCCAATCCCACGTTCATCCTGGCAGGATATTCACCCCAGGATCATGCCATAGTGGGTGCCTGACTGGATATTTGTGTCCTTTGCCAGGCTTTCCCTACACCCAGCGCTGTCGCCTGACCAACAGCTCCCCGGTGCCCCTGACGTTCCAGCTCCGCATGTCGGACGATGGCACGCAGCCGGCTGTGGACAGCGTGGATCAGATCCGCAGGGACAGCGACCCAGCCTGGAGGAAGGGAATCCATTTCTATGTGGAGCCCAGGGAGTTCACCATCAATCCCAGCCAAGGGACCATCCTCCCCCAGGGCCACCAGGACATCGAGGTACGGCAAGAGTGCAGCCACAGACGCTGCAGCAGCAGGGCTGAAGCTGCACTGGAGTGTGGGAGGGCTTCAGCTCTGGTGCCAGCTTTAAGCATGCTGGGAGTGAGAGATCTGCACTGCTGGGAGGCCTCTGCTAGCTGCCTTACTCGGGATGTTCTTCCAGGAGCACTGTTTGGTTTCCAACATCATCTGCTGAGGTCACATACCTTATGGTCAAGGCCTGAAGCCATTCTTGTGTTTTTGAGAGCAATTGATTTGATTGCAAGTGGGCAGAGCAAAGATGAGGGCAGAAGGTGGCTGTTAGAGAGATGTCATTGTATAAAGCAGTTAGCTTTTCTTCTTGGTCTCATTTCCCCCCTCCTGGGGAGCAGAATGATTTGTGTTCACTGCAGGAATCTCCAGTGGAGACAAAATATTCTGCAGCCATGAAGTGCCCAGCACCTGCTGGGCCACCCTTTGCCTTCAGCTTCATGCTATGAAGCTGAACTCATTGTGTTCAAGTCAGATTTCCTCTGTATGGATGTCATTGTGGTCAGATGAGAAATTGGCCCCTTAATTTGAACACAGTGGTGCAGAGAGCTTTAGTCTGACGTTTTAATGTAGCTGAGCTGTGTCCTGATAGCAAGGTGTGTTTAACAAATCTGGTATTGGGAGAAGGCTTTTGTTCCTCTCAGACTGTGCTCTACACATGGAACAGCAGAAGAATTGTGGCCAAATCCTCCCTCAAGAACTGAAAGATATCACGCATGGGTGTGTAAGGAAGCTTTTGTAAGGAAGAATTTCCTGTCCTTCTCTTCCACCAGGTGACCCTATGTTCCAACACGGTGATGGAGTTCTACAGGAGGATGCTGGTGGATCTGGAGGGTATTGGCAAGGGAGTGGCAACACTGATCATCACAGCCAGGTACCAGCCCTTGCTGGCCTCCCCAGGCACTGCCTTGCACAGGCTTTGCTGGCTGCAGCTGCCCAGGAGAAGTGCTGCTCAATGGCCTCATGTTGTGCCAGCTGGACATGAGAACAGCAGGGCTTGGACAGCAGCCTGTGGTGAAAAGCAGCCCTGCTCCCAGCCCAGCACGGCCCTGGGCCCTCATCTAAAGGGAGCAGGAATGATCTCATTTATGGGCCTGGGTTTTGATGCTTGAGGTGGGACAAATTTCCCGAGGGCCTCCTCTCCTTCTTGCTTCAAGAGGTGGAGTTGTGCAGGTTGTGACCAGCGTGCATTGGTTTGGGCCACAGCAAGCAGCGTGCTGAGAGTCAGGGTCTGCTTCTGTTGATGAGGGCACATGGCAGGGGGCAAGTGGCTCCCAGCAAGTGCTGAGGGCAAGGTCTTAGGAGGGGAAAGCAGCCCTGGATGTGGCAGGTCAGCTGCAGTTTTTCTCCTTCCCTCTGCTTCCCATTTGGAGCTTGAATGTTCTCAGAGCTGAGACCAAAAGTGGTTGTTGCTGCAGCAGAATTGCATCCTGCTGTGCTGCTGTGGGTGCCAGCTGAATGGCCAGAGGGCTGCAGCTCCTTGGTGCTGTTCCCTGTGCCAGGCAGAGCCATGCAGTCAGTGCCTGGGCTGCCATTGTGTACAGCAGGTAGAGCTGGGGCCAGTCAGTGCCTGGAGCTGTGGAGTGAAGGAGCAAGGGAGCTGCAGGGCCTGGGAGGGGGTGATCAGCCACTCTGGAGGGCAGCTGGTGTCTCGTGGCCTGCAGGGCTGGAGCAAAGAGCTGAGTTCTCAGGCAGGGCAGCAGCACCATGGGAGAGAAGGGAGTCATTTTTACTGAGCCACTGGAGCTGTGTGTTCCTTGAGCCTTAGTGAGCCCTGATCCTTGTTGGGAAGGCTCCCCCAGAGCTCGTGGATCACTGGGACTGTGACAGGAGTCCTTGCCAGCCTCCTTGGGTGAAGGAGGGGCTGGGGCAGCTGTGGCCCCAAGTGCTCTGCCTGGGGCACTTGGCAGCCTCTGGGTGCTGCCTCTCAGGGTTTGGCCCTCCTTGACAAGACCCGTTGGAGTGGGAAGAGGTAGAAGGCAATTTATCCCTGTAGGGCTGTTAAATGTCCATTTGACAGTGACCAATGTTTTCTGCTCCATTTCCCAATCTTTGGGGGTAAATGTTCTCTATTCTCTCAGTACCTCTGACTCCCCTGGGGTCATCTCTTTGCCCAGATGTCTGGTTCCTGAGCTCCAAGTGTCCAACCATGTGCTCCAGTACGATGAGTGCCAGCTGAAGGTGCCCTATGAGAGGAAGATCCTCATTAGGAATCCCAGCCACCTTCCAGGCTGCTACGGGCTTATTCCCCAGGTTTGGCATCACATCCACCTCCTCCTGTCAAATACTATTGAGGGATTGTACGGGGAAAAAAGGCTTTGGATAAGACCTTGTTAATTTCCATTCAGTCTTAAAGATCTGCTGAGAACAGGATCCTACCCAAATGTAAACTTGAGGAGGCAGTTGAAGCTCCTTAAGAAACAGTTGATGTTCTCGTCTTCAGGGTGTTTTCTTGTGGGAGATCTTAGAGGGTTGTCAAAAGCTGCTGCAACCACAGACAGCAATGCCTGTGCTGGCAGCCTCCTTGCAGGATCCCCTGAGAGTGCTGAGTCTCCAATTCTTGCATCTTGTTTGTGCCTTTTGCCTTTGTCCAGGGGAGTTTTAAACGTGTGTGTAAGTTGCTGTTGCGGTGGATGTTAAGGAGTCTGAAGTTTCTTCAGAGGTGCCTCTGAAGCTTTGTTTCATTCTGTCCCTTCCAGAAACGCAAGGAGGACTCTGCTGTGTTGTACTCCAGCCCCAAGCCCTGTGGGATTGTCCAGCCCCAGAGCACAGCAGAGATCCCCGTTGTGGTGGAAGTGCAGGCGCCGGGCGAGCATCGCACCAGTGTTCTCATCGGCGTGTTCGGGGATGAGAGAAACCCACGGGTGAGGGCACGGGGAGCTGTGTGCCTGTGTGCAACTGCTCCTGGCAGGGGGCACAGGGCACAGGGATTCTGCTGGGGAAAACAGGCACAGGCTGCTGTGGGAAGGACAGGAGGGATGGGTGGCACAAACAGCTCGTGCCTTAGAGGTGGGAATCTCAGTGTCTGACACAGAATGGAGTTGGGCACAGCTGGAATCCAGGGTCATTTTAATTCTTCATTCTTTAAAATGCTGTTAAATTTGGAAACATCTGGATTAAAATGTCATCTCCCTGAGCACAAAAGAGGATGTCAGAAGACTTCTGGGAACCTTGAGCTTTCTGTAAAAGAAAGGAAAGCTGGCATTTGAAGAGTGGTTGCAAAGATTGAAACTTATATTAAGACATATGGAAATGATGATGCCAAATTCCCTGGATGGCACCAAACATCTGAACCAGGGCCATTGTGGCACTGTTGTAAATCATTGAACAGGAAGAACAGGCAGTGCAGGCTGTGCCAGGGAGCCTGAAGTTTGACAAAACAGTTGCTTTCAACTCTGAGGCTGCTTCCCTTAAAGAGGAGGGTTTCTCTGTACCAGAAGAACCAGTTGTTGAACTGTCAGCCTGGTCTTAACTAGAGATTTCTTGAAAAGCTTTTACCTTTGGGCCAGTAATTTGTAGTTTGAAAGGTTCTCTTACCTAATCCTTTTCCATTTGGAGGTGAACATGTAATTTTCTTTTTCCCCAAAAGCCCAGCATTTCAGCTGGAGAGTGGTAGGTGTCCCTAAAGAAATTACTTGAGCAGGGTTGAGCTGTTGAAGATTTTTTAGGTTTCCCTGTTGTGGTTTGTTTTGGTTTTTTAAACATCTTTCTTGCTTGCTTCCTGGCACAGAGAGCACAATTACGGAGCTCAGGACGGCCGGCAGAAACCTCCCCAAGGCCAAGGGTGACAGAGCTTGGCAGGATCCCAGCACCACAGCCTGAGTATGTGGGGATAGATGGATGGGGAATATGAGCTGAGTCACCTGGGAGTGTTGGAAAATGTCAGCCAACCCCCCAGCAGTGTCAGGGGAACATTGCTGATAAATCCCTGCTGGAGCTGCAGAGTTTCTGGCCTTGGGCCCTGGCGGGGCTGTGCTGGCTGGGCACTGGCTGGGTCTGCCCCTGGGTGCCTCAGATCTCACCTTTTTGCTGCCTTCTCTGTCTTTTCCTCTCCCACTGTGCTTTTGGCATCCCCACAAGGTGTTCATGCCTGTCCTCTGTAGTTGCTCAGTGCAAGCAGTTGCAGCTGCTGCAGCACCTCAGTGCCATCCCTGGGCTGCCTTTAGAACAGAGCTGCTCCAGCCTGGATTGGGAAGGGCTGGATCAAACCATTTCTCAGTTCAACGTGCCCAGCACCCACCCAGGGGCTGCATCCTGGCCAGGAGCTGCTGGTGCAGCTGTCCCTCCCTCCCACTGCAGGTCCCTGTTCATAGTTATCTTATTTTCCAGAGATGAGCTTTACCAACCTAAATTCAAACCTGAACCACCAAAAGAAAAAAGGAGCAGTGCTTCCTCCTCAGGAACGCGATGGAGGCACTTCAGGATTAGAAAGGAGGAGGAGCCAGCCAGAGCCCTGAAGGAAGTGCAGGATTTTAGGCAGTCTTCAGGAGCAGAGGTAGATTTTGTTGTACATCCAGTGCTTGTGTTGCCTGCCCAGCCTGCCAGCACCAAGTCATGCTCGTGCTGACCTCCCTTTTTGCTGCCCTGCTGTCCTGTGCCCGGGCAGTGAGCTGGGCAGCAGGGCCAGTGGCTGGACATGGGGTGAGTGGGAGGGAGAAACAGGAGAGTTTTCCTTGGAGAAGCTGACTCAGATCCTACAGGCCTGTGCTGAGTGTGGGATTTTTTGCCTTCTTTCATTCCCAATGTAAGATGAGGCTTTTATCTGCATCATCATGGTCAGACCTGCAGCTTCCTTCCCAGAGCCAGCTGGGATGAGTCCTGATCTCCATGGAGCCTCTTGCCAAGCCAGCCAGACTCCCTGTGTGCAGGGCTCTGCTTTCAGCCCAGAGCTGCCATTGCACTGCTGGCCCTGAAGCTCTCTTACAGACAGAGACTTTGCAGAGTGGCTGTCTCTTCCTCCCAGCACAGAAAATGGCTTGTTTTTCAGGTGCCAGCACAAACTGCTGAAAACCCTCAGCTCCCACGAGGCTTGGAGGGGTTCAGGTGCTCCCTGGACGTAGGGCACACTCCCCTGGAAGCAGAGAAGGCAAGAGGGAATGTGTCTCCCTTGCCCATTGTCAGTGTGGCCAGCAGGGCTGGAGCTCCCAGTGCCACTGGGGGCCCTCAGCATTGGCCACAGAGGGGCCTCCCATCCCTCCAGGCCATCCCAAAGTGCTGCTGAAGCAGCTGCTTGTTGGAGAGGCCATGCAGGACACGTTGTGGGGCTGCCCAAGGACGCTGTGCAGCACCTGTGGAGGGCACTGCTCCCCCTGGAACTCCTCAGGTGGTGCACAGGAAATTTTTGCAGGAGCTTTTGCTGTAGCACCTTGGGAAAGCAGCATTTAAATCAGAGAGAGAGGGGAAGAGCCTCAGGAGTCAGATGAGCTGGGCTGGAGTCCTTCCCTCAGCTCCAAGAGCTCTCACTCTGAGTCTCCTCCTTCTCTAAAAGCAGGAAGTTTTTAAACTTTTTAAAGGCAAGTTGTGCATCAGAGAGAATGTCTACTGCCAGGAGACATCCCAGTTCACTTCCATGCAATGTACTAATTAATGCATTGACCCGTGGGTATGGGAGAAGATTTTCGCCATGGTCCCTGCACTGGTCAGTAGCATGCATGCAGGATGAGGTGAGGGTGATTCTGGCAGTGTTTGGGGAATAGGCCCCTCCAGGTACAGCTGCACTTTGCTCCAAGATGCTCTTCTGCATCCATTTCCATGCTCAGCACCTCAATCTCTCCTGTCTTCCATCCAGGCTTTCAGTATCCTGCCACTCTCAGGTGTGCTGCAGCCAGGACAGAGCCAGCAGGTCTCCTCCACCTTCTCTGGCCACCTCAGCAGCACCTCCAATGTCAGGGAGCTGTGCCACGTGGAGGGAGGCCCCACCTCCAAGGTGCTGGTGAGCGGGGAGGCCTCAGGTGTCAGCTCCTCCCTGAGCCCCTGGGAGATCAACTGTGGCTCTCAGGCCCCTCTCAGAGAAAGGTGAGTGAGCCTTCCATGGGTTACTGCTCTGCCAGGGGTTCTTGTCCCTGCAGGGCTGCCCTGCTCCAAGGACTCTGAGCTCAGAGGTGCTGCTGAGCAAAGGCCAGAAGCAGCCCAGGGATGGCCACTCTGAGCTCCCTGGCTCCCAAGAGAGGAAGGACCTTCTTCTGTTGAGACAGAACATCTTCTTCTCTATTGGAGTGCTGAGCCCTCCTGGCTTAGCTGCTGCCTGCAGGGAGCTGGGCTCTGGGCTGGCCTTGGCACTGCCTCTAGAGGTGTCTTGAAGTCCATGGTGTTGAGTGGCATCTTCTTCATCATCTCCCTTCTTCACCAAAGCAGTGGGATTGTGGTATGGGCAGGCGTGGGGCACAGACCAAACCTTGCTTTGGGTCCTGCTCCTGCCCCAGATGAAGTCCTTGCAGTGCTGATCTGCCAGGGTTCTCCTTGTGGTGGGACAGCACCCAGAAAAGCTCATGTCCTTTGGGCTCCCCTTCAGCTGCAGCAGTAGGCAAGCCCAGGAGAAGCTCAGCTGCAGCAGGGCTGCCCAGCTCAGGACACACAGGCAAAGTGTGGAGCTAGGAGCGGAGGCTGCTCAAAGCAAGCCTGTGCATCAGGACTTGTCCAGGCCAGGCTGGAGTTGGTTTCACAGGGAGGAGAGGGACAAGGCTGCTTCAAATGGTTTCCATGGCAGCCAGCCCTGGTTTGCTTGGTCCCAGCTGGGCTCCAGCAGGAAATCTGGCTGCCAAGAGCCTGTCTGGCAGGAGAGGAGTTCCTGCAGCCTTTGCTTTCTGACTGACAGGATTGTTCTCATTAAGGAGCAGGCTGTGAATTGTTAAACCCGAAGATGACGGACAGAGACTCTCTAACTAATTAAAGTTAGACAGTGGTGTGTTTATTAACACCGGAGGGCGGCACCAGAGCCGTCCCTAACAGGCGTGACCGCGCTGCCCAAGGTTCTGTGCCCTCTCTTTATTTCCCAAGATCTTACATACAATACATCTGCACAGCCCCAGCACCTCCCATCCCTGCTCTGCATTCAAATGAGGTCATTGGTCCTTCACACTTGTGCAATTCTTCCCTTGAATTGGGTCAGTGGTCTTGAATTGGGTCCCTGGTCTTAAGGGATGAAGTCAGGAATGTCTTCATCAGGTCTCTGTGACCCTCTGGCAGGATCCAAGGTCCCCTGCTCAGTGATTGATTGACATCAAGCCCAGGTGCTAACCGTTGTTCTCCAGGTTTCAATTTGTTCTTATAACAGTTCACTTCCTCCACTTCCTTCTAGAAAGAAGCTCCTAATGGCAAACAACAGAACAATCAGCTCCAGCTTCAGCATCTCATAATCATTAACCTGTGGTCTGCCTATCTACCTTACATCCTGATCCATGTGAATTGCTTCTAACCCTCAGCTGAAATCTTAACTCTTTAAAATCATGCTTCAGCCATGCCCAGGGAGAAGGGGGCTGAAGGAGCTGAGTAAGAATTGTAGGAGAGATGAGCAGATGTTGGCAATCTGTGCTCTGCTCTCACCTGGGAAGCCAAGAGACAAAGGGCATTTTCAGCATCAGCACAGAGAGCTGGTGGATCAGCCTTTGGCACTGGGCTGGAGGGCTCTGGCTGTGCCTTGAGAGGGAGCTTGCACAGCCAAGAGCTTATGATGGCAAAGCTCAGGTTTGGCTGGTCCTGGAGGTCCCCTTCCAGCAATGCCCTCACTTGGGATGTTCTCCTCTGTGGGCTGAGAAGAATTCACAGAAATGGCCTCAGGGTCAAGGAATGAAGTGCAGGGCCAGCCAGGACTGGTGAGCCCAAGCTTCTGGTGGGGACTCTCAGCCATGTTTTCTATTTTGTCTGCAGAAGGGAGCTGAAGCAGCCAGCTCAAAAGGAGGAGGCAAAAGCCTCAGAGGAGGAAGAGAGGCGAAAGGAGGAAGATAGGTGGAAGAAGGAAAAGAAGGGAGTAGTCTCTGTGGGGAAGCAACCTCCAAAACCAGAGAAGGGGAAAAGCAAAGCACCAGAGAAGAACAAAACAAAAATCCCAAAAAAGGAAACCAGATATCCTGAGAAGGAAAAGAAAGCCACAGAGAAGAAGAACACCAAGGCCCCAAAGAATGATACCAAAGCATCAGAGAGGAAGGAAACCAAAATCCCAGGGAAGGAAAAGGAAGCCACAGCGAAGAAAGAAACAAAAGCACCAGAAAAGAAGGAAACCAAAACCCCAAAGAAGGGGGAAGCAAAAGCCCAAAAGAATGGGGGAAGCTGAAATCCCAGAAGACCCACCTGGAGAAGACCTGGGATGGAGAAGAACTCTTAATTTTTTATTCACACAGCTCATTTTAGTCAGTTTGATAGACCTCATGTGTAACTTTAGTTAGTTAAGAAATTTCTTAGTACTTACTCTTTTATTGGTTAATGAAATAGATTTTAGTTGTGCATCAAATCTCTCTGTTGTATTGTTTACCTGTTCTCTTCACTGATTCTCATGGGACAAATCCCTTGTTGTTGCAGGTGCATTTGTTTCTCACCCTCAGAACAGATTGTTCACAAAGTCTCACTCTCAAAATAGCTTCACATGGGAACTTGTAACTGCTCAGCTGCACTCAGAGGAGACGACAGGCCAGCTATTAATAGAGCAGAGCAAGGCCTGATTTCATAAGGCCTTTCTTTTATCATTATCCTACCTGTCTATGGCATCTCCCCCTTTTTGTTAATTTAAAAAAGGCTCCTATGTTCTGATGTTGAAACTGCTCACTCTTGTGAGGGTATTATCTCATCAAGGT
This sequence comes from Fringilla coelebs, assembly GCF_963513975.1. Lineage (NCBI taxonomy): Eukaryota > Metazoa > Chordata > Aves > Passeriformes > Fringillidae > Fringilla > Fringilla coelebs. The sequence goes on along the minus strand of NW_028167212.1, from coordinate 641,681 downwards.
TCTCACTGGCTATCTCTAAGATATGGGATAAGATAGATAAAAGAGCAATTACAATCAACAAAACTTACCAGATTCCATCAAGTCATTGACGCAGGGTTTTGCAGCGTGAGAAAACAAAGGAATAATGTCCAATGTCTCTTGGGGAAATGGAAAGAAATGACCTTTGTTTCCAATTAGTTTAGAAGTGTGAGAAAGTCTGTTAGCTGGAAATGTTGATCTTTGGCATCCCTGAATTCCTCCTGGGAGCTTGAACAGGGAATAACTGAGGAAGGGCAGTAGGAGCACTGTACCATGAGGATGCCCTGAGGCTTTTGTTGGCAAATGGCCTCTGTCACTTTCCAGACACAGCCATGTCTTGGCAGTCCTCCTCTTGCTCCTGCTCTGGCCACAGAGGCTGCAAGGTGATGAGGTTATTTCTCTTTCCACTGGGCCTCATTTTTTCAGAGCTGATCAGTGTCTGATGGAATGAACAGGTGACTGCTTTGAGCTGCTGATGATAAAAGACAGGCACATCTTCTCCTGAAGGTAAAGAATCAGTTGGGCTTCACTGTGGTACACTCAGTTGGGATTTAGAGGTGATGATCTTTTTTCCAAATTTCTCATGTAAATATTGCATCATTCAGAATGATTAGTCATCCAAATTTCTCATGTCCATATTGTATTATTGAACATTCTTAAGGCATTCATTCCTCTTTTTTGTTTTTTAAGAATGAGATGCATGGCTTTTGTTATGAGTATGAAGCAACATCATAGTAAAATTCAACGCAGTGGACAAGAAACTTACAGCAATTAGGAATAGTTTGGATACAACAATCAGGTATATTTCAAATAGCAGACAAAACTAACAACATAGGTGAAATTAGGTAAATAGCAATCTCTGAAATAATGTACCATCATCCCAGAGTCTGCACACAGCTGAGAAACTTCCATTCAGGGGGAACTTGGATAATTATTTCCAGATAATAATTCCCAAGCTCCCTTTAAAAATAGTCCAACTGTCATGTCTAGAGGGTCAGATTGCCCAGTCAGAGCAAATCAAATCTAGTTTTGATGCAGAAAACATCTGGGTCTGTTGGCAAATTCCCGTCCAGGCAGAGCTGAGGCCTGGCCAACACCCAGGCTCTAAGTGGGAGAGAATTCCCTAAATGGAATTTAAAACAAGGCTCTTGAGAACGGCACTTAGGAGTGAAGGTCTGGGGGTGACAGACTAATGAACCACCCAACAGCTGTCTCCTCCAAAATTCCCTCAGCACAGAGATGCTTTAAACCCAGCAAACTGTTGGAGTGGTTCTGTAATAATAATTGGGACTGCAGCTGATTCCTTGAGGAGATGGCACAACACCATCAGGTTAGAGGAGGCTTCCCCCAGAGCTGAGATATCATTTCTTGGAACTGTGAAAAATCCCTAAAAATGATGAGACAGCAGTGGGTCACAGCATGGAGGATTTTGGTGGGATTTTGGGCAGATGGTTTGGTGTGTATCCAGAGTGACTTTGGGCAGATTTGGGGCCTGCTTGGGGCAGATTTGGGGCAGATCTGTTGCTGATGTTGGGGTTTTTCTCCCATTTGTCCAGCTGTGGGCAAAGCCCTGAAGCACATCCTGTTCCTGCCCCAGCTCCTGAGGAGCCCCAGGAGCTGATGCTCTCCATGCTCTGCCCCCAGGGAGATCTGGGGCAATCCCAGCATCCCGGGGATTCCGGGGATTCCGGGCGGCCTTTGGGCATTGGGGAATTGTGGGGCTTGGGGGGTGAGAGGGGTGAGGGGGACCTGGGGCTGGATTGCTTGGGGAAAGTATCGGGATTTTGGGGGGAATGTCTGGAGTTTTGAGGGTGAATTTCTGGATTTTCTGGATTTTTGGTGGGAAATTTCTTGATTGGGGGGGGGTGTATTTTAGGATTTTCTAAAGGGGAATTTCTGAATTGGGGTGGAGACTTCTGGATTTTTTGGGGCAGTTCTGGTTTTATTTGAGGGGGAATTTCAGGATTTTTGGAGGAATCTGGATTTGGGGTGGGTGGGGATTTCTGGATTTTTGGGAATGTTTCTGTAGTTTTGGGGAATGTTTCTGGATGGGGAACCAGGTTGGTTTTGGAATTTTTGAGGAGGAATATTTCTGGATTTTCTGGGGAAAGTTCCTCATTTTTTGGGAATGTTCCAGGATTTTTTGGAGGAACATTTCTGGATTTCTTTGGAGAACATTTCTTCATTTGGGGGGGAACATTTCTGGATTTTTTGGGGGAAACATTCCCGGGTGTTTTGGGGAACATTCCCATGTGTCTGGGGGAACGTTCCCAGGTGTCTAGGGAATGTTCCCGGGTGTCTGGGGATCGTTCCCGGGTGTCTGGGGCTCTCCTGGCCCCGTTCCCATCCCAGGTTCCCGGGGTTCCAGGAGCTGCCCTGGTGCCGAGCGCCGCAACATCGCCTGGGTGCGGTTGGACACCGAGGTGCAGGCGGGCGCTGCCTGCGAGGCCCTGCAGGGCTCCAGGATCACCCAGAGCAGTACCAGGAAGATCTCCTTCACCAAAAAGGGACCTACAACACCCCAAACCCCTCCAAAACACCCTCAACACCCCCCAAAAATGGGCGTGAAATACCCCAAAATAAAAAAAACCCACCTCAAACCGTAAATACCCAAAACTGCCCCAAAACACCCCAAACCCTTCCAAACCTCCCCAAAATCACATAGAAACACCCTGAAGTCCCTCCAAACATCCCCAAGATCATTCAAAACTGCTCCTGAATACCCTAAATCACCTCCAATGCCTTCAAGCTGCCAAAAATCCTATAGAAACACCCCAAAATCCCGTAGAAACATCCCAGAAAAATCCTAGAAAACCTGCCAGAAAACAGCCCTGACCCTACCCCAAACCCCCATGTACCCCCACTCTCCCAGGTAAGCTCAACTCAACCCAAATCCTTGGGTTTTTTTTATCCCAAATCCTCATTTTCCCCCAAATCCTCCTTTTTTCATCCCCAAAATCTTCTTTCACCCTAAATATTTTTATTTTACCCCAAATCCTTCTTTGTGTGCCCCAAATTTCCTTTCCCCACTCCAAATCCTTTGTGTAGACCAAATCCCTTTTCCCATCCCAAAATCTCCGTTTTCCACCCCAGTTTCCCACCCCAAATCCTATTTTTCCACCCCAAATCCTTTGTGCATCTCAAATCCTCTCCTTTCACCCCAAACCCTTTTTTCCTACTCCAGATCCGTTTTTCCCACCCCCAAATCTTCCTTCTTTCACCCCAAAATCTCCTTTATCCATCATGAATCCCTCTTTTTCCACCCCAAATCTCCTCACCCCAAGTCCTTCTCCTTTCACCCCAAATCCCCACCCCAAATCCCCTTTCCCTGCCCCCAGGGGTTTTGGGGTTCCTGAGGGGTTTTTGGGGTTTTTCCCAGCATTGTACCCAGGGTCTCTCTGCAGACATTGCACCTGGAGCTGCCCCAAATAAACCCCAAATAAACCACAAATAAACCCCAAATAACCCAAACTTAACCCCAAATGAATGTGGGGTTTAGGGGAGTTTGACACCTCAGGGTTTGGGATCTGGGGAGTTTAGACCCCAAAATTTGGGGACTGGGGGGTTTGACCCCAAACTTTGGGGATTGGGAGGTTTTGATCCTAAGATTTCGGGTTTGGGGAGGTTTGCCACCTCAGGGGTTGGGGATTTTTGACCCCAAACTTTGGGAGTTTGGGATGTTTGACACCCCAGTGTTTGGGATTTGGAGGTTTTTGTCCCCAGGATTTTGGGATCAGGGGGTTTGACCCCAAACTTTGGGATCAGGGCAGTTGGACACCATAGATGTTTCAAACCCCAGGATTTGGGGACAGGGGGTTTTGATGCCAAAGTCTGGGAAGTGGAAGGATTGACCCCAGGATTTGGGGGAATTTAACCCCAAAGTTGGGGGGATCAGGGGGATTTGACACCTCAGAGTTTGGGATCAGGGGGCCTTTGACCCCAAAGTTTTGGGATTGGGGAGGTTTTACCCCAGAGTTTGGGTATGAGAAGGGTTGGACGCCCCAGATATTTAAAACCCCAAGAGTTGGGATTGGGGGTTTTAACCCCATATTTTTGGGGTTGGGGATTTTTGACACCTCAGGATTTGGGATTTGGGGGTGTTTGACCCCAGACTTTGGGAACGGGGGGTGTTGGACACCCCAAATGTTTCAAACTCCAGGATTTGGGGTTGGGGGAAGTTGACTCCAGGATTTGGGGTGTTTGACCCCAGCGTTTGGCCCCCCACCCCAGGTTTGTGGTCTGGGTTGGGATCAGAGCTATTCCCTGGAAACAATGGCGGGATCGGGATTTGGAACAGGAACGCGGGTGGGAATGGGATCGGGAACGGGATTGCGAACAGGAATAGGAACAAGATTGGGATTGGGATTGGAAATGGCATCGGGAACAGGATCGGAATCAGAAATGGGATTGGGATTGCGAATGGCATCAGGAACAGGATTGGAATCAGGAATAGGATTGGGATTGGGAATGGGAACGGCATCGGTATCGGGAATCAGAACAGAAACGGGGAAGGACCCTGACCCAATCTCGGACCCAAATCGCAGGGAGAGACCCTGCCCCAGTCCTGCAATGGACCCATCCCCACAATCCCGGACCCCTTCCCAGTCCCAGCCACTCCCCAGCCGCTGATTGGACCCTCCCTCAATCCCAGCCCGCCCCAGTCCGGACCGGAGCCATCCCCAGAGCCTCCCCCATTCCAGGTCCGGACCCTTCAATCCCTTTTTGGGGCGGCTCCTGCCGCTTCCCGCCCATTCCTGGGGGTTCCAAAGGGCCCCGGGGACCCTCCGCATTTTGGGGGTGTTGGGGTGGCCCCAGGGCCGCCCCGGGGGCCGAGGGGGGATCAAAAGCCCCAAACCCGAGGGGCTCCCGGGGGTGCCCGGATCCTCCCGTCCCCACCCCAAAACAGATCCTGGCCAATCAGAGCGCGTGATGCTGATGACGATCCAATTGCCAGGCAGAAACTTGGTGCTCTGGCCCCGCCCAGCAACCTTCAGCGAAACAGTGCCTGCCTCTGCTCTGACTCATCAGCTGGCGGGGAGAACCCAGTCCCTCCCACAGCGCTAGCCAATCAGAGACTGTGCAGGGCCATTTCCAGCCAATCAGAGTGCTTGTCGCTGATGACTCATAAGTGTCCAGGAGCAGAATTTGGGGAGGGGGGAGGTGACCCTGGGGATGGGGCATGCGGGGGCAGCTGGGGCCGTACTGGTGGCCCTGGGGGTGCTGGGAGACCCCCTGGCCGTGGGGGGAGTGGGGGGCGCGGTGAGAAGGGGGCAGGGGCCCCAAATTCAACCAAAGGGGGGTCGGGACCCCAAAGGGAGCAGGAGGGACCGGGAACCCTCAAAACCAAGCACGGGGGAGGGGATTGGGGATTGGGGGAACGATGGGGAAGGGGCAGGAGAGCAGGAAGGAGGGGGATATACTAAACACAAAGCCAAACACCACTTTAATTTCTCATACATTTTATCTAAACAATTGAACTTTAATATCATCCTTAAGTACTCTAAAAATATTAAAATTATTTTAATTTAACTGTGCGTGAGTGGTCTTATTTGGATATTGGTTTTCGGATTGTTTGGGGTAGATTATTCAAAAAATGGGAGTTTTAAGGAATTCATTCAGATGAGAAAGCAGCACTCTGCAAACAGAACTGACTGAAAATGAACAGGACAGAAATCAGTAACTCTCAAAGTTTTATGTGCTATCAAATACATCCCACCCAGCCAGCCCCACACAATCCCCATCCCACCGCTCCAAATTGGGATCCCACTTCTCCCAATCCCCTCCCAACCCCATCTCACCCTGGCAGCTGTGGAATGGAGTGAGTCTGGCCTGGGATTGAGTATTTTTGAGGAGGGAACAAGCAATTTGAGCTGCTATGGCACCTTGATGGGCTAAAATTCAGTTCTTTACAGTGGGATTTGAGTGGTTTTGAGGTGACAGATCCATTCCTTTTGGCTTTTGGAGTGCAAAGAGATGGAGTGGACGGCCCAAAATCCTCCCAGAACCCACAAATCCTCCAGAATTGCTGCAGCTGAGTTCATGGTGTCCAGGGAGGCGGCAGCTGCCGGTGCCGGGGACAAACGAGATGGTGCTTGGTGTCAGAAAGCTCCAGAACCTATTTCTGACCCCCGAAAGACAGGGCAAAGGCAGGGCCATGGGGTTTTTATAGGGTATCCCAGGGGTGGAGTTTGGGTGTGGGTCAGGGGAGGAGATCTTAGCAACGCAAGAAGGGTGAGATCAAATTCCTGCCTCTTAGCAACAGGGGCACTCCACACAGAATGTGTTCCCAAATCCTAAATTCCCTCTAAAACACCGGTGAAATGATGGGACGTTAGACATTTTGGATCAAATTCCTTAATTTAACCCTGTTTTGGCAGATTTTAAGGGATGAAGATGAGGCACAAGAAAATTAAGGCCAAACCAAAAGGAGAAGCAGCCAGGTGTGTTCCCAACATGGATCACAGGGAATGTGGGGCACCAGGGCTGTGGCCAACGTGGGGCCTCCAGTGGGGGATGGAGCTGGAGAAGGCACGAAGCTCTTCCTGCACTCGGGGCACTCGCAGGGCTTCCCTCACTGGTGCCTCCGTTGGTGTCGGGTCAAGTTAGAGCTGCTGGAGAAGCTCTTCCCACACTCGTCACACTGGTAGGGCCTCTCCCCAGTGTGGATGCGCCGGTGGGTGACGAGGGTGGAGTTGTGCTTGAATCCCTTCCCACAGTCGGGGCAGCAGAAGGGCCTCTCCTCTGTGTGAATCTGATAGTGCCTGAGGAGATCTGTGCTGGTCTTAAACCCCTTCCCGCATTTATCACACTCGTAGGGCCTCTCCCCAGTGTGGATCTTTTGGTGCTTGATCAGGGTAGAGCTCTGGCTGAAGCTCTTCCCACATTCCTCACACTTATAGGGCCTTCCCCAGAGTGGATCCTTTGGTGCTGGGTCAGGGTGGAGCTGAGGCTGAAGCTCTTCCCACACTCCCCACACTTGTGGGGCCTCTCCCCAGTGTGAATGCGCCGGTGCATGACAAGATTGCAGTTCTTCCTGAAGCCCTGCCCGCAGTCGGGGCAGAGGAAGGGCCTCTCCTCTGTGTGCGTGCGCAGGTGCTGCAGGAGATGGGAGCTGTTCTGAAACCTCTTCCTGCACTGATCACACTCATAGGGCCGTTCCCCAGTGTGGGTGCTCTGGTGCACGATCAGCTGGGAGCTCCACCTGAAGCTCTTCCCACACTCCATGCACTTGTGGGGCTTCTCCCAATCACGAAGCTGCTCATGGAGCACCAGCTCCGAGCCCTGGTTCGATCTCCGGCCGCCTTCCCGGCCCAGGCTGGGTCTTTCCCCCTCAGATCCCCGTGATCTGCGTTTGCAGCCCCTCCTCGTGCGGGATCTCCTAGGCTTTTCCTCCCCATTGGGTTCCTGTGCCGTGGAGCTGCTCAAAACGGCCTCTTCCACCAGGTTCTGCTGTGGGGATTTGTCCTCCCTGCTCTCCATGCTCAGCTCCTGCTCTGGAGGAGGAAGGACAAGGAGAGGATGGGATTTGCTTCTGTGCCACAGGCAAGGGGAAGGAGATCCCCCAGGGCTTTCCTGCAGCCAGGGGCCATGCTGGGCTGGGAGATGGAGCAGCACAGGGGGGAACGGGGCACTGACTTCCTCCTCACCTGTCTCAGTCTCCCGGGGCATCTTCCTCTTCCTCACAGCCTCCCAGGGGTTGGGAATGGGAAAACCTGGTTTGGAGAAAACAAGGGATGAGCATGCTGACTTTGAAGGTCTCTCTGCCCGACTCCATCTCTACAAGTCACCGACCATCTGGGCTCCAGAAAAACCTCCCAAACACCAAGATTCCGCCCTGAAAAAGCCTCCCAGGAGTTCCCCATCCCTGGTCCCTCCCCTCTGTTGTTTGGGGGGTTTCCCTCTGTCCCAGCTGCTTTGGGGTCACCCTTGGATTAGGAGTCCCCCTTCTCTTCGGTGCCTGCGTTCTCCAGGCTGCTGGCAGTCCCAGCAATCCCAAAGGTTCCCCCTCTTCGCTCTCCCCATTTTGGGATGCCAGGGCTGTTTGGGCTGCCGGGGTCCCTTCTCCCCTCATTCTCTGCCCTGAGCTGCAGGGGCTTGTGTTGGTTTGGAAAGACAGGTGCCTGCTAAAGGAGACAAGAGCCTCCCCTGAAATGGAGAATGCAAACCCTCCCCACCCCTCCGAATTGCTATGAATTTTAAATAAGGGGCTCTCAGGCAAAAAATATGGGAGCAGAAAATAACAGTTCTTTAGTAGGGGAGGAAAAAAAATAAAAGGATAAAATAAAATGATAAAATACACTAGAACAACACTGTCAGAGTCAGAACTCTACCTGATACCCTGCTGGTCAGGGTGTTGGTAGCAGTCCAGTTGGAAAAGGGGCTGCAGTCCTCCTGGAGTGTCAGGTGTAGTTCTGTTGGAGCAGGGAGTCCTGTAGGAAAGGGGTGTCTTCTTCCTCCGCAGATCCGTGGAAGTAGAAGCAGCTGCTGATCCTCTGGGGAGTCCAGTGGAGAAAGCACTGGCTGGCGTGTCAGAATCTTCCAGGTTATATCTGCATGGCACTGCTTGGCTCCTCCCTCTGGGTGGAGCATCTCACAATGGGATGGTATAGTTCTTATCAGTCATGTGGTGACATTCAGTAACCTCTTATCAGCAGATGTTCCCTGCTGAGGGACCTTGATCATGATCACTCAGGAAGAGAGATAAGGAGAATTACCCACTTGACAGCAGACAACTGCCATACAGATGGCAATAGAATACATCTTGCCTTGCAATCTGGAACAGACACTGAGAGGTCTCATGGAAGCAAGGGGCTAGTATAAAACATCCAGGCCTTGTGGAACCAAGGGACCCTTATGATCCAGGGGAACACAATCAAACCAAGGGGCTATTTTGAAACTCTGACCTCATGGAACAAATGGGCCCTTGTGGCATTGTGCTGTCCCATGGAAACAAGGAAACCGTTTTGATACTGCAAGGTCTCATGGAAGCAAGGGGCCATTGTGCTACTGTGGAGCCAAGGAGACCATTGTTACATCACTGGGCCTCATGGAAACAAAGATCTGTTGTGATCCTGCAGGGACTCATGGAACCAAGGGGATATTGTGATGCTGCAGGGTCCCAAGGATCCAAGAACATGGAACAAGTCTGGCGGGCTGGGCCTCCTGGGAGCTGCCTGACTGGTCCAGCTGACCTTGGCATGTTGAGGGTCACTTCTCATCACCCCTTGAAACCCTGGAGTCCTGTGCATTCCTTCCTGTGGGAAAGAACTGTCTTCCTCCTCCAGGGGTTCATGGCAGAAATTGGGATTCCTCCTCCAAATTTGATTATATCCAAGGATTATTCCCATATGAAACCTGCCAGGACAGACAGCTCTGGCTGGCCTTGGCCTCTTGGGGGCCACCTCTCATCTGCCCTCAAAACAGTGTGGGCTGTGCTTTTCTTCCCATGGAAAAAAATCATGTTTCAAGTCCAGGCATCCATGGCCAAAATTGAGAATCAGCCTCCAAAATTCCTTATATCCAAGGACACCTATCAGACAAAAGCTGCCAGGATTGTCCAGGTTCCCTTGGATTCTTCAGGGCCAGCTCTCATCTGCCTTCAAAACACTGGGGTTCTGCACTTTCCTTCCTATTGAAAAGAACTGTCCTTCCTGTCCAGATGCCCAGAGACAAAAGTGGGGTTTGGCCTCCTAAGTTCTGTCTATCCAAGGATTCTTCCCTGACAACAGGTCTGGCTGGCCTTGACCTCCTTGGGGCTGCCTCTAATCAGCCTTTGAAACACTGGGGCTCTGCCCTTTTCTTCCTATGGAGAACTGTCATTCCAATCCAGGAACCCATTGCTGAAATGGAATTCCACCCCCAAAACGCCCCATATATCCAAAGGTTGCTTTCAGACAAAAGCTGCAAGGTCAGACAGATGTGGCTTGCCTTGGCCTCTGGTGACTGCCTCTCATCTGCCTTTAAACCCTGGGGTTCTGTGGTTTCCTTCCTGTAGAAAAGAACTGTCCGCCTTGTCCAGGTGCTTTGAGCACACTTTGAAGGACTGAGTCTGATGCAAAGAGCACCAAAGCCCCAGAGGTCAATAAAGTCCTTATGCTGTGTCTGTGCTGCTGAGCTGGGCTGGGCTCCTGGCCCAGAGGCAGCTCCTGGCAAGGGCAGCACTGCAGAGAGACAGCTCTGGCCAGGAGCAGCTCCTGTGCACAGCCCAGCAGGGCTGGGGCACTGCCAGGGCACCTCAGGGACACCAGCAGGGCACAGACAGAGCTCACAGGGGCTCAGCACTGGCAGGGGCTGTGGGATGTCCCAGAGGGGGCTGTGTCACAGCAGCACCTGTGTGGTTGTGTCATGGAGGCACAGAGCAGCTGTGATGTCAGCAAGGGGCTGTGTGACAGCACAGAGTGGGCTATGTGAAGTCACAGATTGGGCTGTGACATCACAGAGTTTGTTGTGTGAGGTCATTGAGCAGCTGCACCATTATTGAGGGGACTATGTGATATCCCAGAGGAGGCTGTGACATCATGGTATGGTAGTATGACATCATAGAGCCAGCTGTGAGGTCAAAGTGTGTGCTATGACATTACAGAATGGCAGTATGACATCACAGAGAGTTTTGTGACATCACTGAGGGGGTTGTGACATCACAGATCTGGCTGTGACATCATTGAATAGGGTGTGAGGCCATAGAGCAGATCCTGCCATCGTAGAGGGTGTCTCTGTGACATCAGAGAGTGGGTTGTGACATCACTGAGTGGCTGTGTAACACCAAGGAGCAGGCTGTGACATCAAAGAAAAGGCAGTGGCATCAGAGGGTGACTTTGGGACATCACAGAGACTTCTGTGACATCACAGTGCAGCTTCATGACATTCCAGGGTGACATCTTAGAGTCGTCTCTGTGACATAATGAGGGTGCTGTGTGACGTCCTGGAGTGGGCTGTGAAATCACAGGAGGGCTGTGTGACATCATAGGGGGTGGTGTGACATCACAAAAAAGCTGTGTGGCATCATAAGGGGCTGTGACATCACAAAGATGGCTGTGTGACATCACAGGGGCATTTGTGACATCACAGGTGGCAGAATGACATTACAGGAGGTTTTGTGACATCACAGATTGGGCTGTGACATCACAGAGGCTTTGTGACATCATAGGGGGCTGTGTAACATCACAGGAAGACTGTGTGAGGTCACTGGGGAGGTCACTCTGCCCTGTCCCCCCTCACAGTTCCCCCCAGAGCAGTCCAACCCTGCTTGTGCACAGCAGGGTCCCCTGTCTCCCCGGGTCCCCCCGCCCCCGGCACTGCAGCCTCCCCCAGAGGATGTTCCACGATATCGACCCCAGAGCCTGACACGGGGACGGGGGGCCGGGGCCCTGGGGGTGAGACAGGGGGACAGGGACCCCCCAGCAACGGCCCCCTGTCCCTCAGGGCCAGAGCCTTGGCCAGGGCTCCTTCACCCTGTTACGAACGAGGGCTTGAGAGCGCTGAAAAAATCCTTGGCAAGGGATAAGCAAAAAACAGATTTAATATTAAGGGACAGCAGCACAAAGTTCCTTGGCAAGAGTCACTCTGCTCCTGACTGGATACTTCAGGCACACCAGGGAAACAAAGCAACAACAAAACCAAACAAAATCCAGGCAATCAAAAAGAAAAGAACAGAGAACTGGGTCTTTCCTTCCTTTTGAAAGGAGCTGTCCTTGTCCAGGTGCCCAAGAAATTTGTGTTCCACCTCCAACATTCTCTATTTTGACAGACTTTAAAATGTCTCATTGAGAGAATTTTTGGGGGGATGGGAATCAGGGCTTGTCCATCCTGCTTGGCACAGTCCAGGCAGGGCTTTCCCAGCCTCATTCCACCCTCCATTTCCCAGCTGGAGCTGCTGGTGCCTCTGAGTTGTGCTGCCCCAGCCCCAGGAATGCTCTCCTTGTCTGCCCATTCCCCCATGGGCTCTGGGCAGGGATGGCCTCAGTGGGGGCTGCTGACAACCTCAGCAACTTGGAGGCTGCTGCTGAATTTCCCTGCTCCAGAGGCTTGTTCAGCCTTCAGCTCTTCAGTGCAGGAATTCAGTGTCCCAGGGCTCATTAACATTCAGAACACCTTAACAAGCCAAACCTCTGGGAATAATTTATTTAAGTTTCCAAATAATTTATGGTTAATTAGATTTCAGAAGTGTATTCAAACTAAATATATTATATTTAAAAAGATAGTGTGAAAAGATATTTTATGTCCTGTTTAGATTTTTTTTACTCCTAATTCATTGATATGTGCAATCTCTAGTTGACACTGAGTCCAAGGACCTCCTCATGCAGTCTGAATAGATATGAAAATCTATCTAAGACCCTTTATTGCTGACAATCAATCAGATTCTGTCCACACCCTACCATTTCCCCCACCCAAGCCCTGGCACTCAGAGCAGCTTTGTGCAAATCTGAGCTGCCTCCAGCCCAGGCTGCACCTGCAAGTTTCAGCTCCTTGGCACCAGCTCCCACCTGCTTTCCTTGCAGAAGGAGCTGCCTGAGACACAGAGGGATGTTCATTTCTTGTCAGCCAACAAAGCCAAGGGAAGGCACAGCTCCATCAAATGCAAAAGTCATTCTTCTCCTTGGCTCTTCCATGCTCCTGATCTCCACAACCTGTCCTGTTTTCTTCATCCCTCCTTTGCCAAGGACTTTGTGGGACACAGGAGCTCTGCTCTGGCTATGGAGGGAGGTCCAAGTGCAGCCACTGGAATGGGAACCGCAACTCCTCAGGTTTGTGTCCTTTGAGGGACCAGAAAGTGGGGAGACTCAGAGGAACAGAAAGGTTTCTGTCATGGCCAACCTCCAGGAAATTCCTGTCCCTGGTGGGAAAATATTGCCATTTTTTAAAAGTAGTCATATTATCCAGATAATAAATATTTGCTCGTATAATATGAAACTAACAGGTGTTAAAACCTGTGCCCCTTACCAGGCAGGCATCAGTGAACAGGCAGTGCCGCTTGTGCCCTGAGGTGCCCAGCTGGGATTGGATCTCTCAGAGAGCACCTGAGGGAGAGCAGAGCACCTTACATGCTGCAGGTCCATGACAGCCCCGCAGGGCTCCTGTCCCATCAACATCTGCTCTGCTCCAGCCTGGAACAGGGCCCAGCATGGTGCTGGGATCCTCAGAGAACTGAGGTGTGTGCTGGAATTCAATGCCCTCCCCATCCCGCAGCAGCCCTGCATCTCCCTGCTCCAGCCTTGGTCTCCAGCACAGCCATGGAGCCTTTTTGGACTCTGGACTGTTCCTGCAGCCCCCAAGGGCAGCTGAGCTCTGCCTTTGGCACACTCAGCCCTGCCCAGCATAGGCCATGCTCAGCAATTCCCTGTCTGTGCCTGGCCTTGCTGTCAGCCCCAAAGGGCAGCGGCTGCGTGGCCCCTTTGTGGCCCTGTGCTGGCCCAGCCATGGTGGCACAGACCCTGTGCAGGCCCAGCCCAGGCCAGGAGCATTGTGGCTGGGAAGGGCCCCTGTGCCATGGTGCCCACAGCAGCCTTGGGGCTCTGTGCCCCATGGCCTCCCTGCTGGGCAGCCTCTGCCAGCCCCTATAGAGCCCGTGGCACCTGTGGGCCTGCACAGACAGCCCTGCCCCGGGCTCTGCCGGCCTCTGGGCCAGCTGAGAGGCAGCCAGGGCTGGCCATGGCTGGGAACAGGCCCTGAGCCCCGCAGGAGGATGGAGCTGGGCCATGGCCAAACTCAGCCCAGGGCAAAGCTGGGCTCAGCAGTCAGGGCTGCCAAGGGCTGGGAACAGAGGCTGGCACTGACAAATGTCCTGGGCCCCCTCCCTGCTCTCTCCATGCCCCCAGGGCACAGAGCAGCCTCCTCTCTGGGGCACTTGCCTGTTTTCAATGCCTTGCACAGGCGCTGGCCCTGCCCTACAAGGCCTGGCCTGAGTCCTGCCCCTGCACACTCAGCCAGGCTGAGATGGACACTGATGGTGTCTGTGCCAGGCTCTCTGAGCCCAGCCCAGCTCCCTGCAAGCTCTGCCAGCTGCCCTGAGCTCTGGGCAGCACCAAGGGCCTCTGGCCAGCCCAGCCCAGCCACCTCTGGCCTCACAGCTCTGCTCAGGCCAGGCTGCTCTGGGCACTGGCCCCACGGCCTCAGCCCCTGGCAAGGGCACAGCAGCAGCTGCAGCTGCCACAGCACTCAGCCCCACCATGGGGGAAGGGGCTTGGCCAAGGCACAAGGAGGCTCCCTGGGTGTCCTGCTCCCCTTTGGCTGAGGTGCTGAGAGCTCTGCAGCCCCTGCTGCCATCCCATCTGGCCAGGGCAGCACAAGAGCCCCGGCCTTGAGGCCCTCCAGAGCTGCTCCTGCTCCAGGCCCAGGGCCCATCCCAAAGCTGGGGCTGCCACAGAGCTGTGCCCATTTCTGTTCATTGCTGCTCTGATGGGGATGGATCCTCAGCCACTTGGATGATGCTGATGAATTTTAGTCCTCCAGAGACCTCTTCTTTCTTGAGGTTTTCAGTTCAGGAATTCAGTGAGAAAAGCATAAAACATTTTTTCAAAGCACCTGAACAAGAAAAGGCCCATGGAATAATTTAAATTTTCAATTCTGCTGTGGTTTATTAGACAGACTTCAGAAGTGAATTCAAAGTGAATATATTTTATTGGAAACAATGCAAAGTGAACAGTTTTGTCCTGTTGTCTCTTCCTATTTATAGATTGGTATCAGCAATGACCTATTGATATTGACCCCCAGCACCTTCTGATGTAGTCTGAATAGATATGAAGATCAAGACCCTTCATGGCTGACAATCAGTAACATTTTGTCATCACTCCCTCCCCACCATTTCCCTCATCCAACCCCTGGCACTCCTATGGATCACAAACAGTGTGGCTGGCAGGAGGAGTGCAGCAATTTTTTCCCTGTGCTCAGCACTGGTTGGGCAGCACAGTGTTAGGTCACAGGATCTGGCAGCCCAGGGAGGTTGGTGAATCACTATCCCTGGAAGTGTTTAAGGAAAGACTGGATGTGGCACTCAGTGCCATGGCCTGGGTGACAAGGTGGTGTTGAGTCCCAGGTTGGACTTGATGCTCTCCAAGGTCTTTTGCAGCCTGGCTGATTCTCTGATGACTGGGACACTGCAGGGCCCTAGAGGAAAGCAAAGGGCCATTGTGACACTTCAGGGCCTGGTGGCACTAAGAGGACCATGGTGACACTGTGTACGACATGGCAGCACAGAGCCAAGGAGCCATTGTGACACTGTGGGGCAGAGTGAAAGCAAGGAGTCCATTGTGACCCTGGAGGGCCTTGGGGGACCCCGGCTCAGTTGTGACACTGCAGGGCCCAAGGATCCAAGGGACTTTGTGACACCAAGGGGTGCCATGGAACCAAAGTGACACTGTGACACTGGAAGGCCTCATGGAATCATGGAGACCATTGGGACACTGGGGAGCATCATGGAACCGTGGTGACACCAAGTTAGCTGGGTGCAAGTTTGGATCTGCTGGAAGGTAGGAGGGCTCTGCACAGGGCCCTGGACAGGCTGGGTACAGGACCCAAATCCAACAAGGTCAGGTTTAACAAGTCCAAGTGCTGGGTCCTGCACTTTGGCCACAACAACCCCTGCAGTGATACAGGCTGGGGAGAGAGTGGCTGGACAGCAGCCAGGCAGAAAGGGACCTGCAGGGACTGATGGACAGCAGGCTGGACATGAGGCAGCAGTGTACCCAGGTGGCCAAGAAGGCCAATGGCTCCTGGCCTGGATCAGGAATCGTGCGGCCAGCAGGAGCAGGGCAGTGATTCTTCCCCTGTACTGGGCATTGGTGAGGCAGCACCTGGAGTGCTGTTTGCAGTTTGGAGGCCCTCCAATTTCGGAAGGAAATGTAGGGGCTGGAGCATGTCCAGAGAAGAGCAACAAGGCTGGGGATGGGTCTGGAATACAAGTCCTGTGAGGAGTGGCTGAGGGAGCTGGGGTTGTTTATCCTGGACAGGAGGAGGCTCACAGGAGACAAGGAAGTGTCAGGACACAGATTGGACTTGATGATCTCCAAGGACTTTTCCAGCCTTGCTGATTCTGAGGTTCTCTGAAGCCACCCTTGGAGCAGTTGCAGGATGAGCCCTGGGCCTCCTCTTCAGAAGCTCCAGCAGCCCAGGTCCCTCAGCTTCTCCTACCAGGCCCAAAGCCCATCCTGTCAGTCCTGCAGAGCCTCTGCAGCTCCTCCTCATTGCCCAGAACAGGGAGCCCCACAGGCAGACACAGCAGCCCAGATGTGTCCCCCTGGCCTGTGGTGCCTCTGGCAAGGGAGCAGCACCAGGCACTCCAGGAGCCTGAAGACAATTCCTTCAGCACTTGTAGGATGATCCTGCTCCCCAAGGGACGTTCCTATGGTGCCAAGTCAGGAACTGCAATGGGGAGTGGGGCCAGAGAGGAAAGGGCAAACAGGGATGGGCTGTTTGCAGGGGAGTGAACAGGGGTGGGCAAGAGGAAGAAATATTAAAGAGGGAAGTGTAAAGAAAGCAAAGGTGAAGCCAAGGAAATGCTCAGGGCTGTTTGGGGGTGGCTGCCAGGCAGGCCTGGCTCTGAGCAACAGCGTCTGCAGTGGGACAGGAAACTCCCAGCTCATGGGAACCAACTTTCTGGCTGACTGCAGAGGTCAGGACAAAGCTGAGTGGTTTTCCTGCTGTCCCGCAGCCCTTGCTGACCCCAGGGGCTGATGGCATTTCTGCTCCCTCAGGTTCATGTCCCCACACCAACAGCATGGGGGTGCTCCTGCCTGCTCTGTGCAATGCAAACAGGGGCTCCTGAGCCAGGGCTGCCGTGTCTGTGCCTGCAAGGATGGGGCACCTGTGTGAGCTGGGGGAGAGGCCAGGGCTGCAGAGGGGGATGTTGTTGGCAGCTCCATGAGGACGCTCTGGGACACTGCCCTGGGCTGTCCAGCACACTGGGGGTGGATCAGCCCCTGCTCTGCTGCTCCTTCCCATCTCCCCAGGGCCCTTGCAGAGCCCCAGCCATGCTGTTTGCCCCCAGCCTGCCTACAGCCACCCTGGGGCTGCTCATGGGGGTTTTCTGTGCTCAGCATTGGCCTGGCTGTGCTCTCGAGAGAGCCTGGGCAAGGAGCCCAAGTGCTGCTGCTCCTGTGCACAGCTGCCAGGACTGCCAGCACTGATCTGCCCCCAGCTCTGTACACAGACATTGCTGCTGCAGCTCCAGAGAAGGCAACAAAAGGGCATCTCTGCAGAAAACTTTGCTGGGAGATCCTTTCGTTTGCTTAAAGCCACCAAGAGTGCAGCCCCTCATTGACACAGTCTGTGGTCACAGGGAAGGTGGGCGGGGAAAAATTAGAAATGGCAGAAACAATGGCTTTTTTTTAATGGACAATATGAAAAAAGTAAAACAAAGAAAAAAGACCTCCAAAATGAAACCAACAAGAAGTATCAAAGATTACTTTTATTACAAGTGATTTGCAGAAATTGGCCAGCAGTTTAATATTCCTGAAAGCATCCAGTCATCAATGTCCCCACTGCAGCCTTGAGCTCCTGGTTCCTCAGGCTGTAGATGAGGGGGTTCAGGACTGGAGGCACTATTGAGTACAGAAGTGACAGGGCCAGATCCAGGGATGGGAAGGAGATGGAGGGAGGCTTCAGATACGCAAACATTGCACTGCTGAGGAACAGGGAGAGCACTGCCAGATGGGGGAGGCAGGTGGAAAAGGCTTTGTGCCGTCCCTGTTCAGAGGAGATCCTCAGCACAGCCCTGAAGATCTGCACATAGGAGAAAACAATGAACACAAAACAGCCAATTGATAAACAGGCACTAACAGCAATGAGCCCAAATTCCCTGAGGTAGGATTTGGAGCAGGAGAGCTTGAGGATCTGTGGGATTTCACAGAAGAACTGGCCAAGGGCATTGCCATGGCACAGCGGCAGGGAAAATGTACTGGCTATGAGCAGCACAGCAGTGAGAAAGCCAGTGGCCCAGGCAGCTGCTGCCATGTGGGCACAAGCTCTGCTGCCCAGGAGGGTCCCATAGTGCAGGGGTTTGCAAATGGACACGTAGCGGTCGTAGCACATGATGGTCAGGAGGAAATATTCTGCTGCAATGAAAAAGACCAAAAAAAATAGTTGGACTGCACATCCTGTGTAGGAGATGGTCCTGTTGTCCCAGAGGGAATTGTGCATGGCTTTGGGGACAGTGGTGCAGATGGAGCCCAGGTCAGTGAGGGCCAGGTTGAGCAGGAAGAAAAACATGGGCTTGTTCAGGTGGTGGCTGCAGGCTACAGTGCTGATGATGAGGCCGTTGCCCAGGAGGGCAGCCAGGGAGATGCCCAGCAAGAGGCAGAAGTGCAGGAGCTGCAGCTGCCGTGTGTCTGCCAATGCCAGCAGGAGGAAGTGGCTGATGGAGCTGCTGTTGGACATTTCTTCCCTCTGCCCATGGAGTCCTGGTCAAGGAGGACACAGTGACAAGTCAGGGCATACATTGCTGAGCAATGTCCAAGCCCTTTCTCCCAGCCCTGCCCCTGCTGCTCTCTGCCACCCCTTTTTCCTTTTCTCAGAGCCTTTCCTTCAGCCCTGTGCCTGGAGCTCTGCTGGAATCTGGCCCTGTTGCTGTGATGAGCAGGGGCCCTTCCCATGGACACTGAGGGATCAGCTCTGCTCTGCAGCACTGGGGTCATGGGAATGGGGCTTGGACGTCATCAGCCCAAACTGCTCCTGAGGCAGAGGAGCTCAGCAGCACCTCCTGTCCTAGGGCTAAGGACAGTGACAGCCAAAGGCAGTTTGAGATGGTTTCCTGGTGTGCCCAGGGAGATTAGAGAGAACTGTGCAAAGCAAGAACATTGGCTTTAACTCAGTGAAGGGTGAGGGGAGCTGCTCTGTTTCTCCATCTGTCCCCAGCTGCCCTTTCTGAGATCCAGTGAAGTCCCTGTGCTCCCCTGGAAATCAGCCTGACACAGCTGAGAGCAGAGGGACCCACATCAGAGCAAACTGGCTCAGCCTTTCTCAGTCTTGTCCCACTCTGGCCAAGGACACTCCTGTCCCCTAGTGTCCCCTGGAGGCAGCTCACAGCTTGGATGGCATCCCAAGGACACACGGAGTGTCCTGTCCCTGGCACTGCTTGAGGAGAGTGGGCTCATTGCCAGCCTCCCAGTCTGCCTTGCCCAGAGCTCCCCAGGAACAGGGAGCTGGGACACCCCATTGCAATGCTCAGCCTGCACAAGAAGAGCCCAAGGGCTGGGCCTGACCCTGCAGCTGGAACTGCCATTCCAGAGAGACCCTCAGCAATGCCAGGAGCACCTGGGCGAGGCAAGGAGAGAGAGCCAGGCTTGAGGAAAAGCCTTTCACTGCCCAGCCCTGCCCAGCCCCTGCCCGGCAGCACCAGGGCATGACAGCAGCCCTCAGGCCCTGGTCAGCAGGGAATGAGCACATGGCCGGAGAGATGCCCTTCATCTCCGGTGCTGCTCTGCTGGCCCAGGAGGGACTGAGGACCCCGAGCCCCCGGGCTGAGGTCTGTGCTGGCTGGGAGGGGACACAAGAGCTGTGCTGCTCAGGGCAGGGTCTGCCCTGCAGGGCAGGGCTGGCAGGTGCCACATCTGCCCATCAGCAGGGCTTCCCTCAGCATTGCCTCCCTCCCTCCCTGCCCATGGCTCTGCTGCTGGAGCTGTGCCAGCCCGAGTTGCTCCTGTGCCCCCGGGCTCCTTCCCTGCCAGAGCTGCCAGAGCCCAGCCCAGCCCCTGGGCCAGCTCTGCCCTGCAGTTGCTCGGGGCTGCAGGGATTAAAGAGCAGCTCCCCCAGCCTGGGCCACCATGAAAAGGTGATGCTGCATGGATCTGGAGGCTGGGCAGGTAGAGGCACTTGCTGAGGTTCCCAGGAAAACTCGCTGTGATGGTTTGAGAGCCTCAGCCCCTCCTCTGCTCTGCACAGCTGAGTTTCCATTGACACCAAGCTGAGCCAGGGAAAAGTGGGAGCATGGATTCAGGAAAGCAGAGACCCAAGCAGGAAACCCTTGCACTGAAGGACCTCATGAAAATTCCCCTCAGGAATGATGTGGGCATGAGGTGGAGCTCTGAGCAGCCCTGGCCCACACAGCACCCTCTCTACAGCAGCAGGACTTGCCCTAGCAGGAGTCACCTTGCACCCACAGCTCCCTTGCACTTTCCATGGGGAGCTGCCAGGCAGGCTGAGAGCTGCCCCTGGCAGGTGGCACATGCCCTGGGCTGGCCAAGAGCCCTGAGGGCTGCAGGACCTGCTCTGCAGGACAGCTCTGGGCAGCCCTGGCTGCAGCCCTAGCTTCACCCCCTGCAGCCGTCCCTATCAGGAGCCGTCCTGCCCTGTCCCCTCTGACGCTGCTCAGGGCAGCCCCACTCTGGAGCACATCCTCCCCCAAAGCAGAAACGGCAGCAGAGCCATCCTTACAGTCACATCAGTCCTGTCCTGGGTCAGCTTTAGGACATCCCTGCAGCCAGAGACTGACTGTGTCAGAAGTGGTGAAGATTTCTCCATGAAGAAGTTCAGAATTGTCCTTCCAGCTGCTTTAAGCCTCTGTCTGCTTCACTGCTCCCAGGTACCTGCAGGCAGTGCCCCAGCCCTGCTGCGCTGGGAGAAAAGCTGCACATCAAGAGAAATGTGCTTTTGAAGCTCTTCTTGGTTACCAGGAACTGCCTCTGTGCCAGGAGCCCAGCCCAGCTCAGCAGCACAGACACAGCACAAGGACTTTAATGAGCCTCTGGGGCTATGTGCTTAGACCCTGAACATCAGTCCCTGAGAGGGAGCTGAAGAAACCTCTCCAGAAATCCAAGTCAGAATCACACTCCAAAGTTTCTTGGACTTTTAATGGGTCCCACTGAGGGACACGACTGAGAAAGTGTCCCCAGGCGCCAGGCAGAGCAGAGAACTGGAGGCACTGATGACAGCTGGGGACAAAGAGAAGCCAAAGTCTTGGTGCCCTGGGCCACAGCAGGGTCTGTGCCACCAAGGGCTGTGAGGAGACACCTTGTCCTGAGGAACTGGGGCCTCCTGGCACAGCCCCAGCCAGGCTGGGCACTGTCAGCCCCTTGTCCTGCTCTCTGCAACTCCCCTAGCCCACATGCCAGTGGCCTTAAGGATCTGCTGGAAGGAGTCCCTGGGGAGCCTTGCTCAGGAATGGCCCTGGGGGCTCCTTCATGCTCCCAGGGACTGCAGGTTTTTCAAAGGACTTTGGGTTTGGCTTTTCAGCTTGGAGTCTCTGAGAGGTTTGGGCAATCATGGCCTCCAATTATCTGCTGTAATTAGTCCCTGGAGAGGCTTTGTCAGTAACAACACTCAGTGGGGCTCATTAATGCTTCAAGGTACTTCAGTTATTTTAAGGTACTTGGTGTTTCCCTTTTGATCCAGACTCTGGGAGAGGTTTGTGCAATCATGGCCCCAATTATCTGCTTTAACGAGTCCCTTGAGAGCTTTGTACTGACACTCAGTGGGGCTCATTAATGCTCTGAGATACTCAAAGTTTTTAAGGTACTTTTGAGTTTCCTTTCTTCACTGAGGCTTCTGAGAGGTTTTTTAGAGATCCTGGCCTCTAATTCTCCCCTCCAAAGAGTCTATGAGGAGTCTGTGTTGGAGATGGACCTCAGTGGGGCCCATTCATGCTTTGAGACACTTTGAGTTTTTTCTCTGACTTTGACTCCTGGAAAGGTTTGTGCAATCTCCTCTCAGGCCCTGAGGTTCCAGGACTCAGCTCCAAATGCACCACGGGGCTCATTAGGATCAAACAAGTCTAGTACGGCTTTGACTCCCATCTACTGTACCTATGTGGCTGCTACCCATAGTTGGTCTATCTTAGGGGTGAGTACAGAGGCCAGCTCAATCCTGCCCTCTAGTCTCTGTTTAATTAAAAGACAATTGAGAAATTATAGAGGTCTGGTATGGCCTTTTGCCCCTACCTGACCATGCCTAAGGGCTGCTACCCTCAGCAGGGCTATGGAGCTTTCTTGGTAGCAAACAAAGGGGCCTTCCTTCCTTTCTTTATTTTCTTAAAAAAGCTGTCCCATTACCTTTTCAGTCCCTTGTGTACTTCCACTCAACAGATTCTGGTAATTCTCACCCATTAAAACAGAAGACAGTTCTCGAACTGGTTGGTGGAAGCTTGACTCTACTTTTTGGGCGTCTTGGTGTCTTTCTGGCTGTCTTTCAGTCTCTGCTTGAAAGTCAATCTTGTTTCACCCAGCCTGGATGTTATAGTCCACTCTTTGGGTTCTTCTACTGGGCCTTTGACTCTGTTGGCATGAGTCCATCCCCGCTCTGCAGTTCGCACAGCCGATTTGGTGGTGAGCAGTACCCGAAAGGGACCTTCCCACTGAGGGGTTAGAGGCTGATCACTCCATGATTTAATCATCACCCAATACCTGGGATTAATATTATGGATTCTGAAATCCAGGGTGGTAGTTTGACGAAATTGCCCCTTCATGTCTTAGCCCTTCTATGGTTTGTGCTACAGACATAACTTATTTCTTGGCATTGGCTTCCCCTTCCTCATAGGTGGCAACCTTCTGGGGTGAGGTCAGGAAGGGTAACCCAAACATCATTTCACAGGGTGACACCCCCAGATCTGACTGGGGTTGGGTTCGAATTCTTAATAAGGCCAAAAGGAGACATTTTATCCATGACATTTAGGTTTCAATAATTAGCTTAACTAGAGCACTTTTAAGAGTTTGATTCATTCTCTCAACCTGACCAGAACTCTGTGGATGCCATGGAGTGTGTAATTCCCATTTTACTCCCAGGGCCTGAAAAACTTTCTGTAATATCTTTGATGTGAAATGAGTTTCCCAGTCTGAAACAATCCTGTTTGCCATCCCATATTGGGGAATAATTGATTCTAGAAGTGTTTTATTCACAACATTGGCACTGGTTTTCACAGTGGGTACCACCTCTACCCAATGAGTCAAGTGATCTCCTATCACTAGCAAAATCTTCCACCCTTGTACATGGGGACGCTCAGTAAAGTCTACTTGGATGTTTTGGAAGGGCTGTAAGGCTAGTTCTTGCCCTCCTCTAAGTGTTTTCCTCATGATTTTCTTATTCACCTGTTGACATATCACACACCATTCAGTTACTTGCTTAGCTATTCTGAAAATTCTTTTGCATCCCCAATCCCTCAGGAATTGATCACTTAGCATTTGTGTACCCCAATGTGCTGTTGCATGCATGCCTTCTAGCATTTTCTTGGCAAGGGGTTTATTCAACATTTGCCCCCCCATCTGCTAATCTCTACTTCCCTTCATTATCTTTCCTGGCTCCTATTTTAAGGAGTGCTTCCTCTTCTGTCCCACTGAATACGGGGACTTTTTGCATTTCTCTCATAGGTATTAATACTATTATTAGTTTTTCTGTCTCTGTTTCAGTTGCATTTTTAGCTTCTAAATAGATTGAATTGTTCCCTCACGCCTCCTGAGTAACCTCTTTTTGATGTTCTTTAACATATACCACCACTACTTCTTCTGGTATTGTAAAGTTTCTAACTCTTCCAAAAGAAATTTTTTTGTGAATCAGCCCCTTTCCCTTTGAATTGAATAGCCCCCTCTCTTCCCAAATGTTTCCAAACGTATGCACTACTCCAAAAGTGTATTTTCAGTCTGTATCTATTGTTCCTCTTTTCTGTGCTAATATTTCCAGAGCTCACATTAGGGCTTATAGCTCCCACGCTTGGGCTGACCAGTTGGAAGGTAACTTTTCTAAGCTACCAACCCTTCATCCACTATAGCGTACCCCGATACCCTGTGCCCCTTTATTACCCATGAAGATCCATCAATGTACATCATCATCCATCGATGTACAATCATTTTCCACCTTGGAGTGTGTCATGGTTTGATGCTGGTGCAATGCCAGTGCCCCCATGAAAATATATTTTCTCTAATGTCTGCTGTGAGATGTGACCAGGAATAGAGCAAAGCAGGCTCCAACTTAGAAATAAAGAGAAAAAAAAACTTTATTAACCTACAACTATATGTAAAAAGAAATACACAGAGAACTCAGAATGAAAACCTTCCAAAACATTCCTCCTCCCCCCCACCAAATTTCCAATGCATCACAGTAAGACAAAACCTTGGGTTCTCAATTCAGTTACCACCCCTCAGATCACCAACTCTCAGTTCATCACCACCCATCACATTATCAATTCTCAGTTCATCAATAAGAGAGAAGTCCTTCTTGTACCACAGGCTTCTCCAAGAAACACAGTTGAAACCTCTTGTGTTTCCATGTCACATGTGGTACCACCTGAAGAACATTTGCCATCATGACATCTTCCTTCCATGTCCAGTGCTCTCACCACATGGACAGGGTTCTCAGAGCACATGGACCAGGGCTGCTTCTAGGGTTCCCCTTTTAAGGATGCTTTGCCCAGTTCCAAAAAAAGCACAGTCTCTCACTTTTGGGACACCTGTTTCCCCCACATTCACCCCCTGGGTCTGAGGGGTCTCGAGAACAGAGATCTTCTTCTTCACTCAAGACAGAGGGCAACACCACCCTCCTCACCTGTTGTCTCTGTTCATGAACTCCTTCACATAACAACAGTGCACTCTCTTGGCTCCAAGCCATTGCCTCCCCCTAAATGCAGTCTCTGTGTCACAGGAAAAATGGTTCTGTCCATGGCTATACAAGAAAAGTCCAGCTCAAGGCCACTCCATCATCTCCTCCCACCTAGGATTCTTCTTAACTCTTCTGACATCTTCCACTTGCACAAACTTTCATCACACTTGCCCATTTCCTCCTATTTCATCTCTATCTCTCTTCTCATTCAGCTCCTGGCAGATCAGCATTTGTACGGTTTCTGTCATCTAAGAAAAGGGTTAAAATCTCAGGCTCTGCCTGTCCAGAACTCTCACGCTGCCCTGCCAGGCACCTTCTTGCTGCACACCACTTCTCCTTCCTGGCCAGCTGTGCTGCCAGAACATGATATCGAATTTCAAGGTGGCACAGGCACAGGCACAGGCTCCCTCTCTCTCTCTCCCAGGGGGGCTGCCCAATGCCTCTCAGTGCTCCTCCACCCTTCCATCCTGCACCTCTCTTCTCTGTCCAAGGCCCCGGCCTACCTCACTCAGGACTTTGTGGCTTCCCCTCCCCCACCCAGCCCGCAGCTGGGCAGGGCAGGTCTGACCTCTTTCATGGACAAGACCCAAGAGGGCTTGCCCTGGGAGTTCTCTGCTTTTAACCCCTTGTGTTCTCAGAGGCGTATCCGTGTCCTCGGTGGCCACACAACGTGCCAGTATTCAAATCTGAGCACCTATTGGTTTGAACCACCAAACTTGCAAAAAGCTCACTTCTTTTTCAAACCAGGACACTACCAGGACAGTCTCTTATCAGTCCCTCTGGTGCTGGAAATGCTGCAGCCCAGGCTCAGCCAGTTGGGCCACAGGTGTGAGCTGCCAGTGGTGTTCTGGGTGTTCAGTCCAGAGCAGGCTAAAGAGCTCCAAAGAAAAAGAAAAACCACAGTCCAGGAACTTCTCTGCCTCAGTGAGCTAAAAACTAACTAAAAGCAAAGGAGAGCTCTGTCCTGCTGTCTGTCCATCCACAGACAACTGATAGCTTAGGTTTAAGTTTTTCTGTTCGGTTTTGGTGAGCAGCTTTTAGCTTTATATTAAGTGTTACTGGGATCTTTGCACAGGATGGTGAAGACAAAAAAATCCTATTCTAGCTGGAGACTCAAGGACAATCTCTTCAAACTTCAGGCCAAAGCACAAATGTTATGAACAAAAAGAAGGATATCCATTCTTTTTAGATTGCAAAGTTTAAAACTGAGGCCAATGACTGCCAAGTGGGAGTCCTAGCTATTTGTGGTTTATAATTTCGTGTTGTAGTGTTCTGTTAACAGTGTACTTTTGATTGCCGGTTCTCAGTGACTGCGGGGCTGCCCGGGAGTAGTGGGGGCCGACCCCCACCTCCGGCACGGTCCCGCCCGGGCTGGGGATGATGCGGGGGTAGTGGAGCGGCCCCTCCCCATCGCGAGTCCTGGCGGGGCCGGGGGAGCCCCCGTGGGTAGTGTCCGCGGGGACCGGCCCGCCCCGGGAACGGCGGGCCGACCCCCCATGAGGCACGAGTCCTAACTGAGCCATGGAGGGGGCACCCCGGAAATAGCACGGGGGCAGGGACCAGCCTGAACCCTTTTCCTGCCGGGACAGCTGCTGGGCAAAGCCCACTGTCTCCTGAGTGCTGGCACCCCGACAGATTGGTATGCTAATGTGGTCAATAAGGCTGTGTTGTATCAGTATCAACTTGCTTGGGACGAGTAAACGACTGTTTCTCAGTGGGATGGGAGGGCAATATCAAGAGACATGTAAATGAATCCTATAGCCAAATTGCAACGGGGTGAAAACCCCCCAACTCATCTAATAAACCCCCAAAAGCAACGAGCCAATTCAAAATTAGGAGAGTAGAGCGGGGTCTAGGTATCAAGAACACAGTTCCAAGCCTGCAGAGATGCTGGAAGCCTCGGTCACCCCTCACCCTAGCTGAAGAAGACAACAGCACGAGTGAGGACCCCTGGACTGGCCGGCAGAAAGATACGGGTATACCCTAGCACTCTCGTGAGGATGGGACCCCCAGCTCTGCCCCTTAGGGGACAAAGCTGCTGCGCATTCCTCCTCCTCTGAGTCACCCTGGGAACAGCGACGGCAGAGATGCAGACCTGCCAGGTGCCCCCATCCTGAGCTGATCACTTTTAATAAAGGCATCAAAAGGAGAACAATCTCCTGCCCATTTATTACACAAACAACATGAAAAGAGGAGGCCGGGCAAGCAAGCAAGGAGGATGAAACTTCATAATTTGAAGCTATTAATTGGGCAGTTAACTTCTATGTGCAAATGGACTAAAACTTATAAAAATGTGAGATCTCGTGACCAAGCCCTCTTTTGCTCCTCTCTTGGAGCTATCCAGGCAGAGCCACAACTGTGCCTCTGGTACTGCCAGAGTGTGACCTTGGAAGGTACTTCAATATAAATCCACTTTATTCCTTTTAGCTCCATCTGGCCTCTATTCCAGCTCCTTAAGGCATCACAACATCCCAGGAGCTGGAATGTGGAGAAGTGAATGCAGTTTCTGAAAACAAACTGCTGCTTCTTCCTCCCCCCCTTTGCTCTCAGAACCAGCCTTAAAAGTGCAGAACTCATTTCTGGGCTGAACAGACCGATGGGGTACGAGCATCATGAAGTCACCCCAGGACTCGCCCTGGTCAGGGTCAGGGGGTCCCATCCCCACCTCATCTCAAGGCCGCTGGGGATCCCCCAGCTCCAGTATCACCCCTTCCCCTCTCCCCACCCCGAGGGTCCCATGTTCCACAGCACCAGCTCTCACAGGGATCCCCAAAACCAATGTCCTGCCCCATCAATACCAGGCTATCCCCATGTAGACCCCCCAAGACCCTCCCCAGGGGCAATTACAGCTCCTCTCCACCCAAAAAAGCTCCTCTTAGAGAGACAGAGATATCCTACCCCTCCTCATCCACCTCGACCTCCTCTGCTTCCTCATCCTCATCATCCTCCTTGTCCTCATCTATCTCCTCATCCACTTCATCCTCCTCGTCCTCCTCAGCCTTGTAATCTTCCTCCTCATTCTCCTCCTCCTCAGCCTTGTCATCCTCCTCATCCTCCTCCTCCTCGCCATCCTCCTTCATGTCCTCGTCCTCCTACTCTTCCTATTCTTCCTCATCATCCTGTTCATCCTCACCCTCCTCTTCCTGGTCCTCCTTGTCCTTGTCCTCCTCTTCCTCCTCCTCCTCATCCTTGTCCTCCTCCCCCTCCTCATCCTCCCCCTCCTCCTCCAAATGCTTCTCCTCCTCATCCTTGTCCTCCTCCACCTTCTTATCCTCCTCCTCTTCCTCCTCCACATGCTCCTCCTATTCATCCTCTTCCTCATCCTCCTCCCCGTCCTCGTCCTTCTCCTCATCCTCAGCCTCCTCCTCCACCTCCTCCACAACCTCATCCTCATCCTCCTCCACCTCCTCCTCCTCTTCGTCCTCCTCCTCATCCTCCTGTTCCTCCTCCTCCTTGTCCTCCTCACCCTTGCCCTCCTCCTCCTCCACATCCACATCCTCCTCCTCATCCTCCTCCTCCTCCTCCTCAACCTCATCCTCCTCCTAATTGCTGTCCTCCTCCTCGTCCTCCTCCAACTCGTCCTTGTCATCCTCCTCTGGACCCTCCTCCTCCTCGTCCTTCTCATCCTCATCCATCCTCGTCCTCCTCTTCTGCCTCCTCCTCATCCACCTCTGTCCTCCTCCTTCTCCTCCTCCTCGCCTGCTTCCTCCTTGTCCTCGTCCTCCTCTTCATCCTCCTCCTCATTGTCCTCCTCCTCCTTCTCTACCTCCTCGTCCTCCTCTTCATCCTCATCCTCGTCATCCTCCTCATCCTCCTCCTCGTCCTCCACCTCCTGGTCCTTCTCCTCCTTTTCCTCCACTTCATCCTCCTCCTTTCTCATCCTCCTCATCCTCCCCCTCCTCCTTCTCCAAATGCTTCTCCTTCTTATCCTTGTCCTCCTCCACCTCCTCATCCTCCTCTTCCTCCTCCATGTGCTCCTCCTACTCATTCTCCTCCTCATCCTCCTCCCCCTCCTCGTCCTTCTCATCCTCATCCTCCTCCGCATCCTCCTCCTTTTCGTCCTCCTCCTCTACCTCCTCTTTCTCCTCATCCTCATCCTCCTTTTCCTCCACCTCCTCATCCTCCTCCTCATCCTCTTCCTCCTAATCCACCTCTTCCTCCCACTCATCATCCTCCTCCACCTCGTCCTCCTCGTCTTCCTCCGCCACGTCCTCCTCAACCTCGTCCTCCTCATCAGCCTCCTCATCCTCTCCCTTGTCCTCCACCTCCTCATCCTCCTCGTACTCCTCCTCCAGGTTCTTCTCATACTCCTCTTCCTCATCTGCATGCTCCTCCCTGTCATCCTCCTCCTCCTCATCCTCGTCTATCTCCTTGTCCCCAGCCTCCTCTTCCTCCTCTACCTCCTCGCCCTTGTCCTCGTCTTCCTCTTCCTCCTCCTACTCCTCCTATTCTTCCTCATCCTACTCCTCGTCCTCATCCTCCTCGTCCTCCTCCTCGTCACCCTTCTCCTCCACCTCCTCAGTGTCCACCTCCTCCTCCTCCACATCTTCCTCCTCTTCCTATTCTTCCTCATTCTCCTCCTCATTCTCCTCCTCCTCATCCTTGTCTTCATCCTCCTCCTCCTCTGCCGCCTCCTCCTCGTCCATCTCCTCATCCTCCTCATTCCCCTCCTCCTCCCTCTCCTCAACCTCATCATCATCATCCTCCTCCTCCTTGTCCTCCACCCCCTTCTCAACCTCATCCTCCTCCTCATCCTCCCCCTCTTCCTCCTCATCATCATCCTCCTCCCCCTCCTCAACCTCATCACCCTCCTCCTTGTTCTCATCCTCCTCCTCCTCTTCCTCGTCCTCATCATCCTCCTCCTCGTTCTTGTCCTACTCCCCCTCCTTCTCATCTTCCTCCTCTTCAACATACACATCCACGTCCTACTCAGCCTCCTCTTCGTCCTACTCCTCCTCGTCCTTCTCCCCCTCCGCAACCTCTTCCTCCTCCTCACCGTCCTCTGCCTCATCATCATCCTTCTCCTCCTCCTCCTCATCCTTGTCATCATCCTCATCCTTCTCCTGCTACTCCTCTTCCTTCTCCTCCTCATCTTATTCTTCCTCGTCCTCCTCCTACTTCTCCTTGTCTTAGTCCTCCCCGTTCTCCTCCTTGTCCTCCACCTCCTCTTTTTCTTCCTCTTCCTCATCCTCCTCCTCCACGTTCTCCTCGTCCTCCTTCTCCTCGTCTGCCTCCTCCTCCTCCTTGTCCTTCTCCACCTCCTCCATATCCTCGTCCTTGTCCTCATCATCCTCTTCCTCATCATTGTCCTCCTCCTCTGCCTCCTCATTCTTCTCTTCCTCCTCATACTCCACGTCCTCCTCCTCCTTTTCCTCAACCCAATCCTCCTCATCGTTGTCCTCCTCCTCCTCTTTTTCCTCTTCCAACTCATACTCCTCCTCATCCTCCTTATCCTCCTCCTCATGATCCTCATACACCTCCTCTTCCCTCTCCTCAACCTCATCCTCCTCTGCCTCCTCCTCTTCCTCCTGGTCATTTCCCTTGTCTTCCTCCTCGTCCTCATTGTCCTCCTCCTCCTCATCCTACTCCCCCTCCTTCTCCTCTTCGTCCTCCTCAACCTACAACTCCACGTCCACCTCCTCCTCCTCGCCCTCCTCATCTTCATCCTCCTCCTTGTCCTTCTCCTCTGCCTCCTCATCTACTTCCTCATTCTTCTCTTCCTCCTCCTCCTTTTCCTCCTCCTCTTCCTCCTCGTCCTCATCCTCCCCATCCCCCTCCTCCTCTTCCTCGTCCTTGTCCTCTGCCTCCTCATTAACCTCCTTGTCCCCCTCGTCCTCTTCCTCCTCCATGTCTTCCTCATCCTCCTCCTTCTCCCCCTTTACTTCCTCCCCCTCATTGTCCTCTTCCTCCTTCTCCTCCTTCTCTTCCTCCTCATCCTCCTCAACCTCCTCATCCTCCTCATTCATGGCCTCCTTCTCCACATCCTCATCCTCTTCCTCCTCATCCTCCTCTTCCTCCTCCTCATCATTATCCTCCTCTCCTTCCTTGTCCTCATCCTCCTTGTGCTCCTTGTCCTCGTCCTCCTCCTCATTGACAGGACAGGATATTTCCCCTTCCCTCTTTTCTATGGGAGGATGAAGCCCAGCTGCTGTTTGCCTCTGCTGCCTCGTTCTTTCTTCAGCTGGGGATGCCAAACTCCCCAGGAGCAGGAAAATCCCCATTCCCTGTTTCCTTGTGGCTGTAGCCAGGAACATCTACTCTGAAAGAAAAACTTTCTGACAGCTGTGCTGAATGACACTGGGAGGAGGTTTGTGAGAAAGGGGGGAAATTGTGTTTTGATAGGAAATAAAGACACAAAATTGTTGATTTCTGTCCCATTCATATTCCATCAGTTCCAGTTTGTTTTTCAGAATGCCACCTTCTCAGCTGATTGTGTTTGTTTCCTCCTTTCTCTCCTGCCTTTCTCTGCCTGCTCTCTTTCTCTCTCAGTGTGTCTCCCCTGATGCAGGGCAGCTCCCACCAAAGACCCTGGCCTGGTTTAATTCCAAATTCAGGAGTTACAACAGTTGAAATTATGAAGGGTGGCAGTGAAATGTCACTGTTAGATCTTGCTCCACTTGGCTTTTGGCTCCTTCTTGAGAGCTTTGCCTTCAAGGGCAGGAACTTCTTTTCCTGGCTGGGAACTGGAATTCCAGCCACTGGGAATGTGTACCATGAATCCTAGAGGGGCATTCTCGAGGCTCCCAGGGTGCTGCTCCTGCTGTGCCTCTCAAGGAGCTGTGCAGGGCCAGGGGACAAGCTCCAGCAGCTCTGTTGGTTCTGCAGTGCCACAGTGGTCCCTGGTTCCATGAGTTTCCCTACTGCCAACAGCGGTTCCTTGGTTCCCATGATGCCCTGCTGTGTCACCATGGATATTTGGTGCCATCAAGTTCTTCAGTGTCACAATGGCCTCCCTCGTTCCATGAGCTTCTGCAGTGTCACAATGGCCTCCTTGGATGGGCAGGGTCACCATGGACCATTGGCTCCATGCAGCCCCGCTGGGTTACCATGGACTCCTTGGTTCCATGAGGTTCTGGGGGTGTCTCCATGGTCTCTTTGGATCCACAGTGTCACAATGGACCGCTGGATCCATGTGGCCCTGCTGTGTCACCATGGCGCCTTGGTTCCATGGGACCCCAGGGTCACAATTGACTCCTTGCTTCCACGTCACTCCCTCAGTGCCAAAATGGCCTCTTCGTTCCATAAGAAAGATGGAAACTGTAGAAACATGGAAAATTGTGGAAACATTGAGCAAATCCTGCTTACCACACCTGGGAATATCTGCTTGTATTCAAAAGAGAGGTTAAAGGTGAGGATGGCACCAGCAGCTTCCATCTGCAACACAGATCCAGGGAAAGGACAGGGACAGAAGAATTCAGCTACAAGAGTCAGAGAATTCTGCTTCTAGAGATCATTTCTGCTCACACTGGCCCTTGCAGAAAGGTGACACAATTCCAGGCAGCCTGGACTGAGCAGGTGGTTCCTGAGTCAGGTTTGTTGTTCAGGAAACCTTCTCAGGCTTTTCCATTCTTTCCTTCCCAACAGGAAAACTTCTCCTGGGCCTGTGTGCAGGCAGAGCCCTGAAGAGAGCAGGTGGGACATGGTGCAATGGGCTGGGACATGGAGCTGCAGAGCTCAGGGAACAAGGTCCTGCTGCAGGGCACAGGGATGTCAGTGCCAGGTGGGCCACGTCAGACATGGTGAGGCTAGGGGTGAGGAGCACCTTCTCCACACAGGGTCAGCCCTCAAGAGGCTCATTCTTCTACATGCCCAGACCTCCTAAGGAGACATTCAGCATCCAGATCACCTGGGGAATGCTTCTATCAGCTCTTCTCTGAACTGGAAAATAAGAAAACACTCAATTAAAGTAGAAATTCATCAGGTGCACTTTGAAATCTTTATCCTTACAAGAACTCCAAATCTACTCCAGTCAGCTGCACAAGCCCTGAAAATCCGAAAGAAAAGAAAGAGCCCAGGCACGAGGTCTTTCTGTATTTTGATGATTCCTGTGGTGGATTTGGGGCTGAGTACAGGGCCCTCAGGCACTGAGAGAAGGCTGAAGAAGCTGCTCAAGGAGTCAGAAGCAAAACTCCAAGTCCCTTGGAGCATCCCTGGGCCCCACTGAGGGCAGGGAGTGCCAAAGGCTCCCCAGGGGCTGGTGAGAGCAGATCCTTGAGACCAGGATTGCAGGGAACCCAAGGCTCTGAGCAGGGAACTGCAATGCTGAGCAAGGCCTGGGCTGGCTGGGGGAAGCAGAAAGGCCAAGCCCTGAGCCCAGTCTGGGACAGCAGGGCCTGTTCCTCACAGGGGGCTTGGGGCTCTTTGTGGGGCAGGGGGATGGGAGGGGCTGCGAGGACAAATGTCATAAACCTGTGTGACACTGCAGATCCTCATGGAACCAAGGGGCCAGTGTGACACTGTGGGAAGTTGTGGGACCAAGGGGATCACTGTGGCACTGTTGTGGCCATGGAACCAAGGGGCCAGTGGGACACTGTGGGGCCTCATGTAAACAAGAGGCCATTGTGAGCCTGCAGGGCTGGAACACCCCAGAACCCCGAAATGCTGAGGGTAACCAAAGGTTCCTTTCCTTGAGTTTGGTGCACAGGAGAAACACCAACCAGATATTCTCAACATGGCCAGATGCAAAGAGTATTCCTGGAGGGCAGGGACCCACAAGGATCATCAAGTCCAGATCTTAAGTGAATGGCCCACACAGGGATTGAACCCACAACCTTGGCGATACCAGCACCATGCTCTGACCTACTGAGCTAAGAGGTCAAAATGACACAAAATATTTCTGGCAAAACATAGACAATCAAGGAACTTTGGCAAAGGGTTTAATGCAACATTCACTTCAACATAAAACTCTTCTCATAGCATTAACTTCATTAACTTAGCCCATTTAACCTAAAAACCTTTATCCCTTAAGATGTTAAATTACCCAAAAATGTTCCACATAAGTAGGATTAGGAGGAGAACAAACAGAAAGACAGAAGATCTATAGAAAGACACGTCCATAGGTACCAACTGCTCGTGTTCCAGCATCACCCACCAAGAAACCCCAGGAGAAGGCAGGATCCAGACCCTAAGCTGGCCTCATGCTCCAGCTTTTTTTAACGCCCTGGGCCTTCATGGGCCCGCCCCTTGGGGTGGGATGGCCACTTGCTTGTCCAATCAGAGTCAGGGTTGGTGCATGCTGCTAATGTGTGATTGATTGACAGCTGAGCCAATCATAGCTGGGTTTGCGTGGCGTGTTATTGACAGCTCTGCCAGGCCAGGGCTGGGGGCAGGGCTCTGTCCCACCACAAACCAAGGCCTGACCCGGCCCTGGCCCCACACGGGCATTCCGAGCATCCCAAGGTGTCTCGGGACACTGATCTCATCCAGCCTCTCACAGCGACCACAGTTACACTACAGAACCTCATGGAACCATTGGTCAGTTGTGACAATGTGGGTCAAAGGACACCATGGTGACGCTATGGAACATCGTGGAACCAAGGGGCCATGGTGACACTGTGGAGCCCCACGGAACTGAGGAGTCCATTGTGGCTGGTAGGCAGAATGTCTTTACAGACTATTTGTTGGGTGAATGTAGGGGTGTTAATATCCTTGAATTGGGTCTAAATGTCTCTACTAACTTCCAGCAGCAGGTTTATTACAGAGCCCTGACAGCTTGGCTTCTGAAACAGACAAGTGTGTCTGCATGAGCTTGAGTTTATGAATTTTGGGTTAAAATGACAGGTTCAAGAGGGGAATATGGGGTTGGGAGTTTAGGATGGCTGTACCTTCCTCGTACCTCAACCAGTGGGGAAAGGAAGAGGGTAACGTGTGACCGGGAGCTTAGGATAAAAGGAGGCTGTTCCCTCTGAAACCTCAAGAGAGAAAACCCCGTGGGTGTGTTCCTTGATGGATTCTCTCCCTTTTTTCCAATAAAGTTGAAGGACTCCTGTGTCTCCATTATGGACACTGGATTTTCATAGCCTGATTTTCCATACATGACCCTCTGAAAAGTCAAGGAACCAAGGAGCCATTGTGACATATCAAGGCCCCATTGGAACAAAGAAACAATTGCTGACAATACAGAACTTATGGAACCAAGGGGCCATCGGGACAATGCAGATCCAAGGACACCATGGTGACACTATGGAATTGCATGGAAGGAGAGGGACAATTGTGACACTTTGGTGTCTCACAAAATCAAGGAGACCATTGTGAAACTCAGGATCTGTATGGATTCAAGGGTCAAGGATGAAGCTGTGGGGCCCATGGAATCAAGGAGCCATTGTGGCACAGCGGGGCGGCATGGAGCCAAGGGGCCATGGTGACACATCAGGGCTCTGTGGAACCACGAAGCCATTGTGACACTCCAAGGCCACATGGAACCACGGGGCCATTGTGACACTGCAGAAGCAAGGGGAACATTGTGACACTCCAGATCCTCATGGAACCAAGGAGACCTTTGGGACACTGTGGGGTCCCACAAAGCCAAGGGAACATGGAACAGGTCTGGCTGGCTGCGCCTTCTGGGGACACCTGACAGGTCCAGCTGACCTTGGCCTGTCGAGGGCTGCTTCTCATCTGCCCCTGAAGCACTGGGGCTCTGGGCTTTCCTTCCTATGGGTGAGAACTGTCCTTGTCCTCCAGGGGCACATGGCCAAAATCAGGATTCGTCCTCCAAATTTCCTTATATGCAAAGATTGTTCCCAGATGAAATCTGCCAGGAGAGACAGCTCTGGCTGCCTTGGCCACCCAGGGGCACCTGTCATCTGCCTTTGAAACACTGGGATCATGTGCTTTTCTTTCTTAGGGGAAAAACCATCCATCTCAACCAGGCACCCATGGCCAAAATTGGGCATCTGCCTCCAGCATTCCATATATCCAAGAATAGTACCCACACAAAAGCTGCCAGGATTGACAAGTCTGGCTGGCCTTGGCTTCCTGAGGGCTGGCACTCATCTGCCTCTGAAACCCTGGGGCTCTGTGCTTTCCTTCCTAGTAAAAAGAACTCCTCTTCCTGAACCAGGTGCCCATGGCCAAAAGTGAGATTCCACCTCAAAAATGCCCTCTGTCCAAAGACAGCCCTTAGATGCATGTTGCCAGGAGAGACAGGTCTGGCTGGCTTGGCCTAAGGGGGCCACCTCTCATCTTCTTCCACTTGGACTTCACATTTTTCTTTCTTATGGGAAAAAAACCATCCATCTTCACCAGGTGCCCATGGCCAAAACTGGGATTCCACATCCAAAATTCTGTACATCCAAGGATTGCTCCCCAGAAAAAGCTGCCAGGAAAGACAGGTCTGTCTGCCCTTGGCCTCTTGGGGGCTGCCTCTCACCTGCTTTCAAACACTGGGGCTTGGTGTTTTCCTTCTAACGAAAAGAACTGTCCTTCTTATCTATGAAGAAATGGCCAAAAATGGGATTCCACCTCCCTAATTCCCTATATCCAAGGGTTGCTTACAGACAGAAACTACCAGGACAGAGAGGAGTGGCTGCCCTAGGCCTCTGATGGCCACCCTTCCTCTGTCCCTGAAACACCAGGGTTTCCGTGCTTTCCTTCCTATGGAAAAGATCCATCCTTCTCTTCCGGGTGTCCATGTCTGAAGTTGGGACTCCACCTCGAAAATTCTGTATATCCCAGGGCTGCTCCCAGGCAAAATCTGCCAGTACCACTAAGTCTGGACAGACTTGGCCTCTGGTGGCTTCCCCTGCAACACTGGGGCTGGGTACTTTACTTCCCATGGAGATCACTGGGACACTGTGGGGACCTCATGGAACCAAGGGGCTCATTGTGGCACCACTGGAGCCCATGGAACCAAGGGGATCATTGTGGCACCACTGGAGCCCATGGATCCAAGGAGATCATTGTGGCACCACTGGAGCCCATGGAACCAAGGGGCCATGGTGACCCAGTGGGGCTTCATGGAACCCAGAGACCATTATGGGTCTGTGGGGCCTGATGGAACCATGGAGACCATTGTGACCTTTCAGGGCCTGGTGTCACCAAGGGGTCATTATGGCACCTCAGGACCTCATGGAAGCAAGGGACCACTGGGACACTGTGGGGCCCCATGGAACCCAGGGAACATGGAACAGGTCTGTCTGGCTTGGCCTCCCAGGGTCCACCTGACAGGTCTGGCTGATGTTGGGATGTCAAGGGTTGCTTCTCATCAGCTCCTGGAGCACTGGGGCTTCCATGCTTTCCTTGCTATGGAAAAGAAGTGTCCCTCTTTTCAGATGCCCATTGCCAAAATTGGTACTCTCCCTAAAAAATTTCCTATATGCAAGGGTATCTCTCAGAACAAAACCTGCCAGCTCTTGCTGGCCTTGGCCTCTGGTGGGCACCTCTCATCTGCCCCTGAAATACTGGTGCCCTGTTCCTTCATTCCTATTGAAAAGAACCAGCTGTCATGTCCAAGGGCCATGGCCAAAATTGAAATTTGGCCTCCCAAATTTTGTATATCCAAGGATTCCTCCCAGACAAAAGCAGCCAGGACAGACAGGTCAGGCTGGCCCTGTCCTCTGGTGATTTTCTTAGACTCTGAGCTGAATCTTTTCATTGAAAACACCTTGGGGAGAGCCCAGGGATCTCCCAAGGAGGGGTTTGTAGGCCTTGGGCGTATAACCACTACATATGGACAAAGGAGCTGTGTGCTCTGTGCTGTTGTGGGGGTTTTGCATCATGGAAGTGATGTCCTAAGAGAAGCTGATAGCAGTTTCCTTCGTGCCTGGCGAAGAAATCAATCAGTAATAGATCTGAGATCTGAAAATCTATTAAACCACTAAAGAAACTGTACATGGCTCTGTGAAGACACATTTTAAAGATGAAAAAACTGCTGGGGTTTGCCCGCGACCCCCGGGCAGGGGGAGGAGAAGCCATTGGCCCCTGGCCGTGCTGCTGCTGTGTTCTGGCCTTGCTGCTGAGATCCTGGCCCTCCCCCAGTGCAGTCCATCCTGACACAGCCCCAGCGCAGCCACTGCAGAAATCTCCATCATAAAACAGCTCCGGCCGCAAGGACGGAGCCTGGCTGGGGTCACGGAACCATCTGCAGGCCCTGGGTGAGATATGAACTCTTTCAGTGCTTCCATCCTCCCTCGAGTGAGAGAAAAGGACAAGTGGAGCCACAGAGAGGAGTAACATGAAGACACCAAGGACAGTGAAGAGGAAGTTGAGTCCCAGATGTGAGGGATGAAGAGATGCCTTGATCTTGGGGCTGAAATACTCTTTTAAGGATATGGAGAAGGATGGAATTGATACATCAGACTCTCTTTTTCCCTATAACACATTGAAAAGTATGGAGAGATGACTTGTTCAGTAAAGGTTTCCATGCTAAAGTAAGCAAATGTTGAAGTAGCTGTGATCCCATGAGAAGTTTGACAGACAAAAAGAGTAGAGTGATGAGACCCTGTGCCCTTAGGGAGAGAAGAAGAAGATCTTTGTTTTCAGAAATGATGATGATTTTAGAAATAGATGAAGAGAATCTTTTCTTTTAAACAGCTCATCTTTCACCTAACACCCCATAAGCAGAAATGGCCCATAAACACAGCTGTGGATAAAGATGCTAAAAAACGGGAGGAACTTCACGATTGCCAATTTTCTGGGTGGCTGCTATTTGTGGGAATTGAGAGCCGTGAGAGAACTGTTTTCTTATGGAGAAGTGTCCATAGCATGAAAGAGAGACTCCTCTCCCTAGGTGAACTGAAGAAAGACTATTCTAGAGGTGGTAAACTGACTGAAAATTCTAGGTTTTATCTCTTTACATTGCCAGTAAGAAACAAAAGGTTGTAGGGAGAGGAGGTGTTCTGAAAGTTTTTTTATGATTCTTATTATGCTTTCTTTTAGTTAGTGGTAATAAATTTTTCTTTATACGCTTTTAAAGCTTTGAGCCTACTTTGCCTTTCTCCTAATCCTATCTCACAGCAGGAAATGAGTAAGGATATTCTAGTGAGTGCACTGGTAATTAGACAACACTGAACCAACCACAATAATTATGTATTCTCCAAGAAATCTCAAATTGGTGAAACAAAACCACTACAGAAACATTCCTGATGAACTGCACAAGAGCAGAGGGAAATCAAGGCAGAGCCATGGCTTGTCAGGAATTGCCTGATCCCAATGATCCCCATGGTGCATTTGGAGCTGAGCCCTTGAACCTCAGGGCCTGAGAGGAGATTGTAAAAACCTTTCCAGGAGTCATAGCAGGAGAAAAACCCCAAAGTATCTCAAAGTATTAATGGGTCCCATTGAGGTCCATACCCAATACAGGCTCCTCATGGACTCGTTGGAGGAAAGAATTTGTTGCCAGCATGGCACAAAAAACTTCTCAGAGACTCAAAGTAGAA
This sequence comes from Fringilla coelebs, assembly GCF_963513975.1. Lineage (NCBI taxonomy): Eukaryota > Metazoa > Chordata > Aves > Passeriformes > Fringillidae > Fringilla > Fringilla coelebs. The sequence goes on along the minus strand of NW_028167212.1, from coordinate 602,772 downwards.
AGGAAAATCAAAAGTACCATAAAAATCTTGAGTATCTCAAAGTATTAATGAGCTCCACTGAGTGTCACTACAAAGCTCTCAAGGGACTTGTTAAGGCAGACAATTGGGGCCATGATTGCACAAACCTCCCCCAGAGTCTGGATCAAAAGGGAAACACCAAGCACCTTAAAATAACTGAAGTACCCTGAAGCATAAATGAGCCCCACTGAGTGTTGTTACTGACAAAGCCTCTCCAGGGACTAATTACAGCACATAATTGGAGGCCATGATTGCACAAACCTCTCAGAGACTCCAAGGCAAAAGCCAAACACAAAGTCCTTTGAAAAACCTGCAGCTCCTGGGAGCATTGAGGAGCCCCCAGGGCCATTCCTGACCAAGGCTCCCCAGGGAATCCTTCCAGCAGATCCTTGAGGCCACTGGGATGTGGGCTAGGGGGGGATTCTGAGGGCAGGACAAGGGGGTGACAGTGCCCAGCCTGGCTGGGGCTGTGCCGGGAGGCCTCAGTGCCTCAGGACAAGGTGTCTCCTCACAGCCCTTGGTGGCACACACCCTGCTGTGGCCAGGGCATCAAGACTTGGCTTCTCTTTGTCCCCACCTGTCATCACTGCCTCCAGTTCTCTGCACTGCCTGGGGCCTGGGGACACTTTCTCAGTCGTGTCCCTCAGTGGGACCCATTAAAAGTAAAAGAAACTTTGGAGTGTGATTCTGACTTGGAGTTCTGGAGAGATTTCTTCATCTCCCTCTCAGGGACTGATGTTCAGGGCCTGAGCACAAAGCCCCAGAGGCTCATTCAAGTCCTTGTGCTGTGTCTGTGCTGCTGAGCTGGGCTGGGCTCCTGGCACAGAGGCAGCTCCTGGCAAGGGCAGCGCTGCAGAGAGACAGCTCTGGCCAGGAGCAGCTCCTGTGCACAGCCCAGCAGGGCTGGGGCACTGCCAGGGCACCTCAGGGACACCAGCAGGGCACAGACAGAGCTCACAGGGGCTCAGCACTGGCAGGGGCTGTGGGATGTCCCAGTGGGGGCTGTGTCACAGCAGCACCTCTGTGGCTGTGTCAGAGAGGCACAAAATAGCTGTGGTGTCAGCAAGGGGCTGTGTGACAGCACAGAGTGGGCTGTGTGACGTCATATGTTTTACTATGACATCACAGAGTTTGTTTTGTGAGGTCGCTGAGCAGCTACAGCATCACAGAGGAGATATGTGACATCATAGAGCAGGCTGTGACATCATGGTATGGCTGTGTGGCATCATAGAGTGGGTTGTGAGGTGAAAGTGTGTGAGGACATTACAGAGTGGCAGTATGACATCACAGAGAGGGTTTTGTGACAACATGGAGGGGGTTGTGACATCACAAAGCTGTCTGTGACATTATAGAGTAGGGTGTGAGGCCATAAAGTAGATCCTGCCATCATAGAGGGTGGCTCTGTGACATCAGAGAATGGGTTGTGACATCATTGGGTGGCTCTATAACATCAGAGAGCAGGCTGTGACATCATAGAACAGACTGTGTCATCGCAGGGTAACTTTGTGACATCACAGAGCACCTGTATGACATTCCAGGTGACAGGTCTCCCTTGACCCAGGGTAGCTCCCACCAAAGACTCTGCCCTGATTTAATTCCCAATCCACGAGCTGCAACAACCATGGGTGAAGTTATGAAGGGTGGCAGTGAAATGTCACTGTAAGATCTTGCTCCACTTGGCTTTTGGGTCCTTCTTCAGAGCTTTGCCTTCGAGGGTAGGAACATTTTTTCCTGGCTGGGAACTGGAATTCCAGCCCCTGGGAGGGTGTGCCATGGATCCCAGAGGGGCATTCCTGAGGCTCCCAGGGTGCTGCTCCTGCCCTGCCCCCAAGGAGCTGTGCAGGGCCGGGGGACAAGGTCAGGCAGCTCTGTGGGTTCCCAGAGCTCACAGCAAAGGTGGCTTTGCTGGACAATTTCCAGCACATTTCTGACTGGAACCAGAGGGAGGGAGGAAATGGAAGCGAATCCCCAACAGAATCCCAGAACGATTGGGGTGGGAAGGGACCCTGCCCATGGCTTATGATCTTACAAGGGAGAGACACTTCTACCCCAGTGGAGGTGCAAATGAGAGCATGGGAACGCAACCTGGAGATTTTATTGAACATGGATTGAACGGAACAAGAAATAAGGAGAAGAAAGGGAGAGAAATAAATCCAGAAGAAGTCTCAGAGGGACAGAAAGAAATAGGAAAGAGGTCTCGGGGGGGGGAGAAACAAATAGGAAAAAGATCTCAGATGGAGGGGAAAAAATCGGGGAAAGTTCTCAGAGGGAGAGAAAGAAAGAGGAAACGGCTCCAGTCCAGACTCCGCAGCTCCCAGGGACACCCACAGGGCACAGCGCCTTTCACAATTCCAGCCAATCAGCGAACGCACTAAACAATTTCCAGCCAACCAGAGCTTTTCTCGTCGATGACTCATCGGTTGCTAGGCGAACCCGTGGAGCCCAGGGGCCCCCGGAGCGGAATTTGGGGCTCGGGCCGGGGGGACGGATCCGCACCGGGGGGGTCCCCGGGCCCCTGCCCACCCCTGGGGCCGATCGGGGGCTCCCCCCAGCCAGCAGCCGGTGCTGCGGCGGCCGTGGGGCATAGGGGTGGGAAAGGGGGGATCCGGGCTGGGAGCGAAGGATTTCCTCCACTGGCGGGATTTCCTGCACTGGCGGGAGGAAGAGGAAGAGGAAGAAGAGGAGGAGGAGCAGGAGCGGGAGAATCCCGCCGCTCGCACCGTCCGCACGCTGAGTTTGCAGCACCCCCTGCCCCGGGAGCATCGCCCCCAGCCCCGAGCCGCAGGTGAGGGCGGAGGCCGAGTTCGCCCCGACTCCAGCGAGGGCTCTCCGGGAGGATTTTTTTGGGGAGTGTTCGGAGCCGCAGGTCCCGAACTCGAGCCCCGGATATCTCCGGGCTCCCTAAGAGGAGCTTTTTCGGGGGAAGAGGAGCCGCGATCGCCCCTGGGGAGGGTCCCGGGGTGTCCACGTGGGGATGGCCCGGTACCGACGGGCGGGGTCATTGGTTTTGGGGATCCCCGTGAGAGCCGGGTTTGTGAAGGGAAGGGGCGATACTGGAGCTGGGGGAGCCCCGGCAGCCCGGAGATGAGGCGGGGACGGGACCCCCTGACCCTGACAGGGGCGTGTCCTGGGGTGATTTCATGATGCTCGTACCCCCATCGGTCCGTTCTGCCCAGAAATGAGTTCTGCACCTTTAAGGCTGGTTCTGAGAGTGAAGGGGAGGAGGAATAAACAGAGGTTTGTTTTCAGAAACTGCACTCACTCATCCACATTCTGACTCCTGGACTGTGTTATCTGTGGACAGACAGCAGAACAAAGCTCTCGTTTGCTTTTAGTTAGTTTTTAGCTTGCTGAGGCAGAGAAGTTCCTTGGACTGTGGTTTTTCTTTTTCTTTAGAGTTGTTTAAACCTGCTCTGGATTGAACACCCAAAACACCACTGGCAGCTCACACCTGTGGCCCACCAGGCCGAGCTCGGGCCAAGGCGAATCCAGTTCCAGAGGGGCTGATAAGAGACTGATAAGGGACTGAGTGAGCCCACGGAGTGACTTTCTGAGTGTGTCACCTCTTTTGGAGCGGCAGGAGGTTTTACTGTTTAATATTGTTAATTTGCTGTGCTGGTGAATGCTTTGCCTGTTAAATAAACAGGCTTTTTTCCACTTTTCTCCAAGGAAATCTTTTCCCGATGCAGTTGAGGGAGGGGCTGCTTGAATTTACTTTCCTGAGGAAACCCCTCTGGGTTTTTTTTCCCAAATTTGCCCTAAACCAGGACAGGGTGGTGGGAAAAAGAGGGAGCTCGAAGTGGCTGGATTGAGGGGAGGCTGGAAAGGGGGACCCTGGGACCCCGAAACCCCCCAGAATCCCTAAGCAGGATCCTGGAGAGGGGGGATCCCCAGGACCCATGGGATCCCCAGAAGCCCTGAGATGAGGGAGCACCAGAACCCAGGGGAACGAGACTGGAAATGGGAAACTCCTGGTGCCTTTTTTTGATTACTCCTGATTTTTGGAGGTTTTTATGGACATCAGATTCTCGGATGATCACCGAGCTTTGCGACCCGAGATGTTTTTAAAGTCTCTGTTTCAGCCCGCGCATTCAAAGGATGAGTCAAAGCTTTTCAGTTTTCGGTCTTGGAGTTGTTTATTAAATCTTATCTATAAAATTTTTTTCTCCTGTCCTGCTGAGGTCTGCTCAGCAAGACAGTCCCAGGCACTCTGCCTGCCCCCAGGGTGGTGTTATTTTTATATAATAAAAACTACGTATACCATGTTTACAATTATTTTCCAATACCTATCACGTATGTTAGACTGTGAGCTTCTACTCTAAACCAATCTAAAAGTGCCAGCATCACCCCTGAAGATGGAGGTAGAGAAGAAGAAGAAGAAAGGCTAGACACACTCAAGTCCCTCCATCTTGTCCCCATAACCCTTTATACTAAAAATCCCAAAACCTACATTTGCACCCTGTGATAATTTATTATTACACTATTTAAATTACTGTGGCTTTTAGATCTTCATGTAAAGCTGGCAATTTGCTCCACGGTTCATAACTGCACTCACTGGTGTTCTGGGCTGTGTGCCAGGGTCTCTGAACCCCCTGGCCGGGGTCCCGGAAACTCCAGACTCCCAAAGGGATGTCCTGAGTTCCGATAGTCATCCAGCCAAGCATGCTGCACTTCACAAGCAGCTGTGCATGGGGCCTGATTATTTCCTACAACTTATGAGCAAAAGGAGAGAAGAGCTGGAGAAGCTGGAGGAAGAGAAGATGTATGCAGAGCTCTTTGGAGACATATTCTCCTCCATGAGCAATGAAGAAAGCCCCATGATGTCCAGCTGCATCCTCAGGGATCCATCAAGTGCCCCCCTGGAATCAGCTGCAGTCCCTCTGGTGCCACTCAGCTCTTGCTGTGTGACCGAAGAGGCCACAGCAGAGACACAAAACTGCTCAGAGCTTGTGTCTCCTGAGCTGTTGGCAGACTTGGGTTCCAACTCTGAGGACTCACTGTGCCTGGAAACTCTGCAGAACAAGCTCCTGGAGAAGGTGGAGCAAGAAGAAATGTCAGGAGAGAGGGACAGAGAGGTAGAGAGCCCGTTGTCACTCCCATTGCGAGATGAAGAGTTAGAGCCAGCGCCTACTCCTCCAGAGATTGACCTCAGTGACCAGGGGCACAGCAAGCCTCTCCGCACGGCTTTGCTCAAGACCCAAATGTGCCTGTGGATTGTGCCTTGCCTGCTGACCCTGCGGATGAGGCAGAAGAAGCAGGCATGGAGTCTGGCCGTGCCCAGGCTGCCCCTCCCCAGGAAAAGCCCTGCGGGCATGAGCCGCCGGCAGGAGCTTGCCCGGTGCCTGCCCTGCCCCTGGCCCGCAGTGTTCCTGCCTGCCCCGCTGGCAGCGCAGCCGTCCCGCAGCCCCCGGCCCCACGGCCATGGCGCTCCATGGCCAAGACGGCCCGGCGGACTCTGCACCGCCTTTTCTCCTTCAGCTGCCTCAGGGGCAGCCAGAGGAGTGAGCCCGGGGCCAGCACCAGGACCATGCCCAAAGACACCGGCTCACCCTGAGGATGCCCAGCTCCCAGGGCCAGCGGCCGGTCCCAGAGCTAACGGCAGCAGGGACAGACCAACCCTGGGCATACACCGATGGATGGGTGGGTGGTGGCCAAGGCAACCTCTTGCCAAAGGTAGGTCCTGCTGCCAGCCCCAGCCCCTCAGCCCCAAGACAACAGCAAGGCAGCCTGGTCAGGGAGGGGCAGCTGAGGAAGGATGACAGCGCTGCCTTGTGCCCTCCACAGAAGCTGACTTTAGGCCCTGGCTGCATTGTGGGGGTGCATCCCCACCCTGCCCTCAGGGAGGGGGGTTTAGGAATTGAGAAATGCTCCTTGGGCCTCAGCATTGCAGATAAATGAAGGCAAACCCATTCTCCTTTCACAGGGCAACTAGGAAAGTACCTCCCTTGCTGCCCTTAAAATAGGGTGGAGAAAGGTGTAAACCCTGAATGGATGGCCTGGGGTCCTCACCTCCACAAGAACCACCAGGACCCCAGTGCAGAGAAGCACAGGGTGAGGAGGGACCAATGGGACACTGCTGGAGAAAAGAGTCCTAGACTGTCCACTGCTTGATCTGTTGCCCAATCCACTCACCCTCACTTTTACCCTTCTTTCCTTCTCACTCTCCTGCTTCCGATCTGTTTCAATTTCTCTATCCCGCATTTATTGTTAAATAAAATCCCTGTTGTTGACTTTGGTAGATGATCTCCTTGGCACATTAATTCAAGCAGAGGCATCTCTCCCTAATCACGTCTTCAATACTGGTGCAGAGCGGAAGATTCTGGACTTTAGGCTGAACCTGGAACCCAGCCTGACCCAGTGTGTGGATTTATATCCTGTGCTGCATGTCACGACCAATTTTAGTTCCTTAGGGAAGTGCCTCTACCTAAAAAATTCCTTCTTGGAGCCTTGCTCAAAGTCATATGGAAGACAGCTGTAGATAGAATTGTCTTTGGAGGTCATGTGGCAACCCCCAAATATAAGAGGATCTGCTCTTCCTGTGCTCCACTCTCCTCATGAGCAGTTTCTCCTGGAGGTGCAGAGCTGCATTTTTGGTGTCAGTGACTCCTGCCAATTCTCCTCCAGAAGATGGCAGGAGGCTAGATTTGCTCTGCAATGTCTTTTGGCACTGACAGCAAGCTGGGGATGTTATTTACAGAGGTTTGTTGTAGCAGTGCAGGGAGGGCCAAGGGACATTTGCCTGTGAATAGCAGCAAACTTTAAGACTCTGCTGTGTTTTATATATGGCGTGTTTCCAGATGCTAGGTACAAAAATAATTTGTTTAATAAATAATAAAAATAAACAGACATCCAACGCCTTGTGCTTGCAGCCCAGACAGCCACAACAGAGCCACAGCCTGCCAGGGAGCTGGAGGCTTTGGAGCAGTTCTGCATTCATGGAATCCTTCAGGCTGAAAAAGACCTTCAAGATCATCAGGTCCAATTTTTGACTGAATACCACCACATCCACCAAACCAAGTGTAATGCCTACTCATTTTGAGCACTAGAGGGATGATATCTCCACCATTTCCCTGGGCAGTCCATTCCAATGCTTAGCCATCCCTTCAGTGAAGAAATTTTTCATAATATCCAACCTGGACCTGCTCTGTCACAACTTGAGGCCCTTTCCCCTTGTGCTATTCTTTCCTGGGAGAAGAAACCAACCCTCACTCACTCAGCCTTCTTTCAGTGGTTGTAGAGAGCAATAATGTCTCCCATGAGCCTCATTTTCTCCTTTTTAAGGTCTTCCTCAAGCCATTACTGTAATGAGTGAGCAAGGGCTGGACAATTCCTTTTGCAGCTGTTTTCCTCTCTTTCCAGAGCCCCATCAAGTATCCCAGGGGACAGTGAACAGCACGTGACCCCCAGTGCTGGATGATGTGATTTCAGTATCTTTAGGCACCCGGGTTAACCTTGGGAAAATTATTCTGGGCACTAAAATTTGGGAATTTTAATTTACATTGTCAGGCATTGGAACAGGCTTCCCAGAGAAGTGGTGGAGTCACCATCCGTGAAAGTGTTCAGAGGGGATGTGGCTGAGGACAGGGTTTAATGGTCTTGACAGTTGGACTGGATGAACTTAGAGCACTTTTCCAACCTTTGCAAATCTGTAATTCCATGATTTCGGTGATCTCCCAGGTCCCTCCTTCCCGGCTACAGAAGTGATGTGTGGAGTCACCATGTTGGGCTGGTCTTTGGTTCCTGGAGCTATTTTAGGTGTCTCAAAGTGTCTAATGGGCTGTAGGAGGGAATGGGGCTCCTCTTGGCTCCCTGTCCTCTTGACCAGCAATATGTAAATGCATAGATTGGTTGACTAAGGTTTCAATAAATTCAGTGCCAAGGCAGCTGAGTCACACTCAGGCTGTAGAGAACTGGATGATCTTGAAGGTTTTTTTTCTAACCCAAGCCATTCTGTGATTTATTTCACCCTACACCAGACGTGCTCTTTGTCAGGTGATTCACACTCTAAACTCTATTCAGTTTGTCGATTGGATTGTCTTTAACTGATGATAATTAAATTAAGATGTATAAATTACAAACACCCCAAATTATGCAGATGAATCCCAGTGTTCTCCTGTACCTCAGTTTCTCCACTGTAAGAATTTAATTAATTTTTATCTTGTAAGGGTAAATAAAAATATCAACATATTCAACAGTAAAGAAAATGAGGTCATAATTCCTCTGTTATGTCTTCATGGACTGAAAGGACTGGTTGGGAGAAGACACCAGGTCTGGCTAAGATTAGACAGATAAAAAACATATTTCAGGTATTTTTTCCTCCTCATATGCACAGTCTGGATGGAGTTCCAGAGCAGAGTTTTTATTCCCTTCTATCCCCTTGGAGAGAGCACATTTTCTCCATCCGTAAGGATGAAGAAAGAGTCGTGTCAAGAGCAGAGGGACAGTGGTAAATGGATAATAAATATTTTTTACATGAACTGTTCCAGCTATGTCTGGGGTGAAATCATTCCAGGAGACAGCAGGAACAGCACAAAGTAATTTGTAATTTTCAGGAGTGCATGTCCTGGGAAACCCAAACCCAAAACACGTGTTAACACCAGGACAGGGAGACTTTAAATGCTGCTGTTTAAAGTCCCTAAAGTCATGCTTGATAGAAAAAGGAGCCAGAGGGTGCTGAGAAATTCCTAGGAAAATGAAGGATAGTAGAGAGAAAGTATGGAGACTGAAAAAAAACAGAAAAAAAGAGAATTTTTTTTTTTTTAATACTTGGGGTCTATTCTGGAGCCTTTCTTCTTCTATTTGAGGTAAATGTTTTAAAAGTTCCAAAAAATTGAGGAATAGTCAGTAATGCCTCAGGCTGGCACACAAGGGGGACATTTCCCCCTGGAGAGAGGCTCCTGTTCCAGTTGTTGCATTCAGGCAGCTGCAGATCCCTCAGGTTTGGCTGCCCAGCAGCTGGAAATGCAAGTCCAGGAGCTCTGTCCATGGCCAGCCCCAGCAGGTGACAGCAAGGACAGGGCCCTGGCAGCGGGACATTTGCAGGGAGCGCCTTCAGCAGGTGCTGGGGCCGGGACTGTGTGCAGAACATGCCCTGGGGCGTTTGCAGCCAGGCAAAAGGAACAAAGTTTCACTTGTGGCCTCGCCAGGGAGCACCGAAATCGATTGTTTTCCATTGCCAGTTGTTCTAGGAGCCCCAGAGGAGACCCCAGGGGGCCCAGTAATAGAGAGCGGGGCCTGTGCAGTGAAATAAATGGGCAGGAGATCTTTCTCTTTTTGGTGCCTTTATTAAAAGTGATCAGCTCAGGATGGGAGCACACGGCAGGTCCGCAGTGCCGCTGTCACTACTCCGATGGGGACTCGGAGGAGGAGGAAAGTGCAGCAGCTTTGTCCTCTAAGAAGCAGAGCTGCGGGTCCTGTCTTCAAGAGAGTGCTAAGAGATACCCGCATTTTTCTGTCTGCCAGTCCATGGGTTGTCACTCATGCTGTTGTCTTCTGCAGCTAGGGTGAGGGGCGACCGAGGCTTCCGGCATCCTTGCAGGCTCTGAACTCTGTTCTTGACATCTAGACCCCGCTCTAATCTCCTAATTTTGAGTTGGCTCGTTGCTTTTGGGGGTTTATTAGATGAGTTTGGGGGTTTTCACCCCATTGCACCTTGGGTCTAGGATTCATTTACATATCTCTTGATATTGCCCTCCCATCCCACAGAGAAACAGTTGTTTACTTGTCCCAGGCAGGGTGAAACTGATACAATACAGTGTTAACAACCCACATTAGCATACCAATCTGTCGGGGTGCCATTACTCGGGAAACAGTGGGCTACACCCAGCAGCTGTCCCTGCAGGAAAGGGGGCTCGGGGCTGGTCTCTGTCCCCCCGTGCTACCCCCGGGGTGCCCCCTCCCCAGCTCAGTTGGGTCCCGTGCCCCAGGGGCGGGCAGCCCACTGCTACCAGGACGGGCCGGTCCCCGTGGACACCACCCGCGGGGGCTCCCCCGGCCCCGCCGGGACCCGCGCTGGGGAGGGGCTGCTCCACCGCTTCTGCCTCATCCCCGGCCTGGGCGGGACTGTGCCGAAGGTGGGGGTCGGGCACTACCACTCCCGGGTAGCCCTGCAGCCACTGAGAACAGGCAGCCAAAAGTATACTGTTAACAGAACATCACAACATGAAATTATAAACCATGAATAGTTAGGACTCCCACTTGGCATTGGCCTCAGTTGTAAACTCTGCAATCTAAAAAGAATGGGTATGCCTCTTTTTGTTCATAACATGCAGGAGCCGGGAGCAGGGAGAGAGGCCGGGCTGAAGGTGCGGGGCCCAGCCCGGGGGTCCCGCAGAGCCTCCCTGCTCCAGAGCCGCAGCTGCGAGAGCGGGGCAGCTGCTGGGATCGGAGTGCCCGGGACGGGCCACAGGTGGGGGTTCCAAGGGGCTTGGCCGGAGCAGCTTTTTGTCCCGGGACACTCTGAGTATATTGGTCTCAGCCATCAGCATTTCCAGGCTCATGTTAATGCAGCAGGCTTCATTGGTATCACCCAGTTCAACTGCTGTTTTTTCCTTACATGTACTCCCCCTAGAATGTTCTCCCCTCTCTTGTCCCCTATTGGTCCCGGTTTACTGCAATGATCCACCCCTGTTGCCTCATTGGTTTCCTAGTTGGCTGCCCCTCCTCTGCGCCACTTGTGCTGAGTTCCCATTAGCCCTTAACCCTTAGATCTGCCCCTTTCCCCTGTATAAAACCCTGTGTCCTCAGCCCCATTGTGTCTCTGTCCTGTACTCTATACATTGCACTCAACTGAGTTTGGAGCTCTGCACAAAGATCTGTCTCTGGCCTTGTCCATCAGTAGGCTAAGCAAGCGTGCTCTGGGCTCTGGGAGTGCAGGTTGTTCACAGAGGCTTGTTGTGGATGTGCCACAACACTAGAGATGGACTTGGGCAGGAGGAACCCCCTAACTTAATGTGCTCATCCATTGTATTTTATCCTCAAACCAGGATTTACCATTCCCTAACCTTGACATGATGGAGGGGGAGGCTGTGAGGAAGACGAAGATGTCCCAGGACACCCAGGCAGGTGAGGAGGAAGTCAGTGCCCCTTTCCCCCTCTCTCCTGCTCCATCTCCCAGCCCAGCACAGCCTCTGGCTGCAGGACAACCCCACTGCTGCCAACACCGTCCTGCCGGGGATGCACTGGGGGGATCTCCTTCCCCTTCCCTCTGACACAGAGGCAAATCCCGTCATCTCCTGGTCCTTCCTCTCCTAGACAAGGAGCTGAGGATGGAGACCAGGGAGGACAAATCCCCACAGAAGAACCGCATGAAAGAGAAGCCATACAGGTGTTTGGAGTGTGGGAAGAGCTTCAGGCAGAGCAGCACCCTGATCCAGCACCAGATGATCCACACTGGGGAATGGGCCTATGAGTGTGGGGAGTGTGGGAAGGGCTTCAGCTGCAGCTCCCACCTTGTCAGGCACCAACGGATCCACACTGGGGAGAGGCCCTACGAGTGTCCTGAGTGCCAGAAGAGGTTTCAGAGCAGCTCCAATCTCCTTCTTCATAAGCGGATTCACACGGATGAGAAGCCCTTCCGCTGCCCCGACTGTGGGAAGGCCTTCAAGCACAACTCCCACCTTGTCACCCACCGGCGCATCCACACTGGGGAGAGGCCCTATGAGTGCACCCAGTGTCAGAAGAAGTTTCAGACCAGCTCCAGTCTCCGCCTGCATGAGCGGATCCACACAGATGAGAGGCCCTTCTGCTGTCCTGACTGTGGGAAGGGCTTCATTCGCAACTCCCACCTCATCACCCACCAGCGCATCCACACTGGGGAGAGGCCCTATGAGTGTCCCCAGTGACGGAAGTGCTTCACCAGGAGCTCTCACTTGAGCACGCACCGATAGAGACACCGGTAAGGGAAACCCTGCCACTGTCCCAACTGCAGGAAAAGCTTTGTGCCCTGCTCCAGCTTCATCCCGCGTTGGAGGTCCCACATTGGGAAGAGCTCTGATGATTCATGTGGCCTGTTATCCATTCTGGGAACACACCTGTCCCTTTTATTCCCCTGCCAATGACATGATGTGGGATTGAAGAAAATGAGGGTCTGGCCATGGCCTTGACATTTCATTCACTCCCACCTGAGGTCATTGAAAGGGACAGGAAAGGGACTCTCTCTCTCTCTCTGTCTGTCTCCCACTGAAGAGAAGGGTATTCTTTCCAGGCAGGAGGAAATAAGTTGCCAGGAAGAGCCAGTCGTTGATTTTGTAGTTTTCCCTGTAAATAGTTTTACTTACCCTTCTGTTATTAATATTGTTTTTCTTCCTGTTTGTTCCTTATTTTGTTGCTGTTCCCAATAAATTGTTCTTAGCCCAGCCCAGGATCTTTGCCTTTTGTGCTTTCCATGGGAGGCAGGAGGGCAGTGAGGGCAGCGCAGTTTTAGCGGGAGCAGGAAATTTGGGATCCAATTCCTGAACCCTGGTCCACGGAAACCAAGCATCCCAGCTGGTCCCAGCCCTGGTGGCCATGGCAACAGCCTTGGGAGCTGGTCCCTGGCTGGGGCTGTGGGAACCTCTTCACTCTGGTGCCCAGGGACAAGAGTGGAGGGAACAGCTGCAGCTGAGTCGGGGGAGGCTTAGGTTGGGTGTCAGGAAAAGGTTTTTCCCCAGAGGCTGCTGGGGCCCTGCCCAGGCTCCCCAGGGAAGGGTCCCATCTCCAGGGCTCTCTGAGCTCCAGCAGCATTTGAACAGCGCTGCCAGGCCCAGGCAGGCATTGTTGGGGTGTCCTGTGCAGGGCCAGCAGTTGGACTGGAGGATCCTGCTGGGTCCCTCCCAGCTCAGCCAATTCTGTGGTTCGGGGATCCCATGAGCCTGGGGATGGAACTGCAAATGGTTGCCATGGCAATGGCCTCTGGCTGCAGGCCTGAGCTGGTGTCCATGGCAACCACCCCTGGCATGGGGTCTCCATGGAGCTGCTGAAGGACTGAGCATGGCAACAGGGGGACTGGTCATGGTTGGCATGGAAACTGACCATAACAACAGGGCAGTGGTGATGGTTGCCTGCTAAGGATCAGATTTCTCACAGGTCTTCAGAGTGATTCCCTGGGGACTTTCCAAGAGGCTCCAGGCTGTTCAAGAGCTGGAATGTTACAGGCAGAGACAGGGTCTCCATGGAGACCTCCTAGGGCTTTCTGGGGATGGTAAAGAGCCGTGTGGTCAGAGGCAGTCACAGCCATTCTGTGGTGACATCCCAGGGGACCTTGGGCTGCAAAGGCACCGATCTGTCACAGGCACTCACAGGGGCTCCACAGTGACATCCCAGGAGTCCCCAGGCTGCCAAGGAGCCGGGATGTCCCTGACACTCACAGGGGTTCCTCTCATGGGCACAGTGGGAGCTTTAGGCAAAGTTTATTAGAGAAGCTCCTGTTGGGTCACAAGGGGCAGAAAGGATCCCCATGAGTGCCCACAGATTCCCCAAATGTCACCGTTCAATCAGAGGTGACACAGACTTAGATCAGAAGGCTAAGGGCTAAAATCCACCCATTTATTCAATCCTCTTCTTTTATATCTTGGTTTGCTTCAGCTGGACCTCACTGGTCATTTAATCAAGACATGATTGGCCAATTAAGACAACACTGTTCAGTAAACAACTTTATGGAAAAAAGCCAACTTACTACAGACATTGTTGGGACATCAGTTATTGATGTTTGTTTTATGCTGGGCCCTTCTGGGGGCTCCCTGGAAGGGGCAAACCCTTCTGTAGCAGGACATCGATCTCATCCAGCCTCTGACAGCGACCATGGTGACACTATGGAACCTCATGGAGCCATGGGTCAGTTGTGACAATGCGGGTCCAACACCACCACGGTGACGCTGCAGAACCACATGGAACGAAGGGGCCATGGTGACACTGTGGAGCCTCACGGAACTGAGGAGTCCATTGTGGCTGATAGGCAGAATGTCCTTACAGACAATTTGATGGGTGAATGTAAAGGTGTTAATATCCTTGAATTGGGTCTTAATGTCTCTACTAACTTCCAGCAACAGGTTTATTACAGAGCCCAGATGGCTTGGCTTCTAAAACAGTGGGGTTTCTGAAAAAGTCTGAAACAAGTGGGTCTGCATGAGCTTGAGTTTATGAACTTTGGATTAAAATGACAGGTTCAAGAGGGGAATATGGGGTTGGGGGTTCAGGATGGCTGTACCTTCCTCGTACCTCAGCCAATGGGGAAATGAAGAGGGTAACATGTGACCGGGACCTTAGGATAAAAGGAGGCTGTGCCCTCTGAAACCTCATAGAGAAAACCCCGTGGGGTTGAGCCCTGATGGATTGTCTCCCTTTATTCCAATAAAGTTGAAGGACTCCTGTGTCTCCATTATGGACACTGGCTTTTCATAGTGTGATTTTCTGTACAGGACACTCTGGAACATCATGGAACCAAGGAGCCGTTGTGACACATCAAGGCCCCGTTGGAACAGAGAAACCAGTGCTGACAGTACAGAACTCATGGAACCAAGGGGCCATTGGGACAATGCAGATCCAAGGACACCATGGTGACACTACGGAACATCATGGAAGCAGAAAGACCATTGTGACACTTTGGTGCCTCACCAAATCAAGGAAACCATTGTGAAGCTCATGATCCCTATGGAACCAAAGGTCACGGATGAAGCTGTGGGGCCCATGGAACCAAGGAGCCATTGTGGCACAGCAGGGCTATAGGGACCCAAGGGGCCATGGTGACATTGCAAGGCCTCAGGGAAGCACAGGACCATTGTGATACTACAAAAGCAAGGGGAACATTGTGACACTCCAGATCCTTATGGAAGGAAGGAGACCATTGTGACACTGGGGGGTTCCATAAACCAAGGCAACATGGTCTGGCTGGCTGGGCCTCCTGGGGACACCTGACAGGTCCGGCTGACCTTGGAATGTCGAGGGCTGCTTCTCATCTGCCCCTGAAGCACTTGGGCCCTGGGCTTTCCTTCCTATGGCAGAGAACTGTCCTCCTCCAGGGGCACATGGCCAAAATTGGGATTCCTCCTCCAAATTTTCTTATATGCAAAGATTCTCCCAGATGAAATCTGCCAGGATAGACAGATCTGGCTGCCTTGGTTATCCGGGGGCCACCTCTCATCTGCCTTTGAAACACTGGGATCATGTGCTTTTCTTTCTTATGGGGAAAAAATATCTTGACCAGGCAGCCATGGCCAAAATTGGGCATCTGCCTCCAGAATTCCCTCTATCCAAGGATAGCTCCCAGACAAAAGCTGCCAGGACTGACAAGTCTGGCTGGCCTTGGCTTCCTGAGGGCTGGCACTCATCTGCCTCTGAAACACAGGGGTTCTCTCTGTGTTTTCCTTCCTAATAAAAAGATTTTTTTCTTCATGTCCAGGCACCCATGGCCAAAACTGGGATTCCACATTCAAAAATTCCGTACATCCAAGGATGCTCCCAAGGGAAAACTGCCAGGACAGAAAGGTCTGGCTGCCCTTGGCCTCTTGGGGGCTGCCCCTCACCTGCTTTCAAACACTGGGACTTGGTGCTTTCCTTCCAAGGAAAAGAACCATCCTTCTTATCTATGCAGAAATGGCCGAAAATGGGATTCCACATCTGAAATACCCTATATCTAAGGGTTTCTTTCAGAGAAAAGCTGCCAGGACAGAGAGGTCTGGCTGGCCTAGGCCTCTGATGGCCACCTTTCATCTGTCACTGAAACACCGGTATTCCCTGCTTTCCTTCCTATGGAAAAGAACCGTCCTTCTCCCCCAGGTGTCCATGTCTGAAATTTGGATTCAACCTCAAAAATTCTGTATATCCAAAGGTGCTCCCAGACAAAATCATCCAGTACCGTCAAGGCTGGCTGGTCTTGGCCTCTGGTGGCTGCCCCTACAACACTGGCGCTGGGTTTTTTCCTTCCCATGGAGATCACTGCGAAACTGTGGTGACCTCATGGCACCAAGGGGATCATTGTGGCACCACTGGAGCCCATGGAACCAAGGGGCCATGGTGACACAGCGGGGCTTCATGGAACCCAGAGACCATTATGGCTCTGTGGGGCCTGATGGAACCATGGAGACCATTGTTACCCTTCAGAGCCTGATGTCACCAAGGGGGCATTATGGCACCTCAGGCCCTCATGGAAGCAAGGGACCACTGTGACACCGTGGGGCCCATGGAACCCAGGGAACATAGAACAGGTTGGTTGGCTTGGCCTCCCAGAGGCCACCTGACAGGTCTGGCTGATGCTGGGATGTCAAGGGCTGCCTCTCTTCAGCTCCTGGAGCACTGGGACTCCATGCTTTCCTTGCTGTGGAAAAGAAGTGTCCCTCTTTTCAGATGCCCATTGCCAAACGTGGTACTTTCCCTTAAAAAATTTCCTATATGCAAGGGTATCTCTCAGAACAAAACCGGCCAGCTCTGGCTCTGATTGGCCTCTGGAAGGCACCTATCATCTTCCCGTGAAACACTGGGCCTCTGTTCCTTCCTTCCTATTGAAAAGAAGCAGCCTTCATGTTCAAGGGCCATGGCCAAAATTAGAATTTGGACTCCCCAATTCTGTATATCCAAGGGTTGCTCCCAGACAAAAGTAGCCAGGGCTGACAGGTCAGGCTGGCCCTCTCCTCTGGTGATTTTTTTAGACTATGAGCTGAATGTTTTCATTTGGAAACACCTTGGGGAGGGCCCAGAGACCTCCCAAGGAGGGGTTTGTAGGCCTTGGGCACATGGCCACTAAATATGGACAAAGGAGCTGTGTGCTCTGTGCTGTTGTGCTGGTTTTGCGTCATGGAAGTGATGTTCTAAGAGAAGCTGCTAGCAGTTTCCTCTGTGTCTGAAACAAAACCCCAATCAGTAATTAACTTTAAGAATTGAAAATCTGCTAAACCACTAAGGAAACTGTACATGGCTGTGTCAAGACCCATGTTAAATATGAAAAAGCCTGGAAGTGTTATCACTGCCATATTTTATGGAAAAATGCCTTCACCAGGATTTCTTCTCCTGAGAAGCTGAGAAGCCTCAGAGAAAAAGGTATACAGTATTATCTAATTTGCTTCTTCTGTGTTTTGCTGCTTTGGAATGGAGATTGTGTATCCAATATGTGAATTGTTTTGCCTTAATGACCAATCACAGTCAGGATGTGTTGGACTCTGAGGAGGGAGTCAGGAATTTTTAATTAGTATCTTGTTAAGCCTTCTGTAAGTATGCTTTCTCTATTATTTAGAATAGCTTTAGTATAGCATAATAAATAGAGTATAATATAATAAATAGAATAGAATAGAATAGAATAGAATAGAATAGAATAGAATAGAATAGAATAGAATAGAATAGAATAGAATAATAAATTAGCCTTCTAAGAACATGGAGTCAAATTCATTCTTTCTTCCTCTATCTGGGGACCCCAAAAATACCATAAAGGGTCTCTTTCCCTTCTGGCTGGCAAAGAGGTAACAAGGCTGACCCGGCCCCCATCTCAGCCAGGGCAGGCCAGGCGGCTCCTGCCATGGGGCTGGGCCCCTTCCCAGGGAACCCACCAGGCCCCATCGGCTGCTGGGCAGGGCAGGGGAGGCCGTGGGGCCAAGGCTGGGCTGGGCCATGGCTGCAGTTGTCAACATCTGGACACTGATGAGCCCTGCCCTGCCACCAGCCCGGGCCAAGCCAGGATCTGCCAGGCCCCAGGAGCAGCCCCGGGCCAGGCCAGCTCAGCCAAGATTCTGCCACCGTTGGGGTTCACCTGTAACCCCTGGGCAGGGGGAGGAGAAGCCATCAGCCATGGCCGTGCTGCTGCTGTGTTCTGGCCTGGCTGCTGAGATCCTGGCCCTCCCCCAGCGCAGCCCATCCTGACACAGCCCCAGCACAGCCGCTGCAGAAACCTCCATTGTAAAACAGCTCCGGCCCCAAGGACTGAGCCCGACCAGGGTCACGGAACCATCTGCAGCCTCCGGGTGAGATATGAACTCTTTCAGTGCTTCCATCCTCCCTCGAGCGAGAGAAAAGGACAAAGTGCAGGCACATAGAGGAGCAACATGAAGACACCAAGGTCAGTGAAGAGGAAGTTGAGTCCCAGATGGGAGGGATGATGAGATGCCTTGATCTTGGGGCTGAAATCCTCTTGTAAAGCTATGGAGAAGGATGGAATTGATACATCAGACTCTCTTTTTCCCTATAAAGCATTGAAAAGTATGGGGAGATGACTTTTCAGCAAAGGCCTCCATGTTAAAGTAAGCAAATGCTGAAGTAGCTGTGATTTCATTAGAAGTTTTACAGAGAAAGAGAGCCGAGTGATGAGACTCTGTGCCTCAGGGAGACAAGGAAAAGATCTCTCTTCCCAGAGATTAAGATGATTTCAGAAAATAATGAAGAGTACCTTTGCTCTTAAACCTTTGCTCTCATCTTTAAGCTAATCCTCCTTAAGTTGACATGGCCCATAAAAACAGCTGTGGGAAAAGCTGTGAAAAAATAGGAAGGAATTCACTATAGCAGATTTTCGGGCCAGCTGCTATTCATGAAAATTGAGAATCACGAGAGAACTGTTTTCATATGTAGAAGTCTCCATAGCATGTAAGAGAGATTCCTCCCCCTAAGTGAACTGAAGAAATACTATTGTAGAGGTGGTAAACTGACTGAAAATTTTACGTTTTGTCTCTTTACATTCCCAGTAAGAAAGAAAAGGTTGTATGGAGAGGAAAAGTGTTCTGAAAGTTTTGTTCTGATTCTTAATACTCTTAATAATTATTACTATTAATGAACTTTTCTTTATACCCTTTTAAAGTTTTGAGCCTACTTTGCCTTTGTCCTAATCCTATCTCACAGCAGGAAATGAGTAAGGATATTCTAGTGAGTGCACTGGTAATTAGCCAACACTGAACCCACCACACTAATTAATGCATTGGCCAAAAAATCTCAAATTGGCAAACCAAAACCACTACAGAAATATTTCTGATGAACTGCACTAGAACAGAGGAAAATCAAGGCAGAGCCATGGTTTCTCAGAACTTGCTTGATCCTAATGAGCCCCAAGGTGCATTTGGAGCTGAGCCCTGGAACCTCAAGGCCTGAGAGGAGATTGCACAAACCCTTCCAAGAGTCAAAGTCAGAGGTGTAGCAGGCATAGGCTCTGTGAGCTTGCTTTGGCGTTCAGAAACAGGATGTTGAGTCAGGATGACTGAACAAAAGGAGCTCTTCTCTCCTGCTTTCGGACTCTGGCTTACCTTTCTGTAAAGCTATAGGTCACTTTCCTTTAACCCTTACCATTGGACAATTCTCAATCCTCCCTAACCCTATATAAACCCCTGTTTCTGCCCGGCTCGTTGGAGCCGCTGTCCCTGAGACCCTTCGAGACACTCCGTGGAAGAGCTACGAAGAAGACCAATAAAGACATCGTCTTGGAACCTCATACAGCGCTCTCCTCTCTTTCCCGGTCTTCCGAGTGCCTGCTGGGTGCTCCAGCCAAGCCTAGCTAGCCTAAAGAGCTGAAATCACTCATGAGCTGATAATCACTGAGCTGTATATCACTAAAGGCTAGCTAAGGCATAAGCTGGGTGCGCTGCCAAAGCTTGGGCTAGTTAGCCCCCCTCAGAGCTGAGCTATCCAGCTTTAATGCAGCTCCTGAGTACACCCCGTAGCCCAGCCAGCGGCATTACAGAGGAAACACCTAAAGTGTCTCAAGGCATGAATGGGTCCCACTGAGGTCCATCCCACACACAGGCTCCTCATGGACTCCTTGGAAGAGAGAATTGGAGGACAGGATGGCACAAAGACTTCTCAGAGACTCAGTGTAGAAAGGAAAGTCCAAAGTACCTTAAAAACCTGTAGTATATCAAAGTATTAATGAGCCCCACTGAGTGTCAGTACAAAGCTCTCCAGGGACTCGTTAAAGCAGATAATTGGGGCCATAATTGCACAAACCTCTCACAGAGTCTGTATCCAAAGAGAAACACCAAGTACCTTAAAATAAATGAAGTACCTTAAAGCATTAATGAGCCCCACTGAGTGTTGTTGCTGACAAAGCCTCTCCAGGGACTAATTACAGCAGGTCATTGGAGGCCATGATTGCACAAACCTCTCAAAGACTCCAAGGCAAAAAGCAAAACTCAAAGTCCTTTGAAAAACCTGCACAGGGGCTCCTGGCAAAAGGCAGCTCCTGGCAAGGGCAGTGCTGCAGAGAGACAGCTCTGGCCAGGAGCAGCTCCTGTGCACAGCCCAGCAGGGCTGGGGCACTGCCTGCAGCCGTCCCGAACACAGCACAGGGGCACAGAGGGGTTAAACTCAGCCTGAGCTTGAAGCACAGAGCAGAGCTGACTCAGGGCTCACCAGAGCAGAAATCATCCCAGGTATGAAGCAGTCATTCCCTGGCTGTGGGGAGAGAAGCTGCAGTTCCTGCAGGGATCTCCTGGAGCTGGCACATCCCACAGCTTTAAGGACCTTTCAGGAGGACTCTCAGAGCTGCTCCAGGGCAGGGCTGTGGCTCTAGGGCAGGGTTGGCTTTCCCTGCTGCCCCAGCCGAGGCACAGCCCAAGGCAGCTCCTGTTGCCAGGCTCTGCTGCAGGGCTGAGCAGCCAGGGCTGCAGCCAGGGGTGCCTAGGGCTGTCCTGCAGAGCAGGGTCCTGCAGCCCAGGGCGTTGTGCTGGGGCAGGGACTCTGCTGCCTGCCAGGGAAAGCTCTCAGCCATCCTAGGGAGCTGCTCCTAGCGCTGGGGAGAAGCTGTGAGGGGAAGGAGCCACCCTGAGCAGGGCAGGTGCTGCTGCTGAGAGGGGCTGGGTGGCACAGGGCTGCTCCCAGCTCCACACCAGCCTGGGCACAGCTCCAAAGGACACTTCCCATAGAAGGTAAGCTTGGGATTGCTGGAAAGATCAGGAGCTTTCCTGAGAGTGATTTCAATTTCCTGCTTGGAGAAGGAGGGAAAGTTGGGGTGATGGCAAAAGATTTTTGCATTTTATACATTTTTATATCTTCAAAGCTCTACAAATTACTATTATATAGTTGTAAAAATATAGTCCTTACTTAACTCTATTAAACTCTTTATAAACTCCATTAAACTACTATTATATATTTCCATATATATAACCCTTAATTAACTCTAGTATGTTTCCTAACCTTTCTCTTAGATTTTAGAACAATAAGCTGACTGTCTCTCATGGTCTTTCTCCAAAAAAACTCACTTCCTTTTCAAACCAGGTCACTGTCTAAATACATACCTGAAATACTGTCTTATTATCAGTCCTATTATTAAATAGTCTTATTATCAGGAAGAGAACCTACAAGAACATTTTTTTAATTGACCAGAATGTGAGCAGTTGCAACAAAAAGGGAAGGCAAAGAAGCTCTTGAACCTGCTCCAATGGGTTGACCCAGGGGTGTGTAACTGGGGAAACTGAATCTCTTATTGGATGTTCCTGTTAGATATCTTAATTTATTAACCTTAGTCAATTGTTGAAATCAGGGGCCGGGTGTGCTCCACCCCCACTGGGACACCTGGAAGCTTCCAATTAATGTTTTTTCCTTTACTGTTCTAACACTGATGCAAGGATTTTTTTTTTTTTATTTGCATTATAGGCAACAGGGGGATGAGAGAAGCAGAACAGGAACTGTAATCCCAGAATCACAGAACACTCTGAGTTGAAAGGGACACACAGGATTATCCAAGGGAATGTTTGAACATTTACAGAGACTCCAGAACTGTAACTTTGGGTGGTCAGTCTCCCTGCTGGGAGCCTCCCAAAGGGCCCTCAGCCACTCCTCAGCCCTGGACAGCAGCAGCAGCATCTTTGCAGGGCCCAGCAGGGCTCTCCTGAGCTGCCCTTGCCCACCTGCACACAGAGCCTGGCCCCACCAGGGCCCTGCAG
This sequence comes from Fringilla coelebs, assembly GCF_963513975.1. NCBI lineage: Eukaryota > Metazoa > Chordata > Aves > Passeriformes > Fringillidae > Fringilla > Fringilla coelebs. The sequence continues at coordinate 580,930 of NW_028167212.1, read as the reverse complement.
GTTTCTGTAGGGCTGGGGCCAGTGCACACAGGGTGGGATGGGCTCTGTGAGTGCTGGCAGAGACAAGGCTCCTCTCAGGAGGGAATGTCCAGGCCCAGGGAGATGCTCAGGGAAGGTGAGGGGGCTGAAGAGAGCAGTGCAGGGGGCAGGAGGGCACTGTTGGTGTGTGGGAGGTGCCGGGAACAGCTGGGTACGGGAACACTGTCCTGAGTGCCCGGCTGTCTCTGCCCTGCCCTCTCAGGCACAGCACTACAACATCTTCTCTTGTTTCTGCACTTCCCTGATATTGTCACTGTTATCTGGTGCTCTCAGGGAGGCTCTGGCATTTGCAGCAGCTGAGTCAGGCACTGCCCTTGGCATTCCTGCCAGGCATGGGTGTGTCCATGGGAATGGATGTCCAAGCTTCCTGGCAGCCCTGTGGGGCTGTGGGCAAAGCAGTCCATGGGAAGGGGGAATGAGCTGAGCCCCCTCCCTGAGATCCCATCATGGGCACACCCAGGGATCCCCTTGCTGTGCCCTTCCAAGCTCTGACCTGCCCTCCTGGATGCAAATCTGTGCCTGGATCTCTTGGAGTTCCAACCTCTTGGAGTATCCCAGGGTGACCCAGGAGTGTGATTGTGCTCTGATTGCAGCAAAGGTGCAGAGCCAGGGCAGCTGGGAACAAGCCCATCCAGCCCCTCACCTTCCCTCAGCCACAGGGAATCCTTTTCCTCTCCCATCTCTCAGTGGCAAGCTCTGAGTGCACCAGAAATGCTGGGGATTTCTGACCTCAGAGAGCAAGGAATGATGTGTCAGTGGGAAAACAATCTTTAAATCAACTCCTGCCATCCTTTAGAACTGGGAGTGCAGATGCTACCAAGCCTTTCTGCAGTAGGACTGATTCCCCTGACAAATCCTAAATATCCAGCCTTGTCCCCCTGCCCCAGGGCCACAAACCCAGGGCAGTGGGGCAGGGATGGCTCCTCAAGAGCCCCCACACACAGGCCTGGCTTCCCCAGGCACACTCAGCCAGCACAACGGGAGCTCAGGCAGGGACCTGGATGAAGGTTTTCCCAGAGCAGGAACAAGGCTGGATGAGTCCCAGCAGGACAGTCTGCAGAGAATGGCCCAGGTTTGGCTCAAAGCAGCCTCTCCTGACTTGTCACTGTCCTTTCTCCATGAACAGGATCCCATGTCCAGCCACAGCAAATGTCCAACAGCAGCTCCATCAGCCACTTCCTCCTGCTGGTATTGGCAGACACGCGGCAGCTGCAGCTCCTGCACTTCTGCCTCTTGCTGGGCATCTCCCTGGCTGCCCTCCTGGGCAACGGCCTCATCATCAGTGCCATAGCCTGCAGCCACCACCTGCACACCCCCATGTTTTTCTTCCTTCTCAACCTGGCCCTCACTGACCTGGGCTCCATCTGCACCACTGTCCCCAAAGCCATGCACAATGCCCTCTGGGACAACAGGAACATCTCCTACAAAGGATGTGCTTCTCAGGTTTTTCTGCTGATCTTCTTCATGGGAGCAGAGTATTTTTTCCTGACTACTATGTGCTACGACCGCTATGTGTCCATCTGCAAACCCCTGCACTACGGGACCCTCCTGGGCAGCAGAGCTTGTGCCCACATGGCAGCAGCTGCCTGGGCCAGTGCCTTTCTTAATGCTCTTCTGCAAACAGCCAATACATTTTCTCTGCCCCTGTGCCAGGGCAATGCCCTGGGCCAGTTCTTCTGTGAAATCCCCGCAATTCTCAAGCTCTCCTGCTCACACTCAAAACTCAGGGAACTGGGGCTTCTTGTGTGTTCCATCTGCTTATCATTTGGCTGCTTTCTGTTCATTATTTTCTCCTATGTGCCGATCTTCAGGGCTGTGCTGAGGATCCCCTCTGAGCAGGGACGGCACAAAGCCTTTTCCACCTGCCTCCCTCACCTGGCTGTGATCTCCCTGTTCCTCAGCACTGGCACATTTGCTCACCTGAAGCCCCCCTCCATGTCCTCCCCATCCCTGGATCTGGCCCTGTCAGTTCTGTACTCGGTGGTGCCTCCAGCCCTGAACCCCCTCATCTACAGCCTGAGGAACCAGGAGCTCAAGGCTGCAGTGTGGACACTGATCACTGGATGGTTTCACAAACATTAAACTGCCAGAAAATTTCTGCAAATCAATTGTGATAAAAACCATCTTTGATACTTCTTGTTGGTTTCATTTTGGATGTTTGTTTCCTTTGATTTAGTTTTATTATATTGTCCACAAATAAAAACCACTTTTTCTACCATTTCTCATTTTGTTTCGCTCCACTTTCCCTGTGACCACAGACTGTGTCAATGAGGGACTGTGCTCTCAATGGCTTTAAAGGAACTAAATGATGTCCCAGCAACGTTTTCTGCAGAGATGCCCTTTTGTTGCCTTCTCTGGAGCTGCAGCAGCAATGTCTGTGTGCAGAGCTGGGGCAGATCAGTGCTGGCACAGCAGCTGTGCCCAGCAGCAGCAGCACTTGGTGTTTCCAGTGCTGCTGCCGTGGCCCTGCCCTGCTGCCCTGGTGGCCCTGGTGTTGGTGTAGGCCCTGAGTGCTCTCGGAGCCGGGTACAGTCCTGGGGTGGCAGTGCCGGGGCTGCAGCAGGGACAGGCCATGGGCACTGCTGGGGCAGGGCTGGCACCTCAGGCCAGGCCCTGAGGGCTCCAGGCTCCTTGCCCAGGCTCTCTCAAGAACACACCCAGGCCAATGCTCAACACAGAAAACCCCCATGAGCAGCCCCAGGGTGGCCATGGGCAGTCAGGGGCAAACAGCATGGCTGGTGCTCTGCAAGGGCCCTGGGGGAGATGGGAAGGAGCAGCAGAGCAGGGGCTGATCCATCTCCAGAACCCTGGACAGACCAGGGCAGTGTCCCAGAGCGTCCTCATGGAGCTGCCAAAAACATTCCCCCTCTGCAGCCCTGGCCTCTCTCCCAGCTCACACAGGTGCCCCATCCTTGCAGGCACAGACACGGCAGCACTGGCTCAGGAGCCCCTGTTTGCACTGCACAGAGCAGGGGGAGCACCCCCATGCTGTTGGTGTGGGGACATGAACCTGAGGGAGCACAAATGCCATCAGCCCCTGGGGCCAGCAAGGGCATGGGGGACATCAGGGAAACCACTCAGCTTTGTCCTGGCCTCTATAGTCAGCCAGAAAGTTTGTTCCCATCAGCTGGGAGTTTCCTGTCCCACTGCAGATGTTGTTGCTCAGAGCCAGGGCTGCCTGGCAGCCACCTCCATACTGCCCTGACCATTTTCTTGGCTTCCCCTTTGATTTCTTTCCTCTCCCCTGGTTCACATTTCTTCCTATTGCCCACCCCCGTTTCCCTCCCCTGCAAACAGCCCATCCCTGTTTGCCCTTTCCTCTCTGGCCCCACTCGCCCTTACAGTTCCTCACTTGGCACCATGGGAATGTTCTCTGGGGAGCAGGATCATCCTACAAGTGCTGCAGGAATTGTCTGCAGGCTCTTGCAGTGCCTCGTGCTGCTCCCTTGCCAGAGGCACCACAGGCCAGGGTGGGCACATTTGGGCTGCTGTGTCTGCCTGTGGGGCTCCCTGTTCTGGGCAATGAGGAGGAGCTGCAGAGGCTCTGCAGGACTGACAGGATGGGCTTTGGGCCTGGCAGGAGAAACTGAGGGACCTGGCCTGCTGGAGCTCCTCAAGAGGAGGCCCAGGGCTCATCCTGCAACTGCTCCAAGGATGCTTTCAGAGAATCCCAGAATCAGCGAGGGTGGAACAGGCCATGTAGCTCATCAAGTCGAAGCTCTCCCCTGACATCACCTTTTCTCCCATTAGCCTCCTCTTCTCCAGGATAAACAACCCCAGCTCCCTCAGCTGCTCCTTACAGGACTTGTCTTCCAGACCCGTCACCAGCCTTGTTGCCCATCTCTGGACACACTCCAGCCCCTCCATGTCCTTCCTAAATTGGGGGCCCCAGAACAGGACACAGCACTCAAGGTGCTGGCCAACCAGTGCTGAGCACAGGGGAGAATCACTGCCCTGCTCCTGCACACCATTCCTGATCCAGGCCACGATTCAATGGCCTTCTTGGCCACCTGGGCACACTGCTGCCTCATGTCCAGCCTGCTGTCCATCAGTCCCTGCAGGTCCCTTTCTGCCTGGCTCCTGTCCAGCCACTCTGTCCCCAGCCTGTAGTGCTGCAGGGGTTGTTGTGGCCAAAGTGCACGACCCGGCACTTGGATTTGTTAAACCTGACCTTGTTGGATTTGGGCCCTGGATCCAGCCTGTCCAGGGCCCTGTGCAGAGCCCTCCTACCCTCCAGCAGATCAACACTCCCAGCCAACTTGGTGTCACCACAGTTCCACGAGGTCCCAGAGTGTCCCAATGGTCTCCAAGATTCCATGAGGTCTCCCAGTGTCACAATTTCCCTTTGGCTCCAGGGGCCCCTTTGGTATCACAAAGTCCCGTTGGACCCTTGGGCCCAACAGTGTCACAATGGTGCCGTGGACCCCCAAGGCCCGGCAGTGTCTCAATGGATCCTTGGTTCCACGAGGTCTGGCAGTGCAGCAATACTCTCCTTGGTTCCACAGTGTCACAATGGCCACTTGGTCCTACGGGCCACCACGGTGTAAAACATGTTTCCTTCATTCCAGGAGTCTCTGAGGAGCAGGACTGGCCTCTTGGTTCTATGGGGCGCTGCAGTGTCACAATGGTCCCAAGGATTCCATGAGGCCTTGCAGTGTCACAATGGACCTTTGGACCCTGGGGATTTGCTGTGTCACAATGGTCTCCTTTGCCTCCACAGTGTCACAATAGACCACTGATTACAGGAGGCCCCTCTGTGTCACCCTGGAGCTTTGGTTCCATGCAGCCCTGCAGTGTCACAATGGTCTCTCCTTTGGTTCCCCAGTGTCACAATGGATCACTGATGACATGAGTTCCTGCAGTGTCACAATGGACCTTTGGTTCCATGCAGTCCTGCAGTGTCACAAAGGCCTCTTGGTTTTACCAAACCCCACAATATCACAATGGTCCTCTTAGTTCTGTGGGGACCCCCAGGGTCACAATGGTCTCACTGGTTCCATGAGGCCTCACAGTGTCACAATGCTTTGCTTATTCCATGGGGCCTTATAGTGTCAAAATGGTCTCCATGATTCCGTAAGTCCCCTCCATGTAGCAATGGTCTCTGTGATTCCAAGGTGCCCCTCAGTGTCACAATGGCCCCGTGGTTCCATGAGACTGTTAAGTGTCCTTATGGTGTCTCCATGGTTCCATGAAGCCCTGCAATGTCACAATGGACTTTTGGCTCCATGGGGTCTCGCATGTCAAATTGGTCCCCTGGTTCCATGACACTCCAAAGTGTCACAATGGTCTCCATGGTTCCATGAGGCCCCGCGGTGTCACAATGAACCCTTGGTTTGATGGAGCCTCTCAGTGTCACAATGATCCCTTCATTCCATGGAGCCACAAAGTGTCAGTACAGTCCCCTTGGTTCCATGAGGCCCAGCAATGTCACAGTGCTCTCCATGATTCCATGATGCCCCACAGTGTCACAAGGGTCCCTTGGTCCCACAGGGCCCCACAGTGTCACAATGGCCCCTTGGTCTCACACGGCCCCACAGTGTCACAAGGGTCCCTTGGTCTCACAAGGCCCCACAGTGTCAGAAGGCTCCCTTGGTTCCATGGCCCTGTGCTGCTGCATTCCCCCCTCCCCTTCTCAGGCCGCCCTGCCAGCTGAGAAATGCTCCTTGGGCCTTGGCCTTGGCCAACAGCCCCTGGGCTCAGCTCCTCTGCAGCTCATCACAAACACTCTCTGCTCCAGGCACTGCTGCTGCCCAAACAGCTCCTGCTTCCTTTAGGAGCAGCCCTGGGAACTGTTTCTGTTCCCTCAGTGGCACAACATCCCTGTTCTCACACTGCCAGAGAAAGCTGCTGATGCCAAGTGTGGCCAGGATGAACCATTGCTGGGACTGAAGCCCCTCTCGTGGGGCCCTGCAAACAGCACTCCAAAAGGAGCCCTTGGAGCTCCCCTGGGCCAGCGACTCCCTCTGAGTGGGGCCTCTCCCAGCCGGGAACTCTCCCGTTTGCTGCACTCGGGAATCCCAAACAACCACAGAGCCTGGGCCGATCCCCCCACTCCTCCAGGCTCAGCCCTTTGCCCGCTGGGGAGATGCCAAAGCATCAGCAGTGAGCATTCCCTGCCCTCAGGGGAATTTCTCCCAGGTGCCTTGCACTGACTCTTTGTGTCTGTGTGCACACAGGAGTGCCTGTGCTGGGGAAATGTGGCAGAAATGCTGCTCTCTGTGGGGTCTGAGTGCCTTGGATAGCTAAGTCAGTCAGAGCTGTAAGTGAGGTTAGGTTATCAGGTCTAAGCAAAGTTAAATGCCGCTAAGAGTTGTGCTTTTGCTAAGTTGTTAAGTTTAATTTAAGTTATTAGCTAAGTTAAATACTGTTAAGTGTTATTCCTCTGTTAAGTTGCTAAGTCATAGCGTATAAGTTGGGTTAAATACTGTTAAGTGCTGTTGTTTTGCTAAACTTTGATGTTTATGTTATCAGTTAAGGTTAAGGTATCAGTCCAGTTCTGTTAAGTTTGAGCTCTGTTAATCTTTTGGGCCGTGTTCCTTTTATCCTTGCCCTCACTGTCCTCATGTCATACACACACACAGAGGGACAGTTCTCAGTTCATTTCTGGTTTGATTGCCTGGATTCTGTTTGGTTTTGTTGTTGCTTTGTTTCTTTGGTGTGCCTGAAGTGTCCAGTCAGGAGCAGAGTGACTCTTGCCAAGGAACTCTGTGCTGCTGTCCCTCAATATAAAATCTGCTTTTTGCTGCTCCCTTGCTGGGGATTTTTTCAGTGCTCTCAAGTCCTCGTTCGTAACAGGGTAAAGGAGCCCTGGCCGAGGCTCGGGGCCCTGGGGCACACAGGGATGCTGCCGGGGGTCCCTGTCCCCCTTTCCCACCCCCAGGGCCCTGGCCCCTCATCCCCATGTCAAGCTCTGGGGTCGATCTCGTGGAACATCCTCTGGGGGAGGCTGCAGCACCGGGGGCAGGAGGGGCCTGTGGGGACAGGGGACCCCGCTGTGCACGAGCAGGGTTGGACTGCTCTGGGGGGAACTGTGAGGGGGGCCAAGGCAGAGTGACCTCCCCAGTGACCTCACACAGCCCCTGGGATGTCACACAGTCCTCTGTGATGGCACAAAGCCTCCTGTGATGTCACACAGCATTGTTGTGATGTCACAGCCCACTTTGGGATGTCACACAGCACCCTTATGATGTGTCAGAACCAACTCTTGGATGTCATCCTGGAATGTCATTCAGCTGCACTGTGATATCACAGAAGACTCTGTGATATCACAAAGTCACCCTGTGATGTCACTGTCTGTTCTGTGATGTCACAGCCGGCTCTATGATGTTATACAGCCACCCACTGATGTCACAACCCACTCTCTAATTTCACTGGGCTGCCCTCTATGATGGCAGGATCTCCTCTCTGGCCTCACTATCTACTCTATGATGTCACAGGGAGCTCTGTGATGTCACAACCTCCTCAGTGATGTCACAAAACCCTCTCTGTAATGTCATACTGCCACTCTGTAATGTCACAGCACACATTTTGACCTCACAGCCAGCTCTATGATGTCATACAGCCATGCCATGATGCCACAGCCTGCTCTGGGATGTCACAGATTCCCCTCTATGATGGTGTAGCTTCTCAGTGACCTCACGCAACAAACTCTCTGTGATGTCATTGCCCAATCTGTGACCTCACACAGCCCACTCTGTGCTGTCACACAGCCCCTTACTGGCATCACAGATGCTCTGTGCCTCTCTGACACAGCCACAAAGGTGCTGCTGTGAAACAGCCCCCTCTGGGACATGCCACAGCCCCTGCCAGTGCTGAGCCCCTGTGAGCTCTGTCTGTGCCCTGCTCGTGTCCCTGAGGTGCCCTGGCAGTGCCCCAGCCCTGCTGGGCTGTGCACAGGAGCTGCTCCTGGCCAGAGCTGTCTCTCTGCAGCACTGCCCTTGCCAGGAGCTACCTCTGTGCCAGGAGCCCGGCCCAGCTCAGCAGCACAGACACAGCACAAGGACTTTAATCACCCTCTGGGGCTTTGGTGCTCTTTGCATCAGACTCAGTCCCTCAGAATGCGCTCAAAGAACTTCTCAAGAATTCAAAGTGTGGTTGAAACACTGAAGTTTCTCATACATAAAATAGATTCTTCTGAGGGACAAGACTGGCAATATATCCCCAGGTTCCAGCTAGAGCAGAACACTGGAGGCAGTGATGACAGGTGGGGACAAGCAAGGCCAAGGTGTCTCTGGTGCTGAGCAAACCTGGATGTGTTTCAGGAATGCAAAGGGCCACGGCCTGAGCCCCAGCCCCTGGCAAGGCAGATCCTGTCCCTCCCTCATTGCTCAGAGCTCTTCCCGGGATGGGCACTGGGATGTGGGGATGTGCAATGCCAAGGGCAGGACCGTGGGGTGGCCCCTGCCAGGCTGCTGAGCAGGGACAAGGAGGCAATGAGGCCCCAGGCCTGCAAGGGTCACCTGTTCCCTCATGGCCCCAGGCCCAGCAGCCATGGCCAAAGTGCTGCAGGAGTTGGTTCTGTCAGGGCCTTGCAGCTGCTGCCCATCCCTGTGCCCTGTGCAGCCCAGGCTCTCCTACGGTGTCCCTGCCCTGTGCCTCTGTCCCTGCAGGCTGTCGTCATCCCCCGGCTGCCCCACCTGGCTGGCCCCTTCCTTTGCTGACAGCTCTGCCTCCTGCCTGCCTCTGCCTGCCCACACAAAGCCTTGGGCTGCTCCAGGCTCCTGCTGGGGGATGTGCTACATCATAGCCCTGCCCTGACAGAGGAATTCCTTTTTCCTGGTCTCCAGTCTGGGCCTCCCCAGCTGCCCTTGTGTTGCATTCTGCTGCAGCGAGGGGCACAAAAACTCCCCCAGGCCTCAGAGCCTCAGACCTCAGGCAGGCACCAATGACCAACAGGGAAAGGAAGGGAACAGGATGGGTCCTGGTTTAGCAAAACCAAGGATCCTTTATTGCGACAGGGACCAAGAGAAGAAATGAGTGAGTAGGGCCATGGGTTTAGGGGTGGAGTTTAGGGTCAGGGTCCAACAGTAAGAGGAGCAGGGGACAGCAAAGGGGTGCATCGAGGAGGACAAACAATGGAAAATCTAAGGTGGGGACACTGCAGTAGAATTTAAACCAATGGGGGTACAGAAAAGGAAGAACATTCTGGGCCATTCCTTATATGACCAGATGGGGTGAAGAGTCTTTTCCTGGGCTTGCAGGGGCACGCCCCACAGGGTAGAAGGGTGGAATCTTCTTTAAATCATTCCCCTCGCCAGATGTTGTCTGTCTGGGTAGAACCCTTGCCTCCTGGGGCAGGGGCACTCCACAGCCTTGGGGCCATTATTTCTTTCTCTGGCTGTTTTGTACAATGAAGAAAAACTTCAGCATCTGTGGAACTACCCTTCAATCCCTCTCAGGCTACCCCTGTTCTGCCCTCAGTCTGCACACAACTGAGTCCAGAGGCATCAGCCTCTGCATCCTGGTTATGTGATGAGGCCTCAAACCCCATCTTGGTGGAGTTTGTGTCCTCTCCAAGATTTGTGAAAATGGAAAAATTGTGGTCAAAATTATTTTCTCCCAAATCTTGCAGCAACAGAACAAGGGTCAATATCTTTAAACTGAATGAGGGTAGATTTACGTTTGTCAGAAGGAGGAAATATTTTACAGTTATGAGATAGCCACAAAACTGCAAGTGTATTTCCAGAGAAGTGGATGCCCCATCCCAGGAATACTTCAAGAGCAGGAGCTTTGTGCAACCTGACCCAGTGAAACCCTCTCATCCCCAAGGATGGAATTCCTGTTGTGTGGGTTCTCTGATGTGCTGGGTGCCCTCACAATGCTTCTGGCCAGAATGTCTGCTGAGGGCAGCCAGGCTGCTGCAGGGGCAGTGACCTCACAGCCATCACCATGGCAGCCCTGTCCCTGGGCCTGGCTCTCCCCTTTCCTCTGCCCCTGCCTTGTCTCTGCTGCCATGAAGAGTTTTGTCATGAATATCTTGTCTCCAAGGTGCTGGGGCCAATGGCTTCCCAGTCAGACTCCTGGAGCACAAGTGGCTTTTCAGAGCCCAGCCAGAAAGGAGCCCTGAGGCAGCAGCTCTGCGGTGGTGGCCACCAGGCCGGGTTGCCAAGGGAGGCTTCTGGCCATGCCCTGCAAGCAGCTGCTGCTGCCAAGGTGCCTTTGGTGCCCCAGGCTCTCCCTGGCACAGCTGCCAGCACGGCACTCTGCCCTTGTGCCCGAGGCCTTCCCTGTGCTGGGGCTGGCCTGGGGCTTTTCCTGCAGCGAGACCTGCCCTGCTCATGGCACAGGAAAGGCAGTTCGTGCTGGAGCAGGAGGCTCTGCCTGCAATGGGCTCCAACAACTCCAGCAATGCCCTGTTGACTTCAAAATTGCTTCCTAGAGCAGAATATTCTAATAATTGTTATAGCTCCTGTACTATGAAGTAAATAAGACTGGTTAGGATCTTCCTGTCTAATCATGATCAGAATCAATCACAGCTGTATTTATATAAATATATGTGGTATTCTATCATTAATCCTGTGGGTCAAATTGCTTTAAAGTTCAATTCCATCTGTCTGATCTTTTACACCTTTGAAAAATTTTGGAGTTCCCAATCTTCCCTTTTAGAAGAAATTTTAGAACTCATGGGGTCTTGCAGGGGTTTGAGGATCCATGGTGGTTGTTGGATATAATTTCTCCACATCACGTCTCAGCAGGAGTTTCTCCAAAAAAGAAAAAAAGCATTTGCTTGAAGCTCCCACTGTGCCCATGACAGGAACCCCTGTGAGTGTCTGGGACATCCCGGCTCTTTGGCAGCCTGGGGACTCCTGGGATGTCACCGTGGAGCCCCCGTGAGTGCCTGTGATAGATCGGTGCCTTTGCAGCCCAAGGTCCCCTGGGATGTCACCATGGAATGGCTGTGACTGCCCCAGACCACACGGCTCTTTACCATCCCCAGAAAGCCCTGGGAGGTCTCCATGGAGCCCCTGTCTCTGCCTGTGACATTCCAGCTCTTGAACAGCCTGGAGACTCTTGGAAAATCCCCATGGAACCCCTCTGAGGGCCTGTGACAAATCTGATCCTTAGCATTTCCACGGCAACCATCACCAGCCCCCTGTTGCTATGTTCAGTCCCTTGGCAGCTCCATGGAGACCCCATGCCAGGGGTGGTTGCCATGGACACCACCTCAGACCTGCAGACAGAGCCTGTTGCCATGGCAACCATTTACAGTCCCATCCCCAGGGTCATGGGATCCCAGAACCACAGAATTGGCTGAGCTAGGAGGGACCCATCAGGATCCTTGAGTCCAACTGCTGGCCCTGCACAGGACACCCCAACAATGCCAGCCTGGGCCTGGCAGCGCTGTCCAAAAGCTGCTGGAGCTCAGAGAGCCCTGGAGCTGGCAGCTGACCCTGGGGAGCCTGGGCAGGGCCCCAGCAGCCTCTGGGCAAAAACCTTTCCCTGACATCCAACCTCAGCCTGCCCCGACTCAGCTGCAGCCGTTCCCTCCACTCCTGTCCCTGGACACCAGAGGGAAGAGGTTCCCACAGCCCCAGCCAGGGCCCTGCTCCCAAGGCTGTTGCCATGGCCACCAGGGCTGGAACCAGCTGGGATGCTCGGTTTCCATGGGCCAGGGTTCAGGAATGGGATTCCCCAATTTCCTGCTCCCTCTAAAACTGCACTGCCCCTGCTGCCCTCCCGCCTCCCATTGAAAGAACAAAAGGCAAAGATCCCGGGCTGGGATAAGAACAATTTATTTGGAACAGCAATGAAATAAGCAACAAACAGGAACAGAAACAATATTGATAACAGAAGGGTAAGTAAAACTATTTACAGGAAAAAAACAACAGCTGGCTCTTCCTGCCAACGCATTTCCCCTGCCCAGAAAGGGCACCCTTCTCCTCAGGGAGAGAGAGAGAGTGAGTCCCTTTTCTGTCCCTGGCAATGACCTGAGGTGGCAGTGAATGTAATGTCATGGCCATGGCTAGACCCTCATGTTCTTCAATCCCACATCATGTCATTGGCAGGGGCAACAAAAGGCACAGGTGTTTTCCCAGCATGGATAACAGGCACCATGGATCATCAGGGCTCTTCCCAACGTAGGACCTCCAATGGGGAATGAAGCTGGAGCAGGGCACGAAGCTCTTCCTGCAGTTGGGGCAGTGACAGGGCTTCCCTTACCGGTGCCTCCGTTGGTGTTTGGTCAAGTCAGAGCTCTGGGTGAAGCTTTTCCCACACTGGGGACACTCGTAGGGCCTCTCCCCAGTGTGGATGCGCCGGTGGGTGATGAGGTTGGAGTTGCGGTTGAAGCCCTTCCCACACTCAGGGCAGCGGAAGAGCCTCTCATCTGTGTGGATCCGCTCATGCAGGAGGAGATTGGAGCTGGTCTGAAACCTCTTCCCACGCTGGGGACACTCATAAGGCCTCTCCCCAGTGTGGATGCGCTGGTGCCTGACAAGGTTGGAGTTTTGCTTGAAGTGCTTCCCGCAGTCAGGACAGCCGAAGGGCCTCTCCTCTGCGTGAATTTGCTGGTGCTGGAGAAGATGGGAGCTTGTCTGAAACCTCTTCTTACACTCAGTACACTCGTAAGGCCTCTCCCCCGTGTGGATGCGTTGGTGGATCACAAGGGTGGATCTGTAGACGAAGCCCTTCCCACACTCCCCACACTCGTAGGGCCATTCCCCAGTGTGGATCATCTGGTGGCTGACCAGGTGGTTGCTCTTGCTGAAGCTCTTTCCACACTCCAAACACTTGTAGGGCTTCTCCACATCAGGAAGCTGCTCATGGACCATCAGCTTTGAGCTCCGGCTGAAGCTCTGTCCACCTTCCTGGCCCAGGGTGGGTCTTTCATCCTCAGAGCACCCGGGGCTTACTTTGGACCCCCTCCTCCTGCAGGATCTCCGGGGATTTTCCTCCCCGTTGGATTCCTGTGCCATGGAGTCACTCAAAACTTCTTCCACGAGGTTCAGCTGTGGGGATTTGTTCTCCCCGATCACCATCCTCAGCTCCTTGTCTGGGGGAGGAAGGACAAGGAGAGGATGGGATTTTCCTCCATGCCAGAGGGAAGGGGAAGGAGATCCCCCTAAGTGCATCCCTGACAGGACAACATTGGCACCGGGGTTGTCCTGCAGCCGAGGGCCATGCTGGTCTGGGAGATGGAGCAGGAGAGAGAGGGAAAGGGGACCTGATTTTTTCCTCACTTGCTTGGGTGTCCTGGGGCATCTTCCTCTTCCTCGCAGCCCCCTCCTCCATCTGGCGAAGGTTTGGGTATGGGCTATCCTGCTTTGGGAAGAAAACAAGAGATGAGTACATTGAGTTTTATACTGGATTGAAGGCAAACCAGGGGAAAACCTAAACCAGAACCACAATTCAATAAGAAAATTAAGATCAAGGCAATGATACAGAAACACTGCCTTAAGCTGACAGAGTCAGGATATAACCTGACACCCTGTTGGTCAGGGTGGTGGCAGCAGTCCCATGAAATGGTGGCTGCAGTCCTGTTGGAGTGATGAATGTGATTCTGTCAAAGCAGTGATCCTGTAGAAGGGTCTGGTCTTCCTCTGAAAGTCCAGTGGTGGTTATGGAGCTCTTGTCCTCTGGGAATCCAGTAGGCAAGGTGCTCCTTGTGTTGCAGCCTCAGAATATACCCAGGTAGGAATGCCTGGATCCTCCCCATGGGCAGAGCATCCCACAATGGGAGGATGTAATTTTATCAGCCCTGCAGTGACACTCAATGGCCCATTCACAGAAGATAGCCCCTGGAGGGTGTTATGAGGGGTGAGTCATGGAAGAGATAAAGAACACTTCTCGGCCTGTTTATAGCAGTTTTTGAAGATGGTGATGGAAAACATGCTTTTGGTTACATCTTACATTGCAACCTGAAACAGTGGGGTAATCCCTGCTCAGGGGGGTGAACACCACCCCCCTTTACCCAGACTGGACTGGTTCAGGTGTAAAACCCCTACCCCAGGAAGGCCACATACACAGGGGACAATGTCACACTTGCCCTGCCCCAGAGGAGGTCTCTGTCCCTTTCACTGCCTTGCTCTCCCCTCTTTTCTTTTCTTTCCATATCTCTCTCTACCTCAGATTTACTGTTCAATAAAATCCACATTGGATTTGGTCTCATTAATACCTTAATTTGGGCAGAGCAATTTTCTTAACCAGATTGCAACATTATTTTGGCACAGTGAGTTTAGGCACTGTTCTCTGACCCCAAGTGCCTTGGACAACAGCATGGTTCCCTCCTCTGAAGAGGTTGTGGTTCTTTTTGGAGGAACTCTTGGAAACTTGGACACAGCTTCCTCTGAGCAACTTATGGGAGAACTGATGAGGAAAGTTGCTGTCGTGGGTAGCCAGTGTAAAGAAAATATTTTGTTGTCCTTTCTTGAAAAGTTTGTTAAAATCACTAAAGGTAAGAGAGCAAATGTTAGCAGCAAGACTGACAAGGTTCATTCAGCCCAAGGTGAGAAACACAAGGCTGCTAAAAGTCTCATAAGAAGCCCAGGTCAAGTAGCTAAATTCCTGAGTGAGTCCCGAATTCACAGGCTTGGGGGCTTCGCTAAATGTGAGAATAATTATTCTCTTTGTCCCTGACACCTTTGTGACAGCTACACAGAGCTTCCCCTTTTAATAATCTGTATTGGGACAAATTTCCAGTTTTCTTTTATTGGAACCCTCCAGCTGCTGAGCTGGAGCTGTGCAAGAACCAACTGAACTTGGAATTGCCACAGAATTCCTTCTATTGTTAGTTTATTCATATTTGGGATTTGTTCACATCTTCATCACATATGACTTGTAGGAAAATCAAATATTCATCAAAGTATTTTATGTAGGGTTAAGTTTGATTTCTGCCAAGTTTATTTTGTCCAGTGCCCAGGGGATGCTCGAGGGGTCTCTGTGCATCAGGCCCTGGTGAATGCCTGGGAGGGGCTTGGAGAGGGTTGCCCTGTCACTGCAGGGCATTTCCCAGCGTGTGTCCCTGCCCCTCTCACTCCAGGCCAGTCCCCAGGGGTTCTCCATTGTTATCACCAAAGGGAATGCCTGGGGGGGTCTCCCTCCCTCTCACCCCTGTGCCGGGGGGTGCTTGGGCAGCCTCTGTCCCTCTCAGCCCAGGGGATGCTCGGGGGTCTCTGTCCCCTCACCCTGGGGGATGCTCGGGGGGTCTCCATCCCTCTGGCCTCAGGGAATGCCTGTGCAGGGCTGGGGACCAGGGGCTCTGTGTCCCTCTCCCAGCTGAGGGTGCTCGGGGCTGGGGGGGCTCTCTGACCTTCTCACACCTGGGGAGGCTGGGGGGGGTCCCTGTCCCTCTCAGCCCTGCTGTGACCCCACCCAAACATCATCGGGGACAGAGGGACAGAGACATCCCGAAATTCCCGGAAGGGCAAAACCTGGGATTTGGTTAGGGTCTGAGGATCTAGGAAGGGGCTGGAACTGTGGCTGGGGTTGGAGTTGGGGCTGAGATTTGAATTTGAGCTGGGATTGGAGTTAAGGCTTTAGGGCTGGGGTTGGAACTGGGTCTGGAGCTAGACAGGTCTAGCACTGGGATGGGATTAAATACAGAACTATGAGTGTGTCTAAACATGGAGGGAGATTGAGACCAGGATCAGGGTAAGCCTTGGGACTGAGCTCACCCAGAGCAGGACTGAGGGGATGTCACTGCAGGATTTCCCACGAATCGTCCCTGCCCTCCTCAGGTACCTCTGAACACAGGGGGCAGCTGGGTGCTCCAAGATCTAGGTGCTCCCACCCTGCCCCTCAGTACCAGGCGAGCATTCCCTGAGGGCAGCCCTGACTCTGACCCTTGGGGCTCTGGGATCAGCCCTCACATCCCTGTGGGAGCAGCTGCAAAAGGGATGAGAGACTTTTCCCCCCGCTCTTTCCTGTGGAAGGATGAAGCCCAGGTGCCCTTTTCTTCTCGTGCCTTCTCCTCTCCCCAGCTTAGGATGTCAAACTCCCCAGGAAGAGGAAAATCCCCATTCCCTGTTTCCTTATGGCTGCAGCCTGGAACATCCACTCAGAACAAAAAACTTTCTGACAGCCCTGCTGAATGACACTGGGAAAAGGTTTGTGAGAAAGGGAGGAAATTGTGTTTTTATAGGAAATAAAGTTACAAAATTATTTATTTCTGTTCCATTCATTTTCAGTCAGTTTTAGTTCTGTTTTCAGAGCGCCTTCTCAGCTGATTGTGTTTGTGTCCTCCTTTCTTTCCTGCATTTCTCTGCCTGCTCTGTTTCTCTTTCAGGGACTCCCCTGACCCAGGGCAGCTCCCACCAATGACCCTGCCCTGATTTAATTCCCAGTCTAGGAGCTACAACAACCATGGCTGAAGTTATGAAGGGTGGCAGTGAAATGTCACTGTAAGATCTTGCTCCACTTGGCTTTTGGGTCTTTCTTGAGACCTTTGCCTTCCAGGGCAGGAACATCTTTTCCTGGCTGGGAACTGGAATTCCAGCCCCTGGTAGTGTGTGCCATGGATCCCAGAGGGGCATTCCCGAGGCTCCCACGGTGCTGCTCCTGCCACGCCTCCCAAGGAGCTGTTCAGGGCCAGGGGATGGGGTCTAGCAGCTCTGTGGGCTCCCAGAACACGCAGCAAAGGTGGCTTTGCTGGGCATTTTCCAGCCCATTTCTACCTGGAACCAGAGGGAGGGAGAAAATGGAAGCGAGTCCCCGACAGAATCCCGGAAGGATTGGGGTGGGAAGGACCCTGCCCATGGGTTACGATCTCACGAGGGAGAGATGCCTCTGCCCCAGTGAAGGTGCAAATGAGAGCGTGGGAACGCAACCTGTGGATCTGCTTGAACTTGGCTTGAACTGAACTAGAAATGGGGAAGATAAAGGGAGAGAAATAAATCGGGAAGAGGTCTCAGAGGGACAGAAAGAAATAAAGAAATAGGATGGAGATCACGGGGGGAGAAAGAAACAGGAAAAAGATCTCAGATGGAGGGAAAGAAATCAGAAAAAGTTCTCATAGGGAGAGAAAGAAATCGTTAAAAGTTCTCATAGGAAGAGAGAGAAAGAAAGAGGAAAAGTCTCTGGTCCGGACACTGCAGCTCCCAGGGGCACCCGCAGGGTACAGCGCATTTTACAATTCCAGCCAATCAGAGAACCTGCTGAACAATTTCCAGCCAACCAGAGCTTTTCTCGACAATAACTCACCACTTGCCAGGCGGACCCGCGGAGCCCAGTGGCCCCCGGAGCGGAATTTGGGGCTCGGGCCGGGGGGACGGATCCGCACCAGGGGGGTCCCCGAGCCCCCTGCCCACCCCTGGGGCCAATCGGGGGCTCCCCCCAGCCAGCAGCCGGTGCTGAGCACAGGGCTGAGCACGCAGAGATGGTTTTGTTCTTGCTCAGCTAGCACTGAGCCAAGGCCTGTCCTGCCCCTCGTCCGGCCACGCTGCAGAACGGCTGGGGCTCTGGGGGAGGTTGTGAGGGGACACAGCCAGGAGAGGTGACCCCAACTGAGCCCAGGGATACCCCAGACCATAGGACATCATGATCAGTGTATAATGTGGGGGAACAAAGAGGAAGGAGGGACATTTGGAGTGAGGGTTTTTGTCTTCCCAGGTAACACTTAGGCAGGATGGGGCCCTGTTTCGCTGGTGGGCAGGGTCAGGACCAAAGACACAGACACAAACTTAACTTAAGGAACAGTGTAATTTTGATAATGCAAATTTGCCAAAACTTAAAAAGGTATTAGATAGGCAAAGCAAGAAATCATTAGAAAATAATTCCAAAAGAGAAGATGTTGAAATAATTATCACACACTCTCCATTTCTGGCTGTAGTCTCTGAAGATTCTATCTCTGCCTTCAGTCAGGGTTGCATTCCCTAACAAATCCTGGTACCAAATCCTGCTTTCCAAGGCTGGAACAGTGTCTCAGTTTTAGCTGGGTGTGTATTCAATTACCATCTGGTAAAGGTGGGGCAGTCATCATCTGTTAATTGAGCAGTTTACTTTATCTCTTCCACAGTGAATCCTCCCTCTGGGGAGATATCTTCTGTGAATGGGCCATTGAGTGTCACTGCAGGACTGATAAAAATTCCATCATCCCATTGTGAGGTGCTCCGCCCAGAGGGAGGAGCCAAGCATTCCTAACTGGATATAAACTGAGAATGTGAACAGCAGAGACAGCCTTCTCCCACAGGATTCCCAGAAGAGCAGCTTTCAGCTCCACTGGATCCCAGAGGAAGACCAGGCCCATCGACACCACCACTGGACCTTCAGAGGAAAACTCCACCATTCTACAGGATCACTGCTCCAACAAATCCACATCTGTCACTGCAGGAGGACGGCAGCCACCATTTAACGGGAGTGCTACCAACACCCTGAGCCACAGCGTGTCAGGTTGTATTCTGACTCTGTAAGTAGTTTTGTAGTATTATTGCATTTCTATTTTTAATTTTCCTACTAAAGAACTGTGATTCCTATTCCCATAGCTTTTCTTGACAGCCCCTTCTTTTGAAAATTATAGTTCCAAGGGAGACAGTTAACATTTTCCATTTCAGAGGAGGCTCCTGCCTTCCTTAGCAGACACCTGTCTTTTCAAACTGACACAATGCTCCAGGACACCCATGGAGGTGAGGAAGAAGTAACTGCCCCTTTCCCCCTCTCTCCTGCTCCATCTCCCAGACCAGCACAGCCCCCAGCTGCAGGACAGCCATGCTGCCAACACCATCCTGCTGGGGATGCACTGGGGGGATCTCCTTCCCCTTCCCTCTGGCACAGAGGCAAATCCCATCCTCTCTTTGTCCTTCCTCCACCAGGGAAAGAGCAGAGGATGGAGACCAGGGAGGACAAATCCCCACAGAATAACTTCATGGAAGAAAAGCCCTACAAGTGTTTGGAGTGTGGGAAGAGCTTCAGGCAGAGCTCCGACCTGATCAGCCACCAGATGATCCACACTGAGGAATGGGCCTATAAGTCTGGGGAGTGTGGGAAGGGCTTCAGCTGCAGCTCAGATCTCATCAAGCACAAACGCATCCACACTGGGGAGGGGCCCTATGAGTGTCCCGAGTTGCAGAAGAGGTTTCAGAGCAGATCCAATCTCCTCCAGCACCAGCGGATTCACACGGATGAGAGGCCCTTTCGCTGCCCTGAGTGTGGGAAGGGCTTCAAGCAAAACTCTGATCTCATTAGGCACCGGCGCATCCACAGTGGGGAGAGGCCCTATGAGTGCACCCAGTGTGGGAAGAGGTTTCAGACCAGCTCCAATCTCCTCCTGCATGAGCGGATCCACACGGATGAGAGGCCCTTTCGCTGCCCTGAGTGTGGGAAGGGCTTCAAACGCAACTCCCACCTTGTCATCCACCGGTGCACCCACACTGGGGAGAGGCCCTACGAGTGTCCCCAGTGCGGGAAGAGCTTCACCCAGAGCTCTCACTTGAGCAGACACCAACGGAGACACCGGTGAGGGAAACCCTGCCTCTGCCCCAACTGCAGGAAGAGCTTCGTGCCCTGCTCCAGCTTCATTCCCCATTGGAGGTCCCCCGTTGGGAAGAGCCCTGATGATCCATGGTGCCTGTTATCCATGCTGGGAAAACACCTGTGCCTTTTGTTGCCCCTGCCAATGACATGATGTGGGATTGAATAACATGAGGGTCTGGCCATGGCTGAGACATTACATTCGCTCCCACCTTAGGTCAGTGCCAGGGACAGGAAAGGGACTCACTCTCTCTCTCTCTCCCTTACGAGAAGGGTGTCCTTTCCAGGTGGAGTAAATACATGGCCAGGAAGAGAGAGTTGTTGATGTTGTAGTTTTTCCTGCAAATAGTTTTACTTACTCTTCTGTTATCAGTATTGTTTCTGTTCCTGTTTGTTGCTTATTTCATTTCTGTTCCCAATAAATTGTTCTTATCCCAGCCCGGGATCTTTGCCTTTTGTGCTTTCCATGGGAGGCGGGAGGGCAGCGAGGGCAGCACGGATTTAGTGGGAGCAGGAAATTGGGGAATCCCATTCCTGAACCCCGGCCCGTGGAAACTGAGCATCCAAGCTGGTCCCAGCCCTGGTGGCCATGGCAACAGCCTTGGGAGCGGATCCCTGGCTGGGGCTGTGGGAACCTCTTCACTCTTTACAGGGACAGGAGTGGAGGGAACGGCTGCAGCTGAGTCGGGGCAGGCTGAGGTTGGATGTCAGGAAAAGGTTTTTCCCCAGAGGCTGCTGGGCCCTGCCCAGGCTCCCCAGGGTCAGCTGCCAGCTCCAGGGCTCTCTGAGCTCCAGCAGCGTTTGGACAGCGCTGCCAGGCCCAGGCTGGCATTGTTGGGGTGTCCTGTGCAGGGTCAGCAGTTGGACTCGAGGATCCTGATGGGTCACTCCCAGCTCAGCCAATTCTGTGGTTCTGGGATCCCATGAGCCTGGGGATGGGACTGCAAATGGTTGCCATGGCAATGGGCTCTGTCTGCAGGCCTGAGCTGGTGTCCATGGCAACCACCCCTGGCATGGGGACTCCATGGAGCTGCTGAGTGACTGAGCATAGCAACAAGGGGGCTGGTGATGGTTGCCATGGAAACGGATCATAGCAACATGGTTTAGGCTGCCATGGAAACTGAGCATAGCAATGAATCCTGGAGTAGGTTGCCTACTAAGTATCAGGTTTTTCACAGGCCCTCAGAGGGGTTCCATGCTGACTTTTCAAGTGGCTCCAGGCTGTTCAAGAGCTGGAATGTCACAGACCGAGACAGGGGCTCCATGGAGACCTCCCAGGGCTTTCTGGGGATGGTAAAGAGCCGTGTGGTCACAGGCAGTCACAGCCATTCCATGGTGACATCCCAGGGAACCTTGGGCTGCAAAGGCACCGATCTGTCACAGGCACTCATGGGGTCTACACAGTGACATTACAGGAGTCCCCAGGCTGCCCAAGAGCCGGGATGTCCCAGACACACACAGGGGTTCCTGTCATGGGCACAGTGGGAGCTTCAAGCAAAAGCTTTATTTCTTTATTGGAGAAACTCCTGTTGAGATATGTTGAGAAATGACACCCAACAGCCACCATGGATCCTCAGACCCCTGCAGGACCCCATGACTTCTAAAATTCCTTTTAAGAGAGGAGACTGGGAACGACTGCTTTCAATCCCAGCCCCAGAATTTCTCAAAGGTTTATGTATAAAAGATTGGACAGGTGGAATTGAACCTTAGCTCACAGGGGCTCAGCACTGGCAGGGGCTGTGGGATGTCCCAGAGGGGGCTGTGTCAGAGCAGCACCTCTGTGGCTGTGTCATAGAGGCACAGAGCAGCTGTGATGTCAGCAAGGGGCTGTGTGACAACACAGATTGGTCTATGACATCCCAGAGTTTGTTTTGAGATGTCAGTGAGCAGCTACAGCACCACAGAGGAGATTCTGTGACATCACAGAGCAGGCTGTGACATCATGGCATGGCTGTGTGTCATCATAGAGCAGGCTGTGAGGTGAAAGTGTGTGCTGTGACATTACAAAGTGGCAGTATGACATCACAGAGAGGGTTTTGTGAGATCACTGAGGGGGTTGTGACATCACAGAGCTCTCTGGGACATCATAGAGTAGGGTGTGAGGCCAGAGAACAGATCCTGCCATCATAGAGGGTGGCTCTGTGACATCAGAGAGTGGGTTGTGACATCACTGGGTGGCTGTGTAACATCATAGAGCAGGCTGTGACATCATGGAACAGACTCTGACATCACATGTTGACTTTCTGACATCACAGAGTCTTCTGTGACATCACAGTGCAGCTGCATGACGTTCCAGGGTGACATCCCAGAGTTGGCTCCATGACATCAGAAGGGTGCTGTGTGACATCCCTGAGTGGGCTGTGACATCACAGGGAGCTTTGTGACATCACAGGGGCTGTGTGAGGTCACTGGGGAGGTCACTCTGCCCTGTCCCCCCTCACAGTTGCCCCCAGAGCAGTCCAACCCTGCTCGTGCACAGCGGGGTCCCCTGTCCCCCAGGTCCCCCTGCCCCGGTGCTGCAGCCTCCCCCAGAGGATGTTCCACGAGATCGACCCCAGAGCCTGACACGGGGACGGGGGGACGGGGCCCTGGGGGTGGGACAGGGGGACAGGGACCCCCCAGCAGCGTCCCCGTGTCCCCCAGGGCCAGAGCCTGGGCCAGGGCTCCTTCACCCTGTTCCGAACTAGGGCTTGAGAGCGCTGAAAAAATCCCCAGCAA
This sequence comes from Fringilla coelebs, assembly GCF_963513975.1. Lineage (NCBI taxonomy): Eukaryota > Metazoa > Chordata > Aves > Passeriformes > Fringillidae > Fringilla > Fringilla coelebs. Next base: position 558,772 of record NW_028167212.1, on the reverse strand, counting down.
GGGATCAGCAAAAACCAGATTTAATATTAAGGGACAGCAGCACAAAGTTCCTTGGCAAGAGTCACTCTGCTCCTGACTGGACATTTAAGGCACACCAGGGAAACAAAGCAACAACAAAACCAAACAGAATCCAGGCAATCAAACCAGAAATGAGCTGAGAACTGTCCCTGTGGGTGTGTGTGACACAAGGACAGTGAGGGCAAGGATAAAAGGAATACAGCCTTAACAGAGCTCAAACATAAGAGGACTTAACTTATACCTTAACCTAAACTGATACCTTTAACTTCACAATTTAGCAGAAGAACAGCACTTAAATAACTTATAACCTAGGACTTTGCAATTTAACAGAGTGTTTTAGTTTGAGAGGAAGTAGGTTTTTTTGAGATGCTGTGGTCAAACTAATAGGTGCTCAGATTTGAATATTGGCACTTGGTGTGGATATTGAAGATATGGATATGCTTTTAGAATACAGGAGGTTAAAAGCTGAGAACTCTCGGGGGAAACCTCTTTTACTTCTGGTCCATGAAAGAGCTCAGACTTCTCTTGCTCGGCTCTGAGATGGGCGGGGGAGGGGAAGCTACGAGGCTTGAGTGAAGTAGGCCGGGGGGCTTGGACAGAGAAGGGAGGAGAAGGCTCTGACAGATAGAAGAATGGAAGAACTTTGAGAGCAGCCTCCTCCGCCCCCTTTCCTTCGGAGGGAGAGAGAGAGAGAGAGAGAGCTGGTGTCTGTGTTTGTGCTACTTTGAGAGTTGATAGCACGGCTCGGCGAGAAGGAGAAGGAGGGGGTGCGGTGAGAAAGTGCCGGCTGCCCTGCCAAAAAAGTGCAGAAAGAAATAGAAATAAGAATAAGAAATAGAATAAGAATAAGAATAAGAATAAGAATAAGAATAAGAATAAGAATAAGAATAAGAAATAGAAATAGAAATGAGAAATGGAATATAAAGAAGAAGTCACGCTAGCAGATGAGCTCCGAGCACGGCCATGTGTGACATGGAAACACAAGAAGTTTCAACTGTGTTTCCAGGGGAAGCCCACAGTGCAAGAGAGACTCCTTTCTCCTTGATGATTTGAGAATTGATTATCTAAAGGGTGGTGACAGATTGAGAGTTGATGATTTGAAAAGTAGATGTATAAGAAATCTGGTAGGAGGAGGAGGAATGAGACATGTAAAGTTTTCATTCCAAATTGTGTGTGTTTCTCTTTATGTAGAGCTGTAGGTTAATAAAGTTTTCCCTTTTTTATTCCTAAGCTAGAGCCTGCTTTGCTCTATTTCTGATCACATCTCACAGCAAACATCAAGAAAGAAGTATTGTCATAAAAGCACTAGCATTGTGCCAAATTCAAACCATGACACAGAGGAATAACACTTTAAAATATTTTCCTCAGCTTATATCTTATATTAAACATAACAGCTTAGCAAAAGAACAGCTCTTAGAAGCATTTAACTTCACTTAGACCTTGTGATTTAACCTTACCTACAGGCCTGACTGACTCAGCTATCCAAGGCACTCAAACCCCTCAGAGAGCAGCATTTCTGCCACATTTCCCCAGCACAGGCACTCCTGTGTGCACACAGACACAAAGAGTCAGTGCAAGGCACCTGGGAGAAATTCCCCTGAGGGCAGGGAATGCTCACTGCTGATGCTTTGGCATCTCCCCAGCAGGTGAAGGGTTGAGCCTGGAGGAGTGGGGGGGATCGGCCAAGGCTCTGTCGTTGTTTGGGATCCCCGAGTGCAGCAAACGGGAGAGTTCCCGGCTGGGAGAGGCCCCACTCAGAGGGAGTCGCTGGCCCAGGAGAGCTCCAAGGGCTCCTTTTGGAGCGCTGTTTGCAGGGCCCCACGAGAGGGGCTTCAGTCCCAGCAATGGCTCATCCTGGCCACACTTGGCATCAGCAGCTTTCTTTGGCAGTGTGAGAACAGGGATGGTGTGCCACTGAGGGAACAGAAATTGCTCCCAGGGCTGCTCCTAAAGGAAGCAGGAGCTGTTTGGGCAGCAGCAGTGCCTGGAGCAGACAGTGTTTGTGATGAGCTGCAGAGGAGCTGAGCCCAGGGGCTGTTGGCCAAGGCCGAGGCCCAAGGAGCATTTCTCAGCTGGCAGGGCGGCCTGAGAAGGGGAGGGGGGAATGCAGCAGCACAGGGCCATGGAACCAATGGACCCTTGTGACACTGTGGGGCCCTGTGAGACCAAGGGACCCTTGTGACACTGTGGGGCCTCATGGAATCATGGAGAGCACTGTGTCATTGCTGGGCTTCATGGAAGCAAGGGGACTGTACTGACGCTGTGTGGCTCCATGAAATGTAGGGATCATTGTGACGCTGAGAGGCCCCATCTAACCAAGGGTCCATTGTGACACCGTGGGGCCTCATGGAACCATGGAGACCATTGTGACACTTTGGGGTGTAATGGAACCAAGGGGCCATTGTGACATTGTTAGCCTCCATGGAGCCAAAAGTCCATTGTGACATTGCACGGCCTCATGGAACCATGCAAAGACCATTAGGACACTTCACAGCCTCATGGAACCAAGGTGCCATTGTGACACTGAGGGGCACCATGGAAACATGGAGACCATTGTGACACTCAGGGGACTCATGGAATCATGGACACCATTGTGACACTATGAGGGCCCATGGAATAAGCAAAACATTGTGACACTGTGAGGCCTCATGGAACCAGTGAGACCATTGTGGCCCTGGGGGTGCCCACAGAACCAAGAGGACAATTATGATATTGTGGAGCCTCATGAAACCAAGAGGCCTTTGTGACACTGCGGGGCTGCATGGAACCAAATCCCCAGGGTGACACAGAGTGGCCTCCTGCCATCAGTGGCCCATTGTGACATTGTGGAGCCAAAGGAGACCATTGTGACACAGCAAACCCCCAGGGTCCAAAGGTCCATTGTGACATTGCAGGGTTCATGGTATAGAGGCATCAAGTGACATTGTGAGGCCTGTGGAACCAGAGGGACCATTGTTAAACTGCAAGGCCTCATGGAATCATTGGGACGTTTGTGACACTGCAGGGCCTTATGACACCTGCAGGCCACTGGGACATTGTGGGACCCCATGGAAGCAAGGCACCCTTGTGACACCTCAGGGCCCCAAAAAAACCAAAGGAACACACAACAGGTCTGGCTGGTTTGGCCTCCCGTGGGGGCAGCTGACTGGTGCAGCTGACCTTGGCATGTTGAGGGTCTCTTCTCTTCTGCTGCTGAAACACTGGGGCTCTGTGCTTTCCTTCCTATGGTAAAGAATTGTCCTTCCTATGGTAAAGAATTTGCTCCAGGCACCCATGAGCAGTACTGGGATTTCACAACCAAATTTCCTTATATCCAGGCATTGTTCCCATAGCAATATTGCCAGGACATGTCTGTCTGGCAGTGCTTTCACAAGGGTCACCTCTCATGTGTCCCCAAAACACTGAGGAAGGCTCCGTGCTTTCCTTTCAATGGAATGGAACTGTCCTTCTCAGCCAGGTGCCCATGGTCAAATTTCAGTTCCATCTCCAAAACCGCCTATAGTTACAGACTGGAGGAGATTGTTGGCTTGAATCATTTCACGTGTGGGGGAGGAAGCTTGTCCTGGTTTAGGGCAAATTTGGGAGAGAATCCCCAAAGTGGGGCCCCTCCAGAAAACAAACCCACACGGCCCCTCCTTCCAACCGGTTTGGAAATAACTGCTCAGAGAGAAGTGGAAAGATCCTGTTTATTTAACAGGTAAAGCACTCCCCAGCACACAAAATGAACAATTCCAGATGACAGCACTATTTCACCACCTTGAAAAAAGATGACAAATTCAGAAAGTCTCTCTTGGGGTGGTTCCTCTGTTATCATTCCCTCTGGTGCTGGGGCAGCTGCTGCAGCCACAGGGTGCAAACTCTTGGTGTTCCCAGGTCCCAGTCCGGAGCAGGCTCGAGTAGATCCAAAACAGGAAAGGAGAAACAGTCCAGGAGGAAATTTGGACTGTTTAGCTAATCTAACTAATGAGAAGAAGCAAGAGCATGCAGAAGCAAAAGCAGGCAGAAGCAAGAAGCAAAGACAAAAGCCAAGCAAAAAGCAGAAACAGCACTATGTACTGTCCCGTTTGTATGTCCCAACAGCCGTGGTGTAGCGGCTTAAAAGGAGCTAAAACAAAACATTCCCTTTTCAGAGCAAGTCTTGAAAGCACAGAACATAATATCCAGCACAAACAGCACACACGAATGGGGATACAAGCATCCTAACGTCATCCTAAGACAAAGGGGCAGGTCCATCCTTTCCCAGCCCTGTGACCCCAGCACTGCCCTGCCCTAGAACCCCAATCCCCCCAGAGCCTCTATCCCAGCCCAGCAGTGTCTGCCAGCCCATGGCACAGCACAGGCAATGCTCCACAGCCACCTCTGGAGACCCCAGCCCAGCTCCTGAGTTACCAAATGACCCCAAGTCCCAGCTAGGGAGAAGGGCCCAGGAAGACCAAGGGGTATTTAGGGCTGACTACAAGGCAAGAACAGATCTTGACCCTACCTTCTCTTGAAATTTCCACCTGATCAACACTGGAATCCAGGTACAGGTTGTTCTGAGCTCCTGAGAATCTCTTGTAGGTATTTCTCTAGTACATCTAACTCAGAAGACAGAAATAATTGTAATTCCATCAAAATCTCTTGTTGAGAGAATTGTTTGGGGGATGGGAGTCAGAGCTTGTCTGTCCTGCTTGGCACAGCCCAGGCAGGGCTTTCCCAGCCACATTCCACACTCCATTTCCCAGCTGGAGCTGCTGGTGCCTCTGAGTACTGCTTGCCCAGCCCCAGGGACGCTCTCCTTGTCTGCCCATTCCCTGACGGTCTCTGGGCAGGATGGCCTCAGTGGGGGCTGCTGACATCCTCAGCAACTTGCAGAGTCTTCTGCTGAATTTTACTGCTCCAGAGGCTTGAAGCGTATTCAAACTGAATAGATCATTTTTTAAAAGACAGTGACAAAAGATTTTTAGACCCTGCTGAGGTTTTTCTTCCTGTTAATACATGGATATGTGCAATCTCCAATTGACACTCAATCCAAGTACCTCCTCATGCCGTTTGAATGGATATGAAAATCAAGACCCTTCATGGCTGACAATCAATCAGACTCTGCCCCTACCCCCAGCCCACCATTTCCCCCATCCAAGGCCTGGCACTCAGAGCAGCCTTTGTGCAAATCTGAGCTTCCTCCAGCCCACGCTGTACCTGTAGGTTTCAGCTCCTTGGCTCCAACTCCCACCTGCTTTCCTTGCAGAAGGAGCTGCCCGAGACACAGAGGGATGTTCATTTCTTGTCAGCCAACAAAGCCAAGGGAAGGCACAGCTCCATCAAATGCAAAAGTCATTCTTCTCCCTGGCTCTGCCCTGACCCTGATCCCCACAGCCTGTCCTGTTTTCTTCACCCCTCCAGTGGCAGGGACTTTCTGGGACAAGGGACCTCTGCTCTGGCTATGGAGAGAAGTGCAAGTGCAGCCACAGGAGTGGGAACCACAACTCATCAGATTTGTGTCCTTTGAGGAACTGCTGAGGCTCAGAGGCACAGAAAGGCTTTTCTTATTGGCACACATAAAAAATGTGAAAATGATAAAATTTAATAGACATCAAGAGCCTTCCCTCAGCTCTTTTGACATCCCAGCAGCATCTGACATGTCTGCCATCCACATGGGATTGCCATTCAGGAAGGATTTTAAACAAAGGCATAATAAGAAGTGATAAAAAAGATAAAAATATACCTAGGATGCTGAGTAAGGAGTTGTTTAAACTTCTGAAAGCTCAAAGCATGAAGCAATTCAAGGGAGATGCGTTGGAATGACCCATGAACTGCTGCAGGAGGAAATCTGGGAGAAACGGGAAGAGCATAGATGCAGCTGCTCTAAATGAAGAGATGTCCTTGGACACGGCCATTTAACCAGGGGAGCTGTAAGCACCTGAAGGAAGAAAGGAATGAAATATTAGACTGAATGTTGGTGGTGCAGGGAGAAGGGTGTTGAGGATTTCTTGCAGATTGAGGAGTTTTTGCAGGACACTGGGCATATTCAGAAAATGCCCTATACAGCCTGCTTGGGATAATGGACAATGGACATGTTCACAAACAAAAATGGACATATTCAGAAAATGGGGTCGGAGTATCCTTGAAAAAGATACAAGAAGAGTCATCAGGACTCAGCAAGTTTGTCAGTGAGCTTGGGAAAGTAAGAAAGAAGACAGTTCATGGGTGGGACAGAAAACTACAGCTAGACGCATGAAAAATTAGATGATCCGATCAGCATCCTATTTTAGACATGTGAACAGTTTAGTTTGATCAATCCTGTATTAGCTAGAGACGTGTGGACAGTAGAGAATGATTATAAATATAGTCTTTATAGGGACAATAATTTGGCTTCACTGGATCATATTAGTTATGGTGTGATGTCCCTGAACCTCCACATCCTGCTTTTTTCGCCCCACATTTCTGGTGGAGATCGTGGGCAACCCTGAGAGGGACTCCAGGACGGCAATTTGGCCTCTGTGCAGAGGATCTGAGGCAGCCTTGGAGGAGCGGAGAAGCCGGTCAAAAGTATCCTCACTGCCCCGGTGAGAGGAAAAGGTTACTGGAGCTCCAGTCGTAGATGACTTGAATCTCGCCCTGATCAAGGTGAGTGGCTGGGGAGGAGATGGGGTCTGAACATGAAAGGGAAGGTGTTCAGAAACTCCTCCAACATATCCTCTCTAAGAGAGAACATAAGTATGATGCTTCCAATTTGAAGGGACTGTTACACTGGGCTTGGGAACATCATCCCATAGCAGGAGCACAGGCTGCTTTTGATATTTCGACATGGGAAGCTGTGGGGCGAAGGTTGTGGGACTGCATTGCATCCGGGGGGAATGAGACAAAAGAGGCATCTAAGTAGGCTACTTTGCGGAAAATCGTCATGGAAGTTTTACAGGCCTTAAAGGCAGAAAGGAAAGCTGCTGCTGCAGCTTGTGCTGCCCTTGCCTCTGAGCCAGATAAGCCTCAGGCATTCCTGGTGTCCTGAATTCAGCCACTGTTTTCTACAGCCTTTGATATTCCCTCGCACAGCCCGCAACCCCTCAGCTCAGAATTGAGCATTTCACCTTCTGCTCCTCCAGCTCCTAGTGAGAAAGAGGAAGCTGCTGCCTCTTCAGAGATGTTTGTCTGCAGGCTGAAGGACACTAGCACTCACAGTGAAAAACCCTCTTCAGGCTTGTTAGTCTGCAGAACAAAGGACAGTTGTACTCAAAGTGAAAAAATTGCTGATAAGAGTAACTTAGAGACTGAACATGCTGGAAAGGATAAGAAAGGAGATCTTGTTATGAATAAGACTTCTGTTGAAGAGGATTTAAGATCTCTAGTGGACAATTTGCAAAAATTGGTAATTCAACAAAAGGATCCACTTGTCCCCAACAGAGACTATTCTTTTGAAAAAATGGATGTACTGATGATTGTGGGTTCGGACACACAATCAGGAAAGCGGTTACCACCCTCTCATTTTGTCTTTGAGCCAGCATCCGAGCCGGTTAAACGAAATCTTCCCTCTCATGCTGTAAAGAATGTGGAGTTAGAATTGGAATGTGACCCAGAAATAGAAGCAGCACAGAAACACAAGTGGCAGGGAGTTATTAGAGAAGCTATTGTAGAAGGGACTTTTCTCACAAATGATACACAGGCTTTTCCTGCAGTAACTAATGCTGCAGGTAGAGTTTGGGAACCTTTTGATTGGAAGATTTTAGAGAGGGTAAGAAATGCAATCTCACAATTTGGTTTAAAATCCCAGCTTGCACAGTCACTGCTGCACTATATTTTTACCTCTAACACATTTATTCCAGCGGATGTGCATACCCTAATAAGACTTATAATGCCACCCCACCAGCAGCTGATGTTTCATAAAAGCTGGGAGGAAAAGTGTGTCCAGGAAGCAGCAAAACCTCAGGCACAGGGTGATCCTCTGTATGGTTTAACAGCTGACAGTTACTTGGCAAAGGGCCCTGGGCAGGCTAGGAGCATTGATGAAATTTTACAGAAGAGCCAACAACTAGCCTAGAATGCTATCCTTGCACTTCCAGATGGGTTACACACCAAGGCTTTTACACAAATTCACCAAGGAGAGAATGAGGACTTTGATAAATTTGTGGACAGAGTGCATGAAGCCATTAAGGATCATCCTGATTTGGATTCAGACACAAAGGTGAAAATGTTTAATATGCTGGCTTTTGACAATGCTAATGATAAAACTCGGCAGATTTTGGGTACATTAAAGAAGGGAGCTGATATCACAGAAATGCTGGAACTGATGGCTAGGACTACAGAAAGGCAAAGATCAGCCTATGTAGCTGATGCAGTACAGGATGCAGTAAAACCACTGCTTTCTAAACTGGAAAAGAGAGCAGAAGGAAAGAACATTAAGTGCTTTGGATGTAGTAAAATTGGACATGTTAGGAGTCAGTGTTGCTTTGCAGCTATGAAAAAATTTTGTTCTATCTGCAGAAAAGATAACCACAATACTAAAGAATGTTGTTTCCAGGGAAATGGCCTTGCCAACACATTTTCTCCTCACGTGCAAAAACAAGTAAGGAGAGCTGCCTGGATAGCTCAGCCTCCCACCATGGAAGAGGAGGGGGACTTTACTCACTCAGATCATCAACAGCTAGAAGTGACAGAGTGGGCATGGAAACCACAGTAGACGTGACCACCACGGACTCTGCTGTGCACCTGATAGACACCAATGTAAAAGGACCCTTGGGGGGTGGGCTTAGTGCTTTTCTGTTAGGGAGATCATCTGCCAGTAGAAAGGGATTGGATGTAATCCCTGGGGGTATTGATGCGGACTATCAAGGGGTTGTTAAAATTATGGTTAGAACATTTTTCCCTCCTGTATCTGTTCCCAAAGGTTCACAAATTGCTCAGCTTGTTCCTTTTAAGTCTCGTCTCCCCTGTACAGGCAACAAAGAGTGGGGAACAGGAAGCTTTGGTTCCGCAGGTAACCCAGAAGTGTATTGGGCCATGGACATCACAAGAGGTAAACCAGACAAACAGGTAACCCTGACACATCCTAATGGCAATTCTATTACTGAAAAACTCACATGCGACACTGGAGCAGATGTAACCATCATTTCAAACACAATATGGCCAAAAGATTGGGTATTGGTCAACCCTACTTAGGCATTGCAGGTATTGGGGGAACACACGCAACTCAAATGAGCAAAGATGTAATTACCTTTACTTTCCTAGATGGAGTAAATGCATCTACAAGGCCTTATGTCATGCCACCCCTGGTACTTTACTAGGTTTGTTTGGTAGGGATCTGTTAAGCCAGTTAAAAGCTACCATTGTCACACAGCCTTTTTAGCAGTGGCCACTGGGGGGCAGCCAATCCTCAAAATTAGCTGGGCTACTGATTGGCCTGAGTGGATTGAGCAGTGGCCGCTGTCAAAGGAAAAGCTGCCCAGAGTTCAACAATTAGTGCAAGAACAGCTTGAGGAAGGGCACATAAAACCATCCACTAGAGTGTGGAGCACTCCAATTTTTGTCATCTTGAAAAAGAGTGGGAAATGGAGGTTGCTACATGGCTTAACGTGCTGTTAATGCAGTAATGTTATAGGTACCTTGCAACCTGGTCTTCCATCTCCTACTATGATACCTGACCCATGGAATCTATTGATCATTGATCTCAAAGATTGTTTTTTCAGCATTCTCTTACATCCCAATGACACAAGCCATTTTGCTTTTTCTGTTCCATCTATCAATAAGGCAGAAGCCTACAAAAGGTATGAATGGACCTGTCTTCCCCAAGGCATGAGAAATTCCCCTGTGATATGACAAATTTATGTCGCTTGGGCATTAGAACCTGTTTGGCAGCAATTTCCTGAGTATATCATCTATCACTACATGGATGATATATTGGTGGCTGAAAACAATTAGACTCTGTAACTGTTCTAAAAACATGACAGTTTTGCTAGAGGAGAGGGCGTTAAAAATTGCTCCTGATAAGGTGCAGCATTCTGCTCCTTGGAAATATCTCGGGTGGCAGATTGATCATTCTGTAGTAAAACCACCGAAACTCACCATTATCACTGAAATTAAAACTGTACATGATGTCCAGAAATTAGCTGGAGATATTCAATGGATTAGAACTACTTGTGGGATAACTAATGCCAAACTTGAACCATTAATACAGTCACTAAGTACTTAATCTCGGGCAGATGAACGCCGGACCCTGGATAAGAGACAACAGCGGGCCTTGGATCACATTGCCACAAAGGTTGCTGCATCACATGCACATTGTCTGATCGAGGATGCTCCAGTTCAATTGATGATCATCAATCAGAGCAAGGGGGATGACAATTTTGCCCAGCATCCTTTTGCCTTAATTTGTCAATGGGTTAAAACTCAGACTAATCCTTTAGTTATTTTAGAATGGGTGTTTTTACCTGTAAAACAGCCTAGAACTATTACCACTCGATTGGAAATTTTTGCCTATTTGATTATGAAGGGTAGAGGGAGAATTTTGGAAACCTGAGGACATGAACTGTACGCAATTGTAGTACCACTGGCTAACTGGTATCTTGAATGGGGAATTAGACATTCTGTGTCTTTTCAGATAGCTTTGGCTGGTTATGATGGTAAAGTTCACAAAACTTACCCACGACAGCTCGTGTTAAATTCATTGGAGCAACAGTGTCTGGAGGACGGACCCTGGAGATCTGACTGTCTGGTATCTGGGCAGACAGTATTTGCAGATGCAGGTAAAAGGTCAAAAAAGGCTTCCTGCACTTGGCAGCAAGATAAAGTATGGAAAAAGCATGTCATATTTGGAGAGGTGAAAGATACATTCCAAATGTTGGAACTGAAAGCTGTGATTTGGGCTTTTGAAAATTGGTATAATGAGGCCATTAACATTGTTTCTGATTCGCTTTATGTAGTTGGCTGTGTCCAATGCCTTGAAAGAGCAATACTTAAGGAGGTGAGTAATAAGCATTTGTATTCCCTTTTAAGCCGATTGCTTAAAACCCTAAATCAACGATGGCAGGAATACTTTATTACTCATATTCAAAGTCATCAAGCTCTCCCTGGTCTGTCTGAAGGTAACGCTCAAGCTGATCAGTTGGTAGCCACTGTCTGGCCAATGCCAAACCCTGATAAATTTCAGCAGGCTAAAACTTCCCATGCCTTTCTTCACCAATCTGCTAAAATATTAGTTAAACAATTTGGTGTTCCCTTTACTGATGCTTCTGGTACTGTGCGATCCTGTCCTGATTGTCAACAAGATGGCATTGGTTTAGGCACTGGTGTTAACCCTAGGGGTACTCAACCCTTGCAAATATGGAAAATGGATGTAACTCATGTAGCAGAATTTGATCAGAAAAAGTTTGCACATGGTTTCATTGATACCTATTCTTGCGTTATATGGGCTACTCCCTTAACAAGTGAGGCAGCATGTCCTGTTGAGAAGCATTTGTACAATTGCTTTGCCATATTAGATGTCCCCTTAGCAATTAAGAGTGACAATGGTCCTGCTGACTGTTCCTTAAGCTTCAAGCGTTTCTGTAATTTATGGGGTATTCAACATGACACTGGTATTCCTCACAATCCTACTGGTCAGGCAATTACTGAGTGTGCTCATCAGACGTTCAAGGGCATGCTGCAAAAACAAAAAGGGGGAACTACAGGGTTATCCCCTGAGGAAAAAAAAAGCTAAAGCCATCTTTGTGCTTAATTACCTTAGAAAACAGGAGACAGGGAAGATCTGCCTAATCTTGTGCATCATGCCCTCACACGTAATCTAAGGGAGGAATTGCCTGATGGTATTCAGGTCATGTTCAAAAGCCCAGAAACAGGGGTGTGGGAAGGACCAGCGACAGTAAAACTAATAGGCAGAGGTTATATGTGCTTACTTACAGATAAAGGCATTCGTTGGATCCCAGCCAAGTGGGTAAAGCCCTATCTGAAACCACCATCATCAACGCATGCTGTGTGCAGAGGTGGAGAGTCGGTGAAAACGCCGATTCCAGACAGCCCTGAATCCACTTCTTGAACCGTGACAGATGAACAACAATCAGAATATCTACCAAGTTTGCTGGAGTATGCTGGGGGATTACTGGCAATTCAAGATAGGCTCAATAGACACAACAGACTCCATTTACCTTCACTTCCATCACAAGCTGAAAATCAGATAGAAAAGGCTTGTTATCTACATGGTTATGCATGCAAGCCGTGGCTTAATGTTCATTGTATAAAGCGTAACTTTAAAACTTGGCGACAAGTTTGTCAAGAACATAATTTAGCCTTGGTTCAAGAGAAAAAGCAAAAATTTAGGCCTATTAACCAAATATGCAATAGATGCTCTAACTGCCTTTACACTCTTACCCCAAGAATAGCATTAACTAAACTTTTAGGGTAAAACTCAGGGGAATATCAGAGTTTTCTCCAGGATGTATCTTTAATAGAAACATACGAGCAGAGATTGTTACTGTGGGTGCAATTTAGACTTGCTTTCATTGCTCTAGTAAACCAAATTGTACTAGGGAGAAAGATAATAGCTACTGAATGTGGAGTAGGAATAGCAATACCACAAATACATCACATTAGTGATAGGGAGTGGGAACAGGCCAAAGCAGATTGGGCAAAGCGCAGGCGTGATTGTAGACAAGGGCAACAATGGCATTAGTCTGGCAGATATGAACAATGTTGCTTAGTGCAGTGATTAAGGAAAAACAGGGAATATACAATATAGAGCAGTGGGCTAACATGTGGGTTACATGGGCTAACAGAACAGGGCAAGAATCCTTTTGCTTATCACTAGCCACACCTTCAGATCCATTTCACACCTGTTTAATTGGAGTTCCCTTAGACTCAATGGAAGATTTCAGAACATGGACCAGAGATCAAATTTATGGTAACTTAAGCAAGGCCTGGTCAAATTAGTGTACTAATCAAAATGGAATAATTACAGAAAATTGGTGTGAAAAACAAAAAGTCCATAGAAATCCTTTGGGAGCTCAGGCATTTACAATCACTCAAAATTTAAATCTTACAAGTCAGGAACCACAGGAATTGGATATTCTGGGATCAGTGCCAGGAAATTATTGTTTGTTCTTTGAGTGCTGCAAGGGCAAGGAGCTGATTAGGGAGAGATCAGGAAAGCCCGGAGACGATAGCTCTTGGATATCTCCTGTTTCTTCGTGGTATTACAATACCATGGCACACTGTGCCAACTGGACATGGTCTGTGCCCCTAAAACAAAAATCAGCAAGCATGTTGCCTCCTGGAGTATTTCACATTTGTGGAGATAAAGCTTGGCCTGCAATTCCTCAGAAAGCATTAGGAAAACCATGCTATTTTGGGAAACTATCACTGTTTGTCCCAAGCATTCAACAGATGCTTAACAGCAGGCACAAATACCAATGTCAAAAACATAGTGTGCATTCATTAGGCTCAGGCTGTAAGGGTAATGTAGAATTGTGGAATAGGCCTTTGGTTAAACTGGCATCACTTTTTACACCAGGTGTAGCTTCTTCACAGGCCCTTACACAATTAAAACGATTGGCTTGCTGGACAGGAAAACAAATTAACATTACATCTGCAATACTGAATGAGCTTACCACTGATGTAGGTAGCACGCACCACGCTGTGCAACAAGACAGGGCTGCTATAGAATTTTTGTTGCTAGCACAAGGACATGGGTGTGAGGATTTTGAAGGGATGTGTTGCATGAATCTCTCTGACACTCTGAATCTATTCACAAGCAGCTGTCACTGCTTAAGGAGAATATGAGAAAGCTCACAGTTGTTGAGAATTCCTTTGACGAGTGGCTAAAATCCTGGGGCATAACAGGCTGGCTCAAGGACTTTGTACACTTTGGCATTATGATACTTTGTAGTCTTTTTTCAAGTCTGCTTATAGTGCCTTGCTTACTATGTTGTGTGCAGAAACTAATTGACGGTGCTTTTAAACCAGTCTGGCCTGTGCAAAAACAAAGCCAGGGAAATGTCAAGGATTTTTTGCAGATAGAGGAGTTTTTGTAGGACAATGGCCATATTCAGCTGATGTACAATCCAGCCTGCTTTTGATAATGGGCAATGGACACATTCAAAAACAATGGATAGTGGACATATTCAGAAACGGGGTCAGTATATCCTTGAAAAAGATACAAGAAGAAGATTCATCAGAACTCAGCAAGTTTGTCAGTGAGCTTGGGAAAGTAAGAAAGAAGAAAAGTCATGGGTGGGCCAAGATGACTACAGAGATGCATGAAAAAATTAGATGATCCAATCAGCATTCTATTTTAGACACGTGAACAGCTAGGTTTAACCAATCACGTATTAGCTAGAGATGCGTGGACAGTAGAGATTTATTATAAATATAATCTTTATAGGGATAATAAATTTGGTTTCACTGGATCATATTAATTATGGTGTGATGTCCCTGAACCTCTGCATCCCACAGGAGAAGTGAGAGAGAGAGGGGAGAGATTCTGGCAGGAGGGCAGGACTCTGGGAGAGTAGAGGAATCCTACAAGAGGGAGAAGCCACTGGGGAGAAGGGGGAGATCCCAAGAAGGAGGGAGAGTCCGAGAGAGAGGGGGCAGCTCTCGGGAGAGAGGGGAGGGCCCAGGGAGATGGGCCAGAGCTCGGGAGAGGAGAGACTGGGAGCGGGGAGAGCCTGGGGGCAGAGAGAGAGCACGGGAGCCGGGAGATCCCCGGGAAGGGGTGAGCCAGGGAGAGGGGGGACAGGCTGGGAGGAGGGAGAGACCAAGAGAGGGGAGATGCCGGGAACGGGAATAGAGCTCTGGGAGAAGGGCAAGAGTCCAGGACACAGGGAGGAGAGCCTGGGTTAGGGGGCATGCCGGGAGAGAGGAGACAGCCCTTGGAGAGAGGGGAGTACCCGGGGATGGGGTGAGCCTTGGAAAGAGGGGAGATCCCCGGCTCAGGGAGTCCTGCAGCCGGGCCGAGAATGGGTGCGGGTCAGTGCGTTCCGGGAGAGCGCGGCTGCGGGGCTGGCTCCGGAGCCGGAGGCACGTGGAAAGCGCTGCTCGGCAGCCCCGGCGGCGCTGAGAGCACAGCCCTGCCCGGGGAGGCAGCGCCACGGGCGCCGCTCGGGTTCCCAGAAAGGCCGTGGCACCGCTCGGGTTCGCCGCCGTATCCGCGGCAGCTCGGAGCATCGGCCCCTGCCCGGGCCCGAGGGTCACCTGCGCCAGGTGCACCAGAGCATCGCCTGTGCCTTGACAACCCGCAGTGAGCAGTGCCAGGCAGGGACTGCAGATCCCCATTGGTGGGAGAGAAAAAAGAGCAAGGAATCTTCCATGGGAGAATATAGGCAATAGGATATTGCCTATATGAACAAAACCATTTGTAACCAATAGCATTGATAAACAGAAGGTGCCTTTCAAGTCCTGGTTTAAACTGCACACAGAAATACATTAAGGCAACATTATTGAGGTTACACAGTCAAGGTCTTGGAAGTGAGGAAAGGCCAGGATTAAGGCTGCAGCCACCACCTTAATTCAGGCCCCTTGTGCATGCATGCCAGGATAATATCTTTAATTACATGATCCCATGCTCCTGTTTCCCTACACAAAATGGAAGGTGTTCAGGCAATAGGATGAGGCGTCACTGTGTCCTATTGTGAAAAGGAAATGAGTTTTTTGGGAGTTTGGTGGTCAAGCCAATAAGTGCTGATACTTGAATATTGTCAGCTGGTGTAGCCACTGAGGACATGGATACGCCTCTGAGAACAGAGCGGGTGAAAAGCAGAGAACTCCCAGGGGAAGCTCTTTTGATTCTGGTGGGTGAAAGAGGTCAGATCTCCCCTGCCCAGCTGTGGGGGAAGCCATGTGGCCGGGTGAGGTAGGCCGGGGCCTTGGACAGAGAATGGAGGTGAAGGCCCCTGAAGGATGGAAGGGTGGAGGAACATTGAGAGGATTTGGGCAGCCCCCGCCACACCCCCAGTAGAGAGAGGGGGAGAGAGAGAGAGCCTGTGCTTGTGCCGCCTTGAAATTTGGTAACTTTTGCTGGCAGCACAGCCCGGCCGAGAATGAGAAGGGGGGAAATGTGTCGAGAAGGTGCCTGTGCCCAGCAGGGCAGTCATGGGAGTTCTGGGCAGGCTGAGCTTTTCTTGGATGATGGAAACCTTACAAATACTGATCCTCCTGGATCTGCATGAGAAGAGAGATAGAGATGGACTAGCAGGAAATGGGCAAGCGTGATGAAAGTCCATACTGTGAAAGATGTGAAGATGTCAGAAGAGTTGAGACGAAATCTAGGTGGGAGGAGATGATGGAGTGGCCTTTGGCTGGACTTTTCTTGAATAGCCATGGCCAGAACCATTTTTCCTATGGCACAGAGACTGCATTTAGGGGGAGGCAATGGCTTGGAGCCAAGAGAGTGCAGTGATGTTATGTGAAGGAGTGCGTGAACAGAGACGACAGGTGAGGAGGGTGGTGGTGCCCTCGATCTTCAGTGAAGAAGAAGATCTCTGTTCTCGAGACCCCTCCCCCCCAGGGGGTGAATTTGGGGGGGGACAGGGGTCCCAAAAGTGAGAGACTGTGCTTTGTTTTTGGAACTGGGCAAAGTATCCTTAAAAGGGGAAACCTAGAATCAGCTCTGGTCCATGTGCAGTGGTGAGAGCACTGGGCTTGGAAGGAAGATGTCACAATGGCAAATGTTCTCCGGGCAGTGCCACGTGTGACATGGAAACACAAGAAGTTTCAACTGTATTTCCTGGGGAAGCCTATGGTACAAGAGGGACTCCTCTCTTCTTGATGAACTGAGAATTGATTACCTGAAAGGTGGTGCTGGACTGAGTGGTGATCTGAGGGGTGGTGACTTGATTTAAAATCTAAGGTTTTGTCTCACTGCTGTGTTGGAAATTTCGTGGGGGGAGGAGGAATGTTTTGGAAGGTTTTCATACTGAGTTCTGTGTGTTTCTTTTATATATTGTAGTTAATAAACTTTTTTTTCCCCTTTATTCCTAAGCTGGAGCCTGCTTTGCTCTATTTCTGATCACATCTCACAGTAGACACCAGGGTAAATATATTTTCATGGGGGCACTGGATTGCGCCAGCGTCAAACCATGGCACACTGTCAAATGCATTCAGATGCACTCACAAGGATACTATTGCTCTTGGCTCAACTTGCTCTTAGTTTTGCAGAACATGAAAAAGAAGTGGGCAGACACAAATCACAAGCTGGTTGCAATGTCCAGGGACCACTTATCTGGATAAAATGCCACGCAACTGCTGGAAAGCTGGGTGCAAGTCTAATTACCGCTTGCTAAGTAATCTGGACTTGTTAGGGGCAGCATAGTTATCTCCCAGAAATGACTCGGGAGCCCTGATTGAGAAAATTCTGAAGAAAGGCTCACAGACCCACATTTCTATGCAGTTGCCGTGGGTTTGATCAATGGAATCTGCCTTTATGCCATGATTCTCCTGAAGGTTTGAATTGTAGGATGTTTTTGCATGCAGGCATGCATGCAAAATTTGGGGATCTAAGATAAAGTCCTTTTATAAGGGATATGGAAGAGACCAGCCTTGGGTAAGCAATATGGCAGTGAGAGACAGCTAAGCCATTAGTACTGAGAGGAAGAACAGCCCTGCAACACAGGTGTGAGCCCTGGCTGATATTCAGTAGAAGCAGAACTTAGGCAGGATCAGTTAGAAGGTCCTAAAGAGAGAAGGGTCTAATCCTTTGGTGCAGTATTGTATGGACTTTGGGATCACGACTCCATTCCAAATGGCTTTCCCTTCAGTCACAAGAAGCTTCCATCTCTTCCAAAAATTGCCTACTGAAACTCTTCTGCTCCCTTCCAAATCAGTTCACTACTCCAGCATAACCCTTGAAGCAGAGACAGATGATGCTTCAGCTAATTATAGTCAAAAAGAAGAGTATTTATTCGAGCACTGGACACGTGAACTAGTTTCCAAAGACACGTGCAAAGAGTTGCAGACTCCTGCTCTCTATTTCTACAGAAAAGGTTTTACATTAAGTTTCTAAGGACCCATAACACATAATTATTACCTGCCTACTTCGTATTTTTATCAGCTGAATATCTATTATAGCTGAGCAATTGTACTTACTCCCTGAACTGGGTCGGTGGGATTTTGAAATGAGGGAGTGGTCGTATGGGAGCAAGAAAGCTGTCTTCCTCATGGGGAACTCTTCACTCATGGCCAATTGGCAGGACCTTTTGACCTGCTGGTCATGGTCCAAGCCCCTTCCAACTGTTTGATTATTCTTAAGGCAAGGTATTTATAAAATCTCTGCTCCTTCACAATTGCTTCATCTATCCCCATCACTCCTAGCTTTACATTCCTAACATATTTGGTTCTCTTTAACTAAGGTAAGTGATTTCTGCTAGCTATATTACTAAATTAGCTTCTTACCTCATTTACAAATCTTAACTAAAATATGTAATCTTCTACTATCCCAATTATATTCCCAGCTGGCCCCTCGACTCATCTGCATTTTTTAATTATCCTAATTACATTTTCAGCTAACCCCTTGACTCACCTCAGGCACATCCCCGATTCCCTCTCTGCCAGCAGCTCACAGCTGCATTGCACAGCGCTTGCTGTGCACAGACAGCACAAAGCAGGCAGGCCTGGTGGCCCTGAATATTTCTGCAAAACACTCTGCATCTCCCCCCTTTGCTGTGGCTCAGTGCACAAGTGCAGGATTGCAGGCGCTTCCTCCCAGAGCTGCGTGAGGCGCTGGCTCCTGCAGATGTGACCGGCCGAGCTGTCCCTGCCTCCCGCTGGCCTCGCTTCCCCGGGCAGAAGTGCCGTGCCTGAAGGAGGCCGCCCTGTGCTCCAGCCTGCCGAGCAGCCCGGCTCCCTGCCCCGGTGCCCAGAGTGAGCACACACTGCTGACCTTGCCCAGCACTTACAGGGCAGCCGGCAGAAGAGGAGGAATCGTCAGCCAGCCCACGGCCCTCGGCTGCCCTTGGCCTTTCTCTGCTCCCGGGCACGCTCCAGACGGCCGATGCCTCCAGTGCGGGCTGTGCCCAGCACGGCTGCGCTTCCCCTCGGCAGCAGCCAGCTGCCCCCCGGGCTCTGAGAGCGGAGGATTCGCCCGCTCCCAGCAAGAGGCACCCAGGGCCCGGCTGCTGCCTCTCGCAGCTACAAGGGCCTCCTTCCAGCCTGCCCCTGCCCAGGTTCGGGCTGCTCCGGCCTCTGCCGGGCTCTGCTGCGGCTCCGCCCCGGCCAAGGCCGGGCCCGCTCTCCCCTCACAGGCGCTGACAGCTCCGCGCCACAGGAGACCTTCCCGAGCACCCTCTCTGATCTTTCTGCTCTCTCACTTCAGCAAGGCTCTCCTTCTGCCAAAGACATTGCCCTTAGGGATACCAATGCAAGTGGCAGGAACCCAAATGCTCTCCAGTCACAGCTGCAGGCCTGAATCCACACAGGAAGTCTTGGCTGCCCCACTCCTCCTTTGGTTTTTCTTGCAACTGCCATTGCCTTTTCTGCCTCCACTAGAAATACCACAGCTGTGTCTAAACGGGCCAGCGGGCCATATTCCAAAGGCAGTGCGGTCTGGAGAGGATGAATGAGGAAGAACCTTCTCCACTTATAAGCCATACCAAAGAAGCCATAAGCGTGTCTTAGCACCAATAAAAAACAACTGGCAACTCAGAAGGAAATGCTGAGATTTCTGAGAGAGTGAGAAGGAGGGGAATCTTCCAAATTAGTTGATCTTTAAGAAACTTTATTTAATACCAATCCTACTCTAAAAACCTATACTACAAAAGTATTCAACAATCCTACTCTAGAGTCCTACTCTACAATCCTACTCGATAACTTCTTGACTTTTACATTCTTGTCTCCTCCTTCTTCTTGACTGAGTTGATGAGTGGTTCAAGGATGGATGGTGACTTGGCTGAAGTTACAAATGGATGCTGTCCACAGGAAAAAACAAAAAACAGAGAACAGTGAACCATGACTTTCCAAGCTCAGTGCTTCACAGACTCAATCAGGATTCTTCTGGGTCCTAGAAAGACCCAGAAAGAGGAGCGATGGGACCATCTGCTCCCTAGATGTCATGTGCAGGACCTTGCCATCACAGGCAAACCTGGCCAAGGATCCCATTCATCCATTTCTTCTGGTTTCTTAATCTCCTTGGGATTTTTGCCCTGCCAGTGCTCTAGAAATGGTGCTTTCTGTCCCTGGGATTTCTTCCTTTCAGGAAACTCTAATGACTCACATAGTGCCTGTCTTTGAAAGACAGGCACTGTGCTGATTTCCACAGGGACAGAAAGCAGTGTCTGCCTTTCCATGCCCTGCCCCTCCTGTGCTGGGTGGCACCTTCCTTCCCAGCAGGGCCAGCCCAGTGGCACTGGGCCCTGCAGTTCCCTCTCTGCCACACAACCTGGCAGGGACCCTGGGGCAGTTCCCGTCTGCTTGAGCGTGCCAGGCAGCAGATGGGGCTGGGACAAGTCCCTCCCAGCTGTCCCTGTTTGTGTGCCAGAAACCCCTAAGGGTGGGCTGGGGGCACAAACCAGGGCCCCTCAGAAGTTCACAGTGAGCCCCCCACAGCCCCTCCTGCCCACAGCCAAATCTCTGACCCCTCAGCTGGGACTGGCTTCCTTGGGTTCCTGAACCACCATTTCATGTCTCTGTACCCTGCTGAGCTCTACTTCTATTCTTTTGTCATTAGATAAAAATGAACTAAATTACTAAATTACAAAACAGGCCAACAGAAACAGTCAGAGGACAGTGCACCTGTCCTCTCAGGAAATTCAGAGACAGTTGGAATTATTAAGTTTAGTGAAGAACACGCCCCAGGGAACGCTTATTGCCTGTTTCCAAGACTTAAGAGTGGCTTTGAAGAAAGTGAGGGACACGGTTTTTTAAAAGGTCAGTTAGAATAGGATGTAGGCAAATATTTTTAAGCACAAAGGAGATCTAATCAGAGCTGGTCTAAGGAAGAATTTGTTTACTCAGAGCATGGTGCCACCCTGGCAAGGTTGCCCCAACAGCTTGTAGGTGCCTCATCCCTGGAACCATTCCAGGTCAGGTAGCAAAGGGCTCTGAGCAACCTGATCTCTGTAAAGCTGTCCCTGCTCATTGCAGGACACTCAGACCAGAGGACCTTTACAGGGCCCTGCCAGCCCAGCCCAGGCTAGGATTCCTCACTGTTTTGATTTGAACAGCACCAAGAGTGGAGGTGAGGAGGAAGGGGCTCATCTGATGCCTTGGACTTCAGTGTAGGAGGAGCCCATCCCTCAGACCTTGTTTCACCTGCAGCCCCTTCACATTTTACCTGCAGGAGCTCCTTGGCAGACCAGCGCTGTGCCTCGTCTGTCTGCAGGCAGCAGCTCAGGAAGTGACGCAGCAAAGCTGAGAGGAGCTCGGGCTGCTGCAGCTGTGGGGTCCCTCCTGTGGCTATCAGGTGTTGAGCCTGAAGAAAAAGGAAACACGAGGCTCCACCTGCTGCTTTCACATCTCTAGGTGCTCTCCCAGATCTCTTTGTTTAACCTCTGTTCTTCAGTGGCAGTTTCTGCCCTGGCAGAGACCCAGAGATGACTTTCCTTTACCAACCAAAAACCCAAACCCTCATGTAGCCACAGCTTTTCCACCATCCTGCAGATCTTGCCTTGACAGCTGATTTCACTGACTGACCTAGTTAGTGGGAACTACATCAGCAACAGCTTCTTGGCTTCTCTGAGGATTCTCACCAGCTTGAGAGGCTTTTTGGAAGAGGGACTTTGCTATACTAACAAATTCCAAGGATTAGTACATGAAAATCATCTCTGCAGTGCTTTTTGGTCCCTTAAGCACACATGCCATAGAACAAAACCCCTCAAACTTTTTGTCCTGTTCTTGAAAACAATGGGAATTGGAAGAAAAGAAAGGAAATCCATCGGGTAATCCCCAGGGGTAAGGAAACAAACATTTACATTCTCATACACAGGCACGTTAAGATGCCTGCACAAATGTACTGGGATGAAAATGCCGGCTTGGACACTCAGGAGCCACCTGCAGCTCTGTCTGTCAGCAGTCTGAAAATTTCTGCTTCCCATTATGTAGCAAAAGAAAAATTGTCATGGTCAAAAGAAGGAGAGGTGCCATCCCTATAGTCACCCTCTGCTCATTTGGCTACTCGAGTCAATACATTAATGGTAGGCCCGTCCCAGAAAGTGCCAGGAAACACTGGGAGGTTTTGGCAGGCTCTCCCCCTCACCAGGCTCTGGCTTGGTGACATGGAGAACTTGGCTTGGGCTAGGAGAGAAACATGCTCACTAAATGTTTCAGCAGCACTGCACAAGAAGCAGAAGAGACTCTGTGGCCTTCCCACCCTCATGCCCAGGTTTCAGGCATGTTCCCGGTGAGAAGAAACTGCACAGTGGGTTAGGTTTCTGTCTAAAAACCACAGTTTAAGAAACTTTGTTGGGTTTGGGTTTGCTTCCTTCATATGTGGAAAGATAACAGCAGTTCTAAGATGCTTGTTTCCTGGTACTGGGGTCATCTCCACTGAGAAAAAAACTGGAATCACTTATAACCCAAAGGAAAGTGTTGCCTGAGAATGGTTTTTTTTGCATGTGGAAAGACTTGAGTTTCCCCACTGATGCAACCAAAACTACAGCAGATGCTGATGTGTTGCAGGGAAATTTTAGGAGTGGACCTTGGTGGAAGTAGTTCCAGCAGATGACAATGGGATTTTGTCCAATGGCACACAGAACATGGCACAGGTGAGAAAGACAGCAGGATCAGAGAGTATTTGCTCCTTACCGTGCCAGGACTTTGGTTGTAGTAAGGAGGTACTTGTTCTACCATTTCAATGCCCACAATTCCAAAAGACCATATGTCCACTTTGGGGCCATATGGTTGACGCGTCACCACTTCAGGCGCCATCCACCAGGGAGTCCCGACTGCCAAGCGACGTCTGCTCTGCTCAGGGGTGAGCTGAGTAGAGAGGCCAAAATCCGCTGAGGAGAAAGCAAAATACTGCTTTCATTTTAATTCTGTGCAACTAGGAAACCAAGCAAAAGAATTCCCCAGTAGAAGTTTGAGAATGTGCTGTTGAATCTCCTGGCATTGGCGACTTAAAAAATCTCCCCATTTGTTTTTACACTGACTCCAGCAGTGGCTTTTGTTCTTTGGAAACTTTAGATTGTAGCTCCCTCCTGCTGGAAGGGACACACACAGAGCAACACCACTCTTGATTGCTTGTTCCTTGTCATACATCTGTACACGTTGTACCTGTGTCACCAGCTCATAGCAAAGGTCCCTGCACTGCCACCAGCACCATTTTTGGGGAGCTGGCAGTCACCCATAGAAGCCCCAAAGCCCACATCCCTGGAATGTTGCACCTGACCAAGAATATACTGACCCAGCTTGACAGAGCCGTCGGTTCTGAGAAGGATGTTGTCACTCTTCACATCTCGGTGGATCACGTGGTTCGAGTGGAGAAAATCCAGTCCTTGCAGGCACTGAGAGAGAAAAAAGAAACAGGAGGACAGTAAGAAGTGATGTGATTTCATCACTCAAGAAAGAAAACAAAAAATTTAAAGATTCCCTTTCTCCAGGGGAATGGGGAGTAATGGCAGAACACAGTGCCATTGAGAGGAAGAGCTTTCTGCTCCAACACTTGCAGAGCAGGACCTTTCTAAGCAAAGGCATGTCAGCTTTTGAAAGAGCAACAGCACCTGCTCTTGTAGACTGTCCCCTGCAAACCAGCCAGGATGACTGCTGCTGCAGGGGATGTGCTCAGAAGCAAACAGCATTTTGGCTGCACTCCTATCTGTTTTAACTGAGGACTGTGAGAAATGAGTCTCTCTTTTTTCTTTGCTCTTCGTTTCAAATCCTACCACCAGCACCTTTGCTTTTACAGGCAAGGAATGCAGTGAAGGCAGGCAAAAGTTTGGCAAGATGGAGAACAGCAAATACAAGAGGCAGAGCAAGAGTTCAACAGCAGGAGATAAGAGTGCAAGAACTGAGTACAGTAAGTGCAGGGGCACTGGCAGGCATTTCACTTGAAGTGCTTTTACTTGCCCATAGCATACCAGCAAAACAGAAAAAAAGCTTGGCACATGAAATCACTCCAGGTCTGAGCCCCTGTTTCCCAGACAATCCTGCCCAAGCCCTTTACAGCACAGATGGGATTGCTGACCTCCCGACTGATGGCTGCTATCTCAACTTCAGACAGGGGGGTCTTGCCAATGACATCACTCAGGGCACCTCCGTCCATGTACTCCAAAACCAGCCAGAGTTCCTCACCCAGAAGGAAGCTGAAAGAATGAAACAAGGACATGGAGAGGAGCATGCATGGCTGTATTGAATTTTTGCTTCTGGGTTTCTTGTTTCCATGTCCCTTTGTGACTAGGACAGAAACAAAGGAATAGACATTCCCTCTTGTCTGTCCATTGTTTGCAATCTGTGCAGTCTCAAGAAGAAAGGCACAGCTGTGAAAAAGGAGATGTCTTAGATGGGCAGCAAGTGAAAAGTGCAGTTTAGTAACTGCCCAGATAAAAAACCTGTCACACATGGTGTTTCTGGAAATAAGCATCTTGTCTTCCTGGCATGCACAGTAATGGCAAAGAGGGGCAATGATCTAAGGAAAATCCACTTTAGGATGGTTCATCAGCATTTAAGAAACTTTAATATTCAATCCTGAAAAAATGTGATGGCAGAGAACTTGGAGCGTATTGACTTAGGAAGATACAGTGATCCAGGTTCTAAATAATTTTGGAATAATTTTCAAACTACATGTGTCAGGGAAAACTCATGCAGACAAGATGCACTCCCTTCTAATCCATTGGAGATGTGTAGAGAAATATGAATCAGTAATAATTAACAGCTCTATTTTCTGCCACTGACCAAAGTGGGTTTTTAACCTCTCATGTTTGCTGTATGTAAATGCACATCCATGGGATAAGACCATGACCTCTCACCTGTCTAAATAATTGACAACACTGGGATTCCTACACCTCTTCATGATCATGATTTCATTAACGCTTATTGACTTCCTCATCCGTCCTTGAAGATTTATTTTCTTTATGGCCACCTAAAATGACATTGAAAATCAGAAACTTGAGAAGTTGGTGGCACGAGACCACAACTCACATGGAGTGAGTGATTTTGCAATGACACAGCTGAGCTGTGCCAAACTGCCTTGTGATTAGGCACTGCAGTAATTAGGAACTGACATTCCAACAGCCCATTTCTCTGCCCCCTTGGGGGCAGTCACAGGACACGTGGGGCCACTGAGGTTTTGCCTTGTCCACTTGGTAACAGTGGTGTCTCAGCTATCATCCCCAAACCTCTGATCGTACTCTCTACTGCTTTGTTTGGGATTCAGAAGAAATAATCCATGCCTTAATACTCTGTGGATACCTCTTGGGCTATGGGCAGGGCTTAGGGCTTTTAGGGACGCCTTGCAGATCTCTCCCTAAGTGCAGTTCCCAAGTGCAGCACTGCAGGTGGCTAAGGAGCTGCCAGAAACTTTCAGATGTGTTTGCTGGCAGCCAGAAATGAGAATTCAGGACTCTGAAGCTGTAGCCCCAAAGAGCAGTGAGGTGCCCTAAGGCACCACCTTTGTTTCAGAAATGGAGAGCGAGTGAGCGCCTCCTTCTCTGAAAGGAACCGCTGCCCTCCGTGCCTTCCTTCCGCCAGCTGAGGAGGACAAAGTCCCAAATGTATTTCATGGGCTGGCACCAGGCTGTGCTTCTGGTGCCTTTTCAGCACAGCTCTACCCAAAGCTCCAGCCACTGCTCACACCAGAGGAGAAAGCCCCTCAATTGCAGCAGAGTCTGCAGGGACTGCTGGCATTTACCTCTCCTCCTGTGGCATTGTCGAGTGCTCTAACTACATGTCCGAAACTCCTGGAAACAAAACAGAAGCAGAGAAAGGAGAAGCTGTTCAGCTCCCAGAGTGAAAGCCAGCCCACACAGGAGAGCTCTGCTGTAAATGTCAAAACCCTGCAGGATGCAGGAGGGCTCTGCCAGAAGGCAGATGATGCATTTTCCTCTCAAGTGCATGGGCACTGGGCCTGTTCCTGAAGTGCTGG
This sequence comes from Fringilla coelebs, assembly GCF_963513975.1. NCBI lineage: Eukaryota > Metazoa > Chordata > Aves > Passeriformes > Fringillidae > Fringilla > Fringilla coelebs. The sequence goes on along the minus strand of NW_028167212.1, from coordinate 532,782 downwards.
GTTTCAACTTCTAAAGGGAGTTTATTCTTTCCTCTTGTGTTTCATTTTCTAAACAATGCAGTTCCCATCCTGACCATAGAGTGTTTCCTTCCACAAACCAGGGGAAAGAAATGTTCCTGAGAACTGTTATCTCACAGCTTTGATAAGGGGATAGGTTGCTCCTTCAGGCAAGCAAGTTTCTTCTTTTTTCATTAGTGGGGCGGCATGATTTTGAGACATACACAAATGCTGAAGAAATTAACACAGAGCTATCCCACACTTGAGGGACAAGGAGACCTTCCAGGTTGTCTTCCTTGATGCAGGCAAGACCTTGGCAGCATGGAGATGTCTCTGACAATGCCTTCTGAGCCCACTCACAAATTCTGAGAAGCACTGAGAGATGAGACACTCTATCCCCAATGTCTCAATATGTTTGCAGCTGGCCTGACTTCACGCTGGATAGACACTCCACCAAAAAAACACCTGGCCCAGGGTTGTGCAGGAGTAACTGTGGCTGGACTCACCCACTGCCAATATATTCCAGCTCAGTGTATTTCATGACTGGATTTTCCATATTCACCATTCTCCCTGAGGAAAAAAAAAAAGCAAGATGCTGACTTTAAAGAAGAGATCCCAGCTCCAGGAGATACAAAAGGCGGCCCCACTGTCTGGGGCTCTGAGCCCTTTGTGGTCAGCTGGGTAACAAAAACCACAACCTCAAAAGCAACAAGACAGGCAGCCCTGCAGTGCAGATGGCTGGCACAGAGACTGATTTTGTACAGTCCTTTGAAGAGTTCTCTTGACAGGAAACAAAGCACAGGGACATGCATTCCCAGGAGAGAAGGACATCTTCTCCACCTTTCAGCAGTTTGCCAATAGAATTCCTTTCCATTTGTAAACCAGAGCAGGTCATGCTATAACCAATTCCAATGGGGCTTTCAGCATCAGGACCCTCACCTCTTTATGAGCAGGCTGAGCTCAAAGATGCCCCTCTCCCACCTAAGGAAGGCTCCAGCCTCTGCAGTCCCACCAGCCCTCAGGGACAGGGCAGCTAGCACAACAAGGCTGGCAAAGCCCAAGCATGAGCACTGACAAGCAGTGGGAAGAAGCCACAGGCAGCCTGAGCCCCGTACAAGCTGTTGCCCCCATTCAGGACACAACAGGATGGGCTTTGAGATCAGCCACACCAGGGTGCAGATCAATGCCCTTTTTGGTCCCAACAGGTGATGGTAGACACAGAGTCCACTGGGCTCTGCTCTCAGCCCCACCAGGTCTTTTCTGAGAGCACAGCACTGGTAGCTCTTAGGGGCAAGAAGCAGACTCATTGGGCTGTGCTGCAGAATCACAAAGGACTTGATGAGTTTTCCTAGAGACTGATCTGAGCAGGGCTTGGGCCAATGGGTAGGATTCTAACATGTCATGGGAAAGAGTGGGAATCAGGTATGAAAAAGTACCATGGATCTGAGGAATATACCATGAGAGATATATACCATGAGGATATATACCATGAGGAATATACCAGGAGAGAGCTGGAGGCTCTCTCCTGGGAAATGCCTGCAGTACAGTTGTATCTGATCACACCACTTGGATGTGTCTCTTGGACACATCTCTATAAGCATAAAACTAGGATATTAAATACAGATTGTTATAAAAATATCGTTTTTTTCTTTGGGGGCACATGGAAAACATCTCCTGCTCTTTATTTGTCCTGTAACCTGATGTTCTTTCAAAGTAGTTCTTATTGACAAAAATACAGCATTCTCTTACTGACAAAAATAAAGCATTGTTATGGAAATAGACTGCAGATGTAGTAGTGGTAACAGTAACTGTCATAAAAATGACATCAGTAAGACATGGGGCAGAAGGCCTCTTTCAGGATGGAGAAAAACCTGCTCCACCAAAAAACCCACAAACCAACAACAAAAAAACCCCAAAACACAAGAAAAACCCTCAAAAAACCAAAAAACAAAAGGCCCCCAAAAAGAATTAAACAACACAAAAACAATACCCCACAAAAAAAAAAAAAAATCCCAAGCTAAAAAGACAAAATTCCAAAACCAGTTAATTTCTGTGAAGTTTCTTTTGCTCTGATGCTTGGCTGGAAGTCAAGAGTCTAAGGAGAATTTAGGAAGCTGAAAATTCTGTTCAGTTTGTCACTAGCACACAGGACTTGCCTAGATCATTTGCAAGGTCACAGCCTTCTGCTGGTCCAAGAACAATCCCTGCTTCAGCCTTTAGCAGAGAGGGAAGCTCAGGCAAACCCAAGGCAGTCCCAGGTGCCCTCAGAGGCAGCAGGAACACCCAGAGCACTCTCTCGCTGCCTCAGAGCACAGCACTTCCTCTGGGGAGTCCTAAATGGCCCTGTGACACCAAACTCAGGAGGAGCATTTGGCACAGCTATGCTGACACCTGCACACAACACACTGTCCCTCAGACAAGAAACACACCAGACGTACCCAGCATCTCCAGGTACCTCTTCTCAGTCTGCTCATTCGGAGAGACGAGCTCTGTTTCTGAGTGCTCAGACTTGCCCGAGCTCGAGTTCCCAGGTGTGACAGAAGGGCTTCCTCGAGGTAATGCTGCTGCGGCAGCAGGTGCAGAGCTGATGATGTGCTGGGCCTGTAGCACTTCTGGTGGGCACTGTTCCTGTGCCTCACTCCAAACTTGGGGCCCTTCATTGCCAGACATTCGCTGGAAGTCTTTGCAGGCAGCTTGGTGAGATGTGAACACTCGCACCTCAAATCAAACAGAACAAAGCAGTCAGAGACTACAGCTTGTCCCTGTAAGCCAGGAGTCACCAACTGTGAGGAAAGGGAAAGGACAGATTGACAGGGGATACAGACAGCTTGTTTCATTCCTCCATCTGGGGCACTGTGTTCCCATGTAAAAACACCTCAAGAAACAAGGAGAGCAGGAACAGGCCAGCTAGAATCAATTTTGGATGACTGCTGGCCAAAAGGCCAAAGGACAAGTCCCACTATCCAGTGCAGCAGTAGAGATACAGCACACCAGGAAAGGTCCTTCAGAGTAACTGTGATACACACTACAGTAGGATGGCACTCAGAGGCATCACCCCACTCCCTGCTGCTCTGCACTGGAAAGGTAAGAAGGGCAGAAACCACCAGTTTGGTGACTGCAGTGACTGCATCCCTCTTTAACTCGCTTCTAGAGCCTGAGGAAGACGATTAAGTTTCCCTCCGACAATTTGCATTTCTTCTTCCTGCCTCTTCTCCCTTCCCTTGTTGCTAGCCTCAGAATCCTGCAGCTCTGCATGCACATGTCCCTTGATACTCTGTAAACAAGAAGGGAGAGGATGTTTCATGAGTGGCATGGCTGCCACTCTCTCACTCACCTGGTTTTGTTGATCGCCCCTCTGCTGATGGAGATTATCCTCTTGAACACTCCTCATGCCTTCCTTGTTCTTCCTCCTCACATCCACGATGGCACTCTGAGCTTCGGACAGCTCTGCTTGTGCCTCTGCCTTGATGTTCTGTAGACACAAGTGCAGAGCAAGTGACTGGGAGCTGCCATCAGGCTCAGCTTTTTCCTCTTGCAGCCTCCAAATCACATTTCTTCAGCCACTTCTTTCTGCTTCCCTACCCACATCTGCTTCCAATGTAACCCTCTTGTCCCAGTGCTGTTCTCTACAGATTCCAAGGCTCTGTGCTTCCAGTGCCTGTGGGACTCCTGGCCTCCTCAGTCCCAAGAGCTCTGGTTTATGCCCCTCTTCCTGCCCTCCCCTCTGTCACCTGGCCTCTCAGGCTTACCTGGCCATTCTGCTGTGGCTCTTCCAGCTGCTGCCTGAGCTGCCCTTCCTGCTCTCGGGCTGGGAACAGCTCTCCCTGAGTCTGCCACGGCATCTCTGATGAAGCAGGCTGCTCCTGCTCTTCCTCTAGGAGCTGCACAGAAAGCAAGAGAAGATGGGTTTCAACTTCCCATATGACCTTTGTGGGCCAAGACTCAGAGACTGATGGGCTCACATGTTCTCAAAGCCCTGTGCTGCTGCTCTGCTGGGGCATTCTCTGCCCAAGGGGAGGCACAGATTCCAAAGGGACCCTGGCCCTACAATCAGGAGCCCTCTGGGACTGAAGCTCCAACAGCCTCTCAGGCAGCTGGCAGGGAAGGTGTGGCATTTCTCAAGGGTCTGGTGAGGGCCTCCCTCTGCTTCTGCCACGTCCTGTTTGTCTTTCAGTAGTGACTGACCCCCAGCCATGTTGCACAGCTCCATTCTGGCTCTGCAGGTGGTTTCCTGTGTGAGCTAACTCCTTGTGAGAGACACTTCTGGAGTTCAAGTTCACTTCAGGCCTGCACCAGCATTCCTGCCTTCCTGACATCTATACTCTTGTTAGAAACCCTGGTCATTCAGGAGATGTGGATGTGTGCAAAGATCTTCTGATGGAGGTCAGAGAGCCTCTGTGGCCACCTCAGTATATGGAGGAGGACCAAGGTGTTTCTTCTCCCTCTTTTGTCAACTGACAATTCTGACCAGCAGTAACAGAGACTCTCCTAAGGCCCCATTAACAAATGCACTTACACAGCCCTGGGGATGCCAGTGAAGGAAACCAAGTGTCATGTAATGCATGCCATGTATGACCAGAGTCACCAAACAGCACCTAAACATGGAATTGTTCCATCTCACTCAGACAGGCAGAAAAATAAGGAATTAACTGGGGATTTCTGAATAGAAGAGCCTAGAAAAGGACAACAGCTCTGAGGGCAAAAAAACACCATATCTGGAGGGGGAAACATCTCTGCCTGCTCAGAATTGGCCAATGGAATGTGTCTCTAATCCCCTCCTGAAAGGGATGCTTTAGGTGAGCTTTGCACCTCCAACTGCCTTGGATCAGAGGCAGGAAGATTCAAATATGTAAAAGTTACATAGATAGATAGATAGATAGATAGATAGATAGATAGATAGATAGATAGAAAGATCTCATTACTAAAATCTGTTTGCTGTCCTCTTTGTTGCTACAAAAATCAAAACTTCGTAGCCAGTGCCCCGCTCAGCAGCAATCCTGAGATTTCTCTCCTCTTGCTCAAAAAAGCACACTCTTGGGGAATCTGGAGCGTGTGGGTCCTTATGGAAAGTGATCAGACGAAGAGTGTTGCACTGGGAACTGCATGCTTTGTACATCTGTGCACAAGCAAGTTCTTCTCCTAGAATACACTACAATGACAGTGCCATAGTGGCTGGAATGAAAAAAAAAAAACCAGCCACTTCCAGGTCATCTGATCTCTGAGGACCAGCTGCATGCAAAGGCAATGGTCTCCTGCTCAATTCCCAAGCTCAACACACGCTAAATCCTTGGGCTAAAGAAAGTCAAAGGCACTGTTAAGCTAAAAGTGATCTGTAAGTCCATGCTGGCAGGCCTGAAAGATCAATGTTTCTTCCGCACCTAGGTCCCTGCACTGAATGATGGGGAAAATCAATTCCAAAAGTGGCTCAAATATTTGGATACACAAATGAGATTCTGAAGGTCCCTCAGGAGCCTCCCGTTGTCCAGGCTAAAGCTCCCTGAGCACCTCCTCACTTGCCTTTTGCTCCACCCCCTTGCCCAGCTCCCATGGTCTTCTTTGCACACGGTCCAGCCCCTCAATCCCTTTCTGCGTCGCAGGGCCCACAGCTGCACACAGCACTCCAGCTGTGGCCGCAGCGCTGCCCAGCACAGGGCGACGCTCACTGCCCTGCTCCTGCTGCCCCTCTGCTGCTGACACAGGCCACCATGCCCTTGGCCTTCTTGGACACCTGGCTACACACTGTCTCATCTTCATCTGCTCAGGATCATTAGCCCTGTGTTCTTTTGGCCTACGCAGCTCCCCAGCCAAAAAGGTGCCCATCTGACTTCAGATACAGCATGCACCATTTCGAGATGGCCCCTTCCTCTTCTGAGCAACCAAGACAGCAGTCAAGGACTTGCGGTTCACCCACACTCCAGGCTCATAACCACTTGCCAAAGCTGCAGACTACATCAAAATACGCAACAACAGAAATCTGCCCCTCCTGCTGTTTGCCTCACAAGAAGGCTTCGCAAGCCCGCACTTTGTTTCTTTGGCCGCACGGGACAAGAATGGCCCCCCACAGCTGCATGGGCAACACAATCCTCCCCTGGCAGCTTATCAAAAGTCAAAAGACACCTGGCCCAAAAGAGACTGTACAAGCAAAGAACTACGCAAGGAGAACTGCAGACTGGTTTCAGAGGCCAAACACACCTTTCCAAAAAGGGAAAACAAACAAACCAAGCCCTGGCACCTCCAACATTTCTACCATTGCATTTGGCCACAGCACTGCAGAAGCCGAGAGATGGAGCGTCCCTTAGCCAAGCAGCCAGATGCTCTCCCAGAGGAACCAACCCTTTGGACCTCAACATGACAGCTCAAAGGCCATGTTCTGCTGGCACTGCCTGGAGAAAATCGCAAGCTCCAGGCAGGACTGCAGCACTCAGCATCCTCAGCCAGCAACAGCAAAGTGCTGGCTGCTGCGAAACTTGCAGCTCTGCCTTGCACTAAAGACAGCACCACACACAAATGGCGCTTACAGGTTCAGAGGGTCCATGTGTGACCAATGACAGAGGCTGGCCGTCATCCACGTCAGTTTGCTCCTCTTGGGCTTCTTCGCCAGGAGCAGCGGGAGCCAGGACAGAAACTTCGGACAGTTCTGCCATCTGTGGCAAGAGAGAAGCATGAAGGAGAGGCCATTAACTATCATTTTGAACGTCATTTCTTTTCAGATCTACCACCATGTTGTCTAAGGAAAAATCATAAAATCTAGCGACAAAGGGATTCCAAAGCACCTCCACCAAATTAAAATAAGCCGATTCAACAGAATTCTATAGATGGATATGAAGTTGGTTTTCCTCCCTGGCTGCTTTATGCACGCAAGGTTATCTTGCCAAAACTGAGTTTTACTTCTTGAAAGCTCTGAAATGGAAAACTAGGAAAGCGACAGCAACGCCTTTGCTGCTGAGGCAGACGTGGAAAACTCAAACTGGATCAGGATCCCATTCCAAAACAGGAAAAGGGCAGGAAACCTTGTGCAGAAGAATCTTTGCTTGCTAGAACAGAAAGAAAATGAACAGGGTTCTCCTCCTAGCAAACCAACAGACCAACGAGCCAACAAACCACAAGATTGAAGTTTCACCCACTCCAGTGTCCAAAGCCCTTGGATGCAGTGACAGGATGTTTGGTGGTGAAACAGCCCTTGTACTCAGCACTGTCATGCAGGGATTGATGGAAGTCTGCCTGAAGGTCCCTCAAGAGCCTCCTGTTGTCCAGGCTAAAGCTCCCTCAGCACCTCCTCACTTGCCTTTTGCTCCACCCCCTTGCCCAGCTCCCATGGTCTTCTTTGCACACGCTCCAGCCCCTCAATCCCTTTCTGCGTCACAGGGCCCACAGCTGCACACAGCACTCCAGCTGTGGCCGCAGCGCTGCCCAGCACAGGGCGACGCTCACTGCCCTGCTCCTGCTGCCCCTCTGCTGCTGACACAGGCCACCGTGCCCTTGGCCTTCTTAGACACCTGGCTACACACTGTCTCATCTTCATCTGCTCAGGATCATTAGCCCTGTGTTCTTTTGGCCTACGCAGCTCCCCAGCCAAAAAGGTGCCCATCTGACTTCAGATACAGCATGCACCATTTCTAGATGGCCCCTTCCTCTTCTGAGCAACCAAGACAGCAGTCATGGACTTGCGCTTCAAGCACACTCCAGGCTCATAACCACTTGCCAAAGCTGCAGACTACATCAAAATACGCAACAACAGAAATCTGCCCCTCCTGCTGTTTGCCTCACAAGAAGGCTTCGCAAGTCCGCACTTTGTTTCTTTGGCCGCACGGGACAAGAATGGCCCCCCACAGCTGCATGGGCAACACAATCCTCCCCTGGCAGCTTATCAAAAGCCAAAAGACACCTGGCCCAAAAGAGACTGTACAAGCAAAGAACTACTCAAGGAGAACTGCAGACTGGTTTCAGAGGCCAAACACACCTTTCCAAAAAGGGAAAACAAACAAACCAAGCCCTGGCACCTTAGGCACTACCACCTTGGCCCTTGGCCACAGCACTGCAGAAGCCGAGAGATGGAGCGTCCCTTAGCCAGGCAGCCAGATGCTCTCCCAGAGGAACCAACCCTTTGGACCTCAACATGACAGCTCAAAGGCCATGTTCTGCTGGCACTGCCTGGAGAAAATCGCAAGCTCCAGGCAGGACTGCAGCACTCAGCATCCTCAGCCAGCAACAGCAAAGTGCTGGCTGCTCCGAAACTTGCAGCTCTGCCTTGCACTAAAGACAGCACCACACTCAAATGGCGCTTACAGGTTCAGAGGGTCCATGTGTGACCAATGACAGAGGCTGGCCGTCATCCACGTCAGTTTGCTCCTCTTGGGCTTCTTCGCCAGGAGCAGCGGGAGCCAGGACAGAAACTTCGGACAGTTCTGCCATCTGTGGCAAGAGAGAAGCATGAAGGAGAGGCCATTAACTATCATTTTGAACGTCATTTCTTTTCAGATCTACCACCATGTTGTCTAAGGAAAAATCATAAAATCTAGCGACAAAGGGATTCCAAAGCACCTCCACCAAATTAAAATAAGCCGATTCAACAGAATTCTATAGATGGATATGAAGTTGGTTTTCCTCCCTGGCTGCTTTATGCACGCAAGGTTATCTTGCCAAAACTGAGTTTTACTTCTTGAAAGCTCTGAAATGGAAAACTAGGAAAGCGACAGCAACGCCTTTGCTGCTGAGGCAGACGTGGAAAACTCAAACTGGATCAGGATCCCATTCCAAAACAGGAAAAGGGCAGGAAACCTTGTGCAGAAGAATCTTTGCTTGCTAGAACAGAAAGAAAATGAACAGGGTTCTCCTCCTAGCAAACCAACAGACCAACGAGCCAACAAACCACAAGATTGAAGTTTCACCCACTCCAGTGTCCAAAGCCCTTGGATGCAGTGACAGGATGTTTGGTGGTGAAACAGCCCTTGTACTCAGCACTGTCATGCAGGGATTGATGGAAGTCTGCCTGAAGGTCCCTCAAGAGCCTCCTGTTGTCCAGGCTAAAGCTCCCTCAGCACCTCCTCACTTGCCTTTTGCTCCACCCCCTTGCCCAGCTCCCATGGTCTTCTTTGCACACGCTCCAGCCCCTCAATCCCTTTCTGCGTCACAGGGCCCACAGCTGCACACAGCACTCCAGCTGTGGCCGCAGCGCTGCCCAGCACAGGGCGACGCTCACTGCCCTGCTCCTGCTGCCCCTCTGCTGCTGACACAGGCCACCGTGCCCTTGGCCTTCTTGGACACCTGGCTACACACTGTCTCATCTTCATCTGCTCAGAATCATTAGCCCTGTGTTCTTTTGGCCTACGCAGCTCCCCAGCCAAAAAGGTGCCCATCTGACTTCAGATACAGCATGCACCATTTCTAGATGGCCCCTTCCTCTTCTGAGCAACCAAGACAGCAGTCATGGACTTGCGCTTCAAGCACACTCCAGGCTCATAACCACTTGCCAAAGCTGCAGACTACATCAAAATACGCAACAACAGAAATCTGCCCCTCCTGCTGTTTGCCTCACAAGAAGGCTTCGCAAGTCCTCACTTTGTTTCTTTGGCCGCACGGGACAAGAATGGCCCCCCACAGCTGCATGGGCAACACAATCTTCCCCTGGCAGCTTATCAAAAGTCAAAAGACACCTGGCCCAAAAGAGATTGCACAAGCAAAGAACTACTCAAGGAGAACTGCAGACTGGTTTCAGAGGCCAAACACACCTTTCCAAAAAGGGAAAACAAACAAACCAAGCCCTGGCACCTTAGGCACTACCACCTTGGCCCTTGGCCACAGCACTGCAGAAGCAGAGAGATGGAGCGTCCCTTAGCCAGGCAGCCAGATGCTCTCCCAGAGGAACCAACCCTTTGGACCTCAACATGACAGCTCAAAGGCCATGTTCTGCTGGCACTGCCTGGAGAAAATCGCAAGCTCCAGGCAGGACTGCAGCACTCAGCATCCTCAGCCAGCAACAGCAAAGTGCTGGCTGCTCCGAAACTTGCAGCTCTGCCTTGCACTAAAGACAGCACCACACACAAATGGCGCTTACAGGTTCAGAGGGTCCATGTGTGACCAATGACAGAGGCTGGCCGTCATCCACGTCAGTTTGCTCCTCTTGGGCTTCTTCGCCAGGAGCAGCGGGAGCCAGGACAGCAACTTCGGACAGTTCTGCCATCTGTGGCAAGAGAGAAGCGTGAAGGAGAGGCCATTAACTATCATTTTGAACGTCATTTCTTTTCAGATCTACCACCATGTTGTCTAAGGAAAAATCATAAAATCTAGCGACAAAGGGATTCCAAAGCACCTCCACCAAATTAAAATAAGCCGATTCAACAGAATTCTATAGATGGATATGAAGTTGGTTTTCATCCCTGGCTGCTTTATGCACGCAAGGTTATCTTGCCCAAATTGAGTTTTACTTTTTCAAAGCTCTGTAATGGAAACCTAGGAAAGCGACAGCAACGCCGCTGCTGCTGCTGCTGCTGCAGACGTGGAAAACTCAAACTGGATCAGGATCCCATTCCAAAACCGGAAAAGGGCAGGAAACCTTGTGCAGAAGCATCTTTGCTTGCTAGAAGAGAAAGAAAATGAACAGGGTTCTCCTCCTAGCAAACCAACAGACCAAGGAGCCAACAAACCACAAGATTGAAGTTTCACCCACTCCAGTGTCCAAAGCCCTTGGATGCAGTGACAGGATGTTTGGTAGTGAAACAGCCCTTGTACTCAGCACTGTCATGCAGGGATTGATGGAAGTCTGCCTGAAGGTCCCTCAAGAGCCTCCTATTGTCCAGGCTAAAGCTCCCTGAGCACCTCCTCACTTGCCTTTTGCTCCACCCCCTTGCCCAGCTCCCATGGTCTTCTTTGCACACGCTCCAGCCCCTCAATCCCTTTCTGCGTCGCAGGGCCCACAGCTGCACACAGCACTCCAGCTGTGGCCGCAGCACTGCCCAGCACAGGGCGACGCTCACTGCCCTGCTCCTGCTTCCCCTCTGCTGCTGACACAGGCCACCATGCCCTTGGCCTTCTTGGACACCTGGCTACACACTGTCTCATCTTCATCTGCTCAGGATCATTAGCCCTGTGTTCTTTTGGCCTACGCAGCTCCCCAGCCAAAAAGGTGCCCATCTGACTTCAGATACAGCATGCACCATTTCTAGATGGCCCCTTCCTCTTCTGAGCAACCAAGACAGCAGTCAAGGACTTGCGGTTCACCCACACTCCAGGCTCATAACCACTTGCCAAAGCTGCAGACTACATCAAAATACGCAACAACAGAAATCTGCCCCTCCTGCTGTTTGCCTCACAAGAAGGCTTCGCAAGCCCGCACTTTGTTTCTTTGGCCGCACGGGACAAGAATGGCCCCCCACAGCTGCATGGGCAACACAATCCTCCCCTGGCAGCTTATCAAAAGTCAAAAGACACCTGGCCCAAAAGAGATTGCAAAAGCAAAGAACTACTCAAGGAGAACTGCAGACCGGTTTCACAAGCCAAACACACCTTTCCAAAAAGGGAAAACAAACAAACCAAGCCCTGGCACCTCCAGCATTTCTACCATTGCATTTGGCCACAGCACTGCAGAAGCCGAGAGATAGAGCGTCCCTTAGCCAAGCAGCCAGATGCTCTCCCAGAGGAACCAACCCTTTGGACCTCAACATGACAGCTCAAAGGCCATGTTCTGCTGGCACTGCCTGGAGAAAATCGCAAGCTCCAGGCAGGACTGCAGCACTCAGCATCTTCAGCCAGCAACAGCAAAGTGCTGGCTGCTGCGAAACTTGCAGCTCTGCCTTGCACTAAAGACAGCACCACACACAAATGGCGCTTACAGGTTCAGAGGGTCCATGTGTGACCAATGACAGAGGCTGGCCGTCATCCACGTCAGTTTGCTCCTCTTGGGCTTCTTCGCCAGGAGCAGCGGGAGCCAGGACAGCAACTTCGGACAGTTCTGCCATCTGTGGCAAGAGAGAAGCGTGAAGGAGAGGCCATTAACCATCATTTTGAACGTCATTTCTTTTCAGATCTACCACCATGTTGTCTAAGGAAAAATCATAAAATCTAGCGACAAAGGGATTCCAAAGCACCTCCACCAAATTAAAATAAGCCGATTCAACAGAATTCTATAGATGGATATGAAGTTGGTTTTCCTCCCTGGCTGCTTTATGCACGCAAGGTTATCTTGCCAAAACTGAGTTTTACTTCTTGAAAGCTCTGAAATGGAAAACTAGGAAAGCGACAGCAACGCCTTTGCTGCTGAGGCAGACGTGGAAAACTCAAACTGGATCAGGATCCCATTCCAAAACTGGAAAAGGGCAGGAAACCTTGTGCAAAAGAATCTTTGCTTGCTAGAACAGAAAGAAAATGAACAGGGTTCTCCTCCTAGCAAACCAACAGACCAACGAGCCAACAAAGCACAAGATTGAAGTCTCACCCACTCCAGTGTCCAAAGCCCTTGGATGCAGTGACAGGATGTTTGGTGGTGAAACAGCCCTTGTACTCAGCACTGTCATGCAGGGATTGATGGAAGTCTGCCTGAAGGTCCCTCAAGAGCCTCCTGTTGTCCAGGCTAAAGCTCCCTCAGCACCTCCTCACTTGCCTTTTGCTCCACCCCCTTGCCCAGCTCCCATGGTCTTCTTTGCACACGCTCCAGCCCCTCAATCCCTTTCTGCGTCGCAGGGCCCACAGCTGCACACAGCACTCCAGCTGTGGCCGCAGCGCTGCCCAGCACAGGGCGACGCTCACTGCCCTGCTCCTGCTGCCCCTCTGCTGCTGACACAGGCCACCATGCCCTTGGCCTTCTTGGCCACCTGGCTACACACTGTCTCATCTTCATCTGCTCAGGATCATTAGCCCTGTGTTCTTTTGGCCTACGCAGCTCCCCAGCCAAAAAGGTGCCCATCTGACTTCAGATACAGCATGCACCATTTCGAGATGGCCCCTTCCTCTTCTGAGCAACCAAGACAGCAGTCAAGGACTTGCGCTTCACCCACACTCCAGGCTCATAACCACTTGCCAAAGCTGCAGACTACATCAAAATACGCAACAACAGAAATCTGCCCCTCCTGCTGTTTGCCTCACAAGAAGGCTTTGCAAGCCCGCACTTTGTTTCTTTGGCCGCACGGGACAAGAATGGCCCCCCACAGCTGCATGGGCAACACAATCCTCCCCTGGCAGCTTATCAAAAGTCAAAAGACACCTGGCCCAAAAGAGATTGCAAAAGCAAAGAACTACTCAAGGAGAACTGCAGACTGGTTTCACAAGCCAAACACACCTTTCCAAAAAGGGAAAACAAACAAACCAAGCCCTGGCACCTCCAGCATTTCTACCATTGCATTTGGCCACAGCACTGCAGAAGCCGAGAGATAGAGCGTCCCTTAGCCAAGCAGCCAGATGCTCTCCCAGAGGAACCAACCCTTTGGACCTCAACATGACAGCTCAAAGGCCATGTTCTGCTGGCACTGCCTGGAGAAAATCGCAAGCTCCAGGCAGGACTGCAGCACTCAGCATCCTCAGCCAGCAACAGCAAAGTGCTGGCTGCTGCGAAACTTGCAGCTCTGCCTTGCACTAAAGACAGCACCACACACAAATGGCGCTTACAGGTTCAGAGGGTCCATGTGTGACCAATGACAGAGGCTGGCCGTCATCCATATCAGTTTGCTCCTCTTGGGCTTCTTCGCCAGGAGCAGCGGGAGCCAGGACAGCAACTTCGGACAGTTCTGCCATCTGTGGCAAGAGAGAAGCATGAAGGAGAGGCCAATAAATATCATTTTGAACCTCATTTCTTTTCAGATCTACCACCATGTTGTCTAAGGAAAAATCATAAAACCTAGTGACAAAGGGATTCCAAAGCACTTCCACCAAATTCAAATAAGCCGATTCAACAGAATTCTATAGATGGATATGAAGTTGGTTTTCCTCTCTGGCTGCTTTATGCACGCAAGGTTAAATTGCCAAAACTAAGTTTTACTTCTTGAAAGCTCTGAAATGGAAAACTAGGAAAGCGACAGCAACGCCTTTGCTGCTACTGCTGCTGCAGACGTGGAAAACTCAAACTGGATCAGGATCCCATTCCAAAACTGGAAAAGGGCAGGAAACCTTGTGCAGAAGCATCTTTGCTTGCTAGAAGAGAAAGAAAATGAACAGGGTTCTCCTCCTAGCAAACCAACAGACCAAGGAGCCAACAAACCACAAGATTGAAGTTTCACCCACTCCAGTGTCCAAAGCCCTTGGATGCAGTGACAGGATGTTTGGTGGTGAAACAGCCCTTGTACTCAGCACTGTCATGCAGGGATTGATGGAAGTCTGCCTGAAGGTCCTTCAAGAGCCTCCTATTGTCCAGGCTAAAGCTCCCTGAGCACCTCCTCACTTGCCTTTTGCTCCACCCCCTTGCCCAGCTCCCATGGTCTTCTTTGCACACGCTCCAGCCCCTCAATCCCTTTCTGCGTCGCAGGGCCCACAGCTGCACACAGCACTCCAGCTGTGGCCACAGCGCTGCCCAGCACAGGGCGACGCTCACTGCCCTGCTCCTTCTGCCCCTCTGCTGCCGACAAAGGCCACCACGCCCTTGGCCTTCTTGGCCACCTGGCTACACACTGTCTCATCTTCATCTGCTCAGGATCATTAGCCCTGTGTTCTTTTGGCCTACGCAGCTCCCCAGCCAAAAAGGTGCCCATCTGACTTCAGATACAGCATGCACCATTTCTAGATGGCCCCTTCCTCTTCTGAGCAACCAAGACAGCAGTCAAGGACTTGCGCTTCACCCACACTCCAGGCTCCAAACCACTTGCCAAAGCTGCAGACTACATCAAAATACGCAACAACAGAAATCTGCCCCTCCTGCTGTTTGCCTCACAAGAAGGCTTCGCAAGTCCGCACTTTGTTTCTTTGGCCGCACGGGACAAGAATGGCCCCCCACAGCTGCATGGGCAACACAATCTTCCCCTGGCAGCTTATCAAAAGTCAAAAGACACCTGGCCCAAAAGAGACTGTACAAGCAAAGAACTATTCAAGGAGAACTGCAGACCGGTTTCACAAGCCAAACACACCTTTCCAAAAAGGGAAAACAAACAAACCAAGCCCTGGCACCTCCAGCATTTCTACCATTGCATTTGGCCACAGCACTGCAGAAGCCGAGAGATAGAGCGTCCCTTAGCCAAGCAGCCAGATGCTCTCCCAGAGGAACCAACCCTTTGGACCTCAACATGACAGCTCAAAGGCCATGTTCTGCTGGCACTGCCTGGAGAAAATCGCAAGCTCCAGGCAGGACTGCAGCACTCAGCATCCTCAGCCAGCAACAGCAAAGTGCTGGCTGCTGCGAAACTTGCAGCTCTGCCTTGCACTAAAGACAGCACCACACACAAATGGCGCTTACAGGTTCAGAGGGTCCATGTGTGACCAATGACAGAGGCTGGCCGTCATCCACGTCAGTTTGCTCCTCTTGGGCTTCTTCGCCAGGAGCAGCGGGAGCCAGGACAGCAACTTCGGACAGTTCTGCCATCTGTGGCAAGAGAGAAGCATGAAGGAGAGGCCATTAACTATCATTTTGAACGTCATTTCTTTTCAGATCTACCACCATGTTGTCTAAGGAAAAATCATAAAATCTAGCGACAAAGGGATTCCAAAGCACCTCCACCAAATTAAAATAAGCCGATTCAACAGAATTCTATAGATGGATATGAAGTTGGTTTTCCTCCCTGGCTGCTTTATGCACGCAAGGTTATCTTGCCAAAACTGAGTTTTACTTCTTGAAAGCTCTGAAATGGAAAACTAGGAAAGCGACAGCAACGCCTTTGCTGCTGAGGCAGACGTGGAAAACTCAAACTGGATCAGGATCCCATTCCAAAACTGGAAAAGGGCAGGAAACCTTGTGCAAAAGAATCTTTGCTTGCTAGAACAGAAAGAAAATGAACAGGGTTCTCCTCCTAGCAAACCAACAGACCAACGAGCCAACAAAGCACAAGATTGAAGTCTCACCCACTCCAGTGTCCAAAGCCCTTGGATGCAGTGACAGGATGTTTGGTGGTGAAACAGCCCTTGTACTCAGCACTGTCATGCAGGGATTGATGGAAGTCTGCCTGAAGGTCCCTCAAGAGCCTCCTATTGTCCAGGCTAAAGCTCCCTGAGCACCTCCTCACTTGCCTTTTGCTCCACCCCCTTGCCCAGCTCCCATGGTCTTCTTTGCACACGCTCCAGCCCCTCAATCCCTTTCTGCGTCGCAGGGCCCACAGCTGCACACAGCACTCCAGCTGTGGCCGCAGCGCTGCCCAGCACAGGGCGACGCTCACTGCCCTGCTCCTGCTTCCCCTCTGCTGCTGACACAGGCCACCATGCCCTTGGCCTTCTTGGCCACCTGGCTACACACTGTCTCATCTTCATCTGCTCAGGATCATTAGCCCTGTGTTCTTTTGGCCTACGCAGCTCCCCAGCCAAAAAGGTGCCCATCTGACTTCAGATACAGCATGCACCATTTCTAGATGGCCCCTTCCTCTTCTGAGCAACCAAGACAGCAGTCAAGGACTTGCGCTTCACCCACACTCCAGGCTCCAAACCACTTGCCAAAGCTGCAGACTACATCAAAATACGCAACAACAGAAATCTGCCCCTCCTGCTGTTTGCCTCACAAGAAGGCTTCGCAAGTCCGCACTTTGTTTCTTTGGCCGCACGGGACAAGAATGGCCCCCCACAGCTGCATGGGCAACACAATCTTCCCCTGGCAGCTTATCAAAAGTCAAAAGACACCTGGCCCAAAAGAGACTGTACAAGCAAAGAACTATTCAAGGAGAACTGCAGACCGGTTTCACAAGCCAAACACACCTTTCCAAAAAGGGAAAACAAACAAACCAAGCCCTGGCACCTCCAGCATTTCTACCATTGCATTTGGCCACAGCACTGCAGAAGCCGAGAGATGGAGCGTCCCTTAGCCAAGCAGCCAGATGCTCTCCCAGAGGAACCAACCCTTTGGACCTCAACATGACAGCTCAAAGGCCATGTTCTGCTGGCACTGCCTGGAGAAAATCGCAAGCTCCAGGCAGGACTGCAGCACTCAGCATCCTCAGCCAGCAACAGCAAAGTGCTGGCTGCTGCGAAACTTGCAGCTCTGCCTTGCACTAAAGACAGCACCACACACAAATGGCGCTTACAGGTTCAGAGGGTCCATGTGTGACCAATGACAGAGGCTGGCCGTCATCCACGTCAGTTTGCTCCTCTTGGGCTTCTTCGCCAGGAGCAGCGGGAGCCAGGACAGCAACTTCGGACAGTTCTGCCATCTGTGGCAAGAGAGAAGCATGAAGGAGAGGCCATTAACTATCATTTTGAACGTCATTTCTTTTCAGATCTACCACCATGTTGTCTAAGGAAAAATCATAAAATCTAGCGACAAAGGGATTCCAAAGCACCTCCACCAAATTAAAATAAGCCGATTCAACAGAATTCTATAGATGGATATGAAGTTGGTTTTCCTCCCTGGCTGCTTTATGCACGCAAGGTTAAATTGCCAAAACTAAGTTTTACTTCTTGAAAGCTCTGAAATGGAAAACTAGGAAAGCGACAGCAACGCCTTTGCTGCTACTGCTGCTGCAGACGTGGAAAACTCAAACTGGATCAGGATCCCATTCCAAAACTGGAAAAGGGCAGGAAACCTTGTGCAGAAGCATCTTTGCTTGCTAGAAGAGAAAGAAAATGAACAGGGTTCTCCTCCTAGCAAACCAACAGACCAAGGAGCCAACAAACCACAAGATTGAAGTTTCACCCACTCCAGTGTCCAAAGCCCTTGGATGCAGTGACAGGATGTTTGGTGGTGAAACAGCCCTTGTACTCAGCACTGTCATGCAGGGATTGATGGAAGTCTGCCTGAAGGTCCCTCAAGAGCCTCCTGTTGTCCAGGCTAAAGCTCCCTGAGCACCTCCTCACTTGCCTTTTGCTCCACCCCCTTGCCCAGCTCCCATGGTCTTCTTTGCACACGCTCCAGCCCCTCAATCCCTTTCTGTGTCACAGGGCCCACAGCTGCACACAGCACTCCAGCTGTGGCCGCAGCGCTGCCCAGCACAGGGCGACGCTCACTGCCCTGCTCCTTCTGCCCCTCTGCTGCCGACAAAGGCCACCACGCCCTTGGCCTTCTTGGCCACCTGGCTACACACTGTCTCATCTTCATCTGCTCAGGATCATTAGCCCTGTGTTCTTTTGGCCTACGCAGCTCCCCAGCCAAAAAGGTGCCCATCTGACTTCAGATACAGCATGCACCATTTCTAGATGGCCCCTTCCTCTTCTGAGCAACTAAGACAGCAGTCAACAACTTGTGCTTCAACCACACTCCAGGCTCATAACCACTTGCCAAAGCTGCAGACTACATCAAAATACGCAACAACAGAAATCTGCCCCTCCTGCTGTTTGCCTCACAAGAAGGCTTCGCAAGCCCGAACTTTCTTTCTTTGGCCGCACGGGACAAGAATGGCCCCCCACAGCTGCATGGGCAACACAATCTTCCCCTGGCAGCTTATCAAAAGTCAAAAGACACCTGGCCCAAAAGAGACTGTACAAGAAAAGAACTATTCAAGGAGAACTGCAGACCGGTTTCACAAGCCAAACACACCTTTCCAAAAAGGGAAAACAAACAAACCAAGCCCTGGCACCTCCAGCATTTCTACCATTGCATTTGGCCACAGCACTGCAGAAGCCGAGAGATAGAGCGTCCCTTAGCCAAGCAGCCAGATGCTCTCCCAGAGGAACCAACCCTTTGGACCTCAACATGACAGCTCAAAGGCCATGTTCTGCTGGCACTGCCTGGAGAAAATCGCAAGCTCCAGGCAGGACTCCAGCACTCAGCATCCTCAGCCAGCAACAGCAAAGTGCTGGCTGCTGCGAAACTTGCAGCTCTGCCTTGCACTAAAGACAGCACCACACACAAATGGCGCTTACAGGTTCAGAGGGTCCATGTGTGACCAATGACAGAGGCTGGCCGTCATCCACGTCAGTTTGCTCCTCTTGGGCTTCTTCGCCAGGAGCAGCGGGAGCCAGGACAGCAACTTCGGACAGTTCTGCCATCTGTGGCAAGAGAGAAGCATGAAGGAGAGGCCATTAACTATCATTTTGAACGTCATTTCTTTTCAGATCTACCACCATGTTGTCTAAGGAAAAATCATAAAATCTAGCGACAAAGGGATTCCAAAGCACCTCCACCAAATTAAAATAAGCCGATTCAACAGAATTCTATAGATGGATATGAAGTTGGTTTTCCTCCCTGGCTGCTTTATGCACGCAAGGTTAAATTGCCAAAACTAAGTTTTACTTCTTGAAAGCTCTGAAATGGAAAACTAGGAAAGCGACAGCAACGCCTTTGCTGCTACTGCTGCTGCAGACGTGGAAAACTCAAACTGGATCAGGATCCCATTCCAAAACTGGAAAAGGGCAGGAAACCTGGTGCAGAAGCATCTTTGCTTGCTAGAAGAGAAAGAAAATGAACAGGGTTCTCCTCCTAGCAAACCAACAGACCAAGGAGCCAACAAACCACAAGATTGAAGTTTCACCCACTCCAGTGTCCAAAGCCCTTGGATGCAGTGACAGGATGTTTGGTGGTGAAACAGCCCTTGTACTCAGCACTGTCATGCAGGGATTGATGGAAGTCTGCCTGAAGGTCCCTCAAGAGCCTCCTATTGTCCAGGCTAAAGCTCCCTCAGCACCTCCTCACTGGCCTTTTGCTCCACCCCCTTGCCGAGCTCCCGTGGCTTTCTCTGCACACGCTCCAGCCCCTCAATCACTTTATGCGTCTTCAGCTGTCCTGGACTGGCAGCACCCCTGGCTCATTTTGGCCCACGCAGCTCCCCAGCCACAAAGCTGTCCAACTTACTTCAGATACAGCATTCACCATTTCTGCATGGCCGTCCTCTTCTGAGAAATACAACACAGCAGTCAAGGACTTGAAGCTTCACCCCCACTCCAGGCTCCAAGGCACTCACCAGAGCGGCAGACTTCAGCGCAAAAAGCATCAACAGAAACCTGCCCCTTTGCTGTTGGCCTCACAAGGAGGCTTCGCAACTCTGCACTTGGTTTCTTTGGCCACATGCAACAAGAATGGGCCGCCATGGCTTCATTGACAACACAATCATCTCCTCGCAGCCTAGCAAAAGCCAAAAGGCACCTGGGCCAACAGAGACTCTTCAAGTGAATAATGACTCAAGAAAACTGCAGAACACTTCCACAAGGCAAAGACACCTTTCCAAAGAGGGAAAACAAACCAACAGAGCCTTTTCACCTCCAGCCCTACCACGTACGCCCTTGGCCATAATACCCTAGAAGCCAAGAGATGGAGCCTCCCAGGGCCAAGCAGCCAGAAGCTCACCCACAGCCCCCAGCTCATCAGTGCCCCAGCATGACAGGTCAAAGGCCAATTTCTATCTGTCACCGCCTGCAGGAGATGGCTACGACCTTCAGGACTCCAGCACTCAGCATCGTCAGCCAGCAACAGCAAGTGCTGGCTGCTCAGAAACTTGCACCTCTGCCTTGAACTAAAGACAGCACAAAACACAGCGGGCACTTACTGTCTTTGTATGAGCATGCCATCGTGTGACCACAGCTGGACGCTGGCGGTCATCTTGCTCATCTTCCTCCTCTCGGGCTATTTCAGTAATAGCAGAGAGACCGACGGGAAAGTCGGCTCTCGGTCTTGTCACCTGTGGCAAGGGAGAAGCATGAGGGACAGGTAGTTAGTTATCTATCATTTCAAACCCCATTTCTCCTCAGATCTACGACCACAGACTCTAAGGTGAAGTCATCAACTTTGTTACCAATGGCATTCTAAGTCACTCCAACCACATTGAAATGGGCCAATTCAACTGAATAGAATATTGCTAAGAATTGAATAGCCCTCCCTGGCTGCTATCAGCAAGCAAGGTTGTCTCTGCAAAACACAGCTTTTCTTTCTTGAAACCTGTTAAATGGACAAACAGGAATGAGCCAGAAAGACCTTTGCGATTGCTGCCACAGACATGGAAAAACCTAAAAGATTCAGAAACCCTTCCAGTGTTTGATAAGGACCAGAAAAGGAGTGCAGAATCATCCTTGCTTGCTGGAGAAAGAGAAAATTAACAGGGCTTCTCCTCCTAGCAAACCAACAAACAACAAGATGCAAGTGTCACACACTCCAGTGTCTAAAACACTTGGATGCAGTGAGGGGACGTTTGGCAGGGAAACAAACAGCCCTTGTGCGGAGCACTGTCATGTAGGCATCTATGGAAGTCTGCATGAAGGTCCCTCCCGAGCCTCCCGCTGTCCACGCTAAAGCTCCCTGAGCACCTCCTCACTGCCCTTGTGCTCCAGCCTCTTGCCCAGCTCCCGTGGCTTTCTCTGCACACGCTCCAGCCCCTCAATCACTTTCTGTGTCACAGGGCCCACAGCTGCACACAGCACTCCAGCTGTGGCTGCAGCGCTGCCCAGCACAGGACGACGCTCACTGCCCTGCTCCTGCTGCCCCTCTGCTGCTGACACAGGCCACCATGCCCTTGGCCTTCTTGGCCACTTGGCCACACGCTACCTCATCTTCAGCTGTCCTGGACTGGCAGCACCCCTGGCTCATTTTGGCCCACGCAGCTCCCCAGCCACAAAGCTGTCCAACTTACTTCAGATACAGCATTCACCATTTCTGCATGGCCTTCCTCTTCTGAGAAATACAACACAGCAGTCAAGGACTTGAAGCTTCACCCCCACTCCAGGCTCCAAGGCACTCACCAGAGCGGCAGACTTCAGCGCAAAAAGCATCAACAGAAACTTGCCTCTTTGCTGTGGGCCTCACAAGGAGGCTTCGCAACTCTGCACTTGGTTTCTTTGGCCACATGCAACAAGAATGGGCCCCCACGGCTTCATTGACAACACAATCATCTCCTTGCAGCCTAGCAAAAGCCAAAAGGCACCTGGGCCAACAGAGACTCTTCAAGTGAAGAATGACTCAAGAAAACTGTAGAACACTTCCACAAGGACAAGGCCACCTTTCCAAAGAGGGAAAACAAACCAACAGAGCCTTTTCACCTCCAGCCCTACCACGTACGCCCTTGGCCATAATACCCTAGAAGCCAAGAGATGGAGCCTCCCAGGGCCAAGCAGCCAGAAGCTCACCCGCAGCCCCCAGCTCATCAGTGCCCCAGCATGACAGGTCAAAGGCCAATTTCTATCTGTCACTGCCTGCAGGAGATGGCTACGACCTTCAGGACTCCAGCACTCAGCATCGTCAGCCAGCAACAGCAAGTGCTGGCTGCTCAGAAACTTGCACCTCTGCCTTGAACTAAAGACAGCACAAAACACAGCGGGCACTTACTGTCTTTGTATGAGCATGCCGTCGTGTGACCACAGCTGGACGCTGGCGGTCATCTTGCTCATCTTCCTCCTCTCGGGCTATTTCAGTAATAGCAGAGAGACCGACGGGAAAGTCGGCTCTCGGTCTTGTCACCTGTGGCAAGGGAGAAGCATCAGGGACAGGTAGTTAGTTATCTATCATTTCAAACCCCATTTCTCCTCAGATCTACGACCACAGACTCTAAGGTGAAGTCGTCAACTTTGTTACCAATGGCATTCTAAGTCACTCCAACCACATTGAAATGGGCCAATTCAACTGAATAGAATATTGCTAAGAATTGAATAGCCCTCCCTGGCTGCTATCAGCAAGCAAGGTTGTCTCTGCAAAACACAGCTTTTCTTTCTTGAAACCTGTTAAATGGACAAACAGGAAAGAGCCAGAAAGGCCTTTGCGATTGCTGCCACAGACATGGAAAAACCTAAAAGATTCAGAAACCCTTCCAGTGTTTGATAAGGACCAGAAAAGGAGTGCAGAATCATCCTTGCTTGCTGGAGAAAGAGAAAATTAACAGGGCTTCTCCTCCTAGCAAACCAACAAACAACAAGATGCAAGTGTCACACACTCCAGTGTCTAAAACACTTGGATGCAGTGAGGGGACGTTTGGCAGGGAAACAAACAGCCCTTGTGCGGAGCACTGTCATGTAGGCATCTATGGAAGTCTGCATGAAGGTCCCTCCCGAGCCTCCCGCTGTCCACGCTAAAGCTCCCTGAGCACCTCCTCACTGCCCTTGTGCTCCAGCCTCTTGCCCAGCTCCCGTGGCTTTCTCTGCACACGCTCCAGCCCCTCAATCACTTTCTGTGTCACAGGGCCCACAGCTGCACACAGCACTCCAGCTGTGGCTGCAGCGCTGCCCAGCACAGGACGACGCTCACTGCCCTGCTCCTGCTGCCCCTCTGCTGCTGACACAGGCCACCGTGCCCTTGGCCTTCTTGGCCACTTGGCCACACGCTACCTCATCTTCAGCTGTCCTGGACTGGCAGCACCCCTGGCTCATTTTGGCCCACGCAGCTCCCCAGCCACAAAGCTGTCCAACTTACTTCAGATACAGCATTCACCATTTCTGCATGGCCTTCCTCTTCTGAGAAATACAACACAGCAGTCAAGGACTTGAAGCTTCACCCCCACTCCAGGCTCCAAGGCACTCACCAGAGCGGCAGACTTCAGCGCAAAAAGCATCAACAGAAACTTGCCCCTTTGCTGTTGGCCTCACAAGGAGGCTTCGCAACTCTGCACTTGGTTTCTTTGGCCACATGCAACAAGAATGGGCCCCCACGGCTTCATTGACAACACAATCATCTCCTTGCAGCCTAGCAAAAGCCAAAAGGCACCTGGGCCAACAGAGACTCTTCAAGTGAAGAATGACTCAAGAAAACTGCAGAACACTTCCACAAGGACAAGGCCACCTTTCCAAAGAGGGAAAACAAACCAACAGAGCCTTTTCACCTCCAGCCCTACCACGTACGCCCTTGGCCATAATACCCTAGAAGCCAAGAGATGGAGCCTCCCAGGGCCAAGCAGCCAGAAGCTCACCCGCAGCCCCCAGCTCATCAGTGCCCCAGCATGACAGGTCAAAGGCCAATTTCTATCTGTCACTGCCTGCAGGAGATGGCTACGACCTTCAGGACTCCAGCACTCAGCATCGTCAGCCAGCAACAGCAAGTGCTGGCTGCTCAGAAACTTGCACCTCTGCCTTGAACTAAAGACAGCACAAAACACAGCGGGCACTTACTGTCTTTGTATGAGCATGCTGTCGTGTGACCACAGCTGGACGCTGGCGGTCATCTTGCTCATCTTCCTCCTCTCGGGCTATTTCAGTAATAGCAGAGAGACCGACGGGAAAGTCGGCTCTTGGTCTTGTCACCTGTGGCAAGGGAGAAGCATCAGGGACAGGTAGTTAGTTATCTATCATTTCAAACCCCATTTCTCCTCAGATCTACAACCACAGACTCTAAGGAGAACTCATCAACTTTGTTACCAATGGCATTCTAAGTCACTCCAACCACATTGAAATGGGCCAATTCAACTGAATAGAATATTGCTAAGAATTGAATAGCCCTCCCTGGCTGCTATCAGCAAGCAAGGTTGTCTCTGCAAAACACAGCTTTTCTTTCTTGAAACCTGTTAAATGGACAAACAGGAAAGAGCCAGAAAGGCCTTTGCGATTGCTGCCACAGACATGGAAAAACCAAAAGGGTTCAGAATTCCATCCAGTGTTTGATGAGGACCAGAAAAGTAGTGCAGAATCATCCTTGCTTGCTGGAGAAAGAGAAAATGAACAGGGCTTCTCCTCCTAGCACACCAACAAACAACAAGATGCAAGTGTCACACACTCCAGTGTCTAAAACACTTGGATGCAGTGAGGGGACGTTTGGCAGGGAAACAAACAGCCCTTGTGCGGAGCACTGTCATGTAGGCATCTATGGAAGTCTGCATGAAGGTCCCTCCCGAGCCTCCTGCTGTCCAGGCTAAATTTCCCTGAGCACCTCCTCACTGCC
Source organism: Fringilla coelebs (assembly GCF_963513975.1). Lineage (NCBI taxonomy): Eukaryota > Metazoa > Chordata > Aves > Passeriformes > Fringillidae > Fringilla > Fringilla coelebs. The sequence continues at coordinate 507,950 of NW_028167212.1, read as the reverse complement.
CTTGTGCTCCAGCCTCTTGCCCAGCTCCAGTGGCTTTCTCTGCACACGCTCCAGCCCCTCAATCACTTTCTGATTCACAGGGGCCCACAGCTGCACACAGCACTCCAGCTGTGGCTGCAGCACTGTCCAGCACAGGGCGACGCTCACTGCCCTGCTCCTGCTGCCCCTCTGCTGCTGACACAGGCCACCATGCCCTTGGCCTTCTTGGCCACCTGTCTACATGCTGCCTCTTCTTCAGCTGCCCTCGACTGGCAGCACCCCTTGTTCATTTCCGCTCACGCAGCTCCCCAGCCAAAAGTTGCCCATCTCAGTTCAGATACAGCATCCTCCACCATTTTAAGATGGCCTTCTTGTTCTACACTGCATCTTCTAAGGAGATGTCTTTAAATGGATAGGAATAGAATTCTCAGTCACTCTCACTAAATTAAAATGGGCTAAGTCTAATCTTTAGGAAATTTCTTTTAGTTCAGTGTTCCCCTGTGGCTGCCGTCTGCAAGCAACCTTCTTTCTTCAAAACTGAGTTGCTAGTTCTTCAGGGCTCTGAGATGCAAATTAGGAAATATCCACTTATGCCTTTTTTTTTTTCTTTGAAGGCATGAAAATGGATTCTTTTTTGGCCTCCCTAGCTAGCCCTCTAACTCTACTGCTACTGGCCAAGCTTACAGCTCACTCTACAATTCCTAAACATCAGGAACATGAAATCTCCTTTTCTCACTCACCTCAGCATCAGCACCACTGAAGACACGCTTCACGTGACCTGTATTGGGCAAGGGAAAATGAACCAGATGCTGTCAGAAAACTGCCTGGGTTGCTGAATCCCACAAAACAAGTCAACCCAAACAGAGATGATTTTCATTTCACAAAATCCCTTCAGGAGACACATTTCATTCACACAGCCAGCAAGAGATCAGGACAATATTCTTGGTTATGCCTACACTTTGGCCGTTTTGCCAGTATATGAATTCAAACGTAATCAAGAAAATGCAAATTCTTCTTGAACACTCAATGCTCCTGTTCTACCAAACACATAAAACAGCTTCTAAAATCTCTCCTTCAGGTCCTTTTTTAAAAAAATCAGTTGCATGCACTAATTCTCATTTAACTTGCTGAAAACAATTGCACAGAAAAGCTTCCCAAAATCCCCCTGAGCTGTGGCAGTTTTCTTGTGGAAGAGCAGAGCAGCAGCTCCAGGGCTCGGGAGCAGACACTGACTGCTTTAGAATTTGCACTTCCTTGCAAAAGGAATCACTATTTTAGCACTCAGCAAAAGGTCAAGTTGGACCTTGGTCAAATCCTTTCATGAGAAAATTTAGAAAGAGAGAAGCTTTCCCTGAATTCTGGGAACAACTGCAGAGTTATTACAAGGCCCTCCAAGAAGGTCTCTCACTCTACATTTTCAGAGGTGTCTTGATTGTCCCAGCAAACTGAGGAAATGACAGACTCTAGTGCCACAGACTCTCCTATAGAGGGAACGGAGGCCCTGCAGGTTCCCTTGCAAATGCTGCCCCTGTGGCTACAGACACCCCCTTTTCAGCTGAACATCCTGACAGGAGTTTCACCAAACCAGTGGCATCCTAATGCTCTTTCTGCTTCTAAATAAGAAACTCAGTCACTAAGAAAGAGCAGGAAGACATACAAAAGCCAGGTTAGGTTACACCCAGGGAAAACCTCTACTTACGTGCCAAGTGAGTCACGAAATATACAGAATAAGGAACACCAAATGCTGCAATAATTGCAGGAGCAAGTCCCGCAATCATTGTAGCACTGCTCTGCAAGTTTGCAGACTGTGCTCCAACACTAGGAAAAGCGAGGCTCTTATCAGTGTGCAGGTACCCACTGACAAATGCCTCAACCAGGAGAATGCTCCTGCACTGAACAAGCCCTAGGGCTGCTCTGACACTCAGGCCTTACATGCACCAAGGCAACCTTCTGATGTCACCACGACAATGTGGCAAACATGCCGTGACATCACAAAGCAAACACTCTATGCTGCTCTGTGAATTTATGCCAAGCAATAACCAACCTTCCCTACAGCACACGCAAACAGCCTGCGAAGTTCTCCTCGGTCAAAAAGCAGCACAAATTCCCCTCGTAGGCCAAACCCTGTTGTTCAAGGGATCCAAGAGTAACTCCAAGAGTGCACAAAGCACCTACAGCCTGCACCCCAACGGAGCACTCAGATGGGACACAAGCAAAGGAAACCAGACCAAGAAAATTGCCCACAGTATTGCACATCTCAGAAATTACCTGCGTTTCATAACTTTTTAAAGGTTTCTTAGACCTTAACAAAGGACTGAATAAGGAAAGATTGCAGCACTGTCACAGTTACAGCTAGTCACAATCTCCGTGACTAGCAGCCACATGCTCATCTACAAAAAGGATGCTCTGCCTTTTATATCCTTAGCCCCTCCCAATGTTTTGTCAGTCAACTCTTTCTGTGCTGTCCATTGCTGGAGATTACTTTCTCGCATCTTCCTTGGAGGTCAGGTGTTGTTACACCCCGCCTCCTGGTCACAAGCCAGCCCACCCCAAAAGCCCTGACTCCTAAGGCTATTACAAGGGGGATAAGAAAGAGGACTATGGGAGGATATTTTACAATAGCATCACTTTACATTTGAACATCCACATAACATCTATCTCTTAATTGTGAGAGCCAACTCTATCATTACTCACCTATAGCGCACAGAACTAGAAGAGAAGGCACTGTTGGCATAACAGCTGAAATCATTCCCCTTTCAAAGCTGCACTGCTCACCGATTGGATTGACCAATACATTGTTTCTCTTTCAAGGGTCAAGTTCCCATCTGGTAAACAATACACTTTTCTTCATTGCCTTGTCAACCTGCTCAAACATGGATCAAATATGGCAGGGCCTTGGACACGACGCCGGTTCCTGACACAGTCGTTTGGGAAATATCCCATTCCTCAAATTCTCCTTTCCTGGTCAAGAGCCTCCTAAAAACACTTTCTTCCCTCTGAATGCATTCCAGCTACCTTCTTATAAGGAGGACCGCTCTCCTTATTCTCAAGGCCAAGATAGCCACTCGCACACAGTAAGCACTGCAGTGGGGGAATACAGGGTTCAGCACCGCCTGTTAAAGCTAAAGGAATTCACAAGACTAAACCTTGTTATACTTAATGCCTCTCCTTCCTATTCTGGGAATCAAACACAAACGTTTCATCAATACACCCTGCAAGTGCTCTTGCTGAGTGAAGCCACACTGCTGTGTCAATAAAGCAGCCGGGACTGAGTTTCTTCATGCAGAGAAAGCTAATTCTTTATTCACATAACTCATTTTTATACCGTTTTCACAGACCTCGTGTTCAACTCCAAATGGCTGGTAGTTTTCTTGCCACACAATTCATTGCTTAGAAAGTGTTTTGGTGTATACATGCTAAGACTCTCTTTTATTCAGGTGATTACATTTTTTCTTTGTGGACTCTTATGGGACAGATCTCTTATTTATTACAGATGCAAACAGTTTTCTTAGCACAAGAGCTTGTTGTGTTAACTGCACTCATTCTTAGAACTTTTCCCATGGGAAGTAAGCTGGCTGCACCTAGAAGACATAACAGGACAGCTGGGAATTTAGCAGAGCAAGGCCTTATTTTAGAAGGCCTTTCTTTTCTAATACCCCTACATGTGGGCAACACATTGTGACTTCCTTTCAGATATTAATGAAGAAAACACAGATTGCCTACTGAAATTATTCTGCTCTCTTCCAAATCAGTTCACTCCTCAAGCAAAACCCTCAGGTACATCCCCGATTCCCTCTCTACCAGCAGCTCAGGGCTGCATTGCACAGCGCTTGCTGTGCACAGACAGCACAAAGCAGGCTGGCCTGGCGGCCCTGAATATTTCTGCAAAACACTCTGCATCTCCCCCCTTTGCTGTGGCTCAGTGCACAACTGCAGGATTGCAGGCGCTTCCTCCCAGAGCTGCGTGAGGCACTGGCTCCTGCAGATGTGACCGGCCGAGCTGTCCCTGCCTCCCGCTGGCCTCGCTTCCCCGGGCAGAAGTGCCGTGCCTGAAGGAGGCCGCCCTGTGCTCCAGCCTGCCGAGCAGCCCGGCTCCCTGCCCCGGTGCCCAGAGTGAGCACACACTGCTGACCTTGCCCAGCACTTACAGGGCAGCCGGCAGAAGAGGAGGAATCGTCAGCCAGCCCACGGCCCTCGGCTGCCCTTGGCCTTTCTCTGCTCCCGGGCACACTCCAGACGGCCGATGCCTCCAGTGCGGGCTGTGCCCAGCACGGCTGCGCTTCCCCTCGGCAGCAGCCAGCTGCCCCCCGGGCTCTGAGAGCGGAGGATTCGCCCGCTCCCTGCAAGAGGCACCCAGGGCCCGGCTGCTGCCTCTGGCAGCTACAAGGGCCTCCTTCCAGCCAGCCTCTGCCCGGGCTCGGGCTGCTCCGGCCTCTGCCGGGCTCTGCTGCGGCTCCGCCCCGGCCAAGGCCGGGCCCGCTCTCCCCTCACAGGCGCTGACAGCTCCGCGCCACAGGAGACCTTCCCGAGCACCCTCTCTGATCTTTCTGCTCTCTCACTTCAGCAAGGCTCTCCTTCTGCCAAAGACATTGCACTTAGGGATACCAATGCAAGTGGCAGGAACCCAAATGCTCTCGAGTCAAACTGAATGCACACAGTGTTTTGGTTCTGCAAGCAGAAGTGCCACAGCTGTGCCAAAAGGGGCCAGTGGCCCGTATTTTAAAGGCAGTGTGGTCTGGAGAGAATTAATAAAGAGGAGCTGTCCCCGCTTTAAAACTGTACCAAAGATGCCATAAATCATCTGACATCTGACAATTCAGAAGGACTGCAGAGTTTATTCACAGGGTGAAAAGGAAAGGAATCTTCCTGATAAGCCAAAGTTTCAGAAACTTTATTTTCAGTCCTAATCGATAATCCTAATCTACCATCCTACTCTACAAAAGTATTCTTCAGTTGTACTCTAAGCTGCTTATGGAGTAAATGGTCCTGATGTGATTAGCACAGCGTTTGCTTCACTTTTTTTCTCTTCACTGAATGGTAAGTAGGGCCAGGGTGTACACTGGCATGTCTGATTCGAATGGATGCTACTCACAGGAAAAAAAGACAACAAAAACCAATGAACCATGACTTTCCATGCTCAGTGCTTCACAGACTCAATCAGGATTCCTCTGGTTCCTCGAAAGACCCAGAAAGTAGAACGATGGGACCATCTGCTCCCCACTTGTCATTGATCAGGACCTTGCCATCACAGGCAAACGTGGCCCAGAATCCCACTCATCTCTTAATTGTGATGTCTTCATCTAAGTGGGATTTTTGCCCTGCCAGTGCTCTAGAAATGGTGCTTTCTGTCCCTGGGATTTCTTCCTTTCAGGAAACTCTAATGACTCACATAGTGCCTGTCTTTGAAAGACAGGCACTGTGCGGATTTCCACAGGGACAGAAAGCAGTGTCTGCCTTTCCATGCCCTGCCCCTGCTGTGCTGGGTGGCACCTTCCTTCCCAGCAGGGCCAGCCCAGTGGCTATTCCCGGGGTGCCCCCTCCCCGGCTCAGTTGGGACCCGTGCCCCGGGGTGGCAGCCCGCCGTTCCCGGGACGGGCCGGTGCCCGCGGACACCACCCGTGGGGGCTCCCCCGGCCCCCCCCGGGACCCGCGCTGGGGAGGGGCCGCTCTGCCGCTCCCGCATCATCATCGGCTCGGGCGGGCCCGCGCCGAAGGTGGGAGTCGGGCCCCACCCCTCCCGAGCAGCCTAGCAGCTACTGAGAACCGGTAATTAAAAGTATGCCGTTAACAGAACATTACAACATGAAATTATAAACCATAAATAGTTAGGACTCCCACTTGGCAGTTATTGGTTTCAGTTGTGAATTTTGCAGTCTAAAAAAAATGGATAACCTTTTTTTTTGTTCATAACAGGGGTTGCGAGGGGTTCGGCTGGAGCAGCTTTTTATCCCGGTGCATTGGGGGCATTGCCGCGGGGCTGGGGTCCCGGGGAAGGCGCAGCAGGACAGGGTGGCAGTGGTTGGTTTGTGGATTTGTTGTTGGATGTTTTGTTGGCGGCCCCGGGCGGGCTGTGGGAGCCGGGAGCGGCCGGGCGGGCCCGGAGCCGCCCCTCGGGCCGGGAGCCCCCGGGCAGAGCTCTGTGCTCGGGGCCGAGGCCCGGGCGGCCCGGGCAGCGCTCGGCGGCCCGTGGGCCCCCGGCGCAGGCGGGTCCGTGTGGCCGGGCCGGCCCAGCCGTGTCCGCAGCGGGCTCCGAGGGGAGCGGCCCGGCCCGGCCGTGGCCGTGCGGGGCCTGCCGGGGCTTGGGGGGCCGGGCCGGGCCGGGCAAAGGCTGAGCGAGAGCGGGGGAAGCGCTGGCACAGAGGCCCCGGGCTCGCCGTGCCCCCCGGCCACGCAGCCGGGCTCGGGGGCCGCCTCGCTCAGAGCCGGCCCCTGCTTCGGGGGTCCCTGGGCAGGGGGCGGCGGGGGCTGCCGGAGCTCTGTGCCCGGGGCTGGGCGCGGCTCCCAAGGCAGCGGAGGATGCAGGGTCCGCCCGCGCTGGGGCTGCCTCTGCCCGGCCCAGGGCCTGCCCTGTCAGCCCAGAGCCACGTGGGGATCGCCCGGTACCGGCAGGGCTGGCAGGGAAACCGGCAATGGGGGAGCAGAAACGGGCAATACTTGAGCTGGGGATGCTCCAGAAGCCTGGACATGTTGGCAGCATGGACGGGGGGGGGGCACGTGGATACCCCAGGACCCTGAAACAGGGACTGTGGACAGTGCTGAGCCCTGGGACACCTGGGATGCCCAAGTGGTGAGCCCAGAGAAGGGGAACCTGCGGGATTGGCAGGAGCACCAGCAGCCCAGAGAGGGGGAGCACCAATACAAACTTGACCCGCAGTGACCCAGACAGGGGGGCCTCCATGAGCCCAGAGAAGAGAGACCAGAGAGGTGAAACTCAGGGTTGGATGGTTTTGCTGCATCTTGGTCATTTGTGTATTTTGGGGATTGAATCTTGGTGTTTTGGAGGTTTATATGGGCGGCAGATTCCCAGTGACTTCCAGGGATGGACTTGGGCAGGAGGAACCCCCTAAGCCAATGTGCTCATATACTGTATTTTTCCCCAAACCAGGATTTCTCTTTCCCAAACCGTGGCTGGATGGGGAAGGAGGCTGTGAGGAAGATGTCCCGGGACACCCGGGCAGGTGAGGTGGGAGTCAGTGCCCCTTTCCCCCTCTCTTCTGATCCATCTCCCAGCCCAGCATGGCCCCTGGCTACAGAACAATCCTGCTGCCAGTGCTGTCCTGCCAGGGACACATTGGGAGGATCTCCTTCCCCTTCTTTGTGGCATGGAGGGAAATCCCATCCTTGCCTTGTCCTTTCTCCCCCAGACAAGGAGCTGAGGATGGAGACCAACGAGGACAGATCCCCACGGCAGCAGAACCTCATAGAAGAGGCTGTTTTGAGCAACTCCACAGCACAGGAATTGAACAGGGAGGAAAATATCCAGAGATTCCACACAAGGTGGGGCTGCAAACCCAGCCTAGGGTGCTCTGAGGAGGAAAGAGCCACCCTGTGCCAGGAAGGTGGCCAGAGCTTCAGCCAGAGCTCAGAGCTGGTGATCTGTGGAGCAGCTTCAAGATTGGGAGAATCCCTGCAAATGCTTGCAGTGTGGGAAGAGCTTCAGGCAGAGCAACAACCTGATCTGCCACCAGATGATCCACACTTCGGAATGGCCCTACGAGTGTGGGGAGTGTGGGAAGGGCTTCAGCTGCAGCTCCAACCTCATCATCCACCAAATGATCCACACTGGAGACAGGCCCTACCAGTGTCCTGAGAGTCAGAAGAGGTTTCAGACCAGCTCCTGTCTCCTCCTGCATCAGCGGATTCACAGGGAGGAGAGACCCTCCTGCGGCCCCAACTGCAAGAAGGGCTTCAAGCAGAACGCCACCCTTGTCATCCACTGGGGCATCCACACTGGGGAGAGGCCCTGTGAGTGTCCCCAGTGTGGGAAAAGCTCCTCAGTCAGCTCTAACTTCAGCAATCACCAAGAGAAGCACCCGTAAGGGAAGCTCTGCGAGTGCCCCAGCTGCAGGAAGGGCTTCGTGCACTGCTCCAACTCCATCCTCCATTGGAGGACCCACATTGGTCAGAGCCCTTCAGACCCACGTTCCCAGTGATCTGAGTTGGGAAGACACTTGGCTACTTATCCTTTTGTTTTGGCCCTAATTTTCTTTTGAGTTATCTTCATCCCTTAAACCAGACAAAACTGGGGGAAAAAACAAATTCATTGAAGGCATCTAAAGCCTCACTTTTTTTTTACAAGTGTTTCAGGAGAATCTGGGATTCAGAGAGATACTTGGGGGGGTTTGGGGGTATTTGATATAATGGTCTCTATTTCTTGGCACTCAAAGAGATGAGAGGGTTCAATCTGTCACCTCAAAACCGCTCAATGCCACTGGAAACTCCTCAATCAGAGCCCAAAATGCCTCAATTCCACAGCCCTTCAGGGTGGAATGGGGTTGGAAGGGGACTGGAGCAGTGCGCTGCAAATCAGGAGGGGTGAGATGGGCATGGAGTGGGGCAGGATGGGTGGGATGGGGTGTGGGTGGTTTGAAATGGGGGAAATAGGTCTTGGGAAAGGGGGTCTTGATGTCCAGCAGGGGTGGGATGGTTGGGGTTGGGACTGGGGAGGTGGAGTGGTGTTGGAACAAGACGGCCAAAGTTTGGGGATAATGAAGGGAGGGGGAGCCCGTTACTGAATGAGTTTTTGGATATGGAAACGATGACAAATCCCACCACCCTGGAGCTCAGAGCAGCTGAGATGGCGCTGGGTCCAGGGCTGACTGTGGGTCTCTCTCTCCCTCTGACTCTTCCCCTGATTTCCTCTTCTCAAAATCCACTCCTTCTCTGGGCAAACTGTTCCAGGAGAGTCTTTTCTCTGAATCCCTACCTAAGCCATTTGGATCTCTTTCCATTTGGACCCATTCTGCCTTGTCCTGTCCCTGCCTGCCCTCGTACAAAGTCCCTGTCCAGCTTTTTTGTAGGTTGCCCTCAGGTACTGGAAGGCCAGGGCTCGATCAAGTCCAAGTCTCTTTCCCAGGCTGAAGAAGCCGAGCTGTGTCAGCCATTCCTTGCAGGAGAGGAGCTGCAGCCCTCACATCATCTCAGTGTCCCTCCTGGGCACCTGCTGCAGCGTGTCCACGTCCTTGCCGTCCGTGCTGGGGAGCCCGGCAGAGGCGGACGCAGCACTGCAGGTGCAGGGTCAGCGGCGGGGAGGAGACACGGCCCTGACAGTGGCAGCGTTTTCTCCTCTGAGAGCGCCTCTGAGCTGAGTGAGCTAGTGAAGGCTGTGGAGCAAATGAGACCCGGGAGTGAAAGAAAGGCTGGCTGGGAAGGTGTCAGATAAAGCCCGTGTGGGCATTTCCAAGGGGCTCCTGGGGAGACAAGGGAGACTAGAAGGATGCCCCATCCCACGACATTTCCTGGGATATGCTTTCCTGATGGTCTTGGCAGTGTCAGCAGTCTCAGGTTATTGGGAGGACTCCATGATCTTAAAGGTCTTTTCCAATGGAAACAGTTGTGCAATTCTAAATCTCAATTCCTGCTTTTGAAGGATGCAGTCTCCAATAGACCCACATTTGTGTTTTAAAGGAATTTAGCATCTACCTTTCCTTGAATCAGTCTTCAAATGCCCTTGAAACACTTGAATTCCTTGATCCTAAGCTGTGTTTCAGTTGAGGTGCTTTTGTACAGAAAGGTTGGACCATGGGATAAATGCAGTCAATTCATCCACAGTGGCACTTGTTTCATCTGCTTTTCTTCTTCCTTTCCCTATGGGTGGGAGTATTTGGGAGTACTTGTCTTGTAATTTGAGTTCCGGCTCAGACTTGCTTATGCATGTGCTGTAAAATCTTATTTACTCCTTTCTACTGAAAAATGCTTGCAGACTGGTGGGAATTGCAAGAGACAAGGCTTACAAACCAGTCCCCAGTAGGATTAGCCCAGTGTTCCTGCTTAAATCCAGGTAGGCTTGTATTAAAAAGAGCAAACTATTCTAACTCACTTGCCCCCTCCCCCACACCCCTTTTAATTTTTTTTTTGTAGTTCTTGGGGCAGTCCTGTGTGCCATTCCAACTCTTTGTTATCAAAGGTGTGAAGGCATGATGCTGCTGTAGCAGCAGCCTGAGTTCAGTGTGAACAAGTCCAAAGCACTGGGTCCCACAGCAGTGGGCATGGTGAGAGACTCGCCTCTGCTGCCATGGCCATGCAGCCATGGGGAGAGCAGCTGCTGGGGCTTCCCCCATTCTGCCAAGAGCAGTCTGCCTCCAGCATGTGGCCTGTATGGCCATGATTTTGCCAGAATGTGGAAAATGCAACATTTGAAGGTATTTTGATGGTGTCTGACATCACCTGACTGGAGCAGTTTGGTAGGCAGGATGCCCTGTGGGCAGGGCCATGGCAGGGATGGGCGGCTGGCACTGGCACTGGCATTGTTATTTTTCCTGGCAGGCTCCTGATCCAGCTGTGGGGGAGGGCACCAGCAGCTGTATCAGCCCAGCGAGCAGCAGCACAGGGAGGAGACCCTCATCTGCAAAGAGCCCATCACCCCCTTTGCTCCCCCCATGGCAGTGCAAGATGATTCCGCCTCAGGTGAAGGGCTGCAGCAGACTGGAGACTCCTTCAGCCAGGCCCTGTTGCAATCTCCTTGCTGCAGCTGTGCCTGGAGGATGCTGGCCTGCAGTGGCACTGCTGATGCCCAGGAATGCTGCTGGGCTCAGAGAGGCAGAGTGTGTACAAAAGCTGCACTCAAAGCGCTGACCGCGAGACCCCAGAGCCACTGGCAAGGGCAGCAGCTCTTCTTCATTCTGTGCAGGTGAGAGCCCAGCCTTGGAGCCTGTCCCTGGGGACAGGGAAATGCTCTGAGTATAGTTTTGAATTTTCAGGGTGTCTTGGTTTGGAAAGACAGGTGCCTGCTATTGGAGACAGGAGCCTCCCCTGAAATGGAGAATGCAATCCTTCCTTATCTCTCCGAATTGCTATGAATTTTAAATAAGGGGTTCTCAGGCAAAAATATGGGAGCAGAAAATAACAGCTCTTTAATAGGGAAGGGGGAAAAAAAAAAGATGAAATACAACAATGCAATACCCTAAAACAACACTGACAGAGTCAGAACACAACCTGACACCCTGCTGATCAGGGTGTTGGTAGCAGTCCGGGTGAAAAAAAGGGGCTGCAGTCCTCCTGGAGTGTCAGCTGTGGTTCTGTTGGAGCAAGGGAGTCCTTTAGGAAAGGGGTGTATTTTTCCTCCGCAGATCCGTGGAAGTAGTAGCTGATGTTCCTTTGGGGAGTCCAGTGGAGGAAAAAAGCTGTGTCAGTGTGTCGGAATCTTCCAGGTTATATTGGGGTAGGAATGCTTGGCTCCTCCCTCTGGGCAAAGCATCTCACAATGGGATGTTATAGTTCTTATCAGTCATGTGGTGACATTCAATAGCTTTTTATCAGCAGATGTTCCCTGCTGAGGGACCCTGATTATGATCATTTAGGAGGAGAGATAAGGAGAATTGCTCACTTGACACCAGACAACTGCCATACAGATGGCAATAGAAAACATCTTGCCTTGCAGTCTGGAACACTGGGAAAGTCCAAATGAGAATTGTTCTCAGGCAGATGTTGCAATGTTGGGTTTGGGTGTGTCTGCAGGAAAGAAAGCAGGAATAAACCCCTGCCACAACAAAGGAGAACTCTGCATGGCAAATTTACACCCTACAGATACACTGATCATATCAGCCCCCTGAATACTGGGGGCATCTAATGCAGAGTGCAAAGCTTCTTTGAATAGATAGGAGAGAGGAGACTTGAAGAAATGATTTTGCAGATGCAGAAAAAGGGATCAGACCCACGGGTCCCATGGCTCAGGCTTAGTTCTGCCAAATCAAGCATGATTCATTTTATCCATTTTGTTGGAGAGTATTTCAGAATGACCTGCCTATTGTGCTATTTCCATTAAGAAAATTTTGAATTGTCAGGAAGTGCCAAAATCAGAAATGTTTTGAGGCAGATCATGTTTATGTTGGGTTTGGGTGTCTGTGCAATAACGAAAACAGGGAATAAACCCTTGGAACAAGGGTTCCTGAAGTAGAGCAAAAGTGGAACGTTTGGATGGTCAATTTATTCCCTACAGCTATTGGCCAACTGAATTGTGGGCTCATCTACTGGGGAATGCAAAGCTTCTTTTACTTCCACCGCCTGGTGCCATTGTTTGTGCCCCACCACTTGGTTTGATGTGTAGAGAAATAAACAAAATCCCACACCAACAAGCTGCAACCCAGAACTGAGTGGGAATTACAGAAATAAAGGCCTTGAAAAGTAGCTTTGGAAAGGGTCTCCTTCCTAGACAGTGTGAAACGCTCAGGCCTGGCCTGGCTGGGCTAAGGGCTGGCTGCCCTTGGGAAGGGAAGGGAAAAGGATGGAGTTGGGGTGGGGTTTTGCAGCCATGGAAACGAGAGAACCACGGGCGAGCATGTCACAAAGGGGCAGCCCCACGCTGGGGTGGTGCAGGCTGTGGTTGACACGGCCACAGCGGCAGCAGACGCGTCTGGCTCTGCCTCTCTGTGCCGACCGCTGGCGACTGGAGTCACCCGACCTTGTTCAAAGGCTGGGACCGAGCTCCTGTCGCTGTCTGCTCTGAAAGCGTTCCCAAATTCAAACCCAGACTCTTCTGCCAGGCAGAAGCACGGGTTCTAACATGGATTTTACCAGAAAAGGAAAGACCCCTGAAGGAAAAGGTGAGGGTAGAAAGGAGCTGAAAGGCCGGAGCCAAATGGAAAATAATCAGATTTCAGAGAAAACTGGTTCCTTGTGGTCAGTTCTGGCTCTGTGTCAGACTAGGTGGCTGACAGCTACAGATGATCTGGCAAGGACACACATGGCATCAAAACATTCTATCATTAGTTTACTCTGCTTTCTCCTTTTTGACAGTAGCCAAATCACAGTAGCCACAGTAGCCACAGCTGGCCACAGATTGCACATGGTCATGAGATGCAAGTCCTGTTGCTTTCTTTGCCATCAATGTCTGGTCTCACTACAGATAAATTTCCCTTTCTTCCTCTGCTTACTGATTGGGTCCAACCCTGAGGACGGTATTACAGTGCTGTAGCAACACCAGAAAGGCCAGCCAGCTTGCTGAGAGGTCTTTGTGGTTTCCAGAATTAGCCGTCACAGCTGTGTGGGTCTTTCCTGGGGATTCACAGAAGGGCAGCCTCAAGAAGGAATCTTTTGTCCCCTTCTTATCTTTGGAGCCTTCCACCTTTCCATTCAGATATGCTTACTCAATATTGTTCCGAGGAATTAAATGCAGCCTAGTTCCATGAAAAATAAAAACAGAGACATTTTCTAAAGAATTAAGAATTATTCCCCTTGAGTGCCACACTTATTAGATGTGTTAATGGTAAATGTGGGAGTTTGCATAACTCAGTTCTTCCCTTGTGAGTATGGCTCAGCCTCACACAGAGGTGAGGGGGGAGCTGGGCCGCTCTCTGTTGGGAGGAAGGGTCTTGTGGCAGCACAGGGAGCCTGTGCACATTGCCAGGGAACAGCTGTGCCCTGCGTGTGCCCCCTGCAATGAGCTGTGCTGCTGCCAGTGCCCCGTGGAGCTGTAGGGCTGCTGAGCTGTGGGGCAGGGAGAGGAGCAGGAGGGTGCATGTGCAGCTGAGCCATTCCTGGAGAGCACAGGGCTCTGGGCTCCCTGCTGTCCCAGGGCAGCCCAGAGGGGCCAGGGTGCTCCTGTGGTAGCTCTGTGCAAGTGGGGCAGGGTTTTCCCTCTGGCCTGCTCCAAGTGTCTGCTAGCAGGGGCATGTTTCCCTGTGCAGCTAATTAGAAGTTGGCAGGAAATGTGTCCATTGAAATATGGAGCTTCAGGTGCTTTAGGTTTGCATTGAGGCCTCTGTTCTATTTTGTGTCTCCATTTTGCAGATCTGAGTGGTTACAGTCTTACCGAGAAGTTTTCTCTGGACAGTCATGATGTTCCCTTACCCACAAAGTCCTTGCCTCCTGTCCAGAAGAGCTCTCTTTCCTCCAAGCTCAGGAAGAAGCTGCCGCCTGCCAGAAGAGTTTTTGAAGAATAGGATTTATGTGTTAGGTTTGATAGTTACAGATGTATATATGTTCTGATATTTAGATGTAGTTTTGAATTAATATGTTTTGATTCTATCTTTAAATTTTGATGACATATTTTTAATTGTATTATGAATAAAAAGACCTGCCCAATTTTTAAAAAAAGTGTCAAAGTTCAAAAGTTGGGCTAGTTGCTGGCAGGATGGAGTTCTGACTATTTCTTGTTAATAATTTCATGTTGTAATCTCCTGTTAACAGTTTCCTTTTAATTACCTGTTCTTCATAGTGCCCCGAGCCAGCCCCACCGCTGCCGGGCCGCCTGGCAGTGCTGGGGCCCAACCCCACCTTTGGGCGCGGGCCCGTCCATGCTGGGGGTGACCCGGGAGCGGTGGAGCGCCCCGTACCCCAGCGCGGGTCCTGGCGGGGCCGGGGGAGCCCCGCGGGGGCAGCCCGGGGGTCCCAGGGGGGGGGACCGACCCGGGTCGCCGTGTCCCGCAAGGGCAGCTGCTGGGCGTCGCCCTGCTGTTTCCTGGGAGATGGCACCCCGACGGTGAAAGGACAGATTGACATGCAAACGACATCGGATCCAGCATGCCATGGGAAAGACCCCGTCACCAAAGCTGGACAAAAACCCCTAAACCAACGATCCAATATGGAATTAAGAGATCAAAGTGGTGTCTGGACGTCAGGAGCAGGGTCCAGAGCCTACAGAGATGCTGAGGGCCTTTGTTGCTCCTCGCCCCAGCCAGAGGACTCGGCTGGAGCCAGGGACCCTGAAGGGTAAACCAAAATAAGGAACAATGGCTATATCCCCAGTGCTCTGGTGAGGACAGAACCCCCAGCTCTGCCGCTTGGTGCACAGAGCTGCACTTTCCTCCTGCTCCGAGCCACTCCTGGGAGCTGCCGCAGGGAACCGCAGACCTGTCAGGCCTTCCCACCTGAGCTGATCACTTTTAATAAAGGCATTGAAAAGGAGAAAGATCTCCTACCCTATTTATTTCATTTGTATATATTTTGTTTTGATGATGAAAAAAAATAAATAAATAAATAAAATTTAAATAACCTAAGAGGAGAATGGGACACCAGGACCTGCTAGCCTAGAGATTATGGGAGTGCAGCTCACTCAATGTGCCATTGTCTTGCCACATCCTTTCCTCACTGCACATCTCCTCTTCCTCTTTGGCCATGTTTTCTTTGTGGCATTTGTGCTGCTCTTCGTTACTTGGCATTACAATGGGGCCACCTGTTGACCTCTTTGGGGGACAATGGACCCAAAAGATCCAGTCCAAAAGTTTTCTACCTAGGTGTTTTCTGTGCTCACAAAAGGCCTGAGCAAAGAAACAAAGAGAAGTGGGCCCAAATGCCAAAGCCTTGCTCCTTTGCAATCTCCCACAGATCTGGCTCACAGGTGTCTTCAATCACAATTCCATAGGTAAGAAGAGGTTGTGTATTTCACTGGGAAAAGATGCACTGCTTTGGAAAAGTCACCTGTATGTATGTTTACCCAGGACAGCAGTCCAGCTGTGTTGTTTGCACCTTGTTTGCAGAAGGATGAGTGCACTGGGAGGCCAATAACAAATGACAAGGGTTCCTCAAATCTGTACTGCAGCCTGGGTGCCATTCAGCCCAGAGCTAGGGGACCATTTGTTCCCATGGAGCAGTGCTTGCCTGTGTAATGAATTCCTGCACAGCTGGAAGAAGCAATTCTGGATTCAGCTCCAGCTCTTGGTGGGCTGCATGATCATTGACAATGCTGCCCTCCCAGAAATTATTGTACAGATTCCTTTCATAGTCATTTGAAGCTTTTAAACTTCACATTTCAATTTGCTTTGCCTTAGGGAAAAACACTTCTGGGCCCAGTGCAAACTGTAACCTTTTGACAGCAAAGTCCTCATGGTTGCCAGCGCCTGCTCGGGATGCGGCTTTTGGAAGGCGCCCCGGTGAGCGGCGGGGCCGGCGGCGGCCGCAGGAGGAGGAGGAGGATGGAGCTCGGCAGGGGGGCGGCGAGCTCAGCCCACTGCTGCCCTTGGCTTGCAGGTGGCCATCAAAAGGGCGCTGCGGAACCGCATCCGGCACTGGGGCGAGCTGGTGAGTGAGCGGGGCCAGCGGCAGAAGCCGGGGCTGCCGGGCGGGGATGAGCCGGGGCCCGGCAGGGCGGGAGCCGCCAGGACGGCTCGAGAGGGAGCGGGCGTGGGGCCAGCGCAAGGCGCAGAGCATCCCAGGCTGGGTGACGGGTTCCCCAGGCCTGGCACGGCATCAGCCCCACCGACGGCATCGTGGGCCTCCCGCAGCCCGATGGTACCAGCACACCACTGGAGATCGTGCTGCTGGACAGGGCATCCACTGGCTTCCCTGGTGTGCTCCAGCTGCTGGAGTGGCTTGAGCTCCCCAACAACACTGTGGTGGTGCTGGAGTGCCTGGAGCGCTCTCAGGACCTGCAGCATTTCATTCTGGCACGGGGGTTCCTGCCCGAGGAGGAGGCGCGGGAGCTGTTCCTGCAGGTGCTGGAGGCCCTGCGGCACTGCACCAGCTGTGGGGTCCTGCACAGGGACATCAAACCAGAGAACATCCTGGGGTACCTGGCCACTGGCCAGGCCAAATTGATTGACTTTGGCTGTGGCACCTACCTGCAAGACACAGCCTACACTCACTTTGCAGGTGAGTGCATGAGGGGTGGGCTCCCGGTCTCAGCATCTCATGGCCCAGAATCTTATGGCCCAACCTGGGTGTGGCAGCAGGGATTCTTCCTTTTGTTGCCAGAAACAAGATTTGAGTTTTCAGCCGAGTTGCTGTTGAATGGGGGTGGGTGGGGAGCCATCTTCCATCCCTTCTGGCAGCCTTTGCCCACCACTCTGCCCAGGACTGATGCTGGGGCTGGGGCCAGCCTGTCAAAAACACCTGTGGTGGGGGTAGTTGGGGGGGGGAAGCCAGAACCTGTGCCCCAGCTGGTTTGGTGTGCAGGTGAGGAAGGGCTTTGGAGCAATGTGGGGAGAATGAGGGCATGGTTTTTCCCCAGCACTGAGTGGGTTTTTCCTTTGGGAATCATGGTCAGCCTAGCCAGGGCTTTCGCTGCCCTCTTCCGACACCAGTTGCTTCTTTTCCAACCCTATGTTTGTACACAAGTCCCAGGTGCTGGTGAGAGGGCAGTGGTCACCCTGTGTGCCACTGGTGCAGCCCCCACACGCCCAGGGATGCTGGGGCCAGGCTGTGGGAGCAGCAGCATCCCCCTGCTGAACTCCATCTGTATTCCATAGGAACACCGTCATACAGCCCCCCAGAATGGACCCACTTTGGGTGGTACCATGGCGAAGCAGCAACGATCTGGTCCCTGGGCATCCTGCTGCACCAGATGGTCTGCGGGGAGCACCCTTTCAGGAGGGGCCAGAACGTCAGCTGGAGCCAGCTCTCACTGCCACAAGGGCTCTCAAGGTGGATCCTCTTCTCTGGGCACGGGGGGAATACCAGTGCTGGGAGACAGCAGCGGGCTCGTGAGCATCCCACTCTGGCAGCTGCTGAGGAGGTGGCACATGTCCTGCTCTCCTGCTCTCCTCCAAAACAAAGAATTGATGGGAAGGGTTAGGCCCCGCTCTGAGCACGAGCAGCATGGCCTGGGCGTGGGAATAGTGGGACAGGAGCCTTGTCCAACTGACCAGTAGTTTCTGGTTTGTCTCCCCAGAGTGCCAAGTTCTTCTCAGGTGGTGTTTATCCACGCACTCCTTGGACAGGCCCTCACAAGAAGACCTGTTCTGTGATCCTTGGGTGCAGGCTATTCACCTGCCCTAGAAAAAGGGAGAGAGCCACAGGCACACTTTAATCCGGGGCCCTGGTAAGTTCCAGCTCCACACATGCCTGGGCAATCAGAAGCAAAGGAACCCAGACCTTTTTGTCCTGCCTGTGTCACTGCCCCAGGGTCATGGGATGGGAACACGCAGCCCTTGTGCTGGAGCTGAGCTGCTCTTCTCAGCACTGATGGCAGCCATCCAAGCTGGTTTTGCTTGTCCTGCTTCACTGACAGCTGGGGCCCTGGGAATAATCCTGACAGCCTGGGCTCACCCCCAGAGAAGGAGAAGGAGCCCCTGGAGAAGCTGTACCAGGAAGAGCTGCTGCTGCTGCTGCTGGAGACATCGAGGACAACATCAGGGATGACAACCTCTTCTTGGACCTGGCCACTGGCAGCTGAAGATGATGGACTGATTCTGGCACCTTCTTCAAATCCAGGCTCCACAGGGAATTTGCAGATGAGTCCACACCCAGAGAAATGCTCCCAGATTTGGGGATTGCACAGCCTGACCGGGAACCAAAGATTCCCCCCTGTGCTGGGGTGGATGCAGCTGATCCTTCAGTCAGCTGCTCAGCTGCTTTTTGGCAGGGCTGGGGGCATGGGCCGGGGTGGGTAGGAAATGGGAGTTGGCTCCTGGCCCTGCCAACAGCCCCCAGCACCCACCCTGGCCTGGGCTGGGGCTGGGGCAGTCAGCCTGACACAAACAAACCCCCATGGTGAGAGGAGAGGTGGGACTCCAGAACCTGTGCACGGCTGCTTTGCTTTGCAGGCAAGGAAGGGCTTGGGTAGCTTCACTGCCCTGTTTGCTTTGGGATCACCTTTATTTGGAGGGGCAGTGCAGGGGGGAGGAGGGAAAGCGTGGGCTTCCCTCACCTGTGCGTGGGTTTTCCCCTTGCACATAGGGGTTGGGCCTTCCTCAAGCCCCTGAGAGAGATCAGAGCTTTTACCTTTTTTCTTGTTTTCCCTTTTTGGCTCTAATCTCTTTTCAATAATGTGTTGTTTGTTTTTCTAGAGGAAGTGTTCTAGGTGGTCCAGTCTGGTTCAGGACGTGCTTGGGGCCAGCTGTGGCATGGATGGGCCGTGCCCTTGGAGAAGGCTGAGGCCATGGTTTGGGAGCAGCTTTTCTTCCAGCCGTGGATGGCGTGAGGTGGGTCCCTGTGTGCTTGGCAGGGTGGGATCAGAGCTTTTGGGAGATGGCAGCGAGCACAGGAGCATCCCGCTCTGGGCAGCTGCTGAGGGCTGGATGTGCCATGGCTGGCTGCAGGCTGGGCACATGTCCTGCCCTCCTGCTCTGCTGCCAAAGGCAGCAGGGATGGGCAGCTCTGGGCACAGCTCTGGGCACAGCCAGCATGGCCTGGGCACCGCAGGCCTTGGCACAAGGGGACAGGAGTCCTCAGCTGACGGGCAGTTTCTGCTTTCTCTCTTTGCAGCCGGGCTCTGCGGGTGCTGAGGCTGCTCTGGGCTCTGCCAGGGCTCTGCTGGGCTCAGCCCTGGGCCCAGCTGGGCTGGCTCTGCCCTCACATTGCTCTGACAGCTTTGCATCAGACGAGACCCTTCTGAGCACAGCGCCTGAGCTTTCTGCTTTGGCAGGTGAGTGAGACTCTGCTGCAGGCCCAGAGATTGCAGCTGGGGACACACATCCAATTGGCAAGGACCCAAACTCTCCAGAGTCCCAGCTGAACACCTGGATCTCCCCAGGATGGTTTGTCTGTCCCACTCTTCACTTCTTTTTGGCTGGAATTGTGCAGTTGCACTTTCTTCCTCCTCTAGAAGTGCCACAAGTGGGCCAAAGCTGGTGAGTGGGCCGTGTTCCTGAGGCAGTGCAGGCTGGAGCTGATGGATGGAGAATTGCCCTTCTGCACTTCCCAACCACAGCAAAAAGCCAGAAGGGGGACTTTGCGTCTTTAAGAAACTCCTGACACTTTCAAAGGGAATGTGAAGCTCATTCACAGGGTGAGAAGGAAGGGCATCTTCTAAGGGATTTGGAGTTTGACAGAGTTCAACTTCCCAGCCCTGCTTGGAGCTGGCAGGGCACAAAGCAATTTCCTCTTGCTTCTCACCATTTTCACCAAAATTTTAAATAACAATATTGGAAACAACCCCCAAAATCTTTGTTAAAAAGGTTGCTGAGACTAGTAAGATGCATCAATGCCATCAGCACATTTACAAAGGAAATACCTCAGTTCTCTTTCAAAAGATCATTACCTGTTAATTCAAAGTTACTGAACGTTTTTCATTGCCCACTTGGCTTTTGTTATTATCTTTCCCAATTTATGGAGGTCTATTTCTTTCCCTTTTCCTTTTTTCCTAAAACCAGAAAACATGCTGTAACCAAGGAGTGTCCTTTGCTCCTGGTTCCCGTGTGGAGCAGCTCCCTTCCTGCTGGCTGAGCTGCTCAGGCAGAGCCCGGCAGCTCCTGGCCCTGCAGGGCTGAGGCTTTTCCCCATTGCTGGGCACAGACTGATGGAGCAGCACTGCTGAACACGGGCACACCCAGAGGGACCAGCAGCAGCTGCCTTTGGCCACCTGAGGCTCCAAGGCCCAAACTCTGAGCAGACAGGGCTGGAAGAGACTGGCAGGCTCCCTGTTGGCTGTGCTGCCCCACTTGTGCCCGGCCCAGCTTTGTTTGGGGCAGAGGGAGAACAAGGGGCAGCTCCCTGCCAGCCCCAGCCCAGGGACCCCTCCAGCCCCGGGGCTCGGGGCACTGTCAGCACCTGCTGCTCCAGCCAGGGCTTCTGCTGGCCCTGACAGCAACACCCAAAGTGGGGCTGATCCCGAGGGAGCAGCAGCAGGGCCTGGATCTGATCCCTGACTCTGGGCCAGGGCTGCACAAATGACCCCACAGCAGCAGCAGCAGCAGCAGCAGATGGAGCTGACTTTGAGCACAGCCCCTGCCCCTCTTCCCTGTTGTGTGCAGCGGTGTCACAGCAGCCTGAGGCACCTGGGAGCCCCCAGTGCCAGCAGGGACTTGAGATGGCAGCCCTGGGCTCCTGGAGGTTGTGCAGGGAACGGAGCTGGGGACTCCCTGTCCATGTAAAGCTTCCAGATGGAAAAGGCTGCTGTGCCCAGGCAGCTCCAAGGGCACAGAAAGGAGGGTCTGGAGCACTGGATCTGTGCCAGCCCCACAGTCCTGGGCAGCAGGCAGCGAGCCCTGGGGGAACAGAGGGCACAGCAAGAGGGACAGAAGCAGGCAAGGTCAGAGCCTGGAGAGAGCCAGGCCCGGGAGCAGGAACAGCTGCTCCATTGCACTCTTGGAGAAAGCTCTTGGCTGGTTCAAAGCGCTGAAAGGCGTGAGGGGCAGAGAGGAGGCCACAGCAATCAATGCTCCTGTTTGCACAGCCTCCCCTCTCCGTGTCCCAGCAGGAATTGGATGGACTGTATTGGTCTCTGCGAGTCGTCTCGTTCAGCATGAGCAGCTCAGCACCAGGAGCTGAAGGAGCTGAAGCCTCAGGCCACAGGAGCTGGGCAAGAGGGAACTTTGTGAGCAAAGTCATGCTGCTAAAACAGACCCAGCTGAATGCAGTGGATATAATCATGGAATGACAGAATCCTTTCAGTTGGAAAAGACCTCTGAGCTCCCCCAGTGCAGCCGGTCAGCCAGCAGTGCCAAGGCCAGCACTAAACCACGTCCCTGAAGTGCCAAGGCCTGGACAAGAGCCCTGAGTGAGGCCTGGACAGCAGCCCTGAGCCAAAGGTGCCTCTGGATGAACCTTCCAACCAAAGGTTATCTTTGTATCTGCTCCCTAATGGAATGTGCATGGTCATTAGCACTGTGATAGATGTAGGCACTCCTTAGTGAAACGTGTATTGACCTTTCTGTGTTTAGAAGGCAGACAAGGCCATGAAATCTGACATCTGGCCTTGTTTGAGGCTGAAGGATCAAAGTCAGCTGCCTTGGTTCCTCCTGGAGCCCTGGCCAGGCTTTGGGAGGGAGCCAAGAGGAGGATGAACCCAGATGTTCCCACCCTGGAAGTGCTGTCAGTTTGTTCATTCAGCACTGTCAGAGCTGGGCCCTCTCCCAGCGGGGTTGGAGCCTCACCTGTGGCTGGAGGCACCTGCAGGAATTCCCAGTGCCCAGGAGTGGCTCTGCAGCCCTGGGCTGTGACAGCTTCCCCCAGCTGCTGTGTGGATCTGGGGCATGGGAAAGGCTGAGGGTAAATGCTGCTGGATCTTTGTGAATCACTGCAGGCAATATTTGGTGGGGATGATTGGGTGCATTGCTGAGCTGGTCCTTTTGTGATTCTTTGCTGCTCTGAGCTGCAGTAAATGACACTGATTCCTTCAGTTGGAGTCTGTGTCTTTGGTGCTGACCCTGCCCACTGGTAAAACCAAACTGGCACAGTCTGGCCAGATGACAGCAAAATGTCACTTGTTCAGTGTAAATGTGAGGAATCAGTCCCATCAGGAATTCCCAGATGGGAAGCCCTTCCCTGGAGTTCCCTGGCTCTGGAGTGGGCTGAGGTCAGAGCACCATGTGAGCAGTGGGGCAGTTGGTTAAAAGAGGCTGAACCCCTGGATGTCTTCAAATGCATCCAAAATTTGCATATGGAAAAGGGAAAGAACTTGTGTGTTTGGGCAGACAAAGATGAATTTGTTAAGAGTACATTGGAAATAACACCTTCAGAAGGAACAATTATTGTTGGAAAGCTCCCACATGGAGCAACAGAAAAAGGTATTAATCTTGAGCTCAGAGACATTTCTGAAAGTGAAATATTAATATAATTAATAACTATGTATCTATTTTTAGTATAATAAGACTTTTATATATATATGTATATATACATTTTTAGATGTGCATTTATATCTATATATATCTATTTTAACATGTATATATTCATATAAAAAATAGTAATGTGAAATAGTGCTGACAATACTAATTTGGTAGGGTTGGCATCTCAGGGATGTAAAACTGAATACCTGACTGAACAGGACTGACCAGGACCCTAATGTCAGTGGTCAACTCTGTGAGATGGTATACAATTGAAAAAGGAGGAAGGGATGAATTTGGCTATTTTTACAGGGTTTGCTGATATTGTGATGCAGAGTGCTTTGTCTGTTCCTGTGAAAAATACAGTGATGAAGCCTGCAGGGTTTTTCATGTCCCAGACTATCCACAAGCTGCAGGATTGGTTGAACAGGTAAAGGGGTTGTTAAAAGAGCAGTTGAAAGAATGAGGAGATGGGAACCTGTGCCCATGGAGAACCCATCTCCCAGCTGTGCTCCATGCCCTTAACAATGGCCCACTGGGGGAATGGAAACCCCCTGGCTGTGCACGGCTGCACCCAATTTGCAAATCCAGCCATGGGCAGTGAGACTTGGACTGCCTGGGAAATTGTTGTGGCTGTGATGGCCCCTGGCAGGGCCAACCCAGAGGCTGCAGGGCTGGGCCTTCATGCATTGAAATGAATTAGGAGAAATTCAAAGCAAATGAGAGCTGTCAATCCTGAAACAGGAATTCAGATTCCTCCAGGACACTTTGCTTTGGTAACTGCTGGCTTGGAGCTTGGCTTTGCAAAGTGTTCATGTCATGGCAGGAGGAATTGATGCAGAATATCAAGGAGAAATTACAGTATTCTGTTAAACAATAGGAATAAGATTGGATTATTCAACCCCATGAAAGGGTAGCACAATTATTGATATTGCAATTTTAAGAACCATTGTGAAAAAAGGAGCTCCACCTCCAATCACCACCGTTTATGGAGATAAAGGGTTTGGATCCAGCATTCCTAATAATGGAGCCAGAGTGTGGGTCTGGAGGCCAAAAGGCCCTCCCGAGGCAGCTGAAGGAACAGCTCCTAGGAAAGACAACTCTGAGTCCTGAAACCTGGGCAGGAACAATGGGAATGTGTCCCTGCAGCCAAGTGTTCTGTGTGAGAGCAAGTAGATCTGACAGGATATTGTTTTACACATCCTGCCAGACCAAATCTCCCTCTTTGCCCCAAGGGCCCCTTTGGAAAATGCTCTGATCCACAGGGCTCCATGTGAAGGCTGCTGTGACCCTGAGGGACTTGCACAGGAATTCCATCCAGGAGCCTGGGTGCCCCTCAGGGACTGGGACCCGGCCCCCTTCCAGCCAGAGGGGAAAGGGCCCCCCAAGCCTTGTTAGGCACAGACAACATGGTAAAGCTGAACAGCAAAGGGCCTGGGGGCATTATTCTGGAATTAAAAAGGCACCAGCTCCATGGACAACAGAATTATTGTTCCTAACTCCAATGAGATTGAGAAAAAAGAATGAGGAACGGTGTCACTAAAGTACTGCTGATGTCTGTAAGTTGTACCTTGATGGTCAGCCAGAATCTTTGTCTGCCACAAACACCTCTAGTGTTTCACCAAGGGGTTAGTGATCAAAATGGAATGATTAGTTATGAAAATGTAAAGCTCAGGGTAGCCAAAGTGCTGCATGTCAGCAATTGCTGGGTGTGTTCTCAGCTGAAGTTGGGAGGAATGGGGTTCCCTTGGAGGGCCCACCCTGTGGGGTGGCCAGAACTCTGTCCATGGGCTCTGACTCGTCACTGTCAGTGAAGGGACAGTTAAAGAAAACACAGGAATACAGTGATCAGTTTGACAGGATTCCCTAAGATTTCCCTTCAGGAGAAGCCAAAGCCTGTTCTAGTTCTAGAGGCCACAGTGTGAGAGGATTTCTGTGCTTTCCCATCCCTGCCAGTGTCAGTAGAACTTGGGGTGCTGGAGCTGGTCGGTGTCAGTGTCACACCACTCTTGGCTGCAGGGCCACCATTTCGGGTCCTTCAGCCACAACCACAAGGAAGAGTTGGGGCCCAGAGAACATTTTCCCCCCAAGGAGTGCCTTGGCTTTCAGCAAGCAAAAGATTCTGGTTCCTCCTGTGCCCCATGTGTGCTGCCCCATCCTGTGGAGTTTCCATGAATCATCTGAATGGATTATTATCAGAAGCAGCAAATGATGCTGTTAAAATGTGCAATAGCACATCCTGTGAGCTCCAACAAACACAAATGGGGACTGCACAGAACCCCATGGCCTTGGATTATCTGCTTGCTGGCCAAGGAGGAGCCTGGGCTGCCATGGGACAGGAATGTTGCACTGCTCTCAGGGATGGGTTTGAAGGCCAACAGTCAGGAATCCCCTTGACACAAAGAGCAGCAGAAGAGTGGCAGAAAGAAGAAAATTCTTCTTGGTGGGATTGGCTTCATGGCTGCCAAACTGGAGGCTGCTGTGAAATGCATTTGTGGCAGTGCCTGTCATCATTGCAGCGTGTGCACTTGGTGTGCACTCTGACATTCCATGTTAGAGTTATTGTGACGCTTTGTGCTAGGCAGTGGAGTATTGAGACTTGTCTGAAAAGAGACAGTCTCAAGAAAAGAGAGGCATTTGATAAATAGCAGAGAATAACAGCAACTATTTAGGCATGTTTTAAAAGGAAGGTGAATAGCTCAGAGTATTGAAATTACCCAGCACTTAATTGAAGCACAGAAGGAGATGTCTTTATGCCTAATATGTAAATCTAAACTGCGTTATTGAAAGACTTGTTTTGAAGGTTGTAGCTCATTGTAGGTCTGAGGACCGATCAAAGTCCGAAGGCCTGAACAGGCCTTGAGGCAAAGTTCACCTCTAGATGAACCTTCCAACCAAATATTGTATTTGTATCTACTCCATAAGGAAGCATTATTAACAACATGATCAGTGTATGTGTTCCTTGATAAAACATGGATTTATCTTTCTGTATTTAGAAACCAGACCAGGCCCCATCTGGCCTTGTTTGGGGCTGAAGGATCAAAGTCAACTCCCTTGGTTCCTCCTTGAGCCCTGGCCAGGCTCTGGGAGAAAGCAATGAGGAGAATGAAACCAGATGTTCCCACAGTAGCAGTGATGTCAGCTTGTTTGTTTAGCAGTGTAAAAGCTGTGTCCTCTCCCAGCGGGCTTGGAGCCTCCTTGGCTGCAAAGGTGGAGGCACCTGCAGGAATTCCCAGTGTCTGGGAGTGGCTCTGCAGTCCTTGGCTTCCCCAGCTGATGTGTGGGTCTGGGTGATGGTAAAGGCTGAGGGGAACTGCTGATGGATCTTTCTTTAATCCCTGCAGGCAATCTTTGGTAGTAATGACTGGATGGATTGCTGAGCTTCTTTTGTAATTCTCTGCTAAAGATGATGTCCTTTGCTGAGCTTATCCTTTTGTAATTCTTTGCATCTGTGCATGATATAAATGAGACAATTCCTGAAGTTGGTGTCTGTGTCTTTGGTAGTGACCCTGCCCACTGGTGAAACAGGGCCCCCTCTTGCCTAAGTGTTACTGGGGAAGGCAAAATCCCTCCCTCCAAAATTCCCCCTTCCTCCTTGTTCCCCCCCTTCATACAGTGACCATGATGTCCTATGGTCTGGGGTATCCCTGGATCAGCTGGGGTCACCTGTCCTGGCTGTGTCCCTGCCAAGATGCCCCGCAGCCCCAGCCCCTCCCCAGCGTGGCTGGACGAGGGGCAGGACAGGCCTTGGCTCTGCTGCAGCTCAGCAAGAACAAAACCATCTCTGCGTGCTCAGCCCTGTGCTCAGCACCGGCCCAGCAGTGTCTCAGTGCCAGTGTCTGTGCCCTCAGTGCCTGCCAGGGGTTTCCATGGCAACTGCCAGCACAGGTGACCCAGGTGTCACCCCCAGTGCCGGTTGCCATGGAAACAGTGCCCAGCACTGCCCCTTTCTGTCTGGCTGACCTGGCCTTTGGCCCTGGCGGTGGCGTTGGCTGCTGGTTCCTGGTGCCTGCCCGGCCAGCACGGCACAGGGCAGGTGGTCATGGCACGAGCCCCCAGCAAGGGATCCCCTCTGGCTCTGGGCACTGACACCAGCCCTGAGCAAGGGGCCCAGGGCAGGTTTCCATGGCCACCAACCACCACAGCGGGTCCGGGCATTGGTTGCCATGGCACCAAACCAAGGAACAGGTCCCCGTGGCCGTTGCCATGGCACCTGGTGGCACCAAGGAGTGTCACTGCAATTGTACCTGGAACAGCCCTGGCACCGCTTTGTCCTGAGGGTTGCCATGGCAGCCCAGGGCAGCAACAGCTCTGCAGGCAAGTGGCCATGGAACCTGGCTGCAGCAATGGCTCCTTGGGCTGGTTTCCAAGGAAACCTGAACTGATGGTGGTTGCCATGGCACCCAAACCCAGCAGTGGGGTCACTGCAGTGTCCATGGCAACAGTCCCTTGCAATGGCCCACTGCAGGTTGGGATGATGATCCACCCTCAGAGCTGGCCCAGGGCAGGTCTGGAGTGCTCTTGGTGGCACCTTGGGCTTGACACACTCTTGAGGAGGATGTCTGTTTGCAATGGGGAAACTCAGGAGTTTTAGATTGCTTCAAAAATAAAAGAAGGAAAATTCCTCTTTGGCTGTGTGCAGCCAGTTCTCCAAGCAAAGCAGGTCCCAGGTGAGTGAGGAGAGACACGATGGGCTTGGGGAATGTGGAGCAAGGTTGTCCACACTGGCTCAGACCTCAAGGCACAGCTGCTCTGAGCAGGCCAGACCTCCTTAGGAGAGTCCCTGCATCAGTATCAGTCGCTGAATGCTGCAATCACCTCTTGTGTAATTAGAGCAGCAATAAAAGATACTCTTTAAAATAGGATTCCATATTTCCTAGAAGCTCTTTGAACTATTTGTCCATAACTCCAAAGGAAACCCTCCTAATGAACTGCACTAGAGCAGAGGGAAATCAAGGCAGAGCCGTGGTTTGTCAGGACTTGCTTGATCCTCATGAGCCTCACTGTGCATTTGAAGCTGAGCCCTGGAACCTCAGGGCCTGGGAGGAGATTGCACAAACCTTTCCAGGAGTCAGAGTCAGAGGAAACACCCAAAGTGTCTCAAGGCATTAATGGGTCCCACTGAGGTCCCTCTCCAACACAGGCTCCTCATGGACTCCTTGGAGGAGAGAATTGGTGGCCAGGATGGCACAAAAACCTCTCAGACACTCAGTGTGGAAAGGAAAATCCTTAGAGTATCCTAAACACCTTGAGTGTCTCAAAGCATTAATGAGCCTCAGGTGGGACTTGGGCTCATTTGGTCCCTCAGGAGCTGGGCTGGGGGCTCCAGAGGTGGCTGTGGAGCATTGCCTGTGCTGTGCCAGGGACTGGCAGGCACTGCTGGGCTGGGATAGAGGCTCTGGGGGGATTGGGGTTCCAGGGCAGGGCAGGGCTGGGGTTCCAGGGCAGGGTAGGGCTGGACCTGCCCCTTCCTCTCCCCCACACACAAAATGTTTGTAGCTAAGTCTCCTCCAGTCTCTCACAGTAAGGCAGTGTTGGAGGTGAAATCCCAGTTCTGGCCATGGGAATCTGGAGGAGAAGGACAGTTCTTTTCCATAGGTAGGAAAGCACAGACCCCAGTGTTTGGAAGGCAGGTGAGTGTCTCACTAGTCCAAGGCCAGCCAGACTTGTCAGCAAAGGAAGGTTGTGTGCAGGAGCAGCCTTTGGATTTAGGAAATTTCGGAGCTGAACCCAGTTTTGGCCATGGGGCACCGGGAGAAGCAGGACAGTTCTTTCCAATAGGAAAGAGAGCATGGAGCCTTCCCCAGTGTTTTGGGGACAGATGAGAGGTGACCCTCATGAAACCATTGCAAGCCAGACTTGTCCTGGCAATATTCCTATGGGAATGATCTCTAGATATAAGAAAATTTGGAGGTGAAACCCCAATTCTGGCCATGGGTGCCTGCAGCAGAAGGACAGTTCTTTTCCATAGGAAGGAAAGACAGAGCCCCAGTGTTTCAGCAGCAGATAAGAAGAGACCCTCAACATGCAAACTTCAGTTTGACCAGTCTGGCAGTCCATGGGAGGCCAAACCAGCCAGACCTGTTCTGTGTTCCCTTGGTTTTATGGGGCTCCAGAGTGTCACAATGATTCCTTGATTCCATGGGGCCCCACAGTGTCACAAATGGTCCCAATTATTCCATGTGGGCTTGCAGTGTCACAATGGTCTCCATGGTTTCCCAGGCCTCACAATGTCACCTGACTCCTCAGTTCGATGACCCCTGCAATGTCACAATGGACCTTTGGACCCTGGGGGTTTGCTGTGTCACAATGGTCTCCTTTGGCTCCACAGTGTCACAATGGACCATGGATGACAGGAGGCCACTCTGTGTCACCCTGGAGCTTTGGTTCCATGCAGCCCTGCAGTGTCACAAAGGCCTCTTGGTTTCACCAGGCCCCACAATATCACAATGGTCCTCTTGGTTCTGTGGGGA
Source organism: Fringilla coelebs (assembly GCF_963513975.1). Taxonomy (NCBI): domain Eukaryota; kingdom Metazoa; phylum Chordata; class Aves; order Passeriformes; family Fringillidae; genus Fringilla; species Fringilla coelebs. Next base: position 478,921 of record NW_028167212.1, on the reverse strand, counting down.
CTCCCAGGGTCACAATGGTCTCACTGGTTCCATGAGGCCTCATAGTGTCACAATGGTCTCCACGATTCCAGAGTGCCCTCCATGTCACAATGGTTTACTTGGTTCCATGAGGCTGTAAAGTGTCCTAATGATCTCTCCATGGTTCCACAAGGCCTTGCAATGTCACAATGGACCTTTGGCTCCATGGAGTCCCACAGTGTTGCAATGGCCCCTTGGTTCCATGACACCCCAAAGTGTCACAATGGTCTCCATGGTTCCATGAGGCCCCAAAGTGTCACACTGGACCCTTGGTTTTTATGGGGCCCCTCAGTGTCACAATGATCCCTACATTCCATGGAGTCACACAGCGTCAGTACAGTCCCCTTGCTTCCATGAGGCCCAGCAGTGTCACAGTGCTCTCCATGATTCCCTGAGGCCCCACAGTGTCACAATGGTCTTTTGGTCTCACAGGCCCCACAGTGTCACAAGGCTCCCTTGGTTCCATGGCCCTGTGCTGCTGCATTCCCCCCTCCCCTTCTCAGGCCGCCCTGCCAGCTGAGAAATGCTCCTTGGGCCTCGGCCTTGGCCAACAGCCCCTGGGCTCAGCTCCTCTGCAGCTCATCACAAACACTGTCTGCTCCAGGCACTGCTGCTGCCCAAACAGCTCCTGCTTCCTTTAGGAGCAGCCCTGGGAGCTGTTTCTGTTCCCTTCGTGGCACAACATCCCTGTTCTCACCCTGCCAAAGAAAGCTGCTGATGCCAAGTGTGGCCAGGATGAACCATTGCTGGGACTGAAGCCCCTCTCGTGGGGCCCTGCAAACAGCGCTCCAAAAGGAGCCCTTGGAGCTCTCCTGGGCCAGCGACTCCCTCTGAGTGGGGCCTCTCCCAGCCGGGAACTCTCCCGTTTGCTGCACTCGGGGATCCCAAACAACCACAGAGCCTGGGCCGATCCCCCCACTCCTCCAGGCTCAACCCTTCACCCGCTGGGGAGATGCCAAAGCATCAGCAGTGAGCATTCCCTGCCCTCAGGGGAATTTCTCCCAGGTGCCTTGCACTGACTCTTTGTGTCTGTGTGCACACAGGAGTGCCTGTGCTGGGGAAATGTGGCAGAAATGCTGCTCTCTGAGGGGCTTGAGTGCCTTGGATAGCTGAGTCAGTCAGATATCCAGATATCAGTAAGTAACATAAAGTCACAAGGTCTAAGCTAATTTAAATCTCTTAAGAGTTTTTCCTTTGCTAAGCTGTTATGTTTACTATAAGTTATAAGCCAAGTTAAATATTGTTATGCGTTATTCCACTGTTAAATCATTAAGTCATAGGTTGCAAGTTAGATTAAATAGAGTTAAATGCTGTTCTTTTGCTAAATTGTGAAGTTGAAGGTATCCGTTAAAGTTAAGGTGTAAGTTCAGTCCTGGTAAGTTTGAGCTCTGTTAAGTTTTTTGTCATATTCCTTTTATCCTTGCCCTCACTGTCCTTGGGTCACACACACATAGGGACAGTTCTTGGCTCATTTCTGCTTTGATTACGTAGATTTTGTTTGGTTTCGTTGTTGCTTTGTTTCCCTGGTGTGCCTGAAGTGTCCAGTCAGGAGCAGAGTGACTCTTGCCAAGGAACTTTGTGCTGATGTCACTTAATATTAAATCTGGGTTTTGCTGATCCCTTGCCAGGGATTTTTTCAGCGCTCTCAAGCCCTCGTTCAGAACAGGGTGAAGGAGCCTTGACCCAGGCTCTGGCCCTGGGGGACACGGGGACACTGCCGGGGGGTCCCTGTCCCCCTGTCCCACCCCCAGGGCCCCGTCCCCCCATCCCCGTGTCAGGCTCTGGGGTCGATCTCGTGGAACATCCTCTGGGGGAGGCTGCGGCGCCGGGGGCGGGGGGACCCAGGGGGACAGGGGACCCCGCTGTGCACGAGAAGGGTTGGACTGCTCTGGGGGGAACTGTGAGGGGTGACAGGGCAGAGTGACCTCCCCAGTGACCTGACACAGCCCCTGTGATGTCACACAGCCACTGTGATGTCACACTGACCCTGTGATGTCACACAGCCCCCTGTAATGTCACAGCACACCCTTGTGATGTTATAGCCCACTGTGGGATGTCACACAGCACACTTGTGATGTCACAGAGCCAACTCTGTGATGTCACCCTGCATTGTAATACAGCTGCTCTATGATGTCAAAAAGTCACCCTCTGATGTCACTGTCTGTTCTGTGATGTCACAGCCTGCTCTATGATGTTACAGAGTCACCCAGTAATGTCACAACCCACTCTCTTATGTCACAGAGGCACCCTCTATCGTAGCAGGATCTGCTCTATGGCCTCACATCCTACTCTATGATGTCACAGACAGACCTGTGATGTCACAACCTCCTCAATGATGTTACAAACTGCTCTCTGTGATGTCATACTTCCATTCTGTAATGTCACAGCATGCACTTTGACCTCATAGCCTACTCTCTGATGTCATACAACCATGCCATGATGTCACAGCCTGCTCTGTGATGTCACAGAATCTCTTCTATGATGCTGTAGCTGCTCAGTGACCTCACACAACAAACTCTGGGATGTCACAGCCCAACCTGTGACCTCACACAGCCCACTCTGTGCTGTCACACAGCCCCTTGCTGACATCACAGCTGCTCTGTGCCTCTATGACACAGCCCCCTCTGGGACATGCCACAGCCCCTGCCAGTGCTGAGCCCCTGTGAGCTCTGTCTGTGCCCTGCTGGTGTCCCTGAGGTGCCCTGGCACTGCCCCAGCCCTGCTGGGCTGTGCACAGGAGCTGCTCCTGGCCAGAGCTGTCTCTCTGCAGCGCTGCCCTTGCCAGGAGCTGCCTCTGGGCCAGGAGCCCAGCTCAGCTCAGCAGCACAGACACAGCAAAAGGACTTGAATGACCCTCTGGGGCTTTGGTGCTCTTTGCATCAGATTCAGTCCCTCAGAGAGAGCTTGAAGAACTTCTCAAGAATTCAAAGAGATTGAAACACTGAAGTTTCTCATACATAAAATAGATCCTTCAGAGGGACAGGACTGAGAAAGTGTCCCCAGGTTCCAGCTAGAGCAGAACACTGGAGGCAGTGATGACAGGTGGGGACAAGCAAGGCAAAGGTGTCTCTGGTGCTGAGCAAAGCTGGATGTGTTTCAGGAATGCAAAAGGCCAAGAACAGAGCCCCAGCCCCTGGCAAGGCAGATCCTGTCCCTGCCTCATTGCTCAGGGCTCTTCCCAGGATGGGCACTGGGATGTGAGGATGTGCAATGGCAAGGGTAGGACTGTGGGGTGGCCCCTGCCAGGCTGCTGAGCAGGGACAAGGAGGCAATGAGGCCCCAGGCCTGCAAAGGTCACCTGTCCCCTCGTGGCCCCAGGGCCAGCAGCCATGGCCCAAGTGCTGCACAAGTCGGCTCTGTCAGGGCCTTGCAGCTGCTGCCCATCCCTGTGCCCTGTGCAGCCCAGGCTGTCCTACGGTGTCCCTGCCCTGCGCCTCTGTCCCTGCAGGCTGTCGTCATCCCCTGGCTGCCCCACCTGGCTGGCCCCTTCCTTTGCTGACAGCTCTGCCTCCTGCCTGCCTCTGCCTGCCCACACAAAGCCTTGGGCTGCTCCAGGCTCCTGCTGGGGAGATGTGCTGCACCACAGTCCTGCCCTGGCAGGGAAATTCCTTTCTCCTGGTGTCCAGACTGGGCCTCCCCAGGTGCCTTTGGCATTAATTTTTCCTTTGTCTGGCTGTTCTCTACTACATCCAAGGGATCCACCATCTCTGAAACCACCCTTCAATCCCTCCCAGGGCTCTCCTCTGCTGTCCTCAGCCTCCACCCCACTGAGCCCAGAGCTTCTGTGTCCCTATGGAGTGGTCAAGTGCTTGAGACTAAGACAAGAGGGACAGTTCTTTTCTACAGGAAGGAAACCACAGAACCCCAGGGTTTAAAGGCAGATGAGAGGCAGTCACCAGAGGCCAAGGCAAGCCAGATCTGTCTGTCCTTGCAGCTTTTGTCTGCAAGCAACCTTTGGATAAATGGAGAGTTTTGGGGGTTCTCCATAGGAAGGAAAGGGTGGAGCCCCAGTGTTTCCAAGGCTGATTAGAGGCAGCCCCACGGAGGCAAAGGCCAGCCAGACCTGTAGTCAGGGAGGAATTTTTGGATAAACAGAATTTGGGAGGCCAAACCCCACTTTTGTCTATGAGCATCTGGACAAGAAGGACAGTTCTTTTCCACAGGAAGGAAAGTACGCATTCCCAGAGTTTCAAAGGCAGATGAGAGCTGGCCCTGAGGAAGCCAAGGGAACCTGGACAGTCCTGGCAGCTTTTGTCTGGGAGCTATCCTTGGATATAAGGATTTTCAGAGGCGGATTCTCAATTTTGGCCATGAGTGCCTGAACTTGAAACATGATTTCTTCCATGAGAAGAAAAGCAGAGGCCCCCAGTGTTTTGAAAGCAGATGAGAGGTGGCCCCCAGGAGGCCAAGGGCAGCACAGAGTGGGTTGTGTGAGGTCACAGATTGGGCTATGACATCACAGAGGTTGTTGTGACAGGTCATGGAGCAGCTACACAATCATAGATGGGATTCTGTGACATCACAGTGCAGGCTGTGACATCATGGCATGGCTGCATTACATCATAGAGCAGGCTGTGAGATGAAAGTGTGTGCTGTGCCATTTCAGAGTGGGAGTATGACAACACAGAGAGAGCTTTGTGACATCACTGAGGGGGTTGTGACATCACACAGCTGACTGTGACAAAATACAGTAGAGCCATAGAGCAGGCTCTGCCATCATAGAGGGTGGCTCTGTGACATCAGAGAGTGGGTTGTGACATCAGTGGGTGGCGGTGTAACATCATAGAGCAGGCTATGAAATCACAGAACAGACTGTGATGTCACAGGGTGACTTTGTGACATCCCAGAGTCTTCTGTGGCACCACAGACCAGTTGTAGGACATCACAGAGTTATATCCCAGCACAGATCCTGTGATATCATGAAGGAGCTTTGTGACATCACTGAGCAGGCTGTGACATCACAGAGCAGCTGTGTGTGATCATGGAGTCTCCTGTGATATCACAGAGTAGGCTCTGTGACATCATAGGCAGGACATCATAGAATGGATTCTGTCATCACAGGCTATCTCTGTGACATCACAGAGGGGCTTTGACATCACAGACCAGGTTGTGACATCATATAATGGCTGTGTTACATCACAACATTAATTGTGACATCATAACAAGGGCTGTGAAATCACAGGAGGCGGTAAGACCTCACAGGGTGACTATATGGCATCATAGGGGGCAGTGTGACATCACAGGGGCAGTGTGACCTCACAGGTGGCTGTGTGAGGTCACAGAGATGGCTGTGTGAACTCACAGGGGGCTGTGTGACATCACAGGGGCTGTGTCAGGTCACTGGGGAGGTCACTCTGCCCTGTCCCCCCTCACAGTTTCCCCCAGAGCAGTCCAACCCTGCTCGTGCACAGCAGGGTCCCCTGTCCCCCTGGGTCCCCCCGCCCCCGGCGCCGCAGCCTCCCCCAGAGGATGTTCCATGAGATCGACCCCAGAGCCTGACACGGGGACGGGGGGCAGGGGCCATGGGGGTGGGACAGGGGGACAGGGACTCCCTGACAGCGTCCCCGTGTCCCCCAGGGCCAGAGCCTGGGCCAGGGCTCCTTCACCCTGTTACGAACAAGGGCTTGAGAGCACTGAAAAAATCCCCAGCAAGGGAGCAGCAAAAAGCAGATTTCATATGAAGGGACAGCAGCACAAATTTCCTTGGCAAGAGTCACTCTGCTCCTGACTGGACACTTCAGGCACACCAGGGAAACAAAGCACCAACAAAACCAAACCAAATCCAGGATATCAAACCAGAAATGAACTGAGAACTGTGCCTGGGCACGTGTGTGACCCAAGGGCAGTGAGAGCAAGGATAAAAGGAATACAGCCTAAAAGCTTAACGGAGCTAAAGCTAAATAGGACTTAAATTGTACGTTTGCCTTAACTGATACCTTCAACTTCACAATTTAGTAAACAGCATAGCATAACAGCATTTACCCTAACTTATAACCTATGACTTTGCAATTTAACAGAGGAATAACAATTAAGATTATTTAACTTAGATTATAACTTATATTAAAGGTAACAACTTAGAATTTAAAACAGCTCTTAATAGCATTTAACTTCACTTAGACCTTGTGATTTAACCTCACTTAGAGGCCTGACTGACTCAGCTATCCAAGGCACTCAAACCCCTCAGAGAGCAGCATTTCTGCCACATTTCCCCAGCACAGGCACTCCTGTGTGCACACAGACACAAAGAGTCACTGCAAGGCACCTGTGAGAAATTCCCCTGAGGGCAGGGAATACTCACTGCTGATGCTTTGGCATCTCCCCAGCAGGTGAAGGGCTGAGCCTGGAGGAGTGGGGGGATCGGCCCAGGCTCTGTGGTTGTTTGGGATCCCCGAGTGCAGCAAACGGGAGAGTTCCCGGCTGGGAGAGGCCCCACTAAGAGGGAGTCGCTGGCCCAGGAGAGCTCCAAGGGCTCCTTTTGGAGCGCTGTTTGCAGGGCCCCACGAGAGGGGCTTCAGTCCCAGCAATGGTTCATCCTGGCCACACTTGGCATCAGCAGCTTTCTTTGGCAGTGTGAGAACAGGGATGTTGGGCCACTGAGGGAACAAAACCATTCCCAGGGCTGCTCCTGCAGGAACCAGGAGCTGTTTGGGCAGCAGCAGTGCCTGGAGCAGAGTGTTTGTGATGAGCTGCAGAGGAGCTGAGCCCAGGTGCTGTTGGCCAAGGCCGAGGCCCAAGGAGCATTTCTCAGCTGGCAGGGCGGGCTGAGAAGGGGAGGGGGGAATGCAGCAGCACAGGGCCATGGAACCAAGGGAGCCTTGTGACACTGTGGGGCCCTGTGAGACCAAGGGACCCTTGTGACACTGTGGGGCCTCATGGAATCATGGAGAGCACTGTGACATTGCTGGGCTCATGGAACCAAGGGGACCTTACTGGTGCTGTGTGGCTCCATGGAATGTCCATTGTGACACCGCGGGGCCTCATGGAGCCGTGGAGATCATTGTGACACTTTGGGGTATCATGGGACTAGGGGGCCATTGTGACGCTGTGAGACTCCATGGAGCCAAAGGCCTATTGTGACATTGCAAGGCCTCGGAGAACCATGGAGAGACCATTAAGAGACTTCACAGCCTCATGGAACCACGGAGAGCATTGTGACCCTGTGCGGACTCATGGGATCATGGAGACCATTGTGACACTATGAGGCCCCATGGAATAAGCAAAGCATTGTGACACTGTGAGGCCTCATGGAACCAGTGAGACCATTGTGACCCTGGGGGTCCCCACAGAACCAAGAGGACCGTTGTGATATTGTGGGGCCCAGTGAAACCAAATGGCCTTTGTGACACCGCAGGGCTGCATGGAACCAAATCTCCAGGGCGACACAGAGTGGCCTCCTGTAATCAATGGTCTATTGTGACACTGGGCAACCAAAGGAGACCATTGTGACAGACCAAACCCCCAGGGTCCAAAGGTCCATTGTGACATTGCAGACTTCATTGAACAGAGGAGTCACGTGATATTGTGGGGCCTGGGGAACCACGGAGACCATTGTGACACTGCAAGGCCTCATGGAATCCTTGGGACCATTGTGACACTGAGGGGCCTTATGACACCTGGGGGCCACTGTGGCACTGTGGGACCCCATTGAACCTAGGGGCCAGTGTGACACTGCAGGTCTTCTTGTAATCAGGGGGCCATTGTGACACTGCTGGAACCCATGGAATCAAGTCACAATTTTGACACTGCGGGGCCCTGTGGATCCAAGGCACCATTGTGACACTTTGGAGCCCCATAAAACCAAGGGAACACAGACCGGATTTGGCTGGTTTGGCTTCCCAGGAGCCACCTGACTGGTCTGACTGCCCTTGGCATGTTGAGGGTCTCTTCTCATCTGCTGCTGAAACATTGGAGCTCCGTGCATTCCTTCCTATGGAAGAGAACAGTCCTTCTCCTCCAGGCACCCATGGACAGAATTGGGATTTCACCTCAACACTGCCTATTGTGACAGACTGGAGGAGATTGTTGGCTCTAAACATTTCATGTGTGGGGGAGGAAGGGGCAGGTCCAGCCTTGCCCTGTCCTGTGACCCCAGCACTGCCCTGCCCTGGAACCCCAGTCTCCCCAGAGCCTCTCTCCCAGCCCAGCAGTGTCTACCAGTCCTTGGCACAGCACAGGCAATGCTCCACAGCCACCTCTGGAGCCCCCAGCCCAGCTCCTGAGGGACCAAATGAGCCCAAGTCCAACCTGAGGGAAGGGCCCAGGAAGACCAAGGGGTATTGAAGGCTGACCATGAGGCAAGCACACATCTTGACCCTACCTCCTCTTGGAATTTCCATCTGAACACCACTGAAATCCAGGAGTTGGTAACTGTGTGTGTGCTTCTTTAATTTTTTTTTGTCTTTCTCTCTTTCTGTGTCTTCTTCTGATTCCCTCCTCTTTCAAATTTTGGTTAACTTAAAAGTGAACAGGCTACAAGTTTGTGAAGTTGAATGGGCCAAGTTAATGCTTTGAGAAGTGTTTTCTTTTGATTGGATATTTTATTAAACCATTTGCCAAGATCCTTTAATTTTCTCATGTTGCCAGTAAAGGCGGTTTGATTGTTTTGAGCTCCTGAAAATCTCTTGTCAGTATTTCTCCAGTACATCCAACTAAGAGGACACCAAAAATTGTGATTCCTTTTGAATATCTCCTTGAGAGAGTTTTTTAGTGGATGGGAGTCAGGGCTTGTTTGTCCTGCTTGGCAGAGCCCAGGCAGGGCTTTCCCAGCCACATTCCACACTCCATTTCCCAGCTGGAGCCACTGGTGCCTCTGAGCTGTGCATCCCCAGCCCCAGGGATGCTCTCCTTGTCTGACCATTCCCACATGGGCTCTGGGCAGGGATGGCCTCAGTGGGGGCTGCTGACATCCTCAGCAACTTGGAGGCTGCTGCTGAATTTTACTGCTGCAGAGGCTTGTTCAGCCTTCAGTTCTTCAGTTCAGGAATTCAGTGTCCCAGGGCTCATTAACATTCAGAACACCTTAATAAGCCAAGCCTTTGGGAATAATTTGATTTAAGTTTCCAAATCTGTTGTGGTTAGTTCGACAGATTTAAGTAAATAAATTATTTTTACAAAGACTGTAAAAAGCCATTTTTTAGGTCTTGATTGTTTTTTTTTTTCTGTTAATTCATTGCTATGTACAATCTCCAATTGACACTGAATCCAAGTACCTCCTTATACAGTTTGAGCAGATATAAAAATCAAGACCCTTCCTGGCTGACAATCAATCAGACTCTGTCCCTACCCCCAGCCCACCATTTCCCCCATCCAAGCCCTGGCACTCAGAGCAGCCTTGTGCAAAACTGAGCTCCCTCCAGCCTAGGCTGCACCTGCAGCTTTCAGCTCCTTGGCTCCAACTCCCACCTGCTTTCCTTGGAGAAGGATCTGCCTGAGACACAGAGGCATGTTCATTTATTGTCAGCCAACAGAATCAAGGGAAGGCACAGCTCCATCAAATGCAAAAGTCATTCTTCTCCCTGGCTCTGCCTTGCCTCTGATCCCCACAGCCTGTCCTGTTTCCTTCATCCCTGCATTTCCAGGGACTTTCTGGGACAAGGGACCTCTGCTCTGGCTATGGAGGGAGGTCCAAGTGCAGCCACTGGAGTGGGAACCACAACTCATCAGGTTTGTGTCCTTTGAGGGACCAGGAACTGGTGGGACTCAGAGGCATGGAAAGGTTTCTGTCATGGCCAACATAAAAAATGTGAACATGATAAAATTTAAGAAACATTAAAACACTTCCCTCAGCTCCTTGTGACATATCCACCGCTCACAAGGGATTGCCATACAGAAAGGATTTTAGACAAAGACAAAACAAGAGGTGATATAAAAGATAAAAATATAACTGTGATGATGACTAGGCAATTATTTAAACTTCTGAAAGATTGGGCAACTCCCTGAAGCTCAAAGCATGAAGCCAGTCAAGGGACACTCATTGGTATGATCAGAGAAAGCTGCAGGAGGAAATCTGGGAGCAACGGGAAAGACCTAGATCCAGCTGCTCTAAATGAAGTGATGTCCTTAGACACGGCCATTTAAACAGGAGAGCTGGAACAGGAGAGCGGGAAACACCTGAAGGCAGAGAGTCATGAAATATTATACAGAATATTGCTGGCAAATGTAGAAGGGAAGATCAGTATTTCTTCTCCTGCCATCATTAGAAGAATCCAGTAGATCCAGGTGATTCCAGTTTCTGGTGGGATACCATTGCTGTTTCTCAAAAGTACTCAAATGACCCAGATAAAAAAGATTTACTTGCATATTATGAAGTGTACATGTATTAACACCTGTGCCCCTTTACAGGCAGACATCAGTTGTGTGCCCATGAACAGGCAGTGCCACTTGTGCCCTAAAGGTGCCAGGCTGGGATTGGATATCTCTGTGAGGGAGAGCAGAGCACCTTGCAAGCTGCAGGTCCCATACATCCCTGCAGGGCTCCTGTCCCATCAACATCTCCTCTGCTCCAGTCTGGAACAGGGCCCAACATGGTGCCGGGATCATCAGAGAGCTGAGGTGTATGCTGGAATTCAATGCCCTCCCCATCCTGCAGCAGCCCTGCATTTGCCTGCTCCAGCCTTGGTCTGCAGCACAGCCATGGAGGCTCTTTGGGCTCTGGACTGTTCCTGCAGCCCCCAAGGGCAGCACAGCTCTGCCTTTGGCACACTCAGCCCTGGTCAGGCACTGGCCCTGCCCCACAAGGCCTGGCCTGAGTCCTGCCCCTGCACGCTCAGCCAGGCTGAGATGGACACTGATGGTTTCTGGGCCAGGCTCTCTGAGCCCAGCCCAGCTCCCTGCAAGCTCTGCCAGCTGCCCTGAGCTCTGGGCAGCACCAAGGGCCTCTGGCCAGCCCAGCCCAGGCACCTCTGGCCCCACAGCTCTGCTCAGGCCAGGCTGCTCTGGGCACTGGCCCCACGGCCTCAGCCCCTGGCAAGGGCCCAGCAGCAGCTGCAGCTCCCATACGACTCAGGCCCAGCCATGGGGAAGGGGCTTGGCCAAGGCCAAAAGAGCTCCCTGGGTGCCCTGCTCCCCTCTGGCTGAGGTGCTGAGAGCTCTGCAGCCCCTGCTGCCATCCCATCTGCCCAGGGCACCAGCCCCGGCCTTAGGGCCCTGCAGAGCTGCTCCTGCTCCAGACCCAGGGCCCATGCCAAAGCTGGGACAGTCACAAAGCTGTGCCCATTTCTGTTTCTTGCTGCTCTGGTGGGGATGGATCCTCAGCCACTTGGAGGCTGCTGATGAATTTTAATCCCACAGATGCCTCTTCTTTCTTGAGGTCTTCAGTTCAGGAATTCAGTTGGAAAAGCACAAAACATTTTTTCAAAACACCTGAACAAGAAAAGCCCCTGGGAATAATTTAAGTTTTCAATTCTTCTGTGGTTAATTAGACAGACTTCAGAAGTTAATTCAAAGTGAAGGCATTTTATTAGAAACAATGCAAAGTGAACTGTTATTTCCTGTTTTCTATTCCTATTTAAAGATTGGTATCAGCAATGACCTATTGATATTGACCCCCAGCACCTTCTAATGCAGTTTGAATAGATATGAAGATCAAGACCCTTCATAGCTGAAAATCAGTAACATTTTGTTATCACACCCTCCCCACCATTTCCCTCATCCAACCCCTGGCCCTCCTATGGATCAGGAATGCTGTGGCCAGCAGGAGCGGGGCAGTGATTCTTCCCCTGTGCTCAGCTCTGGTTGGGCAGCACAGTGTTAGGTCACAAGAACTGGCAGCCCAGGGAGGTGGGTGAGTCACCATCCCTGGAAGTGTTTAAGGAAAGACTGGATGTGGCACTTGTCACCTGGGTGACAAGGTGGTGTTGGGTCCCAGGTTGGGCTTGATGCTCTCCAAGGTCTTTTGCAGCCTGGATTGTGACACTTCAGGGCCCTGGGGAAGCCAGGGGCCATTGTGACACTGTGGGGCCTGGTGGCATTAAGAGGACCATGGCTCCATTGTGACAATAATGTAGGGCCCAAGGATCCAAGGGACTTTGTGTCACCAAAGGGGTCCCATGGAACCAAAGGGACATTGTCACACTGGGAGGCCTCATGGAATAATGGAGACCATTGGGACACTGGGGGGCATCATGGAACCATGGTGACACCATGCTGGGTGCAAGTGTGGATCTGCTGGAAGGTAGGGGGGCTCTGCACAGGGACCTGGACAGGCTGGATCCAGGGACTAAATCCAACAAGGTTTAACAAGTCCAAGTCTCGGGTCCTGCGCATTGGCCACAACAACCCCTGCAGTACTAGAGGCTGGGGACAGAGTGGCTGGACAGCAGCCAGGCAGAAAGGGACCTGCAGGGACTGATGGACAGCAGGCTGGACATGAGCCAGCAGTGTGCCTAGGTGGCTAAGAAGGCCAAAGGCTCCTGGTCTGGCTCAGGAATGGTGTGGCCAGCAGGAGCCTGGCAGTGATTCTTCCCCTGTGATGGGCATGCTTGGGCAGCACCTCAAGTGCTGTGTCCAGTTCTGGGCTCCCAATTCAGGAAGGACAGGGAGGGGCTGGAGCATGTAAAGAGAAAAGAAACAAGGCTGGTTAGGGGTCTGGAACACAAGTCTTGTGAGGAGCAGCTGAGGGAGCTGGGGTTGTTTATCCTGGAGAAGAGGAGGCGCAGGGGAGACACGGTGGTGTCAGGGCACAGGTTGGACTTGATGATCTCCAAGGACTTTTCCACCCTTGCTGATTCTGAGGTTCTCTGAAGCCACATTTGGAGCAGTTGCATGATGAGTCCTGGGCCTCCTCTTGAGAAGCTCCAGCAGCCCAGGTCCCTCAGCTTCTCCTGCCAGGCCCAAAGCCCATCCTGTCAGTCCCGCAGAGCCTCTGCAGCTCCTCCTCATTGCCCAGAACAGGGAGCCCCAGAGGCAGACACAGCAGCCCAGATGTGTCCCCCTGGCCTGTGGTGCCTCTGGCATGGGAGCAGCAGGAGGCACTGCAGGAGCCTGCAGACAATTCCTGCAGCACTTGTAGGATGATCCTGCTGCCCAAGGGACGTTCCCATGGTGCCAAGTCAGGAACTGCAATGGGGAGTGGGGTCAGAGAGGAAAGGGCAAACAGGGATGGGCTGTTGCCAGGGGAGTGAACAGGGCTGGCGAAAAGGAATAAATTTGTAGCAGGAAGAGGAAAGAAATCAAAGGTGAAGCCAAGGAAATGCTAAGGGCAGTTTGGGGGTAGCTGCCAGGCAGCCCTGGCTCTGAGCAACAGTGTCTGCAGTGGGACAGGAAACTTCCAGCTCATGGGAACAAACTTTCTGGCTGACTGCAGAGGCCATGACAAAGCTGAGTGGTTTCCCTGGTGTCCCCCAGCCCTTGCTAACCCCAGGGGCTGATGGCATTTGTGCTCCCTCAGGTTCATGTCCCCACACAAACAGCATGGGGGTGTTCCTGCCTGCTCTGTGCAATGCAAACAGGGGCTCCTGAGCCAGTGCTGCCGTGTCTGTGCCTGCAAGGATGGAGCGCCTGTGTGATCTGGGGGAGACGCCAGGGCTGCAGAGGGGGGATTTTGTTGGTAGCCCCATGAGGACATTCTGGGACACTGCCCTGGGCTGTCGAGGGCACTGTGGATGGATCAGCCCCTGCTCTGCTGCTCCTTCCCATCTCCCCCAGGGCCCTTGCAGAGCACCAGCCATGCTGTTTGCCCCCAGCCTGTCCACAGCCACCCTGGGGCTGCTCACGGGGGTTTTCTTTTCTCTGCTGAGCATTGGTCTGGGCATGTTCTTGAGAGAGCCTGGGCAAGGAGCCTGGATCCCCTAGGGCCTGGCCTGAGGCGTCAGCGCTGCCCCAGCAGTGCCCATGGCCTGTCCCTGCTGCAGCCTTGGCACTGCCACCCCCAGGACTGTGCCAAGCCATGAGAGCACTCAGGCCCTCCAGAAACACCAGGGCCACCAGGGCAGCGGGGCAGGGCCACAGGAGCAGCACTGGCAACACCAAGTGCTGCTGCTCCTGGCCACAGCTGCTGTGCCAGCACTGATCTGCCCCAGCTCTGCACACAGACATTGCTGCTGTAGCTCCAGAGAAGGAAACAAAAGGGTATCTCTGCAGAAAACCTTTGCTGGGAGATCCTTTAGTTCCTTTTAACCCAGTGAGAACCCAGCCCCTCCTTGACACAACCTGTGGCTACAGGGAAGGTGGAGAGAAACAAAATGAGAAATGGCACAAGCATTGACATTTCTTTGTGGACAATATGAAAAAATTAAAACAAAGAAAAAGAACCTCCAAAACGAAACTAACAAGAAGTATCAAAGATGAGTTTTATTACATGCGATTTGCAGAAGTTGTCCAGCAGTTTAATATTTCTGATAGCATCCAGTCATCAGTGTCCACATTGCAGCCTTGAGCTCCTGGTTCCTCAGGCTGTAGATGAGGGGGTTCATGGTTGGAGGCACCACTGAGTACAGAACTGACAAGGCCAGATCCAGGGATGGGGAGGACATGGAGGGGGGCTTCAGGTAGGCAAATGCTGCAGTGCTGATGAACAGGGAGAGAACAGCCAGGTGAGGGAGGCAGGTAGAAAAGGCTTTCGTCCGTCCCTGCTCAGAGGGGATCCTCAGCACAACCCTGAAGATCTGCACATAGGAGAAAACAATGAACACAAAACACCCAAATGATAAACAGACAGTGACAGCAATGAGCCCAAGTTCCCTGAGGTTGGAGTCTGAGCAGGAGAGCTTGAGGATCTGTGGGATTTCACAAAAGAACTGGCCCAAGGCATTGCCATGGCACAGAGGCAGGGAAAATGTATTGGCTGTGTGCATGAGAGCACTGAGAAAGGCACTGACCCAGGCGGCCACAGCCATGTGGGCACAAGCTCTGCTGCCCAGGAGGGTCCCGTAGTGCAGGGGTTTGCAGATGGACACGTAGCGGTCATAGCACATGATGGTCAGGAGATAAAACTCTGCTGAGATGAAGAACAGAAAGAAAAAGAGCTGAGCAGCACATCCTGAGTAGGAGATGTTCCTGGTGTCCAAGAGGGAATTGTGCATGGCTTTGGGGACAGTGGTGCAGATGAAACCCAGGTCAGTGAGGGCCAAGTTGAGCAGGAAGAAGTACATGGGCATGTACAGGTGGTGGCTGCAGGCTACAGTGCTGATGATGAGGCCGTTGCCCAGGAGGGCAGCCAGGGAGATGCCCAGCAAGAGGCAGAAATGCAGGAGCTGCAGCTGCTGCTTGTCTGCCCATGCCAGCAGGAGGAAGTGGCTGATGGAGCTGCTGTTAGACATTTGCTGTGGCTGGCCATGGGGACCTGTTCATGGAGAAAAGACAGTGAAGACTTAGAGGCGATACCTGAAACCAAAATCAAAGCGATTTCCCATACACCCTTCTCGGTCATGCTCATTGACTCGCTTCTATGTTTTTGAGTTCCAGGAGGTTTTTTGTATGTTTCCCTTTATCTCTGTCCCCAGGGAGAACACAGTAAGTTCAGTCAGGCAAAATGATGAGAAGAGAGGGAAGAGAGATGGTCTGTCATTCTCAACTGTTCACAGCCTCTCTGAGCTTTAACCTCTCTCAGGTGGAGGGGTATCACCTTCCCATGCTTCCCCTAAATGTCACCAGGCACTGCTGAGTGCAGATGGATCCACCACAACCCAGCTCCACATTGGTAACCAAGGACTCATGTTTCTCATTTCACCAATCCAGCAGCATTTTCAGTGTCAGAACACCTCTGCCTTTCCCCATCAATCTTACAACTCAGAGATGCTCTAGGACAGGTTGGCATCCTGGATTGAAGCTCCCAGATTGGACTGAAATCTCAGGGAGACTTCCAGTTGTGCTTATGCTGCTATTGGATTAAGGGAGATGCAGCTCCTTCCCTGGCTGCACTCACAGCATTTCCCACAGCCAGGCACTGGGGACAGCGTCACCCTGAGCCAGCTGTGCCCCCTGCCAGAGTCCCCAGGGCCAGGCAGCTGCTCCCAGTCCTGTGCTCTGCAGAGGGAACTGGGCCTGGGGCTGCAGAGCTGCCCCACTGCTCTGCTGCAGCTCTGCCTGCACAGGAGGGACGAGACCTTGCAGCCTCAGCCCTGAGGGCAGAGGCTTGGCTGGGGGCACAGGAGAGAGTGGGCTTGTTCAGAGGGAGGGGCTGCACTGCAGGGGATCCTGTGGACATCTTTAAACTCTTCCTGCCACCAGCATTTGTTGGTTTGGGGGTTTTTTTCTCTCATTCCCTGATCTTGTCTTGGCTTCCTGGAAATTTTCCTCCTGCAGATGTTTCCCTGTGCCTGATCTCTCTGTGTCAGCACTCACAGACCACAAATCTCTGGGCACTCTCCTTGGCCATACACAACCCTGCCTACTTGCAGGGCACTGGCTGAGGGCAGCTTCTCTTTGCAGCTTGGAGAAAGGACAGCTCAGACTGAGCCTGATGGGTCCAGCAAAGGTGATGCTGCTGCTGACCATGGGCAGAGTAGCTGACAGCACATTAGTAATCTCCTATGAACCTGCTGGTCACTAAAAAGAACAGTCTGGTTGTCTCAGGCACTTGTCAAAATTCATGATACCTTTAATATTTGTCCCCCTCTCCCTGCCATTCTCCAAGAGTAGGAATCTGAATACAAAGTCTTAGGAAATTTCCTCATTGTAACTAAGTCCTTGACTTGGAAATATTCTATGACTGATCAGAAGCCCTCAGCATGTAAGAGCTTCATGAGCATTTCACCTCCCCTGCACCAGAAATACCCAGAGTTGTACTTACAGAGTCTGCAGGCATTGGGGTGTTCCAGCTTCAGGAGATCACTGCAGGAGCTGCAGCTGCACTGTCCTGCAGCCAGAGGTTCCTGTGTTCAGGGCTGGCAGTGATTCTGCCTAAGGCACTTCTTAGCACCTTCCCAGCCCTGACTGATTGAAGCTCTCTGTGCCTCTGTGCTGTGCCTGGGGTGGCTGCAGGCAGTGCTCCAGCCCTGCTGGGCTTGGAGAAAAGCTGCTCATTAAGAGAAATGTGCTTTTGAAGCTTTTCTTGGTTACCAGGAGCTGCCTCGCTGCCAGGAGCCCAGCCCAGCTCGGCAGCACAGACACAGCACAGGGACTTTAATGAGCCTCTGGAGCTTTGTGCTCAGGCCCTGAACATCAGTCTCTGAGAGGGAAGTGAAGAAACCTCTCCAGAGCTCCAAGTCAGAATCCAACTCCAAAGTTTCTTGGACTTTTAATGGGTCCCACTGAGGGACTCAACAGAGAAAGTGTCCCCAGGCCTCAGGCAGAGCAGAGAACTGGAGGCACTGATGGAAGGTGGGGACAAAGAGAAGCCAAGTCTTGGTGCCCTGGGCCACAGCAGGGTCTGTGCCACCAAGGGCTGTGAGGAGATACCTTGTCCTGAGGCACTGGGGCCTCCTGCCACAGCCCCAGCCAGGCTGGCCACTGTCAGCCCCTTGTCCTGCCCTCTGCATCCTCCCTTAGCCCACATCCCAGTGGCCTCAAGGATCTGCTGGAAGGAGTCCCTGGGGAGCCTTGCTCAGGAATGGCCCTGGGGGCTCCTCAATGCTCCCAGGGACTGCAGGATTTTCAAAGGACTTTGGCTTTGTCTTTTGCCTTGGAGTCTTTGAGAGGTTTGTGCAATCATGGCCTCCAATGATCTGCTGTAATTAGTCCCTGGAGAGGCTTTGTCAGTAACAACACTCAGTGGGGCTCATTAATGCTTCAGGGTACTTCAGTTCTTTTAAGGTACTTGGTGTTTCCCTTTTGATACAGACTCTGTGAGAGGTTTGTGCAATCATGGCCCCAATTATCTGCTTTAATGAGTCCCTTGAGAGCTTTGTACTGACACTCAGTGGGGCTCATTAATGTTTTGAGATACTCAAAGTTTTTAAGGTACTTTGGAATTTCCTTTCCTCACGGAGGCTTCCGAGAGGTTTTTGTGCCATCCTGGCCTCCAATTCTCTCCTCCAAGGAGTTCATGAGGAGCCTGTGTTGGGCATGGACCTCAGTAGGACCCATTCATGCTTAGAGACACTTTGATTTTTTTTTCTGACTTTGAGTCCTGGAAAGGTTTGTGCAATCTCCTCTCAGACCCTGAGGTTCAAGGGCTGAGCTCCAAATGCACAGTGAGGCTCATTAGGATCAAGCAAGTCCCGACAAACCACGGCTCTGCCTTGATTTCCCTCTGCTCTAATGCAGTTCATCAGGAATGTTTCTGTAGTGGTTTTGGTTTCCCAATTTGAGATTTCTTGGAGAAGGCATCAATTAGTTTGGTGGTTTCAATATTGGCTAATTACCAGTGCACTCACTAGAATATACTGACTCATGTCCTACTGTGTGGTGGGATTAGGACAAAGGAAATGTAGGCACAGAAATTTTAAAGGGTATATTAAAAAGTTAATAGTAATATATATTAAGAGTGATAAGTATCAGAACAAAACTTTCAGAACACTTCTCCTCTCCCTACAACCTTTTCTTTCTTACTGGCAATATAAAGAGACAAAACCTAAAATTTTCAGTCAGTTTATCATCTCCAAAATAGTCTTTCTTCAGTTCACTTAGAGAGAGGAGTCTCTTTTTCATGCTATGGAGACTTTTCCAGAAGCAAACAGTTCTCTCATGGCTCTCAATTCCCACAAATAGCAGCCACCAAGAAAATCTGCAATCATGAAGTCCCTCCAATTTTTTCACAGCTTTTCCCACAGCTGTGTTTATGGGCCATGCCAACTCATGGGGTATTAGTTTAAAGAGGAGCTGTTTAAGAGCAAAGATTCTCTTCATCTATTTCTGAAATCATCTTCATCCTGAGAAGAGAGATCTTCTTCTCTCCCTGAGGGTGCAGAGTCCCATCATTCTACTCTCTTTCTCTGTTCAAACTTCACATCGGATAATAGCTACTTCAACATTTGCTTACTTTAGCATGGAGGCCTTTGCTGAACAAGTCATCTCTCCATACTTTTCAATGTGTTATACGGAAAAAGAGAGTCTACTGTATCAATTACATCCTTCTCCATAGCTTTACAAGAGGATTTCAGCCCCAAGATCAAGGCATTTCTTCATCCCTCCCATATGGGACTCAATTTCCTCTTCCCTGACCTTCATGTCATCATGTTGCTCCTCTATGTGCCTGCACTTTGTCCTTTTCTCTCACTCAAGGGAGGATGGAAGCACTGAAAGAGTGCATATCTCACCCGGGGCCTACAGATGGTTCCATGACCCCGGCCTGGCTCGGTGCTTGTGGCCAGAGCTGTTTTACGATGGAGGTTTCTGCAGTGGCTGTGCTGGGGCTGTGTCAGGATAGGCCGCGCTGGGGGAGGGCCAGGATCTCAGCAGCCAGGCCAGAACACAGCAGCAGCACAGCCGGGGGCCGATGGCTTCTCCTCCCCCTGTCCGGGGGTTGCAGGCGAACCCCAATGGCGGCAGAATTTTGGTAAAGCCGGCCAGCTCGGGGCTGCTCCTGGGGCCCAGTGGATCCTGGCTCAGCCTGGCCTGGTGGCATGGCAGGGTTTAGCAATGCCCGGATGTTGGCACCTGCAGCCATGGTCCAGCCTGGCCTTGGCCCTGTGGCCTCCCCTGCCCTGCCTGGCAGCCGATGGGGCCTGGCGGGGTCCCTGGGAAGGGGCCCAGCCCCATGGCAGGAGCTGCCTGGCCCGCCCCGGCTGAGATGGGGGCTGGGTCAGCCTTGTTACCTCTTTGCCAGCCAGAAGGGAGAGAGACCCTCCCAGGCCTTCTCGTCTTTAATATATGTCTTCACAGAGGTGTGTACAGGTTCTTGAGTGGTTTAACAGACTGTCAATTCTCAAAGTTAATTACCGAGTGGTTTTTTGTCAGTCATGGTGTTAGCATTCAGGAACACATAATCACAAGAATGATTATATGCAGGTGCTTTTATTGAAGAGCTCTGGGTGTCAGGGGTACAAACCCAAATCTGACTCCGACTATAAAGTCAAGATGAACATGTTTTTATATTCTATTGTTATATAACTTTCATGTTAATTATTAAACTTATATTGTTCTATTGTATACATAGATTTCAGCTAAGCAAAGCCCCCCTTAAATTTCCAGCATAGTTTCTCATGATTCTTCTTATGGTTATATAATAATTATATTTAATTACTAAACAATCACCACATCTAACAATTATATCATTTATCATACTGCTTACGCAGGTGCAGTTGACAAAGCCTAACATTTTCAGATTCTATCTTTAACATTTTCCAGGGTTCCACTATCATTCACAGTAACTGCTAGCAGCTTCTCTTAGGACATCACTTCCATGGTGCAAAACCACCACAACAGCACAGAGCACAGAGCTCCTTTGTCTATATGTAGTGGTCATGTGCCCAAGACCTCAAAACCCCTCCTTGGGAGATCTCTGGGCCCTCCCCAAGGTGTTTTCAAATGAAAACATTCAGCTCAGAGTCTAAGAAAATCAGCAGAGGACAGGGCCAGCCTGACCTGTCTGTCCTGGCTTCATTTGTCTGGGAGCAATCCTTGGATATATGGAATTTGGGAGGCCAAATTCTAATTTTAGCCATAGCCCTTGGACATGAAATCTGGTTCATTTCCATAGGAAAGAAGGAATAGAGCTCCAGTATTTCAGGGGACAGATGAGAGGTGACCACCAGGGGCCAAGGCCGGCCAGAGCAAGCAGGTTTTTTTCTGAAAAATACCCTTGCATGTAGGAAATGTTTTAGGGAGAGTACCAAGTTTTGCAATCGGCATCTGAAAAGAGGGACAATTGTCTTCCATAGCAAGGAAAGCATGGAGCCCCAGTGCTCCCGGATGAGAGGCAGCCCTTGACATCCCAACATCAGCCAGACCTGTCAGGTGGCCTCTGGCAGGCCAAGCCAGCCAGACCTGTTCCATGTTCCCTGGGTTCCATGAGGCCCCACAGCGTCCCAATGGTCCCTTGCTTCCAGGAGGCCCTGAGGTGCCATAATGCCCCCTTGGTGACACCAGGCCCTGAAGGGTCACAGTGGTCTCCATGGTTCCATCTGGCCTCACAGAGCCATAATGGTCTCTGGGTTCCATGAAGCCCCGCTGTGTCACCATGGCCCCTTGGTTCCATGGACTCCAGTGGTGCCACAACTATTCCCTTGGTTCTATGAGGTCCCCACAGTGTCCCAGTGATCTCCATGGGAAGGAAAGAACCCAGCCCCAGTGTTGCAGGGGCAGCCACCAGAGGCCAAAGCCAGCCAGACTTGATGGTACTGGCAGATTTTGCCTGGGAGCAACCCTTGCGTATACAGAATTTTAGAGGTGGAATCTCAATTTCAGACATGGACACCTGGAGGAGGACAGTTCTTTTCCATAAGAAGGGAAGCAAGGAACACTGGTGTTTGAGGGGCAGAGGAAAGGTGGCCATCAGAGGCTGAGGCCAGCCAGACCTCTCTGTCTTGGTAGCTTTTGTCTGAAAGCAACCCTTGGATATAGGGAATTTGGGAGGTGGAATCCCAGTTTCAGCTATTTCTCTGTAGATAAGAAGGACAGTTCTTTTCCATAGGAACGAAAGCACAGCACAGAGCTCAAGTGTTTCAAACGCAGACGAGGAGAGTGGTGGCTCCTGGGAGGCAAAGCCAGCCAGACCTGTTTGTTCTGGAAACTTTTGTCTTGGAGAAATCCTTGGATATATGTTATCTGGGAGGAGGAATCTCAGTTTTGACCATAGACACCTTGAGAAGAAAGAAGGTTCTTTTGCATTAGAAGGAAAAGCACCGAGTCCCAGTGTTTGGAAAGCAGGTGAGAGGCAACCCCCAAGAGGCCAAGGGCAGCCAGACCTGTCTATCCCGGCAGCTTTCACTTAGGAACAATCCTTGGATGTATGGAGTTTTGGAGGTAGAATCCCAGTTTTGTCCATGGACACCTGGTCAAGATAGTTGGTTTTTCCTACAGGAAAAAATAGTGTGAAGTCTAAGTGTTTTGGAAGAAGATGAGAGGTGGCCACCCTTAGGCCAAGCCAGCCAGACCTGTCTCTCCTGGCACCTTTCATCTAGGGGCTGTCCTTGGACATAGGGCATTTTGGAGGCGGAATCTCAGTTTTGGCCATGGGTGCCTGGACAGGAAGAAGAGTTCTCTCATGAAGAAGGAAAGCACAGAGCCCCGGTGTTTCAAAGGAAGATGAGTGCCAGCCCTCAGGAAGGCAAGGCCAGCCAGACTTGTCAGTCCTAGCAGCTTTTTTCTGGGAGCTATCCTTGAATATAGGGAATTCTGGAGGCAGATGCCAAATTTTAGCCATGGGTTCCTGGTTGAGATGGATGTTTTTCCCCCATAAGAAAGAAAAGCACATGGTCCCAGTGTTTCAAAGGCAGATGAGAGGTGGCCCCTGGATGACCAAGGCAGCCAGATCTGTCTCTCCTGGCAGATTTCATCTGAGAACAATCTTTGCATATAAGGAAATTTGGAGGAGGAATCCCAGTTTTGGCCATGGGCCCCTGGGGGAGAAGGACAGTTCTCACCCATAGGAAGGAAAGCCCAGAGCCCCAATGCTTCAGGGGCAGATGAGAAGAAGCCCTCAACATGCCAAGGTCAGTTGGACCTGTCAGGCGGTCCCAGGAGGCCCAGCCAGCCAGACCTGTTCCATGTTCCCTTGGTTTATGGAACCCCCAGTGTCACAATGGTCTCCTTCGTTCCATAAGGATCTGGAGTGTCACAATCTTCCCCTTGCTTCTGCAGTGTCACAACAGTCCTGTGCTTCCCTGAGGCCTTGCAATGTCACCATGGCCCCTTGCTTCCATGCACCCCTGCTGTGCCACAATGGCTCCTTGGTTCCATGGGCCACACAGCTTCATCCCTGACCTTTGGTTCCATAGGGATCATGAGCTTCACAATGGTCTCCTTGATTCCGTGAGGCACCAAAGTGTCACAATGGTCTCTCTGCTTCCATGAGGTTCTGTAGTGTCACCATGGTGTCCTTGGATCTGCATTGTCCCAATAGCCCCTTGGTTCCATGAGTTCTGTACTGTCAGCAATGGTTTCTTTGTTCCAATGGGGCCTTGATGTGTCACAACAGCTCCTTGGTTCCGTGATGTTCCAGAGTGTCCTGTACGGAAAATCACACTATGAAAAGCCAGTGTCCATAATGGAGACACAGGAGTCCTTCAACTTTATTGGAATAAAGGGAGACAATCCATCAGGGCTCAACCCCATGGGGTTTTCTCTATGAGGTTTCAGAGGGCAAAGCCTCCTTTTATCCTAAGCTCCCGGTCACATGTTACCCTCTTCATTTCCCCACTGGCTGAGGTACAAGGAAGGTACAGCCATCCTGAACCCCCAACCCCATATTCCCCTCTTGAACCTGTCATTTTAACCCAAAGTTCATAAACTCAAGCTCATGCAGACCCACTTGTTTCAGACTTTTTCAGAAACCCCACTGTTTCAGAAGCCAAGCTGTCAGGGCTCTGTAATAAACCTGCTGCTGGAAGTTAGTAGAGACATTAAGACCCAATTCAAGGATATTAACACCTTTACATTCACCCATCAAATTGTCTGTAAGGACATTTTGCCTATCAGCCACAATGGACTCCTCAGTTCCGTGGGGCTCCACAGTGTCACCATGGGTTCCATGCAGTTCTGCAGCGTCACCGTGGTGGCGTTGGACCCGCATTGTCACAGTGACCCATGGTTCCATGAGGTTCCATAGTGTCACCGTGGTCGCTGTCAGAGGCTGGATGAGATCGATGTCCTGCTACAGGAAGGTTTGCCCCTTCCAGGGAGCCCCCAGAAGGGCCCAGCATAAAACAAACATCAATAACTGATGTCCCAAAAATGTTTGTAGTAAGTTGGCTTTTTTCCATAAAGTTGTTTACTGAACAGTGTTGTCTTAATTGGGCAATCATGTCTTGATTAAATGACCAGTGAGGTCCAGCTGAAGCAAACCAAGATATAAAAGAAGAGGACTGGATAAATGGGTGGCTTTTAGCCCTTAGCCTTCTGATCTGAGTCTGTGTCATCTCTGATTGAACGGTGACATTTGGGGAATCTGTGGGGACTCATGGGGATCCTTTCTGCCCCTTGTGACCCAACAGGAGCTTCTCTAATAAACTTTGCCTAAAGCTCCCACTGTGCCCATGAGAGGAACCCCTGTGAGTGTCAGGGACATCCCAGCTCCTTGGCAGCCTGGGGACTCCTGGGATGTCACTGTGGAGCCCCTGTGAGTGCCTGTGAAAGAGCAGTGCCTTTGCAGCCCAAGGTCCCCTGGGATGTCACCACGGAATGGCTGTAAATGCCTCTGACCACACGGCTCTTTACCATCCCCAGAAAGCCCTGGGAGGTCTCCATGGAGCCCCTGACTCTGCCTGTGACATTGCAGCTCTTGAACAGCCTGGAGACTCTTGGAAAATCCCCATGGAACTCCTCTGAGGGCCTGTAACAAATCTGATCCTTAGCAGGCAACCATCACCACTGCCCTGTTGTTATGGTCAGTTTCCATGGCAACCATCCACAGTCCCCCTGTTGCTATGCTCAGTCCCTTGGCAGCTCCATGGAGACCCCATTCCAGGGATGGTTGCCACGGACACCAGCTCAGGCCTGTAGCCAGAGCCTGGTGCCATGGCAACCAGTCCCATCCCCAGGCTCATGGGATCCCAGAACCACAGAACTGGCTGAGCTGGGAGGGGCTGGCCCTGCACAGGACACCCCAACAATGCCAGCCTGGGCCTGGCAGCGCTGTCCAAACGCTGCTGGAGCTCAGAGAGCCCTGGAGCTGGGACCCTTCCCTGGGGAGCCTGGGCAGGGCCCCAGCAGCCTCTGGGGAAAAGCCTTTTCCTGACATCCAACCTCAGCCTACCCTGACTCAGCTGCAGCCATTCCCTCCACTCCTGTCCCTGGGCACCAGAGTGAAGAGGTTCCCACAGCCCCAGCCAGGGACCTGCTCCCAAGGCTGTTGCCATGGCCACCAGGACTGGGACCAGCTGGGATGCTCGGTTTCTATGGGCTGGGGTTCAGGAATGGGATTCCCCAATTTCCTGCTCACAGTAAAACTGCGCTGCTCTCACTGCCCTCCCGCCTCCCATGGAAAGCACAAAAGGCAAAGATCCCGGGCTGGGATAAGAACAATTTATTGGCAACAGAAACAACATTAGGAACAAACAGAAACAAAAACAGTATTGGTAACAGAAGGATAAGTAAAACTATTTACAGGGAAAACTACAACAACAACAACTGGCTCTTCCTGGCAATGCATTTCCCCTGCCTGGAAAGGACACCCTTCTCTGTAGCGGGGGAGTGAGAGAGAGAGAGAGAGTCCCTTTCCTGTCCCTGGCAATGACCTGAGGTGGGAGTGAATGCAATGTCACGGTCATGGCCAGACCCTCATGTTCTTCAATTCCACATCATGTCACTGTCAGGGGCAGGAAAAGGGGCAGGTGTCTTCCCAGCACGGATCACGGGGAACATGGATAACCATGGCTTTTCCTAACGTGGGTCCTCATATGGGGGATGAAGCTGGAGCACTGTATGTAGTGCACTGCAGTGGGGGCATTTGCAGGGTTTCCTTTATCGGTGCCTCTGTTGGTGTCTGGTCAAGGAAGAGATTTAAGTGAATCTTTTCCCACACTGGGGACACTGGTAGGGCCTCTCCCCAGTGTGGATGCGCCGGTGGATGACGAGGTGGGAGTTGCACTTGAAGCCCTTCCCGCAGTCAGGGCAGCTGAAGGGCCTCTCCTATGAGTGAATCCGCTGATGGCAGAGGAGATGGGAGCTGGACTGAAACCTCTTCTGAACCTCAGGACACTCGTAAGGCCTCTCCCCAGTGTGGATGCGTTGGTGGGAGAGGAGGTGGGAGCTGCAGCTGAAGCCCTTCCCACACTCCCCACACTCACAGGCCCATTCCCCAGTGTGGATCATCTGGTGGCGGATCAGGTGGGAGCTGTGCCTGAAGCTCTTCCCACACTCCGCGCACTTGAAGGGCTTCTCTTCCACAAGGTTCTTCTGTGGGGATTTGTCCTCCCTGGTCTCCATCCTCAGCTCCTTGTCTGGGGGAGGAAGGACAAAGAGAGGATGGGATTTGCCTCCATGTAAGAAGGAAGGGGAAGGAAATCACCCCAGTGTCCCCAGCAGGATGGTGTTGGCAGCAAAATTGTCCTGCAGTCGGGGGCTGTGCTGGGCTGGGAGATGGAGCAGGAGAGAGGGGGAAAGGGGCACTGACTTCCTCCTCACCTGCCTGGGTGTCCCAGGGCATCTTCCTCTTCCTCGCAGCCTCCCCCTCCATCCAGCCAGGGTTTGGGAATGGGAAATCCTGGTTTGGGGAAAAATACAATGGATGAGCACATTGCGTTAGGTGGTTCCTCCTGCCCAAGTCCATGTCTAGTGTTGCAGCACATCCACAACGAGACTCTGTGAGCAACCCACACACCCAGAGCCCAGAGCACACTTGCTTAACCTGTTGACAGACAAGTCGAGAGATGGATCTTTGTGCAGAGCTCCAAACTCAGTTTAGTGCAATGAAGAAAAGCCAGGGACAGAGACAAAATGGGGCTGAGGACACAGGGTTTTAAAGGGGGGAAAGCGGCGGAGCTGAGGGTCCAGGGCCAGTGGGAACTGAGCACAAGTGGTGCAGAGGAGGGGCAGCCAACTGGGGAACCAATGAGGTAACAGGGGCGGAGCAACCCAGACAGCAACCCTGTCTTGGTTGCTACGGGTCAAGTTTGTATTGCTGTTCCCCTCTCCGGGTTGCTGGGGCTCCTGGCAATCCCACAGGTTCCCCTTCTCTGGGCTCACCACTTTGGCATCAAAGCCATCCCAGGGGTCAGCCCTGTCCGGGGTCCCTGTTTCAGGGTCCTGGGGTATCCATGGGTCCCCCTGTCCATGCTGCAACCACGTCCAGGCTTCTGGAGCACCCCCAGCTCTCGTATTGCCCGTTTCTGCTCCCCCCATTGCCGGTTTCCCTGCCAGCCCTGCCGGTGCCGGGCGATGCCCACGTGGCTCTGGGCTGACAGTGCAGCCCCGGGGCCGGGCATAGCCAGCCCCAGCACGGGGGGACCCTGCATCCTCCGCTGCCTCGGCAGCCGCGCCCAGCCCCGGGCACAGAGCTCCGGCAGCCCCCGCCGCCCCCTGCCCAGGGAGCCCCGGGGACCCCCGCAGCCGGGGCTGGCTCCGAGCGAGGCGGCCCCCGAGCCCGGCTGCGTGGCCAGGTGGGCACGGCGAGCCCGGGGCCTCTGTGCCAGCGCTTCCCCCGCTCTCGCTCAGCCTTTGCCCGGCCCCCCGAGCCCCGGCAGGCCCCGCACGGCCACGGCCGGGCCGGGCCGCTCCCCTCGGAGCCCGCTGCGGACACGGCTGGGCCGGCCCGGCCACACGGACCCGCCTGCGCCGGGGGCCCACGGGCCGCCGAGCGCTGCCCGGGCCGCCCGGGCCTCGGCCCCGAGCACAGAGCTCTGCCCGGGGGCTCCCGGCCCGAGGGGCGGCTCCGGGCCCGCCCGGCCGCTCCCGGCTCCCACAGCCCGCCCGGGGCCGCCAACAAAACATCCAACAACAAATCCACAAACCAACCACCGCCACCCTGTCCTGCTGCGCCTTCCCAGGCACCCCAACCCCGCGGCAATGCCCCAGTGCCCCGGGACAAAAAGCTGCTCCGGCCGAGCCCCTTGGAACCCCCACCTGCGGCCCGTCCCGGGCACTCCGATCCCGGCAGCTGCCCCGCTCTCGCAGCTGCGGCTCTGGAGCAGGGAGGCTCTGAAACTGAAACTTTGTTCCTTTTGCCTGGCTGCAGAGACCCCCAGGGCGTTTTCTGCACAGTCCCAGCCCCCAGCGCTTGCTGAAGGCGCTCCCTGCAAATGTCCCGCTGTCAGGGCCCTGTCCTTGCTGTCACCTGCTGGGGCTGGCCATGGACAGAGCTCCTGGACTTGCATTTCCAGCTGCTGTGCAGCCAAAGCTGAGGGATCTGCAGCTGCCTGAATGCAGCAACTGGAACAGGAGCCTCTCTCCAGGGGGAAATCTCCCCTCCTGTGCCAGCCCGTGGCAATGCTGCCATTCTCTGCTGCTGCTGCTGGGGCACTCGGGGCTCTGGCTGAGCAGCAAAGGTGACCCTGAGCCAGGAGCTTTCCTTGCCTGCAGCAAAGCCTCGGCACGCAAAGCCCATCCCAGCACTGTGCCCTGTGCCAGGAGGGATTGTGCCAGTGGAGCTGACCCGAAATTCTTTCTCCCAGGCACCTTTTAGGACATGCAACAGGGAGAAGCCAGAGCCCACTCTCAGCTTTGCGCAGTCCTCCAGAAGAATCCTGAGTGTGAAGCAGCCTGGGAACAGGGTTTAGTGTCAGGGGAACGGAACTCAGCCCTTTTCTGTCCTGTGGTCTGAGGCTCTGCATTTCCAATGGCCCTGCAGCTGCCAAAGAGGCCTTTTTGGCTCAGCTGAGAACAGTTCTGCTGAGAGCCTGTCCTAAACCTGCTCTTCCTGCAAATGTGCCCAATGAATCCTCATTTTTTGCAGCCCCAGGTGTGGTGTGAGTGCCAGTGTGACATGTGAAGGATGGAACAGCTCTGCTGGGGGGAGTTCTTGTTTTCTGCTTTTGGTTTGGGTTTTTTTTCTTAGTTGGTTATGGTTTTTTGGGGGTTTTTTTTTTTGCATGCTTTTGTTTGGGTTTTCTTAGTTTTCTTTTTTTTTTTTTTTTTCTTTTTGAAATAACTCCCCCTGTCAGCTCTGGGCAGAGCTCTGTCACTGTGTCTGACACTTGTCTGTGGCACTGTGCAGGTGGCCAGGGGGACCTTCCCTGAGCTGCGTGCAGAGGAATCCACATCAGCCCAGGCCGGGGTGGGCAGTGGCTGGTCAGTTCCATGGACTGGACACGGCTCTGGACGCTTCCCTTGGAGCGACTGCAGGGAGGGAACGCTGGGGCTGTCACTGCTGGGGTGTCACACAGAGGGGAACGCTGGGGCTGTCACTGCTGGGGTGTCACAGACAGGGGAACTCTGGGGCTGTCACTGCTGGGGTGTCACACACAGGGGAATGCTGGGGCTGTCACTGCTCCTGCCCTGTCCCCATCAGCTCTGCCAGTGCCTCGAGGGGACACAAAGGCTGAGCCAAAGGGTGAGAATTGCAGAAGGGGCTGGGCTGGCAGGGGCCCATTGGGATCAGCCAGTCCAGCCCCTGGCCCTGCACAGATCCCCCAACAATCGCAGCCTGTGCAGCCCTGGGAGCGGTGTCCAAAGGGCTCTGGAGCTCTGGCAGCCTCGGGGCTGTGCCCATTCCCTGGGGAGCCTGGGCAGTGCCTGAGCCCCCTCTGGGGGAAGAAGCTTTTGCTGATCCCCAGCCCAGTCCTTCCCTGGCCCAGCTCCAGCTGTTCCCTTGGGTCCTGTCCCTGCTCACCTGGGCAGAGATCAGAGCTTGCCCAGAGAAGCTGTGGCTGCTGCTGGATCACTGGCTGTGTCCAAGGCCAGGTTGGATGGGGCTTGGAGCAGCCTGGGATAGTGCAAGGTGTCCCTGCCCATAGCAGGGGGTGGAACGAGATGAATTTTGGGGTAACTTCCAAGCCAAGCCATTCTGTGATTTTGGGAGAGATGCTGAAGCTCTGTCTGAGCTTTATCTCACCAAATGTCCGGGCCCAGCAGCAGCCATGGGTGGGATCATCTCCTCCTCCCTCTCCTTGTGGCTGGAACTCACCCAAGGGCAGCAACTGAATAATGTCCTTCAAGGGCAGTGAGTGCCAGAAAGGAATGTTGCTCCTTGGGGAAACACAATGTCCTTGGACTTCAGCAGAGTATTGGAATGGGCCCCCTCGAGCACCTCAGCACCACTGCAATCTCCTCTTACTGGGCTCGGCCCAGGAGATCTCCCAGAGCAGCTGCAGAGGAGTCGCTGTCAGGACGAGGGACGTTTATCAAAGGTTGATGTAGATCAAAACAAGCTCTGGCACCATTCCACATTTTTGTTTGTCACTGAGAAATAAATGCAGATGTCCCCATGCCACAATCTCAGTCCCCCCAGGGTTCCTGTGTTCGGTTTCATCCCCTGATATGGAGACACAGGAGCTCTCCTGGCTGGACAGGGTGTCAGGAATCCCTTCCTGAGCTTTACACCCTTGGAGTGGGTGAATAAGGAGGTTCCTGGCTGCAGGAGACTGTGTGGGTTTTGGAAACAGGCCAGACCTGGAGAAGGCTTCTACGACTCCTCAGCACCCGGCAATCCCATGTCTTTATTTGTGTGACTCTCTTGTCAGGGCAGGGAGAGGGGAGAGAGGAGCCTCCTTGGGGCAGGGAGAAGAGGCAGAGACACCAAAAGCAAGAGTCCCAAAGGGGTCTGGGCAGATCTGGATCCAATGGCTGCAGTAGGTGTGCCATTCCTAAATCCAGTTTGGGAGAGCCATGGCTGTGTTGCTGTGTAAGCTCTGAGGTATCTGATGGTGGGAGATGCTCAGGTTTGTCCTGTTTGCATCCCCAGGTCCTGCAGAGCTGCTGTTAAACAGCGCCAGGGGATGTTCCTGGCACTGACCCTGGCATGGCTCAGGGCTCAGCTTTCCTCCATCAATCCCACTGCAGAGCTTCACTCTGGGGGGAAGGTGTTAGTGGGTCAGGAGCAGCACAATCCAGAGAATTGGAGAATAGTTTTATGTTGGTAATTCTGGGAATGGGTTTTTCTGGCAGGATGCTGGACACCAGGGATTTCTGCCCTCCTTTCTCAGAAGAGTTTGGGTTTCTCGTGTTAGCGCTGTTCCACAGCTCCCACCATCCCTACTCCTTTCCTTGACACTTCCCCAGCTTCCCAGTGTCCTTTCTGAGGGGGAAGAAAGGAACATCCATGGTGGCCCCACTTGGCTGCCTGGGGCTCCGCTGCTCCTGGAGTTGCAGCATGTCCGGCACAGCCGCTCTCAGTGGGGCTGGGACTTGGTTCAGGCCCCACAGTCCCTGTCAGTGGCCACTCCCCACTGGGCTCACGATCTGGCCGTGTGGGGCTGCTGAAGGCTCAGCGGGTCTGGCTGAGCACTCCCAGCTCTGCAGCTCCTGACCCATCCCAGGGATGGGGTCCCGCAGTCCCGGTCGGGGCCGTGTTGCCAACGGGGCCCTGTTTTGGGGTGGCCATGGGTACCTGCTGTTTCTCCACCCTCAGCAGCCCCACAGCAGAAGGGTCCTCTGGGAGCCCAGGCAAGGGATCCAGCTGTGCAATTCCCTCATTCTCTACAGCAGCTCTCCCAAAAGTCCTTTGGGCTCCCTGAAATACTGCCTCCTGAGGTGATCCATGCCAGGGAGTCCCAGGGCCTCTGGGCCAGTCCCGGGGGGAGTTTTGGCCATTCCCAGTCGTGGTCACTTCAGCTTTGATGTGCTCAGGCCTGAGTGGCAGCCCTCAGCCAGATCTGGCTTACAGGACAAACCCTGGGCATTATGTGACTGACACCATCAGTTTTAGTTAGCTAGAAATAGATGGCCAAGGTGCTTCTGCCAGCTGTTCAACACCAAACCAGTTGCTTTGGAGACTTTCACATACTCTTGTGTAGTTTCCTGCAAGAAATGTATCATTCTAAGAAATTTTCCCAACTGACATGAATAGAGTTTTGGAGGATGTTTTAGGGAACAGCCTCCAAGCCAAGGACTGGGCTCTGGCCAAGCCCTGAGCCCTCCTGGTCAGAAAAGTGGCATGATATCCAGGAGTTTATATGCTAAAAATATAATGAAGCTGCTTTACTTTGCTGATTTGGGCCTATAAAAGCTGAACCCACTTTTGGAGCAAATTTGGAGACCTTACCTACAGGTGGATGCAGTACGTGGGATTTTCCCAAGGGCTTGGAAGAGTTCTCCAGGTCCTCGCTGTGAAATGGCGCTCCCCAGTGACTGCAGACTCTGGATGATGGTAAAGTATTTAGGCAATTGGGGATGTGTCTTTCTCAATCCCTATTCTTTCTCTCCCATAATAATGATTAGGTGCATTACCTTGCTTTTTTTTCCTTGTTGCTAAAGCCAAGCATGTAGTTGTATTGAATGTAGAATTTTACTTTTGTGTTGCCTTAACACTCACAGTAAAACAAGACCATTCTTCCCATTGGTTTCTGTGCTCTTTAAATCTCCCCTGTCAGCTGGCAGAACAGGTATCAGAACCTGATGAAAGCCAGGCTCTGCTGTCATCTAGCTGGGCCCATGGAATGCAGAGGGCCACTGTCAGTCCATGGAACCCATGGAAGCAAGGCTCAGATGGGAAAAAGGCGTGCACCATGGCACCCCAGAGACCCTCACGGAGCCAGGGCTGCAGTGTGTCACACAGGGAGGGACCTCATGGCAGCAGGAGAGCATTGTGAGGCTGTGGAACAAGGTGGCACCAAGGTTCCACTGTGACTTGACAGAACCCCCTGGACGTGAATGGCCCCAAACGGGCCCAGAGACACTTCCGAGACAAAGCCCAGGGAGGGGGATTTGCTTTATTCAGCGCTGGGTGCGCGGGGATATCTCCTCCTAACAGCGCACAGGGGCACACAGCAGATTACAATGGATGGTTATACTCTATGCATATTCATGGTTTGCCTTAGAAAAGATGTAGTTATGCAAATGACCTCTCAGTACTCATTACTCTCATTAGCATACGCAAGGCGCAGGCGCAGTGCACACTGGTGCTGGCACTGAGGAAGGCTCCGCGTCTTCCTCGGGGGTCTCCTGATGAAGGCTGGATGTCTTCATCGCTGTGCCCTTTTCACCTTTCTCCTCTAGGCATGGGCAGTCTCTTGTTGGCTGTTTCAGCAATTTCCTCACTGGCTTTAGCAAGCTCTGCCCTTCATTTCTGCCAGTTTTGTTCCCTAGCTCTTGCCAAGTTTCATCCTGTGTTCTGAGCTTGTGGCTGAATTTTTGCAAGCTTCCATATCGGGTACAGTGTCTCTTATTCTTGCCCAGGTATGCCTAGGCACAGTTCTTTTAACCCTTTCACAGCCAAGGACTGCAGAGCCACTCCTGGACACTGGGAATTCCTGCAGGTGCACCCACCTTTGCAGACAATGAGGCTCCAACCTCGCTGTGAGAGGGCCCAGCTTTTACACTGTTAAACAAACAAGCTGACATCACTGCTACTGTGGGAACACCTGGTGTCATTCTCCTGATTGGCTTCTCCCAAAGCCTGGCCAGGGCTCAAGGAGGAACCAAGGGAGGTGACTTTGATCCTACAGCCCCAAACAAAGCCAGATGGGGCCTGGTCTGGTTTCCAGACACAGGAAGGTAAATCCATATTTCACCAATGAACACATACAGAGATCATATTGCTGATAATGATTCATTAATGAGCAGATACAAATATAACCTTTGGTGGAAGTTCCATCTGGAGCTCAGCTTTGCCTCAGGTCCTGCTGTTCAGGCCTCAGTCAGGGCCTGGTGAGGCCTCAGTACTTCAATCAGTGCTTTGACCTACAGATGAACTGCAACCTTATCAACAATTCTTTGGATAACAGAGTTTAGGTTTAGGTATTAGGCACAAAGGCATCACCTCTTGTTCTTCAATTAAGTGCTGTTCAAGTTCATTACTCAGAGCTATAATCTACATTCCTTTTAAAACAGCTCTAATTAGTTGCTATTTTCTGTTCTTTATCAAATGCCCCTTTTTTTCTTGAGATTGTGTCTCATTTTAGACAAGTCTCAGTACTCCATTTCCAGCACAAGGTGTCACAGCAACTCGAACATGGAATCATAACACACCAAGTGCTCACACTGCAATGATTACAGTGACTGCATGAATGCATTTCACAGCAGCCTCCAATTTGAGAGCAAATCCCACCATGAAGATTCTTCTTCTTTCTGCCTCTCTTTTCCTCATCTTTCTGTCGAGGTGAGTCCTGATTTTTGGACCTCAAGCCCAGCACTGACAGATATTCCTGCAATATTTCTGTCCTGGTTCCTCCCTGGCCAAGAAGCAGATCATCCAAGGCTGTGCAGTTCTGCAGAGTCGCATTTGTGTTTGTTGGAGCTCCTGGGATGTGCTATTGCATTTTTAACAGCATCACTTCTTATTTCTTCTGATAATCAATTTAGCTTGTTTATGTAAATTGGGTGCAGCCGTGCACAGCCAGGGGGCTTCTATTTCCCCAGTGGGCCATTGTTAAGGGCATGGAGCACATCTGGGAGATGGGTTCTCCATGGGCACAGGTTCCCATCTCCTCATTCTTTCAACTGCTCTTTTAACAACCCCTTCACCCGTTCAACCAATCCTGCAGCTTGTGGATAGTCTGGGACATGAAAAACCCTGCAGGCTCCATCACTGTATTTTTCACAGGAAAAGACAAAGAACTCTGCAGCACAGTATCAGCAAACCCTGTAAAAACAGCCAATTTCATCCCTTCCTCCTTTTTTCATTGTATACAATCTCCCAAAGCTGACCACTGACATGAGGGTCCTGGCCAATCCTGTTCTGTAGGGTATTTAGCGTTACATCCCTGAGCAGCCAAAGTTCAAAATTAGTAATGTCAGAACTATTTCACATTGTTATTATTTTATATGCAGACAGTGATATAGAAATATAGACATAGATATATATAAATATCTATATATAAAATAATGTATAAATATACATATAGAAATAGATCTTCTAAGGTTTTATTATAGAAAAAATACATATATGATCATTTGTTATAATAATATTTCACTTGCAGAAATGTCTCTGAGCTCAAGATTAAGACCTTCTTCTGTTGCTCCATGTGGGAGCATTCCAACAATAATTGTTCCTTTTGAAGGTGCTGTTTCCAATGTACTCTTAACAAATTCATCTGTGTCTGCCCAAACCCACAAGTTCTTTCCCTTTTCCATATGCACTTTTTGGATGCATTTGAAGACATCCAGGGGTTCAGATCCTTTTAACCAACTGCCCCACTGCTCACATGGTGCTCCAACCTCAGCCCACTCCAGAGCCAGGGAACTCCAGGGAAGGGCTTCCCATCTGGGAATTCCTGATGGGACTGATTCTCACATTTACACTGAACAAGTGACATTTTGTTGTCATCTGGCCAGACTGTGCCAGTTTGGTTTTACCAGTGGGCAGGGTCAGCACCAAAGACACAGACTCCAGCTGAAGGAATCAGTGTCATTTACTGCAGCTCAAAGCAGCAAAGAATCACAAAAGGAGCAGCTCAGCAATGCACCCAATCATGCCCACCAAATATTGCCTGCAGTGATTCACACAGATCCAGCAGCATTTCCTCTCAGCCTTTCCCATCCCCCAGATCCACCCAGCAGCTGGGGGAAGCTGTCACAGCCCAGGGCTGCAGAGCCACTCCTAGGCACTGGGAATTCCTGCAGGTGCCTCCAGCCACAGGTGAGGCTCCAACCCCGCTGGGAGAGGGCCCAGCTCTGACAGTGCTGAATGAACAAACTGACAGCACTTCCAGGGCGGGAACATCTGGGTTCATCCTCCTCTTGGCTCCCTCCCAAAGCCTGGCCAGGGCTCCAGGAGGAGCCAAGGCAGCTGACTTTGATCCTTCAGCCCCAAACAAGGCCAGATGTCAGATTCCATGGCCTTGTCTGCCTTCTAAATACAGAAAGGTCAAGACATGTTTCACTAAGGAGTGCATACATCTATCACAGTGCTAATGACCATGCACATTCCATTAGGGAGCAGATACAAAGATAACCTTTGGCTGGAAGGTTCATCCAGAGGCACCTTTGGCTCAGGGCTGCTGTCCAGGCCTCACTCAGGGCTCTTGTCCAGGCCTTGGCACTTCAGGGACGTGGTTTAGTGCTGGCCTTGGCACTGCTGGCTGACCGGCTGCACTGGGGGAGCTCAGAGGTCTTTTCCAACTGAAAGGATTCTGTGATTCCATGATTATATCCACTGCATTCAGCTGGGTCTGTTTTAGCAGCATGACTTTGTTCACAAAGTTCCCTCTTGCCCAGCTCCTGTGGCCTGAGGCTTCAGCTCCTTCAGCTCCTGGTGCTGAGCTGCTCATGCTGAACGAGACGACTCGCAGAGACCAATACAGTCCATCCAATTCCTGCTGGGACACGGAGAGGGGAGGCTGTGCAAACAGGAGCAGTGTTTGCTGTGGCCTCCTCTCTGCCCCTCACGCCTTTCAGCGCTTTGAACCAGTGTGTGACTCCTTCCCTGGTGTTCCCTGGCTCTGGAGTGGGCTGAGGTGGGAGCACCGTGTGAGCAGTGGGGCAGTTGGTTAAAAGAGACTGCACCCCTGGATGTCCTCAAATGCATCCAAAAATTGGATCTGGAAATGGAAAAGAACTTGTGGGTTTTGGCAGACAAAGAAGAATTTGTTAAGAGTACATTAGAAACAGCACCTTCAGAAGGAGCAATTATTGTTGAAATGTTCCCACATGGAGCAATAGAAGGAGATTTTAATCTTGAGCTCAGATGCATTTGTGCAAGTGAAATATTAATATAACAAATAACTATATACATATTTGTAGGATAATAAGACCTTAATATATATATTTATAGATTTTTAGAATATATGTCTTTATCTATATCTGTATTTCTATATAAATATCTACATATAAAATAATAATAATGTGAAAAAGTGCTGACATTACTAATTTGAAGCTTTGTTTGCTCAGGGATGTAACACTCAATACCCTACAGAGCAGGATTGGCCAGGACCCTAATTTCAGTGGCCAGCTTTGTGAGATTGTATACAATGAGAAAAGGAAGAAGGCATGAAATTGGCTGTTTTTACAGGGTTTGCTGATACTGTGCTGCAGAGTTCTTTGTCTTTTCCTGTGAAAAATACAGTGATGAAGCCTGCAGGGTTTTTCATGTCCCAGACTATCCACAAGCTGCAGGATTGGTTGAACGGGTGAAGGGGTTGTTAAAAGAGGAGCTGAATGAATGAGGAGATGGGAACCTGTGCCCATGGAGAACCCATCTCCCAGATGTGCTCCATGCCCTTAGCAATGGCCCACTGGGGAAATGGAAACCCCCTGGCTGTGCACGGCTGCACCCACTTTGCAAATCCAGCCATGGGCAGTGAGACTTGGACTGCCTGGGAAATTGTTGTGGCTGTGATGGCCCCTGGCAGGGCCAGCCCAGAGGCTGCAGGGCTGGGCCTTCATGCATTGGAATGGATTAGGATAAATTCAAAGCAAATGAGAGCTGTCAATACTGAAACAGGAATTCAGATTCCTCCGGGACACTTTGCTTTGGTAACTGCTGGCTTGGAGCTTGGCCTTGCAAAGTGTTCATGTCATGGCAGGAGGAATTGATGCAGAATGTCAAGGAGAAATTTCAACAATTCTGTTAAATAATAGTGAACAAGACTGGATTACTCAACCCCGTGACAGGGTAGCAAAATTATTGATATTGCAATTTTAAGAACAACGGTGAAAAAAGGAGCTCCACCTCCAATCCCCACCGTTTGTGGAGATAAAGGGTTTGGATCCAGCAGTCCTAATAATGGAGCCAGAGTGTGGGTCAGGAGGCCAAAAGGCCCTCCCGAGGCAACTGAAGGAACAGCTCCTAGGGAAAACAACTCTGAGTCCTGAAAGCTGGGCAGGAACAATGGGAATGTGTCCCTGCAGCCAAGTGTTCTGTGTGAGAACAAGTAGCTATGACAGGCTATTGTTTTACACATCCTGCCAGACCAAATCTCCCTCTTTGCCCCAAGGGCCCCTTAGGAAAATGCTCTGATCCACGGGGCTCCATGTGAAGGCTGCTGTGACCCTGAGGGACTTGCACAGGAATTCCATCCAGGAGCCTGGGTGCCCCTCAGGGACTGGGACCCGGCCCCCTTCCAGCCAGAGGGGAAAGGGCCCCCCAAGCCTTGTTAGGCACAGACAACATGGTAAAGCTGAACAGCAAAGGGCCTGGGGGCATTATTCTGGAATTAAAAAGGTGCCAGCTCCATGGACAACAGAATTATTGTTCCTAACTCCAATGAGATTGAGAAAAAAGAATGAAGAACGGTGTCACTAAAGTACTGCTGATGTCTGTAAGTTGTACCTTGATGGTCAGCCAGAATCTTTGTCTGCCACAAACACCTCTAGTATTTGACCAAGGGGTTAGTGACCAAAATGGAATGATTAGTTATGAAAATGTAAAGCTCAGGGTAGCCAAAGTACAGCATGTCAGCAATTGCTGGGTGTGTTCTCAGCTGAAGTTGGGAGGAATGGGGTTCCCTTGGAGGGCCCACCCTGTGGGGTGGCCAGAACTCTGTCCATGGGCTCTGACTCGTCACTGTCAGTGAAGGGACAGTTAAAGAAAACACAGGAATACAGTGATCAATGTGACAGGATTCCCTTAGATTTCCCTTCAGGAGAAACCAAACCCTGTTCTAGTTCTAGAGGCCACAGTGTGAGAGGATTTCTGTGCTTTCCCATCCCTGCCAGTGTCAGTAGAACTTGGGGTGCTGGAGCTGGTCGGTGTCAGTGTCACACCACTCTTGGCGGCAGGGCCACCATTT
This sequence comes from Fringilla coelebs, assembly GCF_963513975.1. Lineage (NCBI taxonomy): Eukaryota > Metazoa > Chordata > Aves > Passeriformes > Fringillidae > Fringilla > Fringilla coelebs. The sequence goes on along the minus strand of NW_028167212.1, from coordinate 440,663 downwards.
CGGGTCCTTCAGCCACAACCACAAGGAAGAGTTGGGACCCAGAGAACATTTTCCCCCCAAGGAGTGCCTTGGCTTTCAGCAAGCAAAAGATTCTGGTTCCTCCTGTGCCCCATGTGTGCTGCCCCGTTGTGTGGAGTTTACATGAATCAGCTGAATGGATTATTATCAGAAGCAGCAAATGATGCTGTTAAAATGTGCAATAGCACATCCTGTGAGCTCCAACAAACACAAATGGGGACTCCACAGAACCGCATGGCCTTGGATGATCTGCTTGCTGGCCAAGGAGGAGCCTGGGCTGTCATAGGACAGGAATGTTGCACTGCTCTCAGGGATGGGTTTGAACGCCAACAGTCAGGAATCACCTTGACACAAAGAGCAGCAGAAGAGTGGCAGAAAGAAGAAAATTCTTCTTGGTGGGATTGGCTTCATGGCTGCCAAATTGGAGGCTGCTGTGAAATGCATTTGTGGCAGTGCCTGTCATCATTGCAGTGTGTGCACTTGGTGTGCACTCTGACATTCCACGTTAGAGTTGTTGTGACACTTTGTGCTGGGCAGTGGAGTACTGAGACTTGTCTGAAAAGAGACAGTCTCAAGAAAAGAGAGGCATTTGATAAAGAGCAGAGAATAACAGCAGCTATTTAGGCACGTTTTAAAAGGAAGGTGAATAGCTCAGAGTAATCAAATTAACCAGCACTTAATTGATGCACAAGAAGAGATGCCTTTATGCCTAAAATGTAAATCTAAATTGTCTTATTGAAAGACTTATTATGATGGTTGTAGTTCATTGTGGGTCTGAGGACCGATCAAAGTCCCAAGGCCTGAACAGGCCCTGAGGCAAAGTTCACCTCTAGATGAACCTTCCAACCAAATGTTATATTTGTATCCACTTCTTAAGGAAGCATTATTAACAACATGATCAGTGTATGTGTTCCTTGATAAAACATGGATTTATCTTTTTGAATTTAGAAACAGACCAGGCCCCATCTGGCCTTGTTTGGGGCTGAAGGATCAAAGTCACCTCCCTTGGTTCCTCCTTGAGCCCTGGCCAGGCTTTGGGAGAAAGCAATGAGGAGAATGAAACCAGATGTTCCCACAGTAGCAGTGATGTCAGCTTGTTTGTTTAGCAGTGTAAAAGCTGTGTCCTCTCCCAGCGGGCTTGGAGCCTCCTTGCCTGCAAAGGTGGAGGCACCTGCAGGAATTCCCAGTGTCTGGGAGTGGCTCTGCAGTCCTTGGCTTCCCCAGCTGATGTGTGGGTCTGGGTGATGGTAAAGTCTGAGGGGAACTGCTGATGGATCTTTCTTTAATCACTGCAGGCAATCTTTGGTAGTAATGACTGGATGGATTGCTGAGCTGCTTCTGTAATACTTTGTTAATGATGATGTGCTTTGCTGAGCTTATCCTTCTGTAATTCTTTGCATCTGTGCAATGATATAAATGACACAATTCCTTAAGTTGGTGTCTGTGTCTTTGGTAGTGACCCTGCCCACTGGTGAAACAGGGCCCCCTCTTGCCTGAGTGTTACCTGGGAAGGCAAAATCCCTCCCTCCAAAATTCCCCCTTCCTCCTTGTTCCCCCCCCTTCATACACTGAGCATGATGTCCCATGGTCTGGGGTATCCCCGGGCTCAGCTGGGGTCACCTGTCCTGGCTGTGTCCCCTGCCAAGCTGCCCCGCAGCCCCAGCCCCTCCCCAGCGTGGCTGGATGAGGGGCAGGACAGGCCTTGGCTCTGCTGCAGCTCAGCAAGAACAAAACCATCTCTGCGTGCTCAGCCCTGTGCTCAGCACTGGCCCAGCAGTGTCTCAGTGCCAGTGTCTGCCATGGCACCAAACCAAGGAACGGGTCCCCGTGACCGTTGCCATGGCACCTGGTGGCACCAAGGAGTGTCACTGCAATTGTACCTGGAACAGCCCTGGCACCGCTTTGTCCTGAGGGTTGCCATGGCAGCCCAGGGCAGCAACAGCTCTGCAGGCAAGTGGCCATGGAACCTGGCTGCAGCAATGGCTCCTTGGGCTGGTTTCCAAGGAAACCTGAACTGATGGGGGTTTCCATGGCACCCAAATCCAGCAGTGGGGTCACTGCAGTGTCCATGGCAACAGTCCCTTGCAATGGCCAACTGCAGGTTGGGATGATGATCCACCCTCAAAGCTGGCCCAGGGCAGGTCTGGAGTGCTCTTGGTGGCACCTTGGGCTTGGCACACACTTGAGGGGGATGTCTGTTTGCAATGGGGAAACTAAGGAGTTTTAGATTGTATCAAAAACAAAAGAAGGAAAATTTCTCATTGGCTGTGTGCAGCCAGTTCTGCAAGCAAAGCAGGTCCCAGGTGAGTGAGGAGAGACACAATGGGCTTGGGGAATGTGGAGCAAGGTTGTCCACACTGGCTCAAGCAGGTCAGACCTCTTAGGAGAGTCCCTGTATCAATATCAGTCACTGAATGCTGCAATCACCTCTTCTGTAATAAGAGCAGCAATAAAAGACACCCTTTAAAATAGGATTCCATATTTCCTAGAAGCTCTTTGAATAATTTCTCCATAACTGTCAAAGGAAACCCTCCTAAAGAACTCCACTAGAGCAGAGGGAAATCAAGGCAGAGCCGTGGTTTGTCAGGACTTGCTTGATCCTAATGAGCCTTCACTGTGCATTTGGAGCTGAGCCATTGAACCTCAGGGTCTGAGAGGAGATTGCACAAACCTTTCCAGGAGTCAAAGTCAGAGGAAACACCCAAAGTGTCTCCAGGCATTTTTGAGGTCCCTCTCCAACACAGGCTCCTCATGGACTTTTTGGAGGAGAGAATTGGTTGCCAGGATGGCACAAAAACCTCTCAGACACTCAGTGTGGAAAGGAAAATCCTTAAAGTATCCTAAACACCTTGAGTGTCTCATAGCATTAATGAGCCTCAGGTGGGACTTGGGGTCATTTGGTCGCCCAGGAGCTGGGCTGGGGGCTCCAGAGGTGGCTGTGGAGCATTGCCTGTGCTGTGCCAGGGACAGGCAGGCACTGCTGGGCTGGGATAGAGGCTCTGGGGGGATTGGGGTTCCAGAGCAGGGCAGGGCTGGGGTTCCAAGGCAGGGCAAGACTGGACCTTCCCCTTCCTCCCTTCACACATGAAATGCTTCCAGCCAACAATCTCCTACATTCTGTCACAACAGGGAATGCTGGAGGTGAAATCCCAATTTTGGCCATGGGCACCTGGACAAGAAGAACAATTCTTTCCCATAGGAAGGAAAGCGTGGAGCTTTCTCCAGTGTTTTGGGGATGGATGAGACCTGACCTGCTTGAAACCATTGCCAGCCAGACTTGTCCTTGCAGTATTCCTATGGGAACAATCCCTAGATATAAGGAAATCTGGAGGTGAAATCCCGATTCTGGCCATGGTGGCCTGGAGCAGAAGGACAGTTCTTTTCCATAGAAATGAAAGCATGGAGCCCCAGTGTTTCAGCAGCAGATGAGAAGAGACCCTCAACATGCCAAGGTCAACTTGACCATTCTGGTGGCCCCTGGGAGGCCAAACCAGCCAGGCCTGTTTTGTGTTCCCTTGGTTTTATGGGGCTCCAGAGTGTCACAATGGTGCCTTGGATCCACAGGGCCCCGCAGTGTCATAAAGGTGACTTGATTCCATGGGCTCCAGCAGTGTCACAATGGCCCCTTGATTACAGGAAGACCTGCAGTGTCACACTCGCCCCTAGGTTTGATGGGGTCCCACAATGTCCCAGTGGCCCCCGGGTGTCATAAGACCTTGCAGTGTCACAATGGTCCAAATGATTCCATGAGGCCTTGCAGTGTCACAATGGTCTCCATGGTTCCCCAAGCCCCACAATGTCACCTGACTCCTCTATACCATGAGCCCTGCAATGTCACAATGGACCTTTGGATCCTGGGGGTTTGCTGTGTCACAATGGTCTCCTTTGGTTCCCCAGTGTCACAATGGACCACTGATGACATGAGGCCCCCACAGTGTCACAATGGAGCTTTGGTTCCATGCAGCCCTGCAGTGTCACAAAGGCCTCTTGGTTTCACCAGGCCCTACAATATCACAATGGTCCTCTTGGTTCTGTGGGCACCCCCAGGGTCACAATGGTCTCACTGGTTCCATGAGGCCCCACAGTGTCACAATGCTTTGCTTATTCCATGGGGCCTCATAGTGTCACAATGGTCTCACTGGTTCCATGAGGCCTCATAGTGTCACAATGGTCTCCATGGTTCCATGTTGCCCCCAAATGTCACAATGGTCTCACTGGTTTCATGAGGCTGTAAAGTGTCCTAATGGTCTCTCCATCGTTCCATGAGGCCCTGCAATGTCACAATGGACCTTTGGCTCCATGGAGTCTCACAGTGTCACAATGGCCCCTTGGTTCCACCACACCCCAAAATGTCACAATGGTCTCCATGGTTCCATGAAGCCCCACGGTGTCACAATGGACCCTTGGTTTGATGGGGCCTCTAAGTGTCACAATGATCCCTCCATTCCATGGAGCCACACAGCATCAGTACAGTCCCCTTGGTCCCATGAGGCCCAGCAATGTCATAGTGCTCTCCATGATTCCATGAGGCCCCACAGTGTCACAAGGCTCCCTTGGTCTCACAGGACCCCACACTGTCACAAGGCTCCCTTGGTTCCATGGCCGTGTGCTGCTGCATTCCCCTCTCCCCTTCTCAGGCCGCCCTGCCAGCTGAGAAATGCTCCTTGGGCCTCGGCCTTGGCCAACAGCCCCTGGGCTCAGCTCCTCTGCAGCTCATCACAAACACTGTCTGCTCCAGGCACTGCTGTTGCCCAAACAGCTCCTGGCTCTTTTAGGAGCAGCCCTGGGAGCTGTTTCTGTTCCCTCAGTGGCACAACATCCCTGTTCTCACACTGCCAAAGAAAGCTGCTGATGCCAAGTGTGGCCAGGATGAACCATTGCTGGGACTGAAGCCCCTCTCGTGGGGCCCTGCAAACAGCGCTCCAAAAGGAGCCCTTGGAGCTCTCCTGGGCCAGCGACTCCCTCTGAGTGGGGCCTCTCCCAGCTGGGAACTCTCCCGTTTGCTGCACTCGGGGATCCCAAACAACCACAGAGCCTGGGCCGATCCCCCCACATCATCAGCAGTGAGCATTCCCTGCCCTCAGGGGAATTTCTCCCAGGTGCCTTGCAGTGACTCTTTGTGCCTGTGTGCACAGAGGAGTGCCTGTGCTGGGGAAATGTGGCAGAAATGCTGCTCTCTGTGGGGTTGGAGTGCCTTGGATAGCTGAGTCAGTCAGGCCTGTAGGTAAGGTTAAATTACAAGGTCTAAATGAAGTTAAATACTGCTAAAAATTGTTTTAATTGCTAAGTTGTTACCTTTAATATAAGTTATAAGCTAAGTTAAATACTCTTAAGCATTATTCCTCTGTTAAATTGCAAAGTCATAGGTTATAAGTTAGGTTAAATACTGTTAAGTGCTGTTGTTTTGCTAAACTTTGATGTTTAATGTATCAATCATGGGATAGTTATAAGTTAAGTCCTGTAAAGTTATAGGCCTGTTCAGCTTTTGGCCTGTATTCCTTTTATCCTTGCCCTCACTGTCGTTTTGTCTCACACACACACACACACACAGGGGCAGTTCTTGGTTCTTTTCTGGTTTGATTGCCTGGATTCTGTTTGGTTTCGTTGTTGCTTTGTTTCCTTGGTGTGCCTGAAGTGTCCAGTCAGGAGCAGAGAGACCCTTGCCAAGGAACTTTGTGCTGCTGTCCCTTAATATTAAATCCGTTTTTTGCTGATCCCTTGCCATGGATTTTTTCAGCGCTCTGAAGCCCTCATTCATAACAGGGTGAAGGAGCCCTGGCCCAGGCTCTGGGCCTGGGGGACACAGGGATGCTGCCGGGGGGTCCCTGTCCCCCTGTCCCACCCCCAGGGCCCCGGCCTCCCGTCCCCGTGTCAGGCTCTGGGGTCGATCTCGTGGAACATCCTCTGGGGGAGGCTGCGGCACCAGGGGCGGGGGGACCCGGGAGGACAGGGGACCCTGCTGTGCACGAGCAGGGTTGGACTGCTCTGGGGGGAACTGTGAGGGGGGACAGGGCAGAGTGACCTCCCCAGTGACCTCACACAGCCCCTGTGATGTCACACAGCCCTCCTGTGATGTCACAGCCCACTCTGGGATGTCGCACAGCACCCTTCTGATGTCATGGAGCCAACTCTGGTATGTCACCCGGGAATGTCATACAACCCTCTGTGATGTCACAAAGTCACCCTGTGATATCACTCTCGGTTCTGTGAAGTCACAGCCTGCTCTATGATCTTACACAGCTACCCAGTGATGTCACAACCCACTCTGTGATGTCACAGAGCCACCCTTTATGATGGCCGCATCTGTTCTACAGCCTCACACCCTATTCTATGATGTCACAGACAGCTGTGTGATGTCACAACCCCCTCAGTGATGTCACCAAACACTCTCTATGATATCATACTGCCACTCTGTAATGTCACAGCACATAGTTTGGTGTCACAGCCTGATCCTGCTCTGTGATGCCATTCAGCCATGCCATGATGTCACAGCCTGCTCTGTGATGTCACAGAATCTCCTCTGTGATGCTGTAGCTGCTCAGTGACATCTCACAACAAACTCTGTGATGTCATCGCCCAATCTGTGACCTCACACCACCCTCTCTGTGCTGTCACACAGCCCCTTGCTGACATCACAGCTGCTCTGTGCCTCTATGACACAGCCACAGAGATGCTGCTCTGACACAGCCCCCTCTGGGGCATCCCACAGCCCCTGCCAGTGCTGAGCCCCTGTGAGGTAAGGTTCAATTCCACCTGTCCAAACTTTTAGACATAAACCTTTGAGAAATTCTGGGGCTGGGATTGAAATTAGCCACTCCCAGTCTCCTTTCTTAGAAGGAATTTTAGAAGTCTAGGGGCCCTGCAGGGTTTTAAAGATCCATGGTGGCTGTTGGGTGTCATTTCCACACCTCATGTCTCAGCAGGAGTTTCTCCAATAAAGAAATAAAGCCTTTGCCTGAATCTCCCACTCTGCCCATGACAGGAACCCCTGTGAGTGTCTGGGACATCCCAGCTCTTGGCCAGCCTGGGGAATCCTGGGATGTCACTGTGGAGCCCCCGTGAGTGCCTGTGAAAGATCGATGCCTTTGCAACCCAAGGTCTCCTGGGATGTAATCACAGAATGGCTGTGACCACACAGCTCTTTATCATGCCTAGAAAGCCCTGGGAGGTCTCCATGGAGCCCCTGTCTCTGCCTGTGACATTCCAGCTCTTGAACAGCCTGGAGCCTCTTGGAAAGTCCCCAGGGACTTTTCTCTGAGGGCCTGTGACAAATCTGATCCTTAGTAGGCAACCATCACCAGCTCCCTGTTACTATGGTCAGTTTCCATGGCAACCATCACCAGTCCCCTGTTGCTATGCTCAGTCCCTCAGCAGCTCCATGGAGACCCCATTCCAGGGATGGTTGCCATGGACACCAGCTCAGGCCTGCAGCCAGAGCCCTTTGCCATGGCAACCATTGGCCGGCCTGTCCCCAGGATCATGGGATCCCAGAACCACAGAATTGGCTAAGCTGGGATGGACCCATCAGGATCCTCGGGTCCAACTGCTGGCCCTGCACAGGACACCCCAACAATGCCCACCTGGGCCTGGCAGCACTGTCCAAACGCTGCTGGAGCTCAGAGAGCCCTGGAGCTGGGACCCTTCCCTGGGGAGCCTGGGCAGGGCCCCAGCAGCCTCTGGGGAAATTCCTTTTCTTGAGATCCAACCTAAGTCTGCCCCGACTCAGCTGCAGCCGTTCCCTCCACTCCTTTCCCTGGGCACCAGAGGGAAGAGGTTCCCACAGCCCCAGCCAGGGACCCACTGCCAAGGCTGTTGCCATGGCCACCAGGGCTGGGCCCAGCTGGGATGCTCGGTTTCATTGGGCCAGAGTTGAGGAATGGGATTCCCCAATTTCCTGCCCCCGCTAAAACGGCGCTGCCCTCACTGCCCTCCCACCTGCCATGGAAAGCACAAAAGGCAAAGATCCCGGGCTGGGATAAGAACAATTTACTGGGAGCCGAAATGAAATAAGCAACAAACAGAAACAGAAACTACAACATCAACAACTGGCTCTTTCTGGCCACACATTTCCCCTGCCTGGAAAGGACACCCTTCTCCTTAGGGGGAGAGAGAGAGAGAGAGAGTCCCTTTCCTGTCCCTTGCAATGACCTCAGGTGGGAGTGAATGTAATGTCACGGCCATGGCCAGACCCTCGTGTTCTTCAATCCCACACCATGTCATTGGCAGGGGCAACAAAAGGCACAGGTGTGTTTCCAGCATGGATAACAGGCACCGTGGATCATCAAGGCTCTTCCCAACGTGGGACCTCCAATGGGGGATGAAGCTGGAGCAGGGCATGAAGCTCTTCTTGCAGTTGGGGCAGAGGCAGGGTTTCCCTCACCGTTGTCTCTGTTGGTGTCTGCTCAAGTGAGAGCTCCTGGTGAAGCACTTCCCACACTGGGGACACTCATAAGGCCTCTCCCCAGTGTGGATGCGCCGGTGGGTGACAAGGGTGGAGTCGCGGTTGAAGCCCTTCCCGCAGTCAGGGCAGCGAAAAGGCCTCTCATCCGTGTGGATCCGCTCATGCAGGAGGAGATTGGAGCTGGTCTGAAACCTCTTCCCACACTGGGTGCACTCATAGGGCCTCTCCCCAGTGTGGATGCGCTATTGCCTGATGAGGTCAGAGTTTTGCTTGAAGCCCTTCCCACACTCAGGGCAGCAAAAGGGCCTCTCATCCGTGTGAATCCACTGGTGCTTGAGGAGATTGGATCTGCTCTGAAATCTCTTCTGCAACTCAGGACACTCGTAGGGCCTCTCCCCAGTGTGGATGCGTTTGTGCTTGATGAGATCTGAGCTGCAGCTGAAGCCCTTCCCACACTCCCCAGACTCATAGGCCCATTCCCCAGTGTGGATCATCTGGTGGCTGATCAGGTCAGAGCTCTGCCTGAAGCTCGTCCCACACTCCAAACACTTGTAGGGCTTTTCTTCCATGAGGTTCTTCTGTGGGGATTTGTCCTCCCTGGTCTCCATCCTCAGCTCTTTCCCTGGTGGAGGAAGGACAAGGAGAGGATGGGATTTGCCTCCATGCCAGTGGGAAGGGGAAGGAGATCCCCCCAGTGCATCCCCAGCAGGATGGTGTTGGCAGCATGGCTGTCCTGCAGCTGGGGGCCGTGCTGGTCTGGGAGATGGAGCAGGAGAGATGGGGAAAAGGGCCGTTACTTCTTCCTCACCTCCCTGGGTGTCCGGGGGCATTGTGTCAGTTTGAAAAGACAGGTGTCTGCTAAAGACGGCAGGAGCCTCCTCTGAAATGGAAAACGTTAACCGTCTCCCTTGGAATTATAATTTTCAAAAGAAGGGGCTGTTAAGCAAAAGCTATGGGAATAGGAATCACAGTTCTTTAGTAGGAAAATTAAAAATAGAAATGCAATAATACTACAAAACTACTTACAGAGTCAGAATACAACCTGACACGCTTTGGCTCAGGGTGTTGGTAGCACTCCCGTTAAATGGTGGCTCCCGTCCTCCTGCAGTGACAGATGTGGATTTGTTGGAGCAGTGATGCTGTAGAGGTGTGGAGTTTTCCTCTGAAGGTCCAGTGGTGGTATCAATGGGCCTGGTCTTCCTCTGGGATCCAGTGGAGCTGAAAGCTGCTCTTCTGGGAATCGTGTGGGAGAAGGCTGTCTCTGCTGTTCACATTCTCAGCTTATATCCAGTTAGGAATGCTCGGCTCCTCCCTCTGGGAGGAGCACCTCACAATGGGATGATGGAATTTTTATCAGTCCTGTAGTGACACTCAATGGCCCATTCACAGAAGATATCTCCCCAGAGGGAGGATTCACTGTGGAAGAGATAAAGTAAACTGCTCAATTAACAGATAACTGTCCCACCTTTACCAGATGGTAATTGTACACACACCCAGCTAAACCTGAGACACTGTTGCAGCTGTGGAAAGCAGGATTTGGTACCAGGACTTGTTAGGGATTGCAGTCCTGACTGAAGGCAGAGATGGAATCTCCAGAGCATGCGGCCAGAAATGGGGAATTGAGTGATAATAATTTCAACATATTCTCTTTTGGAATTATTTTCTAATGATTTCTTGCTTTGCCTATCTAATACTTTTGTAATTTTTGACAAATTTGCATTACCTAAGTTACACTGTTCCTTAAGTTAAGTTGGTGTCTGTGTCTTTGGTGCTGACCCTTCCCGCTGGCGAAACAGGGCCCCCTCCTGCCTAAGTGTTACCTGGGAAGACAAAAACCCTCACTCCAAATGTCCCTCCTTCCTCTTTGTTCTTCCCACATTATACACTGATCACGATGTCCTATGGTCTGGGGTATCCCTGGGCTCAGTTGGGGTCACCTGTCCTGGCTGTGTCCCCTCACAAGCTCCTTGACAGCCCCAGCCCCTCCACAGTGTGGCCGGACGAGGGGCAGGACAGGCCTTGGCTCAGTGCGAGCTCAGCAAGAACAAAACCATCTCTGCATTCTCAGCCCTGTGCTCAGCACTGGCCCCTGCATTTCCTCCACTCCCAGCCCGGACCCCCCTTTCCCACCCCTCTGCCCCACGGCCGCCGCAGCACCGGCTGCTGGCTGGGGGGAGCCCCCGATCGGCCCCAGGGGTGGGCAGGGGGCTTGGGGACCCCCCCAGTGCGGATCTGTCCCCACGGCCCGAGCCCCAAATTCCGCTCCAGGGGCCACTGGGCTCCGCGGGTCTGCCTGGCAAGGGGTGAGTCATTGTCGAGAAAAGCTCTGGTTGGGTGGAAATTGTTCAGCGGGTTCTCTGATTGGCTGGAATTGTGAAATGCGCTGCACCCTGCGGGTGTCCCTGGGAGCCGCAGTGTCCAGACCAGAGACTTTTCCTCTTTCTTTCTCTCTCTTCCTCTGAGAACTTTTTACAATTTCTTTCTCTGCCTCTGAGAACTTTTTCTGATTTCTTTCCCTCCATCTGAGATCTTTTTCCCATTTCTTTCTCCCCCCCGTGACCTCCTTCCTATTTCTTTTTGTCCCTCTGAGACCTCTTCCCAATTTATTTCTCTCCCTTGATCTTCCCCATTTCTAGTTCAGTTCAAGCCAAGTTCGAGCAGATCCGTAGGTTGCGATCCCAGGGTCTCATTTGCACTTTCACTGGAGCAGAGGCATCTCTCCCTCGTGAGATTGTAACCCATGGGCAGGGTCCCTTCCCACCCCAATCGTTCCAGGATTCTGTCGGGGACTCACTTCCATTTTCTCCCTCCCTCTGTTTTCAGCCAGAAATGTGCTGGAAAATGTCAAGCAAAGTTACCTTTGCTATGTGCTCTGGGAGCCCACAGAGCTGCTGGACCTTGTCCCCTGGCCCTGCACAGCTCCTTGGGAGGCACGGCAGGAGCAGCACCCTGAGAGCCTCAGGAATGCCCCTCTGGCATCCATGGCACACACTCCCAGGGGCTGGAATTCCAGTTCCCAGCCAGGAAAAGATGTTCCTGCCCTCGAAGGCAAAGCTCTCAAGAAAGACCCAAAAGCCAAGTGGAGCAAGATCTTACAGTGACATTTCACTGCCAGCCTTCATAGCTTCACCCATCGTTGTTGTAGCTCCTAGATTGGGAATTAAATCAGTGCAGGGTCATTGGTGGGTACTGCCCTGGGTCAGGGGAGACCCTGAAAGAGGAACAGAGCAGGCAGAGAAATGCAGGAGAGAAAGGAGGACACAAACACAATCCGCTGAGAAGGTGGCACTCTGAAAATAGAACTAGAACTGACTGAAAGAAAGAATTTTGTGACTTTATTTTCTATCAAAACACAATTTCCTCCCTTTCTCACAAACCTCCTCCCGGTGTCATTCAGCAGGACTGTCAGAAAGATTTTTGTTCTGAGTGGATGTTCCAGGCTGCAGCCATAAGGAAACTGGGAATGGGAATTTTCTTGCTCCTGGGGAGTTTGACACCCTCAGCTGAGGAGAGGAGAAGGCATGAGAAGAAAAGGTCACCTGGGCTTCATCCTTCCACAGGAATGAGGGAGGGGGAATTTCTCGTCCTCTCTGCAGGGATGTGAGGGCTGATCCCAGAGCCCCAAGGGTCACAGTCAGGGCTGCCCTCAGGGAATGCTCCCCTGGTACTGAGGGACAGGGTGGGAGCACCTGGATCTTGGAGCACCCAGCTGCCCCCCGTGTTTGGAGGTGCCTGAGGAGGGCAGGGACGATGCCAGGGACAACCTGCAGTGACATCCCCTCTGTCCTGCTCTGGGTGAGCCCAGTCCCAAGGCTTACCCTGATCCTGGTCTCAATCTCCCTCCATGTTTAGACACACTCATAGTTCTGTATTTAATCCCATCCCAGTGCCAGACTTGTCTAGCTCCAGACCCAATCCCAACCCCAGCCCTAAAGCCTTAACCCCAATCCCAGCTCAAATTCAAATCTCAGCCCCAACTCCAACCCCAGCCACAGTTCCAGCCCCTTCCTAGATCCTCAGCCCCTAACCAAATCCCAGGTTCAGCCCTTCCAGGAATTTGGGGGTGTCTCTGTCCCTCTGACCCCGATGATCTTTGGGTGGGGTCACACCAGGGCTGAGAGGGACAGAGACCAACCCGGCCTCCCCAGGTGTGAGAAGGTCGGAGAGCCCCCCCAGCCCCGAGCACCCTCAGCAGTGAGAGGGACACAGAGCCCCTGGTCCCCAGCCCTGCACAGGCACTCCCTGAGGCCAGAGGGATGGAGACCCCCCTGAGCATCCCCCAGGGTGAGGGGACAGAGACCCCCGGGCATCCCCTGGGCTGAGAGGGACAGAGACTGCCCTGAGCACCCCCTGGCACAGGGGTGAGAGGGAGGAAGACCCCCCAGGCATTCCCTTTGGTGATAACAATGGAGAACCCCTGGGGAATGGCCTGGAGTGAGAGGGGCAGGGACACACGCTGGGAAATGCCCTGCAGTGACAGGGAAACCCCCTCCAAGCCCCTCCCAGGCATTCGCCAGACCATGATGCACAGAGACCCCTCGAGCATCCCCTGGGCACTGGACAAAATAAACTTGGCAGAAATCACACTTAACCCTACATAAAATACTTTGATGAATATTTGATTTTCTTACAAGTCATATGTGATGAAGATGCAAACAAATCCCAAATATGAATAAACTAACAATAGAAGAAATTCTGTGGCAATTCCAAGTTCAGTCAGTTCTTGCACAGCTCCAGCTCAGCTGCTGGAGGGTTCCAATAAAAGAAAACTGGAAATTTGTCCCAATACAGATTGTTAAAAGGGGAAGTTCTGTGTAGCTGTCACAAAGGTGTCAGGGACAAGGAGAATAATTATTCTCACATTTAGCAAAGCCCTCAAGCCTGTGAATTCGGGACTCACTCAAGAATTTAGCTACTTGAGCTGGGCTTCTTATGGGACTTTTAGCAGTCTTGTGTTTCTCACCTCGGGCTGAATGAACCTTGTCAGTCTTGCTGCTAACATTTGCTCCCTTACCTTCAGTGATTTTAACAAACTTTTTAAGGAAGGACAACAAAATATTTTCTTTACACTGGCCACCCACAACAGTCATTTTCCTCATCAGTTCTCCCATAAGTTGCTCAGAGGAAGCTGTGTCCAAGTTTCCAAGAGTTCCTCCAAAAAGAACCACAACCTCTTCAGAGGAGGGAACCATGCTGTTGTCCAAGGCACTTGGGGTCAGAGAACAGTGCCTAAACTCACTGTGGCAAAATAATGTTGCAATCTGGTTAAGAAAATTGCTCTGCCCAAATTAAGGTATTAATGAGACCAAATCCAATGTGGATTTTATTGAACAGTAAATCTGAGGTAGAGAGAGATATGGAAAGAAAAGAAAAGAGGGGAGAGCAAGGCAGTGAAAGGGACAGAGACCTCCTCTGGGGCAGGGCAAGTGTGACATTGTCCCCTGTGTGTGTGACCTTCCTGGGGTAGGGGTTTTACACCTGAGCCAGTCTGGGTAAAGGGGGGTGGTGTTCACCCCCCTGAGCAGGAATTACTGCACTGTTTCAGGTTGCAATGTAATATGTAACCAAAAGCATGTTTTCCATCACCATCTTCAAAAACTGCTATAAACAGGCCAGGCAGTTTTCTTTATCTCTTCCATGACTCACCCCTGATAACGCCCTCCAGGGGCTATCTTCTGTGAATGGGCCATTGAGTGTCACTGCAGGACTGATAAAATTACATCCTCCCATTGTGGGATGCTCCGCCCATGGGGAGGATCCAGGCATTCCTACCTGGATATAAGCTGAGGCTGCAACACCAGGAGCACCTTCCCGACTGGATTCTCAGAGGACAAGAGCTCCATAACAGCCGCTGGACCTTCAGAAGAAGACCAGACCCTTCTACAGGATCACTGCTTTGACAGAATCACATTCATCACTCCAACAGGACTGCAGCCACCATTTCATGGGACCTGACAGGTTATATCCTAACTCTGTCAGCTTAAGGCAGTGTTTCTGTATCATTGCCTTGATCTTAATTTTCTTATTGAATTGTGGTTCTGGTTTAGGTTTTCCCCCTGGTTTGCCTTCAATCCAGTATAAAACTCAATGTACTCATCTCTTGTTTTCTTCCCAAAGCAGGATAGCCCATACCCAAACCTTCGCCAGATGGAGGAGGAGGCTGCAAGGAAGAGGAAGATGCCCCAGGACACCCAAGCAAGTGAGGAAAAAATCAGTTCCCCTCTCCCCTTCTCTCCTGCTCCATCTTCCAGACCAGCATGGCCCTCGGCTGCAGGACAACCCCGGTGCCAATGTTGTCCTGTCAGGGATGCACTAGGGGGATCTCCTTCCCCTTCCCTCTGGCATGGAGGAAAATCCCATCCTCTCCTTGTCCTTCCTCCCCCAGACAAGGAGCTGAGGATGGTGATCAGGGAGAACAAATCCCCACAGCTGAACCTCGTGGAAGAAGTTTTGAGTGACTCCATGGGACAGGAATCCAACGGGGAGGAAAATCCCCAGAGATCCTGCAGGAGGAGGGGGTCCAAAGCAAGCCCTGGGTGCTCTGAGGAGGAAAGACCCACCCTGGGCCAGGAAGGTGGACAGTGCTTCAGCCGGAGCTCAAAGCTGATGGTCCATGAGCAGCTCCCTGGTGTGGAGAAGCCCTACAAATGTTTGGAGTGTGGGAAGAGCTTCAGCAAGAGCAACCACCTGCTCAGCCACCAGATGATCCACACTGGGGAATGGCCCTACGAGTGTGGGGAGTGTGGGAAGGCCTTTGTCTACAGATCCACCCTTGTGATCCACCAACGCATCCACACGGGGGAGAGGCCTTACGAGTGTACTGAGTGTAAGAAGAGGTTTCAGACAAGCTCCCATCTTCTCCAGCACCAGCAAATTCACTCAGAGGAGAGGCCCTTCCGCTGTCCTGATTGCGGGAAGGGCTTCAAGCAAAACTCCAACCTCATCAGGCACCAGCGCATCCACACTGGGGAGAGGCCTTATGAGTGTCCCCAGTGTGG
The DNA here is from genome assembly GCF_963513975.1 of Fringilla coelebs. Classification (NCBI taxonomy): domain Eukaryota; kingdom Metazoa; phylum Chordata; class Aves; order Passeriformes; family Fringillidae; genus Fringilla; species Fringilla coelebs. The sequence goes on along the minus strand of NW_028167212.1, from coordinate 425,246 downwards.
GAAGAGGTTTCAGACCAGCTCCAATCTCCTCCTGCATGAGCAGATTCACACAGAGGAGAGGCCCTTCCGCTGCCCTGAGTGTGGGAAGGGCTTCAACCACAACTCCAACCTCGTCACCCACCGGCGCATCCACACTGGGGAAAGGCCCTACGAGTGTCCCCAGTGTGGGAAGCACTTCACCCAGAGCTCTCACTTGACCAAACACCAACGGAGGCACCGGTAAGGGAAACCCTGTCACTGCCCCAACTGCAGGAAGAGCTTCGTGCCCTGCTCCAGCTTCATCCTCCATTGGAGGTCCCACGTTGGGAAGAGCCCTGATGATCCATGTTGCCTGATATCCATGCTTGGAAAACACCTGTGCCTTTTGTTGCCCCTGCCAATGACATGGTATGGGATTGAAGAACATGAGGGTCTGGCCATGGCTGAGACATTACATTCACTGCCACCTCAGGTCATTTCCAGGGACAGAAAAGGGACTCAACCTCTCTCTCTCCCTGAGGAGAAGGGTGCCCTTTCTGGGCAGGGGAAATGCGTTGGCAGGAAGAGCCAGCTGTTGTTTTTTTCCTGTAAATAGTTTTACTTACCCTTCTGTTATCAATATTGTTTCTGTTCCTGTTTGTTGCTTATTTCATTTCTGTTCCAAATAAATTGTTCTTATCCCAGCCCAGGATCTTTGCCTTTTGTTCTTTCCATGGGAGGCGGGAGGACAGCAGGGGCAGTGCAGTTTTAGCGGGAGCAGGAAATTGGGGAATCCCATTACTGAACCCCGGCCTGTGGAAACTGAGCATCCCAGCTGGTCCCAGTCCTGGTGGCCATGGCAACAGCCTTGGGAGCGGGGCCCTGTCTGGGGCTGTGGGAACCTCTTCACTCTGGTGCCCAGGGACAGGACTGGAGGGAATGGCTGCAGCTGAGTTGGGGCAGGCTTAGGTTGGATCTCAGGAAAAGGTTTTTCCCCAGAGGCTGCTGGGGCCCTGCCCAGGCTCCCCAGGGAAGGGTCCCAGCTCCAGGGATCTCTGAGCTCCAGCATCATTTGGACAGCGCTGCCAGGCCCAGGCTGGCATTGTTGGGGTGTCCTGTGCAGGGCCAGCAGTTGGACTTGAGGATCCTGATGGGTCCCTCCCAGCTCAGCCAATTCAGTGGTTCTGGGATCCTGTGACCCTGGGGATGGGAACTGCCAATGGTTGCCATGGCAACGTGCTCTGGCTGCAGGCCTGAGTTGGTGTCCATGGCAACCACCCCGGCATGGGGTCTCCATGGAGCTGCCAAGGGACTGAGCATAGCAACAGGGGGTGGGGGGGATGGTGGGAGGTGGGGGGGGTGATGGTTGCCATGGAAACAGAACATAGCAACAAGGGTCTGGTAATGGTTGCCATGGAAATGGATCCTGGCAACCTGGTGATGGTCGCCCTGGGAACTGAGCATAACAACAGGGGGCTTCTGATGGTTTCCTGCTAAGGATCCGATTTCTAACAGGCCCTCAGAGGGGTTCCATGGGGACTTTCCAAGAGTCTCCAGACTGTTCAGGAGCTGGAATGTCACAGGCAGAGTCAGGAACTCCATGGAGACCTCCCAGGGCTTTCTGGGGATGGTAAAGAGCCCTGTGGTCAGAGGCAGTCACAGCCATTCCATGGTGACATCCCAAAGGACCTTGGGTTGCAAAGGCACCGATCTGTCACAGGCACTCACGGGAGCTCCACGGTGACATCCCAGGAGTCCCCAGGCTGCCAAAGAGCCAGGATGTCTCAGACACGCACAGGGGTTCCTGTCATGGTCACAGTGGGAGATTCAGACAAAGGCTTTATTTCTGTATTGGAGAAGATACTGCTGAGACATGAAGTGGAGAAATGACATTCAACAGTCACCATGGATCTTCAAACCCCTGCAGGGCCCCTTGACTTCTAAAATTCCTTCTAAGAGAGGAGACTGGGAGTGGCTGATTTCAATCCCAGCCCCAGAATTTCTCAAAGGTTTAAATTTAAAAGATTGGACAGGTGGAATTGAACTTTAGCTCACAGGGGCTCAGCACTGGCAGGAGCTGTGGGATGTCCCAGAGGGGGCTGTGTCACAGCAGCATCTCTGTGGCTGTGTCAGAGAGGCACAGAGCAGCTGTGATGTCAGCAAGGGGCTGTGTGACAGCACAGAGTGGGTTGTGTGAGGTCACAGATTGGTCTAAGGCATCACAGAGTTAGTTGTGAGATGTCACTGAGCAGCTAGAGCATCATAGAGGAGATTCTGTGACATCACAGAGCAGGCTGTGACATCATGGCATGTCTGTGTGGCATCATAGAGCAGGCTGTGATGTCAAAGTGTGTGCTGTGATATAACAGAGTGGCAGTATGACATCACAGAGAGGGTTTGGTGACATCACTTAGGGGGTTGTGACATCACAGAGCTGTCTGTGACATCATAGAGTAGGGTGTGAGGCCATAGAATAGATTCTGCCATCAGATTGTACTGACGCTGTGTGGCTCCATGGAATGTAGGGATCATTGTGACACTGAGAGGTCCCATCAAACCAAGGGTCCATTGTGACACCGCAGGGACTCATGGAACCATGGAGACCATTGTGACACTTTGGGGTGCCATGGAACGAAGGGGCCATTGTGACACTGTGTGACTCCATGGAACCAAAGGTCCATTGTGACATTGCAAGGCCTCATGGAACCATGGAGAGACCAGTAGGACACTTCACAGCCTCATGGAACCAAGAAAACCATTATGACATGGAGGGCACTCGTGGAATCGTGGAGACCATTGTGACACTGAGGGGATCCATGGAATAAGAAAAGCATTGTGACACTGTGAGGCCTCATGGAACCAGTGAGACCATTGAGACCCTGGGGGTCCCTACAGAACCAAGAGGACCATTGGGATATTGTGGGGCCTGGTGAAACCAAGAGGCCATTGTGACACTGCAGGGCTGCATGGAACCAAATCTTCGGGGTGACACAGAGTGTCCTCCTGTCATCAATGGTCCATTGTGACACTGTAGAGCCAAAGGAGACCATTGTGACACAGCAAACCCCCAGGGTCCAAAGCTCCATTGGGACATTGCAGACCGCATGGAACAGAGGAGTCATGTGACATTGTGGGGCTTGGGGAACCACGGAGACCATTGTGACACTGCAAGGCCTCATGGAATCCTGGGGGTCATTGTGACACTGAGGGTCCTTATGACACCTGGGGGCCTCTGTGACATTGTGGGACCTCATCAAACCTAGGGGCCAGTGTGACACTGCAGGTCTTCCTGTAATCAAGGGGCCATTGTGACACTGCTGGAACCCATGGAATCAAGTCACCCTTATGACACTGAGGGGCCCTGTGGATCCAAGCCACCATTGTGACACTCTGGAGCCCCATAAAACCAAGGGAACACAGAACAGGCCTGGCTGGTTTGTCCTCCCAGGGACTGCCTGACTGGTCCAGCTGACCTTGGCATGTTGAGGGTCACTTCTCATCTGCTGCTGAATCACTGGGGCTCTGTGCTTTCATTCCTAATGGAAAAGAACTGTCCTACTGCTCCAGGCACCCACGGCCAGAATTGGGATTTCACCTCCAAATTTCCTTATATCCAGGGATTGTTCCCATAGGAATATTGCCAGGACAAGTCTGGCTTGCAATGGTTTCATGAGGGTCACCTCTCATCTGTCCCCAAAACCCTGGGGAAGGCTCCATGCTCTCCTTTCTAGGGAAAGAACTGTCCTGCTTCTCCAGGTGCCCATGGCCAAAACTGGGTTCAACTCCGAAATTTCCTAAATCCAAAGGCTGCTCCCAAACACAGTCTTCCTTTGTTGACAAGTCTGGCTGGCCTTGGACTAGTGAGACACTCACCTGCCTTCCAAACACTGGGGTCTGTGCTTTCCTTCCTATGGAAAAGAACTGTCCTTCTCCTCCAGATGCCCATGGCCAGGATTGGGATTTCACCTCCAACACTGCCTTACTGTGAGAGACTGGAGGAGACTTAGCTAGAAATATTTTGTGTGTGGGGGAGAGGAAGGGGCAGGTCCAGCACTGCCCTGTCCTGGAACCCCAATCCCCCCAGAGCCTCTATCCCAGCCCAGCAGTGCCTGCCAGTCCCTGGCACAGCACAGGCAATGCTCCACAGCCACCTCTGGAGCCCCCAGCCCAGCTCCTGAGGGACCAAATGAGCCCAAGTCCCACCTGAGGCTCATTAATGCTTTGAGACACTCAAGGTGTTTAGGATATTTTAAGGATTTTCCTTTCCACACTGAGTGTCTGAGAGGTTTTTGTGCCATCCTGGCCACCAATTCTCTCCTCCAAGGAGTCCATGAGGAGCCTGTGTTGGAGAGGGACCTCAGTGGGACCCATGAATGCCTTGAGACAATTTGGGTGTTTCCTCTGACTCTGATTCCTGGAAAGGTTTGTGCAATCTCCTCCCAGGCCCTGAGGTTCAAGGACTCAGCTCCAAATGCACAGTGAGGCTCATTAGGATCAAGCAAGTCCTGACAAACCATGGCTCTGCCTTGATTTCCTTTTGCTCTAGTGCAGTTCATTAGGAGGCTTTCCTTTTACAGTTTTGAAGAAAAAGTTCAAAGAGCTTCTAGGAAATATGGAATCCTATTTTAAAGAGTGTCTTTTATTGCTGCTCCTATTACACAAGAGGTGATTGCAGCTTTCAGTGACTGATATTGATGCAGGGACTCTCCTAAGGAGGTCTGGCCTGCTCAGAGCAGCTGTGCCTTGAGGTCTGAGCCAGTGTGGACAACCTTGCTCCACATTCCCCAAGCCCATCGTGTCTCTCCTCACTCACCTGGGACCTGCTTTGCTTGGAGAACTGGCTGCACACAGCCAAACAGGAATTTTCCTTCTTTTATTTTCGCAGCAATCTAAAACTCCTGAGTTTCCCCATTGCAAACAGACATCCTCCCCAAGTGTGTGTCAAGCCCAAGGTGCCACCAAGAGCACTCCAGACCTGCCCTGGACCAGCTGTGAGGGTGGATCATCATCCCAACCTGCAGTGGGCCATTGCAAGGGACTGTTGCCATGGACACTGCAGTGACCCCACTGCTGGGTTTGGGTGCCATGGCAACCCCCATCAGTTCAGGTTTCCTTGGAAACCAGCCCAAGGAGCCATTTCTGCAGCCAGGTTCCATGGCCACTTGCCTGCAGAGCTGTTGCTGCCCTGGGCTGCCATGGCAACCCTCAGGACAAAGCGGTGCCAGGGCTGTTCCAGGTACAATTGCAGTGACACTCCTTGGTGCCACCAGGTGCCATGGCAACGGCCACGGGGACCCGTTCCTTGGTTTGGTGCCATGGCAACCAATGCCCGGACCCGCTGTGGTGGTTGGTGGCCATGGAAACCTGCCCTGGGCCCCTTGCTCAGGGCTGGTGTCAGTGCCCAGAGCCAGAGGGGATCCCTTGCTGGGGGCTCGTGCCATGACCACCTGCCCTGTGCCGCGCTGGCCGGGCAGGCACCAGGAACCAGCAGCCAACGCCACCGCCAGGGCCAAAGGCCAGGTCAGCCAGACAGAAAGGGGCAGTGCTGGGCACTGTTTCCATGGCAACCGGCACTGGGGGTGACACCTGGGTCACCTGTGCTGGCAGTTGCCATGGAAACCCCTGGCAGGCACTGAGGGCACAGACACTGGCACTGAGACACTGCTGGGCCGGTGCTGAGCACAGGGCTGAGCACGCAGAGATGGTTTTGTTCTTGCTGAGCTGCAGCAGAGCCAAGGCCTGTCCTGCCCCTCGTCCAGCCACGCTGGGGAGGGGCTGGGGCTGCGGGGCAGCTTGGCAGGGGACACAGCCAGGACAGGTGACCCCAGCTGAGCCCGGGGATTCCCCAGACCATAGGACATCATGGTCACTGTATGAAGGGGGGGAACAAGGAGGAAGGGGGAATTTTGGAGGGAGGGATTTTGCCTTCCCCAGTAACACTTAGGCAAGAGGGGGCCCTGTTTCACCAGTGGGCAGGGTCACTACCAAAGACACAGACACCAACTTAAGGAATTGTGTCATTTATATCATTGCACAGATGCAAAGAATTACAGAAGGATAAGCACAGCAAAGCACATAATCCTTAGCAAAGAATTACAAAAGAAGCAGCAATCCATTCAGTCTTTACTACCAAAGATTGCCTGCAGTGATTAAAGAAAGATCCATCAGCAGTTCCCCTCAGGCTTCACCATCACCCAGACCCACACATCAGCTGGGGAAGCCAAGGACTGCAGAGCCACTCCCAGACACTGGGAATTCCTGCAGGTGCCTCCCCCTTTGCAGGCAAGGAGGCTCCAAGCCCACTGGGAGAGGACACAGCTTTTACACTGCTAAACAAACAAGCTGACATCACTGCTACTGTGGGAACATCTGGTTTCATTCTCCTCATTGCTTTCTCTCAAAGCCTGGCCAGGGCTCAAGGAGGAACCAAGGGAGGTGACTTTGATCCTTCAGACCCAACCAAGGCCAGATGGGGCCTGGTCTGGTTTCTAAATATAGAAAGATAAATCCAGGTTTTATCAAGGAACACATACACTGATAACGTTGTTAACAATACTTCCTTAAGGAGTGGATACAAATATAACATTTGGTTGGAAGATTCATATAGAGGTGAACTTTGCCTCAGGGCCTGTTCAGGCCTTGGTACTTTGATTGGTCCTCAGACCTACAATGAACTACAACCTTCACAATAATTCTTTCAATAACACAGTTTAGATTTACATTTTAGGCATAAAGGCATCTCGTCTTGTGCTTCAAATAAGTGCTGTTTAATTTGATTACTCTGAGCTATTCACCTTCCTTTTAAAATGTGCCTAAATAGCTGCTGTTATTCTCTGCTCTTTATCAAATGCCTCTCTTTTCTTGAGACTGTCTCTTTTCAGACAAGTCTCAATACTCCACTGCCTAGCACAAAGCATCACAACAACTCTAACATGGAATGTCAGAGTGCATACCAAGTGCACACGCTGCAATGATGACAGGCACTGCCACAAATGCATTTCACAGCAGCCTCCAGTTTGGCAGCCATGAAGCCAATCCCACCAAGATGAATTTTCTTCTTTCTGCCACTCTTCTGCTGCTCTTTGTGTCAAGGTGATTCCTGACTGTTGGCCTTCAAACCCATTCCTGAGAGCAGTGCAACATTCCTGTCCCGTGCCAGCCCAGGCTCCTCCCTGACCAGCAAGCAGATAATCCAAGGCCATGCGGTTCTGTGGAGTCCCCATTTGTGTTTGTTGGAGCTCACAGGATGTGCTATTGCACATTTTAACAGCATCATTTGCTGCTTCTGATAATAATCCATTCAGCTGATTCATGGAAACTCCACAGGACGGGGCAGCACACATGGGGCACAGGAGGAACCAGAATCTTTTGCTTTCTGAAAGCCAAGGCACTCCTTGGGGGGAAAATGTTCTCTGGGCCCCAACTCTTCCTTGTGGCTGTGGCTGAAGGACCCGAAATGGTGGCCCTGCAGCCAAGAGTGGTGTGACACTGACACTGACCAGCTCCAGCACCCCAAGTTCTACTGACACTGGCAGGGATGGGAAAGCACAGAAATCCTCTCACACTGTGGCCTCCAGAACTAGAACAAGGTTTGGTTTCTCCTGAAAGGAAATCTTAGGGAATCCTGTCAAACTGATCACTGTATTCTTTACATTTTCATGACTAATCATTCCATTTTGATCACTAACCCCTTGGTCAAACACTAGAGGTGTTTGTGGCAGACAAAGATTCTGGCTGACCAGCAAGGTACAACTTACAGACATCAGCAGTACTTTAGTGACACCGTTCTTCATTCTTTTTTCTCAATCTCATTCGAGTTAGGAACAATAATTCTGTTGTCCATGGAGCTGGTGCCTTTTTAATTCCAGAATAATGCCCCCAGGCCCTTTGCTGTTCAGCTTTACCATGTTGTCTGTGCCTTACAAGGCTTGGGGGGCCCTTTCCCCTCTGGCTGGAAGGGGGCCGGGTCCCAGTCCCTGAGGGGCACCCAGGCTCCTGGATGGAATTCCTGTGCAAGTCCCTCAGGGTCACAGCAGCCTTCACATGGAGCCCTGTGGATCAGAGCATTTTCCAAAGGGGCCCTTGGGGCAAACAGGGAGATTTGGTCTGGCAGGATGTGTAAAACAATATCCTGTCAGATCTACTTGTTCTCACACAGAACACTTGGCTGCAGGGACACATTCCCATTGTTCCTGCCCAGGTTTCAGCACTCAGAGTTGTCTTTCCTAGGAGCTGTTCCTTCAGCTGCCTCGGGAGAGCCTTTTGGCCTCCGGACCCACACTCTGGCTCCATTATTAGGAATGCTGGATCCAAACCCTTTATCTCCACAAACAGTGGGGATTGGAGGTGGAGCTCCTTTTTTTCACAATGGTTCTTAAAATTGCAATATCAATAATTGTGCTAACCTGTCATGGGGTTGAGTAATCCAATCTTGTTCACTATTGTTTAACAGAATTACTGTCATTTCTCCTTGATATTCTGCATCAATTCCTCCTGCCATGACATGGACACTTTGCAAGGCCAAGCTCCAAATGAGCAGTTACCAAAGCAAAGTGTCCTGGAGGAATCAGAATTCCGATTTCAGTATTGACAGCTCTCATTTGCTTTGAATTTATCCTAATCCATTCCAGTGCATGAAGGGCCAGCCCTGCAGCCTCTGGGCTGGCCCTGCCAGGGGCCATCACAGCCACAACAATTTCCCAGGCAGTCCAAGTCTCACTGCCCATGGCTGGATTTGCAAATTGGGTGCAGCCGTGCACAGCCAGGGGGTTTCCATTTCCCCACTGGGCCATTGTTAAGGGCATGGAGCACAGCTGGGAGATGGGTTCTCCATGGGCACAGGTTCCCATCTCCTCATTCTTTCAACTGCTCTTTTAACAACCCCTTCACCCGTTCAACCAATCCTGCAGCTTGTGGATAGTCTGGGACATGAAAAACCCTGCAGGCTTAATCACTGTATTTTTCACAGGAACAGACAAAGCACTCTGCATCACAGTATCAGCAAATCCTGTAAAAAAAAAACAATTTCATCCCTTCCTCCTTTTCTCATTGTATACAATTTCGCAGAGTTGAGCACTGACATTAGGGTCCTGGCCAATCGTGTTCTGTAGGGCATTTAGTGTTACATCCCTGATCAGCCAAACCTTCAAATTAGTAATGTCAGCACTATTTCACATTTTGATTATATGTAGACAGTGATATAGAAAAATGGATATAGATAGATATAGATACATAAATAAATAAATAAATAAATAAATAAATAAAATAGAAATATACATGTAGAAAGGGATATTCTAAGGTCCTATTATAGTATAAATACATATATGATTATTTGTTATATTATTATTTCACTTGCAGAAATGCCTCTGAGCTCAAGATTAAGACCTTCTTCTGTTGCTCCATGTGGGAGCATTCCAACAATGATTGTTCCTTCTGAAGGTGCTGTTGCCAATCGACTCTTAACAAATTCATCTTTGTCTGCCCAAACCCACAAGTTCTTTCCCTTTTCCACATGCAATTTTTGGATGCATTTGAAGACATCCAGGGGTTCAGATCCTTTTAACTGACTGCCCCACTGCTGACACGGTGCTCCAACCTCAGCCCACTGCAGAGCCAGGGAACTCCAGGGAAAGCCTTCCCATCTGGGAATTCCTGATGGGACTGATTCCTCACATTTACACTGAACAAGTGACATTTTGTTGTCATCTGGCCAGACTGGGCCAGTTTTGTTTTACCAGTGGGCAGGGTCAGCACCAAAGACACAGACTCCAGCTGAAGGAATCAGTGTCATTTACTGCAGCTCAGAGCAGCAAAGAATCACAAAAGGAGCAGCTCAGCAATGCACCCAATCATGCCCACCAAATATTGCCTGCAGTGATTAACACAGATCCAGCAGCATTTCCCCTCAGCCCTTCCCATCCCCCAGATCCACCCAGCAGCTGGGGGAAGCTGTCACAGCCCAGGGCTGCAGAGCCACTCCTGGGCACTGGGAATTCCTGCAGGTGCCTCCAGCCACAGGTGAGGCTCCAACCCCGCTGGGAGAGGGCCCAGCTCTGACAGTGCTGAATGAACAAACTGACAGCACTTCCAGGGCGGGAACATCTGGGTTCATCCTCCTCTTGGCTCCCTCCCAAAGCCTGGCCAGGGCTCCAGGAGGAGCCAAGGCAGCTGACTTTGATCCTTCAGCCCCAAACAAGGCCAGATGTCAGATTCCATGGCCTTGTCTGCCTTCTAAACACACAAGGTCAATACATGTTTCACTGAGGAGTGCCTACATCTATCACAGTGCTAATGACCATGCACATTCCATTAGGGAGCAGATACAAAGATAACCTTTGGCTGGAAGGTTCATCCAGAGGCACCTTTGGCTCAGGGCTGCTGTCCAGGCCTCACTCAGGGCTCTTGTCCAGGCCTTGGCACTTCAGGGACGTGGTTTAGTGCTGGCCTTGGCACTGCTGGCTGACCGGCTGCACTGGGTGAGCTCAGAGGTCTTTTCCAACTGAAAGGATTCTGTGATTCCATGATTATATCCACTGCATTCAGCTGGGTCTGTTTTAGCAGCATGACTTTGCTCACAAAGTTCCCTCTTGCCCAGCTCCTGTGGCCTGAGGCTTCAGCTCCTTCAGCTCCTGGTGCTGAGCTGCTCATGCTGAACGAGACGACTCACAGAGACGAATACAGTCCATCCAATTCCTGCTGGGACACGGAGAGGGGAGGCTGTGCAAACAGGAGCATTGTTTGCTGTGGCCTCCTCTCTGCCCCTCACGCCTTTCAGCGCTTTGAACCAGCCAAGAGCTTTCTCCAAGAGTGCAATGGAGCAGCTGTTCCTGCTCCCGGGCCTGGCTCTTCCCAGACTCTGACCTTGCCTGCTTCTGTCCCTCTTGCTGTGCCCTCTGTTCCTCCAGGGCTCGCTGCCTGCTGCCCAGAACTGTGGGACTGGCACAGATCCAGTGCTCCAGACCCTCCTTTCTGTGCCCTTGGAGCTGCCTGGGCACAGCAGCCTTTTCCATCTGGAAGCTTTACATGGACAGGGAGTCCCCAGCTCCATTCCCTGCACAACCTCCAGGAGCCCAGGGCTGCCATCTCAAGTCCCTGCTGGCACTGGGGGCTCCCAGGTGCCTCAGGCTGCTGTGACACCGCTGCACACGGCAGGGAAGAGGGGCAGGGGCTGTGCTCAAAGTCAGCTCCATCTGCTGCTGCTGCTGCTGCTGCTGTGGGGTCATTTGTGCAGCCCTGGCCCAGAGGCAGGGATCAGATCCAGGCAGGCCCTGCTGCTGCTCCCTCGGGATCAGCCCCACTTTGGGTGTTGCTGTCAGGGCCAGCAGAAGCCCTGGCTGGAGCAGCAGGTGCTGACAGTGCCCCAAGCCCCAGGGCTGGAGGGGTCCCTGGGCTGGGGCTGGCAGGGAGCTGCCCCTTGTTCTCCCTCTGCCCCAAGCAAAGCTGGGCCGGGCACAAGTGGGGCAGCACAGCCAACAGGGAGCCTGCCAGTCTCTTCCAGCCCTGTCTGCTCAGAGTTTGGGCCTTGGAGCCTCAGGTGGTCAAAGGCAGCTGCTGCTGGTCCCTCTGGGTGTGCCCGTGTTCAGCAGTGCTGCTCCATCAGTCTGTGCCCAGCAACAGGGAAAAGCCTCAGCCCTGCAGGGCCAGGAGCTGCCGGGCTCTGCCTGAGCAGCTCAGCCAGCAGGAAGGGAGCTGCTCCACACAGGAACCAGGAGCAAAGGACATTCCTTTTCTAGGACCTGATTTCTATTGAAAAGAAAAAAAATGGGAAAAGGAAAAAAAGCTATATAAAATGTGAAAGATAAAAACAAAACCCAAGTGTTAGTGAAAAAACTTCTGTCACTTTGCAATAAGAGGTAAATGATCTTTTTAAAAACACAATTTAGTTATTTACATTGTAAATGTGCTGATGGTATGGATCCATCTTACTGACCTCAGTAGCTTTTTAAAAAATTTTGGGCTTTGTTTCGAACATTGGTATTTGAAATTGTGATCGAAGCAAGAGGAAATTGCTTTGTGCCCTTCCAGCTCCAAGCAGGACTTGGAATGGAAACTCTGTCAAACCCCAAATCCATGAGAAGAGTCCCTTCCTTCTCTGCCTGGTAATGAGCTGCACATTCCCTTGGAAACTGTGATGGATTTCTTAAAGTCACCAAGTCCCACTTACGGCTTTTTGCTCTGGTTGGGAAGTGCAGAAGGGCAATTCTCCATCCATCAGCTCCAGCCTGCACTGCCTCAGGAACACGGCCCACTCGCCAGCTTTGGCCCACTTGTGGCACTTCTGGAGGAGGAAGAAAGTGCAACTGCACAATTCCAGCCAATAAAGAAAGAAGAATGGGACAGACAAAACACCCTGTGCAGATCCAGGCATTCAGATGGGACTGTGGAGAGTCTGGGTCCTTGCCAATTGGATGTGTGTCCCCAGCTGCAATCTCTGGGCCTGCAGCAGAGTCTCACTCACCTGCCAAAGCAGAAAGCTCAGGCGCTGTGCTTGGAAGGGTCTCGTCTGATGCAAAGCTGTCAGAGCAATGTGAGGGCAGAGCCAGCCCAGCTGGGCCCAGGGCTGAGCCCAGCAGAGTCCTGGCAGAGCCCAGAGCAGCCTCAGCACCCGCAGAGCTCGGCTGCAAGGAGAGAAAGCAGAAACTGCCCGTCAGCTGAGGGCTCCTGTCCCCTTGTGCCAAGGCCTGCGGTGCCCAGGCCGTGCTGGCTGTGCCCAGAGCTGTGCCCAGAGCTGCCCATCCCTGCTGCCTTTGGCAGCAGAGCAGGAGGGCAGGACATGTGCCCAGCCTGCAGCCAGCCACGGCACATCCAGCCCTCAGCAGCTGCCCAGAGCCGGATGCTCCTGTGCTCGCTGCCATCTCCCAAAAGCTCTGATCCCACCCTGCCAAGCACACAGGGACCCACCTCACGCCATCCACGGCTGGAAGAAAAGCTGCTCCCAAACCATGGCCTCAGCCTTCTCCTAGGGCACGGCCCATCCACGCCACAGCTGCTCCCAACACTTCCCCATCCATGCTGGACCACCTAGAATGCTTCCTCTGGAAAAACAAACAACACATTATTGAAAAGAGATTAGAGACAAAAAGGGTAAACAAGAAACAAGGTAAAAACTCTTATCTCTGTCAGGGCCTTGAGGAAGGGCCAACCCCGACACGCTAGGGAAAAACCCAGCCATGGGGGAGGGAAGCCCACACTTTCTCTCTTGCCCCCATCTCTGCCCCCAAAAATCATGGTGATCCCAAAGCAAACAAGGGCAGTGGAGCAGCTCAAGCCCTTCCTTGCCTGCAAAGCAAAGCAGCTGTGCACAGCTTCTGGAGTCCCACCTCTGCTCCCACCATGGGCCTTTCTTTGTGTCGGGCTGGCTGCCCCAGCCCCAGCCCCAGCCCAGGCCACAGTGGGTGCTGAAGGCTGTTGGCAGGGCCAGGAGCCCACTCCCATTTCCTACCCACCCCAGCCAATCTCCCCAGAGCCTGGTAAGACCAGGCTCTCAGGGCTCTGCCAAGGGCCCCAGCTTTCAGGGAACCAGGACAAGCAAAACCAGCTTGGATGGCGGCCACCAGTGCTGGGCAGAGCAGCTCAGCTCCAGCACAAGGGCTGCGTGTTCCCATCCCATGAGCCTGGGGCAGTGACACAGGCAGGACAAAAAGGTCTGGGTTCCTTTGCTTCTGATTGCCCAGGCATGTGTGGAGCTGGAACTTACCAGGGCCCTGGATCAAAGTGTGCCTGGGGCTCTCTCCCCTCTGCTATGGCAGAGGAATATCCTGCACCCAAGGATCACAGAACAGGTCTTCTAATGTGGGTCTGTCCAAGAAGTGCACGGATAAACACCACCTGATCAGATCTTTGCACTCTGCGGAGAGAAAGCAGAAACTGCCGTCAGCTAGAGAAGGCTCCTGTGTGCTTTGCCCCACTATTCCCATGCCCAGGCCATTCTGGATGCACTCAGAGCTGGGCCTGAACTTTCCCATCCATTCCCTGTTCTGGAGGAGAGCAGGACATGTGCCACCTCCTCAGCAGCTGCCAGAGTGGGATGCTCACGAGGCCGCTGCTGGCTCCCAGCACTGGTATTCCCCCATGCCCAGAGAAGAGGATCCACCTTGAGAGAGCCTCTGTGGCAGCGAGAGCTGGCCCCAGCAGATGTTCCAGCCCCTCCTGAAAGGGTGCTCCCCGCAGACCATCTGGTGCAGCAGGATGCCCAGGGACCAGATTGTTGCTGGCTCGCCGTGGTACCAGCCAAAGTTGTTCCATTCTGGGGGGCTGTATGATGGTGTTCCTATGGAATAGAGATAGAGTTCAGCAGGGGGATGCTGCTGCTCCCACAGCTTGGCCCCAGCATCCCTGGGCGGGCGGGGGGCTGCCTCATTGGCACACAGGGTGACCACTGCCCTCTTGCCAGCACCTGGGACTTGCGCACAAACTTAGGCTTGGAAAAGAAGCCACTGAGGGCAGCCCTGGCTAGGCCTGACCATGACATGCAAAGGAAAAACCCACTCTGTGCTGGGGAAAAAACATGCCCTTATCCTCCCTGCCTGCATTGCCCCAAAAATACCATGAAGCCAAGGCAAACAGAGCGAGTGAAGCACTCCAAGCCCTTCATCTCACCTGCACACTAAACTGGCTGGGGCACAGGTTCCGGCCCCCCTCTCTGTTACCCCCACCCACGGTGGTTTTGTTTGACTGGCTGCCCCAGCCCAGCCCCAGTCCTGGGCAGAGGGGCTGGCAAAGGCTGCCAGCAGGGCTGGAAGATGGTTCCCCACCCAGCCCCGCTCTAAAGCAACTCAGCTGAAGACTCTGGCCCCTTACTGGCAGCAAAAGGGAGAATCCCCACTGCCACAGCCAGCTTGGGCTGGGAGATATTGGGCCATGAGATGCCAGCACAGGGAGCACACCCCTGTAGGCTCACCTGCAAAGTGTGTGTAGACTGTGTCTTGCAGGTAGGTGCCACAGCCAAAGTCGATCAATTTGGCCTGCCCGGTGGCCAAGTCAACCAGGATGTTCCCTGGTTTGATGTCGCGGTGCAGGACCCCGCAGCTGGTGCAGTGCCGCACGGCCTCCAGCACCTGGCGGAATAGCTGCCGCACCTTCTCCTCGGGCAGGAACCCCCGTGCCCGAATGAAACGCCAAAGGTCCTGACACCGCTCTGGCCGCTCCAGCACCATCACGATATAGCTGGGGAGCTCCAGCCACTCCAGCAGCTGCACCACACCAGGGAAGCCGGTGGACACCTTGTCCAGCAGCACCACCTCCAGCGGTGCGCTGGTGCCGTCGGGCTGCGGGAGGAGCACGATGCCATCAGTGGGGGCCGATGCCGTGCCAGGCCTGGGGAAGCCCTCACCCAACCCGGGATGCTCTGCGCCCTGCGCTGGCCCCACGCCCGCTCCCCCTCCAGCCGTCCTGCCAGCTTCCACCCTGCCGGGCCTCGGCTCATCCCCGCCCGGCAGCCCCGGCTTCTGCCGCTGGCCCCGCTCACTCACCAGCTCGCCCCAGTGCCGGACGCGGTTTCGTGGCACCCTTTTGATGGCCACCTGCAAGCCAAGGGGAGCAGCGGGATGAGCTCGCCGTCCACCCTGCACAGCCCCAGCCCCATCCTCCTCCTCCTCCGCCCGCCGCCGGCCCCGCCGCTCACCGGGACGCCGTCCGAGAGCCGCATGGCCGCGAAGACGCTGCCGAAGCCGCCGCGCCCCAGCAGCGAACCCAGCCGGTATCGCTCCTTCAGGGCCGCCTGCGCCTTCCCTGCGGGCGGGACGCGGCTGTCAGCGCTCGGCCAGGGGCCAGCAACGGCCCCCGAGCGCCCCTCACCCGCCCCGGGCCGGCCATGCCCAGGCGTTCGCTCTGTGGAACGCGGCACGGGAGGCTCGGGGCCGGCGGCCGCGCTGCCGAGCGGCGGAGCTCGGGCCGGGGAAGCCGCAGGGGAGGCGGCGGGAGCGGCCGCGCCGCCTGAGTCCTCCGCGGGCCCTGGGAGGAGCCGGGGCCGGGGCCGGGGCCGGGGCCGGGACCGGGACCGGGACCGGGACCGGGACCGGGACCGGGACCGGGACCGGGACCGGGACCAGGACCGGGACCGGGGTTGGGGTCGTCGGGGTCGGGGTCGGGGTCGGGGCCGGGGCCGGGCTCGGGCCAGGCGGAGGTAAAGGGAGGCGATGCCGCCCCAGCCCCAGGCACTGATGCCCGCCCAGCAGCGCCACCGCCAGTACGGCCAGAGCCGGGCGGAGGCGAGACCGCGGCGGGACGCCCGGGGCCGGGCACGGGGCAGCCCCGCCCGGGGCCGGGGGCGGGCCGGGGGCATGGCCCGGCCCGGCAAGGGGAGAGGGAGGCAGGGAGAAGAGAGGGAGGACAGGAACGGACCCCGAGAGAAGGGCACCCGACAGTGGGAAAGGGAGTGCAAGAGAAAGGGAAAGGGAAAGAGAAAGAAAGAGAAAGAGAAAGAAGATAAGCTCTTTTTTGCTGCCGCTGCCGCCGCTGCTGCCGCCGCCTCTGCCGCTGCTGCTACTGCTGCTGCTGCCGCCGCCGCTGCCGCTGCTGCAACTGAAGCACCGGGGCCGTTCGTCCCCGTGTCCGTTCCCCGCTCGCCCCACGAGCCCCACGGCCGAGCCCCGCGCGCCCCGGGGACAGCCCCTGAGTCTGTCCAAACACGGGAACTTTGCAGCGTTGAGCCCAGATGCAGAGCCCTGACTCCTGCAGGCTGGCAGAGCAATCCCCTCGCTTGCTGCCGTGCATTGTCCCTGCTGAGGGTCAAACACTGTCAGGGCACCTTCCCTTGGTGTAAGGATTCCTGCCTGACCCCAGCACTGCACTTACATCTCCAGTGTTGCTTTCCAGTAAAAACAGGGGAAGGAAAACGGTGTGTGGCTCATGGTATTTTAGGGTGTCTAAAACTCGCTAAGTCACTGATCTTAGAGGTGAGGTGCATCTTGAATTAATGGGATTGAGAAGTAGTGCAACATGGAAAAGGGGAACATAGAAATAAATAGAGGAAAACATCTTGGATTCTTTCTTCGTTCTCATTTCACTTCTGGAAAGCTGTTTCAGTTTTCCAGGAATCTTCTCCTGTCTGCTCTTCTCAAGAACCTCTTGTGGAGAGCACGGTCGAGCTTCTGTCACAAGATTTGCCATCAGCTGCAGCTTCTCTTGGCCTTCCACACTGCACTGTGTGTGCAGCAGGACTTTTGCAGCAAAGCAGGACAAATGTTTGCAGGACTTCACATGTCCTTTCTTTTCCTGGCTGGCTGGGGAGTTGTGCCACTGGTGAAGTTTTCATTGTGACTGTTTTTGCTGGTTTAGGGGAAATTTTGGGAGGAAACTTCCAAAAAGGGTCAGTCTAGAAAGCAAGTTCAAGCGGCCCCTCCCCCTACTAATTCAGAAAAAGACTTGCCTGGAGAAAAGTGGAAAAACCAGTTTATTTGACAAGTAAAGTATTCACAAGCATGAGAAATGAATAATATTAAATACAACCTCTCACAGCTCTGAAGAGATGGCAAATTCAGAAAATCCTTTTTGTGGGCTGTAGTTGGCTCACTCGGTCTCTTCTAAGTCCCTCTGTTGCTGCAATGCAGCGTCCCAGACCTCGGTGGGCCACAGGTGTGAGCTGCTGGTGTTTTTCTGGGTTTCCAGTGCAGAGCAGGTTTAAACAGTTCCAAGGAAAAGGAAAGTCACAGTCCAAGGAACTTCTCTGCCTAAACTAGCTAAAAAAGAATTTTCTAGACCTGGGCTGTGGAGGCACTGGGAAATTTCCAAATCTGGGCACTTGCAGTCCCAGCAAACACCAGATTGGGATGGTGCTGGTGGAGCCAGAACTTGGAAATTTCCAAGTTTTGGCTTTCTGTGCCAGCAAATCACTGGACTTGGGCTGTACTGGTACCAGGAAGTTTTCAGATCTGGGCACTGGCGCTGCCAGCAAACACCAGATCTGGGTCGTGTCGTTTCCAGCGACAGAAATCTACCAGATTTGGGCTCTGCTGGCATCGGGAAATTTCCAAATCTGGGCACTGGCGCAGCAAACACAAGATGTGGGAGGTGCCAGACCCAGTAGCAGGAAGCTGCCGAGTGTGGGATTTCTGTGCCAGCAAATTGCTGCACTTGGGCTGTGCCAGAATAGGGAAACTTCCAGATCTGGGCAGAGGCAGTGGCAGCAAACACGACATCGGGTTCCTGTAGGTACCAGGTATTTGCCTGGTTTTGGCTTTGTTTGCCAGCAAATTGCTGCACTTGGACTGTGCCAGCACCAGGAAATTGCCGGATCTGGGCACTGGCAGTGCTGGCAAACACCAGATCTGAGTGGTGCTGGCACCAGGTATTTGCTGGATTTTGGATTTTTGTGGCAGCAAATTTCAACACTTGGGCTCTGCAAGCACCAGGAAATTTCTGCATCTGGGCACTGGCAGTTCTAGGAAACCCCAGATCTGGGCAGTGACAGTCCTGGCACGAGGAAATTGCTGGGTTTTGTCTCTCTTTTCCAATAAATTCCTGCACTTGGGCTGTGCTGGAACCACGAGATGTCCGTATCTGAGCACAGGCAGTGGCAGCAAACACCAGATCTCGGTGATGCTGGTGGCAGCACCAGGAAGCTGCCAGGTTTTGGCTGTCTTTGCCAGAAAATTGCTGCACCCCTGGCAGGGGGCTGGGCTGCCTCCTGCTCTGGCGCCTGGCAGGCTGCAGCCTCCTCCTAGCCTTGGTACAGGGACCTGTGCGGGTCCTGTGCCCTGGGCTGTGGTGCCATCTCTGGGTCTCTGCTGCTCTCCAGGTCTTCTGGGAAACGGTGCATTGTTCAGCCACATTCCTGCGCAGGAAGGATCTCCAACACATGCTGTGGCTGGATCAGACCTGGATGTTCAGCAAGGGCCTGGAAAGGACGGCCTGCAAGCCCCCAGGCTCAGGCTGGAGAAGCTCCCTGAGCATGCTGCTCAGGGCATGCTGCTGGCAGCTGCACTCCCGCCCAGGGCTGCAGCCAGGGCCGCCAGCCTGCGCCCCACATGCCGCTGCCTTCCCTGGGCCGCGCGGGCTCTGCTCCAGGCTCCTGCGGCCCTGAGCCGGGTGCCGATG
The DNA here is from genome assembly GCF_963513975.1 of Fringilla coelebs. Taxonomy (NCBI): domain Eukaryota; kingdom Metazoa; phylum Chordata; class Aves; order Passeriformes; family Fringillidae; genus Fringilla; species Fringilla coelebs. The sequence goes on along the minus strand of NW_028167212.1, from coordinate 406,253 downwards.
GAGCAAGGCCCGGCTGGGCTGCAGGGCGGCTCCTCGGGCAGCAGCCGGCCCGCTGCCCCCTCCAGAGCCCGGCGCCAGCGGCTGCTGGCTGCTGGACAGAGCTCTGCGGGCAAGGGAGACCAGTGCTGGCCGCACGGAGCGCCCGGCCAAGGGGCTGAGCCTGCACCAAGTGCACCCTCCTGGCGCTCTCCGCAGCTGGCAGAGGACAGGAGCGGAGCGGCCGAGCATGTGCACCACGCCCTGCAGTACCTGGAGAGCCCACAGGAGTCCCTGCGACAGGCGGCCATCAGGTTCATCGGTGAGCCACCAGCCAGGGCTGACCTTCCCTTCCCAACCTTGGCCCGCCGCAGCTCGGTTCCAGCCGCGGCCACTGCCCCGGCGGTGCCATCCGTGCCCAGCCCCGGCGAGCCCCGCCTGCCCTCGGGGCTGCTGCCGCCCTCTGGCAGCCGTGCCCTTGGGTGGCAGCGTGCGGCAAGGGCCCGGCCCGAGCCCTGCCGGGGCCAGGAGGGCGTGTGGCCCCAGGGCTGGCAGCGCCGCTGGCAGGGAGCTGTGCCGCTGGGGCCGTGACAGGCTCTGTGTTCTCAGGAATGGCCGGGCGGCACCTCAGGGGCCACAAGCGAGAGCTCCGGCACATGTGTCAGGGTGAGTGAGGGCACAGGGCTGCTGGCCCCCACTGCCGGGGGGAGCTGCAATCCCTGCCCCGCTGCTGCCGAGGGCTCTGGTCCCTGTGCGGAGCAGGGCTGGAGCACACGTGCCGATTTCAGGCCCACGTGGGGCAATAGTGTCCGGCAGCTTTGGGCTGATCCCCTTGCTCCCTGCTCCCTCCTGGCCATGGCCAGAGCCGGCCGGCATGGCCCTGGCATGGGGGGTGTCTCCTCGGGTCCCCGCAGATCTGGTATCTGACCGTGGCTCTGTTCCCCTCTCTTGCAGTCCTTGAAGACAAGGCAGAGGACACCAGCCCTTTCACCAGAAGCCTGGCTCTCGAAACAGCCTTTGTCCTCCGGGCTGTGGAGAGAGCTCAAGGCTCCATCCTGCAGAAGCTGCAAGATCGCTTTCTCAGGGCACGCAAAAAACGGCCTTGTCTCTGGGGACACCACTGGCTGTGCTGCTGGAGCTCTGAGGAACACTGATTTGAGAGGCTCTCTGTCTGCTATGGCCATCTGAGCCAGGGGAGATTTTTCTTTGCTTTAAGATTGGGGTTTTTTGTTCTTTTTAGTTGTACTTTGGCTATAAATATAGAATGTGTTCTAATACCGTGACTCCCAGGAGCTTTCTTTGGTGCCCACTGTCGGCAGGGCAGTGGGAAAGAAAGGGAAAACGGGTCCTTGTGCCAAGCAAGTTGCCCAGACATGCAGTGGGGAAGGGGAAATGGCCAGAAGGCCCTTGGCCTTTGATGGTTCTGCTGAAGCCTTTGTGCTGGCGACAGAGCGGCTGGGCAGGGGCCGGAGCTGTGGGGATCCCTGCCAGAGTGGTGCCTGGAGATGGCCACAAGCCCCCCTGCCCAGGCCGGAAGGGCCATCTGTGCCCTCCTGCCTGTGTGTTGCTGGCTGCATTGCTGAGGGCTCTGAGGTGCCGCCTCTTGATCCGGCTCCTCTGGAGCTCCCTCGGGGCTGCGCTGCTGCCGGGCAGGTTGGTCGGGCTGGGGGAGACCCTGAGGGGAGCCTGAGGGGCAGCGGGAGGCCGTGAAGGGATGAGGTGCTGCGCAGGCGCTGACGGGACAAGGCGGTGGGAAGGCACGAGGGCCCTGTGGGAGAGAGTGGGGGGCAGGAGGCACCAAGGGGACAGGAGTGGCTAGGAACACAGGCTGGTGGGAAGCCCTGAGGAATTGGGTGTCAGAGGCCATCAGGAGCCCCCAGGCTGCCACCTTGTCCCTGACTGCCGGCTGCTCTAGCGCTTCCCCAGAGAGGCTCCCAGGTCTGGGGCAGAAGCCCTGGAGGCCGGGCCTCAGCAGGAGGGTGGGGACAGCCCCGAGGTGGCCAAGCTGGGCTGGCTGGGGACAAGGAGGGGAAGGGGACCCCGCTGGGGCACGGTCCCTGGGTGCTGCCAGGGCAGTGGGCAGAGCAGGGCTGGTGGCCAGCCCGGGCCCCTGCAGCTGCCCAGGGCACGGTGCTGAGGATGAGGCCCTGCTGACACAGAGCTCTGGGCCCACAGAGCTTCTGCCTCTGTGGCGAGGGCGGCGATTTCTCCTCGACCAGAGCTGCTGAGTCGCTGCTGCCAAATTGGCTCCCGACACCACAGAAACAGCACCAGAGCACGCACAGGAACAGCAGCACCCCGAACCCTGCTCCAGGAGGCGTCTGCACCAGCCGCCATTCAAAAGGGGGCGATACTGTGGGCACCGTTGCATGTGATTTAGCAAAAGGTTTCAGCACACTTGGCCACAATGGCTTTCTCTTGGCTTGCCAGCCTCACAGCAATGCTTGGCAGCTGCAGCTGCAGCCTGTGCCCCTGACTGACTTCAATGGCTGGTCTTCCACTGGTTGGCATCCCCAGGCAACAGCATTGGTGCCATTGTGACAGGCAGCATGAGCCCTGTGCTGCAGCTGCTGTCCCTCTCCTCCGTGCAGGCACCTTAAAAACACATGCATGAGCTTCCAACCTAAATCATGGACTGGCTTGGAACAAAGGAAGAAGCAGCAGCATGCGCTGAAGAAAGGCAGGCACTTGAGGCCAACATTCAGGCTTGTAGGGAAGCGCTTTGGTATCTGCTGAGGACATGGCTGGCTTCACAAGCTCAGGCTTTGCCGCTAGAAGATCTGTTTTGCTCTTGCTGGAGCCCATTCCCTACCAATGCATGGGCTTCCGTGGTTCCTGGATCAAGTCTGGTGAACCTGTGGGTAACAAGTCTGTCCTATGTGCATCTGGGAGCAGAAAAGAGCAGGACATGGCTGCTTCCAGCACTTGTCTTAGCTCCTCCTACAGGGGGCTGGCACCATCATCAGAGACACACAACAGCTTCTCCTGCCAGAGTTATCCCTATCCTCTGCACTTCCCCAGGTGTCTGCCCTTATGTTCACCAGGCACTTCCCTGTTTGTGACCATCCATAGCCGTGCTTAGCAGGCAGCCAGTTGTGTTTGCACGTGAGCTGCCACAGGAAGACACACAGTAAATGGACAGTTGAATAGCAGAGCCTGGGCCAATTCTTTTTCTTGCAGAGTGCAAGAAGGACAGAAAAGCACAAGGAAACATGACAGCATTTTGGTGGAGTCTCTTTGTCATGTGCAATTCAGTAGCTGTTGGTGTTTCTGTGCTACTGCTAATCCTTTCCTTGAAAAAATCATTCCAGGAAGGAGCAACATCATCTGGCACATACCAAATGTTGCCTCCAGGTGCTCCAGGTGCTCCCAGCAAGAGCCCCTGTAGGATGCAGCACAGCCCCCAGTGCAGGTTGGCTTTGGCTGCCGTCTGGCAGAGAAGCCCCCTGGCAGAGAAGCCCTCTGGAGGCACAGGTCTTTGGGGCAGGAGATGGGCACCTGTGCTGCACAAGGGCTTGGGGAGACTCTGCTTCTGCAGGGACTCTGCCACACGGGCTGATGTCAGTGCTCCACAGGCCCCAGGGCCCAAAGCAGCATTGGTGCCCTGGCCCACACGTTCCCCATCTCTGTCACACGGCCGCGCTGAATGTGGCTACCGAGCAGGACATGTCCCGAGGAGGCCGTGCCAGCCTCTGTGGAAGGCCCCGTGCCCTTCCCGCTGCGGCTGCGTTGGCAGCCACGGGGGAGACTGAGCCTGCACAGCAGGGCAGTGTTTGCCCATGGTTTGAGCTGTTCCTAAAGATCCTGTCAGGCTGTCTGAGACATTTGGGGCAAGGCATTCCTTCCAACCTGGGCCACTTTGGAGGGGCTGGGGGTGGCCCCAGGGCAGGTTGCAGAGTTTCCAAGGGCCCTTTGTGACACGGTGCAGCATGGTCACCGTGGCATGGAATGGGACTACGTGTCAAAGGGCCCTTTGTGACATGCAGTGACATAGGTGTTGGCAGTGACGTGGCCACACCACAGTGCTCGGTGCAGGCGACGGGACAGGACGGGACAGAGCGCAGCGCACTTGTTCCTTGCTGACCCGGAGCTTTCCCGAGGCGTTACTCCTGCAGGTGACCTCGTGGCCAGTCCACAGGACTTGGTGACCTCTGGCCTTCCCGAGGCTTCTCTTCTGCAGGTGCCCTTGAGGGCAGAGCGTGGCATTCACTGACCACGGTCCTTGACGAGGAGTCTCTGGTGCTTGTGGCTGGAGCCCTCAAGACCACAGTGTAGGACTTGCTGTCCTGCAACATTGCCCAGACTTCACTCTTGCAGGTGCCTTCAAGGCACAACTGCAGCACTGGCTGATTCAGACTTTTTTCCAAGACATCGTCTCCTGCAAGTAGCCATGAATCCAGGCAGTGACATAGAGCAGAGACCTGCCAGCGTGCCCAAGCTGGCCTGGGGGAAGGAGGAGAAAGAAGGCCCTGGAACTGTTCCAGCACAGCAGCCTGAAAAGGTGGAGCAGTTCCAGCTACTCCAGAAGGGTGAGTGGCAGAGCTGGGCCGCAGGGCTGGTGCCTGCAGCCAGCTTGGCCCCATCCCATCCCATCCCATCCCATCCCATCCCATCCCATCCCATCCCATCCCATCCCATCCCATCCCATCCCATCCCATCCCATCCCATCCCCTGGGGACACGCCCATGGACAGGACAGAACAGGGGCCAGGGCAGACACCCCGCAGCCGTGCTCCATGCCCTGAGGCATCCCGGGGCTCTCCCTGCCTGGGGAGCGCAGGGCTGGCCTTGTATTCTCCAGCCTCTCCCCAGCCCCTCAGCTCGGGCTGCGCTCGCTCTTTGCCAGGGCCAGCCGTGGAGCGCATGCCAGAGCAGGAACGCACCCGCGGCCTCTTCCGCAGAACAGCGCAGGTACCTGCAGCCATGCCCAGCCGGGCTGGGCCTGTTGTCACTGCTCAGCCCAGCACCGTGCTTGGAGCACTCCATGCAACATCCCTTGCTTCTTGCCCTTCTGTTACAGATGGTTGGCAAATTCCTGAAGAGGCTGCGGGAGGAAGAGACCAGCGTCATGGGCACGGTGGTCAGAGCGTACCCTCCCATCTTCAAAACCAAGACCAGTGCTGCCCTGCTGGATATGCTTGTGGAGGAGGGTCCCTCCAGTCCAAAACAAGTAAGCAGCCTGTGGCCTGGCTTCCATCCTCCCAGCAATTGCTTGGCCTCCCAGGCCTCACCTGCTGCTCACTGTAAGCCTTGTGGCCATGGCAGTGGTGGCAAGGGAAGTACTTTTCTGGGGCAGCTGGGCACATGACTCCCTCTGACAGCTTTCCAAGTCTCCCCTGCCTTCCCCAGGTGCCCGCCATGGTGAGGTACATCCACCAGTGGCTCGCGGTCAATGAGTTTCCCGAGTACAACCTGTACAGGCCCCTTCTGGATCTGGCAGAGGCACAGCCCGCTGATGTGGTGATGGCTCTCCTGCGTGTGGCCCCATCATGTGACAGGTACAGGGCCCACGTGCCCACAAGGGCAGCCCATCACCCTGTACAGCCTGTCTCATGTGTCTGACAGACAGAGAATTCCAGGCCCCTCTGGCTCTTCCTTTGCCACCCCTGGCATGTCAGCCCCCAGAGTGCTGCCATGCTCCCTCCCTGCTCCTCAGGGGCCAGTCCCCACTGGGCTGGGCTGCCTGTGTGCTGAGGGGCAGTGGGCAGAGGCAGGGCTGGCAGTCAGCTCAGCCCCCTGCTGCCGCCCAGGCCACGGTGCTGTGTCCCAGACCCCCCTGAGACAGAGCTCTGACCCCATAGAGCTGCTACCACCATGTGGAAGAACATCATGTGCTCGTGCAGGACTGCAGAGCCAGCCATGCTCGTGCTTCTTGATGTGCTCAGCAGCTGGCCAGAGCACAGCACGTGCACCTCCGATGGGGACCACACGCCTGCCCTTGCCCTGGCTGTGAGTTTTTGCAACCGGCCTTTGCTCACCCCAAGCTCATCTCTCCGTCAAGTCTCCATCCTCCCTTCCCCGTGGCATCTCCCTGCCTCAGGCACTGGGCTGAAACCTGGCCTAGGGGCAGCTTCAGAGCCACCAGGCCCAGTGCTCCCCCTGCGTCTCTGCTGGCCTCGCCCTCCCACATTCGGGCCCTGCCACACGGACACCTCGGCACTGAGCTTGGGCTGCTCTGTCCTTTGCAGGCAACTGTGGTGATATGGAAGATCCTCCAGATGCCCTGTGTCCCACATGTAGTGACCGTGTATTTCCCCCGCCTCTTTGTGCATCTGCTGTTCCAAGTGCTCTTCAGCGCGTTGGATATGCCAGAGGCGGTCGATACCTTCTGGACGGGATGCCAGCAGCAACACGGCCTTGCCACTGACCCCAACAGGTGCTCCATGCCAGTCCTCTTGTCCCTGCCATGTGCCCAGGGCAGGAGCCAGTGCTCCCAGTGTGACCTGGGCTTTCCTCTGCACACAGCTTTGCAGAGCAGACCCTGAAGGCCCTGCTCTGCCGACTGCACTATGAGGATGTGGTGGTAGCAATGGAAGTCAAGCGTGGCTGGGACACGCTGCTCTGTGCTGACACCCACCACTGTGCTGTGGGCATGCTGGCCAGGTGAGACCCCCTGCTCCACGACTGCCCCGGCATCTGTGCCCTGTGCCTGGGGTGCCCCACACAGTCCCCGTGGTTGTGGGCCAGAGGGCTTTGTCACCAAGGGACGGCCAAGGAGACTGCAAAAGGCTGGGAGAGGAGCGTGCCCAAGAGCAGCCACTTCCCAGAGGGCCCGGCTCCCCCTTGCCGGGTGGTAGAGAAAGGCCCGACCTCTGTGAGTCAGTCCTGGGAGAGGTTGGCTCAGGGTTTTGCTTGCAATTTGCCCCTGCCAGAGAAATGCACCGTGCATCCGAAGCCTTGTGTTCCACGATTGCATTCTACCTGCTCGGGCTGCTCAGCAAAGACACTCCATCCCGAGATTTGGCTGCCATGGCGTTCCTTGTGGAGGTGAGCCTGAAGGCCGGCGCTGCCTCTCTGAGCTGCCTCCCGGCTCTCGGCCCTCTTGTGGCTGCAGCTGCCCAGGACGGTGCCCACGCCCTGTGCTGCTGCCTGGGCCCGGCCCTGCGCGTTTCCGGGCTCCTGCCGGCCGGGTCCCCTGTCACCGGCCTTGTGCCTTTCAGATCCTGGCGTGCCTGGACTTGAGTGAATGCCGTGACAGCGTCCTGGAGCTCATGTCCAAGCACCTGCAGAGCGAGGGCAGGGAGATGCGTCGCTTGGCACTCAGAGGCCTCCTGGTGCTCGGCACCAGTGTCTCGGTGAGAAGAGGGAAGCGGCTGGAGCCATGCTGCCAGCGTGGGGCTGGGGAAGGCAGTGGCTTGGGCTTGGCTGGCCTTTGGGCGCTGAGGCAGCTGCTCCCAGCATTCTTGCCCCAAGCTCCAGCTGCCCGAGTGCTCTGGCACAGGCCTTTGGCCTCTGGGCCCTGTGGCAGCAGGGTGGCATTTCACACACTTGTCTTCCACGTAGGCCATAAGAATGTGGAGCCTGCATGAAAGGCTCGTGGAGCTCCTGCAGGAAAATGACAGCGACATGCTCAGGATGACCATGGTCCTCCTCAGCGGTTTGTTCCTGTGCAGTGGCGCCCTGATAGCGAGCCCCCTGGCCCTGCAGCTGGCTGAGGCGCTCCTGCCGCTCTTTGACAACGTAAGGCTCTGTGCCTCCAGCCACGGCCACCTGCTGCTGCCCGCACACTTTGTGCCCTGTGCATTTTCAGGCCTGTGCCCAGGTGGGCGTGAAGCAGCCGATGCTGAGGTCTTTCTTCCTTCCCTTCATACAGGATGATAGCCAGGTGCAGTTGTGCTCCATGTTCGTCTTCCGAGAGATGCTGCAGCTTTTACCAGAAGGAGAAAGAAAGGCCCTGAAGTCACACGTGCACCAGAGCCTGCTCCCTCTCTCCTTCCACTGCCACGACGAGAACCAGCGTGTGGCAGAGGTGAGGACTCAGCGGCTGCTGCTGGCCCCCTGTCAGGGGGCTGGGCTGCTTCCTGCTCTGGCGCCTGGCGGGCTGCAGCCTCCTCCTGGCCTTGGTACAGGGACCTGTGCGGGTGCTGTGCCCTGAGCTGTGGTGCCATCTCCGTGTCTCTGCTGCTCTCCAGGCCTCCCGGGAAATGCTGCATTGTTCAGCCACATTCCTGCACAGGAAGGATCTCCAACACATGCTGCGGTTGGATCAGACCTGGATGTTCGGCGAGGGCCTGGTAAGGATGGCCCGCAAGCCCCAGCCTCAGGCTGGAGAAGCCCCCTGAGTGCGCTGCTCAGTGTGTGCAGCTGGCAGCTGCGCCCCTGCTCAGGGCTGCAGCCAGGGCCCCCAGCCCAGTGCCCCACACGCCGCTGCCTTCCCTGGGTCGTGTGGGCTCTGCTCCAGGCTCCTGCAGCACCGATGGAGCCTGGCCCAGCTGGGCTGCAGGGCGGCTCCCCGGGTAGCAGCCAGCCTGCTGCCCCCTCCAGAGCCCGATGCCAGCGGCTGTTGGCCGCCGGACAGAGCTCTGTGGGCAGGGGAGACCAGTGCTGGCCGCACGGAGCGCCCGGCCAAGGGGCTGAGCCTGCACCAAGTGCACCCTCCTGACGCTCTCTGCAGCTGGCAGAGGACAGGAGCAGAGCGGCCGAGCATGTGCGCCACGCCCTGCAGTACCTGGAGAGCCCACAGGAGTCCCTGCGACAGGCGGCCATCAGGTTCATCGGTGAGCCACCAGCCTGGGCTGACCTTCCCTTCCCTTCCCTTCCCTTCCCTTCCCTTCCCTTCCCTTCCCTTCCCTTCCCTTCCCTTCCCTTCCCTTCCCTTCCCTTCCCTTCCCTTCCCTTCCCTTCCCTTCCCTTCCCTTCCCTTCCCTTCCCTTCCCTTCCCTTCCCTTCCCTTCCCTTCCCTTCCCTTCCCTTCCCTTCCCTTCCCTTCCCTTCCCTGCCCTGCCCTGCCCTGCCCTGCCCTGCCCTGCCCTGCCCTGCCCTGCCCTGCCCTGCCCTGCCTTGGCCTGCTACAGCTCGGCCCCAGCCCCAGCCGCCGCCCCAGCGGCGCCATCCGTGCCCTGCCCTGGGGAGCCCCGCCTGCCCTCGGCGCTGCTGCCGCCCTCTGACAGCCGTGCCCTGGGGCGGCAGCGTGCGGCAAGGGCCCGGCCTGAGCCCAGCCGGGGCCAGGAGGGTCTGTGGCCCCAGGGCTGGCAGCGCCGCTGGCAGGGAGCTGTGCCGCTGGCGCCGTGACAGGCTCTGTGTTCTCAGGGATGGCCGGGCGGCACCTCAGGGGCCACAAGCGAGAGCTCCGGCACATCTGTCAGGGTGAGTGAGGGCACAGGGCTGCCGGCCCCCGCTGCCGGGGGGAGCTGCAATCCCTGCCCCGCTGCTGCCGAGGGCTCTGGTCCCTGTGTGGAGCAGGGCTGGCGTGGCTGGAACACACGTGCCGATTTCGGGCCCACGTGGGGCAATAGTGTCCGGCAGCTTTGGGCTGATCCCCTTGCTCCCTGCTCCCTCCTGGCCATGGCCAGAGCCGGCCGGCATGGCCCTGGCATGGGGGGTGTCTCCTCGGGTTCCCACAGATCCGCGATCTGACTGTGGCTCTGTTCCCCTCTCTTGCAGTCCTTGAAGACAAGGCAGAGGACACCAGCCCTTTCACCAGAAGCCTGGCTCTCGAAACAGCCTTTGTCCTCCGGGCTGTGGAGAGAGCTCAAGGCTCCATCCTGCAGAAGCTGCAAGATCGCTTTCTCAGGGCACGCAAAAAACGGCCTTGTCTCTGGGGCCACCACTGGCTGTGCTGCTGGAGCTCTGAGGAACACTGATTTGAGAGGCTCTCTGTCTGCTATGGCCATCTGAGCCAGGGGAGATTTTTCTTTTCTTTCAGATTGTTTTTTTTTCCTTCTTTTTAGTAGTAATTTAGGCAACAAATATAGAATGTGTTCTAATACCCTGACTCCCAGGAGCTTTCTTTGGTGCCCAGTGTCGGCAGGGCAGCGGGAAAGAAAGGGAAAATGGGTCCTTGTGCCAAGCAAGCTGCCCTGTGGGAGAGAGTGGGGGGCAGGAAGCTCCAAGGCATGCAGTGGGGAAGGGGAAATGGCCAGAAGGCCCTTGGCCTTTGATGGTTCTGCTGAAGCCTTTGTGCTGGCAACAAAGCAGCTGGGCAGGGGCCGGAGCTGTGGGGATCCCTGCCAGAGCAGTGCCTGGAGATGGCCACAAGCCCTCCTGCCCAGGCCTCTCCCTCTGGAGCTCCCTCGGGGCTGTGCCGCTGCCGGGCAGGTTGGTCGGGCTGGGGGAGACCCTGAGGGGAGCCTGAGGGGCGGCGGGAGGCCGTGAAGGGATGAGGTGCTGTGCAGGCCCTGATGGGACAAGGCAGGGGGAAGGCACGAGGGCCCTGTGGGAGAGAGTGGGGGGCAGGAGGCACCAAGGGGACAGGAGTGGCTAGGAACACAGGCTGGTGGGAGGCCCTGAGGAATTGGGTGTCAGAGGCCATCAGCAGCCCTGTCACGAACCGTCCTTATTGACGGATTTCGTGACGATTCGTTTCTATAGGATTTCTCAGTACAAAATACCAACATGGAAAAGGGGGTTTGCAGTAACTAACAAAACAGTGTATTTTATTGAATGATTACAGCAAAAATATGTGTGAGGGAAAAGAGGGAAAGCAGGGAAAGCATATGTAAAAGTAGGGGGGTAAAGAGAAAGAGGAGGCTATAGCTACCGCCCGTGGAAGCGACGGGGTCCTTCGGGGTCCAGCCGAAGTTCCATCAGTCGAGGAGTTGTTCCAAGCACAGGGAACATCTTTGAATTGGGCTAGCTAACCTGGGGGTTTTTATCCTCTGGAGAATTGTGAAAGAGGGGGGGGAAATAATGCAATAGTTTCAAATCAGCTGTGGGCAGAAGCCATTGTCTTCTTGGTCCAATAGTCCCAATAATCACTACCCGCAAGCAAACATCACAGTCTGTTCTGCTCCCCCCACCATTTTCCCCCAGGTTTCAGTCTCAATCCTTGGGAAGAAAAGGAGTTTTCTGTATGTGAGGGTTTCATGTCTCAGTCCTTGGAGAAGAGGCTTCTCCCATCTCAGTCAGTCGGTCAGTCACAGTGGTTGCAGAACAGATGAAGGGTCTTCTGTGGGGACCACCTAAAGGTTATTCCAGAAAATAGTCCATCCAAGCTGAGAGGTAGGGAAATTCCAAGGCTTGTTGTTGCAAAACGGGTCAAGGTGCTCCTTTGCACAATTACTGGGCAGGCTGGGAGTTATGTCTCAGCCTTGTAAGCTTGGCAGACTTTCATCAAACCCGGAAATCAAACAGGATCTTTCAGTGATCTCAGTTTCTGGTTTTTTTCAAGATGAAAATCATGAGACAAATGAGAGAAATTTTGGACAGACTATCACACGACCCAGTGGCTCATGGTTTTCTTCATTCAGGTTTCTGGAAATTCTCTGTAGTTTGTTTTCAGGCCTCACACATAGGTAGCATGCCTTGGAAAATGGAGGTAGTATAACAGGGGGGGAGAAAGAGAAAGGAAAAGGCGAAAAAGGAAAAAATAAAGAGAGAGAGAGAAAAAGAAGGAAAACAATTGTACAAATATAATTAGTATTGATTCAAACAACATTGTCACAAATATAATTAGTATTGATTCAAACAACATTGTCGCAAATGTAATTAGTATTGATTCAAACAATATTATTTCTCAAATAATCAAAACAAATAATAAACAATTAAAGCAAAAGCAATAAACAAAATCATAAACAAGTATCAATTTTAAAATAATCTTTCAAAATAATAATTTTTTCAAGATAATTCACTAACAATCAAAATAATTGTCACAAAATCATACAAGAAAAACTAATGATTATTCCAAAACACATGTCCTAATTTATATCTTTTTTGTGTCAACAGTCTTGGGATGTCTACATTATAAAGGACATCAGCCAAGTTGTGTGCATTGATTATAGATGTCAGCCTAGTTAACCGTCTCATCATCCTCCAATTCATTACAAATAGAACTGCTGTGCTCGGCATCTTTCTTCAATCTTTCCATGACACAGTGTATCTGTGTCATGTTGTGATGAACAGTCACCAGGGATTTTTGTCCATTTCTCTTAATCTTCTCCAGGTCTTGATGGAGCAGCAGTTGTCTCACCAAAGTGAGGTTCATCCCAATGGGAGTAGGCATCAGCTTGTGAATCAATGTGTAGTTAGATTGCAATAGGTAATGAGAGGTAACTGGAGCTTCATAAGAGAAATCACATCTTATGATCTTAGTAAAGTTACAAGCACAAAAATTGGAATGATTTTTAGCATTTACTATTACATCTTCTACAAATACAAAATCACAAGCAGTTCTAATTCATGCATATCTATTGCCTATGTATATCAGGACTGTTTCAGAAGCGTCATTAGGATGAATTTCAAAGTGACAGATATTTTGCTCTGTGTCTAAACAAATGTCTTGAGCTATGATTGCATTGCTTTCACAGATGAACCTTTGTTGTTCCCAAACAATACAAGATTCCAAATTCACAGTTTGCCATTTTTCCCCAATGCAGCGGGTCCATTCTCTATGCTCAGAAGGATAGAGAATAGTTCCGCCGTGGTTCAGCCCTAATTTAATAACAGGAAAAATCAAATGTCCAGAGGCATTGCGTATGGCTAACACAAGAGCTGTGGCTGTGTTTGAAATGGGGTCATAGCTAAAATTCACCAGGTTCCACCAGGATTGGAATTCTCTTTCAAAGTCAGTGGCACTGTCCCAGATTATTTTTTCGAGTTTCAGTGGGAAAAGTACCTTCTTCACCTTCTCTTATAATTGCGGCAGAAACTGACTTCATCCATAATTGAGCTTGGATGCAGCTGAGGGCCAAAGAGATATTGCTCTGTGTAGCATTTAGTGCGTCAATTACCAATTTGTGATCGTTTACATTTACTTTCTCCTAATTTGGCAAAATGTTGGATAGCAACCACTGATTCCTAAAGCCAATAAAAGCGACTGCAGTGGTTGCTGTAATTTGGTCAAATCTCTAGTTGTGACAGCCAATTTATTTAAGTTCAATTAATTTACATGTTACGTGTAATATCATCACCTGGTGTTACCATAAAGGGAAGGGAAAACATTATTTTTGTTGTCCAGAGCTGGTGTTATCATGGTTTATCAGGTCTTCATGTCCCTCGGAGTTCTTCTGTAAAAGTAAACACAACAGACTCTGCCACAAAGAGGCAAATAAAAAGTTAGAATGATGGAATTGTCAGAGAGGTTTTGAACACCAGTGGTACTTCCCCTACAGCAGGGGGGAGTCCACCAAAACCAGGTTATCCAGGGTAATGTGCTGGGTTCTTGAAATCATCTGGTCCCTGTAGTGAAGGGATTGTGCTTGGAGCTGTTGGGCAAAGAGCAGTGATTTTGGAACACCCATTTACCTCCCATCTATAGTAAGAGGTGTGAGAAGTCCATTTAATCCTTTCACTTTTTGCCCAATCCTGCACACCTTTGACAGTAAATTCAGAAACATTATCAGATTGAATTTCCTGTGGTTTTAGGAAAATTTCAAACCATCCCTGCATTGCTTTAACAGTATTATCTCTGGTAGCTCTTTTAAATCCATCAGCCCGGACCAACTCAAATATAAACATAGCATAGGACTCAGTGTTAATGCAAACAAGAAAATAATTCTGTTCCTCATGTTGGAAAATACTCCAGACAGTTAACAGTTCCTCAACCTGAGCACTGTCTTCTCCCTCTCTGTTAGCAGAAGTGGGGGAGAGAGGAGGGGTTGCTTTAATCACAGAGGCAGGCTTATTTTGGCTGCTCACCAAGCTCTCAGTTTCTTGGATCACCAGGTTTTCCTCCACCTCCCTGAGAACCAAGCCAACCACAAAGAACCCCCCTTCCCAGGTAGTGTACCTTTTCTCAGTATCTTTTAAACCACGGGAATAAAAACCAACAGGCTTTGTCAGACCCTCAGGACCCCGCTGCCATATATGAACAGATAGCTGTGAGGAGGCAAACTTCCACTCCACCTGAAAGGGATCTGTAGCATGTATAGGGTCCAGTGCTTGGTGAGCTGTTACTTCAAAAATCAACAATTGCAATACTTCCTTCTGGGAAGGAGTCCAATCCCATTTTATCTCTTTTCCCAGCAAGTCATGAAGGGGAACAAATGGGTCATTCTGGTTACTAAGAAGTTTATCTGGTCTTTCTATAGGAGACATAGCTACTATGGTCTTTTGAGGAAAAATTTCTGCAGGTTTAAGTGTTCCTGAAAACCCTTGAATTAAAGAGGTCATAATTTCATGCTTTACAGGTGACTGTATTGGTGACTCAAAACAAGGAATTAATTTATTTTCATGGATCATTTGCAGGCAGCCAGCTTTGTGAATGTTTTCCCGGAGTTGGCTGGGGGTACCAACCAAAGGGTCTCCCCTTTCCAAGGGGTTCAGCCTCTTTACCCAATAAGCTGTGTGCTGATTTAGGGACCATGGGATGCGTCTGTCTCCCATTGTCAAGAACACCCCATGTCCCCAGCACCTACCGGCTTCTTGTTCTGACAAAAGAATCTGATCTCCCCCGGTGAGAGACACTTGACATACGTATTCTGTTTCGGATTTGTGGGGGAGAAGCCTGTACTGCTTTGCAAGTTTTAATTCAGTAGCAGCGTACGGGATTTCTTTAGTGGTTATGTGTGGGTCAAGATCTTCATTATTGATATAGTTGCATTCTGTTTTAATTAGAGGTTTTATGCTATTGTAACAACAGTGTTTCCCACAATTTTTCATCAGAGCTAATTCTGTTTGAGGGCAATTTTGATTAATGTAAGGAGTTTCCTTCTCCTCTGCCTCTTTTGAGGAATCAGCATTATGTGATTTTTTAACATGTTCCTCTCTCAAGGCAGCCCATAATAACTTATTTTCATTTCTTTCTTCATCTAATTGTTTTTGCAAGATTTCAACTAGGTTTTGGAGGGAGTCTATGATAGCCTTTTCCTCACTTGTTCGCTTAAAGCGAGTTTCTATGGCTGCTGTGAGGCAAGCTCCCAAAACTGAGCAGAGGATAGTCTTCTTTTTGCCCAGTTTGAGTTTTGATTCATGTTGCAGAGAACATATTCTATCAATAACATTTTCTAAATTAAACCAATTGCAGTTTGCCCATTCTTCTTCTCCTCCTGGAGAAGGTGTGGCATTGTATTTAGCAAGCAGAGCATAAAATTCAGCTTTACCTTTTGCACTGAGATTTCCAGTCATTTTGTGAAGGGACCAAGACTACAACAGGGAATTAATTGCAAGGTCAAGTTATACAATCACACAGCCTTTCCTGCGTTCCCCTTCACTTCCCTGGGTAGTTGAAGAGACAAAATCTGTCTAGGAGGCCCTATTTGGTTACTTCAGGAGTGTCTCTTCCTTCCTAGACAGTGTACACTCACACACACACACACAGAACAATTTCTTTGTGAGGGAAACCAGAACTATGACAGGGAAACAACCACACAGCCCTTGCTGTGCTTCCCTCACTTCCCTGGGTAGGTGAAGGGACAGTTCTGCCTGGGAGGCCCTGTTTGGTTACGTCAAGTTGCCCCTTCCTTCCCAGACAGTCCAGGTACACACAAATACAACAGAAACAGTTTTCCCCCTTTTGCACCGAGAGATCTTTTGTGAAATTCCGGAGACAGAACCCTCAATTTGAGTATGGGAATTGCCCTTTTCTTAGGCGTGTGCAGTTTGCAGGAAATTCCAATCACACCCCTTGCAGAGTGAGACATCCTCTCTCATGATACAGACTGCACACCACCACCAAATCCCTCCGTCTACCAGAATCCTGTCCGTGACGCCAACTGATGTCACGATCCGTCCTTGCGAACGGATTTTGTGATGGTTCATGGGGCATCTCAGGGTGCAAAGAACAGACAGGGTACAAGGGGATTTGCAGTAATAATCAAAACAAATGCACTTTTATTGAAATATCCACAGCAAAAATGCGTTGGGTAAGGATTGGGGAAAAGGGAAAGATAAGGGAAAAAAAAGGGAGGAAAAGGAAAAGGGTATATAGCTACCAAATGCAGGAATGGCAAAGGTCCTTTGGTGTCCAGCCCATGAGGTTCACCAGTTCACATCCAGAGAGATCTTAGAGATGCAGCTTATCTGGACTCTAATTATACACTTTTTTGATGGGGGAAGGGAATGATTTTGAAACTGAATCTTTTGTATTGGGAAAAAAATGATATTTGGAAGAAGGATACACACAGTCCATATCTCAGTGGGTGAGAGCCATTGTTTTCGTGGTTGGTTGCTTGCACCTGCAACATCCATCTTGCTTTGGTCAGCTCACCTCCCCCCGTGCACCTTTCCCGTGCTGGGGGCTTCAGTCCCAGTCCTTGGAAAGTGTGGAAGAGGCCTTTTCACATGGGGATTTCATGTCTTGGCTTTTTCTCTGGTGAAGTGGCTTCCTACATCTCAGTTTGTCTGTCACAGTGGGTGCAAACGGACAAGAGGAGTCTTCTTCGAGGGACCACTCCTAAAACTCAGGAAAACTCCAGCCAGGCCAAGAATTGGGAGAGGAAAAATCCCAGAGCTATTGCTGCAAAAAGGTCGGAATGTCCTTTTTCCTTCTCCTGGAGCACAGTGTAGCATGCAGTAAAATACACACACCTGTGGCAATAGTAGCTTAACAAGGCTCTCAGGTCATCAAGCTCTCTTGGCTTACAAAGCCAGAGGCCTGTGGACAGGGGGATCTTCAGTGGTCCCTCAATGACAGCTGTGAGGCAGATGAGGGATATTTCAGACAGACTCTCACGGGGTGGGGGGACAATGGGAAAGGGGTGGGACAGGGAGCACAGGGGAGCTGGGACCCACTGAGGGTCCCCCAGGTCACCCCAGGACCCCCAAGCCCTGTCCCAGCCCCCCCAGTTCCCTCCACAGCCCCAGCTGAGGGGGGGCTCAGCCCAGGACCTGCCGGCCTTCGGGGCTCCCCCAAGGGCAGTGAACGGGAGAGTTCCTGGTTCGGAGAGGCCCCAGCAGAGGAGAGGATCTTGTCCCTCCTCAAGGGACTTTAGGGGTCTTCAGGCCTCTTTGAACAGTTTTCCCTTTTTAGGGTTTTTTGGGGATCCCACCACTCCAAGGATGTTTTTTCCTCCCCATTTTTGGGTGTTTGTGCGCCCTCAGCCCCACAAGCCCCTTTTAAGGGGGGATCATGACGGCTTTTAGTGACATTTTTAGGGGTCCCCTACTCCGAGCTCCTGTAGGGGATGTTTTGCCCCCCCAGGGTGGATTTTTGGGGCTCTGTCTACCATTGCCGCTTTAAGGCCTCCCAGCATGGTCGGGTCCCACTCTAACTCTCCTTAAAAGGGCAACACCACTCCCACCGATTCCAGCAGCGGAGCCCGGGGGGGGGGCTGGGGGTCCCGGGAGGGTTTGGGGGACCTGGGTGGGGGTAAGTGGGGGAGGCTGATGATGGTGATGGAGACTCTGTGCTGGGTATGAACATTCATGAGGGGTTCTCGGGAAGGTTTTGTGAATCCTGGGAGTTTTTTGGGGTCACAGAGGCTTTTTGGGAGTTCCTGAGGGAAGTTTTCAGGGGTCCCGATGGGGGAATTTGGATAATCCCGGGGGTGGAAATGGGGGTCCCAAGGCTGTTTTGGGATACCTGCCGGTGACCAAGATGGGACCCTGTGCTGGGTATGAACCTTCTCACTGTGCACGAGCAGTGTCAGTGTGTTCAGGGAGATTCTGGGGGGCCCGGGGGGTCACCCCAAATCCCATGGGACCCCAAATGCTAAGGGACCCCCCCAATCTCCCCTCTGTGCTGAATTTGCTGCAGGCAGGGGGGCACCAGCACTCAGCCCCCACCCCTCACCATCATAGGGGGGCTGTGGAGGAAATCTGGGGGTGCACAGACAGGTTGAGGGGGCCCCCAAAGTCCTGGGAATGTGGGAACAAAAGGGAACTCCCAGGAGCCCCCAGTGGGGGCTTAGGGGGGACCCAGAAAGAGTTTGGGGGGGGGGGGGGGTGGGCTTAACTGTGTCACTATAGTCAGGAAAGGGGACTCCAAGAGTCCCCGGTGTCCCCATTCCCAGGAAAAGCTGGGAAAACCTGGGATGGCTGGGAATAGGGGTCCGGGTGTCCTCGGTGTTGAGGAAAGGAGGGGCTAGGGGCTGGGAAAGGCAGGAATAGAGGTCCAGGGGGTCTCTGGGTGAAGGAAAAGGGGCTCTGGGGGCTGGGAGGGGCGGGATGGCCGGGAAGGGGGTGCAGGGGTTGTTTGTGCAGGATGAGGGGGTGCAGGGTGGATCCCCTGCCCGGGAATGGGGGTGCGGGGGGATGGTGGCGCCCAGGAATGGGGGTTCAGGGGCCCCCCGGTGCTCCGGGATGGGTGATCAAAGAGTCCCGGTGCCGGGGCTCCCCCCTCACCTCTCGCCGCCCCCCTCAGGGCCCCAGGAGCGCCCAGAGCCCCAGCACTGGAGCCATCGCGCTGCTCCTCCTCGCTCCCAGTGCGATCCCAGTATGATCCCAGTAGGACTCAGTCAGCCAGGAGCTGCTCCCAGTATGATCCCAGTACAGCCCAGTCACTCCCACTCCTGGCATCCCCCCTAGCCCTCTCTGCCTTCCGACCTGTCCCGGCTCCATCCCCGCCCCTCCCGCGGGCTGCGAGGGCTCCGGCAGCGGGGGAGGAGGAGGAGGAGGAGGAGGGGGGAGGAAGAGGCGGAGCGGCAGCAGGAAGCAGCGGGAGGACGGGACGGGGAACCACGTGGCTCCGGCGCTGCCTGAACTCGCAGCACCCCGGGAGCATCGCCCCCCATCCCGCAGGTGCCGGGGAGGGGGAGCTCGCCCCAAATATCCCGGGGGTGCCTGGGCTTGGGGTTTTTTGGGGGGATGTTTGGAGCTGGCAGGGCTGCAAAGCCGAGCCTCAGATGGCCCTCGGGGGGACATCAGGGGGTCCCCGGGAGGTGTTTTTGGGGGTCCCGGTGTGGGTGGCAGCAGAGCCCCAGCAGGGGGCGGGGGGATGCGGGTCCCCCCGCGGTGGGGGTTGGGCTTCCCGGCCGGGCCCTCCGAGCTCTGCCGGGGCCCTGGGGGGACCGGGCAGGAGCGGTGGCACCGGCAGGGGGACACCGGGTTTTGGGAGCCCCGGGAGAGCCGCAGCTTCCCTGAGCAGAAGCCCAGAGAGAGGAGAGCCCCAGAAGGGCAAAGTGGGGACCCCGAGAGGGGGGGACCCCTGGGATTGCTGGGACCCCGGCAGTGGGGGGTTCTGGGGGCTGGAGGGGTGGGATGGCCGGGAAAGGGGCTCAGGGGTGCCAGTGCCAGCAGTGGCTGCTCCCAGTATGAGCCCAGTCACTCCCAGTATGAGCCTGGTCACTTCCACTCACTCTCTGCAGGATCCCTGTCGCTCCCAGTCTCTCCCAGCAGGTCCCCAGTCACTCCCACTTGTCCCCAGCCTGTTCCCAGTTTCCTGAACACATTCCCTGTTGCTCCCATTTTGGTCCTACTCACCACCCATATGGTCTCAGACACTTCCAGGATATCCCAGTTCCCCTGATCATTCTGGTAGTCATTGCCAGGCACTCCCAGTTACCTCAGGGTGGTTCACTTGCCCCCAGTTTTCTCCCAGTTGCTCCCAGTTCCTCTAATTATGACCCCAGTTGGTTCCCAGCATGGGCCTGGTAGCTCCCAGTAATTCCCAGTCAGGGTGCAATCACACCCACTTTGATCCCAGTCTGATTGTATCCACTCCCAGTCTAATCCCAGTAACTCCCAGTCTGATGCTAGTAGCCCCCAGTGTGATCCCAGTCGCTCCCTTTCAATCCCAGTATGATCCCAGTAAGCTCCAGTTTGATCCCAGTCACATGTCAGCCTCTCCCAGTGTGGTCCCAGTATAATCCCAGTTGCTTCCAGTCTCTCCCAGTATGGTCCCAGCTGCCTTCAGCATGGTTCCAATTGCTTCCTAGATCAACCCAGTCACTCCCAGTATGATGCAATTTGCTCCCAGCGTGCTCCCAGTTGCTCCCAGTCATGCCCAGTATGGGGGATGATGTGCAGGGTGTGTTCCCAGTCGCTCTCAGATCCCCCCAGTATTAGTCCAGTCCCTCCCAGTATGATCCAAAGATGAGCCCAGTGAGCTCCCAGTCCCTGCCAGTATGAACCAGTTGTGCTCCACATGGTTCCAGTTGCTCCCTTTCACCCTCCCTTTTGTTCCAGTCCCTCCCAGTATCTCCCAGTGTAGCCCAGTTCCCTCCAGCATGTTCCCAGTCCCTCCCAGTTCCTTCCAGTCTGATCCCATTTGCTCCCAAGCACTCCCAGTCAGCCTCAGTGTAGTGGCACTCAGTGCCAGGATGATCCCAGTCATTCCAGTATGATCCCAGTTGATCCCAGTATAAGCCCAGTTGTTTCCAGTCACCCCCAGCATGTTCCCAGTCCCTCCCAGTCACTCCCAGTTGGGTTTTTGGGGAGATGTTTGCAAAATGAAGCAGTCCAAGGCTGAGCTGAAAAGGCCCCTTGGGGGGACACTGGGGGTGCCGGTGGTGGCTGCCGGCAGAGGCAGCCTGGAGGAGCAGAGCCCTGTGTCCCCCAGGAGCCCAAAGTGGGGAGCCCAGAGAGGGGGGAGCGCCGCCATGGGCGGGACCCTCAAGAGCCTGGAGAGGGGCAGGGGGGACTCCTTGGAGCCCCTGCAGCCCAGTGCAGAGAATGAGGGGAGAAGGGACCCGGGAGACCAAACAGCCCCAGCATCCCGAAATGGGGAGAGCGCAGAGGGGGGAGCTTTTGGGATTGCTGGGACTGCCAGCAGCCTGGGAAGGGCAGGCACTGAGGAGAAGGGAGACCCCCAATCCGAGGGTGACCCCCAGCAGCTGGGACAGGGGGAGATCCCCCAAACAACAGAGGGGAGGGACCAGGGATGGGGAACTCCTGGGACACTTTTTCAGGGTGGAATCTTGGTGTTTGGGAGGTTTTTCTGTAGCCCATATGGCCAGTGACTTGTAGAGATGGACTTGGGTAGAGGGACTTTCAAACTTAATGTGCTCATCCCTTGTTTTCCCCAAACTAGGATTTCCCATTCCCAAACTCTGGGAGGCTGTGAGGAAGAGGAAGATGCCCCGGGACACTGAGACAGGTGAGGAGGAAGTCAGTGCCCCGTTCCCCTCTGTGCTGCTCCATCTCCCAGCCCAGCACAGCCCCGGCTGCAGGACAGCCCTGGGGGATCTCCTTCCCCTTGCCTGTGGCACTGAGGCAAATCCCATCCTGTCCTTGTCCTTCCTCCCCCAGAGCAGGAGCTGAGCATGGAGAGCAGGGAGGACAAATCCCCACAGCAGAACCTGGTGGAAGGGGCCATTTTGAGTGGCTCCACAGCGCAGGAACCCAACAGGGAGGAAAAGCCCCGGAGATCCCGCACGAGGAGGGGCTGCAAACGCAGATCACGGGGATCTGAGGGGGAAAGACCCACCTGGGCCGGGAAGGCAGCCGGAGATCGAGCCAGAGCTCGGAGCTGGTGCTCCATGAGCAGCTCTGTGATGGGGAGAAGCCCCACACATGCGTGGAGTGTGGGAAGAGCTTCAGGTGGAGCTCCCAGCTGATTGTGCACCAGAGGACCCACACTGGGGAACGGCCCTATGAGTGTGATCAGTGCAGGAAGAGGTTTTCGAGCAGCTCCAGTCTCCTGCAGCACCAGCGCACGCACACAGAGGAGAGGCCCTTCCGCTGCCCCGACTGCGGGCAGGGCTTCAGGCAGAAGTCCCATCTTGTCAGGCACCGGCGCATTCACACTCGGGAGAGGCCCCACGAGTGTGGGGAGTGTGGGATGAGCTTCAGCCGGAGCTCCCACCTGATCAGGCACCAAAGGACCCACACTGGGGAACGGCCCCACAAGTGTGGAGAATGTGGGAAGAGCTTCAGGAAGCGTTCCAACCTGATCTGCCACCAAAAGATCCACACTGGGGAGAGGCCCTATGAGTGTGATAAATGCAGGAAGAGGTTTCAGACCCGCTCAGATCTCTTCAAGCACTATCGCATTCACACAGAGGAGAGGCCCTTCCAATGCCCCAACTGTGGGAAGGGATTCAGGGAGAACTCCAGCCTCGTCAGGCACCGGCGCATCCACACTGGGGAGAGGCCCTACGAGTGTGACGAGTGTGGGAAGAGCTTCTCCTGCAGCTCTTACTTGACCCGACACCAACGGAGGCACCGGTGAGGGAAGCGCTGCGAGTGCCCTGAGTGTGGGAAGAGCTTCGTGCGCTGCTCCAGCTCCATCCCCCACTGAAGGAGCCACTTTGGCCACAGCCCTGGTGCCCCACATTCCCTGTGATCCATGTTGGGAACACACCTGCCTGCTTCTCCTTTTGGTTTGGCCTTAATTTTCTTGTGCCTCCTCTTCATCCCTTAAAATCTGCCAAAACAGGGTTAAATGAAGGAATTTGATCCAAAATGTCTAACATCCCACCATTTCACCGGTGTTTGAGGGGGAATTTAGGATTTGGGAACACATTCTGTGTGGACTGTCCCTGTTGCTAAGAGGCAGGAATTTGATCTCACCCTTCTTGCGTTTCTAAGAACTCCTCCCCTGACCCAAACCCCAACCCCACCCCTGGGATACCCTATAAAAACCCCACGGCCCTGCCTTTGCCCTGTCTTTTGGGGGTCAGAAATGGATTCTGGAGCTTTCTGACACCAAGCACCGTCTCATTTGTCCCTGGCACCAGCAGCTGCCGCCTCCCTGGACACCATGAACTCAGCTGCAGCAATTTTGGAGGATTTGTGTGTTCTGGAAGGATTTTGGGCCATCCATTCGATCTCTTTGCACTCCAAAAGCCAAGAGGGATGGATCTGTCACCTCAAAACCACTCCAATCCCACTGTAGAAAACTGAATTTTTGCCCATCAAGGTGCCATAGCAGCTCAAATTGCTTGTTCCCTCCTCAAAAATTCTCAATCCCAGGCCAAACTCACTCCATTCCACAGCTGCCAGTGAGAAGGGGTTGGGAAGGGATTGGGAGAAGTGGGATCCCAATTTGGAGCGGTGGGATGGGGATTGTTTGGGGCTGGGTGGGTGTATTTGATAGCACATAAAACTTTGAGAGTTACTGATTTCTGTTCTTTTTATTTTCAGTCAGTTCTGTTTGCAGAGTGCTGCCTTCTCATCTGAATGAATTCCTTAAAACTCCCATTTTTTGAATAATCTACCCCAAACAATCCGAAAACCAATATCCAAATAAGACCACTCACGCACAGTTAAATTAAAATAATTTTAATATTTTTCGAGTACCTAAGGATATTATTAAAGTTTAATTGTTTGGATAAAATGTATGAGAAATTATAGTGGTGTTTGGCTTTGTGTTTAGTACATCCCCCTCCTTCCTGCTCTCCTGCCCCTTCCCCATCGTTCCCCTAATCCCCAATCCCCTCCCCTGTGCTTGGTTTGGGGGTTCCCAGCCCCTCCTGCTCCCTTTGGGGGTCCCGACCCCCCTTTGGTTGAATTTGGGGACCCCGCCCCCTTCTCACCGCACCCCCCGCTCCACCCGCGGCCGGGGGGGCTCCCAGCACCCCCAGTGCCACCAGTGCGGCCCCAGCTGCCCCCGCACGCCCCATCCCCTTCCCCAGGGTCACCTCCCCCCTCCCCAAATTCCGCTCCTGCACACTGATTAGTCATCAGCGACAAACGCTCTGATTGGCTGGAAATGGCCCTACGCAGTCTCTGATTGGCTAGTGCTGTGAGAGGGGCTGGGTTCTCCCCGCCAACTGATGAGTCAGAGCAGAGCCAGGCGCTGATTCGCTGAAAATTGCCCGGCAGGGCCAGAGCACCAAGGCAATTGGATCGTCATCAGCGCGACACGCTCTGATTGGCTAGGATCTTTTTTGGGGTGGGGACGGGAGAAACTGGGGTCCCCCAGGAGCCCCTCAGGTTTGGGGCTTTCAATCCCCCCTCGGCCCTCGGGGTAGCCCTGGGGCCACCCGAACACCCCCAAAATGGGGAGGGTCCTCAGGGCCCTTTGGAACCCCCAGGAAAGGGCGGGAAGCGGCAGAAGCCACCCCAAAAAGGGATTGAAGGGTCCGGCCTGGGAATGGGGGAGGCTCTGGGGATGGCTCCAGTCCGGACTGGTGCGGGCTGGGATTGAGGGAGGGTCTGATCAGCGGCTGGGGAGGGGCTGGGACTGGAGATGGGTCCAGGATTATGGGGATGGGTCCGGGATTGTGGGGATGGGTCCACTGCAGGACTGGGGCGGGGTCTCTCCCTGCGATTGGGTCCAGGACTGCATCAGGGTCTCTCCTTGATCCCATTCCCGATCCCGTTCCCAATCCCAATCCCATTCCTATTCCTGTTTTCAATCCTGATCCCGCCACTGTTTCCAGGGAACGGCTCCGATCCCAAGCCTAACCCCAAATCCTGGGGTCAAACACCCCAAATCCTGGGGTCAACTCCCCCTGATTCCAAATCCTTGGGGTTGAAACACTGGCAGGGGGGTGGGGGGTGGGAGGTTGAAACACCCCCAAACCCAAACTCTGGGATCTCCACCTCCCCTCCCACCTGCCCCAAACCCTCAAACTCCAAATTGTTTGATCAAACCCCACAAATCCCAGATCCTGGGGTGTCAAACACTCCCCAATTTCAAAAAATGTGCATTAAATCCCCCTGACCCCAAATCCTGGAGTTTGAAATATTTGGTGTGCTTAACACCCCCAGTTCCTGAAGTCTGGGGTGAAACACCCCCCCAGTCCCAAATCCTAAGGTGTCAAACACCCCCAGACCCTAAAGTTTGGGATCGAGACTCCCCCAATCCCCCACCCCTCCCAAACCCACTCCAGGCCTGGGGGACACAGTGGGGCTTGTTTGGGGTTATTTGGGGATATTTGGGGTTTATTTGAGGCAGCTCCAGGTGCAGAGAGACCCTGGGTACAGTGCTGGGGAAAAAAAGGGGGATTGGTGTGGGAATTGGGGGATTCAGGATGGGGAAAGTTCGATTTTTTTGGATTTTAGGGTATTTTAGGCTTTTTTTGGTGGGGTTTGGGGGTGTTTTGGAGGGGTTTGGGGTGTTGTGGGTCCCTTTTTGGTGAAGGAGATCTTCCTGGTGCTGCTCTGGGTGATCCTGGAGCCCTGCAGGGCCTCGCGGGCGGCGCCCGCCTGCACCTCGGTGTCCAACCGCACCCAGGCGATGTCGCAGCGCCCGGCACCAAGGCAGCTCCTGGAACCCCGGGAACCTGGGATGGGAACGGGGCCAGGAGAGCCCCAGACACCCAGGAACGATCCCCAGACACCCGGGAATGTTCCCCAGACACCTGGGAATGTTCCCCCCCAAATTCCAAAATGCTCCTTGTTGAGTAACAGTTCCCATAAAAAAGTCCAGAAATGTTCTGTAAAAGAAATCCTGAAACATTCCTCCAAAAATCCAGAAATGTTCCTGCAAAAAATTCTGGAACATTCCCAAAAAATTAGGAACTTTCCCCAGAAAATCTAGAAATATTCCTTCTCAAAAAATCTAAAACCAACCTAGTTCCCCATCCAGAAACATTCCACAAAACTATAGAAATGTTCCCAAAAAGCAAGATATTTACCCTCCCCACCAAAAAAAGCATAAAACATTGCTCCAAAAATCCCAACATTCCCCCTCAAAAAAAACCCCAGAATTTCGCCAAAAATCCAGAACTCTCCACCCCAATTCAGAAATTCCCCTCTAGAAAATCCAGAAATTCATCCTCCCAAAAATCCAGAAATTTCCTGCCAAAAATCAAGAAATTCCCTCTCAAACCCTGAAAATTCACCCTCAAAACTCCAGACATTCCCCCCGAAATCCCGATACTTTCCCCAAACAATCCAGCCTCAAGCCCCCCTCACCCCTCTCACCCCCCAAGCCCCACAATCCCCCAATGCCCAAAGGCCGCCCGGAATCCCCAGTATCCCCGGGATGCCAGGATTGCCTCAGATCTCCCTGGGGGCAGAGCATGGAGAGCATCAGCTCCTGGGGCTCCTCAGGAGCTGGGGCAGGAACAGGATGTGCTTCGGGGCTTTGCCCACAGCTGGGCAAACGGGAGAAAAACCCCAACATCAGCAACAGATCTGCCCCAAATCTGCCCCAAGCAGGCCCCAAATCTGCCCAAAGTCACTCTGGATACACACCAAACCATCTGCCCAAAATCCCACCAAAATCCTCCATGCTGTGACCCAGTGCTGCCTCATCATTTGTAAGGATTTTTCACAGTTCCAAGAAATGATATCTCAGCTCTGGGGGAAGCCTCCTCTAACCTGATGGTGTTGTGCCATCTCCTCAAGGAATCAGCTGCAGTCCCAATTATTATTACAGAACCACTCCAACAGTTTGCTGGGTTTAAAGCATCTCTGTGCTGAGGGAATTTTGGAGGAGACAGCTCTTGGATGGTTCATTAGTCTGTCACCCCCAGACCTTCACTCCTAAGTGCCATTCTCAAGAGCCTTGTTTTAAATTCCATTTAGGGAATTCTATCCCACTTAGAGCTTGGGTGGTGGCCAGGCCTCAGCTCTGCCTGGACTGGAATTTGCCAACAGACTCAGATATTTTCTGCATCAAAACTAGATCTGAGTTGCTTTGACTTGGCAATCTGACCCTCTAGACATGACAGTTGGACTATTTTAAAAGCGACCTTGAGAATTATGATCTGGAAATAATTATCCAAGTCCCCCCTGAATGGAGGTTTGTCAGCTGTGTGCAGACTCTGGGATGATGGTACATTATTTCAGAGATTGCTATTTACCTAATTCCACCTATGTTGTTAGCTTTGTCTGCTATTTGAAATATTCCTGATTGTTGTATCCAAATTATTCCTAATTGCTGTAAGGTTCTTATCCACTGCATGTATTGTTTTACTATGATGTTGCTTCATACTCCTAACAAAAGACATGCATCTCATTCTTAAAAAACAAAAAAGAAGAGGAATGAATGCCTTAAGAACGTTCACAAAATGCAAAATGTACATGAGAAATTTGGATGACTAATCATTCTGAATGATGCAATATTTACATGAGAAATTTGGAAAAAAGATCATCACCTCTAAATCCCAACTGAGTGTACCACAGTGAAGCCCAAATGATTCTTTACCTTCAGGAGAAGATGTGCCTGTGTTTTATCATCAGCAGCTCAAAGCAGTCACCTCTTCATTCCATCAGACACTGATCAGCTCTGAAAAAACGAGGTCCAGTGGAAAGAGAAATAACCTCATCACCTTGCAGCCTCTGTGGCCAGAGCAGGAGCAGGAGGAGGACTGCCAAGACATGGCTGTGTCTGGAAACTGACCGAGGCAATTTGCCAACAAAAGCCTCAGGGCATCCTCATGGTACAGTGCTCCTACTGCCCTTCCTCAGTTATTCCCTGTTCCAGCTCCCAGGAGGACATTCAGGGATGGCAAAGATCAACATTTCCAGCTAATAGACTTTCTCACACTTCTCAGCTAATTGGAAACAATGGTCATTTCTTTCCATTTCCCCAAGAGACATTGGACATTATTCTTCTGTTTTCTCATGCTGCAAAACCCTGTGTCAATGACTTGATGGAATTTGTTAAGTTTTGTTGATTGTAATTGCTCTTTTATCTATCTTATCCCATATCTAATAGATAACCAGTGAGAACCTTGATGAGATAATACCCTCACAAGAGTGAGCAGTTTCAACATCAGAACATAGGAGCCTTTTTTAAATGAACAAAAAGGGGGAGATGCCATAGACAGGTAGAACAATGATAAAAGAAAGGCCTTATGAAATCAGGCCTTGCTCTGCTCTATTAATAGCTGGCCTGTCGTCTCCTCTGAGTGCAGCTGAGCAGTTACAAGTTCCCATGTGAAGCTATTTTGAGAGTGAGACTTTGTGAACAATCTGTTCTGAGGGTGAAAAACAAATGCACCTGCAACAACAAGGGATTTGTCCCATGAGAATCAGTGAAGAGAACAGGTAAACAATACAACAGAGAGATTTGATGCACAACTAAAATCTATTTCATTAACCAATAAAAGAGTAAGTGCTAAGAAATTTCTTAACTAACTAAAGTTACACATGAGGTCTATCAAACTGACTAAAATGAGCTGTGTGAATAAAAAATTAAGAGTTCTTCTCCATCCCAGGTCTTCTCCAGGTGGGTCTTCTGGGATTTCAGTTTCCCCCCTTCTTTTGGGCTTTTGCTTCCCCCTTCTTTGGGGTTTTGGTTTCCTTCTTTTCTGGTGCTTTTGTTTCTTTCTTCGCTGTGGCTTCCTTTTCCTTCCCTGGGATTTTGGTTTCCTTCCTCTCTGATGCTTTGGTCTCATTCTTTGGGGCCTTGGTGTTCTTCTTCTCTGTGGCTTTTTTTTCCTTCTCAGGAAATCTGGTTTCCTTTTTTGGGATTTTGGTTTCGTTCTTCTCTGGTGCTTTGCTTTTCCCCTTCTCTGGTTTTGAAAGTTTCTTCCCCACAGAGACTCCCTTCTTTTCCTTCTTCCACCTATCTTCCTCCTTTCGCCTCTCTTCCTCCTCTGAGGCTTTTGCCTCCTCCTTTTGAGCTGGCTGCTTCAGCTCCCTTCTGCAGACAAAATAGAAAACATGGCTGAGAGTCCCCAGCAGAAACTTGGGCTCACCAGTCCTGGCTGGCCCTGCACTTCATTCCTTGACCCTGAGGCCATTTCTGTGAATTCTTCTCAGCCCACAGAGGAGAACATCCCAAGTGAGGGCATTGCTGGAAGGGGACCTCCAGGACCAGCCAAACCTGAGCTTTGCCATCATAAGCTCTTGGCTCTGCAAGCTCCCTCTCAAGGCACAGCCAGAGCCCTCCAGCCCAGTGCCAAAGGCTGATCTCAGTGCTGATGCTGAAAACGCCCTTTGTCTCTTGGCTTCCCAGGTGAGAGCAGAGCACAGATTGCCAACATCTGCTCATCTCTCCTACAATTCTTACTCAGCTCCTTCAGCCCCCTTCTCCGTGGGCATGGCTGAAGCATGATTTTAAAGAGTTAAGATTTCAGCTGAGGGTTAGAAGCAATTCACATGGATCAGGATGTAAGGTAGGTAGGCAGACCATAGGTTAATGATTATGAGATGCTGAAGCTGGAGCTGATTGTTCTGTTGTTTGCCATTAGGAGCTTCTTTCTAGAAGGAAGTGGAGTAAGTGAACTGGTATAAGAACAAATTGAAACCTGGAGAACAATGGTTAGCACCTGGGCTTGATGTCAATCAATCACTAAGCAGGGGACCTTGGATCCTGCCAGAGGGTCACAGAGACCTGATGAAGACATTCCTGACTTCATCCCTTAAGACCACGGACCCAATTTGAGACCACTGACCCAATTCAAGGGAAGAATTGCACAGGTGTGAAGGACCAATGACCTCATGTGAATACAGAGCAGGGATGGGAGGTGCTGGGGCTGTGCAGATGTATTGTATCTAAGATCCTGGGAAATAAAGAGAGGGCACAGAACCTTGGGCAGCGCGGTCACGCCTGTTAGGGACGGCTCTGGTGCCGCCCGCCGGTGTTAATAAACACACCACTGTCTAACTTTAATTAGTTAGAGAGTCTCTGCCCGTCATCTTCGGGTTTAACAATTCACAGCCTGCTCCTTAATGAGAACAATCCTGTCAGTCAGAAAGCAAAGGCTGGAGGAACTCCTCTCCTGCCAGACAGGCTCTTGGCAGCCAGATTTCCTGCTGGAGCCCAGCTGGGACCAAGCAAACCAGGGCTGCCTGCCATGGAAACCATTTGAAGCAGCCTCGTCCCTCTCCTCCCTGTGAAACCAACTCCAGCCTGTCCTGGACAAGTCCTGATGCACAGGCTTGCTTTAAGCAGCCTCCACTCCCAGCTCCACACTTTGCCTGTGTGTCCTGAGCTGGGCTGCCCTGCTGGAGCTGAGCTTCTCCTGGGCTTGCCTACTGCTGCAGCTGAAGGGGAGCCCAAAGGACATGAGCTTTTCTGGGTGCTGTCCCAGCACAAGGAGTACCCTGGCAGATCAGCACTGCAAGGACTTCATCTGGGGCAGGAGCAGGACCCAAAGCAAGGTTTGATCTGTGCCCCACGCCTGCCCACACCACAATCCCACTGCTTTGGTGAAGAAGGGAGATGATGAAGAAGATGCCACTCAACACCATGGAATTCAAGACACCTCTAGAGGCAGTGCCAAGGCCAGCCCAGAGCCCAGCTCCCCGCAGGCAGCAGCTAAACCAGGAGGGCTCAGCACTCCAATAGAGAAGAAGATGTTCTGTGTCAACAGAAGAAGGTCCTTCCTCTCTTGGGAGCCAGGGAGCTCAGAGTGGCCATCCCTGGGCTGCTTCTGGCCTTTGCTCAGCAGCACCTCTGAGCTCAGAGTCCTTGGAGCAGGGCAGCCCTGCAGGGACAATAACCCCTGGCAGAGCAGTAACCCATGGAAGGCTCACTCACCTTTCTCTGAGAGGTGCCTGAGAGCCACAGTTGATCTCCTGGGGGCTCAGGGAGGAGCTGACACGTGAGGCCTCCCCGCTCACCAGCACCTCAGAGGTGGGGCCTCCCTCCACGTGGCACAGCTCCCTGACATTGGAGGGGCTGCTGAGGTGGCCAGAGAAGGTGGAGGAGACCTGCTGGCTCTGTCCTGGCTGCAGCACACCTGACAGTGGCAGGATACTGAAAGCCTGGATGGAAGACAGGAGAGATTGAGGTGTTGAGCATGGAAATGGATGCAGAAGAGCATCTTGGAGCAAAGTGCAGCTGTACCTGGAGGGGCCTATTCCCCAAACACTGCCAGAATCACCCTCACCTCATCCTGCATCCATGCCACTGACCAGTGCAGGGACCATGGCGAAAATCTCCTCCCATACCCACGGGTCAATGCATTAATTAGTACATTGCATGGAAGTGAACTGGGATGTCTCCTGGCAGTAGACATTCTCTCTGATGCACAACTTGCCTTTAAAAAGTTGAAAAACTTCCTGCTTTTAGAGAAGGAGAAGACTCAGAGTGAGAGCTCTTGGAGCTGAAGGAAGGACTCCAGCCCAGCTCATCTGACTCCTGAGGCTCTTCCCCTCTCTCTCTGATTTAAATGCTGCTTTCCCAAGGTGCTACAGCAAAAGCTCCTGCAAAAATTTCCTGTGGACCACCTGAGGAGTTCCAGGGGGAGCAGTGCCCTCCACAGGTGCTGCACAGCGTCCTTGGGCAGCCCCACAACGTGTCCTGCATGGCCTCTCCAACAAGCAGCTGCTTCAGCAGCACTTTGGGATGGCCTGCAGGGATGGGAGGCCCCTCTGTGGCCAATGCTGAGGGCCCCCAGTGGCACTGGGAGCTCCAGCCCTGCTGGCCACACTGACAATGGGCAAGTGAGACACATTCCCTCTTTCCTTCTCCGCTTCCAGGGGAGTGTGCACTACGTCCAGGGAGCACCTGAACCCCTCCAAGCCTCGTGGGAGGTGAGGGTTTTCAGCAGTTTGTGCTGGCACCTGAAAAACAAGCCATTTTCTGTGCTGGCAGGAAGAGACAGCCACTCTGCAAAGCCTCTGTCTGTAAGAGAGCTTCAGGGCCAGCAGTGCAATGGCAGCTCTGGGCTGAAAGCAGAGCCCTGCACACAGCGAGTCTGGCTGGCTTGGCAAGAGGCTCCATGGAGATCAGGACTCATCCCAGCTTGCTCTGGGAAGGAAGCTGCAGGTCTGACCATGATGATGCAGATAAAAGCCTCATCTTACATTGGGAAGGGAAGAAGGCAAAAAATCCCACACTCAGCACAGGCCTGTAGGATCTGAGTCAGCTTCTCCAAGGAAAACTCTCCTATTTCTCCCTCCCACTCACCCCATGTCCAGCCACTGGCCCTGCTGCCCAGCCCACTGCCCGGGCACAGCACAGCAGGGCAGCAAAAAGGGAGGTCAGCACGAGCATGACTTGGTGCTGGCAGGCTGGGCAGGCAACACAAGCACTGGATGTACAACAAAATCTACCTCTGCTCCTGAAGAGTGGCTAAAATCCTGCACTTCCTTCAGGGCTCTGGCTGGCTCCTCCTCCTTTCTAACCCTGAAGTGCCTCCATCGCGTTCCTGAGGAGGAAGCACTGCTCCTTTTTTCTTTTGGTGGTTCAGGTTTGAATTTAGGTTGGTAAAGCTCATCTCTGGAAAATAAGATAACTATGAACAGGGACCTGCACTGGGAGGGAGGGACACCTGCACCAGCAGCTCCTGGCCAGGATGCAGCCCCTGGCTGGGTGCTGGGCAGGTTGAACTGAGAAATGGTTTGATCCAGCCCTTCCCAATCCAGGCTGGAGCAGCTCTGTTCTAAAGGCAGCCCAGGGATGGCACTGAGCTGCTGCAGCAGCTGCAACTGCTTGCACTGAGCAACTACAGAGGACAGGCATGAACACCTTGTGGGGATGCCAAAAGCACAGGGGGAGAGGAAAAGACAGAGAAGGCAGCAAAAAGGTGAGATCTGAGGCACCCAGGGGCAGACCCAGCCAGTGCCCAGCCAGCACAGCCCCCCCAGGGCCCAAGGCCAGAAACTCTGCAGCTCCACCAGGGATTTATCAGCAATGTTCCCCTGACACTGCTGGGGGGTTGGTTGACATTTCCCAACACTCCCAGGTGACTCAGCTCACATTCCCCATCCATCCATACATACTCAGGCTGTGGTGCTGGGATCCTGCCAAGCTCTGTCATCCTTGGCCTTGGGGAGGTTTCTGCCGGCCGTCCTGAGCTCCGTAATTGTGCTCTCTGTGCCAGGAAGCAAGCAAGAAAGATGTTAAAAAAACCAAAACAAACCACAACAGGGAAACCTAAAATACCTTCAACAGCTCAACCCTGCTCAAGTTATTTCTTTAGGGACACCTACCACTCTCCAGCTGAAATGCTGGGCTTTTGGGGAAAAGGAAAATTACATGTTCACCTCCAAATCGAAAAAGATTAAGGTAAGAGAACCTTTCAAACTACAAATTACTGGCGCAAAGGTAAAAACTTTGCAAGAAATCTCTAGTTAGACCAGGCTGACAGTTCAACAACTGGTTCTTCTGGTGGGGAGAAACCCTCCTCTTTAAGGGAAGCAGCCTCAGAGTTGAAAGCAACTGTTTTGTCAGACTTCAGGCTCCCTGGCACAGCCTGTACTGCCTGTTCTTCCTGTTCACTGATTTACAACAGTGCCACAATGGCCCAGGTTCAGATGTTTGGTGCCATCCAGGGAATCTGGCATCGTCATTTCCATATGTCTTGATATAAGTTTCAATCCTTGCAACCACTCTTCAAATGCCAGCTTTCCTTTCTTTTATGGAAAGCTCAAGGCTCCCAGAAGTCTTCTGACATCCTCTTTTGTGCTCAGAGAGATGACATTTTAAAACAGATGTTTCCAAATTTAACAGCATTTTAAAGAATAATGAACTAAAATGACCCTGGATTCCAGCTGTGCCCAACCCCATTCTGTGTCAGACACTGAGATTCCCACCTCTAAGGCATGAGCTGTTTGTGCCACCCATCCCTCCTGTCCTTCCCACAGCAGCCTGTGCCTGTTTTCCCCAGCAGAATCCCTGTGCCCTGTGCCCCCTGCCAGGAGCAGTTGCACACAGGCACACAGCTCCCCGTGCCCTCACCCGTGGGTTTCTCTCATCCCCGAACACGCCGATGAGAACACTGGTGCGATGCTCGCCCAGCGCCTGCACTTCCACCACAACGGGGATCTCTGCTGTGCTCTGGGGCTGGACAATCCCACAGGGCTTGGGGCTGGAGTAGAACACAGCAGAGTCCTCCTTGCGTTTCTGGAAGGGAGAGAATGAAATGCAGCTTCAGAGGCACCTCGGAAGAAACTTTAGACTCCTTAACATCCACCCCAACAGCAACTTACACACATGTTTAAAACTGCCCAGGACAAAGGTAAAAGACACAAACAAGATGCAAGAATTGGAGGCTTAGCATTCCCAGGGGATCTTGCAAGGAGGCTGCCAGCACAGGCATTGCTGTCTGTGGATGCAGCAGCTTTTCACAACCCTCTAAGATCTCCCGTAAGAAAACACACTGAAGACTAGAACATCAACTGTTTCCTCAGGAGCTCCAACTGCCTCCTCAGGTTGACATTTGGGTAGGATCCTGTTCTCAGCAGATCTTTAAGACTGGATAGAAATTAACAAGCTCTTATCCAAAGCCTTTTTTCCCCTAATAATCTCCTCAATAATATTTGACAGGAGGAGGTGGATGTGATGCCAAACCTGGGGAATAAGCCCGTAGCAGCCAGGAAGGTGGCTGGGATTCCTAATGAGGATCTTCCTCTCATACGGCACCTTCAGCTGGCACTCATCGTACTGCAGCACATGGGTGGACACTTGGAGCTCAGGAACGAGACATCTGGGCAAAGAGATGACCCCAGGGGAATCAGAGACACTGAGAGAATAGAGAACATTTACCCCCAAAGATTGGGAAATGGAGCAGAAAACATTGGTCACTGTCAAATGGACATTTAACAGCCCTACAGGGATAAATTGCCTTCTACCTATTCCCACTCCAATGGGTCTTGTCAAGGAGGGCCAAACCCTGACAGGCAGCACCCAGAGGCTGCCAAGTGCCCCACACAGAGCACTTGGTGCCACAACTGCCCCAGCCCCTCCTTCACCCAAGGAGGCTTGCAAGGACTCCTGTCACAGTCCCAGTGATCCACGAGCTCTGGGGGAGCCTTCCCAACAAGGATCAGGGCTCACTAAGGCTCAAGGAACACACAGCTCCAGTGGCTCAGTAAAAATGACTCCCTTCTCTCCCATGGTGCTGCTGCCCTGCCTGAGAACTCAGCTCTTTGCCCCAGCCCTGGAGGCCACGAGACACCAGCTGCCCTCCAGAGTGGCTGATCACCCCCTCCCAGGCCCTGCAGCTCCCTTGCTCCTTCACTGCCCAGCTCCAGGCACTGACTGGCCCCAGCTCCACCTGCTGTACACAATGGCAGCCCAGGCACTGACTGCATGGCTCTGCCTGGCACAGGGAACAGCACCAGGGAGCTGCAGCCCTCTGGCCATTCAGCTGGCACCCACAGCAGCACAGCAGGATGCAATTCTGCTGCAGCAACAACCACTTTTGGTCTCAACTCTGAGAACATTCAAGCTCCAAATGGGAAGCAGAGGGAAGGAGAAAAACTGCAGCTGACCTGCCACATCCAGGGCTGCTTTCCCCTCCTAAGACCTTGCCCTCAGCACTTGCTGGGAGCCACTTGCCCCCTGCCATGTGCCCTCATCAACAGAAGCAGACCCTGACTCTCAGCAGGCTGCTTGCTGTGGCCCAAACCAATGCACACTGCTCACAACCAGCACAACTCCACCTCTTGCAGCAAGAAGGAGAGGAAGCCCTCGGGAAATTTGTCCCACCTCAAGCACCAAAACCCAGGCCCATCAATGATATCATTCCTGCTCCCTTTAGATAAGGGCCAGGGCCGTGCTGGGCTGTGAGCAGGGCTGCTTTTCACCACAGGCTGCTGTCCAAGCCCTGCTGTTCTCATGTCCAGCTGGCACAACATGAGGCCATTGAGCAGCACTTCTCCTGGGCAGCTGCAGCCAGCAAAGCCTGTGCAAGGCAGTGCCTGGGGAGGCCAGCAAGGGCTGGTACCTGGCTGTGATGATCAGTCTTGCCACTCCCTTGCCAATACCCTCCAGATCCACCAGCATCCTCCGATAGAATTCCATCACCGTGTTGGAGCACAGGGTCACCTGGTGCAAGAGAAGAACAGGAAATTCTCCCTTACAAAAGCTCATTACCCATGTGTGATATCCTCAAGTTCTTGAGGGAGGATTTGGCCATAATTCTTCTGCTGCTCCATGTGTAGAGCACAGTCTCAGAGGAACAAAAGCCTTCTGCCAATACCAGACTTGTTAAACACAACTTGCTATCAGAACACACGTCAGCTACATTAAAACATCAGACTAAAGCTCTCTGCACCACTGCATTCAAATTAAGGGGCCAGTTTCTCATCTGACCACAATGACATCCATGCAGAGGAAATCTGACTTGAACACAATGAGTTCAGCTTCACAGCAGGAAGCTGAGGGAAAAGGGTGGACCAGCAAGTGCTGAGCACTTCATGGCTGCAGAGTATTTTGTCCCCCCTGGAGATTCCTGCAGTGAACACAAATCATTCTGCTCCCCAGGAGAGGGGAAATGACACCAAGAAGAAAAGCTGACTGCTTTATACAATGACATCTCTCTAACAGCCACCTTCTGCCCTCATCCTTGCTCTGCCCACTTGCAATCAAATCAATTGCTCTCAAAAACCACAAGAATGGCTTCAGGCCTTGACCATAAGGTATGTGACCTCAGCAGATGATTTTGGAAACCAAACAGTGCTCCTGGAGGAACATCCCGAGTAAGGCAGCTAGCAGAGGCCTCCCAGCAGTGCAGATCTCTCACTCCCAGCATGCTCAAAGCTGGCACCAGAGCTGAAGCCCTCCCACACTCCAGTGCAGCTTCAGCCCTGCTGCTGCAGCGTCTGTGGCTGCACTCTTGCCGTACCTCGATGTCCTGGTGTCCCTGGGGGAGGATGGTCCCTTGGCTGGGATTGATGCTGAACTCCCTGGGCTCCACATAGAAATGGATTCCCTTCCTCCAGGCTGGGTCGCTGTCCCTGCAGATCTGATCCACGCTGTCCACAGCCGGCTGCGTGCCATCGTCCGACATGCGGAGCTGGAACCTCAGGGGCACTGGGGAGCTGTTGGTGAGGCGACAGCGCTGGGTGTAGGGAAAGCCTGGCAAAGGACACAAATATCCAGTCAGGCACCCACTATGGCATGATCCTGGGGTGAATATCCTGCCAGGATGAAAGTGGGATTGGAGTTCGGCTCTTTATTATCTGAACTACAGATCACCGAGAAGCTGCATGAGGAATTAATCATCACTTAGTTCCCTCTGACACAGATTCCAGACTGCAGCCCTGAAAATGCCCACTCCTAGCCCTGCTCAACACTGCAAGCTTCTCTCTTTGGCATGGGGAGGAGCTCCCTCCCCTGCCCCAAACGAGCACCACTTATCTCTCAGTGATGAGTGTGCACCCAGACACAGCATTTACTCTCAGAATTCAAGCTGGAAAATTCCCTGCCAAGCCTGCCAACACTTTTCAAGATATATAAACAGTGAGTTGTCATTGAGAAGAAGCTAGAGCAAAAGAAAGTGAGGATGGAATCAGGAACTAGAACATGAGGCAAAGCACCCTAAAGCAGCCTCTCTCTGCAGGATCCTTAAGGCATCTCTTGGTTTGGGCCAAACAGACTGAGCACGTGACAGCTCAGAGCCCACTCAACTGGGGGCACACCCGAGCCTTGCTTTGAGATTAGCAATGAGGAACCAGGTCCCACCTCACCCAACAAATGGGGACATCACACCCATGCTGCTCACTGGGATTGCTGCCTGCAAGGGTAGAGCCCACTTTAGCTCTGGGATTTGCTTTCCATCCTGCAAAGCCAGAGATACAGCCACTGATGGTGGGCATGTCCTGCAGAGCCTGCAGAGCAGCCACAACCTGCTCTGCAGTGCACATCTGGCTGGGCTGGCCAGCTCTGTGGGCAGGAGACTTCTCCCCAGGCCTGCTCACCAAGACTCACTGGAACACAGATGGGCAGAAAAAACAACTGCAGCTGCAGCCCAGAGCTGCTCTGTGCCCATCCAAGTGACCACTGCCAGCTCCAGCAGCGACTCCAGCAGGGAGGCAAGAGAGGCACAAAAAGAAAAAACCCAGATGTCAAAACCTAAAACGAGATTGAGCTCAGCGCATGCACACAATAGTCAAAAGTTACAAAGAAGCAAAGATACAACAGCTGCCTTCAGCTGGAGAGACCTTAAGAATGAAATCAGATTCAACATGATCAATCTCCTGGTTCAGAACCATATTTCCATCTGTTGCCTTTCTTGTTTCATTTCCTCAAAAGGCAACTTGACAAGTGCCCCCGTGCTGATGCAGGCTGGGGAAGAAGCAGCTCAGCAAAGGCAATGAGTTTCCTTCAAAAGCTCACGAACTTCTTTGTTCTGGGTTTGGGCTTGGCAATGAATGTTATTCCTTTTCCCATCGTTTTGCCTGGCAGCCCTGTCATTTCCAAGGTTTAATAATTTAGAGGGAGGGGCTCATCTTTCCATTGCAGGAAGACTCCCACCTTCCTTGGCAGACATCTGCCTTTTAAAGCAGCACAGAGACACCAGAAAATACTGACTTTCTATTCCTTGCTTCTATTGCATCTCCCAAGGGCAAAATGCCACCTGAGGCAGCAGCAGCAGCCCTGCAGTTCACAGCCTGGAGAGGCTGCTGGGACAGACCAGGAGTGAGGGATGCTATTCTGTTGGAAGGCACAGATCCCTGACGCTGTGTCCCAGCCCAGGGAACACTCACCAAAGGAGATGTCCCCGAAGTCGAGCTCAGGGAGGTCGAAGTGCAAACTCGGAGCAATGACGCTGCCTCTGGAGGGCGAGGACAGAGGAGGAAATGGCTCGGTTAAAGGAATTGCAAAGGCCCGGCTGTCGTGGCTCGGGGGCACAAAACCTGGGCTCAGGGCACCCTGGGTTTCCAACCAACACAGCACCATGTGCTCAGCACAGGGCCCTGTGCACAGGAGGCAGCTAAAGCCAAGTGGCCAGCAGCCAACAGCCCCTGATGGGCTTTGGGCACAGGGCAGGCAGGAGAAGGCCCCAGGATGCTGGTGCTCCCATGAAGGACCCTGAACACACACCCAGACATGGTTCTGTGCCTCACTTTCCCCATCTGCAATTGGAGGGACATAAAGGTGTCCCCACAAATTTCTGTAAGCAGCCCTTGCAGCCACAGGCTCCCTGCTTTGCTCCTTCTTAGCTGGAACAACTGTTCCCATGGAGGAGCTTTCTCAGCAGCGTTTGACCCACACAATCATTACAAATAGAGTTCTGAGACAGGAATCCAGGGCATTCCCAAACATCCTCTGCAAAGAGCAGCAACAGTTCTAGCCAGGGGATGGATGAATCCCAGAGGAAAGGACCAGCTTGTCAGCAGTGCACCAGCTGGCACAGCCAAGAGCAACAGCTTCAACAACCAAACCAGGGTGTCCTGAATCCAGCACAGCACCTCAGCTCTCCTTGAACTCAGCAGACAGACTCCAAAAGTCACCAACATCCACTGAAATCAGCACCTGAAGCTGCACAACACTCACAAGTTGATTTCATGCTGGATACCAATCAATGCCCACTCTGCCTTTTGGTTCCAAATCAAGGAGCAGTGACCTGGGCCTCCTGTTGTGTTCACAGGACTGCCCCTGGTTCTGCTCTGCACATCTCAACATGAGACACCTGCCCTTGCCCAAGGAGAAAGCTGCTTATGCAGAAACACCCCATGGCCACTTTGGGGCAGGGACAGAGGAGAATCAATGATTTGATGGTGAAAGGCTCCCTCTTGATTTCCAAAATACAAAAGCAGCACTTTTCCTCCAAAAACAAAGCCAGCATCATTGTTTCTCCACTATGGGCACACCTACTCACCACTTTTCTCTTGCTAACTAATAACTTCCTTGTTCTTTTTTATCCAACTCCCTTATCTCATTGGTATAATCCAGTGCAGATTGCTTTCATTTCTTTACTGCCTTGAGCCAGTGCCTGCCCACAGCAGCAGCCCAGCCCCAAAGCTGCAGAGCAGCCAGCATCAGCTCTCCGGCTGCCACTACATTATCCTAGCAGCACATGGCTCAGGCTGGCAGGGACAAGGCCTCACGCTGCTGTGCTCCTGAGCACTGAGCTCTGCCTCCCCTGGGATCAGCCCTTCTCCCTTTGCCTGGGCCAGGATTATCTCTTGCCATGGCACCAGCCCACGCAAGGATGCCCAAGTCCTTGGCACACTTCCTGCTGCACACTTCCCTGACTCCCACATCAGCCCTTTCCTGGCTGGGCCAAGGAGGCACCAGAGCACTCTGTGCACAGCAGCTGGGAGCACAGCTTGTCCCCCACAGCAGGGCTGGCAGAGGTGAGCTGAGCCTGCTGCTGCCCATCTGCCATGGATTGTTAACACAAGTTTTTACAAACACTGCTGCTGCTGCACAATCACCCAGGCTGGACCATCTCCAGAGCCCTGGGGGCCTTGCTGGCTGCTCAGGTGGGACATCCCAGAGCAGCTGCTGCCCAAAGCTGATCCATCCCACTGCCTGCCATGGCCCAAGGCACAGGGAGATCCCTGCAGGGAGGAGTCATTCCAGCTCCCAGGTACCACCCAGGGCAGGAGCCATCCTCACACTAAAGCAATGCCAGCATCAGAGCAGAGATTCAGACCCCAGGAAACACCTTTTTTCTCTGCTCCAGCCCAACATGAGGTAGGTGGGGCATGTCCCAGATACAGCTACAGATGTGCCCACCCAGCTCCCAGGGTCCTTACTTGATGGTCAGGATGGCAGGCGTAGCAGATCCAGCCACTTGGAACTGGAACTCTTCCTCAAAGCTCCCCAACACGGTGGCACTGAAGGAGATCTGCACACTCTGGCTCCCACCTGCTGCAATGATGCCCTCCAAGGGTGCAAACTTGAAGCAGGAGCCCATGCTGGTGGCTGAAGGGATACAGCTGAAGGGAGCAGCCAGAGCTCCTTGGTTCATCAGTTTCACCTGCAGCAGCAAGAAAGCCAAGTGGAAATACATGTGCAACCTTCCCTTCTTGGGAGTTATTGTCTCATGATGCCATGAACACCCAGAAAAGGCAGAAGATGCTTTGTGCTGCTGAGTGGCAGAAGGCAAAAGATACAACAGGACAAGTTCTGCCTTTGGGTTTTCATGCAGAGCAGAGAGAACTCCACAGAACTGCAGTCACCCTGGGCTGAGCCCATGCACACAGAGCAGTGCACCTCTGCTCAGCATCACCAAGCTCACTGAGAGCTGGCCCTGAGAGCAACGTGGGCTGATTGCAGCTGCCTAGTCAATCACCCCAGAGCTGCTGCTGCCCCACTTAGCACAGCTCCAACAGCACCGTCTGCTCATTCACCTTTTCCCATACCATGAAAACAATACACTGGGAATGAGGCATCACCATCAAAATGTATAGACAGCACCATCTTTTGGTAAGAAAACTCAGGGTGTCTTTCTCTTCCCCAGCCAAGCTTTTGAAAGTGTCTGCCATGATGCAGGGCCTCATTTTCTACCTCTTCACTTGCTCCCTCATGATGATTTTGTAAACTTGACACTATTGTGGGGGAGGCAAATAGGTAGGAAAATCCTTTGCTTTTTTCCCAGGAACACTTTTCTCTTTCTAGAGCCAGAGATGCACCAAGGCTGAAGTGTGGTGAGGGACTGGTCAGCAAGGGAGAGAATCCCAAGGCTTTCCTGTCACTTGCAGCAATAAGCAGGAGACACTTGGCTGGAGGCTGTTTGCAGTGGGCTGAAGCTCAAAGGCAGCCAGTTTGTTGCAGCTGCTTCTGCAGAGCCCAGCCCAAAGGTGCCTTGTGTCTGGCACTGCCACAAAAGCCTCTGAACATGCAGCTTTTGGAGCCAGTGCTGGTTTCATATCCCAAGGGGTTGTTGTGCAGGGAGCCTCCCAGCTGAGCCCTAAGGAAGGCTGCCCAAAAGAAGGGACTGGGGCTTCAGGAACAACAGACACACCTTTCTGACCCCCCAGATTTGAGCAGGACATCAAATATTCCCTGCTCACAACTGCCCAGGCTGGCAGCAATTCCACAGCTCCACCAGGCTTGCTGCTGCCTCAGGAGCCATCAGGATCCCTCCCAAGCCCTGCTGCTCACCTCAGAGACATGGGGGGTGTTGACAAAGATGTTCCCAAGGTCCAGAGTCTGAGAGCTGAGTTCAACCAAGGGTCCTTGGCCTTCCCCTCTGAGCTGCAGGGGCAGCCTGCTCTCACGGCCTGGGGAGAGATGTCAATTGCAGTACAATCATTCCCTCTGTTACACTGGATTTTCCAGGCTGCCTCAGTGCCCGTCCCTGACTCTGAGCTGGATGCAAGCAGCTCCTGATGCTGCAGGAGAACATATGGACACTTCTCTTCCCTCAGGAGATATCCCTTGGGGCTGACTTCTAATTTCTAACCCATTCCTCGGGCTCACTGGGAGGTGATCCAGGTTCTGATCTGAAAAACCTAGCTGGAGCATTGCCAATCAAATTAAAAAGGGACAAAGGAAAGATTAGTAAGTACAGAGCAGCTTCTATATGAAGACTGAATGGGATTCCTCCTCACTCTAGAAATGAAATGGGAGATAGATGTGAGAGCTTTGCAATAGCATGAACGGCCTGGGAACTGGGGACAGGGAAAAATTTGTTTGCGTTTGTCCCAAAAAGGAACTTGAGGGTCTGAAAATGTTGTTAGGCAGAAACTACATCTCTGTGTAAGGGCCACTTAGAAAAAGGGTCTGTGGCAAGCCAGTGGAGAAGCAGCAGATGGGACAGAGGTGGCCAAGAAATCCATTGCATTGGAGAGAGGCTGATGGAGACCTCCCCTACAGCACTGCCCAAGAATCAAAGAAAACTTCAGCCAGGCACAGCCACATGGTAGTGGAGAATGAGGGATCCTCCTTCCTCCCCTCACCAACTCCCAGACAAACAGGAGTCCAAACTCTTTGCCTGTGAGAGGGGATCCACTTTCTCAAGGCCCTAAACACCAAGGAGTTCTCAGTTTGCTCTGGGGTAGAGCTGAGCAGGGAGGTACCTCTGGAGGGAATGCAGGGCAGGGGACAGCAGGGAGCCCTGGTGCAGAACTGTCCTGCGCCCCTGCAGGGCCCAGCACTCACCTGTGCTGCAGCACACTGCCAGGGAGCCGCAGGGGTCACCGCTGGCCCGCGGGTGACATCCCACTGTCCCCTGCACGGTGTCACCAGCGCCCAGAGCTCCTGTGGCCGGCACCACGCAGAAAGGACTGCAACACAGACACAGGGAGCAGGGCTGGGGGGACACCTGGCCAGGAGATTCCTTCTGACCTGCAGCTCTCTGCAGCTGCCTTGGGCAAGCAGGGAGCAAACCAAGCACAGGCAGCAGAAGACAGCCAGGACAGACAGCATCAGAAACAGCCATGCAGCCACTGCTGAGGAGATCCAGCCCTCACCAGATCCTCTGGGGAAAATGACATCAGTTCCCCCATACTCTGCATCCAGCTCTCTGCCATGAGCCTCAAGGGTCCCACTGCCAGCAATCCCATCACAGAATGCTTTGTGAGAGCACAGAGAGGGTTTCAGAGCTATCTGCATGCACAACCTGTCACGGACAGCCTTCAGGAATTTCTCCCAGAGAATGAATCTATTTGGCTGACAGTGCTGAGGAAGCTTTTCAGAAGCTGCTTGTGCTCAGGAGGGTGCAAGCCAGCTCCCAACATGTTCCAGCAGCCTCCTGGAAATCTGGGACAGAGAAAGCTCAAAGGCCACTGAAAGCAAGAGCAGATGCCATCCATTCTGCTCCCTTACAGCCAGGTTTCAGGGCAGCAGCTGTTGTGCTCTGGTTCCTTTTGCTGCTCTTTCCCAACTCTGCTCTCATCCCCCAAAGGTGTTTTGCACAAGGACAGATGAGCTGCCTCACCTCTGGCTGCTCAGCTGGTACCGAGCTGCCCGGGTACCCACACTGGGCA
Organism: Fringilla coelebs; assembly: GCF_963513975.1. NCBI lineage: Eukaryota > Metazoa > Chordata > Aves > Passeriformes > Fringillidae > Fringilla > Fringilla coelebs. The sequence goes on along the minus strand of NW_028167212.1, from coordinate 362,901 downwards.
CCAGCAGAGCCTGCTGGGTGCTGCACTGGGCTGCACCCTTGGAGATGTCCAGCTGGGAAGGGAAGTCCAGGACACCTCGGGCACCAATGGCCCGAATTGGCACAACTATCCTTTCCCTGGTAGTCATGCAGACGAGCTCGTGGCAATAATCCTGCAGGAAAAGAAACTGGCTCAGCACAAGGCATTTAGTGCCATCCCCATGGCAGAAGAAAAACCATTTCTATAACCCTCCAAGGGCATCAATTTACCTATTGCACCCTAAAATGAACACTCAGTTCTACTAATATGTCACATTTTAAAGGCACCCGTGTACTTTGCAAAACCTATCTCTGTGGAATTCAGCTCTTGTGTCACTTGGGTCATACCCATACCCTAGGCCACCATAATTTTGACTCTAAATTTTAATGATGTTAAAGAATTCTTAAGTCCCTTCTAAAGGAGCATGGAGCTAGGGAACACAGGACATTCCTCTTTAGGTTTCTATATTCTCACTGTCTGAGAACAGGACAAAGTGTTCAACTGACTCTAAGCAGCATAAGAAGATGAGAAAACAGCTGCACCCAAAAAGATCCTGCACTTCGGGCCTGGTCCAGTAAAATCAGCTGGCTCAGAATTCCCCTCAAACTTTGCCTCTCCAACCAAGTCAGGAGAAGAACAGTGCCAAGAGGCAGCAGGATGCTGTTGCAAAGGGCCTCTCTTTGTTTCCCTGCAAGGCTTCCTCCCTTCCATGCCATGTCCTAAACCCTGGAGTATGAACAGGCCTCCAGATCAGAACATGAACCCTCCAGATGAGATCAGACTTGCCAGGGCCTCAGCACTGCTCTTCAAACCTGCACACAAAAGCACCTTTGGCACGGGATGGGTGCCAGCTGACAGAGCAAGCACAGTGACAGGCATGAAGACAGAGCCCCAGCAGTGTCACTGCCACGGGCTCTGGGCTCACAGCTCTGCCTGCAGCTTGTACCTGCCCTGCACCAGCTCCTTCAGGCAGCTGTCCCAGTCCCCTGCAGCTCAGCAACCTCCTGCTGACCAAGGGCACCCAGAGCCCAGTGTGCCTGTGCCAGGCTGGGCTCACGGGTACAGCACATCCTCTGCCCTGGCCCTGCAGCTGCACCATGCTCACTTGTGCTCTGGCACAGCACAGCTGCAAGGCTGGAGAGCAGAGGGGCTGAAAAAGCACCGTCTTTGCTCCAGCCCAGGGGCAGGCAGGGAAGCTGTTGCCAGTCAGGGAGGAGGAAAGCTCTCTGACCTCTTTCTTCCTCTGGTGTTTTCCATCCTAATGAAACCCCTTCCACTGCTAGAGATGGCCCAACATCTATCAACAGCCCTCTGCCATTTCCATCCTCTTCCCTCTGCATCTTCCCTTGGCAATGCTCAGGGATGGGCAGGGAGGGGAAGCAGAGCCTTGCATGCCTGGCTGCAGTGCCTGCCAGCCCCTGCCAAGGTGTGACTGCCTGCAGGCTGCCTGCCCACGGCCTGGAGCCAAGCTCACAGCATGCAATGGGCTGGAGCCAGAGTGCAGGGAAAACAATGGCTGTGCAGATCACTCTGTGCTTTGGCTCCTCCAGTCTCACCTTGTTCTCGGCGGGGCTGAAGCGGATGCGCACAGGGGCAGAGGCGCCTGCTGGCACCACATGGTACACATCCCTGGGGCACGCCAGCTGGAAATAAGGGCAGCTCTCCATGCACACCTGCACCAGACGAGGAATCTGCAGCAAACACACCAAATGATCATTCTGACACTTGTGCAAACAGCACCAAAGGAGACCTGTCCCTGCCCTGCTGACATCCCTCCTTGGCCCCTTCTCCAAAGCACTTTCAGCTCTGCAGCCACAGGCACATCATTCACAAGGCTGTACTGGAATCCCTTCTGTCTGCCTCCAGCATTTTTGGCCAGGGACAGTGGGGCAGTGCCTGCTGGCAAGGAAGGGCCGAGCAGGTCAGCATCAGCAGGATGGAGACCAAGCACCTGAACCAAGTCATCTGCATATTCAACAAGGCCAAAAAACCTGCTGGCTTCTGCCTGCACACAGCCATGCAGTTGTCATGTTCCAGAAGGGGAAAGGGCTACCTGAAAGCAAACCAGCACATTATCCTGAGGGAAGGAAGAAATTCCCTTCTAGCAGATCAGGTTAGGGCAGGGACCTTGTGGGGATAGAGTCGGACAAGCAGAGCAGCAAGAGAGGAGAACAAAACCTGTGGCCTTACTGGGAATAAAAGCAAACCTGAAAAGCAAAAGAAGGAAGGAACACAGCAAGACAATCCCTAAAACAAGGAGAGGGCAAAGAGAATTTCAATGGGCAGTAAAGCAGCAAGGAAGAATCATAAAACCATGAGAGCAATCAGCTTGCCAAAAGTGACAGAAACACAGACAGGCTGTGCCTATTGACTGTGGGCTTCAAAGGCATTTTCTGCCTGCAGAAACATGACCAGCACTGACTGACACTGTGCTTCCAGGATGAAAAGCCAGTCTTGACTCTCCAGGCCTTCTTGCTGCCTGTGCAGGCAAGCTGGGCTGCTGGGCATTCCTGCCTGCAGCCAGCAGGCCACGTTCTGCCCTCGGCCATTCACAGACACAGCAAACATGCATTTTCTAGCACACTGACAGCATCAACCCCTGAGCACCAAAATGCTCTCCAAAAGTCTCAACCAGATGGTTTGGACTCCCTCCTGTCTCCTGCCACCAGACCACTCTTGGCACAAGCCTCACTTGAGAAAATGTTTCCCTGACTGAAATTCAAATGGTCTCAAGTTTTCCTCTTTACATTGGAACACAACTGCTGACATTTTTCAACTTTTTCCCCTCTCAGCTCCCTTGGGAAACAGCAAAACAATCCAAATTTCTTCAAGTGAAGGTTGGAACCTCCAGGAGTACATGGCTTTGGATGTGCTGTCGTTCTCCAAAGGGAAAGCAGAGAAACGTGTTGCTTTTGGAAAAGCTGAGCAGAGCTGGATGAAGCTGAGCAGGAGCCTGAAGTGGCACCTAAAGGCCTCTCACTGCTTCTGCTCCCTCAGGCTGATTGCAGGGCTCTTTCAGAACACAGCTCCTGCACTGCCTATGCCATTCATGAGAAGGGATTCCAGCATAAAGTGGAAAGGACTCAGCCCCTGAGCGTTGACTCTGAGCTTCACAAAGGGAGCCAAACTGCCTGAGAGAGGCACAGATTCCTACCAGGAGCCAAGATTAACCAAGGAGACACAGGCTGTGCAATAGACTCAAGGCAAAGCATGAGAGCAGGTAAGAACTGTACAGCCCTCAGCATTCCTATCAGTCCTGAGCTTGCAAGAGGGGGAAACTCCTTTGGGATAGACACCATCAAGGCATGGCCAAAATCAGGGGACAATTCCCAGCACAGGAAGATTCCCAGCATCTTGCACAACAAGGTGCTGAGACATTTTCTTCTGCATGTGCTGCAGCAGATAACTTGCTTTGCTGTACACTGGGGAAATGACAGCACTCTCCTCTTCCAGCACAGTGTTAAAGCCCCGGGTGCCAGCACTTACCTTGCCCTTATTAATGAGACACAGCACCATTTCAGAGACCTCCCGAACAACGAAGTTCTGAAAGACCAGCTCTGGTGGGGAAACCCCAAACCAGCTCTGTTTCGGGGCAGCTGATGGCAGCTGGAGAGGGGAGAGAGAGCAGGGAGAGCTTCAGCTGCTGGGAGGAAGGTTCATGCAGGAGAATCTTCCACTGATCCCCAGGCAAGTACAGACTCTGGGGGAGCACCTCTGCCCAGCCCACACTGGGCAAACAGTGGCTCACCCACCTCTGCTCTGAGCTGATCCACAGCTGCTGGGCCACACAGAGCAGCCTCAAGCCAAGCTGCTCTTTTGGCATGTATTTCTCCAGCTTTCTTTTTTCACAATGCCAGGCAGCACTTCCCTTAAGCACAGCCTTGTGCCCAGGTGGTCACAGAGCTCTGGGGCACTGACTGAGCACTCATGGAGTAAGTAAAACCCATGGATTTAATGGAGACTCCATGGGTAACAATTTTGGGATATCCTTTATTCTGAGACAGGGAAACCTAGGCCCACATAACTGCAAATATCTTTTTTGCTCTAGAATTTATACATCAGTAAGAAGAGCACAGGACCAGAGGAGGTGGGAGAGATGAGGTGATATTTAGCTAAAGCCAAAAGGTTATGAAGAAAAAGAGTGGAATTTGTTGGTTCTATGTGTTGTTTGTGGTTTGGATTTGTTCAGGTTGGTTTGTTGAGTGTCGTAGTGAGAGGGACGGGTTTGAAGATCTGATCAAAAGGAAGAGGACAAGAGGGGTGGGGACAGAAAAGTTGGTGGTCAGTAGAGAATGGAAGCTCCTAAGTACCCATCAATGGGAAAGGGGACAGGGACTGCCCCAGCTGGGTATAAAGGGCACAGAAAGATTGCCATTTTCTCGGAGTGTGTGTGTGTGTGCTTGGCTCTCGGGGAGGAAGACACGCCTGGCTCAGCTGAATCCTTACTAATAAACAGTTTTCTTTTGCTTGGATGATTTTCTCCCCTTTCATTCTACTTAAAAGTTAGTGTGTTTCACACAAAGGGAAAGGCAAAAAAAACAAGACAAATGAGGTGAAAATCAAAAGACAAGTGAGGTGAATGCTGAATGAGGATATGGTTCAGTTATTTTCTCAGCAACCTGGGTAAAGGTAGAGTTGGTATCTCCTTTTTCCATCAGCTTTAAATGGCTGCTTTCTTGTCATTATTGCTATCTTATTTAGTGACATTCTAGAGGCAGGTCTGAAATGACACCACAACAGCAAAGGCTACTGGAGCAGAGACATTGCTTTGAGAAAACTCTCCCCTGCTGGGTCTGTCTTCTCCAGCCACACTGCTGTCACTGCAGAGACACAAGCAGGTCTCCTGTGGGACTTCACAGCAGACACATTCTGCTGAAGGGAGTGGCTGCAGCACACTGTCCCTTAGTTGTGCCCTTCCCTGAGGTGTTCCCAATGCCCCTCTCCAGTGCAATCCTCAACCAGTTTGTTCCATGTCTCTTGCTGCCAATTTCCTGCTCAACAGCCCACCTCGGTCACCCACCCCTTTGGACTGTGCTTTCTACTGAGCTAGTCCTGCCAGAAAAGCAGCTTTAAACACACCTCTCAGCAGGCACTGATCCAGATAAAGCACATCCATTCCCCTCTGCCCAGGGACAGTCCCCTGGACATCTGGCAGCCTGCAAAATCTAACACCCCGTCAGGGTCCAACACATCCTTCCAGCCCAGAGCAGGAATGCAATTTGTTTTGTTAAATCTGAAGTAATTCCTGCAGATCCTTGGCTTTCAAAGGCCAGCGCTGCCACTCTGGAGGGAATCCTGTGACCCCAAGCATTTGATGGTGAGCACACCAAAGCAAGAGGTGGCTATTTCAGCAGGAGAATGGCAAATGGCAATGTTGTGCCTTTGTGTCCCCAGCCTTCCCCCTGTCAGCAATGGCAGCTACACTCCAGCACAGCCCAGCACCTTCAGCAGAGCTCATTTGTGTTGCTCAGTGCACATCAGCACTCCCAGTCCACCACTCCCAGCAGTTTGCAATGACAACAGCACCTGCACACTGAGGTGTTTTGATGGAGGCAAGTCTGTCACAAGCACACACCCTCTGCAAACTTCATGATAAACAAAAAGGAAAAGAGCAGGAAAAGGCTACCTTGGGACGAGTCTCACTCTTGTCTAGAAATGGGCCAGTTCTGGGCAGAATACTCCCCCCAGGGCTGGCCTCCTTCTTCCTGCTGGGAAACTTCTCCCTCTGGAACTTGGAGGGAAGCAGCTGAAAGGCAAAAATACACCAGCTGTTATCTCAGAGATGGGCTTGTTCAGAAAGGCTTCTCTTGAACAAGTGGCACTGGTGAATAACTTGTGATCACAGCCACTAGGACAGTCCTGGGAGCCCTAGAAGGTTCCTGCTGAAATCCTTAGCATCAGTAAATTAATAATACAGAGTGCAATACACATACTCCAGCCACATGGCTCTGTCCCATTGGCTTCTCCCTGACTGGATGTGACATGGTTGGGGATTTCTGCTCCTTGGGCATTTGTTTCCTCTTACGTTCCCTTGGATTGAGGCAGTGACCTTTCCAGAGAATGGGGAGGAGCTCTCAGAACTGCCTGAACTCCATCCCTGCACAACACTCAGAACTCACAGCAAGGAGATATCGCTGCTGGCTGAGTCCAAGAGATGCAAGAAAACAAAGTTGTACCAAGAGGGAGGTGCACAGGAAAGTGTCCAGGTTTTGGTTCTCCCTGTTGATTTCTCTACCTGAAGAAAACAGAGGGATCTCCTTGACAGAGCCTCAGCACTGGGGCACCTTCAGCCAAGGGAGCTCCAGACAGCAAGGGACCTTTGTGGCCCTGGCTCCAGTCCTGCCCGCAGGGCTGGCTCTGTGCCCACACAGGAGCTGGGAGAGAACAGCTGCTCTGGAAGCTCTTCCAGCTGGGACACCCCGTGGCTCTCAAGGCTTTGGGCAGAGTTTGAGCTTTCCCCTCCCACATGCCCGGGTCCCCAAGGGCAGGATGGTCAGAGCAGCACAGGTGAGTGCCCAGCCTGACAGAAGGAATTCCTGGGGCAAAGGGAAAGAGACAGAACACATGCTCAGGGCTTCAGCTGTACATTGGTTTCACTTGGCTCCGCTGGCACAGCCAGGCAAGGCACAACTGAAGCATCCCACAGTGTTCCCTACTGCACCAGGACAGCCCCCAGCAACAGGAGCACGGCACAAAGGGCTGGGGAGGGGCTCTGCAGCTTCACAGCGCTGCTGGACAGCAGGGCCAGGGAGAGCAGGGACACCAGGGCACTTGCCAGCCTTAGCACAGCCCCAGGGGCTACTCACAGTATTTGGCTTCAGCCTTTCCCTCAGCAAAAGACGAGGTGTTGGTGTCTTCTTCTGGAATCCAGATGCCATTTCCAAGGGATGATGTCACAGATGGGCGACAATTCCTCAACACAACTGGAAGGAGCAACAATGGAACTCTGAAAATCCACAACCCAATTCATGGCACATGCAAGGCATATACTGGGGCTAAAAAATTTGATATGATTTGAAAGTAGCCAAGTGCTTGTTTGGCATAAGTAGCTGGTATTGTTAGGCCTCTAGTTGGACTTTATTTGAACTCTATGGTTGCCTTGTGCAATTCAAAGATGGATCGTACTGAAACCTGAAGCTCAAAAGCTGAACATTAATAAGAGTTGACACAGACAAAGCTGTAGCTTCAATATTACTTAAAAATAGCTAGAGTGGGCCTCCTCTTCTTTAGGCTAAACCACCCCTGCTCTCTCAGCTGCTCCTCACAGGACTCGGGAGCGAGACTGGAATGTTATGGCTAATGGCTGAAATCTCATTATGAAGGAATTTTTGCCTACTCTGACAAAACGGAATAAAGAAGCTGTGACCACTGAAGCCCAGCCCTCTCTGAAAATGCCTCCTGACTGGAACTTGGGACTGGGAGTTAAGCCACCTAAGGGAACTTGAGACAAGATCAAGGTGACACCATTGTCCTTTTAATTCAGGTCTGGGGAGAAGTGAACAAGGCTCATTGAGAAAAATGTATCCACAACAAAGCCAAACCCAGCAGCTCTCCTGAAAATCAGCTCTGTCTGCCTTCAAGCTGGGCAAGGCATAGCCACAGACTCGTCTGCTGAGGCCAGGTTTGCACACAAACCTCCCATCAACCGAGGGGGGAGGGGGAAATTTTGGGGGTTTAGCACAACCTCTGGTAAGGGGCAGTGGACACCCATCCTCCCTCAGACAAACGGGCTCAGCTCTAAAACCCCCCAGCCCCAGAAGGCCACAGCCAGGGCACATTCCCATGAGGGCCAGCTGAGGGGGTGTCATAACCCATCCAAGACATCCAAAGTGCCCCCAGACCCATTCCTGAGGCCTTGCACCAGACAACTGCATGGCATGCAAAGGAACACAACAGATCTGAAAATCCACAACCCAATTCATGGCAGGCTCAAAAGGATAAACTGGTGCTAAAGATTTTATATTATTTGAAAGTAGCAAGAGACAGAGTCCAACTTGCCCCACCCCAAGGAGGTGCCTGTACATGCAACTGAACTGCTGCATGAGGAGAGTGGCATGATCACATCCTCTCTTTCCCTTTGGAATTCTCTTTCAGAGCATAGATGTGACAAAACCAGAAAGTACAACTGGAGCCCATCTTTACCTCCAAATGAAATTCAGGACTCCTCGCTGGCAGAGACCAATGCCCTGCGAGTTCAGGGCTGGCTGGCAGAGACAATCTCTGTGCACAAGTCACCTGGGGAATCGCTGGGTGCGGCCGTGGCAGAGCCCAGGCTGCCAACACCCAGCCCGGAGCGCTCTGCGCCAACGGAGGCGGCGGCGCCGTCACAGCCGCTGTGGCCGCGCTCGCGGTTCCCCGGCAACCGCGGCACCCGATTGTCGGGGCCGGGCCGGGCCGGGCACGCCGGGCGGGCCTCGGTCCCCGCTCCTTCCAGCCCTGCTGCCCCCTCGGGCCCCGGGCGCAGGGCGAGGAATCCGCTCCGGGGCCCGCACCGTGACGGCCACAGCGGCAGCGCTCGATATCGCCGGGGCTCGGCCCCAGCCCCGGGCTGCTCCTGCACAAGGAAGGCGGCGCCGGGGGAACCCAGGCTCGGACACTTTGTGTTCAGCGCACACAACAAGTGGGAATCAGCCACTGCAGGCAGGAACAGGCACCTTCTCCTTCTTCCTAGGGACACACAAGGAGCAGAAGGCATTTCCTGCTGCAATGGTTTATCACCTCATCAGCAGCCAGCAATTAGGGCTCCAGAAGACTGACATGATCACATCCTGGATTTCTCTTTGGCATTCTCTTTCAGAACACAGATGTGCTAAAAGGAAAAAAAACAACAATATTGATCAACCTCTATCTTCAAATGAAATGCAAGACTGATTTTCAGTTGTAGTCCCAGCATTGTAATAAAAACACACACTAGAATCAGAATTGTTGCAATTTCCTGCTTGCAGTAAACTCGAGATTTTAATACTTTTTCTGAACTGATCTGGAATATATAGGTTTATATATTGTAAAGAACTTAGGGATTTTTAATTACTGCATACAGCTTCATGCTGCTGAGCAATAGCACAGATTGAGTGTGTCTTCAGCAGAACTGGTTTTTCTTAGTGGAAAGACTTAGAAATGAAAAATTTTTTGAATTAACCAGAATTAAGAAAGTACTTTTGAAAAGAAGGGAAAAAAAGACCAACCCCATTAGTTTATGATGTTTCTAAGTCTACTGCTCTGTGCAGCCTAAGGAAGCTGTCATGGAATAAGGGAAGAGAGATCTTACAGCCATGTTATCCATAAGGGTGTGGAAAACCTTCACACAGAGTGCCTGCACGGCCGCTTTACAGACTTGGAGACAGAAGAGCAACACAGGATTGAACTAAGACAGACAAATATCCAATTCAAGCCAAATGACAAGTTATTTTCTTGTCAGATGGGGCCGCAGACTGTACACTGCTCACCATCCTGGGGGTTCAGGATGTCCTGCAGCATGGCTGAGCCATGAGACTTGTGGAGTAGAATTATGAAAAGGTGAAGCACAAACATTTCTTTTGCACCTTTATTGCGTTACCAACTAAGTTTAAATCTCTGAAGTAGTGGTTAGTTTCAAGAGCATTTCCAACCACAAGTTTATCTGAATGTCACAGCCTGTATCTGTAAAAAAATGCAGTTCTTTTTATACTTCAGTGGTGTAAATAGCTCTGAAAGGCACAGTTGGTTTTCAACACATATTTGAGCTTTGATAAATAGGCATCATCTCCTTCAGGGTGCTTTCTTAAGAATCTGAGCTGTACATTGATGACAGAGGCTACAATCTAAACCATTCCCATATGTCAGGAATATAATTCAGGTGTTAGGATGTTGGAATATTGGAGGACAGAAGACAGATGATGGACTTTGGACCTTGTTAACATAAGACATTTGATAACAGGATCCTTTGGCAAAAACAAACGGAACTTTGAAAATTAGACCTAGATTGCAAGAATATTAAATCAGACAGGTTTACTGGAAAAATATAATCCCATTAAAATCTGCAAGCAAGGGATGTTTTTATATGCATGTTTGCATATGTGATTTTAACCTAATCATTGTAGTGCACATTACTAGTCTCCATAAAATAGTACATAGGTCCTTGTATCCCACAATAAAAGCAGATTCTGGTCACCGAGTCAGTCTCCCCGTCTCTCTCCATCGCTGACACTTCCCTAATAAAGAACTTTTATTCCTGCTCCCATATTTTTACTGAGAGCCCCCTTTAATTTCAAATTTTTAACAATTCAGAAGGAAGAGGTTTACATTTTTCCATTTCAAGAAAGGCTCCTGCCTTCCTTAGCAAACACCTGTCTTTCCAAACCAAGACACAGGAGCCACCTGTATTATACATGTAAATACTTAACACAAAAAACCCCAAGAGCCTCAAAAAGGCAAAACAGCTTGGTAATTCATTGAATTATTCATTGAATTCTCATCCTTCTGTACACTTCAGCTCTGCTGTAAACTTCAGAGACATTTTTTCACAAGCTTCTAACAAGTTACTCTGGATCCATAATTACTGAGACCAAATGGAGTCCAAATGCCAGGTGGGATTACTCTTTCTCAAAGCCTGGAGTCACACAGAATGGAGCAGTACTTAAATCATCCTGTGCATCCCATATACATAACAGTCCAGTTACTGACCTTCTGCAATCATTTTTTGACTTTTTGCTACAAATTACCTACAAGAATAAACTACAAGTAATACCTTGAACCTGTTTAAATTCAGGGACGGCATTGTAATTGCCCTAAAAAATTCTAAGGGTACCTCGTGCTGTTGCAGTGATACAAGAGAACTGTAAGTGTGTATTACTAGTTGTTATTCATATTAGGTAAAAATGGCTCAGCTCAGCTTTGCAAAGCAAGAAACAAGTCATGGAGAGTTGAAATGATGGAGTTGGGACAGTGTAGCCAGTCTGCTTTTTGTGAGAGATGCTCTTAAGCAGTGGCAGTAGTAATGTACTCATCTCCTGTAACTCTGCTCCTTGTGATCTACTATCCACCTCTGCTATTTCTTCTGCTCTTTTTTTCCCTTCATTTCTTCAGCTGAGTACCAAAAGGAAACACAGAACTGCAATGTTACTACCAAAATAATAGATATTTTTTCAAACTAAAAATACTTAGAGCTTTTAGAAAACACAACAGAAGTGTTGGAAAGTATAAACAATACAAGCTATTGAACAGTATTTTTACATTATACTACATCAGCCAAACAAATGGATAGTAGGGCTTGAGGAACAAGGATATCAATGAAGTTTGGTTAAAAGGGCTTATTTTGCTCTCTATGTGGTAACTGTCATCATCCTGATGTAAATACGTCACAATCTATTTAAATTTTCCTAAGCTGTATTATTTTGCGATCAACTATGATTTTTAAAATTTCTCTTGTACCCATCACTGAATTATCTGAGCACAATCTCTAAACAAGACAAATGGTAAAGTAGCAAAGGGCTGCAATAACTGAGCAGGCCAACAGGATAAGCCACATTGGCATCTCTTGGCTTTGCCAAATCCTCTCTGAGTGCTTTTGTTTCTTTTCCTCTTTGGTTTAAAATGCAGCACATTTTCATTACTTCTGATGATTCACCTCTGAAAGAAAAAGGCAGTAGCTGTTTTTGGCAGGGTAAGTTGTATTTGCAAATTGTCTCACCTCGTTGGCAGCAGAACTGCATTTTTTCTTATCAAAGCTGCTCCTCAGCTTGAGTGGGGAGAAGGCGCAAAAGGATGAGAGAGGCCGGTGGAGCTCTGATGGCCTGAGGATCCAATAGTGCAAAGAGCTGGACGGTGAAATGCCTTTTCTCGAGTTCAGGGTCATTAGGGAAAGGGAGTGTGTGCCTGAAAGCTCAGTTCTGTCAGCCAGATTCACCGAGTAAAAGGTTTTTTTTCCTGCACCTGTGTGTGTGGCCAGTGCCAAGGGATGGCAACTCTTTCTGTTGTGGGGACAGTACAGCCTCCAACTGCAGAATATGCAAACTGAGCTGCACTGAAATGTGTTCTCCAGGGCCCAGTTTTGGGGCTGGTCCTGGTTTAACATCTTTATTGATGATCTGGAGGTGGGGATTGAGAGCACCCTCAGTAAATTTGCAGATGTCCAGTTGGGTGGGAGTGTGGATCTGCTGGAGGACGGGAAGGCTCTGCAGTGAGACTTGGACAGACTCAATCAATGGGCCAAGGACAAGGGCGTGAGGCTCCACAAGGCCAAGTGCCACATGCTGCAGGTCACCAGCCGCCCCAGTGTGAGCCCAGGTGAGCCCAAGGGGGCAAGAGGCCAATGGCACCTGGCCTGGATCAGCAGCAGTGTGGGCAGCGGGACCAGGGCAGCGCCTGCCCCTCTGCGCTGGGCACTGCTGAGGCCACAGCTCGAGTGTTGTGTCAGCTCTGGGCCCCTCAGAAAGAGGACATTGAGGGGCTGAGTGTGTCCAGAGAAGGGCAGCAAGGCTCACAAAGGCTCTAGAAAACATGACCCATGAGGAGTAGCTCAGGGACCTCACCGCTCTCTCCAACTCCCTGACAGGAGCGAGCACTGAGGGGGGGCTGCTCTCTTTGCTGGGCCTGCACTGAGAGCCAGAGGAAGTGGCCTCACGTTGAGAGGAAATTCAGGTTAGACTTTAGAAAAAAAATTTCACTGTTCAGGAGTTCAGGCCTGGGAATAGGTTGGCCAGAGAGGCGGTGCAGTTGCCATCCCTGGAGGTGTTAAAGAGGCCTCTGGATCTGACACTGGAAAATGGTTTCGTGGTTTAGGGTTTGCAGTGTCAGTGCTGGGTTGATATTAAACTGATGGTCTTCAAGATCTCTTTCACCCCTGGCCGTTCTGCAATTCCAAATGCTTCCCGCCTGGCCGAGGGGAAGGCTCAGCGCTGTCCCGACTCCGAGGGCGGCCGCGCCCTGAGGCGCTCGGGCGGCGCTGCGGCTGCGGCGTCTCCTGAGGGGCCGGGCCGGGCTCTGCCCTCAGCTCCGGGAGATCCCAGCCCTCAGTCCGGCGGGGCTTCCTCTGTCCTTCAGCCCGCAGACCCCACCCCTCAGCCCGCAGACCCCACCCCTCAGCCCGCAGACCCCACCCCTCAGCCCGCAGATCCCACCCCTCATCCCTCAGATCCCATCTCTCAGCCAGCAGATCCCACCCCTCAGCCCGCAGTTCCCATCCCTCAGCCCGCAGATCCCATCCCTCAGCCCGCAGATCCCACCCCTCAGCCCGCAGATCCCGTCTCTCAGCCGACAGCGCTCGGCAGCGGGCACCCGCCTCGCCTCGGGGTCTGCCCGGAGCCACCCGCGCCGCTGGATCACAGGTACCCGAGCCGTGCCCCATTTCCCCCTCAGGACTCCCCAGCCTTCCCACAGAAGAATGCAGCTGCTGTTTCATCTTTAGACTGTTGCCTTCCAAGCCCCCCCTCCCCCTCCTTTGTTTTAAATTTTGATATGTTCTTTCCCTTTTCTATTTGGGCTGATCTGGGGTGCTTGCTAAGACTTCAGAGTGGAGCTCTGATAATGAGCTGTAAATCACACACGGCCCATCTGAGGGAGGAGGGTGCGAGGCAGCTGGAATAGGCCAGGACAGCCCCGAGTCCTGTTCCACAGCTCAGCGTCCTCACGGCCTCAGCTGCTGCTGTGGGGTTTGGTTTGCACAGGACGCCAACAACCCACACTTCTCCCTCTGGGCTTTGCTCCCTGGGTTTTGAAGGGTAAATCCTGCCCAGGCTGGCTGGTCTACTGACCGTGCCAGCCATGTGCTCTAGTGCTGCTGAGCACACACGTTGGCAGATCAGCACTTCTCCAGGAATGGTTTGAAGCAATGTTACTGGGTTATTTTCCATAACTGATGGAGAAGAGTTTGATATGCAACATTTGCCAGCTGTTTGTTGAAGCAAATCTAGTTGTTTGCCTTTCCACCTTGCTCTGTGATGCAACAACCGAGGTGAGCTATTTGCATCTAATTAATGTAGGCTGGCTTATAAATACTATTTTGTGTACTTCCTGTAGGTTGTGAAAGTCAAAAAGATGCAGGTAAAGGTCAAGATGTGTCCTTGTATACATCCAGTTTTAAACCCCTTGTGCTTCCTATGTTGCATAATTGTATAAACATGTATGAAATGAAACTCTTCTGAAAAGCAATTAGCTTTAGAGCAAAGTCATTTTTACAGCCTTCCTTTTGTTTGGATGAGTTGTGTTTTTTCTTAGTCCGGTGGGGTGGTGGCAGTAGGACAAAAAGAGGTGAGGAAGGCTGGCAAGCTTTTCCTTGTTGTGGCAGGGTTGGATTTGCAGGAAAATGAAATGCATGTTTGTTATCACTTCTGAAAGGCTGCAGGGAGATGAACTCTCAATTCTCGCTCTCTAAGAGAAGCAGCAAAGGAATGGGAGAAATCAGTAACTCCCTAGAGAAAGCAGGGCTGGCTGTCTTCATTAAGATGACAATGATTCTGCTTTGAGCCTTTGCTCCACTTGGAGAAGGAGAAGGAATCCATTCTTTAGCTGCATTTGCCACTGATTTAAAGTTTCTACCTGGAGCAAAGTAATTTTTGGAGAGATTGTAAGAGGTTGCTGTGATGCTTGCATCAACCTTCTCTGTTTGGGACTTGAGGCATGTTTGAGGGAGCATCTTTCTTCTCCAAAGCTGAATGTCACTCTGCTGCTCTGCTCTCAGAGGCTGCCCCGTGGGGTTTGTGAAGAAGCAGTGCTGTGGGGTTTTGTGGGTTCCATGGTCCCTGGAATGTGGCAATGTCTTTGGTGAATTTCAGTGAGTTCTCACTGTAAGGAACATGTCTCTGTGCTCACTGCCCTTGGTTTGATCAGTGCTGCCAGAACAATGCTGATGCTTTAGTGGCTCCTTGAGCAGCAGGAGGCCGAGTGTTTTAGAGTGTTCACCCCCTAAGTAACATGACTTGGTCTTAGTGCCAGTTGTTGCCTGATGGCAAAGTTGGCCACTCTTGTAGGGAAAGTTGGATCAGCTTTGTTGTGATCAGTGACACGGAGCAGGGGGTATTCTTTACTGATAGTGCCCCACAGGGGTAACACGGAACAACCTGATTTCTGCAGAATGTCCACTCTCAAAAGATGATCACCTGGTAGTTACAAATGCAGGGCTATTAAAAAAAGCTGTATTTTCAAAGGAAAACTTTGCCATACAAGAATACATTAAACTATGTGTGTGAGGTGACAAAGTAAAAGCAGAAAACTGGGAAAAGTGCATTTTAGAAAAATGATGTCATTTATACTGCATATATTATAAACACCGCTAATCTGAACAGAACTGAAAGAACTTTTTCCTTGCTGTTGTAGAACAAGAACAGAGATAAAACAAAAATGAAGACTCAAAAGGTGCAGATAAATCAGTGTGGTAAAATATCTAATATAATTTGTCATTATAATCTGCATCAATTTTACAAAGTTTTAGTAGACCACTGTGATAGGCCTGTTGTGGGGCCATGAGCAGTTGGGAAAACATGCTTTTTCCTAGTTGCCAAATTTTGGATACTGTCTTGGATATACAAAGGGTAAATCCAATGCCAAACCTGCATACATACTAAAACACACCACCACAAAGTCACTGTTTTATTTTTTAAATTGCTAATATTTATCCACATTTTTATTGTATTTAACTTCTTTAAGACCCCTCAAAGCTTGTAAGGGTTTGCAGTAAACAATACCTTCTGTCAGTTGATAATTATTTCTGTTAGAAATAATTATCAACTAAGTATTTTAATGATAGCCCAAAGACTAAGAAGCAGATTTTCCAAGTCTGTTTACCACCTAGGGTTGTTTGTAGGTGCCCAGAGAATATTCTGTGTTACATCTCCAACCACCTGACTGAGGGCTCTGCTGCTGTGCTGCATGGTTTATGTCTCCTGTACCTCAGTACCACGGAGCAGCCTTGTGCTCTTGGACTCTTTCCTTACTTCTCCACAGATTTTCAGCTGCACTCCAAATTTTATTTGCACTCTGAATACTTTAGTGGCTGTGTATTATTTATACTTAATGCACCTTGCAACTGTGAATTTATTTAGTAGTTTACATCAGACTTCCTAAGAATTGCTAGTAATTAAAGGCCAGAAATTTTAAAAGGAAGCTGTTAGTCTGTAAATGAAATCATGCTCAAAGAACAAACTCTGGACAGAAATATTTCTAGGTTTGTTGTTTGTGGCTGAATAGAAGTGATGTTGCTCCATTTTGGCTCACTTCCCCTCCTTTTTAAAAATACACATACATACTACATTTTGACAGGTTTATTCTACTACTGACCAGATGAATAGATTGAAAAGATAACAATTTTAATGAAGATTTTTGTGTTTGCTCCTAGATATGAAAAGAGATCTGAACTTACTGCTTGAATGCCTTAAATCTCAGATGGACTGCGCTCGGTCTGAGCAGGAGGCTTTGGTCACTATCCATTCCATTTGCCAACAAAACAGAAAGAAAGGCTTTTCCTTAGAAACAATGCAGTCATTTCTGTTCACCATATATGCCAAGACACTGGTGGGCACTGTAAAAATGTCTAAAGGACATAAGGCTTGAGATGGTGGAAATCTTAGAAGCCTTTCATTTTGCAGAGAAACAGAAGCAAAAGTTTCTGTTCTTTTTTCCTCTTGTAGGTGAAGCGAGCGAATACTTTGGAGAAATTGGTGGTTTGTGTTTATAAATGACCTTGCCAAGTCGAGTGCTCATTGCATGGTAAAGGAAGCAGCTTTATTTACATTGGGGATTATTCTAGAGAGTAATGGTAATAAAAATAACATTGTTTGTATTTCTGAGTGCGCTATGGCCTCCTGCCATTACTTGTGCTTCTGCTTTGTCTCCATTTGCTTTTGGTCTCCCAAAATGAGATGACAAGATTGTCAGTTGGAGCAAGGGCAGTGAGGGTGCCCCAGTTGCCCTGTCCATGCCCAGATTTGATCAGTGCCTTGCTGACTTGTGCACACAGCGTGTCTTTAAGTTACCAGACACCTGCACTCCCCCTCTCCCTCAGCAGCAAGTGTTCAATGACTCCTGGGTTGTTCCAAAGCTTGCCAGGGTCCTGCTTGGTGTAGAACTCACTGCAGGGGAAGGCCTCAGGCACTTCATAGTCCTGTCCTGTCTCTGCTCCCCACATACTGGCCACAAGTGAGAATTAATAATTTAGGATGATGAGTAGCTTACTTTAGGACTTAATGGTTGTCACTTTTTGTTTTCAGTGTCTTGTCAACAGACTTTGTGTACTTCTGCATTGTTTGAAGACCTCAATTGATTTTTAATTATAAAGAATTCTGGTGTGAATTTGAAAAGAATGTCTGTTTCTGTCATCTTAGTACTGGTGTTAAATAATGGTAGGTTGAGTTTTTTTCCGTGTTACAACAACACTCCTTTTCTATTTGCCAATTTGCAGTCCAAAATTTGGAACATTCATTAAGCAGTGTTTTGGTGAAGTGAATTTATGAAGATGAATGTTTGCATGGAACTGAACCTGAATTGTCAAGGTAGGTCATTGCTCACTGGGATTTCCTTAAACAGCAGAACGGGCTTTAGTTCTAAAAAGATAGTTTGCAAATGCAAACCCATCGTTTCTGAGTGTCTAGAAAGAGAGAGACATAGAAAGGTTATTTACCAATATGTTGATGTGATTTTGTATTTCCTTCTGGGGAGGATATGTGCTTAGGAAAGGGAATGTATGTATGTAAATTCAGCTTGCTGTTAAGGTTTTGTCTGCAGTTGCATTTGTCTCTGGAGTCTTGTGTGTGTTCTCTTTTAGGAACTGGGCAAAGCTATGTCAGAGACACAGGCTGCATCAGCCTGCTGCTGCAGTTGTTCAGGTGAACAGGGTTGCAGTTCAAACAGACAAATAATAGGCTGGTTAGCAGCTATGTTTCCTTGACTATTTGGGACTTGTTTGCATTTTCCCTAACAGAACAACTCTCTCTGAGAAGAATCTGTCAGCTGTAAACACTGATCCCTGCTATCAGCTCTGGTCCTCAGTGTGCAGCACTCTCTGTGCCTGTGACAACAACCTCCAGAACAGGACGTGTTGCTCTGAAAATTGTGGAAGAAGTTCAAAGATATTCTCCAAATCGGTAACACTTTGGTTTCATTTTTACCGTTCAGCTGAAGTTGATTTCATTGCATTTTGATTTGGGGTAATTTGTTTTTCCTTTTCCAGAAGAGAATCAAAACATTTGCAGTTGTGGTTTTCCCTATGCCAAAGAGTGGCTCAAGAGTTGCTCAGAGCCTGAGATAGTTCGTCCCATCTGTTCATTTCTTGGTCTCACTATTGCAAACAACTGTAAGTGCAGCTCAAGCTTTACACAGCTTTGCATTTGATAAAAGGAAGCTTAATCCAAGAGCTCAATGGGTTTTTCTTTCTTGTCCATCCCTACAAAGTCATTTGCTGTTCTTCCCACTTTTACTGTGACCACTGTATTCCACCATCTTTACTTACACTACGCTGTGCTCAAGTCCACAAATAGCCACAGTCTGCTTACATTTCATAGGGTCAGTAAAACTGTTCAGAGCTGTTCTGATTAAAAGTGTGTCTAAATTAAAGTCCTCATGATGTGACTGAAAACAATGACTTAGGTAGAACTCAGGCATGATGTTTACCATTTGTGTGCACATATCAGGGTCATGTTTTCCTGTAACTATTTTATATGCAGTTACTGCATTTCTTGAGATCAATGTATATCCAGCTTGTGTTGTATAAGAAATGTAATGACTAACACATGCACAGAAAAACTCTGATGGACTTACTTAGTGAAATGCTAAAATAATTTGCAAACTCTGTCTCTTAAATAACATTTTTTCTTTTTTTTTTCCACTAAGCAGATGTGCAGGAATATTTTTTTTCTATTGGAGGATTGGATACATTAGCCAAAGTTCTCCATGAGTTTATGCATGATTCTTGTTTGTGTCACTCCAGCATGAAACTTGAAGTGGTAGTAACAAAGACTCCGGATGCCTGTATTGCTACTAACTGCGAGTGGAAAGACATTTTTGATCTGTGGTAATTTTAAAATGCAATTTTTAAAGTCTTGTGCTGGTGGAAAAGTTGCAGAAATGAATGCTTAAAGGCAGTCAAGTTCTACACATCCCAGTGGATGTAGCAGTGCTTTTTAAAATTCAGAGGTGTAAGTGGGGAGTGATTCAGTTCATCTGAGGTGGATTACTGTCCCATTGTTGCTCAAATAAATGCAGTGAAATTTAAACCCCACTGAACATTAGAAGTGAGATGCTCCAGCCCCTGCTGGGTAAGTAAAGCTGAGCTCTGGGCCTGCATTTGACCAGTCAGTTTGGATCCTGTGGCTGAATAATAAATTGTGTAGCTTTAGGAACCTTTAGTCATATAGAGGTGGAGCTGAACGAATGTGTTGTTTCTGCACAGCACACTCTGCTGTGGTTTGCTGGCTGGGCACTGCTCTCCTGGTGAGGTTTTGTGTTTTCCACAGAAGGTTTGCAGAAGCCTGTGATCCTGACGAGCCTGTGCTGTGGCCATGGTTGCTGTATCTCACACTTCTGCCATAAGAGCTTCAAATGGAAGTTCCCAAAGGTTGAAAAGCATCAGCCTGCACTAGTTGTGAGGGTAGTTCAGATCAGCTGGGTGTGACAGGACTGGGCCTCAGCGTGGATGGTCCAGCAGTGGTGTTGCCAGTGCCAGGAAGGGCTTGCCCCCTGCTCTTTTCATGGCAGATACTCTGCGTGTCAGAGCTTATTCAGCTGTCTCTGGCTCCATGCTGGAGCTGATCAAGGACATGGAGAAACTCAGCAGGGATCTCCAGAAGTGGCATAGTGCAAAGGCCTCCTCATTTATCAGATCTTCTGCCTCCTCTCCATGGAGCACAGGCTGGGAGGATGGGCAGGGCTGGATTTGGGAGCAGCACAGGAGGGGTGGGGTAATCTGAACTGTTCAAGGTGGAGCAGGGCAGAGCTGAGCTGGCCCAAGGCTCTGAGGGCTCTGTACAGTTCCCTCCAAACCCAGCATTTGATCCTTGGATAATTCCTGTACACTCATGATTGACTTTCTTTTCCTTCCAATTATTTTAACAAACTGCTGCCATGAGTGTTGTCTTGGCAGAGTATCCCCCTGTGTCAGAGCTGCTGAAGCTGCTGTCCAATGAGACACTGAGCACAGGAGAAAAAAATCAGTATTATTCTAACAATTGCACACTGTACTGAAGTTTGTGGTAAGATTTACTTTTTCTCTTTGCTGTCTGTCAGCTTCTCCTAAATTCTCATCCACTGACTCCTCCCGTGGTGTCATTTCATCTAGACTGGAACATGAGAGAGAGTTCTATTAAATAATACAATGTCAGTATTTGGACAAAAAGTTTTCTAGTATGTTCCATCTTTAAATTTTAAAGCTTGTTAGCAGGAAGTGTCTTTAGGAGCTTTGAAACCTAGACTAAATATGCAAGAATTCAGAGCTGGGCTTAGGTGTCCCAGGGAATAATTAATCCAGACCTAAAAGCTACTACAATCCAGACCTAGCAGATGGGTTGCCTTGAGCACCCATTTCATGGTCCTGGGCACATACAGCTTCTATCCACTGCTTACAAGGCCAGGAATATTTGTAAAAGCCATGTAAGAGCATTGCTTTCAAGACACAGAAGCAGTTGGTAGCCCTGAAATGTTTTTGTCATGTTCCTCAGGACTTGCCCAAGCATATCTGGTACAAATACAGCACTTCAGTTGGTATTTTGTGGTAGCACAAGAAAAGAGAAAGGGAAATTTATTTGTACTTCTGGTTTTTTTCATGTATGTTTAGAGAAACAAGAAAAAGGCCTTATGTTCAAAAATCCTGGTTGATTTTCATCCTCTGAGTGCCAATAACATGTTCAATAATTAGCTCAATAGGTCATAAATTTATTTTAACAGACATTTTTTCATGAAGAATTAGTGAAACAAGACTTAATGGAAAATGTCTTTTGAAAAGAAAAAACATTAAAAATTATTGAAAAATTATTTCAAAAGAAAAAAAGTTTCTCTTAAAATGTCAACACTGTCAAAATAAAAATGTTAATTTTTTTATTTCCTTTTTTAATTAAGTTTAAAGAAGAAAGAGCTATGTTTAGCAAGTTACCAGTTCTATGATTCCATATGTGAATGAGAGCACAATAAAAATTCAGCTAATGACATAAGAAATGAGGAGGAACAGATTGGCTAGACCAGGCTTAAACTACTAATTTTATTTTGCTAATTATAAGCCTTGAGAGTTTGATATTTCTGCATCCCAGGCCTCACAGAAATGTTGCATATCTACTCCAAGAGCAGGTGATGGAAGAGAAGAAATACAGGATTCATTATTCAAATGTTTCAGGCCAGAATTAAATGAGCTTGGAACTCCATCGAATAAGTGATCTCAATCCTTCAGTTTTCTTACAGCAATCTGAGTTCCGGTCAAATCATCCTGTGGGATGTAAAGCTCTCCTGCTGTCACTGCAGCAGGCTTGGGTCTGGAATGAAAATCTCTCTTTCTACAGAAACTTGCAGCCCCTAAAATGACTGTAAGGTGAAGGTGTGTGGGGCTGAAACCAAAGTTTCCTTACCACGTCCTGTTCTAGAAGAGAACCAGTGTGAGCTGCTTCAGAGCAATGGTCTGGCACTCATGATTCAGGTATTGACAGAATCTCAGGACGAGGAACTCATCAAAGCTGCTCCTTTTGTGCTGCAGAACTGCAAACAAATGAGTAAGCTTGCTGTTACTGCTTTAAAAAGGAGAGGGATTGTTTCGATCTCAGTGTTCTGCTGATTCCCCAAGTGATTTTAACTGTGGCAGCTTTTTTTGTAATTCTGTATAGTTCAAAAGATGTTTGTTTTCTGCACAGAAAGTTGCCTATTTGTCATCAAGAACTGACTTAGGCTAAAAACGAGAAGTAAAAATTCCAACCGTGTTGCAAAAATGCATTTGTGAAACCTCTCCATGTAGGGCCAGTTCTTAAAAGCTTTCCCATCTCTAAATTGTGTGAAAAATATCAATACTGTCATTTAACACCCAGGGGATACTTTAGTCCTGGGGATGTACCACTAGAGGGAGAGAATAAACCAGGAGATCAGCAAGCCTGAAATCACTGTGTCTGCATTAATTTCCAATCTTAGGAAATCTTGATCTTGTTTTTTCTGAAGTAAGATGTATTTTTAGGCCCCATTTCAGTTTTTTTATTAATTATCTGTAAAATCCCTCCCATGAAACAGAGAGACCTTGTCCTCTAATCCCAAGAGCGTGGAGGGTGTGCAGTTGCTAATTAGGAAAAAACAAACGTGTACCTCCATTTCTGTGCTGCAAGCACAACTGAGATGTTTGTGTAAGGCTGAGGAGGTGTGGAGATTTGTAGTGTCCATTAATATGGAATTGTTTTTTTAAAAAAGCAGAGACTGGTACTGGTGAAGAGCCCAGAGTTAATTCAATGAAAAAGCTTTTCTTTTTCCACATCATCATTGTGAAAACTGTTTCTAGGAACTATAATTGCAAGTTCACCTCTTGTAACTGCAGCTTATATTTCAAGTGTGTTTGCATTTATATATAAATCTAAGTTTTATAAAAATTGTTATTTTGTATTAAATTATTGGGGCTGTCCCTCAGCATACTAAAATATAGTAAATACCTTTTAAATGTTGTATTTAGTTGATAAAATTTTAAATATTAATGTTGTTTTATATTTTATAAATCTGAACAGTTGTCTGTGAAATTATATGATAACTCATTAAATGTGAACAATGCAGAAGAATTGGATGTGCAAGTCACAAAAAGACGTCTAGAAGAAAGCAAAAGTAATTTTATACAGAATAAACTCAATTGAAAAACAGCACGATGAGGTTGGCCTACTTACCAAAATAGGATAAAACTAATCACATCTTTCCAGAGCTTATGGAGAAAGCAAAAGTAAATCCTTAAGATAAGTTCAATGTGAGCAGAAAACCCAGGAAAAAACGTTGAATTTGTGTGAAACTACAACCTGCAATTTTTATCAGTATTGTAGATCAGCCAGAGTTACAGATGTGCAGAGAATGGAGGCATCTGTATTGTAGGAAGTATTCTAGTTTGTTGTAAACCCAGATTTTCTATGAGGTAGAAAAAGAAGTTGAATAAATTTTTAATTGCTGGACATTCAAACCTGTAATTTTAATATTTGGATGCATGAAATGCTCAGGGTTGTACAGCTGTAGGAGCTGATTTACTGATCTACCCCAAAGGGTGGAAATTATACATTCACTGGAATAAACATCCAGCAGAACACTCAACATGCCAAAGCCAGGGGCAGAGCTCCAACTCCCTCCTCTTGCAAAAAGCAAGAGCAGCACACCTTTCAAATAAATACAGGATAACCCTTTGGGGCATGCTTTATATGACTTCCATCTCTCTTTTCTCCTTCTAGAATGATACTCCTGCAAAAAAAAAAAAAAAATTTTTTTTGGAGAGGAACTGTCTGCACTAAATGGGAAGGTATGAATTAGCATCCTCAGCTGTTAAAGGGAAGCAACTGTTCTTGTGTATTTTCCAGGAAATCCCTCTTTATTAAGATTTTGATGCTGCATACTTCCAGCCACTTAACACTGATTTAAATTGCTGGGCTTTGAAACAGTGAATAATTCCCACCCAGCTTAGTGGAAATTTGGAGTGATCAGTGATGACTGCTGCCAAAGATCCTATTCCCCATTTTATCCCAGAGTGCCCAGAAATGAACCATACTAAACTGACTCGTTCAGTGTGGCTCTAGAATACTGGTGCCATACATAGAGCAATGGATAGACCTGACATAGGTGCCTTTATCACCATCTTTTAAGCTTTCATAAATACTTACAGAAAGACTCTTCAGAAACCACTAAAGTCAAGTCAGCAGTTCAAGCAACAATCTCCTTTGAAAATCAGTGCAAATTCCTTTAACTGAGGGTTTTAGTGTGTTTTTCTTGCCTAATTTGCTGCAATTTGCTTCTCCCTTCCCTTCCCTTCCCTTCCCTTCCCTTCCCTTCCCTTCCCTTCCCTTCCCTTCCCTTCCCTTCCCTTCCCTTCCCTTCCCTTCCCTTCCCTTCCCTTCCCTTCCCTTCCCTTCCCTTCCCTTCCCTTCCCTTCCCTTCCCTTCCCTTCCCTTCCCTTCCCTTCCCTTCCCTTCCCTTCCCTTCCCTTCCCTTCCCATCCCTTCCCATCCCTTCCCATCCCTTCCCATCCCTTCCCATCCCTTCCCATCCCTTCCCATCCCTTCCCATCCCTTCCCATCCCTTCCCATCCCTTCCCATCCCTTCCCATCCCTTCCCATCCCTTCCCATCCCTTCCCATCCCTTCCCATCCCTTCCCATCCCTTCCCATCCCTTCCCATCCCTTCCCATCCCTTCCCATCCCTTCCCATCCCTTCCCATCCCTTCCCATCCCTTCCCCTCTGACACTTATGGGAAGGTGTGGCAGTATGGAAGTCTAGAGCTTAGGCCAAGGCATTTTAAAAACCAACCTTCTCTGCTCTGCCTTACAGCCTGCTCCTTACAAGGACACATCAGAGTCCAGGAAACAGAGCAGACTGTAAGTATCGTCTTTTTCTGGCCTTTTTTTTTCTGTCCTTTCTAAAACAGTCCTGCAGTTTCTCTTCAAGCAGCACATCTGACAGCTGGCACATAAGTTTCATGAAGGCAGAGAGCAATGAGGAGAAGCTACACAAAAAGCCAGTGACCAGCTAGGCTATCCTGAGACTTCATGACCACATTGTTTTTTTCCCCTGGTTGGCCTGAGTGCAGGTTTAGCTGTTTGATATACAAATTCAACTCTTTAGATAGCGGAAACAGCTCAAACCTTAACTGTGTTTGCTTTGCTTTGACCCTGGAGGGCATTTGTTTTGACTCCACATTCATTATTAAACTTGACTTGTTTCCAAACTGAAAAGTCCTACTGAATAACAGTTCATCTACTTTCACTCAAGTAAAATCTCACTTCTTGTCTCCTCTCCGAGGACTACCTCATAACTAGGTTAGAAACAAGTATTTTTTTTCATAAAAATCATTCTCTTAACACCTTAATTATATTACTGACTGAAAAGAATGGTTTAGATTGTAGCCTCTGTCATCAATGTACAGCTCAGATTCTTAAGAAAGCACCCTGAAGGAGGTGATGCCTATTTATCGAAGCTCAAGTATGTGTTGAAAACCAACTGTGCATTTCAGAGCTACTTACACCACTGAAGTATAAAAAGAACTGCATTTTCTTACAGATGCAGGCTTTCAAATTCCAGATAAATTTGTGGTTGAATATGCTCTTGACACTAATGACTACTTCAGAGATTTAAACTGAGTTGGTAACGCAATAAAGGTGCATAAGAAATGTTTGTGCTTCACCTTTTCATAATTCTACTCCACAAGTCTCATGGCTCAGCCATGCTGCAGGACATCCTGAACCCCCAGGATGGTGAGCAGTGTACAATCTGCGGCCCCATCTGACAAGAAAATAACTTGTCATTTGACTGGAATTGGATGTTTGTCTGTCTTAGTTCAATCCTGTGTTGCTCTTCTGTCACCAAGTCTGTAAAGCGGCCATGCAGGCACTCTGTGTGAAGGTTTTCCACACACTTTTGGATAACATGGCTGTGAGATCTCTATTCCATGACAGCTTCCTTAGGCTGCACAGAGCAGTAGACTTAGAAACATGATAAACTAATGGGGTTGGTCTTTTTTTCCCTCCTTTTCAAAAGTACTTTCTTAATACTGGTTAACTTGGAAAGTTTTAATTTCTAAGTATTTCTACTAAGAGAAACCAGTTCTGCTGAAGACACAATCAATCTGTGCTATTGATCAGCAGCATGAAGCTGTATGCAGTAATTAAAAACCTCTAAGTTCTTTAGAATATATAAACCTGTATATTCCAGATCAACTCAGAAAAAGTATTAAAATCTCAAGTTTACTGCAAGAATATTAAAATCTGGAGTTTACTGCCAGCAGGAAACTTGCAACAATTCTGATTCTAGTATGTGTTTTTATTACAATGCTGGGAATACAACTGAAAATCAGATTTGCATTTCATTTGAAGATAGAGGTTGATCAATATTGTTGTGTTTTTTTCCTTTTAGCACATCTGTTTTCTGAAAGAGAATGCCAAAAAGAAAACCAGGATGTGATCAGTCTTCTGGAGCACTAATTACTGGCTGCTGATGAGGTGATAAACCATTGCAGCAGGAAATGCCTTCTGCTCCTTGTGTGTCCCTAGGAAGAAGGAGAAGGTGCCTGTTCCTGCCTGCAGTGGCTGATTCCCACTTGTTGTGTGCGCTGAACACAAAGTGTCCGAGCCTGGGTTCCCCCGGCGCCGCCTTCCTTGTGCAGGAGCAGCCCGGGGCTGGGGCCGAGCCCCGGCGATATCGAGCGCTGCCGCTGTGGCCGTCACGGTGCGGGCCCCGGAGCGGATTCCTCGCCCTGCGCCCGGGGCCCGAGGGGGCAGCAGGGCTGGAAGGAACGGGGACCGAGGCCCGCCCGGCGTGCCCGGCCCGGCCCGGCCCCGACAATCGGGTGCCGCGGTTGCCGGGGAACCGCCAGCGCGGCCACAGCGGCTGTGACGGCGCCGCCGCCTCCGTTGGCGCAGAGCGCTCCGGGCTGGGTGTTGGCAGCCTGGGCTCTGCCACGGCCGCAGCCAGCGATTCCCCAGGTGACTTGTGCACAGAGATTGTCTCTGCCAGCCAGCCCTGAACTCGCAGGGCATTGGTCTCTGCCAGCGAGGAGTCCTGAACTGCGTTTGAAGGTAAAGATGGACTCAAGTTGTACTTTTTGGTTTTGTCACATCTGTGCTCTGAATGGGAATTCCAAAGGGAAAGAAAGGATGTGATCATGCCACTCTTCTCATGCAGCAGTTCAGTTGCATGTACAGGCACCTCCTTGGGGTGGGGCAAGTTGGACTCTGTCTCTTGCTACTTTCAAATAATATGAAATCTTTAGCACCAGTATACCCTTTTGAGCCTGCCATGAATTGGGTTGTGGATTTTCAGATGTGTTGTGTTCCTTTGCATGCCATGCAGTTGTCTGGTGCAAGGCCTCAGGAATGGGTCTGGGGGCACTTTGGATGTCTTGGATGGGTTATGACACCCCCTCAGCTGGCCCTCATGGGAATGTGCCCTGGCTGTGGCCTTCTGGGGCTGGGGGGTTTTAGAGCTGAGCCCGTTTGTCTGAGGGAGGATGGGTGTCCACTGCCCCTTACCAGAGGTTGTGCCACATCCACAAAATTTCCTCCTTCCCCCTCTATTGATGGGAGGTTTGTGTGCAAACCTGGCCTCAGCAGATGAGTCTGTGGCTATGCCTTGCCCAGCCTGAAGGCAGACAGAGCTGATTTTCAGGAGAGCTGCTGGGTTTGGCTTTGTTGTGGATACATTTTTCTCAATGAGCCTTGTTCACTTCTCCCCAGACCTGAGCTAAAAGGACAATGGTGTCACCTTGATCTTGTCTCAAGTTCCCTTAGGTAGCTTAACGCCCAGTCCCAATTCCCAGTCAGGAGGCATTTTCAGGCAGGGCAGGGCTTCAGTGGTCGCAGCTTCTTTATTCAGTTTTGTCAGAATGGGCAAAAATTCCTTCCTAACAAGATTTAAGCCATTAGCCATAACATTCTTGTCACTCTCCTAAGTCCTGTGAGGAGCAGCTGAGAGAGCAGGGGTGGTTTAGCCTAAAGAAGAGGAGGACCACTCCAGCTATTTTTAAGTAATATTGAAGCTACAGCTTTGTCTGTTCCAACTCTTATTAATGTTCAGCTTTTGAGCTCCAGGTTTCAGTACGATCCATCTTTGAATTGCACAAGGCAGCCATAGAGTTTAAATAAAGTCCAACTGGAGGCCTGACAATACCACCTACTTATGCCAAAACAAGCACTTAGCTACTTTCAAATCATTATCAAATATTTTAGCCCCAGCGTATGCCTCGAATGTGCCATGAATTGAGTTGTGGATTTTCAGAGTTCCATTGTTGCTCCTTCCAGTTGTGTTGAGGAATTGTCGCCCATCTGTGACATCATCCCTGGAAATGGCGTCTGGATTCCAGAAGAAGACACCAACACCTCGTCTTTTGCTGAGGGAAAGGCTGAAGCCAAATACTGTGAGTAGCCCCTGGGGCTGTTCTAAGGCTGGCAAGTGCCCTGGTGTCCCTGCTCTCCCTGGCCCTGCTGTCCAGCAGCGCTGTGAAGCTGCAGAGCCCCTCCCCAGCCCTTTGTGCCGTGCTCCTCTTGCTGGGGGCTGTCCTGGTGCAGTAGGGAACACTGTGGGATGCTACAGTTGTGCCTTGCCTTGCTGTGCCAGCAAAGCCAAGTGAAACCAATGTACAGCTGAAGGCCTGAGCATGTGTTCTGTCCCTTTCCCTTTGCTCCAGGAATTCCTTCTGTCAGGCTGGGCACTCACCTGTGCTGCTCTGACCATCCTGCCCTTGGGGACCCGGGCATGTGGGAGGGGAAAGCTCAAACTCTGCCCAAAGCCTTGAGAGCCACGGGGTATCCCATCTGGAAGAGCTTCCAGAGCAGCTGTTCTCTCCCAGCTCCTGTGTGGGCACAGAGCCAGCCCTGCAGGCAGCACTGGAGCCAGGGCCACAAAGGTCCCTTGCTGTCTGGAGCTCCCTTGGCTGAAGGTGCCCCAGTGCTGAGGCTCTGTCAAGGAGATCCCTCTGTTTTCTTCAGGTAGAGAAAACAATTAAGAGGGAGCACCAAAACCTGGACACATTCCTGTGCACCTCCCTCTTGGTACAGCTTTGTTTTCTTGAATCTCTTGGACTCAGCCAGCAGCGATATCTCCTTGCTGTGAGTTCTGAGTGTTGTGCAGGGATGGAGTTCAGGCAGTTCTGAGAGCTCCTCCCCATTCTCTGGAAAGATCACTGCCTAAATCCAAGGAAACGTAAGAGGAAACAAATGCCCAAAGAGCAGAAATCCCCAACCATGTCCCATCCAGTCGGGGAGAAGCCAATGGGACAGAGCCATGTGGCTGGAGTATGTGTATTGCACTCTGTATTATTAATTTACTGATGCTAAGGATTTCAGCAGGAAACTTCCAGTGCTCCCAGGACTGTCCCAGTGGCTGTGATCACAAGTTATTCACCAGTGCCACTTGTTCAAGAGAAGCCTTTCTGAACAAGCCCATCTCTGAGGCTTTAGCTGGTGTATTTTGCCTTTCAGCTGCTTCCCTCTAAGTTCCAGAGGGAGAAGTTTCCCAGCAGGAAGAAGGAGGCCAGCACTGGGGGGAGTATTCTGCCCAGAACTGGCCCATTTCTAGACAAGAATGAGACTCATCCCAAGGTAGCCTTTTCCTGCTCTTTTCCTTTCTATTTATCATGAAGTTTGCAGAGGGTGTGTGCTTGTGACAGGCTTGCCTCCAGCAAAACACCTCAGTGTGCAGGGTCTGCTGTCATTGCAAACTGCTGGGAGTGGTGGACTGGGAGTGCTGATGTGCACTAAGCAACACAAATGAGCTCTGCTGAAGGTGCTGGGCTGTGCTGGAGTGTAGCTGCCATTGCTGACAGGGGGAAGGCTGGGGACACAAAGGCACAACATTGCCATTTGCCATTCTCCTGCTGAAATAGCCACCTCTTGCTTTGGTCTGCTCACCATCAAATGCTTGGGGTCACAGGATTCCCTCCAGAGTGGCAGCATTGGCCTTTGAAGGCCAAGGATCTGCAGGAATTACTTGAGATTTAACAAAACAAATTGCATTCCTGCTTTGGGCTGGAACAATGTGTTGGACCCTGACGGGCTGTTAGATTTTGCAGGCTGCCAGATGTCCAGGGGACTGTCCCTGGGCAGAGGGGAATGGATGTGCTTTATCTGGATCAGTGCCTACTGAGAGGTGTGTTTAAAGCTGCTTTTCTGGCAGGACTGGCTCAGTAGAAAGCACAGTCCAAAGGGGTAGGTGACCGAGGTGGGCTGTTGAGCAGGAAATTTGCAGCAAGAGACATGGAACAAACAGGTTGAGGATTGCCCTGGAGAGGGGCGTTGGGAACACCTCAGGGAAGGGCACAACTAAGGGACAATGTGCTGCAGCCACTCCCTTCAGCAGAATGTGTCTGCTGTGAAGTCCCAGAGGAGACCTGCTTGTGTCTCTGCAGTGACAGCAGTGTGGCTGGAGAAGGCAGACACAGCAGGGGAGAGTTTTCTCAAAACAATGTCTCTGCTCCAGAAGCATTTGCTGTTCTGGTGTCATTCCATATGTGCCTCTAGAATGTCACTAAATAAGACAGCAATAATGACAAGAAAGCAGCCATTTAAAGCTGATGGAAAAAGGAGATACCAACTCTACTTTTACCCAAGTTGCTGAGAAAATAACTGAACCATATCCTCATTCAGCATTCACCTCACTTGTCTTTTGATTTTCACCTCATTTGTCTTGTTATTTTTGCCTTTCCCTTTGTGTGAAACACACTAACTTTTAAGTAGAATGAAAGGGGACAAAATCATCCAAGCAAAAGAAAACTGTTTATTAGTAAGGATTCAGCTGAGCCAGGCGTGTCTCCCTCCCCGAGAGCCAAGCACACACACACTCTCCAAGAAAATGGCAATCTTTCTGTGCCCTTTATACCCGTCTGGGGCAGTCCCTGTCCCCTTTCCCATTGATGGGTACTCAGGAGCTTCCATGCTCTACTGACCACCAACTTTTCTGTCCCCTCCCCTCTTGTCCTCCTTCCTTTTGGTCAGATCTTCAACCCCATCCCTCTCACTGCCACACTCAACAAACCAACCTGAACAAATCCAAACCACAAACAACACATACAACCAACAAATTCCATTCTTTTTCTTCATAACCTTTTGGCTTCAGCCAAATATCACCTCATCTCTCACACATGCTCTGGTCCCGTGCTCTTCTAACTGATGTGTAATTTCTAGAGCAAAAAAGATATTTGCAGTTGTGTGGGCCTGAGTTTCCCTGTCTCAGAGTAAAGGACATCCCAAAATTGTTTCCCATGGTGTCTCCTGTAAATCCATGGATTTTACTTACTCCATGAGTGCTCAGTCAGTGCCCCAGAGCTCTGTGACCACCTGGCACCAGGCTGAGCTTAAGGGAAGTGCTGCCTGGCATTGTGGAGAAAGCAACCTGGAGAAATACATGCCAAAAGAGCAGCTTGGCTTGAGGCTGCTCTGTGTGGCCCAGCAGCTGTGGATCAGCTCAGAGCAGAGGTGGGTGAGCCACTGTTTGCCCAGTGTGGGCTGGGCAGACGTGCTCCCCCAGAGTCTGTACTTCCCTGGGGATCAGTGGAAGATTCTCCTGCATGAACCTTCCTCCCAGCAGCTGAAGCTCTCCCTGCTCTCTCTCTCCTCTCCAGCTGCCATCAGCTGCCCCGAAACAGAGCTGGTTTGGGGTTTCCCCACCAGAAGTGGTCTTTCAGAACTTCGTTGCTCGGGAGGTCTCTGAAATGGTGCTGTGTCTCATTAATAAGGGCAAGGTAAGTGCTGGCAGCCAGGGCTTTAACACTGTGCTGGAAGAGGAGAGTGCTGTCATTGCCCCAGTGTGCAGCAAAGCAAGTTATCTACTGCAGCACATGCAGAAGAAAATGTCTCAGCATTTTGGTCTGCAAGATGCTGGAAATGTTCCTGTGCTGGGAATCATCCCCTGATTTTGGCCATGCATTGATGGTGTCTATCCCAAAGGAGTTTGCCTCTCTTGCAAGCTCAGGACTGATAGGAATGCTGAGGGCTGTACAGTTCTTACCTGCTCTCGTGCTTTGCCTTGAGTCTATTGCACAGCCTGTGTCTCCTTGGTTAATCTTGGCTCCTGGTAGGAATCTCTGCCTCTCCCAGTCAGTTTGGCTCCCTTTGTGCAGCTCACAGTCAAAGCTCAGGGGGCTGAGTCCTTTCCACTTTATGCTGGAATCACTTCTCATGAATGGCATTAATGGGCAGTGCAGGAGCTGTGTTCTGAAAGAGCCCTGCAATCAGCCTGATGGAGCAGAAGCAGTAAGAGGCCTTTAGGTGCCACTTCAGGCTCCTGCTCAGCTTCATCCAGCTCTGCTCAGCTTTTCCAAAAGAAACACGGTGCTCTGCTTTCCCTTTAGAGAGCCACAGCACATGCAAAGCCACGTGCTCCTGGAGGTTCCCACCTTCACTTGAAAAAAATTGGGATTGTTTTGCAGTTTCCCAAGGGAGCTGAGAGGGGAAAAAGTTTAAAAAATGTCAGCAGTTGTGTTCCAGTGTAAAGAGGAAAACTTGAGACCATTAGAATTTCAGTCAGGGAAACATTTTCTCAAGTGAGGCTTGTGCCAGCATTAGGCTGGTGGGAGGAGACAGGAGGGAGTCCAAAGCATCTGGTTGAGACTTTTGGAGAGCATTTTGGTGCTCAGGGGTTGATGCTGTCAGTGTGCTAGAAAATGCATGTTTGCTGTGTCTGTGAATGGCAGAGGGCAGAACGTGGCCTGCTGGCTGCAGGCAGGAAAGCCCAGCAGCCCAGCTTGCCTGCAGAGGCAGCAAGAAGGCCTGGAGAGCCAAGACTGGCTTTTGATCCTGGAAGCACAGTGTCAGTCAGTGCTGGTCATGTTTCTCCAGGCAGAAAATGCCTTTGAAGCCCACAGTCAATAGGCACAGCCTGTCTGTGTTTCTGTCACTTTTGGCAAGCTGATTGCTCTCATGGTTTTATGATTCTCCCTTGCTGCTTTACTGCCCATTGAAATTCTCTTTGCCCTCTCCTTGTTTTAGGGATTGTCTTGCTGTGTTCCTTCCTTCTTTTGCTTTTCATGTTTGCTTTTATTCCCAGTAAGGCCACAGAGTTTGCTTTCCTCTCTTGCTGTTCTGCTTGCCTGACTCTTATCCCCACAAGGTCCCTGCCCAAACCTGCTCTGCTAGAAGGGAATTTCTTCTTTCCCCCAGGATAATGTGCTGGTTCGCTTTCAGGCAGCACTTTCCCCCTCTGGAACATGACAACTGCATGGCTGTGTGCAGGCAGAAGCCAGCAGGTTTTTTGGCCTTGTTGAATATGCAGATGACTTGGTTCAGGTGCTCTGTCTCCATCCTGCTGGTGCTGACCTGCTTGGCCCTTCCTTGCCAGCAGGCACTGCCCCACTGTCCCTGGCCAAAATGCTGGAGGCAGACAGAAGGGATTCCAGTTCAGCCTTGTGAATGATGTGCCTGTGCCTGCCCAGCTGAAAGTGCTTTGGAGAAGGGGCCAAGGAGGGATGTCAGCAGGGCAGGGACAGGTCTCCTCTGGTGCTGTTTGCACAAGTGTCAGAATGATCATTTGGTGTGTTTGCTGCAGATTCCTCGTCTGGTGAAGGTGTGCATGGAGAGCTGCCCTTATTTCCAGCTGGCATGCCCCAGGGATGTGTACCATGTGGTGCCAGCAGGCGCCTCTGCCCCTGTGCGCATCCGCTTCAGCCCCGCCGAGAACAAGGTGAGACTGGAGGAGCCAAAGCACAGAGTGATCTGCACAGCCATTGTTTTCCCTGCACTCTGGCTCCAGCCCATTGCATGCTGTGAGCTTGGCTGCAGGCCGTGGGCAGGCAGCCTGCAGGCAGTCACACCTTGGCACGGGCTGGCAGGCACTGCAGCCAGGCCTGCCAGGCTCTGCTTCCCCTCCCTGCCTATCCCTGAGCATTGCCAAGGGAAGATGCAGAGGGAAGAGGATGGAAATGACAGAGGGCTGTTGATAGATGTTGGGCCATCTCTAGGTCCAGTGGAAGGGGTTTCATTATGATGGAAAACACCAGAGGAAGAAAGAGGTCAGAGAGCTTTCCTCCTCCCTGACTGGCAACAGCTTCCCTGCCTGCCCCTGGGCTGGAGCAAAGACGGTGCTTTTTCAGCCCCTCTGCTCTCCAGCCTTGCAGCTGTGCTGTCCCAGAGCACAAGTGAGCATGGTGCAGCTGCAGGGCCAGGGCAGAGGATGTGCTGTGCCCGTGAGCCCGGCTTGGCACAGGCAGACTGGGCTCTGGGTGCCCTTGGTCAGCAGGAGGTTGCTGAGCTGCAGGGGACTGGGACAGCTGCCTGAAGGAGCTGGTGCAGGGCAGGTACAAGCTGCAGGCAGAGCTGTGAGCCCAGAGCCCGTGGCAGTGACACTGCTGGGGCTCTGTGTTCATGCCTGTCACTGTGCTTGCTCTGTCAGCTGGCACCCATCCCGTGCCAAAGGTGCTTTTGTGTGCAGGTTTGAAGAGCAGTGCTGAGGCCCTGGCAAGTCTGATCTCAGTGCTGGGATCTGGAGGGTTCATGTTCTGATTTAGAGGCGTGTTCATATGCAAGGGTTTAGGTTATGGCATGGAAGGGAGGAAGCCTTGCAGGGAAACAAACAGAGGCCCTTTCCAACAGCATTCTGCTGCCTCTTGGCATTGTTCTTCTCCTGTCTTGGTTGGAGAGGCAATGTTTGTGGGGAGTTCTGAGCCAACTGATGTTTCTACACCAGGCCAGAGGTGCAGGATCTCTTTGGGTGCAGCTGTTTTCTCATTTTCTTTTGCTGCTTAGAGTCAGTTGAACACTTTGTCCTATTGTCAGACAGTGAGAATATAGAAAGCTAAAGAGGAATGTCCGTGTTCCCTAGCTCCATGCTCCTTTAGAAGGGACTTAGGAATTCTTTAACATCATTAAAATTTAGAGTCAAAATTATGGTGGCGTCGGGTATGGGTATGACCCAAGTGACACAAGAGGTGAATGCCACAGAGGAAGGTTTTGCAAAGTGCATGGGTGCCTTTAAAATGTGACATATTAGTAGAACTTAGTGTTCATTTTAGGGTGCAATAGGTAAATTGATGCCCTTGGAGGGTTATAGAAATGGTTTTTCTTCTGCCATGGGGATGGCACTAAATGCCCTGTGCTGAGCCAGTTTCTTTTCCTGCAGGATTATTGCCACGAGCTCGTCTGCATGACTACCAGGGAAAGGATAGTTGTGCCAATTCGAGCCATTGGTGCACGAGCTGTCCTGGACTCCCCTGCCCAGCTGGACATCTCCAAGGGTGCAGCCCAGTGCAGCACCCAGCAGGCTCTGCTGGTGCCCAGTGTGGGTACCCGGGCAGCTCGGTACCAGCTGAGCAGCCAGAGGTGAGGCAGTTCATCTGTCCTTGTGCAAAACAGCTTTGGGGGATGATAGCAGAGTTGGGAGAGCAGCAAAAGGAACCAGAGCACAGCAGCTGCTGCCCTGCAGCCTGGCTGGAAGGGAGCAGGATGGATGGCATCTGCTCTTGCTTTCAGTGGCCTTTGAGCTTTGTCTGTCCCACATTTCCTGGAGGCTGCTGGAACATGTTTGGAGCTGGCTTGCACCCTCCTGAGCACAAGCAGTTTCTGAAAAGCTTCCTCAGCACTGTCAGCCAAATAGAGCCATTCTCTGGGAGAAATTCCTGAGGCAGTCAGTGTCAGGTTGTGCATGCAGATAGCTCTGAACCCTCTCTGTGCTCTTCACAAAGCATTCTGTGATGGGATTGCTGGCAGTGGGACCCTTGAGGCTCATGGCAGAGAGCTGGATGCAGAGTATGGGGGAGCTGAGGTCATTTTCCCAAGAGGATCTGGTGAGGGCTGGATCTCCTCAGCAGTGGCTGCGTGGCTGTTTCTGATGCTGTCTGTCCTGGCTGTCTTCTGCTGCCTGTGCTTGGTTTGCTCCCTGCTTGCCAAAGGCAGCTGCACGGAGCTGCAGTGCAGAAGGAATCTCCTGGCCAGGTGTGCCCCCAGCCCTGCTCCCTCTGTCTGTGTTGCAGTCCTTTCTCGGTGGTGCCGGCCACAGGAGCTCTGGGCACTGGTGACACCGTGCAGGGGACAGTGGGATGTCACCCTTGGGCCAGCGGTGACCCCTGCGGCTCCCTGGCAGTGTGCTGCAGCACAGGTGAGTGCTGGGCCCTGCAGGGGCACAGGACAGTTCTGCACCATGGCTCCCTGCTGTCCCCTGCCCTGCATTCCCTCCAGAGGTACCTCCCTGCTCAGCTCTACCCCAAAGCAAACTGAGAACTCCTTGGTGTTTAGGGCCTTGAGAAAGTGGATCCCCTCTCCCAGGCAAAGAGTTTGGACTCCTATTTTGCTGGGAGTTGGTGAGGGCAGGAAGGAGGATCCCTGATTCTCCACTACCATGTGGCTGTGCCTGGCTGAAGTTTTCTTTGATTCCTGGGCAGTGCTGTGGGGAGGTCTCCATCAGCCTCTCTCCAATGCAATGGATTTCTTGCACACCTCTGTCCCATCTGCTGCTTCTCCACTGGCTTGCCACAGACCCTTTTTCTATGTGGCCCTTACACAGAGATGCAGTTTCTGCCTAACAACATTTTCAGACCCTCAAGTTCCTTTTTTGTGACAAATCCAAACAAAATTTTCCCTGTCCCCAGTTCCCAGGCCATTCATGCTGTTTCAAACCTCTCCACTTTCATTTCTAGACTGAGGAATCCCATTCAGTCTTCATATAGAAGCTGCTCTGTACTTACTAATCTTTCCTTTGTCCCTTTTTAATTGGATTTGCAATGCTCCAGCTAGGTTTTTCAGAGCAGAACCTGGATCACCTCCCAGTGAGCCCAAGGAATGGGTTAGAAATTAGAAGTCAGCCCCAAGGGATATCTCTTGAGGGAAGAGAAGGGTCCATATGTTCTCCTGCAGCATCAAGAGCTGGTTGCATCCAGCTCAGAGTCAGGGAGTGGCACTGAGGCAGCCTGGAAAATCCAGTGTAAGAGAGAGAATGATTGTAGTGCAATGGACATCTCTCCCCAGGCCGTGAGAGCAGGCTGCCCCTGCAGCTCAGAGGGGAAGGCCAAGGACCCTTGGTTGAACTCAGCTCTCAGACTCTGGACCTTGGGAACATTTTTGTCAACACCCCCCATGTCTATGAGGTGAGCAGCAGGGCTTGGGATGGATCCTGATGGCTCCTGAGGCAGCAGCAAGCCTGGTGGAGCTGTGGATTGCTGCCAGCCTGGGCAGTTGTGAGCAGTGAATATTTGATGTCCTGCTCAAATCTGGGGGTTCAGAAAGGTGTGTCTGTTTTTCCTGAAGCCCCAGTCCCTGCTTTTGGGCAGCCTTCCTTAGGGCTCAGCTGGGAGGCTCCCTGCACAACAACCCCTTGGCACATGAAACCAGCACTGGCTCCAAAAGCTGCATTTTCAGAGGCTTTTGTGGCAGTGCCAGACACAAGGCACCTTTGGGCTGGGCTCTGCAGAAGCAGCTGCAACAAACTGGCTGCCTTTGAGCTTCAGCCCACTGCAAGGAGCCTCCAGCCAAGTGTCTCCTGCTTATTGCTGCAAGTGACAGGAAAGCTTTGGGATTCTCTCCCTTGCTGACCAGTCCCTCACCACACTTCAGCCTTGGTGCATCTCTGGCTCTAGAAAGAGAAAATGTTCCTGGGAATAAAGTAAAGGAATTTCCTACCTATTTGCTTCCCCCACAATAGTGTCAAGTTTACAAAAAGATCATGAGAGAGCAAGTGAAGAGGTAGAAAATGAGGCCCTGCATCATGGCAGACACTTTCAAAAGCTTGGCTGGGGAAGAGAAAGACACCCTGAGTTTTCTTACCAAAAGATGGTGCTGTCTATACATTTTGATGCTGATGCCTCATTCCCAGTGTATTGTTTTCATGGTATGGGAAAAGGTGAATGAGCAGATGGTGCTGTTGGAGCTGTGCTAAGTGGGGCAGCAGCAGCTCTGGGGTGATTGACTACACAGCTGCAATCAGCCCACGTTGCTCTCAGGGCCAGCTCTCAGTGAGCTTGATGATGCTGAGCAGAGGTGCACTGCTCTGTGTGCATGGGCTCAGCCCAGGGTGACTGCAGTTCTGTGGAGTTCTCTCTGCTCTGCATGAAAACCCAAAGGCAGAACTTGTCCTGTTGTATCTTTTGCCTTCTGCCACTCAGCAGCACAAAGCATCTTCTGCCTTTTCTGGGTGTTCATGGCATCATGAGAAATAAACTCATAAGTAGGGAAGGTTCCACGTGTATTTCCACTTGGCTTTCTTGCTGCTGCAGGTGAAACTGATGAACCAAGGAGCTGTGGATGCTCCCTTCAGCTGTATCCCTTCAGCCACCAGCATGGGCTCCTGCTTCAAGTTTGCACCCTTGGAGGGCATCATTGTAGCAGGTGGGAGCCAGAGTGTGCAGATGTCCTTCAGTGCCACCGTGTTGGGGAGCTTTGAGGAAGAGTTCCAGTTCCGAGTGGCTGGATCTCCTACGCCTGCCATCCTGACCATCAAGTAAGGACCCTGGGAGCTGAGTGGGCACATCTGTAGCTGTGTCTGGGACATCCCCCACCTACCTCATGTTGGGCTGGAGCAGAGAAAAAAGGTGTTTCCTGAGGTCTGAATCTCTGCTGTGATGCTGGCATTGCTTTAGTGTGAGGATGGCTCCTGCCCTGGGTGGTAGCTGGGAGCTGGAATGACTCCTCCCTGCAGGGATCTCCCTGTGCCTTGGGCCATGGCAGGCAGTGGGATGGATCAGCTTTGGGCAGCAGCTGCTCTGGGATGTCCCACCTGAGCAGCCAGCAAGGCCCCAGGGCTCTGGAGATGGTCCAGCTTGGGTGATTGTGCAGCAGCAGCAGTGTTTGTAAAAACTTGTGTTAACAATCCATGGCAGATGGGCAGCAGCAGGCTCAGCTCACCTCTGGCAGCCCTGCTGTGGGGGACAAGCTGTGCTCCCAGCTGCTGTGCACAGAGTGCTCTGGTTCCTCCTTGGCACAGGCAGGAAAGGGCTGATGTGGGAGTCAGGGAAATGTGCAGCAGGAAGTGTCGCAAGGACTTGGGCATCCTCGCGTGGGCTGGTGCCATGGCAAGAGATAATCCTGGCCCAGGCAAAGGGAGAAGGGCTGATCCCAGGGGAGGCAGAGCTCATTGCTCAGGAGCAGAGCAGCGTGAGGCCTTGTCCCTGCCAGCCTGAGCCATGTGCTGCTAGGATAATGTAGTGGGAGCAGGAGAGCTGATGCTGGCTGCTCTGCAGCTTTGGAGCTGGGCTGCTGCTGTGGGCAGGCACTGGCTTAAGGCAGTAAAGAAATGAAAGCAATCTGCACTGGAGTATACCAATGAGATAAGGGAGTTGGATAAAAAAGAACAAGGAAGTTATTACTTAGCAAGAGAAAAGTGGTGAGTAGGTATGCCCATAGTGGAGAAATAATGATGCTGGTTTTGTTTTTGGAGGAAAAGTACTGCTTTTGTATTTTGGAAATCAAGAGGGAACCTTTCACCATCAAATGATTGATTCTCCTCTGTCCCTGCCCCAAAGTGGCCATGGGGTGTTTCTGCATAAACAGCTTTCTCCTTGGGCAAGGGCAGGTGTCTCTGGTTGAGATGTGCAGAGCAGAGCCAGGGGCAGTGCTGTGAACACAAGAGAAGGCCCAGGTCACTGCTCCTTGATTTGGAACCAAAAGGCAGAGTGGGCATTGATTGGCATCAAGTATGAAATCAACTTGTGAGTGTTGTGCAGCTTCAAGTGCTGATTTCAGTGGATGTTGGTGACTTTTGGAGTCTGTCTGCTGAGTTGAAGGAGAGCTGAGGTGCTGTGCTGGATTCAGGACAGCCTGGTTTGGTTGTTGAAGCTGTTGCTCTTGGCTGTGCCAGCTGGTGCACTGCTGACAAGCTGGTCCTTTCCTCTAGGATTCATCTGTCCCCTGTTGCTGCTCTTTGCAGAGGATGTTTGGGAATGCCCTGGATTCCTGTCTCAGAACTCTGTCTGTAATGATTGTGTGGGTCAAACTCTCCTGAGAAAGCTCCTCCATGGGAACAGCAGTCCCAGCTAAGAAGGAGCAAAGCAGGGAACCTGTGGCTGCAAGGGCTGCTGACAGAAGTTTGTGGGGACACCTTTATGTCCCTCCCATTGCAGATGGGGAAAGTGAGGCACGGAGCCATGTCTGGGTGTGTGTTCAGGGTCCTTCATGGGAGCACCAGCAGCCCAGGGCCTTCTCCTGCCTGCCCTGTGCCCAAAGCCCATCTGTGGCTGTTGGCTGCTGGCCACTTGTCTTTAGCTGCCTCCTGTGCACAGGGCCCTGTGCTGAGCACATGGTGCTGTGTTGGTTGGAAACCCAGGGTGCCCTGAGCCCAGGTTTTGTGCCCCCGAACCACAACAGCCGGGCCTTTAACCGAGCCATTTCCTCCTCTGTCCTTGCCCTCCAGAGGCAGCGTCATTGCTCCGAGTTTGCACTTTGACCTCCCTGAGCTCGACTTCGGGGACATCTCCTTTGGTGAGTGTTCCCTGGGCTGGGACACAGTGTCAGGGATCTGTGTCTTCCCACAGAAAAGCATCCCTCACTCACAGTCTGCCCAGCAGCATCTCCAGGCTGTGAACTGCAGGGCTGCTGCTGCCTCGGGTGGCATTTTGCCCTTGTGAGATCCAATAGAAGCAAGGAATAGAAAGTCAGTATTTTCTGGTGTGTCTGTGCTGCTTTAAAAGACAGATGTCTGCCAAGGAAGGTGGGAATCTTCCTGCAATGGAAAGATGAGCCCCTCCCTGCAAATTCTTATACCTTTGAAATGACAGGGCTGCCAGGCAAAACAATGGGAAAAGGAATAACATTCACTGCCAAGCCCAAACCAAGAACAAAGCAGTTCATGAGCTTTTGAAGGAAACTCATTGCTTTTGCTTAGCTGCTTCTTCCCCAGCCTGCATCAGCACGGGGGCACTTGTCAAGTTGCCTTCTAAGGAAATGAAACAAGAAAGGCAACAGATGGAAATATGGTTCTGAACCAGGAGATTGATCCTGCTGAATCTCATTTCATTCCTAAGGTTTCTCCAGCTGAAGGCAGCTGTTGTATCTTTGCTTCTTTGTGACTGTTGACTGTTGTGTGCTGAGCTCAGTCTGATTTGAGGTTTTGACACCTGGGTTTGTCCTTTTGTGCCTCTCTTGCCTCCCTGCTGGAGTCGCTGCTGGAGCTGGCAGTGGTCACTTGGATGGGCACAGAGCAGCTCTGGGCTGCAGCTGCAGTTGTTTTTTC
This sequence comes from Fringilla coelebs, assembly GCF_963513975.1. NCBI lineage: Eukaryota > Metazoa > Chordata > Aves > Passeriformes > Fringillidae > Fringilla > Fringilla coelebs. The sequence goes on along the minus strand of NW_028167212.1, from coordinate 322,141 downwards.
TGCCCATCTGTGTTCCAGTGAGTCTTGGTGAGCAGGCCTGGGGAGAAGTCTCCTCCCCACAGAGCTGGCCAGCCCAGCCAGATGTGCACTGCAGAGCAGGTTGTGGCTGCTCTGTGGGCTCTGCAGGACATGCCCACCATCAGTGGCTGTATCTGTGGCTTTGCAGGATGGAAAGCAAATCCAGAGCTAAAGTGGGGTCAACCCTTGCAGTCAGCAATCCCAGTGAGCAGCATGGGTGTGATGTCCCCGTTTGTTGGGTGAGGTGGGACCTGGTTCCTCATTGCTAATCTCAAAGCAAGGCTCGGGTGTGCCCCCAGTTGAGTGGGCTCTGAGCTGTCACGTGCTCAGTCTGTTTGGCCCAAACCAAGAGATGCCTTAAAGATCCTGCAGAGAGAAGCTGCTTTAGGGTGCTTTGCCTCACGTTCTAGTTCCTGATTCCATCCTCACTTTCTTTTGCTGTAGCTACTTCTCAATGACGACTCACTGTTTATATATCTCTGCAAACAGTGGGAGTGTTGGCAGGCTTCGCAGGGAATTTTCCAGCTTGAATTCTGAGAGTAAATGCTGGGTCTGGGTGCACACTCATCACTGAGAGATAAGTGGTGCTGGTTTGGGGCAGGTGAGGGAGCTGCTCCCCATCCCAAAGAGAGAAGCTTGCAGTGTTGAGCAGGGCTAGGAGTGGGCATTTTCAGGGCTGCAGTCTGGAATCTGTGTCAGAGGGAACTAAGTGACGATTAATTCCTCATGCAGCTTCTCGGGAAGCTTTAGTTCAGATAATACAGAGCTGAACTCCAATCCCACTTTCATCCTGGCAGGATATTCACCCCAGGATCATGCCATAGTGTGTGCCTGACTGGATATTTGTGTCCTTTGCCAGGCTTTCCCTACACCCAGCGCTGTCGCCTGACCAACAGCTCCCCGGTGCCCCTGACGTTCCAGCTCCGCATGTCGGACGATGGCACGCAGCCGGCTGTGGACAGCGTGGATCAGATCCGCAGGGACAGCGACCCAGCCTGGAGGAAGGGAATCCATTTCTATGTGGAGCCCAGGGAGTTCAGCATCAATCCCAGCCAAGGGACCATCCTCCCCCAGGGACACCAGGACATCGAGGTACGGCAACAGTGCAGCCACAGACGCTGCAGCAGCAGGGCTGAAGCTGCACTGGAGTGTGGGAGGGCTTCAGCTCTGGTGCCAGCTTTGAGCATGCTGGGAGTGAGAGATCTGCAGTGCTGGGAGGCCTCTGCTAGCTGCCTTACTCGGGATGTTCCTCCAGGAGCACTGTTTGGTTTCCAAAATCATCTGCTGAGGTCCCATACCTTATGGTCAAGGCCTGAAGCCATTCTTGTGTTTTTGAGAGCAAATGATTTGATTGCAAGTGGGCAGAGCAAGGATGAGGGCAGAAGGTGGCTGTTAGAGAGATGTCATTGTATAAAGCAGTCAGCTTTTCTTCTTGGTGTCATTTCCCCTCTTCTGGGGAGCAGAATGATTTGTGTTCACTGCAGGAATCTCCAGGGGGGACAAAATACTCTGCAGCCATGAACTGCCCAGCACTTGCTGGTCCATCCTTTTCCCTCAGCTTCCTGCTGTGAAGCTGAACTCATTGTGTTCAAGTCAGATTTCCTCTGCATGGATGTCATTGTGGTCAGATGAGAAACTGGCCCCTTAATTTGAATTCAGTGGTGCAGAGAGCTTTAGTCTGATGTTTTAATGTAGCTGACATGTGTTCTGATAGCAAGGTGTGTTTAACAAGTCTGGTATTGGCAGAAGGCTTTTGTTCCTCTGAGACTGTGCTCTACACATGGAGCAGCAGAAGAATTATGGCCAAATCCTCCCTCAAAAACTGGAGGATATCACAGATGGGTAATGAGCTTTTGTAAGGGAGAATTTCCTGTTCTGCTCTTGCACCAGGTGACCCTGTGCTCCAACACGGTGATGGAGTTCTACAGGAGGATGCTGGTGGATCTGGAGGGTATTGGCAAGGGAGTGGCAAGACTGATCATCACAGCCAGGTACCAGCCCTTGCTGGCCTCCCCAGGCACTGCCTTGCACAGGCTTTGCTGGCTGCAGCTGCCCAGGAGAAGTGCTGCTTAATGGCCTCATGTTGTGCCAGCTGGACATGAGAACAGCAGGGCTTGGACAGCAGCCTGTGGTGAAAAGCAGCCCTGCTCACAGCCCAGCATGGCCCTGGCCCTTATCTAAAGGGAGCAGGAATGATCTCATTTATGGGCCTGGGTTTTGGTGCTTGAGGTGGGACAAATTTCCCGAGGGCCTCCTCTCCTTCTTGCTGCAAGAGGTGGAGTTGTGCTGGTTGTGAGCAGCGTGCATTGGTTTGGGCCACAGCAAGCAGCCTGCTGAGAGTCAGGGTCTGCTTCTGTTCATGAGGGCACATGGCAGGGCCAAGTGGATCCCAGCAAGTGCTGAGGGCAAGGTCTTAGGAGGGGAAAGCAGCCCTGGATGTGGCAGGTCAGCTGCAGTTTTTCTCCTTCCCTCTGCTTCCCATTTGGAGCTTGAATGTTCTCAGAGTTGAGACCAAAAGGGGTTGTTGCTGCAGCAGAATTGCATCCTGCTGTGCTGCTGTGGGTGCCAGCTGAATGGCCAGAGGGCTGCAGCTCCCTGGTGCTGTTGCCTGTCCCAGGCAGAGCCATGCAGTCAGTGCCTGGGCTGCCATTGTGTACAGCAGGTGGAGCTGGGGCCAGTCAGTGCCTGGAGCTGGGCAGTGAAGGAGCGAGGGAGCTGCAGGGCCTGGGAGGGGGTGATCAGCCACTCTGGAGGGCAGCTGGTGTCTGTGCCCTGCAGGGCTGGGGCAAAGAGCTGAGTTCTCAGGCAGGGCAACAGCACCATGGGAGAGAAGGGAGTCATTTTTACTGAGACACTGGAGCTGTGTGTTCCTTGAGCCTGAGTGAGCCCTGATCTTGTTGGGAAGCCTCCCCCAGAGCTCGTGGATCACTGGGACTGTGACAGGAGTCCTTGCAAGCCTCCTTGGGTGAAGGAGGGACTGAGGCAGCTGTGGCACAAAGTGCTCTGCCTGGGGCACTTGGCAGCCTCTGGGTGCTGCGCCTCAGGGTTTGGCCCTCCTTGACAAGACCCGTTGGAGTGGGAAGAGGTAGAAGTCAATTTATCTCTGTAGGGCTGCTAAATGTCCATTTGACAGTGACCAATGTGTTCTGCTCCATTTCCGAATTTTGGGGCTAAATGTTCTCTATTCTCTCAGTACCTCTGATTGCCCTGGGGTCATCTCTTTATCCAGATGTCTCGTTCCTGAGCTCCAAGGGTCCACCCATGTGCTCCAGTACGATGAGTGCCAGCTGAAGGTGCCCTATGAGAGGAAGATCCTCATTAGGAATCCCAGCCACCTTCCTGGCTGCTACGGGCTTATTCCCCAGGTTTGGCATCACATCCACCTCCTCCTGTCAAATATTATTGAGGAGATTATTAGGGAAAAAAGGCTTTGGATAAGACGTTGTTAATTTCTATTCAGTCTTAAAGATCTGCTGAGAAAGGATCCTACCCAAATGTAAACTTGAGGAGGCAGTTGAAGCTCCTGAGGAAACAGTTGATGTTCTAGTCTTCAGGGTGTTTTCTTGTGGGAGATCTTAGAGGGTTGTCAAAAGCTGCTGCATCCACAGACAGCAATGCCTGTGCTGGCAGCCTCCTTGCAGGATCCCCTGGGAGTGCTGAGCCTCCAATTCTTGCATCTTGTTTGTGCCTTTTACCTTTGTCCTGGGCAGTTTTAAACGTGTGTTTAAGTTGCTGTTGTGGTGGATGTTAAGGAGTCTAAAGTTTCTTCAGAGGTCTGAAGAAACTGAAGCTGCATTTCATTCTGTCCCTTCCAGAAACGCAAGGAGGACTCTGCTGTGTTCTACTCCAGCCCCAAGCCCTGTGGCATTGTCCAGCCCCAGAGCACAGCAGAGATCCCCGTTGTGGTGGAAGTGCAGGCGCCGGGCGAGCATCGCACCAATGTTCTCATCGGCGTGTTCGGGGATGAGAGAAACCCACGGGTGAGGGCACGGGGAGCTGTGTGCCTGAGTGCAACTGCTCCTGGCAGGGGGCACAGGGCACGGGGATTCTGCCGGAGAAAACAGGCACAGGCTGCTGTGGGAAGGACAGGAGGGATGGGTGGCACAAACAGCTCGTGCCTTAGAGGTGGGAATCTCAGTGTCTGACACAGAATGGAGTTGGGCACAGCTGGAATCCAGGGTAATTTTAGTTCATTATTCTTTAAAATGCTGTTAACTTTGGAGACATCCGGATTAAAATGTCATCTCTGTGAGCACAAAAGAGGATGTCAGAAGACTTCTGGGAGCCTTGAGCTTTCTGTAAAAGAAAGGAAAGCTGTGATTTGAAGAGTGGTTGCAAGGATTGAAACTTATATTAAGACATATGGAAATAGCAATGCCAAATTCCCTGGATGGCACCAAACATCTGAACCAGGGCTATTGTGTCACTGCCTATAAATCAGTGAACAGGAAGAACAGGCAGTGCAGGCTGTGCCAGGCAGCCTGAAGTCTGACAAAAGAGTTGCTTTCAACTCTGAGGCTGCTTCCCTTAACGAGGAGGGTTTCTCCCCACCAGAAGAACCAGTTGTTGAACTGTCAGCCTGGTCTTAACTAGAGATTTCTTGCAAAGCTTTTACCTTTGGGCCAATAATTTGTAGTTTGGAAGGTTCTCTTACCTTAATCCTTTTCGATTTGGAGGTGAACATGTCATTTTCTTTTTCCCCAAAAGCCCAGCATTTCAGCTGGAGAGTGGTAGGTGTCCCTAAAGAAATAACTTGAGCAGGGTTGAGCTGTTGAAGATATTTTAGGTTTCCCTGTTGTGGTTTGTTTTGGTTTTTTTAAATCTTTCTTGCTTGCTTCCTGGCACAGAGAGCACAATTACGGAGCTCAGGACGGCCGGCAGAAACCTCCCCAAGCCCAAGGGTGACAGAGCTTGGCAGGATCCCAGCACCACAGACTGAGTATGTGTGGATGGATGGATGGATGGATGGATGGATGGATGGATGGATGGATGGATGGATGGATGGATGGATGGATGGATGGATGGGGAATGCTAGCTGAGTCAGCTGGGAGTGTTGGAAAATGTCAACCAACCCCCCAGCAGTGTGAGGGGAACATTGCTGATAAATCCCTGGTGGAGCTGCAGAGTTTCTGGCCTTGGGCCCTGGGGGGCTGTGCTGGCTGGGCACTGGCTGGGTCTGCCCCTGGGTGCCTCAGATCTCACCTTTTTGCTGCCTTCTCTGTCTTTTCCTCTCCCACTGTGCTTTTGGCATCCCCACAAGGTGTTCATGCCTGTCCTCTGTAGTTGCTCAGTGCAAGCAGTTGCAGCTGCTGCAGCACCTCAGTGCCATCCCCGGGCTACCTTTAGAACAGAGCTGCTCCAGGCTGGATTGGGAAGGGCTGGATCAAACCATTTCTCAGTTCAACCTGCCCAGCACCCAGCCAGGGGCTGCATCCTGGCCAGGAGCTGCTGGTGCAGGTGTCCCTCCCTCCCACTGCAGGTCCCTGTTCATAGTTATCTTATTTTTCAGAGATGAGCTTTACCCTCTGAAATTCAAACCCCAACCACCAAAGGAGAAGAGGAGCAATTTGGCTTCCCCGGCAACTCAATGGAGGCACTTCAAGATCAGAAAGGAGGAGGAGCCAGCCAGAGCCCTGAAAGAGGCGCAGGATTTTAGCAACTCTTCAGGAGCAGAGGTAGATTTTGTTGTACGTCCAGTGCTTGTGTTGCCTGCCCAGCCTGCCAGCACCAAGTCATGCTCGTGCTGACCTCCCTTTTTGCTGCCCTGCTGTCCTGTGCCCGGGCAGTGGGCTGGGCAGCAGGGCCAGTGGCTGGACATGGGGTGAGTGGGAGGGAGAAATAGGAGAGTTTTCCTTGGAGAAGCTGACTCAGATCCTACAGGCCTGTGCTGAGTGTGGGATTTTTTTGCCTTCTTTCCTTCCCAATGTAAGATGAGGCTTTTATCTGCATCATCATGGTCAGACCGGCAGCTTCCTTCCCAGAGCCAGCTGGGATGAGTCCTGATCTCCATGGAGCCTCTTGCCAAGCCAGCCAGACTCCCTGTGTGCAGGGCTCTGCTTTCAGCCCAGAGCTGCCATTGCACTGCTGGCCCTGAAGCTCTCTTACAGACAGAGAGTTTGCAGAGTGGCTGTCTCTTCCTGCCAGCACAGAAAATGGCTTGTTTTTCAGGTGGCAGCACAAACTGCTGAAAACCCTCACCTCCCACGAGGCTTGGAGGGGTTCAGGTGCTCCCTGGACGTAGTGCACACTCCCCTGGAAGCGGAGAAGGCCAGAGGGAATCTGTATCACTTGTCCATTGTCAGTGTGGCCAGCAGGGCTGGAGCTCCCAGTGCCACTGGGGGCCCTCAGCATTGGCCACAGAGGGGCCTCCCATCCCTCCAGGCCATCCCAAAGTGCTGCTGAAGCAGCTCCTTGTTGGAGAGGCTGTGCAGGACACGTTGTGGGGCTGCCCAAGGACAGGCACTGTGGAGGGCACTGGTCCCCCTGGAACTCCTCAGGTGGTCCACAGGAAATTTTTGCAGGAGCTTTTGCTGTAGCACTTCGAGAAAGCAGCCTTTAAATCAGAGAGAGAGGGGAACAGCCTCAGGAGTCAGATGAGCTGGGCTGGAGTCCTTCCCTCAGCTCCAAGAGCTCTCACTCTGAGTCTCCTCCTTCTCTAAAAGCAGGAAGTTTTTTAACTTTTTAAAGGCAAGTTGTGCATCAGAGAGAATGTCTACTGCCAGGAGACATCCCAGTTCCCTTTCATGTAATGTACTAATTAATGCATTGACCCGTGAGTATGGGGGAAGATTTTTGCTATGGTCCCTGCACTGCTCAGTGGCACGGATGCAGGATGAGGTGAGGGTGATTCTGGCAGTGTTTGGGGAATAGGCCCCTCCAGATACAGCTGCACTTTGCTCCAAGATGCTCTTCTGCATCCATTTCCATGCTCAACACCTCAATCTCTCCTGTCTTCCATCCAGGCTTTCAGTATCCTGCCACTGTCAGGTGTGCTGCAGCCAGGACAGAGCCAGCAGGTCTCCTCCACCTTCTCTGGCCACCTCAGCAGCACCTCCAATGTCAGGGAGCTGTGCCACGTGGAGGGAGGCCCCACCTCCGAGGTGCTGGTGAGCGGGGAGGCCTCAGGTGTCAGCTCCTCCCTGAGCCCCCAGGAGATCAACTGTGGCTCTCAGGCCCCTCTCAGAGAAAGGTGAGTGAGCCTTCCATGGGTTACTGCTCTGCCAGGGGTTATTGTCCCTGCAGGGCTGCCCTGCTCCAAGGACTCTGAGCTCAGAGGTGCTGCATAGCAAAGGCCAGAAGCAGCCCAGGGATGGCCACTCTGAGCTCCCTGGCTCCCAAGAGAGGAAGGACCTTCTTCTGTTGAGACAGAACATCTTCTTCTCTATTGGAGTGCTGAGCCCTCCTGGCTTAGCTGCTGCCTGCAGGGAGCTGGGCTCTGGTCTGGCCTTGGCACTGCCTCTAGAGGTGTCTTGAAGTCCATGGTGTTGAGTGGCATCTTCTTCATCATCTCCCTTCTTCACCAAAGCAGTGGGATTGTGGTGTGGGCAGGCGTGGGGCACAGACCAAACCTTGCTTTGGGTCCTGCTCTTGCCCCAGATGAAGTCCTTGCAGTGCTGATCTGCCAGGGTTCTCCTTGTGCTGGGACAGCACCCAGAAAAGCTCATGTCCTTTGGACTCCCCTTCAGCTGCAGCAGTAGGCAAGCCCAGAAGAAGCTCAGCTCCAGCAGGGCAGCCCAGCTCAGGACACACAGGCAAAGTGTGGAGCTGGGAGTGGAGGCTGCTCAAAGCAAGCCTGTGCATCAGGACTTGTCCAGGCCAGGCTGGAGTTGGTTTCACAGGGAGGAGAGGGACGAGGCTGCTTCAAATGGTTTCCATGGCAGCCAGCCCTGGTTTGCTTGGTCCCAGCTGGGCTCCAGCAGGAAATCTGGCTGCCAAGAGCCTGTCTGGCAGGAGAGGAGTTCCTGCAGCCTTTGCTTTCTGACTGACAGGATTGTTCTCATTAAGGAGCAGGCTGTGAGTCGTTAAACCCGAAGATGACGGGCAGAGACTCTCTAACTAATTAAAGTTAGACAGTGGTGTGTTTATTAACACCGGCGGGCGGCACCAGAGCCGTCCCTAACAGGTGTGACCGCGCTGCCCAAGGTTCTTTGCCCTCTCTTTATTTCCCAAGATCTTACATACAATACATCTGCACAGCCCCAGCACCTCCCATCCCTGCTCTGTATTCAAATGAGGTCATTGGTCCTTCACACCTGTGCAGTTCTTCCCTTAAATTGGGTCCGTGGTCTCGAATTGGGTCCGTGGTCTTAAGGGATGAAGTCAGGAATGTCTTCATCAGGTCTCTGTCACCTTCTGGCAGGATCCAAGGACCCTGCTCAGTGATTGATTGACATCAAATCTAGGTGCTAACCATTGTTCTCCAGGTTTCAATTTGTTCTTATAACAGTTCACTTCCTCCACTTCCTTCTAGAAAGACGCTCCTAATGGTAAACAATAGAACAATCAGCTCCAGCTTCAGCATCTCATAATCATTAACCTATGGTCGGCCTATCTACCTTACATCCTGATCCATGTGAATTGCTTCTAACCCTCAACTGAAATCTTAGCTCTTTAAAATCATGCTTCAGCCATGCCCAGGGAGAAGGGGGCTGATTGAGCTGAGTAAGAATTGTAGGAGAGATGAGCAGATGTTGGCAATCTGTGCTCTGCTCTCACCTGGGAAGCCAAGAGACAAAGGGCGTTTTCAGCATCAGCACAGAGAGCTGGTGGATCAGCCTTTGGCACTGGGCTGGAGGGCTCTGGCTGTGCCTTGAGAGGGAGCTTGCACAGCCAAGAGCTTATGATGGCAAAGCTCAGGTTTGGCTGGTCCTGGAGATCCCCTTCCAGCAATGCCCTCACTTGGGATGTTCCCAACCTCTGTGGGCTGAGGAGAATTCACAGAAATGGCCTCAGGGTCAAGGAATGAAGTGCAGAGCCAGCCAGGACTGGTGAGCCCAAGTTTCTGGTGGGGACTCTCAGCCATGTTTTCTATTTTGTCTGCAGAAGGGAGCTGAAGCAGCCAGCTCAAAAGATTCAGGAGGAGGCAAAAGCCTCAGAGGAGGAAGAGAGGCGGAAGGAGCAAGAGAGGTGGAAAAAGGAAAAGAAGGGAGTCTCTGAGGGGAAGAAACCTTCAAAACCAGAGAAGGGGAAGAACAAAACACCAAAGAAGAATGAAACCAAAATCCCAAAAAAGGAAGCCAGATCTCCTGAGAAGGAAAAAGCCACAGAGAAGAACACCAAGGCCCCAGAGAAGACTGAGACCAAAGCATCAGAGAGGAAGGAAACCAAAATCCCAGGGAAGAAAACCAAAGCACCAGAAAAGAAGGAAGCCAAAGCCCCAAACAAGGGGGAAGGAAAAGCCCAAAAGAAGGGGAGGAACTGAATCCCAGAGGACCCACCTGGGATGGAGAAGAGCTCATTATTCTTTATCCACACAGCTAATTTTAATCACTTTGACAGACCTCATGTGCAACTTTAGTTTGTTAAGAAATTCCTTAGCACTTACTCTATTATTGGTTAATGAAATAGATTTTAGTTGTGCATCAAATCTCTAATATATCATTTACCTGTTTTCTTCACTGATTCTCATGGGACAAATCCCTTGTTGTTGCAGGTGCATTTGTTTCTCACCCTCAGAACAGATTGTTCACAAAGTCTCACTCTCAAAACAGCTTCAGATGGGAACTTGTAACTGCTCAGCTGCTCTCAGAAGAGATGGCAGGCCAGCTATTAATAGAGCAGAGCAAGGCCTGATTTCATAAGGCCTTTCTTTTATCATTATTCTACCTGTCTATGGCATCTCCCCCTTTTTGTTCATTTAAAAAAGGCTCCTATGTTCTGATGTTGAAACTGCTCACTCCCGTCCCCACCCCAAAACAGATCCTGGCCAATCAGAGCGTGCGGCGCTCTCTGACCCTGCCCAGCGACCTTCCGCAAATCAGCGCCCGGCTCTGCTCTGACTCCTCAGCTGGCAGGGAGAACCCAGCCCCTCTCACAGAGCTAGCCAATCAGAGACTGCACGGGGCTGGTTCCAGCCAATCAGAGCATTTGTTGCTGATGACTCATCAGTGTGCAGGAGCGGAATTTGGGGAGCGGGGAGGTGACCCTGGGGATGGGGATGGGCCGTGCAGGGGCAGCTGGAGCCACACTGGTGGCACTGCGGGTGCTGGGAGCCCCCCCCCGGCCGCGGAGGATGCAGTGAGAAGAGGGGCGGGGGCCCCGAATTCAACCAAAGTGGGGTCGGGACCCCCAAAGGGAGCAGGAGGGGCCTGGAACCCCCAAAACCAAGCACGGGGGAGGGGATTGGGGAATGGGGGAATGATGGGGAAGGGGCGGGAGAGCACAAAGGAGGGGGATATACTAAACACAAAGCCAAACACCACTTTAATTTCTCATACATTTTATCCAAACAATTACACTTAAATAAATATCCTTAAGTACTCTAAAAATATTAAAATTATTTTAATTTAACTGTGCGTGAGTTGTCTTATTTGGATATTGGTTTTTGGATTGTTTGGGTTAGATTATTTAAAAAATGGGATTTTTAAGGAATTCATTCAGATGAGAAAACAGCACTCTGCAAACAGAACTGACTGAAAATGAACAGGACAGAAATCAGTAACAAAGTTTTATGTGCTATCAAATACATCCCACCCAGCCAGCCCCACACAATCCCCATCCCACTGCTCCAAATTGGGATCCCACTTCTCCCAATCCCCTCCCAACCCCATCTCACCCTGGCAGCTGTGGAATGGACTGAGTCTGGCCTGGGATTGAGTATTTTTGAGGACGGAACAAGCAATTTGAGCTGCTATGGCACCTTGATGGGCTAAAATTCAGTTCTTTACAGTGGGATTTGAGTGGTTTTGAGGTGACAGATCTATCCCTCTTGGCTTTTAGAGTGCAAAGAGATGAGTGGATGGCCCAAAATCCTCCCAGAACCCACAAATCCTCCAGAATTGCTGCAGCTGAGTTCATGGTGTCCAGGGAGGTGGCAGCTGCCGGTGCCTGGGACAAACGAGATGGTGCTTGGTGTCAGAAAGCTCCAGAGTCCATTTCTGATCCCCAAAAGACAGGGCAAAGGCAGGGCTGTGAGGTTTTTATAGGGTATCCCAGGGGTGGAGTTGGGGTTTGGGTCAGGGGAGGAAATCTTAGCAATGCAAGAAGGGTGAGATCAAATTCCTGCCTCTTAGTAACAGCACTCCACACAGAATGTGTCCCTAAATTTCCTCTCAAACACCTGTGAAATGGTAGGACGTTAGACATTTTGGATCAAATTCCTTCATTTAACCCTGTTTTGGCAGATTTTAAGGGATGAAAATGAGGCACAAGAAAATTAAAGCCAAACCAAAAGGAGAAGCAGCCAGGTGTGTTCCCAACATGGATCACAGGGAATGTGGGGCACCAGGGCTGTGCCCAAAGTGGCTCCTCCAGTGGGGGATGGAGCTGGAGCAGTGCACGAAGCTCTTCCCGCACTCGGGGCACTCGCAGGGCTTCTCTTACTGGTGACTCTGTTGGTGTTGGGTCAAGGTAGAGCGTCTGGAGAAGCTCTTCCCACACTCAGAACACTCGTAGGGCCTCTCCCCAGTGTGGATGCGCCGGTGGGTGATGAGGGTGGAGTTGTCCCTGAATCCCTTCCCACAGTCGGGGCATTGGAAGGGCCTCTCGTCTGTGTGAATGCGATAGTGCAGGAGGAGATCTGAGCGGGTCTTAAACCCCTTCCTGCATTTATCACACTCGTAGGGCCTCTCCTCTGTGTGGATCTTTTGGTGCTTGGTCAGGGCAGAACGCTGCCTGAAGGTCTTCCCACACTGCCCACACTCGTGGGGCCTTTCCCCAGTGTGGGTCCTCTGGTGCTCGATCAGGGTGGAGCTATGTCTGAAGCTCTTCTCACACTCCCCACATTCGTGGGGCCGTTCCCCAGTGTGGGTCCTTTGGTGCCTGATCAGGTGGGAGCTGCAGCTGAAGCTCTTCCCACACTCCCCACACTCGTGGGGCCTCTTCCCAGTGTGAATATGCCGGTGCATGACAAGACTGCAGTTCTGCCTGAAGCCCTGCCTGCAGTCGGGGCAGCGGAAGGGCCTCTCCTCTGTGTGCGTGCGCTGGTGCTTGACGAGATCAGAGCTGGTCTTAAACTTCTTCCTGCACTGATCACACTCGTAGGGCCGTTCCCCAGTGTGGGTCCTCTGGTGCCTGATCAGGTGGGAGCTCCACCTGAAGCTCTTCCCACACTCCACGCACGTGTGGGGCTTCTCCCCATCACGGAGCTGCTCATGGAGCACCAGCTCCGAGCTCTGGCTCGATCTCCGGCCGCCTTCCCGGCCCAGGCTGGGTCTTTCCCCCTCAGATCCCCGTAATCTGCGTTTGCAGCCCCTCCTCGTGCGGGATCTCCGGGGCTTTTCCTCCCCGTTGGGTTCCTGCGCTGTGGAGCCGCTCAAAACGGCCTCTTCCACCAGGTTCTGCCTCAGGGATTTGTCCTCCCTGCTGTCCATGCTCAGCTCCTGCTCTGGGGGAGGAAGGACAAGGACAGGATGGGATTTGCCTCCGTGCCACAGGCAAGGGGAAGGAGATCCCCCCAGGGCTGTCCTGCAGATGGGGGCTGTGCTGGGCTGGGGGATGGAGCAGCACAGAGGGGAAAGGGGCACTGACTTCCTCCTCACCTGCCTGAGTGTCCTAGGGCATCTTCCTCTTCCTCGCAGCCTCCCAGGATTTGGCAATGGGAAATCCTGGTTTAGGGAAAACAAGGGATGGGCATGTTGAGTTGGAAGGTCCCTCTGCCAAAGTCCATCTCTACAAGTCTCTGGCCATCTGAGCTCCAGAAAAACCTCCCAAACACCAAGATTCCGCCCTGAGAAAGCCTCCTAGTAGTTCCCCATCCCTGGTCCCTCCCCTCTGGTGTTTGGGGGTTCTCCCCTGTCCCAGCTGCTGGGGGTCACCCTTGGATTGGGGGTCCCCCTTCTCCTCGGTGCCTGCCTTCCCCAGGCTGCTGGCAGTCCCAGCAATCCCAAAAGCTCCCCCCTCTTTGCTCTCCCCATTTTGGGATGCCGGGGCTGTTTGGTCTCCTGGGTCCCTTCTCCCCTCATTCCCTGCCCTGGGCTGCTGGGGCTCCAAGGAGTCCCCCCTGCCCCTCTCCAGGCTCTTGAGGGTCCCGCCAATGGCGGCGCTCCCCCCTCTCTGGGCTCCCCACTTTGGGCTCCTGGGGGACACAGGGCTCTGCTCCTCCAGGCTGCCTCTGCCAGCAGCCGCCACCGGCACCCCCAGTGTGCCCCCAAGGGGCCTTTTCCGCTCAGCCTTGGACTGCTTCATTCTGCAAACATCCCCCCAAAAAACCCAACTGGGAGTGACTGGGAGGGACTGGGAACATGCTGGGGGTGACTGGAAACAACTGGGCTAATACTGGGATCATACTGGAATGACTGGGATTAGCCTGGCACTGAGTGCCACTACACTGAGGCTGACTGGGAGTGCTTGGGAGCAAATGGGATCAGACTGGAAGGAACTGGGAGGGACTGGGAACATGCTGGAGGGAACTGGGCTACACTCAGAGATACTGGGATGGAATGGAACAAAAGGGAAGGTGAAAGAGAGCAACTGGAACCATGTGGAGCACAACTGGTTCATATTGGCAGGGACTGGGAGCACACTGGGCTCATCTTTGGATCATACTGGGAGGGACTGGACTAATACTGGGGGAATCTGAGAGCGACTGGGAACACACCCTGCACATCATCCCCCATACTGGGCATGACTGGGAGCAACTGGGAGCACGCTGGGAGCAAATTGCATCATACTGGGAGTGACTGGGTTGATCTAGGAAGCAATTGGAACCATGCTGAAGGCACCTGGGACCATACTGGGAGAGACTGGAAGCAACTGGGATTATACTGGGACCACACTGGGAGAGGCTGGCATGTGACTGGGATCAAACTGGAGCTTACTGGGATCATACTGGGATTGAAAGGGAGCGACTGGGATCACACTGGGGGCTCCTGGCATCAGACTGGGAGTTACTGGGATTAGACAGGAATGGTTACAATCAGACTGGGATCAGAGTGGGTGTGATTGGACCCTGACTGTGGGCGACTGGGAGCTAGCAGGCCCAGGCTGGGAACCAACTGGGGTCATAATTAGAGGAACTGGGAGCAACTGGAAGAAAACTGGGGGCAAGTGAACCATACTGAGGTAACTGGGAGTGCCTGGCAATGACTGCCAGAATGATCAGGGGAACTGGGATATTCTGGAAGTGTCTGAGAAGATACAGGTGGTGAGTGGGACCAAAATGGGAGCAACAGGGAATGTGTTCAGGGAACTGGGAACATGCTGTGGACATGACTGGGGACCTGCTGGGAGAGACTGGGAGTGACAGGGATCCTGAAGGGACTGAGTGGAAGTGACCAGGCTCATAGTGGGATTGCCTGGGCTCATCATACTGGGAGCAGCCACTACTGGCACCCCCAAGCCCCTTTCCCAGCCATCCCGCCCCTCCAGCCCCCAGCACCCCCCACTGCCAGGGTCCCCCCCTCTCGGGGTCCCCACTTTGCCCTTCTGCGGCTCTCCTCTCTCTGGGCTCCTGCTCAGGGAAGCTGCGGCTCTCCCGGGGCTCCCCAAACCCGGTGTCTCCCCGCCGGTGCCGCCGCTCCTGCCCGGTCCCCACGGGGCTCCGGCAGAGCTCGGAGGGCCCGGCCGGGAAGCCCAACCCCCACCGCGGAGGGACCTGCATCCCCCCGCCCCCCGACGGGGCTCTGCCGCTACCCACACCGGGACCCCCCAAAAACACCTCCTGGGGACCCCCCGATGTCCCCCCGAGGGCCATCTGCGGCTTGGCTTTGCAGCCCTGCCAGCGCCAAACATCCCCCCCCAAAAAACCCCAAGCCCAGGCACCCCCGGGATATTTGGGGCGAGCTCCCCCTCCCCGGCACCTGCGGGATGGGGGGCGATGCTCCCGGGGTGCTGCGAGTTCAGGCAGCGCCGGAGCCACATGGCTCCCCGTCCTCTCCTCCCGCTGCTTCCTGCTGCCGCTCCGCCTCTTCCTCCCTCCCTCCTCCTCCTCCTCCCCTGCTGCCGGAGCCCTCGCAGCCCGCGGGAGGGGCGGGGATGGAGCCGGGACAGGTCGGAAGGTAGAGAGGGCTGGGGGGGATGCCAGGAGTGGGAGTGACTGGGCTGTACTGGGATCATACTGGGAGCAGCTCCTGGCTCACTGAGTCCTACTGGGATCATACTGGGATCGCACTGGGAGCGAGGAGGAGCAGCGCGATGGCTCCAGTGCTGGGGCTGGGGGCGCTCCTGGGACCCCGGGGGGGGCGGGGAGAGGTGAGGGGGTACCCCCGGCACCAGGACTCTTTGATCGCCCATCCCGGAGCACCGGGGGCCCCTGAACCCCCATTCCTGTGCGCCACCATCCCCCCGCACCCCCATTCCCGGGCAGGGGATCCACCCTGCATCCCCTCATCCTGCACAAACAACCCCCGCACCCCCTTCCCGGCCATCCCGCCCCTCCCAGCCCCCAGAGCCCCTTCTCCTTCACCCAGAGACCCCCCTGGACCTCTTTTCCTGCATTTCCCAGTCCCTAGCCCCTTCTTTCCTCAACACCGAGGACCTCGGACCCCTATTCCCAGCCATCCCAGGTTTTCCCAGATTTTCCTTGGAATGGGGACACCGGGGACTCTTGGAGTCCCCTTTCCTGACTATAGTGACACAGTTAACCCCCCCCCCACCAAATTCCTCCTGGGTCCCCCCTAAGTCCCCACTGGGGACTCCTGGGAGTTCCCCTTTATTCCCCCATTCCCAGGACTTTGAGGGTCCCCCCCCCGACCTGTCCGTGCACCCCCAGATTTCATCCAGAGCTCCCCTGTGAGTGGGGGGTGGGGGCCGAGTGCTGGTGTCCCCCTGCCTGCAGAAAATCCAGCGCTGAGGGGAGATTGGGGGGTCCCGTAGCATTTGGTGTCCCATGGGATTTGAGGTGACCCCCCCGGGCCCCCCAGGATCTCCCTGAACACGCTGACGCTGCCCGTGCACAGTGAGAAGGTTCATATCCAGCACAGGGTCTCTGCTCTATCACCGGCAGGTACCCCAAAACAGCCTTGGGACCCCCATTTTCACCCCCGGGATCATCCAAGTTCCCCCATCAGGACCCTTGAAAACTTCACTCAGGAACTCCCAAAAAGCCTCTGTGACCCCAAAATACTCCCGGGATCCACAAAACCTTCCCGAGAACCCCTCGTGAATGTTCAAACCCAGCACGGGGTCTGCATCACCATCATCAGCCTCACCCACATTCCCCCAGACCCTCCGAGGTACCCCAAACCCTCCCGGGACGCTCAAACCCTCCCAGGTACCCCAAACCCTCCCGGGACGCTCAAACCCTCCCAGATACCCCCAAACCCTCCCGGGACCCCCAGCCCCACCCCGGGCTCCGCTGCCGGAATCAGCGGGAGTGGTGTTGCCCTTTTAACGGGAGTTACAGTGGGACCCAACGATGCTGGGAGCCCTTAAAGCGCCGATGGTAGAGAGAATCCCAAAAATCCATCCTGGGGAGCAAAACATCTCCTACAGGAGCTTGGAGTGGGGAACCCTGGAAATGTCACTAAAAGCCGTCATGATTCCCCCTTAAAAGGGGCTTGTGGGGCTGCGGGCCCACAAACACCCCAAAATGGGGAGGGAAAAACACCCTTGGAGTGGTGGGATTCCCAGAAAACCCTAAAAAGGAAAAAACTGTTCAAAGGGGCCTGAAGACCCCTAAAGTCCCTTGAGGAGGGACAAGATCCCCTCCTCTGCTGGGGCCTCTCCGAGCTGGGAACTCTCCCGTTCGCTGCCCTCGGGGGAGCCCCGAAGGTCAGCGGGTCCTGGGCTGAGCCCCCCCTCAGCCGGGGCTGCGGAGGGAACTGGGGGGGCTGGGACGGGGCTTGGGGGTCCTGGGGTGACCTGGGGACCCTCAGTGGGTCCCAGCTCCCCTGTGCTCCCTCTCCCACCCCTTTCCCATTGTCCCCCCACCCCGTGAGAGTCTGTCTGAAATATCCCTTATCTGCCTCACAGCTGTCATTGAGGGACCACTGAAGATCCCCCTGTCCACAGGCCCCTGGCTTTGTAAGCCAGGAGAGCTTGATGACCTGAGAGCACAGCTAAGCTACTATTGCCACAGGTGTGTGTATTTTACTGCATGCTACACTGTGCTCCAGGAGAAGGAAAAAGGACATTCTGACCTTTTTGCAGCAATAGCTCTGGGATTTTTCCTCTCCCAATTCTTGGCCTGGCTGGACTTTTCCTGAGTTTTAGGAGTGGTCCCTCGAAGAAGACCCCTCTTGTCTGTTTGCACCCACTGGGACAGACAAACTGAGATGTAGGAAGCCACTTCACCAGGGAAAAAGCTGAGACATGAAATCCCCATATGAAAAGGCCCCTCCCACACTTTCCAAGGGCTGGGACTGAAGCCCCCAGCCCAGGGGAGGTGCGCGGGGGCAGACGAGCCAACCAAAGTGAGATGGATGTTGCAGGTGCGAGCACCCAACCACGAAAACAATGGCTCTCACCCACTGAGATATGGACTGTGTGTACCCTTCTTCCAAATATCATTTTTTTCCCAATACAATAGATTCAGTTTCAAAATCATTCCCTTCCCACCTCAAAAAAGTGTATAATTGGAATCCTGATGAGCTGCACCTTTGAGATCTCTCCGGACGTGAACTGGTGAACCTCACTGGCTGGACACCGAAGGACCTTCGCCATTCCCACGTTTGGTAGCTATATACCCTTTTCCTTTTCCTCCCTTTTTTTTTTTTCCTTATCTTTCCCTTTTCCCCAATCCTTACCCAATGCATTTTTGCTGTGGTTATTTTAATAAATGTGCATTTGTTTTGATTATTATGGCAAACCCCCTTGTACCGTGTCAGTTTTTTGCACCCTGAGATCCCCCACGAACCATCACTAAACCCATCCACGAGGACGGCTCGTGACAGGCTGTCAGGGACCTGCAGCTTGCAAGGTGCTCTGCTCTCCCTCAGGTGCTCTCGGAGAGATCCAATCCCAGCTGGGCACCTCAGGGCACAAGTGGCACTGCCTGTTCATGGGCGCTGTTAAATAGTTAAAGGGATGGACGTAGGCCACGCAGAATCAGGTGTCAGCTGCTCTTGCTACCTTGCAAGTGTCTGTAAATCGACCTCAGAGAGAGGGACCATCACGAGTCTGCTTTAGAATCGCTGGCTATACGAACTGTCTGGTGCCGGCACATGCCAGTCCGACACACACAGAGTCACCCTGCCGTCGCGTCTCGGGAGACGGGAAGCCGAGTGAGAGGGGTCACCCCACGTCGACACAGCTGGCTGCCCAGAACCCGAGCGCCTTCCCAGCACAAGTGCCTCCTCCCTCCGCCCTGCAACCAGCAGAAGCCTCAGCTTAGACTTGACAACCTCGGTAGACTGTACCTTAAGAGACTGCAAACCTCAACGTATTCCCACAGAGATTAAAAGTCCTGTTACAGCAAGTGGACAATCAGTGGGGGCTTTATAGATTAGATGCTCGTCTGCCAGCATGGTGAGACTTACTATTCTTGTTAGACTTATTGATGCTGATTATACAAGAGAAATACAAATAATAGCACAAACGTCATTTCTGCCGTTGTTCATTCCAGCTGGATCACGAATTACTCCCTTGCCTCAGTTAACCGGAAGAAGTTTACCACTTGGCAAGCAGCAACGTGGTGAGAGTAGTTTTAGCTACAAGAACAGTGACTTTGTTAACAGTAGACTTAAAGCATCGTCCTAGAGGACAATTGACGTTCAGTATCGGGGTCACACCATCACTCTGACTGCGCTCTTAGACACCAGCGTAGACGTCAGCATCATAAGGACACAGGAGTGGCCACCTTAGTAGCCCACCCATGCAAGAAATGCTACAGTAGCAAGAGTAAGAAGACTCACTTGCACGGACATCCCCTCTGCTGAAAATTCGTATAGAAGAAAGATTGTCACCTGCGCAGTTTCTGCAATACCACTCCCTGAGAGTGTCCACGCCTTGCTAAGCTGTGACCTGTGAGCACAATTGAGACATCTTTATAAGGACTGCCATTGCATAGACTTTCCTGGTAGAGAACAGAGGACCAAGTGTGAGTTGAGCAATTGCCTTTGAAAGGGGGAACAAAACTATTATAGCTTTGTACTAATAAATGATGCTTGTGATTTCTAGTGATTTCTGATGTTTTAGTAGCTAGTCAAAATATTTGCAAATAGAAGTTTATATAATTTGTACTAACATCTAGTATTTTATAAGTGACTATAGAAAACATCTTTAGTAATTTTCAGATGATTAAAAAAAAAAAAAAAGGGGGGGGGGGAGAGAAAGTGAAAAGACTACTAGACTACTTTGCAGATGAATATTATAAGACCTATATGTGATATCTGTATCTGCATATGAGGCAACAGTCGCAGATAACTCAATAACAAGTGGAATTGCAACAAATGACTTTTTTACAAATGTACCTTTCCATCAAGAGTTTAAAAACAAACAAAAAACACTAAAGCAAGAATCACTGTCAGTCTGAGGCTTCTGAGCACACATTTTTGCTTTACACCAAGTAGTTTGCTAAGTGAAGCCTACCATTAAATATACTAATTTCATTTAAAAATATTTCTTTCTTTATGAAACAAATACCATAATGCAACTGTCTGGTGCAGTTATATTACAAGGAAGGTGTCAATTTCATCAAATGACCCGACACAATTGCCAGCAGGTTACTTCTTAATATGTGGAGACCGTGTCTAGCCTGGCATCCCATCTATGCTGCCAGAGGAGCCATGTACAATTAGACAACTGTCTCTGCTTACACCAAACACTTCCATGATATTGAATATGAGCCGCCACCATCATAGAAGTAAAAGAATGGCCCACGCATTTACTGCTGACTGTAAAGATGATGTAAAGTTTTGGTCCTCAGGGGCCATAACTGCAGCATCCTTTCTAGCTCCAAGAGTGTCAGCTGCAGGTGCCCATGCCACCTTAAATAGGTTGGGATGCTGGCTTGCGAAACAAACCAATGCTACTTCTATGGCACTTTCTAGCCTTTTGCTTGATGTTGATTCCATTCGCCATGCAACGCTTCAAAATAGAGCTGCAATTGATTTTCTTTTGCTTGCACAAGGCCATGGTTGTGAAGAATTTGAAGGCATGTGTTGTATGAACCTTTCTGACCATTCTCAGTCCATCCACTCCCAGCTCTCTGAGTTGCGGAGGTTGACTGGAAACTTACAGGAAGAATCAGGCCTTGGTATTAATGGATGGCTCAAATCTTTAGGCCTGGGCTCCTGGCTACGTGCTATTGCTAAGGCTGGTATTATAATAGGCATTATAGCTTTGTTAGTAGTGTTATTTTGCCTTGTTTTTGTATATGCTTGCAAAATATGGTGCAAAGGATGATATCTGCTGCATTTAATCAAACCTTGCTTGTGCAAAAAGAAAACGGGAATTGTAGAGGAATGGTCACAGGGTAGAAATCACTTTGACCTCCTCTCATTAGCGGACCCAAAACTGGGAAAGTACCAAACCCAGCTTATCTGAGTTCTTGCACCTGCAAAAACATTGTGTCCTTGAGCATAGCAGTAGTACGATAACAGTAATGAGGATGAGACGTGAGAAGTAGAAATCAAATTTCTCAAGAATGAGGAAGAGCTGATATTGTAGTATAACCAATAGATTGTTTAGTTTACAGAATATGCATGAGCTTATTACTTGTTGTGTATAAAAGTCTGGTGCTTATCAATAAAGTTGGAGCTTGCTGATTCTTACATTAAGAGTCCCAAGACTTCCCTCACCACGACACTCTTGCACTTCTGGGGGGTGTTAGAGGGACCCCCTGGAATCAGGTGTGGAACCCTGGTCCCAGCCTTTCAGGGCTGTGAGGCCAGGAGTTGTGGGGCTGGGCATGTGCCCTCCCTGTGCTCAAGACTGGAGCCCCCAGCCCCTCAGCCTTAGGCATGGAGCTCCACTGCCTGCTTGCTGAGTCTTGTTACTGTTGCCATGGTGGAGGCTGAGCTCTGTGGCTTTAGGCAGGATTGAGCCAGAAGAGCAGCAGCTTTGAGCTCGGGGGGGGGGGGGGGGGGGGGGGGGGGCACAGAAAGGCCCTCTGGACAAAGGGCATTCCTGGAATTCCCAGGGCAGGGACACATGAGAATGTGGTGGGCACGTTCAGGGTGCTATGATGGCTTTGCACTGGCCCACCTCCCTAGCTGCAGGGCTGGTTCTTTGCTTTGCTGTCCTTAGCCTTTTGCCATCGTGCTCCTTTTGCTGCCTGCAGAGAGGGGCAGCCCTACAAGGAGGGTGAAAGGCCCTGTCTCCAACATCTCAAGGGGGAAATGGAGCTCTCCCGGCCCTCAGCCCATGCTGTAAGCAGAGCAGAGCCTTTTCCCCAGCCCTCATGGCTTTCTGCCTGCTGCTGGCCCCTGGCCACCATGACCCACTGCACTTGCTCTGAGTCACCTACAGGATGGCTGGTGCCTCTTGATTTGCTGAAGGGACATGGAGATCACTGAATGAAAGGTGGGTGTCCCAATGCTGAGGGCACACATGGGTCACTGAGCAGACTTGAGGCTTCCCCAGCAGGTTGCAGGTGCCTTATGTGTCACTGAAGGGAAGGCAGATGCCCCGTGTGTGGCTGAGGTGTCATGACTGTCTCTGAATGGCACGCAGATGCCCTGCATGCCACTGAGGGCACGTGAGAGTCCCTGAGGGTAGGCCGGTGTCTGTCTGTGCCTCAGGGTCCGTCGTTGTCACTGAGGGAACATGAGCGTCACTTGATGGGGACACGGGCACGCCGCGTGTCGCCGAGCGCACATGCCGCTCGCTGAAGGGACGCCAGGGCCGCTGAGGGGCCGTGGGCTCGCCCTGAGGGACACGGCAGGGCCGGGCCGGGCCCCGCTGCGCCGCCGCCGCCCGCTCCCCGCCGCAGGGAGCGTTTCCCGCCCAGCGCGGGCGGCCCCGCCCCGCCGGTCCCCTCAGCCGCGGGCGGGAACTCCGACCCGCTGTGGCCGCCCCTCGGGGCCGGGCGCCGGGCGGCCTTCCAGAAGGCGTGGGGGAGCTGCCCTGGGGCTGCCCTGCGCTCATACACACCGAGGAGGATGGGGCAGTGTCGGCTCAGGACCAGGGAGTGTTTCACTTTGCGAGGGGTAAAGCTGCAGTAGCTTAGAGCAAGAGAACTTCATAGCACAGGAATGCTGGAATTACCTGGTGTCACCTGTAGGGCACAGAATGGACATTTGGGCTTTAAAGTGCAGATAATCACTGGACTGTGAGAATAATGAAATCTGAGGTGATCGAGTACATGTAGTGGATATTTGCGCAGGAAGATTTGAGGTGATTTCTAGGGGACAAAATTACTTTTGAGGGAAAGTCTCTGCAATTTCTAGAGGGCACATAGAGATAATTTTGTGACAAAACCTGAGGTAAATGTTAGGGCAAAGAAAGAACATTCGGGGGGTAAAATCTCAGGTTCTCTGCCTTCCCACTACCTCATCCCATGCCCCAGCAGGGGAGCTTTGCCCTCCCTGTCCCCAGCCAGCCCAGCCTGGGCACCTCAGGGCTGCCCCCACCCTCCTGCTGAGGCCCAGCCTCGAGGGCTTCTGCCGCAGGCCTGGGAGACGCTCTGGGGAAGCGCCCGAGCAGCCGGGGGCCAGGGACAAGGCGGCTGCCTGGGGGCTGCTTGTGGCCTCTGGCACCCAATTGCTCAGGGCTTCCCACTGCCCCGGCTCCTCAGGAGCCTCCTGTGGTTCTGCCAAATGAGAGAGGCAATTTAAAGGACACACTACTGGAAATAATGTTCTTATTTTACTGTCAATAAGAAGGAACCACAGTGTAAGATGATACATTCAATAAAAATGTGCACTTGGTTTTAGTGACAAGCAAAAACAAGCAAGGTAGTGCACCTAAATCAGTACTATGAGAGAGAAAGGAGAGCGATTTAGAAAGAATCCTCACCAATTGCCTAAATTGTTTATCATCTTGCAGATCTGCACTTGCTGGGAAGCTGCATTTTGCACCAAGGACTGGAGAACCATTCCCAGTAACTGGGAAAATCCTAGGTCATCCATTCACCATGAGATGAGATCTCCAAATTTGCCCCGAAAGTGGATCCAGCTTTTATAGGCCAAAAAGAACAAGTCAATGTGACTCAATTGTATTTTTAGCCCAGAAACCCCTGCAGCTGATGGCACACTTCACAACCAGCAGGGACACAGCTAGGCCAAAGCCCAGACCTCTGCTGGGAGGGTTTCCCCTCAAATACCCTTCAAACAAACCTCTATTCAAGTCAGTTGGGAAAGTTTTTTAAAATGATACATTTCTGGCACCTAACTACACAGGGTTATGTGAAAGTTTCTGAAGCAGCTGGCTTGGAGTCAAAGAGCAAGCAATATGAGTCCTTGTCATCTATTTGTAGCTAAATCACACTTCAGGGGACTTGAAGGAGTTTGGAACGAGTAAGAGACCAGACCTCTGAGTTTTTTAGATGTTGACATTTCTTTTTCTTATCTTCTACATAGACAGGAAGGGTGAGTTTGGCTCACATCTCCACCGCGAGACCCAGAAGATCACAAGACTCCTAGTTACAAGACCCTTTAAGGATTTATTGGCCAATAAAACACTGCCAACAAGGATATTTATGTTTGTCTGGGTTTGAAAAGACAGGTGTCTGCTAAGGAAGGCAGGAGCCTCCCCTGAAATGGAAAATGTGAACCCCCTCCCTCCAAATTGTTATAAGTTTGAAATTAAGGGGCTCTCAGGCAAAGATATGGGAGCAGGAATAACAGTTCTTTAGTAGGGAAAGAAAAAAAAAACCAAGAAAACAATGCAGTAATACAAAACAGCACTGACAGAGTCAGAATATGGCCTGACGCCCTCTGTATCAGGGTGTTGGTAGCAGTCCCATTAAATGATGGCTGCAGTCCTCCTGGAGAGACAGGTATACTTCTGTTGAAGCACTGATCCTGTAGAAGGGTGGAGTTTTCCTCTGAAGATCCAGTGGTGGTGTGGATTGGTCTGGTCTTCCTCTGGGAATCCAGTGGGAAAGGACTGCTCCTTTAGGAATCCAGTGGGAAAGGTGCTGTGGTGTTCCAACTGTCAGATTATATCCAGGAAGGAATGCTTGGCTCCTCCCCCTGGGCGAAGCTTCTCCCAATGGGATGATGTAATTTTATCAGTCATGCAGTGATACTCAGTGGCCCATGAACAGAAGATATTCCCTGAGGCAGGACTGCTTTGTGGAACAGATAACGAAAACTGCCCCACTTCTGACAGATGGCAAATAGAATACACACATTATCTTTCAATCCAGGACATTATCCACCCATTATTCTATTTCCATCTGCATCACAATGAAACCTTACACACACTTCTCACTTAAGGCTGGGTTTCCCTGTGGTGCACAGCAGCTTTCTCCATCTCTCTGCAATACCCATCAAGTGTAACCGGGTCCTTGAACAAAACCAATCCCACATATAGGTTTGTCTTTGCCTGAGGTGGGATTTATCCAGTCTTTCCTAAAATACCTTTCATATGTACCACAGGGACTTTATCTCCATCCACTGTGTGCAGGGGTTCAGACTGGGCAGGACCAGCTCAATTGATGGACCCTCTGGTGTTGACCATCCAGGTTGCTTTTGCTAAGTTAATTTCCCAATTTCTAAAAGTTCCCCTGACAAGTGTCTTCAGGGTAGTCATAAGTAGTCTGTTAAACATAAGTAGTCTGTTAAACTTTCCCGGCAGCCTGTGCATGATAGGGGATATGGTATATCCATTCATTACCATGTTCCCTGGCCCAGGTCTTGGTAAGGCTATTCTTGAAATGGGTCCCATTGTCTGATTTAGTTCTCTCAGGGGTTCCATGTCTCCACAGGATTGGCTTTTCCAGGCCCAGGATGGTGTTCCGGGCAGTAGTGGGAAGCACAGGGTAGGTCTCCAACCATTCCGTGGTGGTTTCCACCATGGTCAGCACGTAGCGCTTGCCTTGGCGTGTCTGGGGCAGTGTGATGTAGTCAATCTGCCAGGCCTCCCCATATCTGTACTTGGACCATTGCCCACCGTACCACAGGGGCTTCACTCGCTGGGCCTGTTTGATCTCAGCACGCGTCTCACAGTCATGGATAACCTGCAAAACCCTGTCCATTCTTAAATCCACCCCTTGGTCTCGTGCCCACTCATAGGTGGCATCTCTGCCCTGATGACCTGAGGCATCATGGGCCCATCGAGCTGGGAACAATTCCCTGGTATGTGTGCCAATCTAAGTCTATATTTGAAATCTCTATTTTTGCTGCCTGATCTACCTGCTCAATGTTTAGGTGTTCCTCATTGGCTCTACTCTTGGGGACATGGGCATCTACATGATGGATTTTCACAGACAGATTTTCTACCCAAGAGGAAATGTT
The DNA here is from genome assembly GCF_963513975.1 of Fringilla coelebs. Lineage (NCBI taxonomy): Eukaryota > Metazoa > Chordata > Aves > Passeriformes > Fringillidae > Fringilla > Fringilla coelebs. Next base: position 296,684 of record NW_028167212.1, on the reverse strand, counting down.
TTTCCATTCATCAGCAGCCCAGACTCTTTCCTCTACACTGCTGGTTGGCCTTTTTCTACCTTTCCAGCCAACGCCACAGTGCATTGGGAACCATCCACAAATCAGTATAAAGGTAGAGCTTTGGCCACTTCTCTCTTTCAGCAATGTCCAGGGCCAGCTGAACGGCCTTGAGTTCAGCAAGTTGACTTGATCCACCTTTTCCTTCGGAAGCTTGAGCAGCCTGTCGTGTGGGGCTCCATACGGCTGCTTTCCACTTCCAGTTCATCCCTACAATGCGACAGGAACCATCAGTGAAAAGAGTGTAGCGTGCATCCTCTGCTGGTAATTGGTTTTATGGTGGAGCTTCTTCAGCCCTTGTCGCTTCTTGCTGATCCTCTTTGTCAGTGAGACTACAGTTCTCACCTTCTGGCCAGTTTGTAATTATTTCCAGAATCCCAAGGTGATTCAGGTTTGCAATAAAGGCACGCTGTGTGATGAGAGCAATCCATTTGCTCCATGAGGTGTTGGTGGCGTGGTGGGTAGAGGGAAACTTTCCTTTAAACATCTACCCTAGCACCAGTAGTCAGGTTGCCAGGAGGAGTTTTGCTTCCGTGCCAATCACCTCCGAGGCCCCTTGAACTCCTTCACGGGCAGCCAAGATTTCCTTCTCTGTGGGAGTGAAGTTGGCTTTGGACCCTCTGTAACTTCGGCTCCGGAATCCCAGTGCTCGGCCTCGAGTCTCATTCTGGCAGGCACATTCTGCCAAAGGCTCCAGGACAGACCATGGTTCCTGGCTGCAGAGTAGAGCACATTCTTCCCCTCTGGTCCCCTTCTCACTGGGCCAAGGGCTAGTGCATGAGTGATCTCCTGCTTGATCTGGGCAAAGGCTTGTTGCTGCTCAGGGCCCCAGTGGAAATCGTTCTTCTTGCGGGTGACCAGGTTAAGAGGGCTCACAATCTGACTGTACTCAGGAATGTGCATTCTCCAAAAACCTATGGTGCCTAGGAAAGCTTGTGTTTCCTTCTTGCTGGTCAGTAGAGACACCTGTGATCTTACTGATGAGCTCAGTGGGAATCTGAGACCATCCATCTTGCCACTTTTCTCCCAGAAACTGGATCTCTCAGGCAGGTCCGGTGACTTTGCTCTTCTGGATGCCAAAGCCAGCTTCCAGCAGACTCTGGATGTTTTTCTCTCCTTTCTCAAATACTTCCATTGTAGTGTTCCCCCACACAATGATATTATCAATGTACTGCAGATGTTCTGGAGCTTCACCCTTTTCCAGTGCAGCCTGAATCAGTCCATGGCAGACGGTGGGGCTGTGCTTCCACCCCTGGGGCAGTCGGTTCCAGGTGTACTGCATGCCCCTCCAGGTGAAAGCAAACTGAGGCCTGCATTCTGCTGCCAGAGGAATGGAGAAAAATGCATTGGCAATGTCAATAGTGGCAAAGCACTTTGCTGCCTTGGACTCCCGCTCGTACTGGAGTTCCAGCATGTCTGGCACATCAGATGCTGGTAATTGGCACTTGTTGCTCTTCCACCTTCAGGAGTCCTACTGCAGATGGTTTTCTGATAGTCCAGGCAAGGTGTTCAATGGCTTCATGTTCTCAGCCTCTGCAGCAGCTATGCCAAAAGCCCACCCAAGTCCCTTTGGGTCTTTGTAAGGCTGTTCCACAGGAAGTCTATGCCCAGAATACACGGGGCCTCTGGGCCAGTCACAATAGGATGTTTCTGCTGCTCCTTCCCAGTCAGGCTCACCTGGGCTCCCAACATGGTAAATTGCTGCCATCCCCCCATCACCCCAGCAATGGTAACAGGTTCTGCCCCCACATGTCCCAATGGCATTAGGGTACACAGCACATCAGTATCAACTAAGGCATCGTATTTTTGTAGCTCTGATGTGCCAGGCCATCAGATCCACACCGTCCAGAAGATCCGGTTTTCCCATGCCTCTTCCTGGCAAGAGTCAGTGGCCTCCTAGCCCTGGTTATTATTTCTTTCCTGGGCATACACAGTAGAGGTTCCTTCAAGGGGATCTGACAGATCATACCCGGCAGCTCGGTCATGGGAGGTTGAGGCTGCCTTCCCTTTAGTGGAACTCCCTTGGTTAGTGTTTCCCTCCTTGAGTTGATGCACCCGTGCTGCCAGGACAGAAGTGGGTTTCCATCCTACCTTCCCATGTCTTCCCCATGGTCACGCAGGAAGAACCACAGGTCAGCCCTTGGGGTGTACCCTCTCTCTCTAGCTGGGGGACGTTGGGCTCTGACTTTGGGGCCTGTGACTGGCACAGTTGCTGCACTGATCTTCCTCACCTCCTCCTTCATCTCCCTCATCTCCTCTTTGATCAGGTCCTTGATCACAGCAGAGACATGAGCCTGCATTGGGCCATTGATCATACTCTCACAATTTCTAAGCTTGTTGGTGACAGAACCCACTGTCTCTCTGTAGTTATCAGCATTAATCATTGCAATGAAGGTGGTGTATTGGGATGGCCCCAGATTTGCCAGACTCCACAGCATTTGCCCTGTGAACCTGACCTTGTCGGGGTCATTATCATGCTGTCCATCCCTCCCAAAGTATACCTCCAATACTGCCACTTCTCTCAGCTGTTGGATCCATTCCTTAAGGGTCATGCAACACATTCTTATGGTGGTGCTCCTGCATTCTCTCCCTGTGGACAAGCCTCTCTCTGACACTCATGAAAAGCTTCACTCAGAGGGAAAGGGACACTGGATCTGATACATAAATCTGAATCACACCTGAGTCCTGGGTCAGGGGTCCCAAATTCCTTGCCTCACCACCATCCAGTTACACCCAATCTGGATGGTTCATTTCTGAGGTGGGCTGTGGGGCAGCGTCAGGCTCTGGGGCAGAAGCATCCCTTGTCTCTGGGGTAGGTGTCAGTGTGGTTATCCAGGTTAATCTTCCTTTATCTCTGAATGCTAAATAGAACAGGTCTATCAGCAACACCAACCACTGAATGATATCATTAGCATTTTGAGTGGATCTGAACCCTTTGAAAACTGGTGGAGCAGACCCAACGAGCTGGGTGAAGCGTTGGGAGAAAATTTCCCCCAGTGTCATTTCCTCACAGTAAGTACCATTATTAAAGTAACCCCAAAACCACACAGTTAGTGTGTGATAGCTCTGAATCCATGTGCCTGCCTTCCAGCAAAAGTTAAAGATCCATGAATTCCTCACCTTCTTAAGCCATAAGGCAAACTGGATAATAGCCACAGCAGCCCTAGTTATGGTTAGCCTGTGTTCCCAGGGATGGCCAGGGTGCTCCTGATGAGGCAGAAGGAAGAGCTCCAGGCCCTCCGTGAGGGTGAGTGAGGGCAGCGGGCTGTCAGCAGGGGCTGGCTGGGGAGCTGCAATGCCCGGGCAGGGAGCTGCAATCCCTGCCCCGGCTGCGGTGGGCTTCACTCCTTGTGGGGATGAGGAGTGGCGTGGGCAGAGCACACAGAGATATAAGGGACATAGGTGAGGGGATTCATGGCCAGCACCTTGCAGCTGATCCCCTTGGCCACTCCTCTCTTGTGGCCATGGCAAGAGCTGGGTGGGATGGCCCTGGCAGGAAGGTCTCCTTGGATTCCTGCACATCCAGGTTCTGACTGTGGCTCTGCTCCTCTCTCTTGCAGCCCTTCAAGGCCTGAGTGAAGACAACAGCCCCTCCCATAGAAGCACATTTATACATATGATTTTTGAAGGAAGAGCTGCAGAACTATTTTCATCTACTGGCTCAGAAGAACTAGTATCTCTTGAAGACCTCCAGATCCCTTGGAAGGTGAGACCACAGGGAGACCAGAGGAGACCAGCTGGAGCTCCAGGCACAGCTGATGATTGGCACAGCTGAGACTGTGGGAAGCTCCCATAGCTCCTGCCTTCTCCCTCCCTGTTGACAACTTCCTGCCTCCAGCCCTCAGACCCTGCCCATCCCCTTTCTTCCCTCCCACCTCATCCCTTTGCTTTGCCTTCCATTAATAAACAGTTTGGCTTCTTTGCTGTACCTGCATCTCTGTGGAGCTGGAGCGATGCAAATCCGGAGCCCTGGGATGCACAGGCCCCTCCTGCCATTCTCTTCCACACCATGTTTTGTGCACAGACACAGAGGAACGAGGGCAGATCAGGCTGGAAAGGTTCCTGTTCTGGAGGTCCAGTTCCACAACACTGCGGAGTTACAGATCTTGCTGAGCACCCTGGAGCCCCTGGACTTTGCAAGAGCTAAGCTGAGGATGCTCTGAACTATGCTCTGAAGGATGCTGTGAGGGATTCCATGGCAAGCATCCACGGAGGGCAAAGGAGCTTGGAATGCTGGCAGGTTTTAAGAACAGCTTCCGGAAAGCACAGCAGTGCTCCATCCCTACACAGGATCAGGAAGAGGGCAGAACCAGCAGAACCAGCGACCATCTGCAGTGGGAAAATAGCGGGATGCAGAGCTTCAGGGACATCACACCATAACCAATATGATCCAGTCAAGCCAAATTTGTTACCCCTAAAAAGACTATAATAATTCTCTACTGTCCACATGTCTCTAGCTAAACAGGATTGGTTATCCTAACTGTTCATGCATCTAAGATAGGATGCTGATTGGATCATCTAATTTTCCATGTGTCTGGTTGTGGTTTTCTGTCCCATCCAAGAACTGTCTTTTTCCTTACTTTCCCAAGCTCACTGACAAACTTGCTGAGTCCGGATGACTCTTATTCTTGTATCATTTTCAATGATATACCAACCCCATTTTCTGAATATGTCCATCATTGTTTGTGAACATGTCCATTGTCCATTATCCCAAGCAGGCTGGATTGTGCATCAGCTGAATATGGCCTTGGTCCTGCAAAAACTCCTCAATCTGCAAAAAATCTTCAACAACCATCCAGGCTTAACAGAGAGCTTTGGGTGTGCCTAAGAGCAAATGAAGCAGCAGCACAGTGCCCAAGACTCAGACGCGCCACCTTGCCAGTGCCCGGAGCGCTGTCAGGCAGTGCTGGGATCCCGGGTGTGGTTCTGGTCCCCACAACCAAGGAATGGCAGCCCCAGGCTCAGACCCAGTCAGAAAGCCAACCAAGTGAGACCAGAGGGAGGGCAGCCTTCCAGTTTCTCTTGGGCATGGCCACAAAACAACCCCTGCTGCTTCTTCCTCCGCCTGTGTTTGGGGTGTGCTGGTGGCAGAGCCAGCCAGGTTGTGCTCTGCGTTCCAAAGCCTGTTGGGAGCGGGCATGAAAAGCACTGTGTGCACAGCAGAGAGTCCTGGAAGGTGCTGGCAAGAGTGTCCTGTGGGGACAGCGCTCTGGGCTCTGGCTGGGAACAGCCTGGTTTTGCTGCTGTGACCGCAGGCAGGAGTTGAGGCAGGTGAAGAGGGAGCAGGCAGCTTGTGTTTGTAGAGGGCCTGGGGCTGCACCACTGAACCTCCACCTGGAAACACACCTGGGGACATACGAGCTAGAGCTGGAGTGCATGTCCTGAAAGGACCTGGAGTCATTCAGCCTTGCTAGCTTTTCTTAAGAGTGTGTTGGTGTTCCCCAGGAAAGCTCCACATTTGGGGAAATGCCCTTGGAGAAAAGGAGCTTGCTTCTCAGGGAAAGTGCTTCCCAGGGAGCTTCCAGTGAGGTGGGAAGGGTGATCCAGGAGCCCTAGGCCTGGCAGCCTGAGCTTGCCACCAGGGAAGGCCTTGGAGCAGATCCTCCTGAGTGCCATCCCACAGCATGTGCAGGGAACCAGGGCGTCTGCTGGAGGCTGGGAAAGCTCTGCGGAGCGACAGGGAAAGCTGGGGGTCCTGGTGGGGTGTTGAGGGCCTCTGGGCAGGAGTTTGGGGGGGGGGTTGGTGTCGGTGGGGTGTTGGGGAAGGAGTGGTCTGGAAAGTGAGAGTTCTAGGCTGGAATTTGAGTCAGTTTGAAGGCAGCATCTGTGATTTGGCACAGCTTTGGTTACAGAGGGCAGAGAGAATATCTGTGACTCTTCCTGTTCAAGGTCCTGATTTTCCTAAAGGGAACAAGAGGGGAGAGCTGTACTTTACTAGCCACTTAGATAACTGTACCAGGGGGAGGATTAGCCATTTTGCTTTTTCCTCGCTTGTTTGGGCTACTTTTGTAACTCTGAGTGGACCTTCATTTCTTGAGAGCTTTTAATCTTTAAGGGAACTAGGATATTATCATCCCTTCATAGAAAACCGTTTGTAAACCAAAGAATGGCCTTTTTCTTGCCTCTGTGTAAAGTGACTCTCAGTGGAAGATGTTAGGGCAAATGAGTTGCTGCTTTGAGATAGGAAGCAAAATTCCAACTCTTCACTTTCTCAGGTCATCCCAATGAATTTGGGAAGTTTGCCCTGGGGGCACAGGTCTCTGGGGCAGGAGATGGGCACCAGCGCTTCCAGGGCTCGGGGGATTGCAGGTGTGCTGGGGTGGGTGGGCCCACCTGCCCAGAGGGCTCAGGGCTCCCCAGCCCATCAGCCTGGACAGCCTGGCCCAGGTGTCTGACCAACAGAGTTCCAGGGCCCTCTGGCTGCTCTCTTTGCCAGCCCTTGCATTCAGCCCTCAAGCCTGCTGCCATGCTCCCTCGCTGCCCCTCAGGGGCCTGTCCCCACAGGGCTGGGCTGCCTGGGTGCTGCTGGTGAGGGCCAGTGGGCAGAGGCAGAGCTGGCAGCCAGCTCAGATCCCCACTGCTGCCCAGGCCACAGTGCTTTGTGTGAGACCCCCCTGAGACAGAGCTCTAACCCCACAGAGCTGCTTTGACCATGTGGAAGACCATCATGTGCTCGCTCAGGACTGCGAAGCCGGCGCTGCTGATACTCCTTGATGTGCTGGGGAGCTGGCCAGAGCACAGCACGGGCACCTCGGATGGGGACAAAACGGGTGTCTTTGTCCTGGCTGTGAGTTTCTGAAACTGGCCTTTCCTGGCCCCAAGGCCACCTCTCCAGCAGCTCTCCATCTTCCTTCCCCCACTGCATCTCCTTCCCTCAGGTGATGGGCTGAAACCTGGCCTCGGGGCAGCTTCAGGGGCACACGCCTGGTGCTCCCCCTTTGTCTCTCTGGGCCTCTCCCACCCCTGCTCGGGCTCCGCCACACAACACCTCGGCACTGAGCACAGTCTCGGGGGGCTTTGTCCTCTGCAGGCAACTGTGGTGATGTGGAAGATCCTCCAGGTGCCCTGTGTCCCACATATGGTGACGATGCATACCCCCCACCTATTTGAGCATTTGGTCTTTCAAGTGTTCTTCAGCACTCTGGATATGCCAGAAGACGTCAGTACCTTCTGGAAGGGATGCCAGGAGCAACATGGCCTTGCCACCAGCCCCAGCAGGTGCTCCATCCCACTCCTCCTGTGTCCGGGCTTCTGGCTGTTATTTGTCTCTGCCCAGACAAGGGTGAGACAGGTTCACTTCCCGGGCTCCAAAAGACAAGGCTGGACTCTCAGGTTCGGTCTTCAAGGTTGTTTATTATTTCTTATCTACAAAAATTTTCTTTCCACTCAGCCAGGGTCCGACTAGCAAGGCAGCCAAAGGCACTCTGACTGCCCACAGGGCGGTCGCATCTTTTTATAACAAAGACTAAGTAAACTATATTTATCTTTTGTCCCCAATACTTATCATTTTTATTACTAAGTGTACCTTTACTATGAACCTATCAAAAATACCTACCTCACACAGAAAATGGAAGACAAGAAGAAGGAGGAAGAACCATGTGGCAGGCCCCAACTCCCTCCATCTTGTTTTTCCAACCCCCCTGTACCAAAATCTTAAAATCTGTACTTCGACCTGTAAGTGTTCTATTTCTATATCCTTTAAACACCAGTGATTCTTATATCCCCACATACAAGTGGTACATCTCTTGTAGGGTCAAAGTTGAGCCACCAGGTACTTTTAGCAACATCCCAAGGCTCCCGAGCTCCCCAAGGGTTCTCTCGGTAGCTCTGGCCCTCAGGAGAGGTGCGCCGAGTTCCCACACTCCTGTCCCTGCCATGTCCGTGGGCAGGAGCCAGTGCTCCCAGCGTGACCTGGGCTTTGCTCTGCACACAGGTTTGCAGTGCAGACCCTGAAGTCCCTGCTCTGCCAAATGCAGCAGGAGGATGTGGTGGTGGCAATGGAACGCAATTGTGGCTGGGACATGCTGCTGTGTGCTGACACCCACCACTGTGCCGTGGGTCTGCTGGCCAGGTGAGACCCCCTTCTCCCCACTGCCTCTGACATTTGTGCTCAGTGCCCAGGGTGCTTCTCACAGTCCCTGTGGTCATGGGCCAGAGGGCCTTGTCACCATGGGATGGCCAAGCAGACTGGAAAAGGCTGGGAGAGGAGGGTGCCTACAAGGAGCTGCCTCCCAAATAGCCCAGGGCCCCTTGCAGGATGCTGGGGAAAGACCAGACCTCTGTGAATCAGTCCTGGCCAACGTTTGTCCCCCTGGACCACAGTCTTGGTTCCTTCTTCTCCTGCCAGGGAGATGTGCTGTGTCTCCATCCCCTTGTCTTCCCGCATCGCTCGCTACCTGCTCCGGCTGCTCAGCACACAGGAGCCACACTGGGAGCTGCCTGCCCTGGCCTTCCTTGTGGAGGTGAGCCTGATGGCCAGCGCTGCCTCGCTCAGCTCCCTCCCAGCTCTCTGCACTCTCGGAGCCACAGCTCCCTGGGACGGTGCCCATGCCCTGTGCTGCTGCCTGGGCTCAGCCCTGTGAGGTTCCGGGATCCTGCCAGCCGGGTCTCCTGTCACTGCCCTGTGCCTTTCAGGTCCTCACGTGCCTGGATTTGAGTGAACGTGGTGCTAACAGACTCCTGAAAATCTTGTCAAGACAGCTGCAGAGTGAGTGCAGGGACAGGCGTCCCCTGGCGCTCAGGGCCCTTCTCGATCTCATTGAGGAGCCCTCCATGGTGAGAAGGAGGCAGTGGCTGAGGCTGAGCTGGGGAATGCAGTCACTTGGGCTTGGCTGGGCTTTGGGTGCCAGGGCAGCTGCTCCCAGCTCTCCTGCCTCCCAGTTCAGCTGCCCAAGTGCTTTCGGACAGACCTCTAGCCTCCAGGCCCTGCGGCAGCAGGATGGCGTTTCACAAACTTGTGTTCCGCACAGACCGAAAAAATGTGGAGCCTGACTGAAAGTCTTGTGAAGCTCCTGTGGGACACAGATGGAGAGATAGTTAACATGACAGTCATGCTACTCAGTTTTATCATCTTGAACAATGACATGCTGATACCCAGCCCCATCACACTGCAGCTGCTTGAGGCGCTCCTGCCACTCTTTGACCACATAAGGCTCGCTGCCCCCAGCCACGGCCACTGGCTGCTGCCCAGACACTTTGTGCCCTGTGGATTGGCAGGCCTGTGCCAAGATGAGCCCCATGCACCCAATGCTGAGTTTTTTTTTTTTCTTCCTTTCATAAAGAACAATAGCCAGGTGCAGCTGCTCTCCATACTGCTCTTCCAAAAATTGGTGACTCTTCCACAGGTAAAGGAAAAAAGGCCCTGAAGACACCATTGCGCCAGAGTCTGCTGCCACTCTTCTTCCACTGCCATGATGAGAATCGGCTTGTGGCACAGGTGAGGACTCAAGGGCTCAGGTCCTGGCAGGGGGCTCGGCTGCCTCCTACCCTGGCGCCTGCCGGGCTGCAGCCTCCTCCAGGCCTTGGCACAGGGAGGCGGGTCCTGTGCCCTGGGCTGTGGGGCCATCTCCGCATCTCTGCTGCTCTCCAGACTTCTCGGGAACTGCTGTTTTGTGTGGCCAAGTTCCTGAAGAGGAGGGATCTTGAAAGACTGGTGAAGAACCAGGAGCTGTGGAATTTCACTGAGTGCCTGGTAAGGACAGCTTGTAAGGCCCAGCCTCAGCCTGGAGAAGCCCCCAGAGCGCGGTGCTCAGAGTGCGGGGCTGACAGCTGTGCCCCTGCCCGCTGCTGCACCCAGAGGGCGCGGGCTCTTCTCCAGGCTCCTGTGGGCCCGAGCCGGGGGCCGATGCAGCCCCGGCCCGGCGGGGCTGTGGGGCAGGCCGGCACCGCGGCTCCCCAGACCACAGCCGGCCCTCTGCCCCCTCCAGAGCCCGGCGCCAGCGGCTGCTGGCCGCGCCTCAGGGCTGTGCGGGCAGAGGAGGCCGGGGCTGGGCGCAGGCAGCGCCCGCCCGAGGGGCTGAGCCCGCGCCAACCCTTCCCTCCTGCCGCTCTCTCCAGCTGGCAGAGGACAGGAGCAGAGCGGCCGAGCACCTGCGCCGGGCCCTGCCCTATCTGCAGAACCCACAGGAGCCCCTGCGAGCGGCGGCCATCAGGTTCATGGGTGAGCCACGAGCCCGGGCTCCCTCCCCGGCCCGCCGCAGCTCGGCCCCAGCCCCGCCTGCTGCCCCGGCAGCGCCAGCCGGGCCCGCCGCCGTGGAGCCCCGCCCGGCCTCGGCGCCGCTGCCGCCCTCTGGCAGCCGTGCCCTGGGCCGGCAGCGTGCGGCAAGGGCCGGGCTGAGCGCTGCCGGGCCTGCAGGGCGTGTGGCCACAGCGCCGGCAGCGCCGCTGGCAGGGAGTGTGCCGCTGGGGCCGTGACAGGCTCTGTGTTCCCAGGGATGGCCGGGCAGCACGTGAGGTGGAAGAAGGAAGAGCTCCGGTTCATCTGCTACAGTGGGTGAGGGCAGCGGGCTGGCAGCGGGGGCTGGTGGGGGGAGCTGCAAGCCCTTCCCCGGCTGCGGAGGGCTCTGCTCCCTGTGCGGCCGAGGGGCGGCGTGGGCAGAGCACAGAGAGATTTCAGGGCCACGTGGGGGATTCATGGCCAGCAGCTTCGGACTGGTCCCGTTGGCCCCTACTCCCTCCTGGCCATGGCTAGAGCCAGCTGGGATGGCCCTGGCAGGGGGCTCTACTTGGGTCCCCTCAGGTCCGGGATCTGACTATGGCTCTGCTCCTCTCTTTCAGCCCTTGAACAGCTGACAGAGGACACCAGCAGTGCTGTGTCAGATGTGGCACTTAAAACATTGTATGTTCTCCAGTCACTACAGAGTGAGCGATCTTCTGTCTTCCAGAGGCTGCAGGATCAGCTCCACAGGGCATGGAGGACACGGCCTCGTCTGTCAGGGCTCGGCTGGCTGCACTGCTGGAGCTCTACAGAGAGCTGAGCCCAGAGGTTGTGTCTGCTGGGACCACTTGAATCAGTGGGAATTTTCTCTTTCTTTGAGACTGTTCTTCTTTTTGTTTTTTTCTTTAGTATATAAATAGTGTGTTGTAATACACAGACTCCCAGGATCTTTCTTTTGCTTCCCAGGGTCTCCAGGGCATAGGGGAAGAGGGGAAAAAGGGTGCTTGGGCTCGGCAAGCTGTCCAGGCATGCAGTGTAGCAGGGAAAATGGCCAGAAGCCTCTAGGACTTGGGTGGTTCTGCTGAAGCCTTTGTGCTGCCAACAAGCAGGTGGTCAGGGGCCAGAGCTGTGAGGATCCCTGTGAGAGCAGTTCCTGGAGATGGCCACAAGCCCTGTGCCAGGCAGGAAGCGCCATCCGTGTCCTCCTGCCCATGTGGTGCTGGCTGGATTGCTGAGGGCTCTGAGGTGCCTCTGGATGGGGCTGCTCTCGAGCCACTGTGGGGCTGCGGCGCTGCTGCCGGGCAGGTTGGCCGGGCTGGGGGAGACCTTGAGGGGACGGGGCCATGAAGGGATGAGGGGTTGAGGGAGCCCTGACAAGACACAGCAGTGGGGAGGCACGAAGGGGATGTGTGAGGGAGTGGGAGGCTGTAACCTTGGCTGGAGGGGGAGTGAGTTTGAGACAGAGACCACTCACCCCGATGTTCATGTGGCAAACAGAGAGCGTTTATCGTCAAGCCCTTCCTTCCAAAGGGCCTTTGAAAAGCCCTGTCTGGACAATTTCATTGCTCTGATCTCTATGTTTTGTCAGACTCTGGCCAGTGAAATTCTGCAGCCTTGGGGGAGATGTGACAGGGCGAGGCCCCTGTCAGTCAAACCAGGGGCTGGTGCAGTCACACAGCACTAGCCAGCCTGCACTGTGACACACGGCAACAGAGTGCAAGGCACAGCTCCAGGTGCTCCCCAGGAACCTCAGCTCTGGGAGCACTGTCTGCCCCAAGCTCCAGGGGCTGCAGTGGGAGCCCCGCTGGGCTCTGCCCTGGGGCCATCCTTCAGGGACAGCTGGAAACAGGGAGCATTCCCCTGCCACAAAGAGCCAAGCCAGGGCTGCAGGGCAGCTGCTCCAGCCCAGACTGCACTGTTGTGTGCTGTGCTCTGGGGCTGGGGCTCCCTGCACAGGGCTCTGGACTGGTGTGCCAGAGGAGACAGAGAAGCTTCAGCTTTGGCATCACTGAGGGGTGTGCGTGGGCTGGGAAGAGTAGGGAGGCTCAAGGGGATTCAGAGAGCTTATCCTGCTGCAAGGACGAGGAAAAGGGAAGTGGGAACTCAGCAGTGAGCAGAGCTGAGGGCAGGAGAGTGGCTCTGAATTACACTAAAATCCCATTGACATCTGAGACATTGCTGCTTCTCAGCCAGTGACAGGAAGAATCCCCTAAGCCTGGGGCTCCCTCTTCCCTGTTGTGAGGGACATCAAGGAAGGCAACAGTGTGATGGAGACTGCAATGGGCTGGGAACTCACTGTGGGAAAAGAGGGAGCATTTGGAAAGTAAAAGAGAACTTTTACTGGGGGAGTGAACTGTTCATAGAAGGGCTGAGCTACAGCTTGAGCAAGCTGAGAAATGTCATTTGGGGTCATCCCATTCTAAAAGTTATTGAACAAGTTTAGTTTTCAGGGGGTGTCATGTTTTCACTTGGAGGTGAACACACTGCCAACTTGAGCTGTGTTGCCAAAATGCTCAAGTGAGTCTGTGCTGCAGGTCACACCATTTCTTCTTTGGCAGATTCTGGCCAGGTGCTGAGCTCCAGCAGAGCCCTGGCAGAGCCCAGAGCAGCCTCAGCATCCGCAGAGCCCGGCTGCAAGGAGACAAAGCAGAAACCGCCCGTCAGCTGAAGGCTCCTGTGCCCTTGTCCCAGCCACCCGCGGTGCCCAGGCCATGCTGGCCGTGCTCAGAGCGGTGCCCAGAGCTGCCCATCACTGCTGCCTTTGGCAGCAGAGCAGGAGGGCAGGACATGTGCCCAGCCTGCAGCCAGCCAGGGCACATCAACCTCCTCAGCAGCCGCCCAGAGCAGGATGCTCCTGTCCTCGCTGCCATCTCCCAAAAGCTCTGATCCCACCCTGCCAAGCAGATGGGGACGCACCTCATGCCATCCCCCGCTGGAACAAAAGCTGGTCCCAAACGATGTCCTCAGCCTTCTCCAAGGGCACGGCCCATCTACGCCACAGCTGGTCCCAAGCACTTCCTGATCCAGACTGGAGCCCACCTGGAACGCTTCCTCTAGAAAAACAAACAACCAATTATTGAAAATAGATTACAGACAAAAAGGGGAAAACAAGGTAAAAAATCTTCTCTCTGCCAGGGGCTTGAGAATGGCCCAACCCCTGCATGCCAAGGAAAAACGCACCCACAGGTGAGGGAAGCCCAGGCTTTCTCCCTTTCCCCCTGCACTGCCCCCACAATAACGGTGATCCCAAAGCAAACAAGGGCAGTGGAGCAGCCCAAGCCCTTCCTTGCCTGCACAGCAAAGCAGCCCCTGCACAGGTTCTGGAGTCCCACCTCTGCTCCTGCCATGGGGTTTGTTTGTGTTGGGCTGGCTGACCCAGCCCCAGCCTGGGGCACGGTGGGTGCTGGGGGCTGTTGGCAGGGCCAGGAGCCCACTCCCATTTCATACCCAGCCCAGCCCATTTTCCCAGCCCTGCCAAAAGCAGCTGGGCAGCCGACTGAAGGATCAGCTGCATCTGCCCCAGCAAAGGGGGAACCTTTGGTTCCTGGCCAGGCTGTGCAATGCCCAAATCTGGGAGCATCCCCCTCCGTGTGGACTCATCTGCAATTTCGCTGTGGAGCCTGGCTTTGGAAAAGGTGCCAGAATTGAAGTCCATCATCTTCAGCTGGCCAGTGGCCAGGTCCAGGAAGAGGTTGCCATCCCTGATGTCGTTCTCGCTGTCTCCAGCAGCAGCAGCCCCACCTAGTACAGCTTCTCCAAGGGCTCCTTCTCCTTCCCTGGGGTGAGACCAGGCTCTCAGGGTTCTGCCCAGGGCCCCAGCTGTCAGGGAACCAGGACAACCAAATCAAGTTGTTGTGCCACCGGGGCTGGGCAGAACAGCTCAGCTCCAGCACAAGGGCTGTGTGCTCCCATCTGATGAGCCCTGGGCAGTGACACAGGCAGGACAAAAAACTCTGGGTTCCTTTGCTTCTCATGGCCAAGGCATGTGTGGAGCTGGAACTTACCAGGGCCCTGCATCACAGTGTGCCTGTGGCTCTCTCCCTTCTTCTAGGGCAGATGAATATCCTGCATCCAAGGGTAACAGAGCAGCTCTTCTAAGGAGGGCCTTTCCAAGTCCAGCATGGATAAACACCGCCTGATCAGATCTTGGCACTCTGGGCAGAGAAACCAGAAACCGCTGGTCACTTGGAGAAGGCTCCTGTTGGCTTTGCCCCACTGTTCCCGTGCCCAGGCCATGCTGGATGTGCTCAGAGCTGGGCCTAAACTTTCCCATCCATTCCCTGTTTTGGAGGAGAGCAGGAGAGCAGGACATGTGCCACCTCCTCAGCAGCTGCCAGAGCGGGATGCTCACGAGCCTGCTGCTGTCTCCCAGCACTGGTATTCCCCCCATGCCCAGAGATGAGGATCTACCTTGAGAGAGCCTTTGTGGCAGTGAGAGCTGATGGTCCCAGCTGATCTTCTTTCCTGTCCTGAAGGGGTGCTCCCCGCAGACCATCTGGTGCAGCAGGATGCCCAGAGACCAGATGGTAGCTGGCTTGCCATAGTACCAGCCAAAGTGGGTCCATTCTGGGGGGCTGTATGACCGTGTTCCTATGGAATACAGATGGAGTTAAGCAGGGGGATGCTGCTGCTCCCAGAGCCTGGCCCCAGCATCCCTGGGCCTGTGGGGGCTGCCCCAGTGGCACACGGGGTGACCCACGTCCCTCTCGCCAGCACCTGGGACTTGTGTACGGACTTGAGGTTCGAAAGGAATCCACTGGTGTTGTTAGAGGGCAGCAGAAGCCTTGGCAAGGTCACCCCATGACAAAGAAAAACCCATTTAATGCTGGGGAAAAACCATGCCTTCATCCTCCCTGCCTGCATTGCCCCAAGAAACATTATGAACCCAAGACAAACCAGGTGAGTTGAGCAGTCAAAAGCCCTTTCTCACCTGCACACAAAACTGGCTGGGGCACAGGTTCTGGCAAACCCTCTCTGCTATCCCCACCCACGGGTGTTTTTGTTGGGCCGGCTGCCTCAGCCCCAGGCCCAGTCCTTGGCAGAGTGGTGGGCAAAGGCTGCACACAGGGCTGGAAGCTGGCTCCCCACTCAGCCATGCTCAAGAGCAACTCAGCCGAAGACTCAGAGCTATGAAGGGCAGCAAAAGGGAGAATTCCTGCTGCCACACCCAGCTTGGGCTGTGAGATGTTGTGCCATGAGTTTCCGGGACTGGGAGCACACCCCTGCATGGGCTCACCTGCAAAGTGAATGTAGGCTGTGTCTTGCAGGTAGGTGCCGCAGCCAAAGTCAATCAATTTGGCCTGCCCGGTGGCCAGGTCAACCAGGATGTTCTCTGGTTTGATGTCTCTGTGCAGGACCCCGCAGCTGGTGCAGTGCCGCACGGCCTCCAGCACCTGGCGGAACAGCTCCCGCGCCACCTCCTCGGGCAGGACCCCCCGTGCCCGAATGAAATTCTTCAGGTCCTGAGAGCGCTCCGGCCGCTCCATCACCATCAGGATGTCGTTGGGGAGCTCACGCCATTCCAGCAGCTGGACCACACCAGGGAAGCCAGTGGACACCTTGGCCAGCAGCACAATCTCCAGGGGTGCGCTGGTGCCGTCGGGCTGCGGGAGGAGCACGATGCCATCAGTGGGGCTGATGCCGAGCCGGGGCTCAGCAAGCCTCAGCCAGCCCGGGATGCTCTGTGCCCTGCGCTGGCCCAACGCTCGCTCTCCCTCCAGGCGTCCTGGCGGCTCCCACCCTGCCGGGCCTCGCCTCATCCCCGCCCGGCACGGCCCGGCTTCTCCCGCTGGCCCCGCTCACTCACCAGCTCGCCCCAATGCCGGACCCAGTTCCGTGGCACCCTTTTGATGGCCACCTGCAAGCCAAGGGAAGCAGCGGGTTCAGCTCGCCGTCCTCCCTGCCCAGCCCCATCCTCCGCCCTCTTCCTCCTCCTCGTTCCCCCCTTCTCCTGCGCCCGCCGCCGGCCCTGCTGCTCACTGGGGCGCCGTCCGAGAGACGCGTGGCCGCGAAGACGCTGCCGAAGCCGCCGCGCCCCAGCAGCGAGCCCACCCGGTACTGCTCCTTCAGGCCCTGCTGCGCCTTCCCTGCCGGCGGGACGCGGCTGGCAGCGCTCGGCCCGGGGCCGGCAACGGCCCCCGAGCGCCCCTCAAGGGCCCCGGGCCGGCCATCCCCGGGCATTCGCTCCCTGCAACGGGACAGCGGCGGCTCGGGGCCGGCGGCCGCGCTGCCGAGCGGCGGAGCTCGGGCCGGGCAAGCCGCAGAGGAGGCGGCGGGAGCGGCCGCGACGCCTGTGTCCTCCGCGGGCTCCGGCAGGAGCCTGGGCCGGGGCCGGGGCCGGGGCCGGGGCCGGGGCCGGGCCGGGGCCGGGGCCGGGGCAGGGGCCGGGGCCGGGCTCGGGCTCGGGCTCGGGCCAGGCGGAGCCAAAGGGAGGCGATGCCGCCCCATCCCCAGGCACTGATGCCCGCCCAGCAGCGCCACCGCCAGTACGGCCAGAGCCGGCCGGAGGCGAGACCGCGGAGGGACGCCCGGGGCCGGGGGCGGGCCGGGGGCATGGCCCGGCCGGGCATGGGGAGAGAGAGACTGGGAGAGGAGGGGCCCCCGGGGAAGGGAGACCGGGAGAGGAGAGGAGAGGAGAGGAGAGGACAAGCAAGAGGGAATCTAAAAATGTCGCTGCTTTCGCTGCTGCTGCCGCTGCTGCCGCCGCCGCCGCTGCTGCTGCAACTGAAGCGCCGGGGCCGTTTGTCCCCGTGTCCGTTTGTCCGTTGCCCGCTCACCTCCGCGCCCAGCCCAACGCTCCCCGGGGGCAGCCCCTGAGCCTGTCCAAACTCGGGAACTTTGCCGTGTTCAGCCCAGACCCAGAGTCTGCACTCCTGCACAGCGGCACAGGAATCCCCTCGGTTGCTGCTGTGCATTGTCCCTGCTGAGGGTCAAACACTATCGGAACTCATTCCCTGAATGCAGAATTTGTACCTGACCCCAGACTGCACTTACCTCTCCAGCATTGCTTTCCAAGAAAACCAGGGGAAGGCAAAGTGTGTGTAGCTCATGGTATTTGACAGTGTCTGAAACCTGCCAAGTCATGGATCTTTTAGGTGAGATCCATTTGGAATTAATGGGATGGAGAAGTAGTGCAAGATGGAAAAGGGGAGCATAAAAATAAATAGAGTAAAATGTCTTGGATTTGTTCTCTCCATTTTAATTTCATTTCTTACAAGCTGTTTCAGTTTTCCCATCATCTTCTCCTGAGTCCTGTTTGCTCTTTCCAAGAACCTTTCCTGGAGAACGAGGTGCAGCTTCTGTCACAAGATGTGTCACCAACTGCAGCTTCTCTTGGCTTTCCACACCGTGTGTGCAGCACGACTCTTTCAGCAAAGAAAGACTAAGGTTTGAGAACTTGACAACTTGTTCTTTCTTTTCCTTGTGGGCTGGGCTGTTGTGCCATTGGTCAGGTTTTCATTGTTATTGTTCTACCCTAAGAAACCATGACGGGCTCCCAGGAATTGTTAGGGAATGCAAGCCTGACTGAATGCCGAGAGAGAATCTCCAGAGCTTGCAGCCAGAAATGGAGAGCTGTGTGATAATCATTCCATCATCCCCATGGACACCTTGAAAGTGATCTAGAAGATGAAAATGGGCTGACAGAGGGAGTTTGTTTCTTCATTCAGTTCCGCTGCTTCTACATCTCATGCACTGATAAAAATCAGTTCATGGAAAGCAGAAGAACAACTGGACCTCTCAGGAGATGAGTGAAAGAATCTGTAAAGGAGAAATGCAGGGAATGACCTTGTGAACTTTGTCTGTAAGAAGGGTCATTATTCCTAATAATTTCCAATCCATTCCCTCTGCTATTTTCCTTCTTACAAGGCCATTTTCACCCCAGATTCCCCATGAAATGGGAACCCTGAGCTTGTGGAAGTGCCTGAAAGATGCCCTGTTCCTCTGCAGGGAGCCTGAGGCTGAAGCAGGAGCCTGAGCCCTCCCTGGGGCAGCCTCCTCCGAGCTGGAATTTGTGCCGTGCTGGGAGAGGAGGAGGAGGAGGGGGAGAAGGCTGGCGCTGTGTGGCTGGAGCAGGAGGTTTGGGCCGCAGGACATTCCGTCTGCGCCGCTGCCCCGCAATGGGCGGCCGTGCCCGGGGCTCTGGGCCTGGCCCCGCGTGCACTGAGCTCCCGACACTGCGGGAGCTGCCCGGGCTGGGCTCAGCTTCCCGCTGGGACTGGGCAGCAGGCTGTGCTCCAGCTGGGATCAGCAGCAGCTGGGAATACCTCTGGGCATCTCCATTTGCTTCTGCTGCTGCTGCTCGGAAGAAACAAGGAAGGGAGTCAAGAAGTTCTGATTTTTCTTCCTCCTGGTGGATTTTTTCATTTGATTTGACACTTGAGAGGCGATTTCTGTGATGGCCTCTGTCAGTCGATTCTATTTCAGCAGCAGCAACAGCAACAGGGCTGTGTTTGTGCACTGCAAAATGTGGCCTGTGAGGCTGCTTTAATTCTCCTTGACTTAGTGCTCAGGGATTTGTGAGTATTCAAGATCTGCTAATCCTGGTGCCTGCAACAAAAAGCCCAAGTTCCCTGTCATGAAAGCACTCTGGGAAGCACTGATCGAAAAAGGCAGTTGCCCTTTTACAGATAAAATTCAAGTGGCAAGCAGGAGAGGGACAATAGCAGCCATGATCCCCAGATGGGATTTGTCTTTATTCTTGCAGAAACTGGACCAACATCTCAGAAACTACCAACACCATCTGGGGATCCTCCTTTTTGGGATGCATCCTGAAGAAACACTAAATCACAATAGTGTATAGAATTTTGATGTAAAAAATGGGAATAGAAATTGCTGATGAGCAAAAAAAATTGGAATAGAAACTGCTGAGAAAGCTTCTGAGTACCCCTATAAATACCTGTAAGCCCCAAATATCAGCGTGCAGTTGGAGGGAAAACTTCCCCAACTGTACCCATCTCTGTTTTGCTTATGCTTTACCATATTAATTAATAAATTGGTTGCTGCTTGAATATTGGCCTAGTCAAGCTTCTCATTTATAACAGTTAGTGCTGATGTGCACAGTTTAGAAGTGCAATAGTTTGTTCTGCTAACACAGGAAAAGCCCAGAAGCTCAGTGTTGTCTCAGTCCCACACTGGTATGAGGAGATGACAGGTGGAGTTTAAAGAATTTTAAGGCCCAGCAGCTAAGGGATGAATCAAGTACCTAAAGCCAGACTCCAGACATAACTGTTTCATTCCAGCACTCCTGCCATGCTCTCCCGTCTGCAAAAGCCTCCACCAAGAAACCTGCAGTTAAGGAGGTGAGGAAAGAACAGATTCGAGCCCCTCACACAGAGGAGAGAGCTCAGAGACCCTCAAGGCAGAGAGATCCCTCCCTGAGCAGCCAGGCTGCCCAAACTTTCAAAATCAAAGCTCCAGTGTGCAAATCCCACAGACAGAAATAGCCACTGGCCTCTGGGTTTGCAGGTGACTGCACAAGTGTGAACCTGGAGATGAGGGATTGGATGCTTTCCCCTCCTCAAAAATGCAAAGAGAACTGCGGTGTGAAAAAGAAAATTTGTTTATTTTCAGAAGAACAGCAACAAGAATACAGAACACTTTTACATTGTAAGAATATTTGTAACAACAACAATCCAGAACATATATACATTTCGAAACAACAACAATCCAGAGAACCTATATACATAAGAACATACCTAGCAAAAATATATGCAATGTATTTGCAGAAGTTGAAAAAAAGCCCTAAATCCTATATCCTGAAGACGACAAAAAATTGTAAAACGTATGTACAAATGGGTGGCATCTCTATCCGGGATGTCCATCGGTCCTGGAAGAAAAGCAAGTGCCATGGGCACTGCAGTCAGGCACAGAGGGCTCTTCCATGTGTCCCCAGGCTGGCACACGCTGGCCCAGCAGGACTCTGCTACCAGAACTGAGCCTGGCTGGGTCTGGGATGGAGCTTGTGCAGCCCAAAGCGAGCACAGGACCAGCTGGGGATGGCCTCCAGAATCCAGTG
The DNA here is from genome assembly GCF_963513975.1 of Fringilla coelebs. Classification (NCBI taxonomy): domain Eukaryota; kingdom Metazoa; phylum Chordata; class Aves; order Passeriformes; family Fringillidae; genus Fringilla; species Fringilla coelebs. Next base: position 276,456 of record NW_028167212.1, on the reverse strand, counting down.
CACAGGGTGCCACATCCCTGAGCAGGGACCAGCCCAGCCCCAGGCTGGCAGCAGGGGACCCACTCTGCCTGTGGGGACCACATGCCTGTCCTGCTGCTGGCATTGGTGTTTATCCCAAGATCATGGCTTCTTCCTCATCTTTTTCATCAATGTCCATGTCCTCTATGTAGTCTTCCATTTCCACTTCCATCTCTTCTTCCACAGCCACATCGACCTCCATCTCTTCTTCGAAATCCATATCCACATCAACTTCCATCTTCTCCTCCCCAGTCTCTTCTTCCTCCATTTCAACGTCCTCCACTGTATAAGTCTGCATTTCCACCTTCATCTCCTCCTCTCCGTCGGTGACAGCCTGCAGAGGTGGCAGAACCTCAGAGTGGAGTCCCTGTCCCACACCAGGCCCACAGAGCTCCAGCCCACCCGGGCAGTTGGGGATGTCCACCTCCATGCAATGGCACCATACCTTCCTCAGGACAAATGGGAGCATCCTGTAGGGATAGATGTAAAAATCCAGGCACTAGTGAGCTTTCAGGACTGATGGGGGTGGCAGGGGCAGGTGACAAGGAGGGTGACAGCAGTGGGCAGGAGCAGAGTGAAGAGTGCACTGACACAACGACCAACGGCTGTCTTGTGCTCTTTGCCGGGTGCTGACAGTTCCATTTGGAACGGGGGAGGTGACATCACAGTTCCCAGGAGTCCAGGGCCAACCTGAAGTGGACAATGGAGATCATAGAATGATGGGATCCCTGAATGATTGGGCTTGGAAGGGACTCTGAAGACCATCTTGTTCCAGGCTGAGCAATCTTTCCCCAGACCTTGGGGGAGCTCTGTTCCCAAGGATGGGGCATCCACAGCCTCTGTGCACAGCCTGGACCAGTGCCTCCCCACCCTCAGTGTCAAACAGCAGCTTCCTTAGATCCAGCTTCAATCAACCTCCTGCAGTTGAAAGCCATCCCCCTTGTCCTGTCCCCACAGGCCCTGTTGAACACTCTGTCCCCTTCTTCCCTGTGGGACCTTTCCAGTCCTGCACAGCCACAGTGAGGCCCCCGCAGTGTCTCCTCTTTCCAGGCTGAGCATCCCCAGCCCCACTTGGACAGCAGTCAGTTATATCAGGGGCAGTCAAGGCTGAAGGGTAGCAAAGAGCATCAGGAACTGAGAGATGGAAGCTTTAGGCCCAGGTTTGCCCCTAAATGTACAAAATTATTAACAGTGGAGGGGATGATGCTGAGACACTGGCTCTGTTCTAACTGGGGATTTTTTTCTTTTTCTTCTTTTCTGTCATGCTGATCCAGGTTTTTCTGTTTGAAAGGAAGCTTGGCACAATGTCCACTGTCTTCTCCATTTGTGAAACACTGAGCAGAGTCCGGACAGGCTGATGATGCAGAGCAAAGCCTGCAAATATACTGGTGCTCCTGAGCCTGGGGATGCAGCTAAACCCAGCCAAAAGTAATTTCTGGAAAGTTGAGCCTGGTTTACATTTTCTTGAGTTTTGCTATGCCAACTTAACCAGTCATTTATAAAAAAGCAAATAAAAATCTCAAACCAAAACAGACAAAATCCCAAATAAACAAACCCACGCAAACCAATCAAACAGATAAAAAACCTCAAATCCCAAATAAACTTTACAAATGCTGATTATCCTGGACTTGAGTGATAAGAGGGATAGAGATGAGATAAGAGGAAATGAGCTATGAGAGAAGTTGAGAAGAATCTTAGATGAGAGGAGGTGATGGAGTGGCCTTTGGCTGGAATTTTTTTGTATAGCCATGGACAGAACCATTTTTCCTGTGACACAGAGACTGAGTTTAGGGGGGAGGCAATGGCTCGTGAACAGAGACGACAGGTGAGGAGGGTGGTGGTGGTGCGGTCCGTCTTCAGGGAAGAAGAAGAATATCTCTGTTCTCAAGACCCCTCGGCCCCAGGGGATGACTTGAGGGGGGAACAGGTGTCCTGAAAGTGAGAGACTGTGCTTTTTTGGAACTGGGCAGAGCATCCCTAAAGGGGGAACCCCAGAAGCAGCTCTGGTCCACGCACAGTGGTGAGAGCACTGGGCATGGAAGGAAGATGTCACCATGGCGGATGTTCTCTGGGCAGTGCCACGTGGGACATGGAAACACAAGAAGTTTCAACTGTGTTTCCTGGGGAAGCCTATGGTACAAGAGGGACTCCTCTCTCCTTGATAAACTGAGAATTGATTATCTAAAGGCTGGTGATGGACTGAGAGTTGATGATCTGAGGGGTGGATGTATTGGAAATCAGGTGGGGGGAGGAGGAATGCTTTTGGAAAGTTTTAATTCAGAGTTCTGTGTGTTTCTCTTTAGATATAGTCGTAGGTTAATAAAGTTTTTTTCCCCTTTTGCTCCTAAGCTGAAGCCTGCTTTGCTCTACTTCTGATCACAGCAGACATCAGGGAGAAAGTATTTTCATGGGGGCACTGGCATTGTGCCAGGGCCAAACCATGACACAAAGCTCCCACAGCCCCTCATCCCTTCATGGCCTTGTCCCCTCAGGGTCTCCCCCAGCCCGGCCAACCTGCCCGGCAGCAGCGCCACAGCCCCACAGCAGCTCCAGAGCAGCCCCATCCAGAGGCACCTTGGAGCCCTCAGCAATCCAGCCAGCACCACATGGGCAGGAGGACACGGATGGCGCTTCCTGCCTGGCACAGGGCTTGTGGCCATCTCCAGGAACTGCTCTCACAGGGATCCTCACAGCTCTGGCCCCTGACCACCCGCTCTGTTGGCAGCACAAAGGCTTCAGCAAAACCACCAAGGGCCAAGGGGCTTCTGGCCATTTTCCCTGCTACACTGCACGCCTGGACAGCTTGCTGAGCCCAAGCACCCTTTTCCCTCTCTTCCTCTATGCCCTGCAGACCCTGGGAAGCAAAAGAAGCTCCTGGGAGTCTGTGTATTATAACATATTCTATATTCAAATACTAAAGAAAAAACTATATTCATACTAAAACTATATTCATATACTAAAGAAAAAACAAAAAAAAAAAAGGAACAATCTCAAAGAAATAAAAAATTCCTGCTGGCTCAGGTGGCCCCAGCAGACAGAGCCTGTGGGCTCAGCTCTCTGCAGAGCTCCAGCAGTGCAGCCAGCTGAGCCCCAGCAGATGATGCCGTGTCTTCCATGCCCTGCGGAGCCATTATAAATGAGAAGCTTGACTAGGCCAATATTCAAGCAGCAATCAATTTATTAATTAATATGGTAAAGTATGTGCAAAACAGAGCTGGGTACAGTGGGGGAAGGTTTCCCTCCAACTGCATGCTGATATTTGGGGCTTACAGGTATTTATAGGGGTACTCAGAAGCTTTCTCAGCAGTTTCTATTCCAATTTTTTTTGCTCATCAGCAGTTTCTATTTCTAATTTTTACATCACAATTCTATACACTATTTTGATTTAGTGTTTCTTCACGATGCATCTGAAAATGGAGGATCCCCAGATGGTGGTGGTAGTTTCCGAGATGTTGGTCCAGTTTCTGCAAGAATAAAGATGAATCCCATCTGGTGAAGTCCAGCTCCCCAGATGTGGGCCCACCTTTTTAATTACAATGACTATAAATCTCATAACAGTGATGTCCACCTTCCCTTGGTCACAATTATAAGTCCTTGAGATGATGTTCATCTTCCTTTCTCAAGCTGTTTTTCTCGGTTTTGTTAAGGAGTGAGATAAGCATATTTCCTTTATATATATTCCAAAGGTATAGTTTCAAGGATACAAGCAATATTCTAAAATTATACTTCAAAAGGTTATTATTGCAGCACTCTTTAAGGCCTGACTACAAGCAAAAAGCAACATCCTTAATGCTTTAATTCAAATGCTCCTAAATCAATCAAGGTTAATTACAAACAAAAGACAGGTTCAAAGGCCTTCTTCCATGCTTGACTTTCCTCAGTTATTATTAGAAGTCGCAGCTGTCCCACGGTCGGTGTGCACACACATCGCAATCCCAAATACACACATTGCCTGTCTGTACCTGACACCAAACACAGCTTTGTATTTCACATACCCTGAGGCTTCACCCCACTCATTACAGACATCAGGGGGTAGCTGCTTATACTGCTCATCTCTGCCCCTGGAAGAGAGGCATTCAAAGAATGAGATGCCCCATAGGATTCTGGTTGTGTGCTTTCCTGAAAAACATGGTGAGATGAGGTGTGTAGGACTCATTTCTTCAGAAGGGCAGGAGAAACTTTTGAAGGCCTCCCCTAAAGGGCCTCCTTACCCAGCAGTCTGACACAGATTTGCTTCTGAAGAGCTTTGTAATTTGTCCTTATTATTTTCTATGTGTGATTTAATGAAAGCCTCTTTCTCTACTGTAATTGAGCTCTTAATCTCATCTGAAAAGAAGAGCACAATCCCTTCAGAGATGGTGTTTGAGTAACAGCCTGTTTGTGTTTCCTCTGCTGTGCTGCTGCTCATGGAGCTGCTCACTCCTCATTTAAAAGCAGAAAATAAACAGTCTGAGTCAAAAATACATCAGTGATGCCAAACAGAGTAGGTTTGAATAGAAAACTCTTCCACTGCCCAACTGAGCAAGCAAGATCTTGCCTGGTTCTGCAAAGAATATGATGAAGGGAGTTTTCCTTAGTGAGCACCTGAGGCCTCATGCAGGTGATGCTCAGCAAGAGGCACCTGGGCATGGCAGCTGTCAGCTAAGCAATTGGCTCTGGGCAGGTAAGAGTTGGCAGGAGGTAAGAGTGGATAGTCAAAACAACAGCATGCTGAAAAACTTGTAAGAGGAATAATGACCTCAGTGAAAACCCCTCCATCCTAAAGACTCAAAAAGCACTTTTACAAAAATCCACAAAAATGTCCTGATTTTGATCAGTCTGATCTTCCTAAATAGCATTTTGCAATCAGAATTAGGAGTTGAGAGACACTCAAGAAGGCTCAGCAGAGGATTTTTCATTGGGACCTTAGTACATATCTTTTACTGTGCTGTAGTTTGGAAGGAGGCCCCGAGCTCCAGCTGCAGCCTGGGGAGACCCTGTAGACAGAAACACTCCCCAGAGCTGCTGTGGCACTGACCCAGAACCAGAATCTGGAGGGAACTGTGTCAAATACTTCCCACTAGAAAACACTTGAAGCTTGATCCACACTTCTCAGTTCAGAGCACAGGCAGTGCCAGGAGTCACCAGTTTGCTGCTGCTCTGTGCAGAACTGGTGGCTGTGAGTGGCAGAGCTGTGGGGTGAACAGGCTGATGGCTTTTTGAGGCACACAGAACCTTCCATCTCTACTGCCCTGTCCCCAGTACAGAGGGGATTTTCCTAGAGAAATACCTGGAGAGTGGGAAGGATGAAGAGAAAATCATTCCCTGCCAGTGGATGCTGTGCTTGTTGCAAACACAGGAGTTACATCTGGTAGGAGTCCTTGCTGCCAATCCACAGAAATTCCAGGCTGAGATCAGCTCAGCTCTGTCATTTGCCAGGAGATTCAGGATCAGACTTTGCACCACACTTCCAGAGCTGCCCTGACCCAGCCTGCAGAGCAAGAAAGGATCAGGATCGGGTTCCAGTGCTGTTTTCAGCACTGTTTTATTCACCCTGAGGGGACAGCAGGAGGCTGCTGGCACCTTTGCCTTGGGAATTGGAGATCTTGGCTTCTCTTGTCCCTCTTCTGCTTGCCACTTGAATTTTATCTGTAAAAGGGCAACTGCCTTTTTCGATCAGTGCTTCCCAGAGTGCTTTCATGACAGGGAACTTGGGCTTTTTGTTGCAGGCACCATGATGAGCAGATCTTGAATACTCACAAATCCCTGAGCACAAAGTCAAGGAGAAAAAAGCAGCCTCACAGGCCACATTTGCAGTGCACAAACACAGCCCTGTTGCTGCTGCTGCAGAAATAGAATCAACTGACAGAGGCCATCACAGAAATTGCCTCTCAAGGCTCAAATCAAATGAAAAAATCCACCAGGAGGAAGAAAAAGCAGAACTTCTTGACTCCCTTCCTTGTTTCTTCCGAGCAGCAGCAGCAGAAGCAAATGGAGATGCCCAGAGGTATTCCCGGCTGCTGCTGATCCCAGCTGGAGCCCAGCCTGCTGCCCAGTCCCAGCGGGAAGCTGAGCCCAGCCCGGGCAGCTCCCGCAGTGTCGGGAGCTCAGCGCACGCGGGGCCAGGCCCAGAGCCCCGGGCACGGCCGCCCATTGCGGGGCAGCGGCGCAGACGGAATGTCCTGCGGCCCAAACCTCCTGCTCCTGCCACACAGCGCCAGCCTTCTCCCCCCCCTCCTCCTCCTCTCCCAGCAGGGCACAAATTCCAGCTCGGAGGAGGCTGCCCCAGGGAGGGCTCAGGCTCCTGCTTCAGCCTCAGGCTCCCTGAGAGGAACAGGGCATCTTTTGGGCACTTCCACAAGCTCAGGGTTCCCATTTCATGGGGAATCTGGGGTGAAAATGGCCTTGTAAGAAGGAAAATAGCAGAGGGAACACATTTGAAATTTTTAGGAAAAATGACCATTGTTACAGACAAAGTTCACCAGGTCATTCCCTGCATTTCTCCTTTACAGATTCTTCAAGTCATCTCCTGTTGGAGGTTCAGTTTGTTCTTCTGCTTTCCATGAACTGATTTTTATCAGTGCATGAGATGTAGAAGCAGCGGAACTGAATGAAGAAACAAACTCCCTCTGTCAGCCCATTTTCATCTTCTAGATCACTTTCAAGGTGTCCATGGGGATGATGGAATGATTATCACACAGCTCTCCATTTCTGGCTGCAAGCTCTGGAGATTCTCTCTCAGCATTCAGTCAGGCTTGCATTCCCTAACAATTCCTGGGAGCCCATCATGGTTTCTTAGGGTAGAACAATAACAATGAAAACCTGACCAATGGCACAACAGCCCAGCCCACAAGGAAAAGAAAGAACAAGTTTTCAAGTTCTCAAACCTTAGTCTTTCTTTGCTGAAAGAGTCGTGCTGCACGCACGGTATGGAAAGCCAAGAGAAGCTGCAGTTGGTGGCACATCTTGTGACAGAAGCTGCACCTCGTTCTCCAGGAAAGGTTCTTGGAAAGAGCAAACAGGACTCAGGAGAAGATGATGGGAAAACTGAAACAGCTTTTAAGAAATGAAATCAAAATGGAGAGAAAATATCCAAGACATTTTACTCTATTTATTTTTATGCTCCCCTTTTCCATCTTGCACTACTTCTCCATCCCATTAATTCTAAATGGATCTCACCTAAAAGATTCATGACTTGGCAGGTTTTAGACACTGTCAAATACCATGAGCTACACACACTTTGCCTTCCCCTGGTTTTCTTGGAGAGCAATGCTGGAGAGGTAAGTGCAGTCTGGGGTCAGGTACAAATTCTGCATTCAGGGAATGAGTTCCGATAGTGTTTGACCCTCAGCAGGGACAATGCACAGCAGCGACCGAGGGGATTCCTGTGCCGCTGTGCAGGAGTGCAGACTCTGGGTCTTGGCTGAACACGGCAAAGTTCCCGAGTTTGGACAGGCTCAGGGGCTGCCCCCGGGGAGCGTTGGGCTGGGTGCGGGGGTGAGCGCGACGGACAAACGGACACGGGGACAAACGGTCCCGGCGCTTCAGTTGCAGCAGCGGCGGCGGCGGCGGCGGCAGCAGCAGCAGCAGCAGCGAAAGCAGCGACATTTTTAGATTCCCTCTTGCTTGTCCTCTCCTCTCCTCTCCCGGTCTCCCTTCCCCGGGGGCCCCTCCTCTCCCAGTCTCTCTCTCCCCATGCCCGGCCGGGCCATGCCCTCGGCCCGCCCCCGGCCCCGGGCGTCCCTCCGCGGTCTCGCCTCCGGCCGGCTCTGGCCGTACTGGCGGTGGCGCTGCTGGGCGGGCATCAGTGCCTGGGGCTGGGGCGGCATCGCCTCCCTTTGGCTCCGCCTGGCCCGAGCCCGAGCCCGAGCCCGGCCCCGGCCCCGGCCCCGGCCCCGGCCCCGGCCCCGGCCCCGACCCCGGCCCCGACCCCGGCTCCTCCCGGGGCCCGCGGAGGACACAGGCGGCGCGGCCGCTCCCGCCTCCTCCGCTGCGGCTTGCCCAGCCCGAGCTCCGCCGCTCGGCAGCGCGGCCGCCGGCCCCGAGCCGCCGCTGTCCCGTTGCAGGGAGCGAACGCCCGGGGATGGCCGGCCCGGGGCCCTTGAGGGGCGCTCGGGGGCCGTTGCCGGCCCCCGGCCGAGCGCTGCCAGCCGCGTCCCGCCGGCAGGGAAGGCGCAGCAGGGCCCGAAGGAGCAGTACCGGGTGGGCTCGCTGCTGGGGCGCGGCGGTTTCGGCAGCGTCTTCGCGGCCACGCGTCTCTCGGACGGCGCCCCAGTGAGCGGCAGGGCCGCCGGGCGCTGGAGACGGGGGAGACGAGGAGGAGGGCGGAGGATGGGGCTGGGCAGGGAGGACGGCGAGCTGAACCCGCTGCTCCCCTTGGCTTGCAGGTGGCCATCAAAAGGGTGCCACGGAACCGCGTCCGGAACTTGGGCGAGCTGGTGAGTGAGCAGGGCCAGCGGGAGAAGCCGGGCCGTGCCGGCCGGGTATGAGCCGAGGCCTGGCAGGCTGGGAGCCGCCAGGACACTTCGAGGGAGAGCCGGCGTGGGGCCAGCGCAGGGTGCAGAGCATCCCGGGCTGGCTGAGGCTTGCTGAGCCCTGGCACAGCATCAGTCCCACTGACAGCGTCGTGCGCCTCCCGCAGCCCGACGGCACCAGCACACCCCTGGAGATTGTGCTGCTGGCCAAGGTGTCCACTGGCTTCCCTGGTGTGGTCCAGCTGCTGGAATGGCGTGAGCTCCCCAACGACATCCTGATGGTGATGGAGCGGCCGGAGCGCTCTCAGGACCTGCAGCATTTCATTCGGGCACGGGGGGTCCTGCCCGAGGAGGTGGCGTGGGAGCTGTTCCGCCAGGTGCTGGAGGCCGTGCAGCACTGCACCAGCTGCGGGGTCCTGCACAGGGACATAAAACCAGAGAACATCCTGGTTGACCTGGCCACCGGGCAGGCCAAATTGATTGACTTTGGCTGTGGCACCTACCTGCAAGACACAGCCTACATTCACTTTGCAGGTGAGCCCATGCAGGGGTGTGCTCCCAGTCCCGGAAACTCATGGCACAACATCTCACAGCCCAAGCTGGGTGTGGCAGCGGGGATTCTCCCTTTTGCTGCCCTTCATGGCGCTGAGTCTTCAGCTCAGTGTCTTTTGAGCATGGTTGGGTGGGGACCCAGCTTCCAGCCCTGTTGGCAGCCTTTGCCCACCACTCTGCCCAGGACTAGGGCTGGGGCTGGGGCAGCCAGCCCAACAAAAACACCTGTGGGTGGGGATAGCAGAGAGGGGTTGCCAGAACCTGTGCCCCAGCCAGTTTTGTGTGCAGGTGAGAAAGGGCTTTTGACTGCTCAACTCACCTGGTTTGTCTGGGGTTCATAGTGTTTCTTGGGGCAATGCAGGCAGGGAGGATGAAGGCATGGTTTTTCCCCAGCACTAAGTGGGTTTTTCCTTGTCATGGGGTGACCTTGCCAAGGCTTCTGCTGCCCTCTTCCAACACCAGTGGATTCCTTTCCAACCCCAAGTCTGTACACAAGTCCCAGGTGGTGGCGAGAGGGACGTGGGCCACCCCGTGTGTCACTGGGGCAGCCCCCACAGGCCCAGGGAGGGTGGGGCCAGGCTCTGGGAGCAGCAGCATCCCCCTGCTGAACTCCATCTGTATTCCATAGGAACACGGTCATACAGCCCCCCAGAATGGACCCACTTTGGCTGGTACTATGGCAAGCCAGCTACCATCTGGTCTCTGGGCATCGTGCTGTACCAGATGGTCTGCGTGGAGCCCCCCTTCAGGACAGGAAAGAAGATCAGCTGGGACCATCAGCTCTCACTGCCACAAAGGCTCTCTCAAGGTAGATCCTCATCTCTGGGCATGGGGGGAATACCAGTGCTGGGAGACAGCAGCAGGCTCGTAAGCATCCCGCTCTGGCAGCTGCTGAGGAGGTGGCACATGTCCTGCTGTCCTGCTCTCCTCCAAAACAGGGAATGGATGGGAAAGTTTAGGCCCAGCTCTGAGCACATCCAGCATGGCCTGGGCACGGGAACAGTGGGGCAAAGCCAACAGGAGCCTTCTCCAAGTGACCAGCGGTTTCTGGTTTCTCTGCCCAGAGTGCCAAGATCTGATCAGGCGGTGTTTATCCATGCTGGACTTGGAAAGGCCCTCCTTATAGGAGCGACTCTGTTACCCTTGGATGCAGGATATTCATCTGCCCTAGAAGAAGGGAGAGAGCCACAGGCACACTGTGATGCAGGGCCCTGGTAAGTTCCAGCTCCACACATGCCTTGGCCATGAGAAGCAAAGGAACCCAGAGTTTTTTGTCCTGCCTGTGTCACTGCCCAGGGCTCATCAGATGGGAGCACACAGCCCTTGTGCTGGAGCTGAGCTGTTCTGCCCAGCACTGGTGGCCGCCATCCGATCTGGATTTGCTTGTCCTGGTTGTTCCCTGACAGCTGGGGCCCTGGGCAGAACCCTGAGAGCCTGGTCTCACTCCAGGGAAGAAGAAGGAGGCCCTGCAGAAGCTGTACCAGGTGGGGCTGCTGCTGCTGGACACAACGAGGACGACATCAAGGATGGCAACCTCTTCCTGGACCTGGCCACTGGCCAGCTGAAGATGATGGACTTCAATTCTGGCACCTTTTCCAAAGCCAGGCTCCACAGCAAAATTGCAGATGAGTCCACACGGAGGGGGATGCTCCCAGATTTGGGCATTGCACAGCCTGGCCAGGAACCAAAGGTTCCCCCTTTGCTGGGGCAGATGCAGCTGATCCTTCAGTCGGCTGCCCAGCTGCTTTTGGCAGGGCTGGGAAAATGGGCTGGGCTGGGTATGAAATGGGAGTGGGCTCCTGGCCCTGCCAACAGCCCCCAGCACCCACCGTGCCCCGGGCTGGGGCTGGGGCAGCCAGCCCGACACAAACAAACCCCATGGCAGGAGCAGAGGTGGGACTCCAGAACCTGTGCAGGGGCTGCTTTGCTGTGCAGGCAAGGAAGGGCTTGGGCTGCTCCACTGCCCTTGTTTGCTTTGGGATCACCGTTATTGTGGGGGACAGTGCAGGGGGGGAAGGGAGAAAGCCTGGGCTTCCCCCACCTGTGGGTGCGTTTTTCCTTGGCATGCAGGGGTTGGGCCATTCTCAAGACCCTGGCAGAGAGAAGATTTTTTACCTTGTTTTCCTCTTTTTGTCTGTTATTTATTTTCAATAATTTGTTGTTTGTTTTTCTAGAGGAGGCGTTCCAGGTGGGCTTCAGTGTAGATCAGGAAGTGCTTGGGAGCAGCTGTGGCGTGGATGGGCCGTGCCCTTGGAGAAGGCTGAGGACATCATTTGGGACCAGCTTTTCTTCCAGCGGGGGATGGCGTGAGGTGGGTCCCTGTCTGCTTGGCATGGTGGCATCAGAGCTTCTGGGAGATGGCAGCGAGCACAGGAGCATCCTGCTCTGGGCGGCTGCTGAGGAGGTTGATGTGCCCTGGCTGGCTGCAGGCTGGGCACATGTCCTGCCCTCCTGCTCTGCTGCCAAAGGCAGCAGTGATGGGCAGCTCTGGGCACAGCTCTGAGCACAGCCAGCATGGCCTGGGCACCGCGGGTGGCTGGGACAAGGGCACAGGAGCCTTCAGCTGACGGGCGGTTTCTGCTTTGTCTCCTTGCAGCCGGGCTCTGCGGATGCTGAGGCTGCTCTGGGCTCTGCCAGGGCTCTGCTGGAGCTCAGCACTGGGCCAGAATCTGCCAAAGAAGAAATGGTGTGACCTGCAGCACAGACGTGCTTGAGCATTTTGGCAACACAGCTCAAGTTTGCAGAGTGTACACCTCCAAGGGAAAATATATGTCACGATCTGTCCTTACGAACGGGTTTCTTGATGGTTCCTGGATTGATCTCAAGAGTGCAAAACACCAACACGACACAGAAGGTTGCAGTGATAATCAAAACATAGGCATTTTTATTGAATAACCACAGCAAAATGGTTTGGGGAGGAACTAGGGGGAAAAGGAAGAAATAAGGAAAAAGAGGGAGGAAGAGAAAGGAAGGTATATAGCTACCAAACATAGAACGGCGAAGTCCTTCGATGTGCAGCCAATGGAGTTCACAAGGTCACATCCAGGGGGATCTCAAAAGTTGCAGTTCATCCAAACTCTTATTATACTCTTTTTTATGGGGGAAGGGGGTGAATCTTGAAATCAAATCAAAAGTAGTATTTTCTGGGGAAAAAATGGGCATTTGAAGAAGGATACACACAGTCCATGTTCTCAGCAGTGGGCGACAACCGCTGTCTTCTTGGTCCACTGCTCGCATCTGCGACATCCATCTTGCTTTGGTTAGCCTGCCTCCCCCTCAGACCCCTGGTTAGGGGTTTCAGTCCCAGTCCTTGGAAAGAGTGGGGGGGGGGCTGTTCACATGGGGATTTCATGTCCTGGTCTTTGATAGAGAGGCTTCTTCCATCTCAGTCTGTCTGTCATGGCGGTTGTAAAAACGGGGAGGGGTCTTCTGTGGGGGACCACCTAAAACCTCAGAAAAAGTCCAGCCAAGCCGAGAGGTGGGACAACTTCCAGAGCTATTGTTGCAAAAGGGCAAAGTGCCCCTTTCTTCTTTTTATCAGGTTCAGCGTAGCCTACAGCATACACACCTCTGAACAACAGTTTAGCAATGTGCTCAGGCCTTGGTGTCCTTGGAGAGTAAGTTTGTCTAACAGGGCCAGAATTTCAGACAAGGGTCTTTTTCTTCAGTGGTCCCAAGTCTCTGTCCCCTCCATGATAATCGTGAGGCACATGAGGGAAACTTTGGACAGCGACTCACAACATCACACCCCCCAAAAAATAAACTTGTTCAATAACTTCTGAAATGAAATCAATCTGGGATGCCCCCAACTGACATTTCTCAGCTTGCTCAAGCTGTAGCTCAGCCCTTCTCTGAATAGTTCTCTCCCCCACCTTCCTTTTACTTCCCAGCTGCTCCCTCTTTTCCCCAGTGAGTTCCCAGCCCATCACAGTTTCCATCACACTGTTGCCTTCCTTGGTGCCTCTCACCACGAGGAAGGCTGAGCCCCAGGCTTAGGGACTCTTCCTGTCACTGGCTGTGCAGCAGCAATGTCTCAGAGGTCCCATGGGATTTTAGTGTCATTGAGAGCCACTCTCCTGCCCTCAGCTCTCCTCACTGCTGAGTTCCCACTTCCCTTTTCCTTGTCCTTGCAGCAGGATAAGCTCTCTGAATCCCCTTGAGCCTCCCCACTCTTCCCAGCCCACCCACCCACCTCAGTTAGGCTGAAGCTGAAGCTTCTCTGTCTCCTCTGGCACACCAGTCCAGTGCCCTGTGCAGGGAGCCCCAGCCCCAGAGCACAGCACACAACAAGTGCAGTTTGGGCTGGAGCAGCTGCCCTGCAGCCCTGGCTTGGCTCTTTGTGGCAAGGGAATGCTCCCTGTTTCCAGCTGTCCCTGCAGGATGGCCCCAGGGCAGAGCCCAGCGGGGCTCCCACTGCAGCCCCTGGAGCTTGGGGCAGACAGTGCTCCCAGAGCTGAGGTTCCTGGGGAGCACCCGGAGCTGTGCCTTGCACTCTGTTGCCGTGTGTCACAGTGCAGGCTGGCTAGTGCTGTGTGACTGCACCAGCCCCTGGTTTGACTGACAGGAGCCTCGCCCTGTCACATCTCCCCCAAGGCTGCAGAATTTCACTGGGCAGAATGTGAAAAGGCATAGAGATCAGAGCAATGAAATTGTCCAGACTGGGTTTTTCAAAGGCCCTTTAGAAGGAAGGGCTTGACGATAAACGCTCTTTATTCACCACATGAACATTGGGGTCAGTGGTCTCTTTGTCTCCAACCCAGTCACCCTCCAGCTCACATTACAGCCACCCACTCCCTCACACATCCCCCTCGTGCCTTCCCACTGCCGTGTCCTGTCAGGGCTCCCTCAGCCCCTCGTCCCTTCATGGCCCCGTCCCCTAAGGGTCTCTCCCAGCCCGGCCAACCTGCCCGGCAGCAGCGCCGCAGCCCCACAGCGGCTCCAGAGCAGCCCCATCCAGAGGCACCTTGGAGCCCTCAGCAATCCAGCCAGCACCACATGGGCAGGAGGACACAGATGGCGCTTCCTGCCTGGCACAGGGCTTGTAGCCATCTCCAGGAACTGCTCTCACAGGGATCCCCACAGCTCTGGCCCCTGACCACCTGCTTTTCGGCAGCACAAAGGCTTCAGCAGAACCACCAAAGGCCAAGGGGCTTCTGGCCATTTTCCCTGCTAGACTGCATGCCTGGACAGCTTGCTGAGCCCAAGCATCCTTTTCCCCCTTTTCCCCTATGCCCTACAGACCCTGGGAAGCAAAAGAAGGCTCCTGGGAGTCTCTGTATTATAGCACACTCTGTATTCATATACTAAAGAAAAAACAAAAAGAAGAAAATAACAATCTCAAAGAAAGAGAAAATTCCCACTGATTCAAGTGGCCACAGCAGACAGAGCCTCTGGGCTCAGCTCTCTGCAGAGCTCCAGCAGTGCAGCCAGCCGAGCCCTGACAGATGAGGCCGTGTCCTCCATGCCCTGAGGAGCTGATCCTGCAGCCTCTGGAAGACGGAAGATCGCTCACTCTGTAGGGACTGGAGGACATTCAAGGTTTGAAGTGCCACGTCTGACACAGCACTGCTGGTGTCCTCTGTCAGCTGTTCAAGGGCTGAAAGAGAGGAGCAGAGCCATAGTCAGATCCTGGATCTGAGGGGATCCGTGGAGAGCCCCCTGCCAGGGCCATCCCAGCTGGCTCTAGCCATGGCCAGGAGGGAGTAGGGGCCAACGGGACCAGCACGAAGCTGCTGGCCATGAATCCCCCACGTGGCCCTGAAATCTCTGTGTGCTCTGCCCACGCCGCCCCTCGGCCGCACAGGGAGCAGAGCCCTCCGCAGCCGGGGAAGGGCTTGCAGCTCCCCCCGCCAGCCTCCGCTGCCAGCCCGCTGCCCTCACTCACCGTTGCAGATGAACCGGAGCTCTTCCTTCTTCCCCCTCAGGTGCCGCCCGGCCATCCCTGGGAACACAGAGCCTGTCATGGCGCCAGCGGCACAGCTCCCTGCCAGCGGTGCTGCCGGCGCTGTGGCCACACGCCCTGCAGGCCCGGCAGCGCTCAGCCCGGCCCTTGCCGCACGCTGCCGGCCCAGGGCACGGCTGCCAGAGGGCGGCAGCGGCGCCGAGGCCGGGCGGGGCTCCATGGCGGCGGGCCCGGCTGGCGCTGCCGGGGCAGCAGGCGGGGCTGGGGCCGAGCTGTGGCGGGCCGGGGAGGGAGCCCGGGCTCGTGGCTCACCCATGAACCTGATGGCCGCCGCTCGCAGGGGCTCCTGTGGGTTCTGCAGATAGGGCAGGGCCCGTTGCAGGTGCTCGGCCGCTCTGCTGCTGTCCTCTGCCAGCTGGAGAGAGCGGCAGGAGGGAAGGGTTGGCGCGGGCTCAGCCCCTTGGGCGGGCGCTGCCTGCGCCCAGCCCCGGCCTCCCCTGCCCGCACAGCCCTGAGGCGCGGCCAGCAGCCGCTGGCGCCGGGCTCTGGAGGGGGCAGAGGGCCGGCTGTGGTCTGGGGAGCCGCGGTGCCGGCCTGCCCCACAGCCCCACCGGGCCGGGGCTGCATCGGCCCCCGGCTCGGGCACACAGGAGCCTGGAGAACAGTACCCATGGCCTCTGGGTGCAGCAGAGGGCAGGGGCACAGCTGCCAGCCCCGCACTCTGAGCACCGCGCTCTGGGGGCTTCTCCAGGCTGAGGCTGGGGCTTCCGGGCCGTCCTTACCAAGCGCTCGATGAACTTGCTCAGCTTCTGGTTCTTCACCAGTCTTTCAAGATCCCTCCTCTTCAGGAACTCAACCACACAAAGCAGCGTTTCCTGAGAAGCCTGGAGAGCAGCAGAGATGCAGAGATGGCCCCACAGGCCAGGGCGCAGGACCCGCCTCCCTGTGCCAAGGCCTGGAGGAGGCTGCAGCCCGGCAGGTGCCAGGGCAGGAGGCAGCCGAGCCCCCTGCCAGGGGGACAGCAGCAGTCCTCGAGTCCTCACCTGTGCCACAAGCTGATTCTCATCATGGCAGTGGAAGAAGAGTGGCAGCAGGCTCTGGCACAACGGTGTCTTCAGGGCCTTTTTATTCTTTTGCTGTGGAAGAGTCACCAATGTTCGGAAGAGCAGTATGGAAAGCAGCTGCACCTGGCTATTGTTCTGTATGAAAGGAAGAGAAAAAGACCTCAGCATTGGGTGCACAGGGCTCAGCTTGGCACAGGCCTGCCAATCCACAGCACACAAAGTGTCTGGGCAGCAGCCAGTGACCGTGGTTGGGGGCAGCGAGCCTTACATGGCCAAAGAGTGGCAGGAGCGCCTCAAGCAGCTGCAGTGTGATGGGGCTGGGTATCAGCATGTCATTGTCCAAGATGATAAAGCTGAGTAGCATGACTGTCATGCTAACTATCTCTCCATCTGCGTCCCACAGGAGCTCCACAAGACTTTCAGTCAGGCTCCACATTTTTTCAGTCTGTGCGGAACACAAGTTTGTGAAACGCCATCCTGCTGCCGCAGGGCCTGGAGGCTAGAGGTCTGTCCGAAAGCACTTGGGCAGCTGAACTGGGAGGCAGGAGAGCTGGGAGCAGCTGCCCTGGCACCCAAAGCCTAGCCAAGCCCAAGCGACTTCATTCCCCAGCTCAGCCTCAGCCACTGCCTCCTTCTCACCATGGAGGGCTCCTCAATGAGATCGAGAAGGGCCCTGAGTGCCAGGCGATGCCTCTCCCTGCACTCACTCTGCAGCTGCCTTGATAAGATTTGCAGGACTCTGTTAGCACCACGTTCACTCAAGTCCAGGCACGCGAGGACCTGAAAGGCACAGGGCAGTGACAGGAGACCCGGCTGGCAGGATCCCGGAACCTCACAGGGCTGAGCCCAGGCAGCAGCACAGGGCATGGGCACCGTCCCAGGGAGCTGTGGCTCCGAGAGTGCAGAGAGCTGGGAGGGAGCTGAGCGAGGCAGCGCTGGCCATCAGGCTCACCTCCACAAGGAAGGCCAGGGCAGGCAGCTCCCAGCGTGGCTCCTGTGTGCTGAGCAGCCGGAGCAGGTAGCGAGCGATGCGGGAACACAAGGGGATGGAGACACAGCACATCTCCCTGGCAAGAGAAAAAGGAACCAAGACTGTGGGCCAGGGGGACAAACCTCTGCCAGGACTGACTCTGGTGTTTCCCCAGCATCCTGCAAGGGACCCTGGGCAATTTGGGAGGCAGCTCCCTGTGGGCACCCTCCTCTCCAGGCCTTTTTACCAGTCTTCTTGGCCATCCCTTGGTGACAAGGCCCTCTGGTTCATGACCACAGGATCTGTGTGGGGCATCCTGGGCACAGAGCACAAATGTCAGAGGCAGTGGGGAGAAGGGGGTCTCACCTGGCTAGCATCCCCACGGCATAGTGGAGGGTGTAAGCACACAGCAGCATGTCCCAGCCACAATTACGTTCCATTGCCACCACTACGTCCTCCTGCTGCATTCGGCAGAGCAGGGACTTGAGGGTCTGCACTGCAAACCTGCGTGCAGAGGAAAACCCGGGTCACGCTGGGAGCACTGGCTCCTTCGCAGGCCATGTGACAGGGATAAGAAGAGTGGGATGGGTCACCTTTTGGGGCTGGTGGCAAGGCCATGCTCTTCCTGGCATCTGTTCCAGAAGGTATCGACCTCTTCTGGCACATCCAGAGTGCTGAAGAACACTTGGAAGAGCAGTTGCACAAATAGGCGGGGGAAATACACGGTCACCATATGTGGGACACAGGGCGCCTGGAGGATCTTCCAGATCACCACAGTTGCCTGCAAAGGACAAAGCCCCCCAAGACTGTGCTCAGTGCTGAGGTGTCCATGTGGCAGGGCCAAGCACAGCAGGGAGAGGCCCAGAGAGACACAGAGGGAGCACCAGGCCGGGTGTCCCTGAAGCTGCTCCGAGGCCAGGATTCAGCCCAGTTCCTGAGGGAGGGAGATGCAGTGGGGGAAGGAAGATGGAAAGCTGCTGGAGAGGCGGCCTTGGAGCCAGCAAAGGCCAGTTTCAGAAACTCACAGCCAGGACAAAGACACCCGTTTTGTCCCCATCCGAGGTGCATGTGCTGTGCTCTGGCCAGCTCCCCAGCACATCCAGGAGTATCAGCAGCGCCGGCTCTGCAGTCCTAGGTGAGCAAATGATGGTCTTCCACATGGTCAAAGCAGCTCTGTGGGGTTAGAGCTCTGTCTCAGGGGGGTCTCACACAAAGCACTGTGGCCTGGGCAGCAGTGGGGATCTGAGCTGGCTGCCAGCTCTGCCTCTGCCCACTGGCCCTGGCCAGCAGCACCCAGGCAGCCCAGCCCTGTGGGCACAGGCCCCTGAGGGGCAGTGAGGGAGCATGGCAGCAGGCTTGAGAGCTGAATGCAAGGGCTGGCAAAGAGAGCAGCCAGAGGGCCCTGGAACTCTCTGTTGGTCAGACAGCTGGGCCAGGCTGTCCAGGCTGATAGGGCTGGGGAGCCCTGAGCCCTCTGGACAGGTGGGCCCCATACCTGTCACAGGATGGGGCCACACGTAGGAGCGCCATGACTACATCAGCAGGCTGTGCTTCGGTGAGATCCAGCAGGGTCCTGTTCAGCCTGTGCTCAGCAAACTGATTGGCCAGGAGCCACTGGTGGATGTACCTGACCAGGGCGGGCACCTGGAGAAGGCATGGGGAGACTTGGAAAGCTGCCAGAGGGAGGAATGTCCCCAGCTTCCCCAGAGAAGTGCTGCCCTTCCCACCACACTGCCATGGCCTCAAAGGTTTCCAGTGACCAACAGGCGTGGCTTGGGAGGCCAAGCAATTCCTGGGAGGATCAAACCCTGGCCACAGGCTGCTTACTTGCTTTGGATTGGAAAAGCCCTCCTCTACAAGCATATCCAGGAGGGCAGCACTGGTCTTGGTTTTGAAGATGTGTGAATATGCTCTGAGCCCAGTGCCAACAGGGCTGGTCTCTTCTTCCCGAATTCTCTTCATGAATTTGCAAACCAGCTGTAGGAGAAGGGCAGGAAGCCAGGGATGTTGCACAGAATGCTCCAAGCATGGTGACAGCAGGCCCAGCCCAGGTGGGGGTGGCTGCAGGTACCTGTGCTGTTCTGTGGAAGAGGCCATGGGTGGGGTCCTGCTCTTGTGTGGGCTCCACGGCTGCACCTGGCAAAGAGCGAGCACAGGGAAAGCTGAGGGGCTGCGGGAGAGGCCGGAGAACACAGCCCAGCCCTGCGCTCCCCAGGCAGAGACAGCCCCAGGATGCCCCAGGGGATGGAGCACGGCCACTGCAGGGTGTCAGCCCAGCCCCTCTTCCATCCTGTCCATGGGCATGGCCCAGGGGATGAGATGGGATGGGATGGGATGGGATGGGATGGGATGGGATGGGATGGGATGGGATGGGATGGGATGGGATGGGATGGGATGGGATGGGATGGGATGGCACCAAGCTGGCTGCTGCAGGCACCAACCCTGTGGCCCAGCTCTGCCACTCACCCTCCTGTGGTGGCTTGAATGGCACCACCTCTTCAGAATCCTGTGCTGGGGCTGCTCCATGACCTTCTTCCTCTTCATCCTCTTCTTCCCCCCAGGCCAGCTCTGGCACTCTTGGGGCTCTCTGCTCCATGTCTTGCAGGAGAGATGGCTGGGAAAAGCTCCGAGTCAGTAGGTCCTACAATTGTGCCTGGAAGGCACCTTCAAGAGAGAAGCCTCGGGAAGGGCACGGGTCAGCAAGTCCTGTGGTCTGGCCTTGAGGTCAGCTGCAGGAATAACGCCTCGGAAAGGCTCTGGGTCAGACACGAACGAGCGCGCTGTGCGGGGGCTCCTCACGGCACCGCTCTGTCCCGTCCTGTCCCGTTGCGTGCTCCGAGCACTGTGGCGTGGTCTTGTCACTGCCAGCTCCTATGTCACCACGTGTCACAAAGGACCCTTGGACACCCGTTCTATGCCACGGTGACCATGCTGCACCATGTCACAAAGGGCCCCTGCACACACTGCCTCCTGCCCTGAGGCTGCCCCCAGCCCACCCAAAGTGGCCCAGGCTGGAAGGAATCTCTCATCCCAAGTGTCTAAGCGAGCCTTGTTAGCATTTGGAAACACATAATCACGAGAATGATTATATGCAGGTGCTTTTATTGAAGAGCTCTGGGTGTCAGGGGTAGAAACCCAAATCTGACTCTGCACATACAGTCAAGATGAACATGTTTTTATATTCTATCGTTATATAACTTTCATGTTAATTATTAAACTTATATTGTTCTACTGTATACATAGATTTCAGCTGAGCAAAGCCCCCCTTAAATTTCCGACATAGTTTCTCATGATTCTTCTTATGATTATATAATAATTATATTAAATTACTAAATAATCATCACACCTAACAATTATATCATTTCTCATACTGCTTACACAGGTGCAGTTGATCTGGGAAAACACAAAGCCTAACATTTTCAGATTCTATCTTTAACAGCCCGACAGGGTCTTTAGGAATGGCTCAGACCATCAGCAAATGCTGCCCTGCTCTGTGGGCTCAGGGCAGCAGAAGGAGCCCCAGAGCTGCTAAAGCAGCCATGCTGGGAGGGGCACAGGGCGTTCCACAGCAGCTGGACCGGCCTCCATGGGAGATGTCCTGGCTGGTGGCCATCCTAAACCTGCAGGTGTGACAGAGAGGAAATGTGTGGGCCAGGGCACGAATGCTGCTCTGACCCCTGGGGCTCGGGGAGCCCTGAAATCAGCAGGTGTGGCAGAGTCCCCACCCAAGCAGACCTGCCACCCCCCGAGCCCTGGCAGTGCTGGTGCACATCTCCTGCCCCAGAGACCTGTGCCCCAGGGGGCTTCTGTGCCAGAGGGAGCCAAAGCTCACATGCATTGGGGGCTGTGCTCCTTCCTGCAGGGGCTGTGGGCAGGAGCACCTGGAGCAACTGCTGACAACACTTCATCTCCATCAGAAGGTCTCACTCCATGCTGAAATTTTCTCATTAAAGTAATTTCCTTTAGCACAAAAACACCTTAGTGGTGAAGGCACAGAAGAATCTGGCATTTAAGAATCCTCACTTCAGGAAAGCTTTACTTCCCATTGCTCAATTCAAGTAGTTCCAAAAGGTTGCAATTCATTGGGATGGCCTGAGAAGTGAAGAGTTGGAATTTTGCTTCCCATCTCAAAGCAGCAACTCATCTGCCCTAACATCATCCACTGAGCGTCACTTTACAGAACATAACACTACACAGAGGCAAAAAAAAAGGCCATTCTTTGGTTTGCAAGTGGTTTTCCATGCAGGGATGATATTATCTTAATTCTCTTAGAGAATAAAGGCTCTCAAGAAATGAAAGTCCACTCAGAGTTACAAAAGCAGCCCAAACAAACAAGTAGATGGCAAAATGGCTAATCCTCCCCCTGGTACAGATATCCAAGTGGCTAGTAAAGTACAGCTCTCCCCTCTTGTTCCCTGCAGGAGAATCAGGACCTTGAACAGGAAGAGTCACAGAGATTCTTTCTGCCCTCTGTAACCAAAGCTGTGCCAAACCACAGATGCTGCCTTCAAACTGACTCAAATTCCAGCCTAGATCTCTCACCTTCCAGACAACTCCTTCCCCAACACCCCACCAACACCAACCCCCCCCACAAACTCCTGCCTAGAAGCCCTCAACACCCCACCAGGACCCCCAGCTGTCCCTGTCCCTCCGCAGAGCTTTCCTACCCTCCAACAGATGCCCTGCTTCCCTGCACGTGCCATGGGATTGCATTTAGGAGGATCTGCTCCAAGGCCTTCCCTGGTGGCAAGCTCAGGCTGCCAGGTCTAAGGCTCCTGGATCACCCTTCCCACCTCACTGGAAGCTCCCTGGGAAGCACTTTCCTTGAGAAGCAAGCCCCTTTCCTCCAAGGGCATTTCCACAAATGTGGAGCTTTCCTGGGGAACACCAACACACTCTTAAGAAAAGCTGGCAATGCTGAATGACTCCAGGTCCTTTCAGGACAGGCACTCCAGCTCTGGCTCGTATTCCCCCAAGTGTGTTACCAGGTGGAGGTTCAGAGGTGCAGCCCCAGGCCCTCTACAAACACAAGCTGCCTGCTCCCTCTTCACCTGCCTCAACTCCTGCCTTGTGGTCACCGCAGCAAAACCAGGCTGTTCCCAGCCAGAGCCCAGAGCGCTGTCCCCACAGGACACTCTTGCCAGCACCTTCCAGGACTCTCTGCTGTGCACACAGTGCTTTTCATGCCAGCTCCTAACAGGCTCTGGAACGCAGAGCACAACCTGGCTGGCTCTGCCACCAGCACACCCCAAACACAGGCGGAGGAAGAAGCAGCAGGGGTTGTTTTGTGGCCATGCCCATGAGAAACTGGAAGGCTGCCCTCCCTCTGGTCTCACTTGGTTGGCTTTCTGACTGGGTCTGAGCCTGGGGCTGCCGTTCCTCACCTGTGGGTCCAGAACCACACCCAGGATCCCAGCACTACCTGACAGCGCTCCAGGCACTGGCACGGTGGCGTGTCCAAGTCTCAGGCACTGTTCTGCTGTTTCATTTGCTCTTAGGCACACCCAAAGCTCTCTGTTAAGCCTGGATGGTTGTTGAGGATTTTTTGCAGATAAAGGAGTTTTTGCAGGACAATGGCCATATTCAGCTGGTGCACAATCCAGCCTGCTTGGGATAATGGACAATGGACACGTTCACAAACAATGATGGACATATTCAGAAAATGGGGTTGGTATATCATTGGAAAAGATACAAGAAGAAGAGTCATCCAGACTCAGCAAGTTTGTCAGTGAGCTTGGGAAAGTAAGGAAAAAGACAGTTCTTGGGTGGGACAGAAAACCACAGCCAGACACATGGGAAATTAGATGATCCAATCAGCATCCTATCTTAGACACATGAACAGTTAGGATAACCAATCATGTATTAGCTAGAGATGCGTAGACACTAGAGAATAATTAAAAATATAATCTTTTTAGCGATAATAAATTTGGCTTGACTGGATCATACTGGTTATGGTGTGATGTCCCTGAACCTCCGCATCCCGCTATTTTCCCACTGCAGATGGTCTCTGGTTCTGCACTCTTCCTGATCCTTTGCAGGGATGGAGCAGTGTTGTGCTTTCAGGAAGCTGTTCTTGAAACCTTCCAGCATTCCAAGCTCCTTTATTCTCCATAGATGCTTGCCATGGAATCTCTCACAGCTGGGTTCAGAGCATCCTCAGGTTGGCTCTTCCAAAGCCCAGGGGCTCCAGGGTGCACAGCAAGATCTGTAACTCCACAGTGTTGTGGAACTGGACCTCCAGCACAGGGACCTTTCCAGCCTGGTCTGCCCTCGTTCCTCTGTGTCTGTGCACAAAACACAGCGTGGAAGAGAATGGCAGGAGGGGCCTGTGTGTCCCAGGGCTCAGGATTTGCATCGCTCCAGCTCCACAGAGATGCAGGTAAAGCGAAGAAGCCAAACTGTTCATTAATGGAAGGTGAAGCAAAGGGATGAGCTGGGAGGGAAGAAAGGGGATGGGCAGGGTCTGAGGGCTGGAGGGAGGGAGCTGTAAACGGGGAGGGAGAAGGCAGGAGCTATGGGAGCTTCCCACAGGCTCAGCTGTGTCAATCATCAGCTGTGCCAGGAAGTCCAGCTGGTCTCCTCTGCTCTCCATGTGGTCTCACCTTGCAAGGGATCTGGAGGTCTTCAAGAGATGCTGGTTCTTCTGAGCCAGTAGATGAAAGTAGTTCTGCAGCTCTTCCCTCAAACATCATCTGTAGAAATGTGCTTCTATGGGAGGGGCTGTTGACTTCACTCAGGCCTTGAAGGGCTGAAAGAGAGAGGAGCAGAGCCACAGTCAGAACCTGGATGTGCAGGAATCCAAGGACACCTTCCTGCCAGGGCCATCCCACCCAGCTCTTGCCATGCCCACAAGAGAGGAGGGGCCAAGGGGATCAGCTGCAAGGTGCTGGCCATGAATCCCCTCACCTATATCCCTGAAATCTCTGTGTGCTCTGCCCACGCCACCTCTCATCCCCACAAGGAGTGAAGCCCACCGCAGCCGGGGCAGGGATTGCAGCTCCCTGCCCAGGCATTGCAGCTCCCCAGCCAGCCCCCGCTGACAGCCCACTGCCCTCACTCACCCTCACGGAGGGCCTGGAGCTCTTCCTTCTGCCCCATCAGGAGCACCCCGGCCATCCCTGGGAACACAGGCTAACCATAATTAAGGCTACTGTGGCTATTATCCAGAGTGCCTTTTGGATTAATGAGGGGGGAATTCAGGGATCTTTAACTTCCTCTGGAAGGCAGGCACATGGATTCAGAGCTATCACACACTAACTGTGTGGTTTTGGGGTTACTTTAATAATGATACTTGCTGTGAAGAAATTACACTGGGGGAAATTTTCTCCCAACGCTTCACCCAGCTCTTTGGGTCTGCCCCACCAGTTTTCAAAGGGTTCAGATCCACTCAAAATGCTAATGATATCATACAGTGGTTGGTGTTTCTGGTAAGCCTGTTCTATTTAGCATTCAGACATAAAGGAAGATTTACCTGGATAACTACGTTGACACCTACCAGAGACAAGGGATGCTGCTGCCCCAGAGCCTGACCCTGCCCCACAGTCCACCTCAGAAATGAACCACCCAGATTGGGTGGGGGTTCTGGTGAAGGAGATGGGCCAGATGCTGAAGGAGTACATTTCCCCATGTGTTGAGAAACCCTTCCCCTGCCTTAAAGAGGGAGAGTCTGATGGTGCAGCAGTGAAACTCACAGATGTTACAACCATCCAGGTTCCAGCTGAACTGCAAAGGCAGTCACAGCCAGCAGCAGTCAACCCTGTGGAAACACGGAGACCTAAGATGAAATCAGAGCATCCAGGTAAGGATAAGAATGGAGGGCCCTCACATCCCACAGGAGACCCAGTGGTTGAGATCATCACTGAGTCCCTGATGTATTAAAGTCCCTGTGGGTGAACTGCACAAAGACATTGTACGATGGGGACGTGAGGCTTATTCAACCTGGTTACTCTGGGTCTGTGACCTTATGGGTACAGGAGTGCAACTGGATGGTGGTGAGGCAAGGAATTTGGGACCATTAACCCAGGACTCAAGTATGAATCAGATTTTTGTAAGGGAGTCAGAGTACCTTTCCCTCTGGGAACAGCTTTTCATGAGTGTCAGAGAGAGGTTTGTCCACAGGGAGAGAATGCAGGAGCACCACCATAGAATGTGGTTGAAGACCCTTAAGGAATAGATCCAACAGCTGAGAGAAGTGGCAGTATTGGAGGTACACTTTGGGAAGGATGGACAGCATGATAGTGACCCTGACAAGGTCAGGTTCACAGGGCAAATGCTGTGGAGTCTGGCAAATCTGGGGCCATCCCAATACACCACCTTCATTGCAATGATTAATGCTGATAACTACGGAGAGACAGTGGGTTCTGTCACCAACAAGCTTAGAAATTGTGAGAGTATGATCAATAGCCCAATGCAGGCTCAAGTCTCTGCTGTGATCAAAGACCTGATCAAAGAAGAGATGAGGGAGATGAAGGAGGAGGAGAGGAAGATCAGTGCAGCACCTGTGCCAGTCACAGGCCCCAAAGTCAGAGCCCACCGTCCCCCAGCTAGAGAGAGAGGGTACACCCCAAGGGCTGACCTGTGGTTCTTCCTGCATGACCATGGGGAAGACATGGGAAGGTGGGATGGAAACCCACTTCTGTCCTGGCAGCATGGGTGCGTCAACTCAAGGAGGGAAACACTAACCGAGAGAGTTCCCCTAAAGGGAAGGTAGCCTCAACCTCCCATGACCGAGCTGCTGGGTATGATCTGTCAGATCCCTTTGAAGGAACCTCTACAGCGTATGCCCAGGAAAGAAATAATAACCAGGGCTAGGAGGGCACTGAATCTAGCCAGGATGAGGCATGGGAAAACCGGATCTTCTGGACAGTGTGGATCCGACGGCCTGGCACATCAGAGCCAAAAAAATACGATTTCTTAGTTGATAATGGTGTGCAGTGTACCCTAATGCCATTGGGACATGTCGGGGCAGAACCTGTTTCCATTGCTGGGGTGACGGGGGATGGCAGCAATTGACCCTGTTGGGAGCCCAGGTGAGCCTGACTGGGAAGGAGCAGCAGAAACATCCTATTGTGACTGGCCCAGAGGCCCCGTGTATTCTGGGCATAGACTTCCTCTGGAACAGCCTTACAAAGACCCAATGGGACTCGGGTGAGCTTTTGGCATAGATGCTGTAGAGGCTGAGAACATGAAGCCATTGAACACCTTGCCTGGACTATCAGAAAACCATCTGCAGTAGGATTCCAGAAGGTGGAAGAGCAACAAGTGCCGATTACCAGCATCTGCTGTGCCAGGCATGCTGGAACTCCAGTACGAGCTGGAGTCCAAGGCAGCAAAGTGCTTTGCCACTATTGACATTGCCAATGCATTTTTCTCCATTCCTCTGGCAGCAGAATGCAGGCCTCAGGTTTCTTTCACCTGGAGGGGCATGCAGTGCACCTGGAACCGACTGCCTCAGGGGTGGAAGCACAGCCCCACCATCTGCCATGGACTGATTCAGGCTGCACTGGAAAAGGGTGAAGCTCCAGAACATCTGCAGTACATCAATGATATCTTTGTGTGGGGGAACACGACAATGGAAGTATTTGAGAAAGGAGAGAAAATCATCCAGATTCTGCTGGAAGCTGGCTTTGGCATCCAGAAGAGCAAAGTCACCGGACCTGCCTGAGAGATCCAGTTTCTGGGAGAAAAGTGGCAAGATGGATGGTCTCAGATTCCCACTGAGCTCATCAGTAAGATCACAGGCGTCTCTACTGACCAGCAAGAAGGAAACACAAGCTTTCCTAGGCTCCATACATTTTTGGAGAATGCACATTCCTGAGTACAGTCAGATTGTGAGCCCTCTTTACCTGGTCACCCGCAAGAAGAATGATTTCCACTGGGGCCCTGAGCAGCAACAAGCCTTTGCCCAGATCAAGCAGGAGATCACTCATGCACTAGCCCTTGGCCCAGTGAGAAGGGGACCAGAGGGGAAGAATGTGCTCTAATCTGCAGCCAGGAACCATGGTCTGTCCTGAAGCCTTTAGCAGAATGTGCCTGGGGAGACCTGAGGCCGAGCACTGGGATTCTGGAGCTAAAGTTACAGAGGGTCCGAAGCCAACTCCACTCCCACAGGGAAGGAAATCTTGGCTGCCTGTAAAGGAGTTCAAGGGGCCTCGGAGGTGATTGGCACAGAAGCACCACTCCTCCTGGCAGCCTGACTTCGGGTGCTAGGGTAGATGTTTAAAGGAAAGGTTCCCTCTACCCACCATGCCACCAACACCACATGGAGCAAATGGATTGCCCTCATCACACAGTGTGCCTGTATTGGAAACCCTAATCGCCTTGGGATTCTGGAAATAATTACAAACTGGCCGGAAGGGGGAAACTGTAGTCTCACTGACAAAGAGGATCAGCAAGAAGCGACAAGGGCTGAAGAAGCTCCACCATAAAACCAATTACCAGCAGAGGATGCACGCTACGCTCTTTTCACTGATGGTTCCTGTCGCATTGTAGGGATGAATTGGAAGTGGAAAGCAGCCATATGGAGCCCCACATGACAGGCTGCTCAAGCTACCGAAGGAAAAGGTGGATCAAGTCAACTTGCTGAACTCAAGGCCGTTCAGCTGGCCCTGGACATTGCTGAAAGAGAGAAGTGGCCAAAGCTCTACCTTTATACTGATTTGTGGATGGTAGCCAATGCACTGTGGCGTTGGCTGGAAAGGTAGAAAAAGGCCAACCAGCAGCGTAAAGAGTCTGGGCTGCTGATGAATGGAAAAATCATTGCCTCTTGGGTAGAAAATCTGTCTGTGAAAATCCATCATGTAGATGCCCATGTCCCCAAGAGTAGAGCCAATGAGGAACACCGAAACAACGAGCAGGTAGATCAGGCAGCAAAGACAGAGGTGTCAAAGATATACTTAGATTGGCAACATAACGGGCAGTTTTTCTCAGCTCAATGGGCCCATGATGCCTCAGGTCATCAGGGCAGAGATGCCACCTATGAGTGGGCACGAGACCGAGGGGTGGATTTAAGAATGGACAGGGTTTTGCAGGTTATCCATGACTGTGAGACGTGTGCTGAGATCAAACAGGCCCAGCGAGTGAAGCCCCTGTGGTATGGTGGGCGGTGGTCCAAGTACAAGTATGGGGAGGCCTGGCAGATCGACTACATCACACTGCCCCAGACACGCCAAGGCAAGCGCTACGTGCTGACCATGGTGGAGGCCACCACGGGATGGTTGGAGACCTACCCTGTGCCTCACGCCACTGCCCGGAACACCATCCTTGGCCTGGAAAAGCCAATCCTGTGGAGACATGGAACCCCTGAGAGAACTGAGTCCAACATCGGGACTCATTTCAAGAATGGCCTTATCAACACCTGGGCCAGGGAACATGGTATTGAATGGATATACCATATCCCCTATCATGCACCAGCTGCAGGGAAAGTTCAATGGTGTAACAGACTACTTATGACTACCCTGAAGGCAATTGGCAGGGGAACTTTTAGAAATTGGGAAATTAACTTAGCAAAAGCAACCTGGATGGTCAACACCCAAGGGTCCATCAATTGAGCTGGTCCTGCCCAGTCTGAACCCCTGCACACAGTGGATGGAGATAAAGTCCCTGTGGTACATATGAGAGGGATTAATCCCACCTCAGGCAAAGACAAACCTATATGTGGGATTGGTTTTGCTCAAGGACCCGGTTACACTTGGTGGGTAATGCAGAAAGATGGAGAAAGCCGTTGTGTACCACAGGGAAAGCCAGCTTTAACTGAGAAGTGTGTGTAAGGTTTCATTGTGATGTAGATGGAAATAGAATAAGGGATGGATAATGTCCTGCATTGAAAGATCATGTCTGTATTTTATCTGTCAGAAGTAGGGCAGTTTTCTTTATCTGTCCCACAAACCAGTCCTCGCTCAGGGAATATCTTCTTTTCATGGGCCATTGAGTGTCACTGCATGACTGATAAAATTACATCATCCCATTGGGAGAAGCTCTGCCCAGGGGGAGAAGCCAAGCATTCCTGCCTGGATATAATCTGGCAGTTGGAAGACCACGGCACCTTTCCCACTGGATTCCTAAAGGAGCTGCCCTTTCCTTACGGATTCCCAGAGGAAGACCATACCAATCTACACCACCAGTGGATCTTCAGAGGAAAACTCCACCCTTCTATAGGATCAGTGCTTCAACAGAACCATACCTGTCTCTCCAGGAGGACTGCAGCCACCATTTAATGGGACTGCTACCAACACCCTGACACACAGGGAGTCAGACCATATTCTGACTCTGTCAGTGTTGTTTTGTATTACTGCATTGGTTTTTTGTTTTTTTTTTTTCTTTCCCTACCAAAGAACTGTTATTCCTGCTCCCATATGTTTGCCTGAGAGCCCCTTAATTTCAAATTTATGACAATTTGGAGGGAGGGGGTTCACATTTTCCATTTCAGGGGAGACTCCTGCCTTCCTTAGTCGACACCTGTCTTTTCAAACCCAGACAAAGATAAATATCCTTGTTGGCAGTGTTTTATTGGCCAATAAATCCTTAAAAGGTCTTGTAACTAGGAGTCTTGTGACCTTCTGAGCCTTGCAATGGAGATGTGAGCCAAACTCACCATTCCTGTCTATGTAGAAGATAAGAAAAAGAAATGGCAACATCTAAAAAACTCAGAGGTCCAGTCTCTAACTCATTCCAAACTCCTTCAAGTCCCCTGAAGTGTGATTTAGCTACAAATAGATGACAAGGACTCTTAATGCTGGCTCTTTGACTCCAAGCCACCTGCTTCAGAAACTTTCACATAACCCTGTGTAGTTAGGTGCCAGAAATGTGTCATTTTAAGAAATTTTCCCAGCTGACTTGAAGAGAGGTTTGTTTGAAGGGTATTTGAGGGGAAACCCTCCCAGCAGAGGTCTGGGCTTTGGCCTAGCTGTGTCCCTGCTGGTTGTGAAGTGTGCCATCAGCTGCAGGGGTTTGTGGGCTAAAAATACAATCGAGTCACATTGACTTGCTCTTTTTGGCCGATAAAAGCTGGATCCACATTTGGGGCAAATTTGGAGATCTCATCTCATGGTGAATGGATGGCCTAGGATTTTCCCAGTTACTGGGAATGGTTCTCCACATCCTTGGTGCAAAATGGCTCCCCAGCAAGTGCAGATCTGCAAGATGATAAACAATTTAGGCAATTGGTGATGATTCTTTCTAAATCGCTCTCCTTTCTCTCTCATAATACTGATTTAGGTGCACTACCTTGCTTGCTTTTGCTTGTCACTAAAACCAAGTGCACATTTTTATTGAATGTATCATCTTACACTGTGGTTCCTTCTTATTGACAGTAAAATAAGAACATTATTTCCAGTGGTGTGTCCTTTAAATTGCCTCTGTCAATTGGCAGAACCACAGGAGGCTCCTGAGGAGCCGGGGCAGTGGGAAGCCCTGAGGAATTGGGTGCCAGAGGCCACAAGCAGCCCCCAGGCAGCCGCCTTGTCCCTGGCCCCCGGCTGCTCGGGCGCTTCCCCAGAGCGTCTCCCAGGCCTGCGGCAGAAGCCCTCGAGGCCGGGCCTCAGCAGGAGGGTGGGGGCAGCCCTGAGGTGCCCAGGCTGGGCTGGCTGGGGACAGGGAGGGCAAAGCTCCCCTGCTGGGGCATGGGATGAGGTAGTGGGAAGGCAGAGAACCTGAGATTTTACCCCCCAAATGTTCTTTCTTTACCCTAACATTTACCTCAGGTTTTGTCACAAAATGATCTCTATGTGTCCTCTAGAAATTACTCAAACTTTTCCTCAAAAGTCATTTTGTCCCCTAGAGATCACCTCACATCTTCCTGCGCAAATATCCACTACATATACTCGACAAATGACCTCCGATGTCATTATTCTCACATTCCAGTGATTACCTGCACTTTAAAGCCCAAATGTTCATTCCGTGCCCTACAGGTGACACCAGGTAATTCCAGCATTCCCCCGCTGTGTTCTCTCGCTCTAAGCTACTGCAGCTTTACCCCTCGCAAAGAGAAACACTCCCTAGTCCTGAGCCGACACTGCCCCATCCTCCTGGGTGTGTATGAGCGCAGGGCAGCCCCAGGGCAGCTCCCCCACGGCTTCTGGAAGGCCGCCCGGCGCCCGGCCCCGAGGGGCGGCCACAGCGGGTCGGAGTTCCCGCCCGCGGCTGAGGGGACCGGCGGGGCGGGGCCGCCCGCGCTGGGCGGGAAACGCTCCCTGCGGCGGGGAGCGGGCGGCGGCGGCGCAGCGGGGCCCGGCCCGGCCCTGCCGTGTCCCTCAGGGCGAGCCCACGGCCCCTCAGCGGCCCTGGCGTCCCTTCAGCCAGCGGCATGTGCGCTCAGTGACACGCGGTGTGCCCGTGTCCCCCTCAAGTGACGCTCACGTTCCCTCAGTGACAACGACAGACCCTGAGGGACAGACAGACACCGGCCTCCCCTCAGGGACTCTCACCTGCCCTCAGTGGCATGCAGGGCATCTGCGTGCCATTCAGAGACAGTCATGACACCTCAGCCACACACGGGGCATCTGCCTTTCCTTCAGTGACACATAAGGCACCTGCAGCCTGCTGGGGAAGCCTCAAGTCTGCTCAGTGACCCACGTGTGCCCTCAGCATTAGGACACCCACCTTTCCTTCAGTGACCCTCACGTCCCTTCAGCAAATCAAGAGGCACCAGCCATCCTGTAGGTGACTCAGAGTGAGGGCAGTGGGTCATCGTGGCCAGGGGCCAGCAGCAGGCAGAAAGCCATGAGGGCTGGGGAAAAGGCTCTGCTCTGCTTACAGCGTGGGCTGAGGGCCGGGAGAGCTCCATTTCCCCTTGAGATGTTGGAGACAGGGCCTTTCACCCTCCTTGTAGGGCTGCCCCTCTCTGCAGGCAGCCAAAGGAGCACGATGGCAAAAGGCCGAGGACAGCAAAGCAAAGAGCCAGCCCTGTACACAGGGAGGTGGGCCAGTGCAAAGGCAGCATGGCACCCTGAAGGTGCCCGCCACACTCTCATGTGTCCCTGCCCTGGGAATGCCAGGAATGCCCTTTGTCCAGAGGGCCTTTCTGTGCCCCACCCCCCGGGCTCAAAGCTGCTGCTCTTCTGGCTCAATCCTGCCTAAAGCCACAGAGCTCAGCCTCCACCATGGCAACAGGAACAAGACTCTGCAAGCAGGCAGTGGAGCTCCATGCCTAAGGCTGAGGGGCTGGAGGCTCCAGTCTCGAGCACAGGGAGGGCACACGCCCAGCCCCACAAATCCTGGCCTCACAGCCCTGAAAGGCTGGGACCAGGGTTCCACACCTGATTCCAGGGGGTCCCTCTAACCCCCCAAGAAGTGCAAGAGTGTCGCGGTGAGGGAAGTTTTGGGACTCTTAATGTAAGAATCAGCAAGCTCCAACTTTATTGATAAGCACCACACTTTTATACACAACAAGTAATAAGCTCATGCATATTCTGTAAGCTAAACAATCTATTGGTTATACTACAATATCAGCTCTTCCTCATTCTTGAGAAATTTGATTTCTACTTCTCACGTCTCATCCTCATTACTGTTATCGTACTACTGCTATGCTCAAGGACACAATGTTTTTGCAGGTGCAAGAACTCAGATAAGCTGGGTTTGGTACTTTCCCAGTTTTGGGTCCACTAATGAGAGGAGGTCAAAGTGATCTCTACCCTGTGACCATTCCTCTACAATTCCCCTGTTTTCTTTTTGCACAAGCAAGGTTTGATTAAATACAGCAGATATCATCCTTTGCACCATATTTTGAAAGCATATACAAAAACAAGGCAAAATTAACACTACTAACAAAGCTATAATGCCTATTATAATACCAGCCTTAGCAATAGCACGTAGCCAGGAGCCCAGGCCTAAAGATTTGAGCCATCCATTAATACCAAGGCCTGATTCTTCCTGTAAGTTTCCAGTCAACCTCCGCAACTCAGAGAGCTGGGAGTGGATGGACTGAGAATGGTCAGAAAGGTTCATACAACACATGCCTTCAAATTCTTCACAACCATGGCCCTGTGCAACCAAAAGAAAATCAATTGCAGCTCTATTTTGAAGCGTTGCATGGCAAATAGGATCAACATCAAGCAAAAGGCTAGAAAGCGCCATAGAAGTAGCATTGGTTTGTTTCACAAGCCAGCATCCTAACCTATTTAAGGTGGCATGGGCACCTGCAGCTGACACCTCTGGAGCTAGAAAGGATGCTGCAATTATGGCCTCTGGGGACCAGAATTTTACATCATCTTTACAGTCAGCAGTAAATGCGTGAGCCATTCTTTTACTTCTATAATGGCGGCGGCTCATATTCAATATCATGGAGGTGTTGGGTGTAAGCAGAGACAGCTGTCCAATTATACATGGCCCCCATGGCAGCATAGATGGGATACCAGGCCAGGCACGGTCTCTACATATTAATAAGTAACCTGCTGGCAATTGCATAGGGTCATTTGATGAAATTGACACTTCCTTTGTAGCATAATTGCACCAGACAGTTGCATTATGGTATTTGTTTCATAAAGAAAGAAATATTTTTAAATGAAATTAGTACATTTAATGGTAGGCTTCACTTAGCAAACTACTTGGTGTAAAGCAAAAACGTGTGCTCAGAAGCCTCAGACTGACAGTGATTCTTGCTTTAGTGTTTTTTGTTTGTTTTTAAACTCTTGATGGAAAGGTACATTTGTAAAAAAGTCATTTGTTGCAATTCCACTTGTTATTGAGTTATCTGCAACTGTTGCCTCATATGCAGATACAGATATCACATATAGGTCTTATAATATTCATCTGCAAAGTATGCAAAGTAGTCTAGTAGTCTTTTCACTTTCTCTCTCCTTTTTTTTTTTTTAATCTGAAAATTACTAAAGACGTTTTCTATAGTCATCTATAAAATACTAGATGTTAGTACAAATTATATAAACCTCTATTTGCAAATATTTTGACTAGCTACTAAAATACCAGAAATCACCAGAAACTACAAGCATCATTTATCAGTACAAAGTTATAATAGTTTTGTTCCCCCTTTCAAAGGCAATTGCTCAACCCACACCCGGTCCTCTGTTCTCCACCAGGAAAGTCTATGCAATGGCAGTCCTTATAAAGATGTCTCAATTGTGCTCACAGGTCACAGCTTAGCAAGGCGTGGACACCCTCAGGGAGTGGTGTTGCAGAAACTGCACAGGTGACAGTCTTTCCTCTATAAGAATTTTCAGCAGAGGGGATGTCCGTGCAAGTGAGTCTTCTTACTCTTGCTACTGTAGCATTTCTTGCATGGGTGGGCCACTGAGGTGGCCTCTCCTGTGTCCTTATGATGCTGACGTCTGCGCTGGTGTCCAAGAGTGCAGTCAGAGTGATGGTGTGACCCCAATACTGAACATCAATTGTCCCCTAGGACGATGCTTTAAGTCCACTGTTAACAAAGCCATTGTTCCTGTAGCCAAAACTACTCTCACTACGTTGCTGCTTGTCTAGTGGTAAACTTCTTCCGGTTAGCTGAGGCAAGGGAGTAATTCGTGATCCAGCCGGAATGAACAATGGCAGAAATGACGTTTGTGCCATTATTTGTATTTCTCTTGTATAATCAGCATCAATAAGTTTAACAAGAATAGTAAATCCTACCATGCTGGCAGACGAGCATCTAATCTATAAAGCCTCCACCGATTGTCCACTTGCTGTAACAGGACCTTTAATCCCTGTGGGAATACGCTGAGGTTTGCAGTCTCTTAAGGTACAGTCCACTGAGGTTGCCAAGTCCAAGCCGAGGCTTCCGTGGGTTGGCGGGCGGAGGGAGGAGGCACTTGTGCTGGGAAGGCGCTCGTGTACTGGGCAGCCAGCTGTGTCGACGTGGGGCGACCCTCTCATTCGGCTTCCCGTCTCCCGAGACGCGACGGCAGGGTGACTCTGTGTGTGTTGGACTGGTAGCGCCGGCACTACAACCAGTTCTTATAGCCAGCGATTCTACAGCAGAGTCGTGATGGTCTTTTCTCTGAGGCCGATTTATGGACACTTGCAAGGTAGCAAGAGCAGCTGACACCTGATTCTGCATGGCCTACACCTGTCTCTTTAAACTACTTAACAGAGCTCGGTGCATATATTCAGGGACTTCTGCTATCTGAATAGCATTCGCCACTCCGTCAATAAACAACCTAAATGGCTCTTCTCTACCTTGTTGAATTCACACCTATGAGGGAATACCCCCTGGAGATTTTACCCTGTCGAGCCCCACCCGGGCTAACTGCATAGCTTCCCTTAGCTTCTCGGGCCTGATTAACGCTTGTGCCTACCCTCGCTGCAAGCCAAGCGGCACGGAGGGAGCAGGGGGGAGAGGAACCGACCGAAGGGGAGAGCTTACCTCCCTCTGCAAGCGGTGGCACGGAGGGAGGGGGGGGAGAGGAATCTCCCGCGGCAAGCAAGGTCGCGGAGGGAGCGGGAGCGGGAGAGGTATCCGACGCAGCAGCAGAGACGCAGAGAGAGCGGGGTGAGAGTGAGAGGTACTGGCCGGGGCGGAGGGAGCGGGAGCGGGAGAGGTATCTGACGCGGCAGCAGAGACACAGAGAGAGCGAGGGGAGAGGTACCGGTGCGGAGGGAGCGGGGGGAGGATGCAATCCCCCGCTGCAGCAGAGAGTGCCTGAGCAACCTATTGCTCAGCCTGATGTTGTTTTACGACATTAGCAACTATCCGCTACATTTTAAACAACTTTTTTACAGCTTTACAATCATCTAGCACCGGCACCCTATAAGCAAGCAATCTTAGAAGTTTTGCTAGAGCAATTCCTTTTTTAAATTAACGCCTTTAACACTACATTTTTCTAAAAAGGCTGTAAATAAATCATACGCCACTTGCCTATCCATAATTAGACGTCAGCGCTGTTGCAGAACTCCAGGCTTTGGCGACGCGTATGGCCTGACCCACCTATGTGGCATTCAGGGGCACTCTCCCATTTCTCATTTTTCTTTCGGTGCCGTCCTGGCTGCTTCAGGACCCAACTCTACTTCGCCCCACCGTGGCACGTCCTCCCCCGTTTTCTTTTCAGCGACGAGGGCGACGTCGGGGTCACCATTTGTTGGGACGAAGGGAGACCGGACATCATTTGATCATCTTTGTCTCGATTTATTAGGCGAATACAGCAGGTTAAATACATTTCTTAATAAGCTTCATACATATTGCAAAAGCTGAGCTCAGGATTGGTTAGTTTACTTATCATCTAGTTACACCTACTTTTACATTCTTCTAGGTTTTTATTGTAAACTATTGAAACCGATCTCACTATTCTGGCAAGGTGCTATCCTCCTACATCCTCATGTTGCAGCAAGGGCACTGTGACCTAGCTTTACCATTGGACACTGACTGATGACTGTCAGGCCTGTATACGTGCTCTCTGCCAGCTAGTCCTCTCTGCTATGTCCCTTACTTGCAAGCCAGTCCTGCACAAAATCCTTCCACATGCAGCCAGTTCTCCAAGCAAAGCAGGTCCCAGGTGAGTGAGGAGAGACACAATGGGCTTGGGGAATGTGGAGCAAGGTTGTCCACACTGGCTCAGACCTCAAGGCACAGCTGCTCTGAGCAGGCCAGACCTCCTTAGGAGAGTCCCTGCATCAATATCAGTCACTGAATGCTGCAATCACCTCTTATGTAATATGAACAGCAATTAAAGACACTCTTTAAAATAGGAATCCATATTTCCTCGAAGCTCTTTGAACTAATTCTCCATAACTGTCAAAGGAAACCCTCCTGATGAACTGCACTAGAGCAGAGGGAAATCAAGGCAGAGCCATGGTTTGTCAGGACTTGCTTGATCCTGATGAGCCTCACTGTGCATTTGGAGCTGAGCCCTTGAACCTCAGGGCCTGGGAGGAGATTGCACAAACCTTTCCAGGAGTCAGAGTCAGAGGAAACACCCAAAGTGTCTCAAGGCATTCATGGGTCCCACTGAGGTCTCTCTCCAACACAGGCTCCTCATGGACTCCTTGGAGGAGAGAATTGGTGGCCAGGATGGCACAAAAACCTCTCAGACACTCAGTGTGGAAAGGAAAATCCTTAAAGTATCCTAAACACCTTGAGTGTCTCAAAGCATGAATGAGCCTCAGGTGGGACTTGGGCTCATTTGGTCCCTCAGGAGCTGGGCTGGGGGCTCCAGAGGTGGCTGTGGAGCATTGCCTGTGCTGTACAAGGGACTGGCAGGCACTGCTGGGCTGGGATAGAGGCTCTGGGGGGATTGGGGTTCCAGGGCAGGGCAAGGCTGGACCTGCCCCTTCCTCTCCCCCCACACACAAAATGTTTCTAGCTAAGTCTTCTCCAGTCTCTCACAGTAAGGGAGTGTTGGAGGTGAAATCCCAATTCTGGCCATGGGCATCTGGAGGAGAAGGACAGTTCTTTTCCATAGGAAGGAGAGCATGGAGCCTTCCCCAGTGTTTTGGGGACAGATGAGAGGTGACCCTCATGAAAGCACTGCCAGCCAGACTTGTCCTGGCAATATTCCTATGGGAACAATCCCTAGATATAAGGAAATTTGGAGGTGAAATCCTAATTCTGGCCATGGGTCCCTGGAGCAGAAGGACAGTTCTTTTCCATTCTGAAGGAAAGCACAGAGCCTCAGTCTTCCAGCAACAGATGAGAAGAGACCCTCAACATGCCAGGGTCAGCTGGACCAGTCAGGCAGTCCATGGGACCCAAACCAGCCAGACCTGTTCTGTGTTCCCTTGGTTTTATGGGGCTCCAGAGTGTCACAATAGTGCCTTGGATCCACGGGGCCCTGCAATGTCATAAAGGTGACTTGATTCCATGGGTTCCAGCAGTGTCACAATGGCCCCCTGATTACAAGAAGACCTGCAGTGTCACACTGGCCCCTAGGTTTGATGAGGTCCCACAATGTCACAGTGGCCCCCAGGTGTCATAAGGCCCCTCAGTGTCACAAAAGTCCCAGTGTTTCCATGGGGCCTTGCAGTGTCACAATGGTCTCCGTGGTTCCCCAGGCCCCACAATGTCATGTGACACCTCTGTCCCATGAGCCCTGCAATGTCACAATGGACCTTTGGACCCTGGGGGTTTGCTGTGTCACAATGGTCTCCTTTGGCTCCACAGTGCCACAATGGACCACTGATGACTGGAGGCCACTCTGTGTCACTCTGGAGATTTGGTTCCATGCAGCCCTGCAGTGTCACAAAGGCCTCTTGGTTTCATGAGGCCCCACAATATCACAATGATCCTCTTGGTTCTGTGGGGACCCCCAGGGTCACAATGGTCTCACTGGTTCCATGAGGCCTCACAGCATCACAATGCTTTGCTTATTCCATGGACCCTCACAGTGTCACAATGGCCTTCATGATTCCATGAGTCCCCTGAGTGTCTCAATGGTCTCCATGTTTCCATGGTGCCCCTCAGTGATGTCACAACCCACTCTCTGATGTCACAGAACCACCCTTTATGATGGCAGGATCTGCCTTATCACCTCACACCCTACTTTATGATGTCACAAACAGCTCTGTGATGTCACAACCCCACAGTGATGTCACCAGACCTTCTCTTTGATGTCATACTGCCACTCTGGTATGTCACAGCACATACTTTGACATCACAGCCTGCTCTATGAGGCTACACAACCATTCCATGATGTCACAGCCTACTCTGTGGTGTCACAGAATCTCCTCTGTGATGCTCTAGCTGCTCAGTGACATCTCACAACAAACTCTGTGATTTCATAGCCTAATCTGTGACCTCACACAACCCACTCTGTGCTGGCACACAGCCCCTTGCTGACATCACAGCTGCTCTGTGCCTCTCTGACACAGCCACAGAGGTGCTGCTGTGACACAGCCCCCTCTGGGACATCTCACAGCCCCTGCCAGGGGTGAGCCCCTGTGAGCTAAGGTTCAATTCCACCTGTCCAATCTTTTATACATAAACCTTGGAGAAATTCTGGGGCTGGGATTGAAACCAGCCACTCCCAGTCTCCTCTCTTAGAAGGAATTTTAGAAGTCTGCAGGGATTTGAGGATCCATGGTGGCTGTTGGATGTCATTTCACCACCTCATGTCTCAGCAGCAGTTTCTCCAATAAAGAAATAAAGATTTTGCCTGAAGCTCCCAGGCTCCCTTCCTTCCTGCCCATGACAGAAACCCCTGTGAGTGTCTGGGACATTCCAGCTCTTTGGCAGCCTGGGGACTCCTGGGATGTCACTGTGGAGTCCCCGTGAGTGCCTGTGACAGATCGGTGCCTTTGCAGCCCAAGGTCCCCTGGGATGTCACCATGGAATGGCTGTGACTGCCTCTGACCACACGGCTCTTTACCATCCCCAGAAAGCCCTGGGAGGTCTCCATGGAGGCCCTGACTGTGCCTGTGACATTCCAGCTCTTGAACAGCCTGGAGCCTCTTGGAAAATCCCCACGGAACCCCCCTGAGGCCCTGTGACAAATCTCATCCTTAGCAGGCAATCATCATCAACCCCTGGTTGCACTGGTCAGTTTCCATGGCAACCATCACCAGCCTCCTGTTGCTATGGTCATTTTCCATGGCAACCATCACCAGGTTGCAATCGTCAGTTTCCATGGCAACCATCACCAGTCCCCTGTTGCTATGTTGAGTCCCTCAGCCACTCCATGGGGTCCCCATGCCAGGGGTGGTTGCCATGGACACCAGCTCAGGCCTGCAGCCTGAATTTGTTGCCATGGCAACAATTTACAGTCCCATCCCCAGGCTCATGGGATCCCAGAACCACAGAATTGGCTGAGTTGGGAGGGACCCATCAGGATCCTCCAGTCCAACTGCTGGCCCTGCACAGGACACCCCAACAATGCCAGCCTGGGCCTGGCAGCGCTGTCCAAACGCTGCTGGAGCTCAGAGAGCCCTGGAGCTGGGACCCTTCCCTGGGGAGCCTGGGCAGGGCCCCAGCAGCCTCTGGGGAAAAACCTTTTCCTGAGATCCAACCTAAGCCTGCCCCGACCCAGCTGCAGCCGTTCCCTCCACTCCTGTCCCTGGGCACCAGAGTGAAGAGGTTCCCACAGCCCCAGCCAGGGACCCACTCCCAAGGCTGTTGCCATGGCCACCAGGGCTGGACTCTCGGTTTCCATGGGCCGGGGTTCAGTAATGGGATTCCCCAGGAATGTGTAGGGACATTTCTGGAACCGCCACCCTCTGGTAAAGGTTCCCCCATGCCAGGATGTGTCACCCCCTGGGACAGGATCCTCCCAGGACAGGAGCCCCCTGGATGTGGGCCCCCAGGACAGAACTGCCTCCCTTTCCCATCTGAAAATGAGCACAAACAGCCTCTTCCTTCTTGTGTTGAGGGGGCACAGCCCAACACCTCCATCTCCCACAGCCTCCCCACCCTTCCCTGCACTTTATGCTCCCCATTTTCCCCCGCCCTTCGGTCCCCCCAACCCCTTCCCTGCTCAAGTGTTTCCTGGGATTTCTGAGCCAGGAACCGGTGGTGAGGGGATCTGGCACAAAAGTGAGGAAAATAAGGAAAAAAGAGAAATAAAGAGAGGAGAAATCAAGGGCAGGGGAGGACACAGAAGCAGAGGACCCCATGTGATGCCTGCACAGGAAACCAGCACCCCATGGGGGCAATGCTATTCCATGGGTCACCCCAAGATCAGAGGCACCCAGGGAAGGAGATGAGATGCCTGTGTCCATCCAGCAACTGCCCATCCCTGGAAACCCCTTCCCCTGGGAACCCAACCATGGGAGCCCCATTCCTAATATCCCCCCATCCCTGGGACCCCCATCCCATTACTGCCATTCCCCAGGATCTCCATGGCTCAGCACCCCATTCCCAAGGAACACTCTCCTGTTCATTTCATCCCCAGAAATCTCCCTTTCTCCAGAGCCTTTATTCTCCCAGGACTCCCCATTCCCCCGGCACCCTCATCCTGAGGACTCCCATCTCCTGACCCCAAATCCCTGGAGCCCACATTCCCCTGGGACTCCAAACCCTGAGTCCCCCCCAGCTCTGGGGACCCCCATTCCCAAGGCATCCCCCATTCTCAGTGACTCCCCCTCCTCAGCACCCCCATTTGCCTGGCACCCCATCCCTAGGATCCCCCCATTTCCCCTGACACTCATCCCTGGCTCCCCAAACCCCCTGAGCCCTCCACTCCTGGGAATTCTGTGTCCCACCTTATCCTACCCAGCCTTGTCCCCATCCTGTGCCCAGCTTGTGGCCACCTTGCCTCCACCAAAGGCCACCTCCACGTGGGGACAGGCATGACCTCGCTTCCTTCCCTTTCATCCCAAGAGCTGCCAGCCAGGGGAGCGGTGGCCACAGCAGTGAGTGACAGCCAGTCCACATGGCTGGGGACACCGAGATGTCTGGGAAGGTGGCGCTGCTCCTGTGGGGTGAGTGCCCTGGGCACAGGCCTGACAGCCCAGGGATGGCGAGGGGAGGGGGGCACAGGGGGGCTGCAGGGTCCCCTGAGGTCCCCAGTGCCAGCAGAGCCACTCCATGTTACCCACAGTGGACCTTGGTGTGACTGTGACTGATGTAGGGTGGCTTTGGGGACAGGAACAGGGGGCAGGAATTGGGGGATGGGGATGTGGGGGCAGGAATGTGGGGACTGGCACCTTTGGGCTCAGGTAGCTCTGGGAATAGGGACAAGGGAACTGGGATGCAGGGACAGAAGGGGACAAGAACCATGAGGATGTGGCCATGGGGATGGGATCATGGAGATGTGACCATGAGCTGGTGAGGGTGACCTGGACCAGCATGGGCTGTGTCCGTGGTGTCCTTGTGCCTGGCGTGTCCACAGTGTTGTGAGAGTCTGTCCGAAATATCCTTCACCTGCCTCACGACCATCATTGAGAGACCACTGAAGATCCCCCTGTCCACAGGCCTTGGGCTTCGTGAGCCAGGAGAGCGTGATGACCTGAGAGCATTGCTAAGCTACTGTGGCCACAGGTGTGTGTATTTTGCTGAGTGCTACACTGCGCTTCAGGAGAGGAACATTCTGACCTTTTTTGCAACAGTAGCTCTGAGATTTCTTCTCTCCCGATTCCTGGCCTGGCTGGACTGTGGTCCCTCAAAGACCCCTTCGGTTCATTTACGCCCACCATGACAGATAAACTGAGATCCATGAAATCCCCATGTGAAAAGGCCCCTCCCACACTTGCCAAGGACTGAAGCCCCCGGCCCGGGGGAGGTGCGTGGGGGGAGGCGAGCTGACCAAAGCAATGTTGCAGGTGCGAGTAACCAACAATGGCTCTCGCCCACGGAGATATGGACTGTGCGTACCCTTCTTCCAAATACAATAGATTCCGTTCCAAAATCATTCCCTTCCCCCATCAAAAAAGAGTATAATTGGAATCCTGATGAACTGCATCTCTGGGATCTCCCCAGACGTGAACTGGTGAACTCCATCGGCTGGACACCGAAGGACCTTCGCCGTTCCACGTTTGGGAGCTATATACCCTTTCCTTTTTCCTCCCTTTTTCCTCATCTTTCCCTTTTCACAACCCTTACCCAACGCATTTTTGCTGTGTTTATTTCAATAAAGCGCATTTGTTTTGATTATTGCTGCAAACCCCCTTGTACCTTGGCGGTTCTTTTTGCACCCTGAGATCCCCCACGAAGCATCACGAAACCTGCCCGCAAGGACCGGCTGTGACATGGGGAAAGGTATTTTACTGGAGGCTTTTGGAGGTTTACTGGATTTTTTTTGTATTTATTATAATTTTGGGAGGAATTACTGGGATTTTTAGGATTCTCTTGAATTTTTGGGGGTTTTATTGGAATTTCTGCAGGATTTTGGGTGGTTTCATTGGAATTGTGGAGGCATTCACAGGCATTCTTTGGATTTTTTGGGGTTTTTTTAAGGAATCTTGGGTTTTCTTGGAGATTTTTGCAGGATTTGGGAGGGTTTTGTGGGTTTTTTTGGGTGTTGCCAGGATTTCTTTAGGTCTTGAGGGGGATTTTATGTAAATTTTTATGGTTATGGGGACATTTTGGGGGGATTTGCGGGGCTTAATTGGGATTTTGGAGGGGGGCTGTTGGGATTTCAAGAGATTTTGTGGGCTTTTATTTGGATTCTAGGGTGTTCTAAGTGGATTTTGTGAGATTTAATTGGGATGCTGTGAGTTTTATTGGGATTTTTGGGGGTTTAAAGGAGATTTTGGTGCCTTTCAGCCCTTCCCCACACACAGGGATAACCCCAAAGCCCCCTCAGACAACCCAAGGCCCCCATAATTCCACTAAAAACCCCCAAAATCCCCTAAAAATTACAATAAGATCCTCCAAAACCACAGAGAATCCCACAAAATCCCAGTAGAACTCACCAAAAATTTAAAAAACACCCAAAAATTTCAATATATCCCCCCAAAAAACCAAAACCCCAGTAAAATTCCTCAAAATCGAAAACCCCCATAATCCACAACCCCCACAAAACCCAGTAATTCTTCTC
Source organism: Fringilla coelebs (assembly GCF_963513975.1). NCBI lineage: Eukaryota > Metazoa > Chordata > Aves > Passeriformes > Fringillidae > Fringilla > Fringilla coelebs. The sequence continues at coordinate 233,149 of NW_028167212.1, read as the reverse complement.
CAAAAAACCAATAATTCCCTGGTAAACAACAAGATCCCCCAAAGGCCAAAAAAAGCCACCCTCAAATCCCCAAAAAAGCCCCCCAAAAGGCCCCACAAAATCCCCCCAAAAATCCCCCCCCAAACACCCCAGACTCACTGGGGCTGTCCTGGATCAGGATGGAACAGGAGCCACTTCAGGGGGCCCTTGGAGCTTTTTGGGGAGGGGGCACCATGGGAGACCCCCAAAAATGGGGGGGGAGGGGGGGGAACCCCTGCTCTGCCCCCTTCTCCCGAAACCCCCAGACCCCGGTTCAAGGTGGCCTGAGACCCCCCGGGACCCCCAGATCTCCCCCAGGAACCCCAAACACCCAGAGCCCCCCAAGGTTGGCCCAGGACCCCTTGAGAACCCCCAGACCCCAATCGGGTCCAGCCCAGGATGTCCCCTGAGACCCCCCCAGACCCTTCCCAAGACCCCACCCAGGACTCTGCCAGGACCCTCCAGACCCCTCCCCAAACCCAACTCAGGCTCCCCCAGCCCCCCCCAGATCCCCCCAGGACCTCTCCCCAAACTCCCCCCAGACCCTCTCCCAAAACCCTTCCAGACCCCCAAAGCCCCTCCCCAAAACCTCCAAAACCCTCCAAGGACACCCTCAGGACCCCCCAGAGCCCTCCCCAAACTCCCCCAGGACCATCCCAACACCCCCAGACCCTCCCCAGACCTTCCTACGACCCCTCCCCAAAACCCCCCCGGACCCTCCCACGCCCCCTCCTCCCCAAGACCCCTCTTAGGACCCATCCGCACCCCCAGCTCCCCTCGCAATGCCCCAGGACCCTCCCCAGACCCCCCAGACCCCCCCAAACCCCCGGACCCCTCCCCAAAGCCCCCCAGACCCCCCGGACCCTCCCCCGCCCCCCCGATCCCCTCTCGGGCCCCTCCCGCTCCTGTCCCGAGCCCGGCGGGTCCCGGCGGCGGCGGGGAAGGGGGCGCCGCTTCCGGATCGCCTCTGATTGGCCGGAGCGGCGCCGGGGAGGCGGGCGTTGCTGCGGAGAGCCGCGCAGTGACTGGTTAGTTTGGGAAAATGCAGCGCGATCATTGGTTGATGGGGGCGATGCGCGCCGCTATTGGCTGGGAGCCCGCGCAAATGGCGGCCGCGGGAGAATGTGAGGGGAGAGCGGCAGAGGAGCGGAGCTGAGGTGGGACCGGAGAGAAATTGGGGGGGGGGGGGGGGGGTCTGAGGCGGGTTTGAGGAGAAACGGGGCATTTTGGGGGGCACTGACCGGAAATAGGGGGGTGTGCGGTGAGTTTGGGGGGGAATGAGAGGGTGTGAGGGGGCTTTGGTGGGTCTGAGGGAGCTTTCGGGAACTTTGGGGGGAGTTTGAGAGGGTCTGGAGCGTTCTCAGGTGGGTTTAGGGGGATCAGAGGGGAATTGGGCGAGTCTGAGGGGATTTTGGGGGATTGTGAGAGGATCTGGGGGGTTCTGAGGTGGATCTGGGGGAATTTGGGGCAGTCTGAGGGGATTACATAGGGTTTGGGGTGGATTGAGGGAACTGCGGAGGATTTGGGGCAGTCTGATGGATTTGTGGGGACTCCCAGGTGGGTTTGGGGTGAATTTTGGGGAGAACTGGGGTCGTGTGAGGGTCCTGGGGAGGTTTTGAGGGTGTTGTGGAGGGTTTTGGGGTCCGGAGTGATCCTGAGCCACCCTTGAGGGTCTCTGGGGGTCCTGGGGGAGATTTGGGGGTCCCGGGGGGTCCCAAGCGCACCCTGACCCGGGGTCTGGCGGTTTCAGTGGGTTTCAGGCACAGCAGGGGTTTCCCCCCCATTTTTGGGGGTCTCCCATGGTGCCCCCTCCCCAGAAAGCTCTGAGGGCCCCCTGAATTTGCTCCTGTTCCACCGGCCAGTGCCCCCTGGTCCAGGACAGCCCCAGTGAGTCTGGGGCGTTTGGGGGGAATTTTGGGGGCTTTTTTGGGGATTTGGTGGTGGCTTTTTTGGCCTTTGGGGGATTTATTTGTTATGGGGGAATTTTTGAGGGTTTTGTGGAGAATTATTGAGTTCTGGGTGGGGGTGGTGGATTTGGGTGGTTTTGGATTTTAGGGGAATTTATTGGAGTCTTATAGGAGTTTTCTTGGGGGGGAAGGGATTTATTTAAATTTTTGGGAGTACTTTTTAATTTTTTGAGGTTCCGCTGGGATTCTTTGGGGTTTTCTGGGGTTTTGGAGGATCTTATTTGAGTTTTTCCTGGGATTTTAGGGGGTTTTAGTGGAATTTTGGGGGGCCTTGGGTGGCGTGAGGGGATTTTAGGGTTGTCCCTGGGTGTGGGGAAGTGCTGAGAGGCACCAAAATCTCCTTAAAACCCCCAAAAGTCCCAATAAAACTCACAACATCCCAACTGAATCTCACAAAATCCCATTAGAAAACCCTAGAATCCCAATAAAAGCCCACAAAACCGCTTGGAATCCTAACAAGCCCCCCCAAAAAATCCCAATTCAGCCCCACAAATCCCCCAAAAATGTCCCCAAAACCATAGGAAGCCCTACAAAATCCCCCCCAAGACACAAAGAAATCCTGGCAAAACCCAAAAACCCCACAAAACCCTCAAAAATCCCCAACCAACCCCCAAAATTTTCTTAAAATACTTAGACATCAAAAGAATCCCAGTAAATGGTTCCAGAATTCCAATAAAATCCCCCAAAATTTTCAGACTCCCACAAAATCCCAGTAAACCCCACAAAATTATAAGAAAATCCAAAAAAATTTAATAAACCCCCAAACACACCCAGAAAAACACCCCCCCAAAGTGCAAATAAAACACCCCAAAACCCAAACCCCCAAAATCCACAAACTCCCCAGAATTCCCCAACTCCCCCAACCCCAGTCATTCTCTCTGAAACCCCAATAATTGCCCCAAACTCCCACCAGACTCCCCCAGCCCAAGCAGCCCCAGATGCCCCAGCCCTCCCTGGTCCCGCCCAGGCCCGTCCGGGGCTGCAGCCAAAACTCCCCGGAGCGAGCGCGGAGGGCGCGGAGCGAGCCCGGAGCCCATCCCGGGCTGGGCCTCAGGCTCGGCCCCTCAGGGGCATTTTGGGCCACGCTGGGCAGGGTGAGGGTGGGCTCAGATCCCTGGCAGGGATTCCCAGGCTTTACGGGCGGATTTTGGGCCCCTTTGGCTGATTTTGGGCCAAATGTGGTGGAGTTTGGGGGGGGGATTTTGGATCCCTTGGGATGATATGAGGCCCATATGGGTGAATCTTAATCCTGTGTGGATGAATTTAGGTCCATTTTTTTGTGATTTTGAGACCATTTGAGTAGGTTTTTTGCTTCTTTGGGCAATTTTAGGTAAAACCAAGTCATTTAGGATGATTTTAGGTCCTCCTGTGTTGCTTTCAGGCATGTTTGGCTGATTTTAGGTCAATTGAGGTGATTTTGGCAAAGCGAGTTGGATTTTAGGCTCCTTTGGGAGTTTTTAGGCCAAAGCAGGTACTTTCAGGGTGGATGTAATGCCCATTTTGGGGATTTAAGGATGCTTTTAGGCTAATTTTAAGGAGGTGTAAACCAGTTTGGGCAATTTTAGGCCCACTTGGTTGGATTTTAGAGCCCTTTGGATAATTTTAATGCTGTTAGGCTGATTTTCAGCCAAACCTGGTGGATTTGTGCTGCATTTGAGGCCCTTTTGGGTTATTTTAAACCAAACCAGGCCCTTTTAGGACCGTGCGTCCCCTCGGCCCCGCCCCTTTTCCCTCAGGGTTCAGCCTTTGGGAATGGGGGAGGAGGAGGAGGGAGGGAGGAAGAGGCCGAGCGGCAGCAGGAAACAGGTGCAGCAGGGGAGAGGGAACCCTGGAGTGGCCGCAGCCCCGGGAGCATCGCCCCCCATCCCGCAGGTGCCCGGGGAGGGGGAGCTGGGCCCAAACCTGCCGGGGGGTGCCTGGGTTTGGGGTTTTTTGGGGGGATGTTTGCAGCTGGCAGGGCTCCAAAGCTGAGCTGCAGATGGCCCTCGGGGCGACATCGGGGTCCCCAGGAGGTTTTGTTGGGGGGTCCTGGGGCCTGCAGTAGCTGCTCCCAGTATGAGCCCAGGTGGTCCCCCCATGTGCTTCCTGTTTCCTCGGCACTCCCAGTCTGATGCCAGTAGCCCCCAGTGTGATCCCAGGTGCTCCCTGTCAATGCCAGCATGACCCCAGTAGCTTCCAGTATGATCCCAGTGTCTCCCTGTCTCTCCCAGTTGATCCCAGTCATACCCATAGTACTCCCAGTAACTCCCACTTTCTCCCAGTTGCTTTCAGCACAAATCCAGTGTCTCACAGCTGATCGCAGTCAATCCCAGTATGATTCCAGTCACTGTCAGTGTGATCCCACTCTAACCCAGCATGGATTCAGCTGTTTCCAGTGTGATCCCAGCTTCCCCCAGCATAGTTCCAGTTGTTCCTAGTTCCTCCCATTATGATCCCAGTTGCCACTCGAATACTCCCAGTCCCTCTCAGCAGGGTCCCAGTCATGCCCAGTTGCCCCAAGCATGGTCTGAGTTGTCCCCTGCATGATCCCAGTTTTTCCCAGTGTGGTTCCAGTCTCCCCAGGATGGTTAGAGACACTCCCAGTACATCCCAGTGGGCCCAGGAGGGTTCTAGTTACCTCGGAATGATCCCAGTCTTTCCCAGTTACTGTCAGTATGGTCCCAGTTGTGGTCTCAGTCCTCTCAGCACGGTTCCAGTACCTTCCAGCTGATCCCAGTTGCTCCCAATGTGTCCATATTTTCCTCCAAACATAGGCCCAGTCAGGTTCCATTCAAACCCACTCTCATCCCAGTATGATTGTAGCCACTCCCAGTATGATCCCAGTCACTTGCAGTTCAATCCCAGTTGCTCCCAGACACTCCCAGTCTTATGCCAGTGCCCTCAGAGTGATACCAGTTGCTCCCAGCATGGGCCCAGCTGTTCCCAGTGTGCTTGAGTCACTTCCCTAAGGTTACAGAGACTCCCAGTATGGTCCCAGTTGAACCCTTTTGCCCCTGCTCTAGTCCCAGTCACTCCCCAGATGATCCCCGTCCCTCCCAGTATGGTCCCAGTCACTCCCAGTTGCCCCCAGCATGGTCCCAGTTCTCCCCAGTGTGGTTCCAGTCCCGCCAGTATGGTTATAGATACTCCCAGTATATCCCAGTTTCCCCCAGCATGTCTATAGTCACTTGCAGGCACTGCCAGTGGCCCAATAAGGTGTTAGTTATCCCAGTATGATCCCCCAGTCATGCCCAGAATATCCCAGTTGTCTCCAGCGTGCATCCAGTCCTTCCCAGTTCCTCCAGTTTGCTTGCAGCATGGTCCAAGGTTCTCTCAGTTGCTCCCAGTAGCCCAAAGTGGGATCCCAGTCGCTCCGTTTCAACCCCAGTATGATCCCAGTCACATGCCAGCCCTCCCGGTGTGGTCCCAGTATAATCCCAGTTGCTTCCAATCTCTCCCACTGATGCTAGCATGGTTCCAGTTGCTTCCTAGATCAACCCAGTCAGTCCCAGTCTGATGCCATTTGCTCCCAGTGTGCTCCCAGTTGCTCCCAGTCAGGCCCAGTATGGGGGATGATGTGCAGGGTGTGTTCCCAGTCACTCTCAGATCCCCCCAGTATTAGTCCAGTCCCTCCCAGTATGATCCAAAGATGATCCCAGTGTGCTCCCAGTCCCTGCCAGTATGAACAAGTTGTGCTCCACATGGTTCCAGTTGCTCTCTTTCACCCTCACTTTTGTTCCAGTCCCTCCCAGTATCTCCCAGTGTAGCCCAGTTCCCTCCAGCATATTCCCAGTCACTCCCAGTTCCTTCCAGTCTGATCCCATTTGCTCCCAAACACTCCCAGTCAGCCTCAGTGTAGTGGCACTCACTGCCAGGATGATCCCAGTTGATCCCAGTATTAGCCCAGTTGTTTCCAGTCACCCCCAGCATGTTCCCAGTCCCTCCCAGTCACTCCCAGTTGGGTTTTTGGGGGGATGTTTGCAGAATGGAGCAGTCCAAGGCTGAGCGGAAAAGGCCCCTTGGGGGGACACTGGGGGTGCTGGTGGCGGCTGCCGGCAGAGGCAGCCTGGAGGAGCAGAGCCCTGTGTCCCCCAGGAGCCCAAAGTGGGGAGCTCAGAGAGGGGGGAGCGCCGCCATTGGGGGGACCCTCAAGAGCCTGGAGAGGGGCAGGGGGGACTCCTTGGAGTCCCTGCAGCCCAGGGAGAGAATGAGGGGAGAAGGGACCTCGGGAGCCCAAACAGCCCCGGCATGCCAAAATGGGGAGAGCGAAGAGGGGGGAGCTTTTGGGATTGTTGGGACTGCCAGCAGCCTGGGGAGGGCAGGCACCGAGGAGAAGGGGGACCCCCAATCCAAGGGTGACCCCCAGCAGCTGGGACAGGGGGGAACCCCCAAACAACAGAGGGGAGGGACCAGGGATGGGGAACTCCTGGGAGGCTTTTTCAGGGCGGAATCTTGGTGTTTGGGAGTTTTTTTTGTAGCCCATATGGCCAGTGACTTGTAGAGATGGACTTGGGCAGAGGGACTTTCAAACTTAATGTACTCATCCTTTGTTTTCCCCAAACCAGGATTTCCCATTCCCAACCTCTGGGAGGCTCTGAGGAAGAGGAAGATGCCCCAGGACACTGAGACAGGTGAGGAGGAAATCAGTGCCCCTTTCCCCCCTGTGCTGCTCCATCTCCCAGCCCAGCAAAGCCCCTGTCTGCAGGACAGCCCTGGGGGATCTCCTTCCCCTTGCCTGTGGCACGGAGGCAAATCCCATCCTGTCCTTGTCCTTCCTCCCCCAGAGCAGGAGCTGAGCATGGAGAGCAGGGAGGACAAATCCCCACAGCAGAACCTGGTGGAAGAGGCCATTTTTAGCGGCTCCATAGCGCAGGAACCCAACAGGGAGGAAAATCCCCGGAGATCCCGCACGAGGAGGGGCTGCAAACGCAGATCACGGGGATCTGAGGGGGAAAGACCCAGCCTGGGCCAGGAAGGCGGCCGGAGATCAAGCCGGAATTTGGAGCTGGTGCTCCACGAGCAGCTCCGTGATGGGGAGAAGCTCCACTCTTGCATGGAGTGTGGGAAGAGCTTCAGATGGAGCTCCCACCTGATCCAGCACCAGAGGACCCACACTGGGGAACGGCCCTACGAGTGTGATCAGTGCAGGAAGAGGTTTAAGACCAGCTCCAATCTCCTGCAGCACCAGCGCACGCACACAGAGGAGAGGCCCTTCCGCTGCCCCGACTGCGGGCAGGGCTTCAGGCAGAACTCCAATCTTGTCACTCACCGGCGCATTCACACTGGGGAGAGGCCCCACGAGTGTGAGGAGTGTGGGAAGAGCTTCAGCCTCAGCTCCACCCTGATCCAGCACCAAAGGACCCACACTGGGGAACGGCCCTACGAGTGTGGGGAGTGTGGGAAGAGCTTCAGGAAGCGTTCCAACCTGATCCAGCACCAAAGGATCCACACTGGGGAACGGCCCTACGAATGTGGGGAGTGTGGGAAGAGCTTCAGGCAGCATTCCAACCTGATCAAGCACCAAAGGATCCACACTAGGGAGAGGCCCTATGAGTGTGATAAATGCAGGAAGGGGTTTAAGACCAGCTCAGATCTCCTCAGGCACTATCAGATTCATACAGAGGAGAGGCCCTTCTGCTGCCCCGACTGTGGGAAGGGATTCAAGCACAACTCCAACCTCGTCACCCACCGGCGCATCCACACTGGGGAGAGGCCCTACGAGTGTGAGGAGTGTGGGAAGAGCTTCTCCAGACGCTCTCACTTGACCCGACACCAACGGAGGCACCGGTGAGGGAAGCCCTGCGAGTGCCCCGAGTGTGGGAAGAGCTTCATGCGCTGCTCCATCTCCATCCCCTACTGGAGGCCCCACATTCCCTGTGATCCATGTTGGGAACACACCTGCCTGCTTCTCCTTTTGGTTTGGCCTTAATTTTCTTGTGCCTCATCTTCATCCCTTAAAATCTGCCAAAACAGGGTTAAATGAAGGAATTTGATCAAAAATGTCTAACATCCCACCATTTCACAGGTGTTTGAGGGGGAATTTAGTATTTGGGAACACATTCTGTGTGGAGTGCCCCTGTTGCTAAGAGGCAGGAATTTGATCTCACCCTTCTTGCGTTTCTAAGAACTCCTCCCCTGACCCAAACCCCAACTCCACCCCTGGGATACCCTATAAAAACCCCACGGCCCTGCCTTTGCCCTGTCTTTTGGGGGTCAGAAATGGATTCTGGAGCTTTCTGACACCAAGCACCGTCTCGTTTGTCCTTGGCACCGGCAGCTGCCGCCTCCCTGGACACCATGAACTCAGCTGCAGCAATTCTGGAGGATTTGTGGGTTCTGGGAGGATTTTGGGCCATCCACTCCATCATTTTGCACTCCAAAAGCCAAGAGGGATGGATCTGTCACCTCAAAACCACTCAAATCCCACTGTAAACAACTGAATTTTAGCCCATCAAGGTGCCATAGCAGCTCAAATTGCTTGTTCCCTCCTCAAAAATTCTCAATCCCAGGCCAAACTCACTCCATTCCACAGCTTCCAGGGTGAGATGGGGTTGGGAGGGGATTGGGAGAAGTGGGATCCCAATTTGGAGCAGTGGGATGGGGATTGTGTGGGGCTGGCTGGGTGGGATGTATTATATAGCACATAAAACTTTGAGAGTTACTGATTTCTGTCCTGTTCATTTTCAGTCAGTTCTGTTTGCAGAGTGCTGCCTTCTCATCTGAACGAATTCCTTAAAAATCCCATTTTTTGAATAATCTAACCCAAACAATCCGAAAACCAATATCCAAATAAGACCACTCACGCACAGTTAAATTAAAATAATTTTAATATTTTTAGAGTACTGAAGGATGATATTAAAGTTCAATTGTTTGGATAAAATGTATGAGAAATTAAAGTGGCGTTTGGCTTTGTGTTTAGTATATCCCCCTCCTTCCTGCTCTCCCGCCCCTTCCCCATCATTCCCCCAATCCCCAGTCCCCTCCCCTGTGCTTGGTTTTGGGGGTTCCAGGCTCCTCCCAACCCCCCTTTGGTTGAATTTGGGGCCCCCACCCCCCTTCTCACCGCGCCCCCCGCTCCTCCCGCGGCCGGGGGGGTTCCCAGCACCCCCAGTGCCACCAGTACGGCCCCAGCTGCCCCCGCACGCCCCACCCCCATCCCCATGGTCACCTCCCTCCTCCCCAAATTCTGCTCCTGCACAGTGATGAGCCATCAGCGACAAACGCTCTGATTGGCTGTAAATGGCCCCTTGCAGTCTCTGATTGGCTAGTGCTGTGAGAGGGGCTGGGTTCTTTCCGCCAGCTGAGGAGTCAGAGCAGAGGCGGGCGCTGATTCTCTGAAGGTCACTGGGCGGGGCCAGAGAGCCGACTCTCTGCCTGGCAATTGGATCGTCATCAGTGTTGCACACTCTGATTGGCCAGGATCTGTTTTGGGGTGGGGACAGGAGGATCTGGGCACCCCCAGAAGCCCCTCAGGTTTGGGGCTTTCAATCCCCCCTCGGCCCTTGGGGCGGCCCTGGGTCCACCCCAACACCCCCAAAATGGGGAGGGTCCCCGGGGCCCTTTGGAACCCTCAGGAATGGGCGGGAAGTGGCAGGAGCTGCCCCAAAAAGGGATTGAAAGGGTCCAGGCCGGGAATGGGGGAGGCTCTGGGGATGGCTCTGGTCCGGACTGGGGCGGGCTGGGATTGAGGGAGGGTCTGATCAACGGCTGGGGAGGGGCTGGGACTGGGGAGGGGTCCGGGATTATGGGGATGGGTCCAGGATTGTGGGGATAGGTCTGGGATTGTGGGGATGGGTCCATTGCGGGACTGGGGCGGGGTCTCTCCCTGCCATTGGGTCCGGGAATGCATCAGGGTTGATCCTCAATCACATCCCCGATCCCCTTCCCAATCCCAATCCCGTTCCTATTCTTGTTTCCAATCCCAATCCCATTGCTGTTTCCAGGGAGTGGGTTTGATCCCAAGCCTGACCCCAAATCCTGGGGTCAACTCCCCCTGATTCAAAATCCTGGGCGTTGAAACACTGGCAGGGGCGGGGGGGAGGCGGAGGTTGAAACACCCCCAAAGCCAAATTCTGGGATCTCCACCTCCCCTCCCACCTGCCCCAAACCCTTTAAACTTCAAAATTTAGGATCAAACCCCCCCAAACCCCAGATCCTGGGGTGTCAAACACTCCCCAATTCCCAAACGTTGGGGTTAAATCCCCCTGACCCCAAATCCTGGAGTTTGAAACATCTGGGGTGTCCAACACCCCCAATTCCTAAACGCTGGGGTCAAACACCCCCAAATCCCAAATCCTGAAGTGTCAAACACCCCCAGACTCCAAAGTTTTGGGTTCAAACCCCCAATTCCCAACTCCTGGGGTTTGAAATGTGTGGGGTGCCCAATCCTCCTCATCCCCAAAGTTTGTGGTCAAAGCTCCCCTGATCCCAAACTCTGAGATGTCAAATCCCCCTGATCCCCCTACTTTTGAATTACACCCCCCCAAATCTTGGGATCAATCCCCCTAAATCTCAAACTTTGGGGTCAAAAGCCCCTGATTGCAAATCCTGGGGGTTGAAACATCTGGGGTCTCCAGCTGCCCTGATCCTAAAGTCTGGGGGTCTAAAACCCCCAAACCCTGAGGGGTGAAACCCCCCCAAACCCCAAATCTTAGGATCAAACCCCACCAGTCCCCAAAGTTTGGGATCGAGATGCCCACCAATCCCCCATCCACCCAAACCTACTCCATGCCTGGGGGCCTCAGTAGGGTTTGTTTGGGGTTATTTGGGGATATTTGGGGTTTATTTGAGGCAGCTCCAGGTGCAAGGTATGCAGAGAGACCCTGGGTACAATGCTGGGAAAAAAAGGGGGATTGGTGTGGGAATTGGGGGATTCAGGATGGGGAAAGTTCGATTTTTTTTGATTTTGGGGTATTTCAGGCCATTTTTGGGGGGGCGTTGGGGGTGTTTTGGAGGGGTTTGGGGTGTTCTGGGTCCCTTTTTGGCGAAGGAGATCTTCCTGGCACTGCTCTGGGTGATCCTGGAGCCCTGCAGGGCCTCGCGGGTGGCGCCCGCCTGCACCTCGGTGTCCAACCGCACCCAGGCGATCTCGCGGCGCCCGGCACCAGGGCATCTCCTGGAACCCCGGGAACCTGGGATGGGAACGGGGCTAGGAGAGCCCCAGACACCCGGGAACGATGCCCAGACACCCAGGAATGTTCAACAGACACCTGGGAATGTTCCCCAGTAACCCGGGAATGCTCGCCAGACTCACAGGAATGCTCCCCCCCAAAAATCCAGGAATGTTCCCCCCCAAATTAAGAAATGTAACCTGTTGAGCAACAGTTCCCAAAAAAACCTCCAGAAATGCTCTCAAAAAGAAATCCTGAAAATTCCTACAAAAATCCAGAAATGTTCCTCCAAAATATCCTGGAATATTCCAAAAAAATGAGGAAGTTTCCCCAGAAAATCTAGAAATATTCCTTGTCAAAAAATCCAAAACCAAACCCATTCCCATCCAGAAATTTTCCCAAAAACTACAGAAACATTCCCAAAAATCCAGTAATTCCTCACACCCCAAAATCCAGAAACATTCTTCCAAAAATCTTAAAATTCCCCCTCAAAAAAATCCAGAACACACCTCCCCCCTAAAAATCCAGAAGTCTCCATCCCAATTCAGAAATTCACCTCCTAAAAAACCCAGAAATTTCCCACCAAAAAGCCAAAAATTCCCCCTAAAACCCTGGAAATTCACCCTCAAAACTCCAGACATTCACTGTCAAAATCCCAACACTTCCCCCAAAATCCCGACACTTTCCCCAAACAATCCAGCCCCAGGCCCCCCTCACCGCTCTCACCCCCCAAGACCCACAATCCCCCAATGCCCAAAGGCCGCCCGGAATCCCCGGGATGCCGGGATTGCCCCAGATCTCCCTGGGGGCAGAGCATGGAGAGCATCAGCTCCTGGGGCTCCTCAGGAGCTGGGGCAGGAACAGGATGTGCTTCGGGGCTTTGCCCACAGCTGGGCAAACGGGAGAAAAACCCCAACATCAGCAACAGATCTGCCCCAAATCTGCCCCAAGCAGGCCCCAAATCTGCCCAAAGTCACTCTGGATACACACCAAACCATCTGCCCAAAATCCCACCAAAATCCTCCATGCTGTGGCCCAGTGCTGTCTCATCATTTCTAAGGATTTTTCACAGTTCCAAGAAATGATATCTCAGCTCTGGGGGAAGCCTCCTCTGAACTGATGGTGTTGTGCCATCTCCTCAAGGAATCAGCTGCAGTCCCAATTATTATTACAGAACCACTCCAACAGTTTGCTGGGTTTAAAGCATCTCTGTGCTGAGGGAATTTTGGAGGAGACAGCTCCTTAGTCTGGTTCATTAGTCTGTCACCCCCAGACCTTCACTCCTAAGTGCCATTCTCAAGAGCCTTGTTTTAAATTCCATTTAGGGAATTCTCTCCCACTTAGAGCTTGGGTGGTGGCCAGGCCTCAGCTCTGCCTGGACGGGAATTTGCCAACAGACCCAGATGTTTTCTGCACCAAAACTAGATTTGAGTTGCTTTGACTGGGCAATCTGACCCTCTAGACATGACAGTTGGACTATTTTTAAAGGGAGCTTGGGAATTGATATCTGGAAATAATTATCCAAGTCCCCCCTGAATGGAGGTTTGTCAGCTGTGTGCAGACTCTGGGATGATGGCACATTATTTCAGAGATTGCTATTTACCTAATTCCACCTATGTTGTTAGCTTTGTCTGCTATTTGAAATATTCCTGATTGTTGTATCCAAATTATTTCTAATTGCTGTAAGGTTCTTGTCCACTGCATGTCTTATTTTACTATGATGTTGCCTCATACTCATAACAAAAGACATGCATCTCATTCTTAAAAAACAAAAAAGAAGAGGAATGAACGTCTTAAGAACGTTCAAATAATGCAAAATGGACATGAGAAATTTGGATGACTAATCATTCTGAATGATGAAATATTTACATGAGAAATTTGGAAAAGAGATCATCACCTCTAAATCCCAACTGAGTGCAGCACAGTGAAGCCCAGTTGATTCTTTACCTTCAGGTAAAGAATCCCTGTGTTTTCTCATCAGCAGTTCAAAGCAGTCACCTGTTCATTCCATCAGACACTGATCAGCTCTGAAAAAATGAGGCCCAGTGGAAAGAGAAATCACCTCATCACCTTGCAGCTTCTGTGGCCAGAGCAGGAGCAGGAGGAGGACTGCCAAGACATGGCTATGTCTGGAAACTGACAGAGGCAATTTGCCAACAAAAGCCTCAGGGCATCCGCATGGGACAGTGCTCCTACTGCCCTTCCTCAGTTATTCCCTGTTCCAGCTCCCAGGAGGACATTCAGGGATGGCAAAGATCAACATTTCCAGCTAATGGACTTTCTCACAGTTCTCAACTAATTGGAAACAATGGTCATTTCTTTCCATTTCCCTAAGAGACATTGGGCATTATTCCTTTGTTTTCTCATGCAGCAAAACCCTGCATCAATGACTTGATGGAATTTGTTAAGTTTTGTTGATTGTAATTGCTCTTTTATCTGTCTTATCCCATATCTAATAGATAACCAGTGAGAACCTTGATGAGATAATACCCTCACAAGAGTGAGCAGTTTCAACATCAGAACATAGGAGCCTTTTTTAAATGAACAAAAAGGGGGAGATGCCATAGACAGGTAGAATAATGATAAAAGAAAGGCCTTATGAAATCAGGCCTTGCTCTGCTCTATTAATAGCTGGCCTGTCATCTCCTCTGAGTGCAGCTGAGCAGTTACAAGTTCCCATGTGAAGCTGTTTTGAGAGTGAGACTTTGTGAACAATCTACTCTGAGGGTGAAAAACAAATGCACCTGCAACAACAAGGGATTTTGTCCCATGAGAATCAGTGAGGAGAACAGGTAAACAATACAATACAGAGATTTGATTCACTAGTAAAATCTATTTCATTAACCAATAATAGGGTGAGTGCTAAGAAATTTCTTAACTAACTAAACTTCCATATGAGGTCTGTCAAACTGATTTAAATGAACTGTGCGGATAAAGAATAAAGAGTTCTTTTCCATCCCAGATGGGTCCTCTGGGATTTCAGTTCCCCCCCTTCTTTTGGGCTTTTGCTTCTCCCTTCTGTGGGGTTTTGGCTTTCTTCTTTTCTGGTCCTTTCCTTTCCTTCCCTGGGATTTTGGTTTCCTTCCTCTCTGATGCTTTGGTCTCATTCTTCTCTGGGGCCTTGGTGTTCTTCTTCTCTGTGGCTTTCTTTTCCTTCTTCTCAAGAGCTCTGGTTTCCGTTTTTGGGATTTTGGCTTCCTTCTTCTCTGGTGGTTTGTTCTTCCCCTTGTCTGGTTTTGAAGGTTTCTTCCCCACAGAGACTCCCTTCTTTTCCTTCTTCCGCCTCTCTTCCTCCTCTGAGGCTTTTCCCTCCTCCTGAATCTTTTGAGCTGGCTGCTTCAGCTCCCTTCTACAGACAAAATAGAAAACATGGCTGAGAGTCCCCAGCAGAAACTTGGGCTCACCAGTCCTGGCTGGCCTTGCACTTCATTCCTTGACCCTGAGGCCATTCCTGTGAATTCTCCTCAGCCCACAGAGGTTGGGAACATCCCAAGTGAGGGCATTGCTGGAAGGGGACCTCCAGGACCAGCCAAACCTGAGCTTTGCCATCATAAGCTCTTGGCTGTGCAAGCTCCCTCTCAAGGCACAGCCAGAGCCCTCCAGCCCAGTGCCAAAGGCTGATCCACCAGCTCTCTGTGCTGATGCTGAAAACGCCCTTTGTCTCTTGGCTTCCCAGGTGAGAGCAGAGCACAGATTGCCAACATCTGCTCATCTCTCCTACAATTCTTACTCAGCTCATTCAGCCCCCTTCTCCCTGGGCATGGCTGAAGCATGATTTTAAAGAGTTAAGATTTGAGCTGAGGGTTAGAAGCAATTCACATGGATCAGGATGTAAGGTAGATAGGCAGACCATAGGTTAATGATTATGAGATGCTGAAGCTGGAGCTGATTGTTCTATTGTTTACCATTAGGAGCTTCTTTCTAGAAGGAAGTGGAGGAAGTGAACTGGTATAAGAACAAATTGAAACCAGGAGAACAATGGTTAGCACCTGGGCTTGATGTCAATCAGTCACTAAGCAGGGGACCTTGGATCCTGCCAGAGGGTCACAGAGACCTGATGAAGACATTCCTGACTTCATCCCTTGAGACCACGGACCCAATTCGAGACCACTGACCCAATTCAAGGGAAGAATTGCACAGGTGTGAAGGACCAATGACCTCATTTGAATACAGAGCAGGGATGGGAGGTGCTGGGGCTGTGCAGATGTATTGTATGTAAGATCTTGGGAAATAAAGAGAGGGCAAAGAACCTTGGGCAGCATGGTCACACCTGTTAGGGACGCTCTGGTGCCGCCCGCCGGTGTTAATAAACACACCACTGTCTAACTTTAATTAGTTAGAGAGTCTCTGCCCATCATCTTCGGGTTTAATGACTCCTAGCCTGCTCCTTAATGAGAACAATCCTATCAGTCAGAAAGCAAAGGCTGCAGCAACTCCTCTCCTGCCAGACAGGCTCTTGGCAGCCAGATTTCCTGCTGGAGCCCAGCTGGGACCAAGCAAACCAGGGCTGCCATGGAAACCATTTGAAGCAGCCTCGTCCCCCTCCTCCCTGTGAAACCAACTCCAGCCTGGCCTGGACAAGTCCTGATGCACAGGCTTGCTTTAAGCAGCCTCCACTCCCAGCTCCACACTTTCCCTGTGTGTCCTGAGCTGGGCTGCCCTGCTGGAGCTGAGCTCCTCCTGGGCTTGCCTACTGCTGCAGCTGAAGGGGAGCCCAAAGGACATGAGCTTTTCTGGGTGCTGTCCCACCACAAGGAGAACCCTGGCAGATCAGCACTGCAAAGACTTCATCTGGGGCAGGAGCAGGACCCAAAGCAAGGTTTGGTCTGTGCCCCACACCTGCCCATACCACAATCTCACTGCTTTGGTGAAGAAGGGAGATGATGAAGAAGATGCCACTCAACACCATGGACTTCAAGACACCTCTAGAGGCAGTGCCAAGGCCAGCCCAGAGCCCAGCTCCCTGCAGGCAGCAGCTAAGCCAGGAAGGCTCAGCACTCCAATAGAGAAGAAGATGTTCTGTGTCAACAGAAGAAGGTACTTCCTCTCTTGGGGGCCAGGGAGCTCAGAGTGGCCATCCCTGGGCTGCTTCTGGCCTTTGCTATGCAGCACCTCTGGGCTCAGAGTCCTTGGAGCAGGGAAGCCCTGCAGGGACAATAACCCCTGGCAGAGCAGTAACCCATGGAAAGCTCACTCACCTTTCTCTGAGAGGGGCCTGAGAGCCACAGTTGATCTCCTGGGGGCTCAGGGAGGAGCTGACACCTGAGGCCTCCCCGCTCACCAGCACCTCGGAGGTGGGGCCTCCCTCCACGTGGCACAGCTCCCTGACATTGGAGGGGCTGCTGAGGTGGCCAGAGAAGGTGGAGGAGACCTGCTGGCTCTGTCCTGGCTGCAGCACACCTGAGAGTGGCAGGATACTGAAAGCCTGGACGGAAGACAGGAGAGATTGAGGTGTTGAGCATGGAAATGGATGCAGAAGAGCATCTTGGAGCAAAGTGCAGCTGCACCTGGAGGGGCCTATTCCCCAAACACTGCCAGAATCACCCTCACCTCATCCTGCATCCATGCCACTGACCAGTGCAGGGACCATGGCCAAAATCTTCTCCCATACCCACGGGTCAATGCATTAATTAGTACATTGCATGAAAGTGAACTGGGATGTCTCCTGGCAGTAGACATTCTCTCTGATGCACAACTTGCCCTTAAAAAGTTTAAAAACTTCCTGCTTTTAGAGAAGGAGGAGACTCAGAGTGAGCGCTCTTGGAGCTGAGGGAAGGACTCCAGCCCAGCTCATCTGACTCCTGAGGCTCTTCCCTTAACACTATGATTTAAATGCTGCTTTCTCAAGGTGCTATAGCAAAAGCTCCTGCAAAAATTTCCTGTGGACCACCTGAGGAGTTCCAGGGGGAGCACTGCCCTCCACAGGTGCTGCACAGCGTCCTTGGGCAGCCCCACAACATGTCCTGCATGGCCTCTCCAACAAGCAGCTGCTTCAGCAGCACTTTGGGATGGCCTGGAGGGATGGGAGGCCCCTCTGTGGCCAATGCTGAGGGCCCCCAGTGGCACTGGGAGCTCCAGCCCTGCTGGCCACACTGACAATGGCCAAGTGAGACATATTCCCTCTTGCCTTCTCCACTTCCAGGGGAGTGTGCACAACGTCCAGGGAGCACCTGAACCCCTCCAAGCCTCGTGGGAGGTGAGGGTTTGCAGGAGTTTGTGCTGGCACCTGAAAAACAAGCCATTTTCTGTGCTGGGAGGAAGAGACAGCCACTCTGCAAAGTCTCTGTCTGTAAGAGAGCTTCAGGGCCAGCAGTGCAATGGCAGCTCTGGGCTGAAAGCAGAGCCCTGCACACAGGGAGTCTGGCTGGCTTGGCAAGAGGCTCCATGGAGATCAGGACTCATCCCAGCTGGCTCTGGGAAGGAAGCTGCAGGTCTGACCATCATGATGCAGATAAAAGCCTCATCTTACATTGGGAAGGAAACAAGGGCAAAAAATCCCACACTCAGCACAGGCCTGTAGGATCTGAGTCAGCTTCTCCAAGGAAAACTCTCCTATTTCTCCCTCCCACTCACCCCATGTCCAGCCACTGGCCCTGCTGCCCAGCCCACTGCCAGGGCACAGGACAGCAGGGCAGCAAAAAGGGAGGTCAGCACGAGCATGACTTGGTGCTGGCAGGCTGGGCAGGCAACACAAGCACTGGATGTACAACAAAATCTACCTCTGCTCCTGAAGAGTGGCTAAAATCCTGCACCTCTTTCAGGGCTCTGGCTGGCTCCTCCTCCTTGCTGATCCTGAAGTGCCTCCATTGAGTTCCTGAGGAGGAAGCACTGCTCCTTTTTTCTTTTGGTGGTTGGGGTTTAAATTTAGGTTGGTAAAGCTCATCTCTGGAAAATAAGATAACTATGAACAGGGACCTGCAGTGGGAGGGAGGGACACCTGCACCAGCAGCTCCTGGCCAGGATGCAGCCCCTGGGTGGGTGCTGGGCAGGTTGAACTGAGAAATGGTTTGATCCAGCCCTTCCCAGTCCAGCCTGGAGCAGCTCTGTTCTAAAGGCAGCCCAGGGATGGCACTGAGGTGCTGCAGCAGCTGCAACTGCTTGCACTGAGGAACTACAGAAGACAGGCATGAACACCTTGTGGGGATGCCAAAAGCACAGTGGGAGAGGAAAAGACAGAGAAGGCAGCAAAAAGGTGACATCTGAGGCACCCAGGGGCAGACCCAGCCAGTGCCCAGCCAGCACAGCCCCGTCAGGGCCCAAGGCCAGAAACTCTGCAGCTCCACCAGGCATTTATCAGCAATGTTCCCCTCACACTGCTGGGGGGTTGGTTGACATTTTCCAACTCCCAGCTGACTCAGCTCACATTCCCCATCCATCCATCCATCCATCCATCCATCCATCCATCCATCCATCCATCCATCCATCCATCCATCCACACATACTCAGGTTGTGGTGCTGGGATCCTGCCAAGCTCCGTCACCCTTGGCCTTGGGGATGTTTCTGCCGGCCATCCTGAGCTCCGTAATTGTGCTCTCTGTGCCAGGAAGCAAGAAAGAAAGATGTTAAAAAAACCAAAACAAACCACAACAGGGAAACCTAAAAAACCTTCAACAGCTCAACCCTGCTCAAGTCATTTCTTTAGGGACACCTACCCCTCTCCAGCTGAAATGCTGGGCTTTTGGGGAAAAAGAAAATTACATGTTCACCTCCAAATGGAAAAGGATTAAGGTAAGAGAACCTCTCAAACTACAAATTACTGGCCCAAAGGTAAAAGCTTTGCAAGAAATCTCTAGTTAAGACCAGGCTAACAGTTCAACAACTGGTTCTTCTGGTAGAGAGAAACCCTCCTCTTTAAGAGAAGCAGCCTCAGAGTTGAAAGCAACTGTTTTGTCAAACTTCAGGCTCCCTGGCACAGCCTGCATTGCCTGTTCTTCCTGTTCACTAATTTACAGGCAGTGCCACAATGGCCCTGGTTCAGATGTTTGGTGCCAACCAGGGAATTTGGCATCATCATTTCCATATGTCTTAATATAAGTTTCAATCCTTGCAACCACTCTTCAAATGCCAGCTTTCCTTTCTTTTACAGAAAGCTCAAGGTTCCCAGAAGTCTTCTGACATCCTCTTTTGTGCTCAGAGAGATGACATTTTAAAAGAGATGTCTCCAAATTTAACAGCATTTTAAAGAATAATGAACTAAAATGACCCTGGATTCCAGCTGTGCCCAACTCCATTCTGTGTCAGACACTGAGATTCCCACCTCTAAGGCATGAGCTGTTTGTGCCACCCATCCCTCCTGTCCTTCCCACAGCAGCCTGTGCCTGTTTTCCCCGGCAGAATCCCTGTGCCCGGTGCCCCCTGCCAGGAGCAGTTGCACACAGGCACACAGCTCCCCGTGCCCTCACCCGTGGGTTTCTCTCATCCCCGAACACGCCGATGAGAACGTTGGTGCGATGCTCGCCCGGCGCCTGCACTTCCACCACAACGGGGATCTCTGCTGTGCTCTGGGGCTGGACAATCCCACAGGGCTTGGGGCTGGAGTAGAACACAGCAGAGTCCTCCTGGCGTTTCTGGAAGGGAGAGAATGAAATGCAGCTTCAGAGGCACCTCTTAAGAAACTTTAGACTCCTTAACATCCACCCCAACACACACATTTAAAACTGCCCAGGACAAAGGTAAAAGGCACAAACAAGACGCAAGAATTGGAGGCTCAGCACTCGCAGGGCATCCTGCGAGGAGGCTGCCAGCACAGGCATTGCTGTCTGTGGATGCAGCAGCTTTTCACAACCCTCTAAGATCTCCCACAAGAAAACACCCTGAAGACCAGAACATCAACTGTTTACTCAGGAGCTTTAACTGCCTCCTCAGGTTTACATTCTGGTAGGATCCTGTTCTCAGCAGATCTTTAAGACTGAACAGAAATTGACACGGTCTTATCCAAAGCCTTTTTTCCCCTAATAATCTACTCAATAATATTTGACAGGAGGAGGTGGATGTGATGCCAAACCTGGGGAATAAGCCCGTAGCAGCCAGGAAGGTGGCTGGGATTCTTAATGAGGATCTTCCTCTCATAGGGCACCTTCAGCTGGCACTCATCGAACTGGAGCACATGGGTGGACACTTGGAGCTCAGGAACAAGACATCTGGGCAAAGAGATGACCCCAGGGGAATCAGAGACACTGAGAGAATAGAGAACATTTACCCCCAAAGATTGGGAAATGGAGCAGAATACATTGGCCACTGTCAAATGGACATTTAACAGCCCTACAGGGATAAATTGCCATCTATCTCTTCCCACTCCAGTGGGTCTTGTCAAGGAGGGCCAAACCCTGAGAGGCAGCACCCAGAGGCTGCCAAGTGCCCCAGGCAGAGCACTTGGTGCCACAACTGCCCCAGCCCCTCCTTCACCCAAGGAGGCTTGCAAGGACTCCTGTCACAGTCCCAGTGATCCACGAGCTCTGGGGGAGCCTTCCCAACAAGGATCAGGGCTCACTAAGGCTCAAGGAACACACAGCTCCAGTGGCTCAGTAAAAATGACTCCCTTCTCTCCCATGGTGCTGCTGCCCTGCCTGAGAACTCAGCTCTTTGCCCCAGCCCTGCAGGGCACAGACACCAGCTGCCCTCCAGAGTGGCTGATCACCCTCTCCCAGGCCCTGCAGCTCCTTCGCTCCTTCACTGCCCAGCTCCAGGCACTGACTGGCCCCAGCTCCACCTGCTGTACACAATGGCAGCCCAGGCACTGACTGCATGGCTCTGCCTGGCACAGGGAACAGCACCAGGGAGCTGCAGCCCTCTGGCCATTCAGCTGGCACCCACAGCAGCACAGCAGGATGCAATTCTGCTGCAGCAACAACCCCTTTTGGTCTCAACTCTGAGAACATTCAAGCTCCAAATGGGAAGCAGAGGGAAGGAGAAAAACTGCAGCTGACCTGCCACATCCAGGGCTGCTTTCCCCTCCTAAGACCTTGCCCTCAGCACTTGCTGGGAGCCACTTGCCCCCTGCCATGTGCCCTCATCAACAGAAGCAGACCCTGACGCTCAGCAGGCTGCTTGCTGTGGCCCAAACCAATGCACGCTGCTCACAACCAGCACAACTCCACCTCTTGCAGCAAGAAGGAGAGGAAGCCCTCGGGAAATTTGTCCCACCTCAAGCACCAAAACCCAAGCCCATCAATGATATAATTCCTGCTCCCTTTAGATGAGGGCTGTGCTGGGCTGTGAGCAGGGCTGCTTTTCACCACAGGCTGCTGCCCAAGCCCTGCTGTTCTCATGTCCAGCTGGCACAACATGAGGCCACTGAGCAGCACTTTTCCTGGGCAGCTGCAGCCAGCAAAGCCTGTGCAAGGCAGTGCCTGGGGAGGCCAGCAAGGGCTGGTACCTGGCTGTGATGATCAGTCTTGCCACTCCCTTGCCAATACCCTCCAGATCCACCAGCATCCTCCGGTAGAACTCCATCACCGTGTTGGAACACAGGGTCACCTGGTGCAAGAGAAGAACAGGAAATTCTTCCTTACAAAAGCTCATTACCCATGTGTGATATCCTCCAGTTCTTGAGGGAGGATTTGGCCACAATTCTTCTGCTGCTCCATGTGTAGAGCACAGTCTCAGAGAAACAAAAGCCTTCTGCCAATACCAGACTTGTTAAACACACCTTGCTATCAGGACACAGGTCAGCTACATTAAAATATCAGACTAAAGGTCTCTGCACCACTGCATTCAAATTAAGGGGCCAATTTCTCATCTGACTACAATGATATTCATGCAGAGGAAATCTGACTTGAAAACAATGATTCTAGCTTCACAGCAGGAATCTGAGGGCAAAGGGTGGCCCAGGAGGTGCTGGGCACTTCATGGCTGCAGAGTATTTTGTCTCCCCTGGAGATTCCTGCAGTGAACACAAATCATTCTGCTCCCCAGGAGAAGGGAAATGACACGAAGAAGAAAAGCTAACTGCTTTATACAATGACATCTCTCTAACAGCCACCTTCTGCCCTCATCCTTGCTCTGCCCACTTGCAATCAAATCAATTGCTCTCAAAAACACAAGAATGCCTTCAGGCCTTGACCATAAGGTATGTGACCTCAGCAGATGATGTTGGAAACCAAACAGTGCTCCTGGAGGAACATCCCGAGTAAGGCAGCTAGCAGAGGCCTCCCAGCAGTGCAGATCTCTCACTCCCAGCATGCTCAAAGCTGGCACCAGAGCTGAAGCCCTCCCACACTCCAGTGCAGCTTCAGCCCTGCTGCTACAGCGTCTGTGGCTGGACTCTTGCCGTACCTCGATGTCCTGGTGTCCCTGGGGGATGATGGTCCCTTGGCTGGGATTGATGCTGAACTCCCTGGGCTCCACATAGAAATGGATTCCCTTCCTCCAGGCTGGGTCGCTGTCCCTGCGGATCTGATCCACGCTGTCCACAGCCGGCTGTGTGCCATCGTCCGACATGCGGAGCTGGAACCTCAGGGGCACCGGGGAGCTGTTGATGAGGCGACAGCGCTGGGTGTAGGGAAAGCCTGGCAAAGGACACAAATATCCAGTCAGGCACCCACTATGGCATGATCCTGGGGTGAATATCCTGCCAGGATGAAAGTGGGATTGGAGTTCAGCTCTTTATTATCAGAGCTACAGCTCACTGAGAAGCTGCGTGAGGAATTAATTGTCACTTAGTTCCCTCTGACACAGATTCCAGACTGCAGCCCTGAAAATGCCCACTCCTAGCCCTGCTCAACACTGCAAGCTTCTCTCTTTGGCATGGGGAGGAGCTCCCCCACCTGCCCCAAACCAGCACCACTTATCTCTCAGTGATGAGTGTGCACCCAGACCCAGCATTTACTCTGAGAATTCAAGCTGAAAAATTCCCTGGGAAGCCTGCCAGCACTCCCATTGTTTTCAGAGATATATAAACAGTGAGTCGTCATTGAGAAGAAGCTACAGCAAAAGAAAGTGAGGATGGAATCAGGAACTAGAACGTGAGGCAAAGCACCCTAAAGCAGCTTCTCTCTGCAGGATCCTTAAGGCATCTTTTGGTTTGGGCCAAACAGACTGAGCACGTGACAGCTCAGAGCCCACTCAACTGGGGGCACACCCGAGCCTTGCTTTGAGATTAGCAATGAGGAACCAGGTCCCACCTCACCCCACAAATGGGGACATCACACCCATGCTGCTCACTGGG
Source organism: Fringilla coelebs (assembly GCF_963513975.1). Lineage (NCBI taxonomy): Eukaryota > Metazoa > Chordata > Aves > Passeriformes > Fringillidae > Fringilla > Fringilla coelebs. Next base: position 209,909 of record NW_028167212.1, on the reverse strand, counting down.
ATTGCTGCCCTCAAGGGTTGAGCCCACTTTAGCTCTGGGATTTGCTTTCCATCCTGCAAAGCCACAGATACAGCCACTGATGGTGGGCATGTCCTGCAGAGCCCGCAGAGCAGCCACAACCTGCTCTGCAGTGCACATCTGGCTGGGCTGGCCAGCTCTGTGGGGAGGAGACTTCTCCCCAGGCCTGCTCACCAAGACTCACTGGAACACAGATGGGCAGAAAAAACAACTGCAGCTGCAGCCCAGAGCTGCTCTGTGCCCATCCAAGTGACCACTGCCAGCTACAGCAGTGACTCCAGCAGGGAGGCAAGAGAGGCACAAAAGGACAAACCCAGATGTCAAAACCTCAAATGAGACTGAGCTCAGCACATGCACACAACAGTCAAAAGTTACAAAGAAGCAAAGATAAAACAGCTGCCTTCAGCTGAAGAGACCTTAGGAATGAAATCAGATTGAGCAGGATCAATCTCCTGGTACAGAACCATATTTCCATCTGTTGCCTTTCTTGTTTCATTTCCTCAAAAGGCAACTTGACAAGTGCCCCCATGCTGATGCAGGCTGGGGAAGAAGCAGCTCAGCAAAGGCAATGAGTTTCCTTCAAAAGCTCACAAACTTCTTTGTTCTGGGTTTGGGCTTGGCAGTGAATGTTATTCCTTTTCCCATCGTTTTGCCTGGCAGCCCTGTCATTTCCAACGTTTAATAATTTAGAGGGAGGGGCTCATCTTTCCTTTGCAGGAAGATTCCCACCTTCCTTGGCAGACATCTGTCTTTTAAAGCAGCACAGAGACACCAGAAAATACTGACTTTCTGTTCCTTGCTTCTATTGCATCTCACAAGGGCAAAATGCCACCCGAGGCAGCAGCAGCAGCCCTGCAGTTCACAGCCTGGAGAGGTTGCTGGGGCACACCAGGAGTGAGGGATGCTTTTCTGTTGGAAGACACAGATCCCTGACGCTGTGTCCCAGCCCAGGGAACACTCACCAAAGGAGATATCCCCGAAGTCCAGCTCAGGGAGGTCGAAGTGCAAACTCGGAGCAATGACGCTGCCTCTGGAGGGCGAGGACAGAGGAGGAAATGGCTCGGTTAAAGGAATTGCAAAGGCCCGGCTGTCGTGGCTCGGGGGCACAAAACCTGGGCTCAGGGCACCCTGGGTTTCCAACCAACACAGCACCATGTGCTCAGCACAGGGCCCTGTGCACAGGAGGCAGCTAAAGCCAAGTGGCCAGCAGCCAACAGCCACGGATGGGCTTTGGGCACAGGGCAGGCAGGAGAAGGCCCCAGGTTGCTGGTGCTCCCATAAAGGACCCTCAACACACACCCAGACATGGTTCTGTGCCTCACTTTCCCCATCTGCAATGGGATGGACATAAAGGTGTCCCCACAAATTTCTGTAAGCAGCCCTTGCAGCCACAGGCTCCCTGCTTTGCTCCTTCTTAGCTGGAACCACTGTTCCCATGGAGGAGCTTTCTCCGGAGAGTTTGACCCACACAATCATTACAAATAGAGTTCTGAGACAGGAATCCAGGGCATTCCCAAACATCCTCTGCAAAGAGCAGCAACAGTTCTAGCCAGCGGATGGATGAATCCCAGAGGAAAGGACCACCTTGTCAGCAGTGCACCAGCTGGCACAGCCAAGAGCAACAGCTTCAACAACCAAACCAGGCTGTCCTGAATCCAGCACAGCACCTCAGCTCTCCTTGAACTCAGCAGACAGACTCCAGAAGTCACCAACATCCACTGAAATCAGTACTTGAAGCTGCACAACACTCACAAGTTGATTTCATGCTGGATGCCAATCAACGCCCACTCTGCCTTTTGGTTCCAAATCAAGGAGCAGTGACCTGGGCCTTCTGTTGTGTTCACAGCACTGCCCCTGGCTCTGCTCTGCACATCTCAACAAGAGACACCTGCCCTTGCCCAAGGAGAAAGCTGCTTATGCAGAAACACCCCATGGCCACTTTGGGGCAGGGACAGAGGAGAACCAATGATTTGATGGTGAAAGGTTCCCTCTTGATTTCCAAAATACAAAAGCAGCACTTTTCCTCCAAAAACAAAGCCAGCATCCTTTTTTCTCCACTATGGGCACACCTACTCACCACTTTTCTCTTGCTAAGTAATAACTTCCTTGTTCTTTTTTATCCAACTCCCTTATCTCATTGGTATAATCCAGTGCAGATTGCTTTCATTTCTTTACTGCCTTCAGCCAGCGCCTGCCCACAGCAGCAGCCCAGCTCCAAAGCTGCAGAGCAGCCAGCATCAGCTCTCTTGCTCCCACTACATTATCCTAGCAGCACATGGCTCAGGCTGGCAGGGACAAGGCCTCACGCTGCTGTGCTCCTGAGCACTGAGCTCTGCCTCCCCTGGGATCAGCCCTTCTCCCTTTGGCTGCGCCAGGATTATCCCTTGCTATGGCACCAGCCCACGCGAGGATGCCCAAGTCCTTGGGACACTTCCTGCTGCACACTTCCCTGACTCCCACATCAGCCCTTTCCTGCCTGTGCCAAGGAGGCACCAGAGACCTCTGTGCACAGCAGCTGGGAGCACAGCTTGTCCCCCACAGCAGGGCTGGCAGAGGTGAGCTGAGCCTGCTACTGCCCATCTGCCATGGATTGTTAACACAAGTTTTTACAAACACTGCTGCTGCTGCACAATCACCCAGGCTGGACCATCTCCAGAGCCCTGGGGCCTTGCTGGCTGCTCAGGTGGGACATCCCAGAGCAGCTGCTGCCCAAAGCTGATCCATCTCACTGCCTGCCATGGCCCAAGGCACAGGGAGATCCCTGCAGGGAGGAGTCATTCCAGCTCCCAGCTACCACCCAGGGCAGGAGCCATCCTCACACTAAAGCAATGCCAGCATCAGAGCAGAGATTCAGACCTCACAAAACACCTTTTTTCTCTGCTCCAGCCCAACATGAGGTAGGTGGGGGATGTCCCAGACACAGCTACAGATGTGCCCACTCAGCTCCCAGGGTCCTTACTTGATGGTCAGGATGGCAGGCGTAGGAGATCCAGCCACTCTGAACTGGAACTCTTCCTCAAAGCTCCCCAACACGGTGGCACTGAAAGAGATCTGCACACTCTGGCTCCCACCTGCTGCAATGATGCCCTCCAAGGGTGCAAACTTGAAGCAGGAGCCCATGCTGGTGGCTGAAGGGATACAGCTGAAGGGAGCAGCCAGAGCTCCTTGGTTCATCAGTTTCACCTGCAGCAGCAAGAAAGCCAAGTGGAAATACATGTGGAACATTCCCTTCTTGCGAGTCATTGTCTCATGATGCCATGAACACCCAGAAAAGGCAGAAGATGCTTTGGGCTGCTGAATGGCAGAAGGCAAAAGATACAACAGGACAAGTTCTGCCTTTAGGTTTTCATGCAGAGCAGAGAGAACTCCACAGAACTGCAGTGAGCCCATGCACACAGAGCAGTGCACCTCTGCTCAGCATCACCAAGCTCACTGAGAGCTGGCCCTGAGAGCAACGTGGGCTGACTGCAGCTGCCTAGTCAATCACCCCAGAGCTGCTACTGCCCCACTTAGCACAGCTCCAACAGCACCATCTGCTCATTCACCTTTTCCCATACCATGAAAACAATACACTGGGAATGAGGCATCAGTATCAAAATGTATAGACAGCACCATATTTTGGTAAGAAAACTCAGGGTGTCTTTCTCTTCCTCAGCCAAGCTTTTGAAAGTGTCTGCCATGATGCAGGGCCTCATTTTCTACCTCTTCACTTGCTCTCTCATGATGTTTTTGTAAACTTGACATTATTGTGGGGGAGGCAAATAGGTAGGAAAATCCTTTGCTTTATTCCCAGGAACATTTTTCTCTTTCTAGAGCCAGAGATGCACCAAGGCTGAAGTGTGGTGAGGGACTGGTCAGCAAGGGAGAGAATCCCAAGGCTTTCCTGTCACTTGCAGTAATAAGCAGGAGACACTTGGCTGGAGGCTGTTTGCAGTGGGCTGATGCTCAAAGGCAGCCAGTTTGTTGCAGCTGCTTCTGCAGAGCCCAGCCCAAAGGTGCCTTGTGTCTGGCACTGCCACAAAAGCCTCTGAACATGCAGCTTTTGGAGCCAGTGCTGGTTTCATGTGCCAAGGGGCTGTTGTGCCCAAAAAGCAGGGACTGGGGCTTCAGGAACAACAGACACACCTTTCTGACCCCCCAGATTTGAGCAGGACATCCAATATTCCCTGCTCACAACTGCCCAGGCTGGCAGCAATTCCACAGCCCCACCAGGCTTGCTGCTGCCTCAGGAGCCATCAGGATCCATCCCAGGCCCTGCTGCTCACCTCATAGACATGGGGGGTGTTGACAAAAATGTCCCCAAGGTCCAGAGTCTGAGAGCTGAGTTCAACCACGGGTCCTTGGCCTTCCCCTCTGAGCTGCAGGGGCAGCCTGCTCTCACGGCCTGGGGAGAGATGTCCATTGCAGTACAATCATTCCCTCTCTTACACTGCATTTTCCAGGCTGCCTCAGTGCTAGTCCCTGACTCTGAGCTGGATGCAAGCAGCTCCTGATGCTGTAGGAGAACATATGCACCTTTCTCTTCCCTCAAGAGATATCCCTTGGGGCTGACTTCTAATTTCTAACCCATTCCTCGGGCTCACTGGGAGGTGATCCAGATTCTGATCTGTAAAACCTAGCTGGAGCATTGCAAATAAAATTAAAAAGGGACAAAGGAAAGATTAGTAAGCCCAGAACAGGTTCCATATGAAGACTGAATGGGATTCCTCAGTCTAGAAATTAAATTGGAGATAGATGTGAGAGGTTTGAAACAGCATGAACGGCCTGGGAACTGGGGACAGGGAAAATTTTGTTTGGATTTGTCACAAAAAAGGAACTTGAGGGTCTGATAATGTTGTTAGGCAGAAACTACATCTCTGTGTAAGGGCCACATAGAAAAAGCCTCTGTGGCAAGCCAGTGGAGAAGCAGCAGATGGGACAGAGGTGTACAAGAAATCCATTGCATTGGAGATGGGCTGATGGAGACCTCCCCTACAGCACTGCCCAGGAATCAAAAAAAACTTCAGCCAGGCACAGCCACATGGTAGTGGAGAATCAGGGATCCTCCTTCCTCCCCTCACCAACTCCCAGCAAAACAGGAGTCCAAACTCTTTGCCCGTGAGAGGGGATCCACTTTCTCAAGGCCCTAAACACCAAGAAGTTCTCAGTTTGCTTTGGGCTAGAGCTGAGCAGGGAGGTACCTCTGGAGGGAATGCAGGGCATGGGACAGCAGGGAGCCATGGTGCAGAACTGTCCTGTGCCCCTGCAGGGCCCAGCACTCACCTGTGCTGCAGCACACTGCCAGGGAGCCGCAGGGGTCACCGCTGGCCCGCGGGTGACATCCCACTGTCCCCTGCACGGTGTCACCAGCGCCCAGAGCTCCTGTGGCCGGCACCACGCAGAAAGGACTGCAACACAGACACAGGGAGCAGGGCTGGGGGGACACCTGGCCAGGAGATTCCTTCTGACCTGCAGCTCTCTGCAGCTGCCTTGGGCAAGCAGGGAGCAAACCAAGCACAGGCAGCAGAAGACAGCCAGGACAGACAGCATCAGAAACAGCCATGCAGCCACTGCTGAGGAGATCCAGCCCTCACCAGATCCTCTGGGGAAAATGACATCAGTTCCCCCATACTCTGCATCCAGCTCTCTGCCATGAGCCTCAAGGGTCCCACTGCCAGCAATCCCATCACAGAATGCTTTGTGAGAGCACAGAGAGGGTTTCAGAGCTATCTGCATGCACAACCTGTCACGGACAGCCTTCAGGAATTTCTCCCAGAGAATGAATCTATTTGGCTGACAGTGCTGAGGAAGCTTTTCAGAAGCTGCTTGTGCTCAGGAGGGTGCAAGCCAGCTCCCAACATGTTCCAGCAGCCTCCTGGAAATCTGGGACAGAGAAAGCTCAAAGGCCACTGAAAGCAAGAGCAGATGCCATCCATCCTGCTCCCTTACAGCCAGGTTTCAGGGCAGCAGCTGTTGTGCTCTGGTTCCTTTTGCTGCTCTTTCCCAACTCTGCTCTCATCCCCCAAAGGTGTTTTGCACAAGGACAGATGAGCTGCCTCACCTCTGGCTGCTCAGCTGGTACCGAGCTGCCCGGGTACCCACACTGGGCACCAGCAGAGCCTGCTGGGTGCTGCACTGGGCTGCACCCTTGGAGATGTCCAGCTGGGAAGGGAAGTCCAGGACACCTCGGGCACCAATGGCCCGAATTGGCACAACTATCCTTTCCCTGGTAGTCATGCAGACGAGCTCGTGGCAATAATCCTGCAGGAAAAGAAACTGGCTCAGCACAAGGCATTTAGTGCCATCCCCATGGCAGAAGAAAAACCATTTCTATAACCCTCCAAGGGCATCAATTTACCTATTGCACCCTAAAATGAACACTCAGTTCTACTAATATGTCACATTTTAAAGGCACCCGTGCACTTTGCAAAACCTATCTCTGTGGAATTCAGCTCTTGTGTCACTTGGGTCATACCCATACCCTAGGCCACCATAATTTTGACTCTAAATTTTAATGATGTTAAAGAATTCTTAAGTCCCTTCTAAAGGAGCATGGAGCTAGGGAACACAGGACATTCCTCTTTAGGTTTCTATATTCTCACTGTCTGAGAACAGGACAAAGTGTTCAACTGACTCTAAGCAGCATAAGAAGATGAGAAAACAGCTGCACCCAAAAAGATCCTGCACTTCGGGCCTGGTCCAGTAAAATCAGCTGGCTCAGAATTCCCCTCAAACTTTGCCTCTCCAACCAAGTCAGGAGAAGAACAGTGCCAAGAGGCAGCAGGATGCTGTTGCAAAGGGCCTCTCTTTGTTTCCCTGCAAGGCTTCCTCCCTTCCATGCCATGTCCTAAACCCTGGTGTACGAACAGGCCTCCAGATCAGAACATGAACCCTCCAGATCCCAGCACTGAGATCAGACTTGCCAGGGCCTCAGCACTGCTCTTCAAACCTGCACACAAAAGCACCTTTGGCACGGGATGGCTGCCAGCTGACAGAGCAAGCACAGTGACAGGCATGAAGACAGAGCCCCAGCAGTGTCACTGCCACGGGCTCTGGGCTCACAGCTCTGCCTGCAGCTTGTACCTGCCCTGCACCAGCTCCTTCAGGCAGCTGTCCCAGTCCCCTGCAGCTCAGCAACCTCCTGCTGACCAAGGGCACCCAGAGCCCAGTGTGCCTGTGCCAGGCTGGGCTCACGGGTACAGCACATCCTCTGCCCTGGCCCTGCAGCTGCACCATGCTCACTTGTGCTCTGGCACAGCACAGCTGCAAGGCTGGAGAGCAGAGGGGCTGAAAAAGCACCGGCTTTGCTCCAGCCCAGGGGCAGGCAGGGAAGCTGTTGCCAGTCAGGGAGGAGGAAAGCTCTCTGACCTCTTTCTTCCTCTGGTGTTTTCCATCCTAATGAAACCCCTTCCACTGCTAGAGATGGCCCAACATCTATCAACAGCCCTCTGCCATTTCCATCCTCTTCCCTCTGCATCTTCCCTTGGCAATGCTCAGGGATGGGCAGGGAGGGGAAGCAGAGCCTGGCAGGCCTGGCTGCAGTGCCTGCCAGCCCCTGCCAAGGTGTGACTGCCTGCAGGCTGCCTGCCCACGGCCTGGAGCCAAGCTCACAGCATGCAATGGGCTGGAGCCAGAGTGCAGGGAAAACAATGGCTGTGCAGATCACTCTGTGCTTTGGCTCCTCCAGTCTCACCTTGTTCTCGGCAGGGCTGAAGCGGATGCGCACAGGGGCAGAGGCGCCTGCTGGCACCACATGGTACACATCCCTGGGGCACGCCAGCTGGAAATAAGGGCAGCTCTCCATGCACACCTGCACCAGACGAGGAATCTGCAGCAAAGACACCAAATGATCATTCTGACACTTGTGCAAACAGCACCAAAGGAGACCTGTCCCTGCCCTGCTGACATCCCTCCTTGGCCCCTTGTCCAAAGCACTTTCAGCTGTGCAGCCACAGGCACATCATTCACAAGGCTGTACTGGAATCCCTTCTGTCTGCCTCCAGCATTTTTGGCCAGGGACACTGGGGCAGTGCCTGCTGGCAAGGAAGGGCCGAGCAGGTCAGCACCAGCAGGATGGAGACCAAGCACCTGAACCAAGTCATCTGCATATTCAACAAGGCCAAAAAACCTGCTGGCTTCTGCCTGCACACAGCCATGCAGTTGTCATGTTCCAGAAGGGGAAAGGGCTACCTGAAAGCAAACCAGCACATTATCCTGAGGGAAGGAAGAAATTCCCTTCTAGCAGATCTGGTTAGGGCAGGGACCTTATGGGGATAGAGTCGGACAAGCAGAGCAGCAAGAGAGGAGAACAAAACCTGTGGCCTTACTGGGAATAAAAGCAAACCTGAAAAGCAAAAGAAGGAAGGAACACAGCAAGACAATCCCTAAAACAAGGAGAGGGCAAAGAGAATTTCAATGGGCAGTAAAGCAGCAAGGAAGAATCATAAAACCATGAGAGCAATCAGCTTGCCAAAAGTGACAGAAACACAGACAGGCTGTGCCTATTGACTGTGGGCTTCAAAGGCATTTTCTGCCTGCAGAAACATGACCAGCACTGACTGACACTGTGCTTCCAGGATGAAAAGCCAGTCTTGACTCTCCAGGCCTTCTTGCTGCCTGTGCAGGCAAGCTGGGCTGCTGGGCATTCCTGCCTGCAGCCAGCAGGCCACGTTCTGCCCTCGGCCATTCACAGACACAGCAAACATGCATTTTCTAGCACACTGACAGCATCAACCCCTGAGCACCAAAATGCTCTCCAAAAGTCTCAACCAGATGGTTTGGACTCCCTCCTGTCTCCTGCCACCAGACCACTCTTGGCACAAGCCTCACTTGAGAAAATGTTTCCCTGACTGAAATTCAAATGGTCTCAAGTTTTCCTCTTTACATTGGAACACAACTGCTGACATTTTTCAACTTTTTCCCCTCTCAGCTCCCTTGGGAAATTGCAAAACAATCCAAATTTCTTCAAGTGAAGGTTGGAACCTCCAGGAGTACATGGCTTTGGATGTGCTGTCGTTCTCCAAAGGGAAAGCAGAGAAACGTGTTGCTTTTGGAAAAGCTGAGCAGAGCTGGATGAAGCTGAGCAGGAGCCTCAAGTGGCACCTAAAGGCCTCTCACTGCTTCTGCTCCCTCAGGCTGATTGCAGGGCTCTTTCAGAACACAGCTGCTGCACTGCCAGTGCCATTCATGAGAAGTGATTCCAGCATAAAGTGGAAAGGACTCAGCCCCTGAGCGTTGACTCTGAGCTTCACAAAGGGAGCCAAACTGCCTGAGAGAGGCACAGATTCCTACCAGGAGCCAAGATTAACCAAGGAGACACAGGCTGTGCAATAGACTCAAGGCAAAGCATGAGAGCAGGTAAGAACTGTACAGCCCTCAGCATTCCTATCAGTCCTGAGCTTGCAAGAGGGGGAAACTCCTTTGGGATAGACACCATCAAGGCATGGCCAAAATCAGGGGACAATTCCCAGCACAGGAAGATTCCCAGCATCTTGCACAACAAGGTGCTGAGACATTTTCTTCTGCATGTGCTGCAGCAGATAACTTGCTTTGCTGTACACTGGGGAAATGACAGCACTCTCCTCTTCCAGCACAGTGTTAAAGCCCCGGGTGCCAGCACTTACCTTGCCCTTATTAATGAGACACAGCACCATTTCAGAGACCTCCCGAACAACGAAGTTCTGAAAGACCAGCTCTGGTGGGGAAACCCCAAACCAGCTCTGTTTCGGGGCAGCTGATGGCAGCTGGAGAGGGGAGAGAGAGCAGGGAGAGCTTCAGCTGCTGGGAGGAAGGTTCATGCAGGAGAATCTTCCACTGATCCCCAGGCAAGTACAGACTCTGGGGGAGCACCTCTGCCCAGCCCACACTGGGCAAACAGTGGCTCACCCACCTCTGCTCTGAGCTGATCCACAGCTGCTGGGCCACACAGAGCAGCCTCAAGCCAAGCTGCTCTTTTGGCATGTATTTCTCCAGCTTTCTTTTTTCACAATGCCAGGCAGCACTTCCCTTAAGCACAGCCTTGTGCCCAGGTGGTCACAGAGCTCTGGGGCACTGACTGAGCACTCATGGAGTAAGTAAAACCCATGGATTTAATGGAGACTCCATGGGTAACAATTTTGGGATATCCTTTATTCTGAGACAGGGAAACCTAGGCCCACATAACTGCAAATATCTTTTTTGCTCTAGAATTTATACATCAGTAAGAAGAGCACAGGACCAGAGGAGGTGGGAGAGATGAGGTGATATTTAGCTAAAGCCAAAAGGTTATGAAGAAAAAGAGTGGAATTTGTTGGTTCTATGTGTTGTTTGTGGTTTGGATTTGTTCAGGTTGGTTTGTTGAGTGTCGTAGTGAGAGGGACGGGTTTGAAGATCTGATCAAAAGGAAGAGGACAAGAGGGGTGGGGACAGAAAAGTTGGTGGTCAGTAGAGAATGGAAGCTCCTAAGTACCCATCAATGGGAAAGGGGACAGGGACTGCCCCAGCTGGGTATAAAGGGCACAGAAAGATTGCCATTTTCTCGGAGTGTGTGTGTGTGTGCTTGGCTCTCGGGGAGGAAGACACGCCTGGCTCAGCTGAATCCTTACTAATAAACAGTTTTCTTTTGCTTGGATGATTTTCTCCCCTTTCATTGTACTTAAAAGTTAGTGTGTTTCACACAAAGGGAAAGGCAAAAAAAACAAGACAAATGAGGTGAAAATCAAAAGACAAGTGAGGTGAATGCTGAATGAGGATATGGTTCAGTTATTTTCTCAGCAACCTGGGTAAAGGTAGAGTTGGTATCTCCTTTTTCCATCAGCTTTAAATGGCTGCTTTCTTGTCATTATTGCTATCTTATTTAGTGACATTCTAGAGGCAGGTCTGAAATGACACCACAACAGCAAAGGCTACTGGAGCAGAGACATTGCTTTGAGAAAACTCTCCCCTGCTGGGTCTGTCTTCTCCAGCCACACTGCTGTCACTGCAGAGACACAAGCAGGTCTCCTGTGGGACTTCACAGCAGACACATTCTGCTGAAGGGAGTGGCTGCAGCACACTGTCCCTTAGTTGTGCCCTTCCCTGAGGTGTTCCCAATGCCCCTCTCCAGTGCAATCCTCAACCAGTTTGTTCCATGTCTCTTGCTGCCAATTTCCTGCTCAACAGCCCACCTCGGTCACCCACCCCTTTGGACTGTGCTTTCTACTGAGCTAGTCCTGCCAGAAAAGCAGCTTTAAACACACCTCTCAGCAGGCACTGATCCAGATAAAGCACATCCATTCCCCTCTGCCCAGGGACAGTCCCCTGGACATCTGGCAGCCTGCAAAATCTAACACCCCGTCAGGGTCCAACACATCCTTCCAGCCCAGAGCAGGAATGCAATTTGTTTTGTTAAATCTGAAGTAATTCCTGCAGATCCTTGGCTTTCAAAGGCCAGCGCTGCCACTCTGGAGGGAATCCTGTGACCCCAAGCATTTGATGGTGAGCACACCAAAGCAAGAGGTGGCTATTTCAGCAGGAGAATGGCAAATGGCAATGTTGTGCCTTTGTGTCCCCAGCCTTCCCCCTGTCAGCAATGGCAGCTACACTCCAGCACAGCCCAGCACCTTCAGCAGAGCTCATTTGTGTTGCTCAGTGCACATCAGCACTCCCAGTCCACCACTCCCAGCAGTTTGCAATGACAACAGCACCTGCACACTGAGGTGTTTTGATGGAGGCAAGTCTGTCACAAGCACACACCCTCTGCAAACTTCATGATAAACAAAAAGGAAAAGAGCAGGAAAAGGCTACCTTGGGACGAGTCTCACTCTTGTCTAGAAATGGGCCAGTTCTGGGCAGAATACTCCCCCCAGGGCTGGCCTCCTTCTTCCTGCTGGGAAACTTCTCCCTCTGGAACTTGGAGGGAAGCAGCTGAAAGGCAAAAATACACCAGCTGTTATCTCAGAGATGGGCTTGTTCAGAAAGGCTTCTCTTGAACAAGTGGCACTGGTGAATAACTTGTGATCACAGCCACTAGGACAGTCCTGGGAGCCCTAGAAGGTTCCTGCTGAAATCCTTAGCATCAGTAAATTAATAATACAGAGTGCAATACACATACTCCAGCCACATGGCTCTGTCCCATTGGCTTCTCCCTGACTGGATGTGACATGGTTGGGGATTTCTGCTCCTTGGGCATTTGTTTCCTCTTACGTTCCCTTGGATTGAGGCAGTGACCTTTCCAGAGAATGGGGAGGAGCTCTCAGAACTGCCTGAACTCCATCCCTGCACAACACTCAGAACTCACAGCAAGGAGATATCGCTGCTGGCTGAGTCCAAGAGATGCAAGAAAACAAAGTTGTACCAAGAGGGAGGTGCACAGGAAAGTGCCCAGGTTTTGGTTCTCCCTGTTGATTTCTCTACCTGAAGAAAACAGAGGGATCTCCTTGACAGAGCCTCAGCACTGGGGCACCTTCAGCCAAGGGAGCTCCAGACAGCAAGGGACCTTTGTGGCCCTGGCTCCAGTCCTGCCCGCAGGGCTGGCTCTGTGCCCACACAGGAGCTGGGAGAGAACAGCTGCTCTGGAACCTCTTCCAGCTGGGACACCCCGTGGCTCTCAAGGCTTTGGGCAGAGTTTGAGCTTTCCCCTCCCACATGCCCGGGTCCCCAAGGGCAGGATGGTCAGAGCAGCACAGGTGAGTGCCCAGCCTGACAGAAGGAATTCCTGGGGCCAAGGGAAAGGGACAGAACACATGCTCAGGGCTTCAGCTGTACATTGGTTTCACTTGGCTCCGCTGGCACAGCCAGGCAAGGCACAACTGAAGCATCCCACAGTGTTCCCTACTGCACCAGGACAGCCCCCAGCAACAGGAGCACGGCACAAAGGGCTGGGGAGGGGCTCTGCAGCTTCACAGCGCTGCTGGACAGCAGGGCCAGGGAGAGCAGGGACACCAGGGCACTTGCCAGCCTCTGCACAGCCCCAGGGGCTACTCACAGTATTTGGCTTCAGCCTTTCCCTCAGCAAAAGACGAGGTGTTGGTGTCTTCTTCTGGAATCCAGATGCCATTTCCAAGGGATGATGTCACAGATGGGCGACAATTCCTCAACACAACTGGAAGGAGCAACAATGGAACTCTGAAAATCCACAACCCAATTCATGGCACATGCAAGGCATATACTGGGGCTAAAAAATTTGATATGATTTGAAAGTAGCCAAGTGCTTGTTTGGCATAAGTAGCTGGTATTGTTAGGCCTCTAGTTGGACTTTATTTGAACTCTATGGTTGCCTTGTGCAATTCAAAGATGGATCGTACTGAAACCTGAAGCTCAAAAGCTGAACATTAATAAGAGTTGACACAGACAAAGCTGTAGCTTCAATATTACTTAAAAATAGCTAGAGTGGGCCTCCTCTTCTTTAGGCTAAACCACCCCTGCTCTCTCAGCTGCTCCTCACAGGACTCGGGAGCGAGACTGGAATGTTATGGCTAATGGCTGAAATCCCATTATGAAGGAATTTTTGCCTACTCTGACAAAACGGAATAAAGAAGCTGTGACCACTGAAGCCTAGCCCTCCCTGAAAATGCCTCCTGACTGGAACTTGGGACTGGGAGTTAAGCCACCTAAGGGAACTTGAGACAAGATCAAGGTGACACCATTGTCCTTTTAATTCAGGTCTGGGGAGAAGTGAACAAGGCTCATTGAGAAAAATGTATCCACAACAAAGCCAAACCCAGCAGCTCTCCTGAAAATCAGCTCTGTCTGCCTTCAAGCTGGGCAAGGCATAGCCACAGACTCGTCTGCTGAGGCCAGGTTTGCACACAAACCTCCCATCAACCGAGGGGGGAGGGGGAAATTTTGGGGGTTTAGCACAACCTCTGGTAAGGGGCAGTGGACACCCATCCTCCCTCAGACAAACGGGCTCAGCTCTAAAACCCCCCAGCCCCAGAAGGTCACAGCCAGGGGACATTCCCATGAGGGGCAGCTGAGGGGGTGTCATAACCCATCCAAGACCTCCAAAGTGCCCCCAGACCCATTCCTGAGGCCTTGCACCAGACAACTGCATGGCATGCAAAGGAACACAACAGATCTGAAAATCCACAACCCAATTCCTGGCAGGCTCAAAAGGATAAACTGGTGCTAAAGATTTTATATTATTTGAAAGTAGCAAGAGACAGAGTCCAACTTGCCCCACCCCAAGGAGGTGCCTGTACATGCAACTGAACTGCTGCATGAGGAGAGTGGCATGATCACATCCTCTCTTTCCCTTTGGAATTCTCTTTCAGAGCATAGATGTGACAAAACCAGAAAGTACAACTGGAGCCCATCTTTACCTTCAAATGAAATTCACGACTCCTCGCTGGCAGAGACCAATGCCCTGCGAGTTCAGGGCTGGCTGGCAGAGACAATCTCTGTGCACAAGTCACCTGGGGAATCGCTGGGTGCGGCCGTGGCAGAGCCCAGGCTGCCAACACCCAGCCCGGAGCGCTCTGCGCCAACTGAGGCGGCGGCGCCGTCACAGCCGCTGTGGCCGCGCTCGCGGTTCCCCGGCAACCGCGGCACCCGATTGTCGGGGCCGGGCCGGGCCGGGCACGCCGGGCGGGCCTCGGTCCTCCCTCCTTCCAGCCCTGCTGCCCCCTCGGGCCCCGGGCGCAGGGCGAGGAATCCGCTCCGGGGCCCGCACCGTGACGGCCACAGCGGCAGCGCTCGATATCGCCGGGGCTCGGGCCCAGCCCCGCGCTGCTCCTGCAAAAGGAAGGCGGCGCCGGGGGAACCCAGGCTCGGACACTTCGTGTTCAGCGCACACAACAAGTGGGAATCAGCCACTGCAGGCAGGAACAGGCACCTTCTCCTTCTTCCTAGGGACACACAAGGAGCAGAAGGCATTTCCTGCTGCAATGGTTTATCACCTCATCAGCAGCCAGCAATTAGGGCTCCAGAAGACTGACATGATCACATCCTGGATTTCTCTTTGGCATTCTCTTTCAGAACACAGATGTGCTAAAAGGAAAAAAAACAACAATATTGATCAACCTCTATCTTCAAATGAAATGCAAGACTGATTTTCAGTTGTAGTCCCAGCATTGTAATAAAAACACACACTAGAATCAGAATTGTTGCAATTTCCTGCTTGCAGTAAACTCGAGATTTTAATACTTTTTCTGAACTGATCTGGAATATATAGGTTTATATATTGTAAAGAACTTAGGGATTTTTAATTACTGCATACAGCTTCATGCTGCTGAGCAATAGCACAGATTGAGTGTGTCTTCAGCAGAACTGGTTTTTCTTAGTGGAAAGACTTAGAAATGAAAAATTTTTTGAATTAACCAGAATTAAGAAAGTACTTTTGAAAAGAAGGGAAAAAAAGACCAACCCCATTAGTTTATGATGTTTCTAAGTCTACTGCTCTGTGCAGCCTAAGGAAGCTGTCATGGAATAAGGGAAGAGAGATCTTACAGCCATGTTATCCATAAGGGTGTGGAAAACCTTCACACAGAGTGCCTGCACGGCCGCTTTACAGACTTGGAGACAGAAGAGCAACACAGGATTGAACTAAGACAGACAAATATCCAATTCAAGCCAAATGACAAGTTATTTTCTTGTCAGATGGGGCCGCAGACTGTACACTGCTCACCATCCTGGGGGTTCAGGATGTCCTGCAGCATGGCTGAGCCATGAGACTTGTGGAGTAGAATTATGAAAAGGTGAAGCACAAACATTTCTTTTGCACCTTTATTGCGTTACCAACTCAGTTTAAATCTCTGAAGTAGTGGTTAGTTTCAAGAGCATTTCCAACCACAAGTTTATCTGAATGTCACAGCCTGTATCTGTAAAAAAATGCAGTTCTTTTTATACTTCAGTGGTGTAAATAGCTCTGAAAGGCACAGTTGGTTTTCAACACATATTTGAGCTTCGATAAATAGGCATCACGTCCTTCAGGGTGCTTTCTTAAGAATCTGAGCTGTACATTGATGACAGTGGTTACAATCTAAACCATTCCCATATGTCAGGAATATAATTCAGGTGTTAGGATGTTGGAATATTGGAGGACAGAAGACAGATGATGGACTTTGGACCTTGTTAACATAAGACATTTGATAACAGGATCCTTTGGCAAAAACAAACGGAACTTTGAAAATTAGACCTAGATTGCAAGAATATTAAATCAGACAGGTTTACTGGAAAAATATAATCCCATTAAAATCTGCAAGCAAGGGATGTTTTTATATGCATGTTTGCATATGTGATTTTAACCTAATCATTGTAGTGCACATTACTAGTCTCCATAAAATAGTACATAGGTCCTTGTATCCCACAATAAAAGCAGATTCTGGTCACCGAGTCAGTCTCCCCGTCTCTCTCCATCGCTGACACTTCCCTAATAAAGAACTTTTATTCCTGCTCCCATATTTTTACTGAGAGCCCCCTTTAATTTCAAATTTTTAACAATTCAGAAGGAAGAGGTTTACATTTTTCCATTTCAAGAAAGGCTCCTGCCTTCCTTAGCAAACACCTGTCTTTCCAAACCAAGACACAGGAGCCACCTGTATTATACATGTAAATACTTAACACAAAAAACCCCAAGAGCCTCAAAAAGGCAAAACAGCTTGGTAATTCATTGAATTATTCATTGAATTCTCATCCTTCTGTACACTTCAGCTCTGCTGTAAACTTCAGAGACATTTTTTCACAAGCTTCTAACAAGTTACTCTGGATCCATAATTACTGAGACCAAATGGAGTCCAAATGCCAGGTGGGATTACTCTTTCTCAAAGCCTGGAGTCACACAGAATGGAGCAGTACTTAAATCATCCTGTGCATCCCATACACATAACAGTCCAGTTACTGACCATCTGCAATAATTTTTTGACTTTTGCTACAAATTACCTTCAAGAATAAACTACAATAATACCTTGAACCTGTTTAAATTCAGGGACGGCATTGCAATTACCCTAAAAAATTCTAAGGGTACCTCGTGCTGTTGCAGTGATACAAGAGAACTGTAAGTGTGTATTACTAGTTGTTATTCATATTAGGTAAAAATGGCTCAGCTCAGCTTTGCAAAGCAAGAAACAAGTCATGGAGAGTTGAAATGACGGAGTTGGGACAGTGTAGCCAGTCTGCTTTTTGTGAGAGATGCTCTTAAGCAGTGGCAGTAGTAATGTCCTCATCTCCTGTAACTCTGCTCCTTGTGATCTACTATCCACCTCTGCTATTTCTTCTGCTCTTTTTTTTCTGTATTTGTTCAGCTGAGTACCAAAAGGAAACACAGAACTGCAATGTTACTACCAAAATAATAGATTTTTCTTTCAAACTAAAAAATACTCAAGCTTTTAGAAAACACAACAGAAGTGTTAGCAAGTATAAACAATGCAAGCTCTTGAACAGTATTTTTACATTATACTACATCTGCCAAACAAATGAATAGTAGGGCCTGAGGAACAAGGATATCAATGAAGTTTGGTTAAAAGGGCTTATTTTGGTCTCTAGGTGGTAACTGTCATCATCCTGATGTAAATACTTCCCGATCTATTTAAATTCTCCTAAGCTATATTATTTTGCGATCAACTGTGATTTTTAAAATTTCTCTTGTACCCATCACTGAATTATCTGAGCACAATCTCCAAACAAGACAAATGCTAAAGTAGCAAAGGGCTGCAATAACTGAGCAGCCAACAGGATAAGCCATATTGGCATCACTTGGCTTTGCCACATCCTCTCTGAGTGCTTTTGTTTCTTTTCTGCTTTGGTTTAAAATGAAACACATTTTCACTACTTCTGACGACTCACCTCTGAAAGAAAAAGGCAGTAGCTGTTTTTGGCAGGGTGAGTTGCATTTGCAAATTGGCTCACCTCGTTGGTAGCAGAACTGCATTTTTTCTTATCCAAGGCTCAGGGCTGTCCCGACTCCGAGGGCGGCCGTGCCCTGAGGCGCCCGGGCGGCGCTGCGGCTGCGGCGTCTCCTGAGGGGCCGGGCCGGGCTCTGCCCTCAGCTCCGCGAGATCCCGGCCCTCAGTCCGGCGGGGCCTCCGCTGTCCTTCAGCCCGCAGATCCCGTCCTTCAGCCCGCAGATCCCAGCCCTCGGCCCGCAGATCCCATCCCTCATCCCGCAGATCCCATCCCTCATCCCGCAGATCCCATCCCTCATCCCGCTGATCCCACCCCTCAGCCCGCAGATCCCATTCCTCAGCCCGCAGATCCCATTCCTCAGCCCGCAGATCCCAGCCCTCGGCCCGCAGATCCCACCCCTGATCCCGCTGATCCCACCCCTCATCCCGCAGATCCCAGCACTCAGCCCGCAGATCCCACCCCTCAGCCCGCAGATCCCACCCCTCAGCCCGCAGATCCCACCCCTCAGCCCGCAGATCCCACCCCTCAGCCCGCAGATCCCACCCCTCAGCCCGCAGATCCCATCCCTCATCCCGCAGATCCCAGCCCTCAGCCCGCAGATCCCACCCCTCAGCCCGCAGATCCCACCCCTCAGCCGCACAGCGCTCGGCACTCGCCTCGCCTCGGGGTCTGCCCGGAGCCACCCGCGCCGCTGGATCACAGGTACCCGAGCCGTGCCCCATTTCCCCCTCGGGACTCCCCAGCCTTCCCACAGAAGAATGCAGCTGCTGTTTCATCTTTAGACTGTTGCCTTCCAAGCCCGTCCTCCCCCCGCTTTATTTTAGATTTTGATATGTTCTTTCCCTTTTCTATTTGGGCTGATCTGGGGTGCTTGCTAAGGCTTCAGAGTGGAGCTCTGATAATGAGCTGTAAATCACACACGGCCCATCTGAGGGAGGAGCGTGCGAGGGAGCTGGAATAGGCCAGGACAGCCCCGAGTCCTGTTCCACAGCTCAGCGTCCTCCCGGCCTCAGCTGCTGCTGTGGAGTTTGGTTTGCACAGGACGCCAGCAACCCGCACTTCTCCCGTCTGGGCTTTGCTCCCTGGGTTTCAAAGGGTAAATCCTGCCCAGGCTGGCTGGTCTACTGACCGTGCCAGCCATGTGCTCTAGTGCTGCTGAGCACACACGTTGGCAGATCTGCACTTCTCCAGGAGTGGTTTCTGAGGTTTGATGCCATGTTACTGGGTTATTTTCCATAACTGATGGAGAAGAGTTTGATATGCAACATTTGGCAGCTGTTTGTTGAAGCAAATCTAGTTGTTTGCCTTTCCACCTTGCTCTGTGATGCAACAACCAAGGTGAGCTATTTGCATCTAATTAATGTAATCTGGCTTATAAATATTATTTTGTGTAATTCCTGTAGGTTGTAAACTCAAAAAGATGCAGGTAAAGGTCAAGATGTGTCCTTGTATACATCCAGTTTTAAACCCCTTGTGCTTCCTATATTGCATAATTGTATAAACATGTAGGAAATGAAATTCTTCTGAAAAGCAATTAGCTCCAGAGCAAAGTCATTTTTACAGCCTTCCTTTTGTTTGGATGAGTTGTGTTTTTTCTTAGGCTGGCAGGGTGGTGGCAGTAGGACAAAAAGAGGTGAGGAAGGCTGGCAAGCTTTTCCTTGTTGTGGCAGGGTTGGATTTGCAGGAAAATGAAATGCACGTCTGTTATCACTTCTGAAAGGCTAAAGGGAGATGAACTCTCAATTCTCACTCTCTAAGGGAAGCAGCAAAGGAATGGGAGCAATCAGTAACTCCCAAGAGAAAGCAGGGCTGGCTGTCTTCATTAAGATGACAGTGATTCTGCTTTGAGCCTTTGCTCCACTTGGAGAAGGAAAAGGAATCCATTCTTTAGCTGCATTTGCCACTGATTTAAAGTTTCTACCTGGAGCAAAGTAATTTTTGGAGAGATTGTAAGAGGTTGCTGTGATGCTTGCATCAACCTTCTCTGTTTGGGACTTGGGGCATGTTTGAGGGAGCATCTTTCTGCCTCCAAAGCTGAATGACCCTCTGCTGCTCTGCTCTCAGAGGCTGCCCCGTGGGGTTTGTGAAGAAGCAATGCTGTGGGGTTTTGTGGGTGACATGGTCCATGGAATGTGGCAATGTCTTTGGTGAATTTCAGTGAGTTCTCACTGTAAGGAACATGTCTCTGTGCTCACTGCCCTTGGTTTGATCAGTGCTGCCAGAACAATGCTGATGCTTTAGTGGCTCCTTGAGCAGCAGGAGGCCGAGTGTTTTTGAGTGTTCACCCCCTAAGGAACGTGACTTGGTCTTAGTGCCAGTTGTTGGCTGATGGCAAAGTTGGCCACTCTTGTAGGGAAAGTTGGATCAGCTTTGTTGTGATCAGTGACACGGAGCAGGGGATATTCTTTACTGACAGTGCCCCTCAGGGATAACATGGAACAACCTGATTTCTGCAGAATGTCCACTCTCAAAAGATGATCACCTGGTAGTTACAAATGCAGGGCTATTATAAAATGCTGTATTTCCAAAGGAAAACTTTGCCATACAAGAATACATTCAACTGTGTGTGTGAGGTGACATAGTAAAAGCAGAAAACTGGGAAAAGTGCATTTCAGGAATATTATGTCATTTACACTGGATATATTATAAACACTGCTAATCTGAACAGAACTGAAAGAACTTTTTCCTTGCTGCTGTAGAACAAGAACAGAGATGAAACAAAAATGAAGACTCAAAAGGTGCAGATAAATCAAGTGTGGTAAGATATCTAATATAATTTGTCAATATAATCTGCATCAATTTTAAAAAGTTTTAGTAGACCACTGTGATAGGCCTGTTGTGGGGTGGTGAGCAGTTGGGAAAACATGCTTTTTCCTAGTTGCCAAATTTTGGATACTGTCTTGGATATGCAAAGGGTAAATCCAATGCCAAACCTACACACATAGTAAAACACACAACCACAAAGTCACTTTTTTTTTTTTTTAATTTGCTAATATTTATCCACATTTTTATTGTATTTTAACTTCTTTAAGAACCCTCAAACTTTGTAAGGGTTTGCAGTAAACAATACCTTCTGTCACTGTTAGAAAGAATTATCAACTAAGTCTTTTAATGATAGCCCAAAGACTAAGAAGCAGATTTTCCACCTAGGGTTGTATGTAGGTGCCCAGAGAATATTTTGTGTTACATCTCCAACCACCTGACTGAGGGCTCTGCTGCTGTGCTGCATGGTTTATGTCTCCTGTACCTCAGTACCACGGAGCAGCCTTGTGCTCTTGGACTCTTTCCGTACTACTCCACAGATTTTCAGCTGCACTCCAAATTTTATTTGCACTCTGAATACTTTAGTGGCTGTGTATTATTTATACTTAATGCACCTTGCAACTTTGAATTTAATATTTAGTAGTTTACATCAGACTTCCTAAGAATTACTAGTAATTAAAGGCCAAAAATATTAAAAGGAGGCTCTTAGTCTGCAAATGAAATCATGCTCAAAGAACAAACTTTGGAACAGAAATATTTCTAGGTTTGTTGTTTGTGGCTGAATAGAAGTGATGTCGCTCTATTTTGGCTCACTTCCCCTCCTTTTTAAAAATACACATACATAAAACATTTTGACAGGTTTATTCTACTACTGATCAGATGAATAGATTGAAAAGATAACAATTTTAATGAAGATTTTTGTGTTTGCTCCTAGATATGAAAAGAGATCAGAACTTACTGCTTGAATGCCTTAAACCTCAGATGGACTGCACTCAGTCTGAGCAGGAGGCTTTGGTCACTATCCATTCCATTTGCCAACAAAACAGTAAGAAAGGCTTTTCCTTAGAAACAATGCAGTCATTTCTGTTCACCATATATGCCAAGAAACTGGTGGGCACTGTAAAAATGTCTAAAGGACATAAAGCTTGAGATGTTGGAAAATCTTAGAAGCCTTTCATTTTGCAGAGAAACAGAAGCAAAAGTTTCTGTTCTTTTTTCCTCTTGTAGGTGAAGCGAGCGAATACTTTGGAGAAATTGGTGGTTTGATGTTTATAAATGACTTTGCCAAGTCGAGTGCTCATTGCATGGTAAAGGAAGCAGCTTTTATTTACATTGGGGATTATTCTAGAGAGTAATGGTAATAAAAATAACATTGTTTGTATTTCTGAGTGCCCTATGGCCCCCTGCCATTACTTGTGCTCCTGCTTTGTCTCCATTTGCTTTTGGTCTCACCAAATGAGATGACAAGATTGTCAGTTGGAGCAAGGGCAGTGAGGGTGCCCCAGTTGCCCTGTCCATGCCCAGATTTGAACAGTGCCTTGCTGACTTGTGCACACAGCGTGTCTTTAAGTTACCAGACACCTGCACTCCCCCTCTCCCTCAGCAGCAAGTGTTCAATGACTCCTGGGTTGTTCCAAAGCTTGCCAGGGTCCTGCTTGGTGTAGAACTCACTGCAGGGGGAAGCCCTCAGGCACTTCATAGTCCTGCCTGTCTCTGCTCCCCACATACTGGCCACAAGTGAGAATTAATAATTTAGGATGATGAGTAGCTTACTTTAGGACTTAATGGTTGTCACTTTTTGTTTTCAGTGTCTTGTCAACAGACTTTGTGTACTTCTGCATTGTTTGAAGACCTCAATTGATTTTTAATTATAAAGAATTCTGGTGTGAATTTGAAAAGAATGTCTGTTTCTGTCATCTTAGTACTGGTGTTAAATAATGGTAGGTTGAGTTTTTTTCCGTGTTACAACAACACTCCTTCTCTGTTTGCCAATCTGCAGTCCAAAATTTGGAACATTCATTAAGCAGTGTTTTGGTGAAGTGAATTTATGAAGATGAATGTTTGCATGGAACTGAACCTGAATTGTCAAGGTAGGTCATTGCTCACTGGGATTTCCTTAAACAGCAGAACGGGCTTTAGTTCTAAAAAGATAGTTTGCAAATGCAAACCTATCATTTCTGAGAGTGTCTAGAAAGAGAGAGACATAGAAAGGTTATTTACCAATATGTTGATGTGATTTTGTATTTCCTTCTGGGGAGGATATGTGCTTAGGAAAGGGAATGTATGTATGTAAATTCAGCTTGCTGTTAAGGTTTTGTCTGCAGTTGCATTTGTCTCTGGAGTCTTGTGTGTGTTCTCTTTTAGGAACTGGACAAAGCTATGTTAGAGACACAGGCTGCATCAGCCTGCTGCTGCAGTTGTTCAGGTGAACAGGGTTGCAGTTCAAACAGACAAATAATAGGCTGGTTAGCAGCTATGTTTCCTTGACTATTTGGGACTTGTTTGCATTTTCCCTAACAGAACAACTCTCTCTGAGAAGAATCTGTCAGCTGTAAACACTGATCCCTGCTATCAGCTCTGGTCCTCAGTGTGCAGCACTCTCTGTGCCTGTGACAACAACCTCCAGAATGGGACGTGTTGCTCTGAAAATTGTGGAAGAAGTTCAAAGATATTCTCCAAATCGGTAACACTTTGGTTTCATTTTTACCGTTCAGCTGAAGTTGATTTCATTGCATTTTGATTTGGGGTAATTTGTTTTTCCTTTTCCAGAAGAGAATCAAAACATTTGCAGTTGTGGTTTTCCCTATGCCAAAGAGTGGCTCAAGAGTTGCTCAGAGCCTGAGATAGTTCGTCCCATCTGTTCATTTCTTGGTCTCACTATTGCAAACAACTGTAAGTGCAGCTCAAGCTTTACACAGCTTTGCATTTGATAAAAGGAAGCTTAATCCAAGGGCTCAATGGGTTTTTCTTTCTTGTCCATCCCTACAAAGTCATTTGCTGTTCTTCCCACTTTTACTGTGACCACTGTATTCCACCATCTTTACTTACACTACGCTGTGCTCAAGTCCACAAATAGCCACAGTCTGCTTACATTTCATAGGGTCAGTAAAACTGTTCAGAGCTGTTCTGATTAAAAGTGTGTCTAAATTAAAGTCCTCATGATGTGACTGAAAACAATGACTTAGGTAGAACTCAGGCATGATGTTTACCATTTGTGTGCACATATCAGGGTCATGTTTTCCTGTAACTATTTTATATGCAGTTACTGCATTTCTTGAGATCAATGTATATCCAGCTTGTGTTGTATAAGAAATGTAATGACTAACACATGCACAGAAAAACTCTGATGGACTTACTTAGTGAAATGCTAAAATAATTTGCAAACTCTGTCTCTTAAATAACATTTTTTCTTTTTTTTTTCCACTAAGCAGATGTGCAGGAATATTTTTTTTCTATTGGAGGATTGGATACATTAGCCAAAGTTCTCCATGAGTTTATGCATGATTCTTGTTTGTGTCACTCCAGCATGAAACTTGAAGTGGTAGTAACAAAGACTCCGGATGCCTGTATTGCTACTAACTGCGAGTGGAAAGACATTTTTGATCTGTGGTAATTTTAAAATGCAATTTTTAAAGTCTTGTGCTGGTGGAAAAGTTGCAGAAATCAATGCTTAAAGGCAGTCAAGTTCTACACATCCCAGTGGATGTAGCAGTGCTTTTTAAAATTCAGAGGTGTAAGTGGGGAGTGATTCAGTTCATCTGAGGTGGATTACTGTCCCATTGTTGCTCAAATAAATGCAGTGAAATTTAAACCCCACTGAACATTAGAAGTGAGATGCTCCAGCCCCTGCTGGGTAAGTAAAGCTGAGCTCTGGGCCTGCATTTGACCAGTCAGTTTGGATCCTGTGGCTGAATAATAAATTGTGTAGCTTTAGGAAGCTTTAGTCATATAGAGGTGGAGCTGAACGAATGTGTTGTTTCTGCACAGCACACTCTGCTGTGGTTTGCTGGCTGGGCACTGCTCTCCTGGTGAGGTTTTGTGTTTTGCACAGAAGGTTTGCAGAAGCCCGTGATCCTGACGAGCCTGTGCTGTGGCCGTGGTTGCTGTATCTCACACTTCTGCCATAAGAGCTTCAAATGGAAGTTCTCAAAGTTGAAAAGCATCAGCCTGCACTAGTTGTGAGGGTAGTTTTGGATCAGCTGGGTGTGACAGGACTGGGCCTCAGCGTGGATGGTCCAGCAGTGGTGTTGCCAGTGCCAGGAAGGGCTTGCCCCCTGCTCTTTTCATGGCAGATACTCTGCGTGTCAGAGCTTATTCAGCTGTCTCTGGCTCCATGCTGGAGCTGATCAAGGACATGGAGAAACTCAGCAGGGATCTCCAGAAGTGGCATAGTGCAAAGGCCTCCTCATTTATCAGATCTTCTGCCTCCTCTCCATGGAGCACAGGCTGGGAGGATGGGCAGGGCTGGATTTGGGAGCAGCACAGGAGGGGTGGGGTAATCTGAGCTGTTCAGGGTGGAGCAGGGCAGAGCTGAGCTGGCCCAAGGCTCTGAGGGCTCTGCACAGTTCCCTCCAAACCCAGCATTTGATCCTTGGATAATTCCTGTACACTCATGATTGACTTTCTTTTCCTTCCAATTATTTTAACAAACTGCTGCCATGAGTGTTGTCTTGGCAGAGTATCCCCCTGTGTCAGAGCTGCTGAAGCTGCTGTCCAATGAGACACTGAGCACAGGAGAAAAAAATCAGTATTATTCTAACAATTGCACACTGTACTGAAGTTTGTGGTAAGATTTACTTTTTCTCTTTGCTGTCTGTCAGCTTCTCCTAAATTCTCATCCACTGACTCCTCCCGTGGTGTCATTTCATCTAGACTGGAACATGAGAGAGAGTTCTATTAAATAATACAATGTCAGTATTTGGACAAAAAGTTTTCTAGTATGTTCCATCTTTAAATTTTAAAGCTTGTTAGCAGGAAGTGTCTTTAGGAGCTTTGAAACCTAGACTAAATATGCAAGAATTCAGAGCTGGGCTTAGGTGTCCCAGGGAATAATTAATCCAGACCTAAAAGCTACTACAATCCAGACCTAGCAGATGGGTTGCCTTGAGCACCCATTTCATGGTCCTGGGCACATACAGCTTCTATCCACTGCTTACAAGGCCAGGAATGTTTGTAAAAGCCACGTAAGAGCATTGCTTTCAAGACACAGAAGCAGTTGGTAGCCCTGAAATGTTTTTGTCATGTTCCTCAGGGCTTGCCCAAGCATATCTGGTACAAATACAGCACTTCAGTTGGTATTTTGTGGTAGCACAAGAAAAGAGAAAGGGAAATTTATTTGTACTTCTGGTTTTTTTCATGTATGTTTAGAGAAACAAGAAAAAGGCCTTATGTTCCAAAATCCTGGTTGATTTTCATCCTCTGAGTGCCAATAACATGTTCAATAATTAGCTCAATAGGTCATAAATTTATTTTAACAGACATTTTTTCATGAAGAATTAGTGAAACAAGACTTAATGGAAAATGTCTTTTGAAAAGAAAAAACATTAAAAATTATTGAAAAATTATTTCAAAAGAAAAAAAGTTTCTCTTAAAATGTCAACACTGTCAAAATAAAAATGTTAATTTTTTTATTTCCTTTTTTAATTAAGTTTAAAGAAGAAAGAGCTATGTTTAGCAAGTTACCAGTTCTATGATTCCATATGTGAATGAGAGCACAATAAAAATTCAGCTAATGACATAAGAAATGAGGAGGAACAGATTGGCTAGACCAGGCTTAAACTACTAATTTTATTTTGCTAATTATAAGCCTTGAGAGTTTGATATTTCTGCATCCCAGGCCTCACAGAAATGTTGCATATCTACTCCAAGAGCAGGTGATGGAAGAGAAGAAATACAGGATTCATTATTCAAATGTTTCAGGCCAGAATTAAATGAGCTTGGAACTCCATCGAACAAGTGGTCTCAATCCTTCAGTTTTCTTACAGCAATCTGAGTTCCGGTCAAATCATCCTGTGGGATGTAAAGTTCTCCTGCTGTCACTGCAGCAGGCTTGGGTCTGGAATGAAAATCTCTCTTTCTACAGAAACTTGCAGCCCCTAAAATGACTGTAAGGTGAAGGTGTGTGGGACTGAAACCAAAGCTTTCCTTACCATGTCCTGTTCTAGAAGAGAACCAGCGTGAGCTGCTTCAGAGCAATGGTCTGGCACTCATGATTCAGGTATTGACAGAATCTCAGGACGAGGAACTCATCAAAGCTGCTCCTTTTGTGCTGCAGAACTGCAAACAAATGAGTAAGCTTGCTGTTACTGCTTTAAAAAGGAGAGGGATTGTTTCGATCTCAGTGTTCTGCTGATTCCCCAAGTGATTTTAACTGTGGCAGCTTTTTTTGTAATTCTGTATAGTCCAAAAGATGCTTGTTTTCTGCACAGAAAGTTGCCTATTTGTCATCAAGAACTGACTTAGGCTAAAAACGAGAAGTAAAAATTCCAACCGTGTTGCAAAAATGCATTTGTGAAACCTCTCCATGTAGGGCCAGTTCTTAAAAGCTTTCCCATCTCTAAATTGTGTGAAAAATATCAATACTGTCATTTAACACCCAGGGGATACTTTAGTCCTGGGGATGTACCACTAGAGGGAGAGAATAAACCAGGAGATCAGCAAGCCTGAAATCACTGTGTCTGCATTAATTTCCAATCTTAGGAAATCTTGATCTTGTTTTTTCTGAAGTAAGATGTATTTTTAGGCCCCATTTCAGTTTTTTTATTAATTATCTGTAAAATCCCTCCCATGAAACAGAGAGACCTTGTCCTCTAATCCCAAGAGTGTGGAGGGTGTGCAGTTGCTAATTAGGAAAAAACAAACGTGTACCTCCATTTCTGTGCTGCAAGCACAACTGAGATGTTTGTGTAAGGCTGAGGAGGTGTGGAGATTTGTAGTGTCCATTAATATGGAGTTGTTTTTTTTAAAAAGCAGAGACTGGTACTGGTGAAGAGCCCAGAGTTAATTCAATGAAAAAGCTTTTCTTTTTCCACATCATCATTGTGAAAACTGTTTCTAGGAACTATAATTGCAAGTTCACCTCTTGTAACTGCAGCTTATATTTCAAGTGTGTTTGCATTTATATATAAATCTAAGTTTTATAAAAATTGTTATTTTGTATTAAATTATTGGGGCTGTCCCTCAGCATACTAAAATATAGTAAATACCTTTTAAATGTTGTATTTAGTTGATAAAATTTTAAATATTAATGTTGTTTTATATTTTATAAATCTGAACAGTTGTCTGTGAAATTATATGATAACTCATTAAATGTGAACAATGCAGAAGAATTGGATGTGCAAGTCACAAAAAGACGTCTAGAAGAAAGCAAAAGTAATTTTATACAGAATAAACTCAATTGAAAAACAGCACGATGAGGTTGGCCTACTTACCAAAATAGGATAAAACTAATCACATCTTTCCAGAGCTTATGGAGAAAGCAAAAGTAAATCCTTAAGATAAGTTCAATGTGAGCAGAAAACCCAGGAAAAAACGTTGAATTTGTGTGAAACTACAACCTGCAATTTTTATCAGTATTGTAGATCAGCCAGAGTTACAGATGTGCAGAGAATGGAGGCATCTGTATTGTAGGAAGTATTCTAGTTTGTTGTAAACCCAGATTTTCTATGAGGTAGAAAAAGAAGTTGAATAAATTTTTAATTGCTGGACATTCAAACCTGTAATTTTAATATTTGGATGCATGAAATGCTCAGGGTTGTACAGCTGTAGGAGCTGATTTACTGATCTACCCCAAAGGGTGGAAATTATACATTCACTGGAATAAACATCCAGCAGAACACTCAACATGCCAAAGCCAGGGGCAGAGCTCCAACTCCCTCCTCTTGCAAAAAGCAAGAGCAGCACACCTTTCAAATAAATACAGGATAACCCTTTGGGGCATGCTTTATATGACTTCCATCTCTCTTTTCTCCTTCTAGAATGATACTCCTGCAAAAAAAAAAAAAAAATTTTTTTTGGAGAGGAACTGTCTGCACTAAATGGGAAGGTATGAATTAGCATCTTCAGCTTTTAAAGGGAAGCAACTGTTCTTGTGTATTTTCCAGGAAATCCCTCTTTATTAAGATTTTGATACTGCATACTTCCAGCCACTTAACACTGATTTAAATTGCTGGGCTTTGAAACAGTGAATAATTCCCACCCAGCTTAGTGGAAACTTGGAGTGATCAGTGATGACTGCTGCCAAAGATCCTATTCCCCATTTTATCCCAGAGTGCCCAGAAATGAACCATACTAAACTGACTCGTTCAGTGTGGCTCTAGAATACTGGTGCCATACATAGAGCAATGGATAGACCTGACATAGGTGCCTTTATCACCATCTTTTAAGCTTTCATAAATACTTACAGAAAGACTCTTCAGAAACCACTAAAGTCAAGTCAGCAGTTCAAGCAACAATCTCCTTTGAAAATCAGTGCAAATTCCTTTAACTGAGGGTTTTAGTGTGTTTTTCTTGCCTAATTTGCTGCAATTTGCTTCTCCCTTCCCTTCCCTTCCCTTCCCTTCCCTTCCCTTCCCTTCCCTTCCCTTCCCTTCCCTTCCCTTCCCTTCCCTTCCCTTCCCTTCCCTTCCCTTCCCTTCCCTTCCCTTCCCTTCCCTTCCCTTCCCTTCCCTTCCCTTCCCTTCCCTTCCCTTCCCTTCCCTTCCCTTCCCTTCCCTTCCCTTCCCTTCCCTTCCCTTCCCTTCCCTTCCCTTCCCTTCCCTTCCCTTCCCTTCCCTTCCCTTCCCTTCCCTTCCCTTCCCTTCCCTTCCCCTCCCTTCCCCTCCCTTCCCCTCCCTTCCCCTCCCTTCCCCTCCCTTCCCCTCCCCTCCCCTTAGACACTTATGGGAAGGTGTGGCAGTATGGAAGTCTAGAGCTTAGGCCAAGGCATTTTAAAAACCAACCTTCTCTGCTCTGCCTTACAGCCTGCTCCTTACAAGGACACATCAGAGTCCAGGAAACAGAGCAGACTGTAAGTATCGTCTTTTTCTGGCATTTTTTTTTCTGTCCTTTCTAAAACAGTCCTGCAGTTTCTCTTCAAGCAGCACATCTGACAGCTGGCAAATAAGTTTAATGAAGGGAAAGAGCAATGAGGAGAAGCTACACAAAAAGCCAGTGACCAGCTAGGCTATCCTGAGACTTCATGACCACCTTGTTTTTTTCCCCTGGTTGGCCTGAGTGCAGGTTTAGCTGTTTGATATACAAATTCAACTCTTTAGATAGCGGAAACAGCTCAAACCTTAACTGTGTTTGCTTTGCTTTGACCCTGGAGGGCATTTGTTTTGACTCCACATTCATTATTAAACTTGACTTGTTTCCAAACTGAAAAGTCCTACTGAATAACAGTTCATCTACTTTCACTCAAGTAAAATCTCACTTCTTGTCTCCTCTCCGAGGACTACCTCATAACTAGGTTAGAAACAAGTATTTTTTTTCATAAAAATCATTCTCTTAACACCTTAATTATATTACTGACTGAAAAGAATGGTTTAGATTGTAGCCTCTGTCATCAATGTACAGCTCAGATTCTTAAGAAAGCACCCTGAAGGAGGTGATGCCTATTTATCGAAGCTCAAGTATGTGTTGAAAACCAACTGTGCATTTCAGAGCTACTTACACCACTGAAGTATAAAAAGAACTGCATTTTCTTACAGATGCAGGCTTTGAAATTCCAGATAAATTTGTGGTTGAATATGCTCTTGACACTAATGACTACTTCAGAGATTTAAACTGAGTTGGTAACGCAATAAAGGTGCATAAGAAATGTTTGTGCTTCACCTCTTCATAATTCTACTCCACAAGTCTCATGGCTCAGCCATGCTGCAGGACATCCTGAACCCCCAGGATGGTGAGCAGTGTACAGTCTGCGGCCCCATCTGACAAGAAAATAACTTGTCATTTGACTTGAATTGGATGTTTGTCTGTCTTAGTTCAATCCTGTGTTACTCTTCTGTCACCAAGTCTGTAAAGCGGCCGTGCAGGCACTCTGTGTGAAGGTTTTCCACACCCTTATGGATAACATGGCTGTAAGATCTCTCTTCCCTTATTCCATGACAGCTTCCTTAGGCTGCACAGAGTAGTAGACTTAGAAACATCATAAACTAATGGGGTTGGTTTTTTTTTCCCTCCTTTTCAAAAGTACTTTCTTAATTCTGGTTAACTCAGAAAGTTTTCATGTCTAAGTATTTCTACTAAGACAAACCAGTTCTGCTGAAGACACACTCAATCTGTGCTATTGCTCAGCAGCATGAAGCTGCATGCATTTATTTAAAAAACTTAATTTCTTTAGAATATATAAACCTGTATATTCCAGATCAACTCAGAAAAAGTATTAAAATCTCGAGTTTACTGCAAGAATATTAAAATCTGGAGTTTACTGCAAGCAGGAAACTTGCAACAATTCTGATTCTAGTATGTGTTTTTATTACAATGCTGGGAATACAACTGAAAATCAGTCTTGCATTTCATATGAAGATATAGGTTGATCAATATTGTTGTTTTTTTTTCCTTTTAGCACATCTGTGTTCTGAAAGAGAATGCCAAAGAGGAATCGAGGATGTGATCCTGTCAGTCTTCTGGAGTCCTAATTCCTGTCTGCTGATGAGGTGATAAAGCATTCCAGCAGGAAATGCCTTCTGCTCCTTGTGTGTCCCTAGGAAGAAGGAGAAGGTGCCTGTTCGTGCCTGCAGTGGCTGATTCCCACTTGTTCTGTGCGCTGAACACAAAGTGTCCGAGCCTGGGTTCCCCCGGCGCCGCCTTCCTTGTGCAGGAGCAGCCCGGGGCTGGGGCCGAGTCCCGGCGATATCGAGCGCTGCCGCTGTGGCCGTCACGGTGCGGGCCCCGGAGCGGATTCCTCGCCCTGCGCCCGGGGCCCGAGGGGGCAGCAGGGCTGGAAGGAGCGGGGACCGAGGCCCGCCCGGCGTGCCCGGCCCGGCCCGGCCCCGACAATCGGGTGCCGCGGTTGCCGGGGAACCGCGAGCGCGGCCACAGCGGCTGTGACGGCGCCGCCACCTCAGTTGGCGCAGAGCGCTCCGGGCTGGGTGTTGGCAGCCTGGGCTCTGCCACGGCCGCACCCAGCGATTCCCCAGGTGACTTGTGCACAGAGATTGTCTCTGCCAGCCAGCCCTGAACTCGCAGGGCATTGGTCACTGCCAGCGAGGAGTCCTGAATTGCGTTTGAAGGTAAAGATGGGCTCCAGTTGTACTTTTTGGTTTTGTCACATCTGTGCTCTGAAAGGGAATTCCAAGGGAAAGAGAGGATGTGATCATGCCACTCTCCTCATGCAGCAGTTCAGTTGCATGTACAGGCACCTTCTTGGGGTGGGGCAAGTTGGACTCTGTCTCTTGCTACTTTCAAATAATAGAAAATCTTTAGCACCGGTATATCCTTTTGAGCCTGCCATGAACTGGGTTGTGGATTTTCAGATCTGTTGTGTTCCTTTGCATGCCATGCAGTTGTCTGGTGCAAGGCCTCAGGAATGGGTCTGGGGGCACTTTGGAGGTCTTGGATGGGTTATGACACCCCCTCAGCTGCCCCTCATGGGAATGTGCCCTGGCTGTGGCCTTCTGGGGCTGGGGGGTTTTAGAGCTGAGCCCGTTTGTCTGAGGGAGGATGGGTGTCCACTGCCCCCTACCAGAGGTTGCGCCACACCCCCAAAATTTCCTCCTCCCCCCTCTGTTGATGGGAAGTTTGTGTGCAAACCTGGCCTCAGCAGACGAGTCTGTGGCTATGCCTTGCCCAGCCTGAAGGCAGACAGAGCTGATTTTCAGGAGAGCTGCTGGGTTTGGCTTTGTTGTGGATACATTTTTCTCAATGAGCCTTGTTCACTTCTCTCCAGACCTGAGCTAAATGGACAATGGTGTCACCTTGATCTTGTCTCAA
Source organism: Fringilla coelebs (assembly GCF_963513975.1). Lineage (NCBI taxonomy): Eukaryota > Metazoa > Chordata > Aves > Passeriformes > Fringillidae > Fringilla > Fringilla coelebs. The sequence goes on along the minus strand of NW_028167212.1, from coordinate 177,434 downwards.
GTTCCCTTAGGTGGCTTAACTCCCAGTCCCAAGTTCAAGTCAGGAGGCATTTTCAGAGAGGGCTGGGCTTCAGTGGTCGCAGCTTCTTTATTCAGTTTTGTCAGAATGGGCAAAAATTCCTTCATACCAAGATTTAAGCCATTAGCCATAACCTTCCAGTCTCTCCCAAGTCCTGTGAGGAGCAGGTGAGAGAGCAGGGGTGGTTTAGCCTAAAGAAGAGGAGGCTCACTCCAGCTATTTTTAATTAATATTGAAGCTACAGCTTTGTCTGTTCCAACTCTTCTTAATATTCAGCTTTTGAGCTCCAGGTTTCAGTACGATCCATCTTTGAATTGCACACGGCAGCCATAGAGTTCAAATAAAGTCCAACTAGAGGCCTAACAATACCAGCTACTTATGCCAAACAAGCACTTAGCTACTTTCCAATCATATCAAATTTTTTAGCCCCAGTATATGCCTTGAATGTGCCATGAATTGGGTTGTGGATTTTCAGAGTTCCATTGTTGCTCCTTCCAGTTGTGTTGAGGAATTGTCACCCATCTGTGACATCATCCCTGGAAATGGCGTCTGGATTCCAGAAGACACCAACACCTCGTCTTTTGCTGAGGGAAGGGCTGAAGCCAAATACTGTGAGTAGCCCCTGGGGCTGTGCAGAGGCTGGCAAGTGCCCTGGTGTCCCTGCTCTCCCTGGCCCTGCTGTCCAGCAGCGCTGTGAAGCTGCAGAGCCCCTCCCCAGCCCTTTGTGCCGTGCTCCTGTTGCTGGGGCTGTCCTGGTGCAGTAGGGAACACTGTGGGATGCTTCAGTTGTGCCTTGCCTGGCTGTGCCAGCAGAGCCAAGTGAAACCAATGTACAGCTGAAGCCCTGAGCATGTGTTCTGTCCCTTTGCCTTTGCCCCAGGAATTCCTTCTGTCAGGCTGGGCACTCACCTGTGCTGCTCTGACCATCCTGCCCTTGGGCACCCGGGCATGTTGGGGGAGAAAGCTCAAACTCTGCCCAAAGCCTTGAGAGCCACGGGGTGTCCCAGCTGGAAGAGCTTCCAGAGCAGCTGTTCTCTCCCAGCTCCTGTGTGGGCACAGAGCCAGCCCTGCAGGCAGCACTGGAGCCAGGGCCACAAAGGTCCCTTGCTGTCTGGAGTTCCCTTGGCTGAAGGTGCCCCAGTGCTGAGGCTCTGTCAAGGAGATCCCTCTGTTTTCTTCTGAGGAGGGCACTGTGAGCCCAGACAGAGAAAACAATTAACAGGGAGAACCAAAACCTGGACACATTCCTGTGCACCTCCCTCTTGGTACAACTTTGTTTTCTTGCATCTCTTGGACTCAGCCAGCAGCGATGTCTCCTTGCTGTGAGTTCTGAGTGTTGTGCAGGGATGGAGTTCAGGCAGTTCTGAGAGCTCCTCCCCATTCTCTGGAAAGGTCACTGCCTCAATCCAAGGGAACGTAAGAGAAAACAAATGCCCAAAGAGCAGAAATCCTCAGCCATGTCACATCCAATCCTGGCCAAACCAATGGGACAGAGCCATGTGGCTGGAGTATGTGTATTGCATTCTGTATTATTAATTTACTGATGCTAAGGATTTCAGCAGGAAACTTCCAGGGCTCCCAGGACTGTCCTAGTGGCTGTGATCACAAGTTATTCACCAGTGCCACTTGTTCAAGAAAAGTCATTCTGAACAAGCCCATCTCTGAGGCTCTAGCTGATGTATTTTGTATTTCAGCTGCTTCCCTCTAAGTTCCAGAGGGAGAAGTTTCCCAGCAGGAAGAAGGAGGCCAGCACTGGGGGGAGTATTCTGCCCAGAACTGGCCCATTTCTAGACAAGAGTGAGACTCGTCCCAAGGTAGCCTTTTCCTGCTCTTTTCCTTTCCGTTTTTCATGAAGTTTGAAGAGGGTGTGTGCTTGCGACAGGCTTGCCTCCAGCAAAACACCTCAGTGTGCAGGTGCTGTTGTCATTGCAAACTGCTGGGAGTGGTGGACTGGGAGTGCTGATGTGCACTGAGCAACACAAATGAGCTCTGCTGAAGGTGCTGGGCTGTGCTGGAGTGTAGCTGCCATTGCTGACAGGGGGAAGGCTGGGGACACAAAGGCACATTGATGGGTACTCAGGACCTTCCATTCTCTACTGACCATAAACTTTTCTGTCCCCTCCCCTCTTGTCCTCTTCCTTTTGGTCTGATCTTCAACCCCGTCCCTCTCACTGCGACACTCAAAAAACCAACCTGAACAAATCCAAACCACAAACAACACATAGAACCAACAAATTCCATTCTGTTGCTTCATAACCTTTTGGCTTCAGCCAAATATTACCTCATCTCTCCCACCTGCTCTAGTCCTGTGCTCTTCTAACTGATGTGTAATTTCTAGAGCAAAAGAGATATTTGCAGTTGTGTGGGCCTGGGTTTCCCTGTCTCAGGGTAAAGGACATCCCAAAATTGTTACCCACGGAGTCTCCTGTAAATCCATGGGTTTTACTTACTCCATGAGTGCTCAGTCAGTGCCCCAGAGTTCTGTGACCACCTGGGCACAGGGCTGTGCTTAAGGGAAGTGCTGCCTGGCATTGTGGAGAAAGAAAGCTGAAGAAATACATGCCAAAAGAGCAGCTTGGTTTGAGGCTGCTCTGTGTGGCCCAGCAGCTGTGGATCAGCTCAGAGCAGAGGTGGGTGAGGCACTGTTTGCCCAGTGTGGGCTGGGCAGACGTGCTCCCCCAGAGTCTGTACTTCCCTGGGGATCAGTGGAAGATTCTCCTGCATGAACCTTCCTCCCAGCAGCTGAAGCTCTCCCTGCTCTCTCTCTCCTCTCCAGCTGCCGTCAGCTGCCACGAAACAGAGCTGGTTTGGGGTTTCCCCACCAGAGCTGGTATTTCAGAACTTCGTTGCTCGGGAGGTCTCTGAAATGGTGCTGTGTCTCATTAATAAGGGCAAGGTAAGTGCTGGCACCCGGGGCTTTAACACTGTGCTGGAAGAGGAGAGTGCTGTCATTCCCCCAGTGTACAGCAAAGCAAGTTATCTGCTGCAGCACATGCAGAAGAAAATGTCTCAGCACCTTGTTCTGAAGGATGCTGGAGATGTTCCTGTGCTGGGAATTGTCCCCTGATTTTGGCCATGCCTTGATGGTGTCTATCCCAAAGGAGTTTCCCTCTCTTGCAAGCTCTGGACTGATAGGAATGCTGAGGGCTGTACAGTTCTTACCTGCTCTCGTGCTTTGCCTTGAGTCTATTGCACAGCCTGTGTCTCCTTGGTTAATCTTGGCTCCTGGTAGGAATCTGCCTCTCTCAGCCAGTTTGGCTCCCTTTGTGCAGCTCACAGTCAAAGCTCAGGGGCTGAGTCCTTTCCACTTTATGCTGGAATCCCTTCTCATGAATGGCATTGGCAGTGCAGGAGCTGTGTTCTGAAGGAGCCCTGCAATCAGCCTGAGGGAGCAGAAGCAGTGAGAGGCCTTTAGGTGCCACTTGAGGCTCCTGCTCAGCTTCATCCAGCTCTGCTCAGCTTTTCCAAAAGCAACACGTTTCTCTGCTTTCCCTTTGGAGAGCCACAGCACATCCAAAGCCATGTACTCCTGGAGGTTCCCACCTTCACTTGAAGAAATTGGGATTGTTTTGCTGTTTCCCAAGAGAGCTGAGAGGGGAAAAAGCTAAAAAATGTCCGCAGTTGTGATCCAGTGTAAAGAGGAAAACTTGAGACCATTAGAATTTCAGTCAGGGAAACATTTTCTCAAGTGAGGCTTGTGCCAAGAGTGGTCTGGTGGGAGGAGACAGGAGGGAGTCCAAATCATCTGGTTTAGACTTTTGGAGAGCATTTTGGTGCTCAGGGGTTGATGCTGTCAGTGTGCTAGAAAATGCATGTTTGCTGTGTCTGTGAATGGCAGAGGGCAGAACCTGGCCTGCTGGCTGCAGGCAGGAATGCCCAGCAGCCCAGCTTGCCTGCACAGGCAGCAAGAAGGCCTGGAGAGGCAAGACTGGCTTTTCATCCTGGAAGCACACTGTCAGTCAGTGCTGGTGATGTTTCTGCAGGCAGAAAATGCCTTTGAAGCCCAGAGTCAATAGGCACAGCCTGTCTGTGTTTCTGTCACTTTTGGCAAGCTGATTACTCTCATGGTTTTATGATTCTTCCTTGCTGCTTTACTGCCCATTGAAATTCTCTTTGCCCTCTCCTTGTTTTAGGGATTGTCTTGCTGTGTTCCTTCCTTCTTTTGCTTTTCAGGTTTGCTTTTATTCCCAGTAAGGCCACAGGGTTTGCTTTCCTCTCTTGCTGCTCTGCTTGCCTGACTCTTATCCCCACAAGGTCCCTCCGCAAACCTGATCTGCTAGAAGGGAATTTCTTCCTTCCCCCAGGATAATGTGCTGGTTTGCTTTCAGGCAGCACATTCCCCCTCTGGAACATGTCAAGTTCATGGCTGTGTGCAGGCAGAAGCCAGCAGGTTTTTTGGTCTTGTTGAATATGCAGATGACTTGGTTCAGGTGCTCGGTCTCCATCCTGCTGGTGCTGACCTGCTTGGCCCTTCCTTGCCAGCAGGCACTGCCCCAGTGTCCCTGGCCAAAATGCTGGAGGCAGACAGAAGGGATTCCAGTTCAGCCTTGTGAATGATGTGCCTGTGCCTGCACAGCTGAAAGTGCTTTGGACAAGGGGCCAAGGAGGGATGTCAGCAGGGCAGGGACAGGTCTCCTCTGGTGCTGTTTTCACAAGTGTCAGAATGATCATTTGGTGTCTTTGCTGCAGATTCCTCATCTGGTGAAGGTGTGCATGGAGAGCTGCCCTTATTTCCAGCTGGCATGCCCCAGGGATGTGTACCATGTGGTGCCAGCAGGCGCCTCTGCCCCTGTGCGCATCCGCTTCAGCCCTGCCGAGAACAAGGTGAGACTGGAGGAGCCAAAGCACAGAGTGATCTGCACAGCCATTGTTTTCCCTGCACTCTGGCTCCAGCCCATTGCATGCTGTGAGCTTGGCTGCAGACCATGGGCAGGCAGCCTGCAGGCAGTCACAGCTTGGCACGGGCTGGCAGGCACTGCAGCCAGGCCTGCAAGGCTCTGCTTCCCCTCCCTGCCCATCCCTGAGCATTGCTAAGGGAAGATGCAGAGGGAAGAGGATGGAAATGACAGAGGGCTGTTGATAGATGTTGGGCCATCTTTAGGTCCAGTGGAAGGGGTTTCATTAGGATGGAAAACACCAGAGGAAGAAAGAGGTCAGAGAGCTTTCCTCCTCGCTGACTGGCAACAGCTTCCCTGCCTGCCCCTGGGCTGGAGCAAAGCCGGTGCTTTTTCAGCCCCTCTGCTCTCCAGCCTTGCAGCTGTGCTGTGCCAGAGCACAAGTGAGCATGGTGCAGCTGCAGGGCCAGGGCAGAGGATGTGCTGTGCCTGTGAGCCCAGCCTGGCCCAGGCAGACTGGGCTCTGGGTGCCCTTGGTCAGCAGGAGGTTGCTGAGCTGCAGGGGACTGGGACAGCTGCCTGAAGGAGCTGGTGCAGGGCAGGTACAAGCTGCAGGCAGAGCTGTGAGCCCAGAGCCCGTGGCAGTGACACTGCTGGGGCTGTGTCTTCATGCCTGTCACTGCGCTTGCTCTGTCAGCTGGCAGCCATCCCGTGCCAAAGGTGCTTTTGTGTGCAGGTTTGAAGAGCAGTGCTGAGGCCCTGGCAAGTCTGATCTCAGTGCTGGGATCTGCAGGGTTCATGTTCTGATCTGGAGGCCTGTTCGTACACCAGGGTTTAGGACATGGCATGGAAGGGAGGAAGCCTTGCAGGGAAACAAAGAGAGGCCCTTTGCAACAGCATCCTGCTGCCTCTTGGCACTGTTCTTCTCCTGACTTGGTTGGAGAGGCAAAGTTCAAGGGAAGTTCTGAGCCAGCTGATATTTCTACACCAGGCCAGAGGTGCAGGATCTCTTTGGGTGCAGCTGTTTTCTCATCTTCTTATGCTGCTTAGAGTCAGTTGAACACTTTGTCGTATTCTCAGACAGTGATAACATAGAAACCTAAAGAGGAATGTCCTGTGTTCCCTAGCTCCCAGCTCCTTAGAAGGGACTTAGGTATTCTTTAACATCATTAAAATTTAGAGTCAAAATTATGGTGGCCTAGGGTATGGGTATGACCCAAGTGACACAAGAGCTGAATGCCACAGAGATAGGTTTTGCAAAGTGCACGAGTGCCTTTAAAATGTGACATATTAGTAGAACTTAGTGTTCATTTTAGGGTGCAACAGGTAAATTGATGCCCTTGGAGGGTTATAGAAATGGTTTTTCTTCTGCCATGGGGATGGCACTAAATGCCCTGTGCTGAGCCAGTTTCTTTTCCTGCAGGATTATTGCCACGAGCTCATCTGCATGACTACCAGGGAAAGGATAGTTGTGCCAATTCGGGCCATTGGTGCCCGAGCTGTCCTGGACTCCCCTGCCCAGCTGGACATCTCCAAGGGTGCAGCCCAGTGCAGCACCCAGCAGGCTCTGCTGGTGCCCAGTGTGGGTACCCGGGCAGCTCGGTACCAGCTGAGCAGCCAGAGGTGAGGCAGCTCATCTGTCCTTGTGCAAAACACCTTTGGGGGATGATAGCAGAGTTGGGAAAGAGCAGCAAAAGGAACCAGAGCACAGCAGCTGCTGCCCTGCAGCCTGGCTGTAAGGGAGCAGGATGGATGGCATCTGTCTTGCTTTCAGTGGCCTTTGAGCTTTGTCTGTCCCAGATTTCCTGGAGGCTGCTTGAACATGTTGGGAGCTGGCTTGCACCCTCCTGAGCAGAAGCAGATTCTGAAAAGCTTCCTCTGCACTGTCAGCCAAATAGAGCCATTCTCTGGGAGAAATTCCTGAGGCAGTCAGTGTCAGGTTGTGCATGCAGATAGCTCTCAACCCTCTCGATGCTCTTCACAAAGCATTCTGTGATGGGATTGCTGGCAGTGGGACCCTTGAGGCTCATGGCAGAGAGCTGGATGCAGAGTATGGGGGAGCTGAGGTCATTTTCCCTGGAGGATCTGGTGAGGGCTGGATCTCCTCAGCAGTGGCTGCGTGGCTGTTTCTGATGCTGTCTGTCCTGGCTGTCTTCTGCTGCCTGTGCTTGGTTTGCTCCCTGCTTGCCCAAGGCAGCTGCAGAGAGCTGCAGTGCAGAAGGAATCTCCTGGCCAGGTGTCCCCCCAGCCCTGCTCCCTGTGTCTGTGTTGCAGTCCTTTCTGCGTGGTGCCGGCCACAGGAGCTCTGGGCGCTGGTGACACCGTGCAGGGGACAGTGGGATGTCACCCGCGGGCCAGCGGTGACCCTTGCGGCTCCCTGGCAGTGTGCTGCAGCACAGGTGAGTGCTGGGCCCTGCAGGGGCACAGGACAGTTCTGCACCATGGCTCCCTGCTGTCCCCTGCCCTGCATTCCCTCCAGAGGTACCTCCCTGTTCAGCTCTACCCCAAAGCAAACTGAGAACTCCTTGGTGTTTAGGGCCTTGAGAAAGTGGATCCCTTTCACAGGCAAAGAGTTTGGACTCCTGTTTTGCTGGGAGTTGCTGAGGGGAGGAAGGAGGATCCCTGATTCTCCACTACCCTGTGGCTGTGCCTGGCTGAAGTTTTCTTTGATTCCTGGGCAGTGCTGTAGGGGAGGTCTCCATCAGCCTCTCTCCAATGCAATGGATTTCTTGCACACCTCTGTCCCATCTGCTGCTTCTCCACTGGCTTGCCACAGACCCTTTTTCTATGTGGCCCTTACACAGAGATGTAGTTTCTGCCTAACAACATTATCAGACCCTCAAGTTCCTTTTTGGGACAAACGCAAACAAATTTTTCCCTGTCCCCAGTTCCCAGGCCGTTCATGCTATTGCAAAGCTCTCACATCTATCTCCCATTTCATTTCTAGAGTGAGGAGGAATCCCATTCAGTCTTCATATAGAAGCTGCTCTGTACTTACTAATCTTTCCTTTGTCCCTTTTTAATTTGATTGGCAATGCTCCAGCTAGGTTTTTCAGATCAGAACCTGGATCACCTCCCAGTGAGCCCGAGGAATGGGTTAGAAATTAGAAGTCAGCCCCAAGGGATATCTCCTGAGGGAAGAGAAGGGTCCATATGTTCTCCTGCAGCATCAGGAGCTGCTTGCATCCAGCTCAGAGTCAGGGACTGGCACTGAGGCAGCCTGGAAAATGCAGTGTAAGAGAGGGAATGATTGTACTGCAATGGACATCTCTCCCCAGGCCGTGAGAGCAGGCTGCCCCTGCAGCTCAGAGGGGAAGGCCAAGGACCCTTGGTTGAACTCAGCTCTCAGACTCTGGACCTTGGGAACATCTTTGTCAACACCCCCCATGTCTATGAGGTGAGCAGCAGGGCTTGGGAGGGATCCTGATGGCTCCTGAGGCAGCAGCAAGCCTGGTGGAGCTGTGGAATTGCTGCCAGCCTGGGCAGTTGTGAGCAGGGAATATTTGATGTCCTGCTCAAATCTGGGGGGTCAGAAAGGTGTGTCTGTTGTTCCTGAAGCCCCAGTCCCTGCTTTTGGGCAGCCTTCCTAAGGGCTCAGCTGGGAGACTCCCTGCACAACAACCCCTTGGGATATGAAACCAGCACTGGCTCCAAAAGCTGCATGTTCAGAGGCTTTTGTGGCAGTGCCAGACACAAGGCACCTTTGGGCTGGGCTCTGCAGAAGCAGCTGCAACCAACTGGCTGCCTTTGAGCTTCAGCCCACTGCAAACAGCCTCCAGCCAAGTGTCTCCTGCTTATTGCTGCAAGTGACAGGAAAGCCTTGGGATTCTCTCCCTTGCTGACCAGTCCCTCACCACACTTCAGCCTTGCTGCATCTCTGGCTCTAGAAAGAGAAAAGTGTTCCTGGGAAAAAAGCAAAGGATTTTCCTACCTATTTGCCTCCCCCACAATAGTGTCAAGTTTACAAAATCATCATGAGGGAGCAAGTGAAGAGGTAGAAAATGAGGCCCTGCATCGTGGCAGACACTTTCAAAAGCTTGGCTGGGGAAGAGAAAGACACCCTGAGTTTTCTTACCAAAAGTTGGTGCTGTCTATACATTTTGATGGTGATGCCTCATTCCCAGTGTATTGTTTTCATGATCTGGGAAAAGGTGAATGACCAGACGGTGCTGTTGGAGCTGTGCTAAGTAGGGCAGCAGCAGCTCTGGGGTGATTGACTAAGCAGGTGCAATCAGCCCACGTTGCTCTCAGGGCCAGCTCTCAGTGAGCTTGGTGATGCTGAGCAGAGGTGCACTGCTCTGTGTGCATGGGCTCACTGCAGTTCTGTGGAGTTCTCTCTGCTCTGCATGAAAACCCAAAGGCAGAACTTGTCCTGTTGTATCTTTTGCCTTCTGCCACTCAGCAGCACAAAGCATCTTCTGCCTTTTCTGGGTGTCCATGGCATCATGAGACAATAACCCACAAGAAGGGAAGATTCCACATGTATTTCCACTTGGCTTTCTTGCTGCTGCAGGTGAAACTGATGAACCAAGGAGCTCTGGCTGCTCCCTTCATCTGTATCCCTTCAGCCACCAGCATGGGCTCCTGCTTCAAGTTTGCACCCTTGGAGGGCATCATTGCAGCAGGTGGGAGCCAGAGTGTGCAGATTTCCTTCAGTGCCACCGTGTTGGGGAGCTTTGAGGAAGAGTTCCAGTTCCAAGTGGCTGGATCTCCTACGCCTGCCATCCTGACCATCAAGTAAGGACCCTGGGAGCTGGGTGGGCACATCTGTAGCTGTGTCTGGGACATGCCCCACCTACCTCATGTTGGGCTGGAGCAGAGAAAAAAGGTGTTTCCTGGGGTCTGAATCTCTGCTCTGATGCTGGCATTGCTTTAGTGTGAGGATGGCTCCTGCCCTGGGTGGTAGCTGGGAGCTGGAATGACTCCTCCCTGCAGGGATCTCCCTGTGCCTTGGGCCATGGCAGGCAGTGGGATGGATCAGCTTTGGGCAGCAGCTGCTATGGGATGTCCCACCTGAGCAGCCAGCAAGGTCCCCAGGGCTTTAGGGATGGTCCAGCCTGGGTGATTGTGCAGCAGCAGCAGTGTTTGTAAAAACTTGTGTTAACAATCCATGGCAGATGGGCAGCAGCAGGCTCAGCTCACCTCTGCCAGCCCTGCTGTGGGGGACAAGCTGTGCTCGCAGCTGCTGTGCACAGAGTGCTCTGGTGCCTCCTTGGCACAGGCAGGAAAGGGCTGATGTGGGAGTCAGGGAAGTGTGCAGCAGGAAGTGTCCCAAGGACTTGGGCATCCTCGCGTGGGCTGGTGCCATGGCAAGAGATAATCCTGGCGCAGCCAAAGGGAGAAGGGCTGATCCCAGGGGAGGCAGAGCTCAGTGCTCAGGAGCACAGCAGTGTGAGGCCTTGTCCCTGCCAGCCTGAGCCATGTGCTGCTAGGATAATGTAGTGGGAGCAGGAGAGCTGATGCTGGCTGCTCTGCAGCTTTGGGGCTGGGCTGCTGCTGTGGGCAGGCACTGGCACAAGGCAGTAAAGAAATGAAAGCAATCTGCACTGGATTATACCAATGAGATAAGGGAGTTGGATAAAAAAGAACAAGGACGTTATTACTTAGCAAGAGAAAAGTGGTGAGTAGGTGTGCCCATAGTGGAGAAACGATGCTGGCTTTGTTTTTGGAGGAAAAGTGCTGCTTTTGTATTTTGGAAATCAAGAGGGAACCTTTCACCATCAAATCATTGATTCTTCTCTGTCCCTGCCCCAAAGTGGCCATGGGGTGTTTCTGCATAAGCAGCTTTCTCCTTGGGCAAGGGCAAGTGTCTCTTGTTGAGATGCACAGAGCAGAGCCAGGGGCACTCCTGTGAACACCACAGGTCACTGCTCCTTGATTTGGAACCAAAATACAGAGTGGGCATTGATTGGCATCAAGCATGAAATCCACTTGTGAGTGTTGTGCAGCTTCAAGTGCTGGTTTCAGTTGGTGTTGGTGATTTTGGAGTCTGTCTGCTGAGTTCAAGGAGAGCTGAGGTGCTGTGCTGGATTCAGGACACCCTGGGTTTGGTTGTTGAAGCTGTTGTTCTTGGCTTTGCCAGCTGCTGCACTGCTGACTAGCTGGTCCTTTCCTCTAGGATTCATCTGTCCCCTGGCTAGAACTGTTGTTGCTCTTTTCAGAGGATGTTTGGGAATGCCCTGGATTCAAGTCTCAGAACTCTGTCTGTAATGATGGTGTGGATCAAACTCTCTTTAGAAAGCTCCTCCACGGGAACAGTGGTTCCAGCTAAAAAGGAGCAAAGCAGGGAACCTGTGGCTGCAAGGGTTGGCTTATAGAAGTTTGTGGGGATACCTTTATGTCCATCCCATTGCAGATGGGGAAAGTGAGGCACAGAGCCATGTCTGGGTGTGTGTTGAGGGTCCTTCGTGGGAGCACCAGCATCCCGGGGCCTTCTCCTGCCTGCCCTGTGCCCAAAGCCCATCTGTGGCTGTTGGCTGCTGGCCCCTTGGCTTTAGCTGCCTCCTGTGCACAGGGCCCTGTGCTGAGCACATGGTGCTGTGTTGGTTGGAAACCCAGGGTGCCCTGAGCCCAGGTTTTGTGTCCCTGAGCCACGACAGCCAGGCCTTTGCAGTTCCTTTAACCAAGCCATTTCCTCCTCTGTCCTCGCCCTCCAGAGGCAGCGTCATTGCTCCGAGTTTGCACTTCGACCTCCCTGAGCTCGACTTCGGGGACATCTCCTTTGGTGAGTGTTCCCTGGGCTGGGACACAGCGTCAGGTATCTGTGCCTTCCCACAGAAAAGCATCCCTCACTCCTGGTGTGCCCCAGCAACCTCTCCAGGCTGTGAACTGCAGGGCTGCTGCTGCTGCCTCAGGTGGCATTTTGCCATTGTTAGATCCAATAGAAGCAAGGAATAGAAAGTCAGTATTTTCTGGTGTCTCTGTGCTGCTTTAAAAGACAGATGTCTGCCAAGGAAGGTGGGAATCTTCCTGCAAAGGAAAGATGAGCCCCTCCCTCCAAATTCTTATACCTTTGAAATGACAGGGCTGCCAGGCAAAAGTATGGGAAAAGGAATAAGAGTTCTTTCCTAGACTGTCTCAGGAGAGCACAGACAAGAAGGCAAGAACAGACGACACACAACCTCCCGCAGCAGCAGCGGCCAAGCTTTGGTCCCCAAGCGGGAGGAAGGGAAGCTCTGCTCCCTGCCCAATCTCAGCTCCGACTGCACAGCCGCCCACGGCATCACACCACAACTCCCAAAAACCCCGAAGGGAAAAGTCCAGCCCCAGGGCCAAAACCCCCCAAAACCCCTCTGCCCCTTCCCAGACCAAGGGCAACATTCGCTGCCAAGCCCAAAGCCAGACCAATGAAGTTCATGAGCTTTTGAAGGAAACTCATTGCCTTTGCTGAGCTGCTTCTTCCCCAGCCTGCATCAGCACGGGGGCACTTGTCAAGTTGCCTTTTGAGGAAATGAAACAAGAAAGGCAACAGATGGAAATATGGTTCTGAACCAGGAGATTGATCATGTTGAATCTGATTTCATTCTTAAGGTCTCTCCAGCTGAAGGCAGCTGTTGTATCTTTGCTTCTTTGTAACTTTTGACTATTGTGTGCATGCGCTGAGCTCAATCTCGTTTGAGGTTTTGACATCTGGGATTTTTCTTTTTGTGCCTCTCTTGCCTCCCTGCTGGAGTCACTGCTGGAGCTGGCAGTGGTCACTTGGATGGGCACAGAGCAGCTCTGGGCTGCAGCTGCAGTTGTTTTTTCTGCCCATCTGTGTTCCAGTGAGTCTTGGTGAGCAGGCCTGGGGAGAAGTCTCCTCCCTACAGAACTGGCCAGCCCAGCCAGATGTGCACTGCAGAGCAGGTTGTGGCTGCTCTGCGGGCTCTGCAGGACATGCCCACCATCAGTGGCTGTATCTCTGGCTTTGCAGGATGGAAAGCAAATCCCAGAGCTAAAGTGGGCTCTACCCTTGCAGGCAGCAATCCCAGTGAGCAGCATGGGTGTGATGTCCCCGTTTGTTGGGTGAGGTGGGACCTGGTTCCTCATTGCTAATCTCAAAGCAAGGCTCGGGTGTGCCCCCAGCTGAGTGGGCTCTGAGCTGTCACGTGCTCAGTCTGTTTGGCCCAAAGCAAGAGATGCCTTAAGGATCCTGCAGAGAGAGGCTGCTTTAGGGTGCTTTGCCTCATGTTCTAGTTCCTGATTCCATCCTCACTTTCTTTTGCTCTAGCTTCTTCTCAATGATGACTCACTGTTTATATATCTTGAAAAGTGTTGGCAGGCTTGGCAGGGAATTTTCCAGCTTGAATTCTCAGAGTAAATGCTGGGTCTGGGTGCACACTCATCACTGAGAGATAAGTGGTGCTGGTTTGGGGCAGGGGAGGGAGCTCCTCCCCATGCCAAAGAGAGAAGCTTGCAGTGTTGAACAGGGCTAGGAGTGGGTATTTTCGGGGCTGCAGTCTGGAATCTGTGTCAGAGGGAACTAAGTGATGATTAATTCCTCACGCAGCTTCGTGGGGAGCTGTAGTTCAGATAATAAAGAGCCGAACTCCAATCCCACTTTCATCCTGGCAGGATATTCACCCCAGGATCATGCCATAGTTGGTGCCTGACTGGATATTTGTGTCCTTTGCCAGGCTTTCCCTACACCCAGCGCTGTCGCCTCACCAACAGCTCCCCGGTGCCCCTGACGTTCCAGCTCCGCATGTCGGACGATGGCACGCAGCCGGCTGTGGACAGCGTGGATCAGATCCGCAGGGACAGCGACCCAGCCTGGAGGAAGGGAATCCATTTCTATGTGGAGCCCAGGGAGTTCAGCATCAATCCCAGCCAAGGGACCATCCTCCCCCAGGGACACCAGGACATCGAGGTACGGCAAGAGTCCAGCCACAGACGCTGCAGCAGCAGGGCTGAAGCTGCACTGGAGTGTGGGAGGGCTTCAGCTCTGGTGCCAGCTTTGAGCATGCTGAGAGTGAGAGATCTGCAGTGCTGGGAGGCCTCTGCTAGCTGCCTTACTCGGGATGTTCTTCCAGGAGCACTGTTTTGTTTCCAAAATCATCTGCTGAGGTCACATTCCTTATGGTCAAGGCCTGAAGCCATTCTTGTGTTTTTGAGAGCAATTGATTTGATTGCAAGTGGGCAGAGCAAGGATGAGGGCAGAAGGTGGCTGTTAGAGAGATGTCATTGTATAAAGCAGTCAGCTTTTCTTCTTGGTGTCATTTCCCCTCTCCTGGGGAGCAGAATGATTTGTGTTCACTGCAGGAATCTCCAGGGGGGACAAAATACTCTGCAGCCATGAAGTGCCCAGCACTTGCTGGTCCACCCTTTGCCCTCAGCTTCCTGCTGTGAAGCTGAACTCATTGTGTTCAAGTCAGATTTCCTCTGCATGGATGTCATTGTGGTCAGATGAGAAACTGGCCCCTTAATTTGAATGCAGTGGTGCAGAGAGCTTTAGTCTGATGTTTTAATGTAGCTGACGTGTGTTCTGATAGCAAGGTGTGTTTAACAAGTCTGGTATTGGCAGAAGGCTTTTGTTCCTCTGAGACTGTGCTCTACACATGGAGCAGCAGAAGAATTATGGCCAAATCCTCCCTCAAGTACTGGAGGATATCACACATGGGTAATGAGCTTTTGTAAGGGAGAATTTCCTGTTCTTCTCTTGCACCAGGTGACCCTGTGCTCCAACACGGTGATGGAATTCTATCGGAGGATGCTGGTGGATCTGGAGGGTATTGGCAAGGGAGTGGCAACACTGATCATCACAGCCAGGTACCAGCCCTTGCTGGCCTCCCCAGGCACTGCCTTGCACAGGCTTTGCTGGCTGCAGCTGCCCAGCAGAAGTGCTGCTCAATGGCCTCATGTTGTGCCAGCTGGACATGAGAACAGCAGGGCTTGGACAGCAGCCTGTGGTGAAAAGCAGCCCTGCTCACAGCCCAGCACGGCCCTGGCCCTTATCTAAAGGGAGCAGGAATGATCTCATTCATGGGCCTGGGTTTTGGTGCTTGAGGTGGGACAAATTTCCCGAGGGCCTCCTCTCCTTCTTGCTGCAAGAGGTGGAGTTGTGCTGGTTGTGAGCAGCGTGCATTGGTTTGGGCCACAGCAAGCAGCCTGCTGAGCGTCAGGGTCTGCTTCTGTTGATGAGGGCACATGGCAGGGGGCAAGAGGCTCCCAGCAAGTGCTGAGTGCAAGGTCTTAGGAGGGGAAAGCAGCCCTGCATGTGGCAGGTCAGCTGCAGTTTTTCTCCCTCCCTCTGCTTCCCATTTGGAGCTTGAATGTTCTCAGAGTTGAGACCAAAAGTGTTTGTTGCTGCAGCAGAATTGCATCCTGCTGTGCTGCTGTGGGTGCCAGCTGAATGGCCAGAGGGCTGCAGCTCCCTGGTGCTGTTCCCTGTGCCAGGCAGAGCCATGCGGTCAGTGCCTGGGCTGCCATTGTGTACAGCAGGTGGAGCTGGGGCCAGTCAGTGCCTGGAGCTGGGCAGTGAAGGAGCGAGGGAGCTGCAGGGCCTGGGAGGGGGTGATCAGCCACTCTGGAGGGCAGCTGGTGTCTGTGCCCTCCAGGGCTGGGGCAAAGAGCTGAGTTCTCAGGCAGGGCAGCAGCACCATGGGAGAGAAGGGAGTCATTTTTACTGAGCCACTGGAGCTGTGTGTTCCTTGAGCCTTAGTGAGCCCTGATCCTTGTTGGGAAGGCTCCCCCAGAGCTCGTGGATCACTGGGACTGTGAGAGGAGTCCTTGCAAGCCTCCTTGGGTGAAGGAGGGGCTGGGGCAGTTGTGGCACCAAGTGCTCTGTGTGGGGCACTTGGCAGCCTCTGGGTGCTGCCTCTCAGGGTTTGGCCCTCCTTGACAAGACCCATTGGAGTGGGAATAGGTAGAAGGCAATTTATCCCTGTAGGGCTGTTAAATGTCCATTTGACAGTGACCAATGTTTTCTGCTCCATTTCCCAATCTTTGGGGGTAAATGTTCTCTATTCTCTCAGTGTCTCTGATTCCCCTGGGGTCATCTCTTTGCCCAGATGTCTCGTTCCTGAGCTCCAAGTGTCCAACCATGTGCTCCAGTTCGATGAGTGCCAGCTGAAGGTGCCCTATGAGAGGAAGATCCTCATTAGGAATCCCAGCCACCTTCCTGGCTGCTACGGGCTTATTCCCCAGGTTTGGCATCACATCCACCTCCTCCTGTCAAATATTATTGAGGAGATTATTAGGGGAAAAAAGGCTTTGGATAAGACCTTGTTAATTTCTATCCAGTCTTAAAGATCTGCTGAGAACAGGATCCTGCCCGAATGTAAACCTGAGGAGGCAGTTGGAGCTCCTGAGTAAACAGTTGATGTTCTAGTCTTCAGTGTGTTTTCTTATGGGAGATCTTAGAGGGTTGTGAAAAGCTGCTGCATCCACAGACAGCAATGCCTGTGCTGGCAGCCTCCTTGCAAGATCCCCTGGGAATGCTAAGCCTCCAATTCTTGCATCTTGTTTGTGTCTTTTACCTTTGTCCTGGGGAGTTTTAAACGTGTGTGTAAGTTGCTGTTGGGGTGGATGTTAAGGAGTCTAAAGTTTCTTCCGAGGTGCCTCTGAAGCTGCATTTCATTCTGTCCCTTCCAGAAACGCAAGGAGGACTCTGCTGTGTTCTACTCCAGCCCCAAGCCCTGTGGGATTGTCCAGCCCCAGAGCACAGCAGAGATCCCCGTTGTGGTGCAAGTGCAGGCGCCGGGCGAGCATCGCACCAACGTTCTCATCGGCGTGTTCGGGGATGAGAGAAACCCACGGGTGAGGGCACGGGGAGCTGTGTGCCTGTGTGCAACTGCTCCTGGCAGGGGGCACAGGGCACAGGGATTCTGCCAGGGAAAACAGGCACAGGCTGCTGTGGGAAGGACAGGAGGGATGGGTGGCACAAACAGCTCGTGCCTTACAGGTGGGAATCTCAGTGTCTGACACAGAATGGAGTTGGGCACAGCTGGAATCCAGGGTCATTTTAATTCTTCATTCTTTAAAATGCTGTTAACTTTGGAAACATCTGGTTTAAAATTTCATCTCTCTGAGCACAAAAGAGGATGTCAGAAGACTTCTGGGAGCCTTGAGCTTTCCATAAAAGAAAGGAAAGCTGGCATTTGAAGAGTGGTTGCAAGGATTGAAACTTATATCAAGACATATGGAAATGACGATGCCAGATTCCCTGGATGGCACCAAACATCTGAACCTGGGCCATTGTGGCACTGTTGTAAATCAGTGAACAGGAAGAACAGGCAGTACAGGCTGTGCCAGGGAGCCTGAAGTCTGACAAAACAGTTGCTTTCAACTCTGAGGCTGCTTCCCTTAAAGAGGAGGGTTTCTCCCCACCAGAAGAACCAGTTGTTGAACTGTCAGCCTGGTCTAACTAGAGATTTCTTGCAAAGTTTTTACCTTTGCGCCAGTAATTTGTAGTTTGAAAGGTTCTCTTACCTTAATCTTTTTCGATTTGGAGGTGAACATGTAATTTTCTTTTTCCCCAAAAGCCCAGCATTTCAGCTGGAGAGTGGTAGGTGTCCCTAAAGAAATTACTTGAGCAGGGTTGAGCTGTTGAAGGTATTTTAGGTTTCCCTGTTGTAGTTTGTTTTGGTTTTTTTAACATCTTTCTTGCTTGCTTCCTGGCACAGAGAGCACAATTACGGAGCTCAGGACGGCCGGCAGAAACCTCCCCAAGGCCAAGGGTGACAGAGCTTGGCAGGATCCCAGCACCAGAGCCTTAGTATGGATGGATGGATGGATGGATGGATGGATGGATGGATGGATGGATGGATGGATGGATGGATGGGGAATGTGAGCTGAGTCACCTGGGAGTGTTGGGAAATGTCAACCAACCCCCCAGCAGTGTGAGGGGAACATTGCTGATAAATGCCTGGTGGAGCTGCAGAGTTTCTGGCCTTGGGCCCTGGGGGGCTGTGCTGGCTGGGCACTGGCTGGGTCTGCCCCTGGGTGCCTCAGATGTCACCTTTTTGCTGCCTTCTCTGTCTTTTCCTCTCCCACTGTGCTTTCGGCATCCCCACAAGGTGTTCATGCCTGTCCTCTGTAGTTGCTCAGTGCAAGCAGTTGCAGCTGCTGCGGCACCTCAGTGCCACCCCTGGGCTGCCTTTAGAACAGAGCTGCTCCAGGCTGGATTGGGAAGGGCTGGATCAAACCATTTCTCAGTTCAACCTGCCCAGCACCCACCCAGGGGCTGCATCCTGGCCAGGAGCTGCTGGTGCAGGTGTCCCTCCCTCCCACTGCAGGTCCCTGTTCATAGTTATCTTATTTTCCAGAGATGAGCTTTGTCCACCTAAATTCATACCCCATCCACCAAAAGAGAAGAGGAGCAGTTTGGCTTCCTCCTCGGCAACTCGATGGAGGCGCTTCAAGATCAGCAAGGAGGAGGAGCCAGCCAGAGCCCTGGAAGAAGCACAGGATTTTAGCCACTCTTCAGGAGCAGAGGTAGATTTTGTTGTACATCCAGTGCTTGTGTTGCCTGCCCAGCCTGCCAGCACCAAGTCATGCTCGTGCTGACCTCCCTTTTTGCTGCCCTGCTGTCCTGTGCCCGGGCAGTGGGCTGGGCAGCAGGGCCAGTGGCTGGACATGGGGTGAGTGGGAGGGAGAAATAGGAGAGTTTTCCTTGGAGAAGCTGACTCAGATCCTACAGGCCTGTGCTGAGTGTGGGATTTTTTGCCTTCTTTCCTTCCCAATGTAAGATGAGGCTTTTATCTGCATCATGATGGTCAGACCTGCAGCTTCCTTCCCAGAGCCAGCTGGGATGAGTCCTGATCTCCATGGAGCCTCTTGCCAAGCCAGCCAGACTCCCTGTGTGCAGGGCTCTGCTTTCAGCCCAGAGCTGCCATTGCACTGCTGGCCCTGAAGCTCTCTTACAGACAGAGACTTTGCAGAGTGGCTGTCTCTTCCTGCCAGCACAGAAAATGGCTTGTTTTTCAGGTGCCAGCACAAACTGCTGAAAACCCTCACCTCCCACGAGGCTTGGAGGGGTTCAGGTGCTCCCTGGACGTAGCACACACTCCCCTGGAAGCGGAGAAGGCAAGAGGGAATCTGTCTCACTTGCCCATTGTCAGTGTGGCCAGCAGGGCTGGAGCTCCCAGTGCCACTGGGGGCCCTCAGCATTGGGCACAGAGGGGCTTCCCATCCCTCCAGGCCATCCCAAAGTGCTGCTGAAGCAGCTGCTTGTTGGAGAGGCCGTGCAGGACACGTTGTGGGGCTGCCCAAGGACGCTGTGCAGCACCTGTGAGGGCACTGCTCCCCCTAGAACTCCTCAGGTGGTCCACAGGAAATTTTTGCAGGAGCTTTTGCTGTAGCAAATTGAGAAAGCAGCATTTAAATCAGAGTCTTAAGGGAAGAGCCCCAGGAGTCAGATGAGCTGGGCTGGAGTCCCTCCCTCAGCTCCAAGAGCTCTCACTCTGAGTCTCCTCCTTCTCTAAAAGCAGGAAGTTTTTAAACTTTTTAAAGGCAAGTTGTGCATCAGAGAGAATGTCTACTGCCAGGAGACATCCCAGTTCCCTTTCATGTAATGTGCTAATTAAGGCATTGACCCGTGGGTATGGGAGAAGATTTTCGCCATGGTCCCTGCACTGGTCAGTGGCATGGATGCAGGATGAGGTGAGGGTGATTCTGGCAGTGTTTGGGGAATAGGCTCCTCCAGGTACAGCTGCACTTTGCTCCAAGATGCTCTTCTGCATGCATTTCCATGCTCAACACCTCAATCTCTCCTGTCTTCCATCCAGGCTTTCAGTATCCTGCCACTCTCAGGTGTGCTGCAGCCAGGACAGAGCCAGCAGGTCTCCACCTTCTCTGGCCAGGAAGAGAGGTGGAAGAAAGGACAGAAGGGAGTCTCTGTGTGGAAGCAACATCCAAAACCGGACAAAGGCAAAAACAAACCACCTGAGAAGAATGAAACCAAAATCTCAAAAAATGAAACCAGATCTCCTGAGAAGAAGGACAAGAAAGCCACAGAGAAGAAAACAACCAAAGTGCCAGAGAAGAAGGAAGCCAAAGCCCCCCAGAAGGGCGAAACCAAAGTCCGGAAGAAGGGGGGGAACTGAAATCCCAGAAGACCCACCTGGGATGAAGAAGAACTCTTAATTTTTATTCACAAAACTAGTTTTACACAGTTTAACAGAATTTTAGTGCAATTTTAGTTAGTTAATAGATTTCCTGCCAGGTTTTCTAATATTGGTTACTAAAATAGATTTTACTTGTGCATCAAATCTCTCTATTGTATCATTTACCTGTTCTCTTCACTGATTCTCATGGGACAAATCCCTTGTTGTTACAGGTGCATTTGTTTCTCACCCTCAGAGTAGATTGTTCACAAAGACTCACTCTCAAAACAGCTTCACATGGGAACTTGTAACTGCTCAGCTGCACTCAGAGGAGATGACAGGCCAGCTATTAATAGAGCAGAGCAAGGCCTGATTTCATAAGGCCTTTCTTTTATCATTGCTCTACCTGTCTATGGCATCTCCCCCTTTTTGTTCATTTAAAAAAGGCTCCAATGTTCTGATGTTGAAACTGCTCACTCTTGAGAGGGTATTATCTCATCAGGGTTGTCACTGGTTCTCTATTAGATATGGGATAAGATAGATAAAAGAGCAATTACAATCAACAAAACTTACCAAATTCCATCAAGACATTGACACAAGGTTTTGCAGCATGAGAAAACAAAGGAATAATGCCCAAGGTCTTTTAGGGAAATGGAGAGAAATGACCATTGTTTCCATTTAGCTGAGAAGTGTGAGAAAGTCCATTAGCTGGAAATGTTGATCTTTGCCATCCCTGAATGTCCTCCTGGGGGCTGGAACAGGGAATAACTGAGGAAGGGCAGTAGGAGCAGTGTACCATGAGGATGCCCTGAGGCTTTTGTTGGCAAATGGGCTCTGTCAGTTTCCAGACACAGCCATGTCTTGGCAGTCCTCCTCCTGCTCCTGCTCTGGCCACAGAGGCTGCAAGGTGATGAGGTGATTTCTCTTTCCACTGGGCCTCATTTTTTCAGAGCTGATCAGTGTCTGATGGAATGAACAGGTGACTGCTTTGAGCTGCTGATGATAAAACACAGGCACATCTTCTCCTGAAGGTAAAGAATCAATTGGGCTTCACTGTGGTACACTCAGTTGGGATTTAGAGGTGATGATCTTTTTTCCAAACTTCTCATGTAAATATTGCATCATTCAGAATGATTAGTCATCCAAATTTCTCATGTACATTTTGCATTTTTTGAACGTTCTTAAGGCATTCATTCCTCTTCTTTTTTGTTTTTAAAGAATGAGATGCATGTCTTTTGTTATGAGTATGAAGCAACATCATAGTAAAATAATACATGCAGTGGACAAGAAACTTACAGCAATTAGGAATAATTTGGATACAACAATCAGGAATATTTCAAAACGCAGACAAAGCTAACAACAAAGGTGGAATTAGGTAAACACCAATTTCTGAAATAATGTGCCATCATCCCAGAGTCTGCAAACAGCTGAGAAACTTCCATTCAGGGGGACTTGGATAATTATTTCCAGATAATAATTCCCAAGCTCCCTTTAAAAACAGTCCAACTGTCATGTCTAGAGGGTCAGATTGCCCAGTCAAAGCAACTCAAATCTAGTTTTGGTGCAGAAAACATCTGGGTCTGTTGGCAAATTCCCGTCCAGGCAGAGCTGAGGCCTGGCCACCACCCAGGCTCAAAGTGGGAGAGAATTCCCTAAATGTAATTTAAAACAAAGCTCTTGAGAATGGCACTTAGGAGTGAAGGTCTGGGGGTGACAGACTAATGAACCATCCAAGAGCTGTCTCCTCCAAAATTCCCTCAGCACAGAGATGCTTTAAACCCAGCAAACTGTTGGAGTGGTTCTGTAATAATAATTGGGACTGCAGCTGAGCGGTTTACACTGGACATTAGGGAGAACTTTGGCCCAGAGAGGGGCATTAGATATGGGGATGCTCTGCCCTGGGGGTGCTGCTGGAGTCACCATCATGGGAGGAGTTTGAGGGAAACGTGGCGGCAGCACTCTGGGCTCCGGCCTGCTGGCCATGGTGGCCATGGGTCACAGGTGGCCACGGGCTGGACTTGGCCTTACAGGGCTCTTCCAAGCCAGTGCATTCTGTGATTTGTTACATTACAGCCTCTGGGGACAGCACAGTGGCTGGCAACTGTCCCCAGCCGTTCCGTGCCCAGACCCTGGGCAGACCTTGGTGAGGAGCGACATCCAGAGTCCGTGTGGTGGTGGAAGCTCCTTGTGCAGGGCCCCATGACTGGCCAGGGCTTTTCCTGGACTCTGCAGGTGTACCTGCTGATGCTCCTAGCGCATCCGCTCGACCCTTCCAGCCGTCCTGAGCAGGACATGGGCACCACGGCACCCGAGGACCTGGAGCTGCAGGACCCGGGCCCTGAGAACGCCCCGTGGCTGGACATGGCGCTGGTGGGCTAGACATGCTTCCTGGTGGAGCTGCTGACCATGGGCGTTGTCCTGGGTTGGTACCTCAGCAGAAGGCTCTGGAGACGCTGGAGACAGGTGAGGGAGGGGGGCCTGGCCGGCAGCATGGGGCAGAGCCCAAGGCTGCTGGGCCTGCTGGGCAGCGCCTTGGCCAAGGCCCCGCCTCAGAGGGGAGCGGAGCCTCTGGGCAGGAATGGGGCCCAGGGCTGAGCCCAGGGACAGCACCGGGGAGAGGCGGCCGGAGCTCTGCTCACTGCAGCCTCTGCCCCGGGCAGCCCAGCCCAGCCCCAGCCTCTCGGGCAGAGGCCTGGGCCCCGCTCCGCCCATCGGGATCCCGGTGCTTTGCCTTGCAGGAGAAGCTCCGGAGCCGCTCGGCCCGGGCAGGGCCCCGCTGCTGCTGCCGGGGCCGCGGCTGCCCCAGGAAGCTGCTCCAGCTGCTGAGGCACAACCGCGCCCTGCTGCGGCTCTGCCTGCGGCACCGCCCTGGGCAGAGACCCAGAGCCAGGAGGGCAGCACAGAGCGCCGTGTGAGAGCGGAGGAGACTCCGGCCGCCCTCAGCACCAGGGGCCGGCTGAGAGAGGAGGAGACTCCGGCTGCCCTCAGCACCAGGGGCCGGCTGAGAGAGGAGGATCCCGGCCTCCGTCAGCGCTGACCTCCAGCCCCAGCGCTGTGTGGAGCCTTGCAGGGATGTGTGACCAGCGCCCAGCCCGGGCACTGCGACATCCCCAAATCAGGAGTTAGAGACACCCCATCCTTAGTCATAGCGTTCTCCGACAGCTTTTCCACAAAAAGTTGAAATTTCCCTCGGTTTTCCCTTTTTCAATGTTGAAGCATTTTAGACATAAGTTTCTTACCCCGTAGTCTTTTAGTAGTGACCCTGTAAGTGTAGATTTAGCGAGTAGTCAAGTTAGGTTCAAGTAGTCAAGAATAAAGTTCACGTTTTCTATGCAGTGCTGTGTCCTTTCCTTGACATTCCATCCGAGAGGGCACACGGCAAGTGCTGGGTTGGCACGGGAGCTCCAGCCTGCCTGGAATGGAGAGCCTGAGTGCCCCAGCAGGGGCTGCACCAGTGTGGAGGGCAGCTGCAGAGAAGAATGTTCTCCTGCCTCCACCTTCCAAGGAAGCTTGGAGTCCATCCCTTGTTTGCACTGTGCAGGAGGTCCGGGAGGTGTCTGGGCGGCCCCAGAAGGTGCTTGCAGCACCCTGGGGCACCAGGGACAGAGCAGGAGCATCCCTGGAATGCTGTGAGAGATACCCAGAGCAGCCCACCCTGGGGCCTAGGCAAGGGCTGAGTTCAGGAGGGCAAAGACATCCAGGAGCTGCTGGGCTGTGGCAGCAGTCATCAGTCCGGTGAGGCCCAGTCCTGTTTCCTGTCTTCTGGGGTTTTGGTATTTATCTGTATTTAGTTCTTTGTATTTATGCTCTTGACCCTCAAAATGGGATTGGATTTCATTTTCCTATAAAACAAGACCTTAGTCATTTTATTTCTAGGAATAATTCATGGGTAGTCCCAGCTTAAATGACTTCTCCGTGAATTATTCTGCATCTGGCTCCTTTACAGCACCATCAAACACCTCCGTTAAAATACAGATCCCTCACTGCAAGGAGGACAATCTTGCTGTTTTCTGAACAATGTTAACTTTGGTGACATAGCCATGTTTCCAAGTCCAATATGAAAAAAACTCTCCACATCAGCTTGACAATCTCAAAAGCTGGTTCCTCAACTCTTCCTCACCAATTTCCTTATTGGTGACATTCAGCAGTGATATCAAACGAGCACAGAAAACAAATGGAAGAGAAAATGCAGATAGTCAGCAGCCACCACCTACCAAAATACCTTTTAAATACAGTTCAAAGGCCTCTAAGAGCAAGCTCGAGGTGTAAATGGAGACACTCCCACAGAAGTACTGCAAGCTGGTAGTTTTGGCATTCCCTCTGAGTGAAAACAAGGCAGGAAACTCAAGCCCATGGTTAACACAGAACCCCATGACTATAATAACACAAATGCAGATGGTCAAGGACATACCTTGCCCGTTTTGGGATGGAATAGGCTGGCATGATTAAAGCAAAAATGATTTCTAACCAAAATTATGTTTCCCAGAATTAAATACCACTTTGGGTGGCTGCTCCTGATCTCTGGATAATATTTCAGGAGTTCAATTGGCACCAACCTGGTTTTCTAGATACGAGCAGGGAAGTTGTTTAGTTCTTAATAATATGCCATTCTGTAACCACATTAGAAACCTTTCATCTCTCAATGTTTTCCATATTTAGAGCTAGAAAAGCACCAACTATCCTCAGTAGCAACATGTCGCAGCACAGAATGTGAAAAGGTCAACCTGCCAGACAATAACACATCAAGTAAAAATTAAAGTGAGGGCAAGGGAAATCATCTCCAGGTGAAACTGCTCTTCTGCAAAAGCAAAGGGATATTAGGATGCAGCCTGGGAACAACACAGTCCTCAGCTATGAGAGAAAACATAATTCTTAAAAACCTGTTCCCTACATTAGAGACAGAACATCAACAACAAATCAGGTGTTAGCTGGGTTAGTACTCAGACATCATAATTATTACCACAATATTAGCATAACAATCACATTCCAGATATGCATTTTCATTCATTTACTAGTGTCAGCCATGCTTTGCTTTGATTCTGTCATTGCATCCTGCTGCAAAAAGGTTAAATTGGGTTCTCAACACCCTGTAACATCAGCTGTTACACTTACAGCTCACCACAGAGCTCTAAACAGGAGGCAAAGATCTACACCAGTTTGCCTTTATGAACTTCCCACACACCTTTCTGTGGGCAGTTTTAGAAAATGGAGGCAAAACCATTCCAGAGAACAGTGGAAATCCAGACAACGAAGGAAATCACACAGCACTACGGAGTTTTTCCAGGTGTGAAATTTTTTATGGATTATGTGAAATAACACAGAAGAAATTCCTGTCCACAGAAAAGACGTAAAATGTTTCAAGGACAATCACTGGATGTTTAAATTATTTGGTGCTGAAAGCTACATTAGGTCCTCAACATTGGGTAATCACTATCCCCACAACCTGAACTGTGAAATTACTACTTCCCCAAGGAGAAAATATTGGGGATTTGCAACTCATCTCAAAACCTCAGTAAAACGAAACCACCAGAATTTCCCTGAGATGACAGCGTGTCCTATTACCCTTTAAATACTCATGAAAACAGACTGGCTTCAACTAGGAGAGCTGTTCATGGAAATCTGGGGTAAAACCTGTATGAAATGGCAACGTGCACAAATGTTTCTTTCCACAGCAGGCACAATCCAGAGCTCCTTGGAGAGGCTAAAAGCTGAGCAGCACTCGTTGGCACAGCCTCTCCTCCCACACCCAGTGAGTGACCAACACGGCAGCGCCAGCCTTCCCAGGGATGGGCAAGGACACCAGAGAGCAGATGGCAACAAGGGTTGAAGCTGTGCCAAGAGAGGTTTACACTGGCCCAGGAGACAGCAGAGATGCATCCCCATGCACAGTAGGATCCAGGAGCCCAGCAAGCAGCAGCGGCACGCATCTCGTGGCACTGGAAGAAACGCCCAGAGCGTTTCCCTGCGGCCGCGGCGTGGAGGAGAGAGCGCAGCCGAGGAGATGCTTCCGCTGGTCCCTGGCGAGCTGTGGAGGGAGCGACTCTGTGCTCCCCATCCTGTTGGAGAAGTGGTGGCAGTGCAGTGAAGGTGCCACAGTCTGGGACAGGGGAAACATCTCCCTGCAGCTCAATGGCATCGTGATGTTGCCGCAAGTCGAGGCACAGCTGGCGTTCTCTTCTGGAGCACAACGTGGAGCTGGGAGCACCATCCTGGAGCTGGCCACTGGTGGGGCAGGGCCGACTGGCTTCGGCTGTGGCCCCTGCCTGGAGGACACGCTCTGCGCCCCAATGAAATCAAGATGAGTCCCCAGCCGGCGCAGGGGCGTGGGGTGCTGGTGCTCCCAGGCAGGACAGGGCTCGGCCTGGCCACGCGCCGGAGGTTCCCCGCTCAGCGGTGCTGGGGAATATTAATTTTTCCACCGGCCACCAAGCTCCTTTTTGGTGGGACAGGGGACGGATGTTGTAGAAAGGGAGCTGGCTGCTGGCCTTGCTGACAGCTTCTGCCAGCCAGCCTGGCACGGGCTAAGGCAAGGGCAGCCAGCCTGACAAAAGCATCCATCCATGTGAATGGGGGGTGGCAGAGGGGAGAGACGGGTTCCGAAGCCGTGTCCCAGCTGGTCTGCTTTGCAGGCCCTTGAGGAAGGGGAGCATTTACCTGGACATGTTTAATTCTCACATGGAGTGGTCAGACCCTCCTTGGGCCCGTGAAATGGTGACAGGCTTTGTGCTTTTTCTTGTTTCCAGGTCTTGTTTTGAATTGACTTTCATGCAGTCGTTCTCTGTTTTTCCCAGGAGGATTACACCTGGTGCCCGGACCGGACAGGGAAGCACCTGCAGCGTCCGTGGAGTGCGTCCAGTGCCAGCGCTACTCCAGGGGCCACGGTCTGCGGGGACAGCGCTTTCCAGAAGGACGAGGACCTGGTGCAGGATCGGCTCCTCTCCTGGCAGCCCTGCATGCCACTGAGGGCACGTGAGAGTCCCTGAGGGGAGGCGGGTGTCTGTCTGTCCTTCAAGGTACATCGGTGTCACAGAGGGAACGTGAGCGTCACTTGAGGGGGGACACGGGCACGCTGCGTGTCGTTGAGCGCACATGCCGCTCGCTGAAGGGACGCCAGGGCCGCTGAGGGGCCGTGGGCTCGCCCTGAGGGACACGGCAGGGCCGGGCCGGGCCCCGCTGCGCCGCCGCCGCCCGCTCCCCGCCGCAGGGAGCGTTTCCCGCCCAGCGCGGGCGGCCCCGCCCCGCCGGTCCCCTCAGCCGCGGGCGGGAACTCCGACCCGCTGTGGCCGCCCCTCGGGGCCGGGCGCCGGGCGGCCTTCCAGAAGCCGTGGGGGAGCTGCCCTGGGGCTGCCCTGCGCTCATGCACACCCAGGAGGATGGGGCAGTGTCGGCTCAGGAGCAGGGAGTGTTTCACTTTGCGAGGGGTAAAGCTGCAGTAGCTTAGAGCGAGAGAACTTCATAGCACAGGAATGCTGGAATTACCTGGTGTCACCTGTAGGGCACAGAATGGACATTTGGGCTTTAAAGTGCAGGTAATCACTGGACTGTGAGAATAATGAAATCGGGGGTGATCTGTCGAGTACGTGTAGTGGATATTTGCGCAGGAAGATTTGAGGTGATCTCTAGGGGACAAAATTACTTTTGAGGAAAAGTCTGTGTCATTCCTAGAGGGCACATAGAGATAATTTTGTGACAAAACCTGAGGTAAATGTTAGGACAAAGAACATTTGAGGGGTAAAATCTCAGGTTCTCTGCCTTCCCACTACCTCATCCCATGCCCCAGCAGGGGAGCTTTGTCCCCGGCCAGCCCAGCCTGGGCACCTCAGGGCGAGCCCACCCTCCTCCTGAGGCCCGGCCTCGAGGGCTTCTGCCGCAGGCCTGGGAGACGCTCTGGGGAAGCGCCCGAGCAGCCGGGTGCCAGGGACAAGGCGGCTGCCCGGGGGCTGCTTGTGGCCTCTGGCACCCAATTGCTCAGGGCTTCCCAGTGCCCCGGCTCCTCAGGGGCCTCCTAATGATCTGCCAATTGACAGAGGCAATTTAAAGGACACACCACTGGAAATGATGTTCCTATTTCACTATGAATATTAAGGAACCACAGTATACAATGATACATTCAATAAAAATGTGCGTGTGCTTTTAGTGAGAAGCAAAACCAAACAAGGCAGTGCATCTAAATCAGTACTGTAAGAGAGAAAGGAGAGCGATTTAGAGAGATGCATCATCAATTGCCTAAACTGCTTATCATCTTGCAGATCCACACTTGCTGGGGAGCCCCATTTTACACCAAGGACCTGGAAAACCATTCCCAGCAATTGGGAAAATCCTAGATGGTCCATCCACCCATAGGTGAGGTCTCCAAATTTGCCCTGAAAGTGGGTCCAGCTTTTATAGGCCAAAAAGAGCAAGTCGAAGTGACTTGATGATATTTTTATCCCAGAAACCCCTGCAGCTGGTGGCACACTTCACACTCAGCAGGGACACAGCTAGGGTAAAGCCCAGACCTCTGCTGGGAGGCTTTGTCCTCAAATACTCTTCAAACAAACCTCTCTTCAAGTCACTTGGGAAAGTTTCTTAAAATGATACATTACTGGTACATAACTGTGTACCGCCACTGGGCCTCTTCTAGCCGGATAGCGAGACGGGTCCAGGGTTCCTTCAGGCGAGCAGTCTTGGGCCGGGCAGCTCAGCCTTCAGCAGGCCGAGTGTCCAAACCCAAAATGCCCTATAGCCTGACACCTTAGTGAGCTCAGTGATTATCAGCTCTTAGTGATTTTCAGCTCTTTTATAATTTCAGCTCTCTGCTCGCTCAGATGCTGGCCTCAGTGGCTTCCACAAAGCAGACGGAGAGAGAGGAGAAGGCAGCCTTGGAGATTCCACAAGGGTTTATTTGCAGGGATTCGCGAAAGGTTCCGATGGGCAGCTCTTCTGCCAGGAATATGCCAGGATGGCTACTTATATAGGGTTAGGGGGAATTGAAAACTGACCAATTGTAAGGGTTAGGGAAAACTAGCCTATAGGGTCACGGAGAGATAAGCTAGGCCGGAGGACCTAAGTGAGGACTCCAGGCTTAGCTATTCTGACTCAGCATTTCCTTATCTCTAGGCTTACATCCTCCACGGGGCCCTAGGCATCTCAGTGTCCGCTACACATAACTACACAGGGCTATGTGAAAGATTGTAAAGCAGCTGCTTTACAATCAGTCAAAGAGCCAGCATTAAGAGTCCTTGTCATCTGTTTGTGGCTAAATCACACTTCAGGGGATTTGAAGGAGTTTGGAACGAGCTGAGAGCGGACCTCTGAGTTTTTTAGATGATGCCATTTCTTTTCCTTATCTTCTGCATAGATAGGAAGGGTGATTTTGGCTCACGTCTCCACTGCATGGCTCACAAGGCCGCCAAGACTTCTATTGGCCAATAAGACACTGACAAGAGGGATATCTGTGTTTTGGACCCAATCCTTGAATATTTTGTATTATGGACTCATGCTACAGTATAAGCTTCCTTAGCCAATCATGTTATTGCACACAAACCTACAGCACTGCATCCTAAACTTCTTGTTTACCATTGTAACTACTTTTATTTTTTCTAATCTTGAACTCTACAACTCAAAACTTTCCTCCACTTTGACTTTCCTCCATGTGTCTCTGCTATAAACTGCAAATCCACATTCTCGCTTCTAGCACCTAAGTTTGGAAGCCCTTTCCAAAGTCACAGATCAAATCCTGTGTTTAATTCTAAGCTTTGCTGGCAAGACCAAAGGTCTGAGAATTCCCTGCATTTCAGTTTCCAACAACACTGATGCTGTTACTTCCAGAGTGCCCAGGATCTGCCTTGCAAGTCAACTCTGGCAGCAACAAGGCAGCTGCCCGGGGGTTGCTTATGGTCTCTGACCCCCGATTGCTCAGGGCTTCCCAGTGCCCCAGCCCCTCAGGGTCTCCCCCAGCCCGGCCAAGCTGCCCGGCAGCAGCGCCGCAGCCCCACAGCAGCTCCGGAGCAGCCCCATCCAGAGGCACCTCAGAGCCCTCAGCAAGGCAGCCAGCAGCTCACGGCCAGGAGGACACGGGTGGCACTTCCTGCCTGGCACAGGGCTTGTGGCCATCTCCAGGCACCGCTCTGGCAGGGATCCCCGCAGCTCCGGCCCCTGCCCAGCCGCTCTGTCAGCAGCACAAAGGCTTCAGCGGAACCACCAAAGGCCAAGGGGCTTCTGGCCCTTTTCCCTGCGGCACTGCACGCCTCGGCAGCTGGCTGAGCAGAAGCAGCCTTTTCCCCCTCCTCCCCTATGCCCTGCAGACCCTGGGCAGCAAAAGAAAGATACTGGGATCTTGTGTAGTATACCACAGTCTATATTTACATTGCAAAGGAAAACAAAATAAAAAAGAAAATAAAAGAACATTCTTGAAGAAAAAGAAAATGCCTCCTGACTCAGGTGGCCTAAGCAAAAAGAGCCTCTCTTATCAGCTCTCCACAGAGCTCCGGCAGGACAGGCAGCTGAGCTGTGACAGCTGAGGCCGTGTCTTCCATGTCCTGCGCAGGTGATTTCGGAGCCGCTGGAACATGGAGATGGGAGCCGGGTCAAGGGACTTGAGGATGCAGAGTGTTTGAATTGCGAGGCTCCCTGTGGTGAGGCTGACATTATTTGTTTTGTGTTGAAGGGCTGCAAGGGAGAGCCACGGTCAGATCCCAGATCTTCGGAGATGCCAGGAGAGCCCCTGGCCAAGGCCATCCCAGCCGGCTCTTGCCATGGCCAGGAGGGAGCAGGGGATCAGCCTGAAGCTGCTGGCCACGAATGGCACACGTGGATCTGATATCTCAGTGTGCTCTGCCCACGGGAGCAGAGCCCTCTGCAGCCGGGGCAGGGCTCGCAGCTTTCCCCCACCAGCCCCTGCTGTCAGCCCGCTGCCCTCACTCACCACTGCAGATCATCAGGAGCTCTTGCTGCTGCCCCCTCAAGCTCTGCCCGGCCATCCCTGTGAACACAGAGCCTGTCACGGCCCCAGCGGCACAGCTCCCTGCCAGCGGCGCTGCCGGCGCTGTGGCCACAGGCCCTGCTGGCCCGGCAGGGCTCAGCCCGGCCCTTGCCGCACGCTGCCGGCCCAGGGCACGGCTGCCAGACGGCGGCAGCGGCGCCGAGGCCGGGCGGGGCTCCACGGCGCCGGGTCCGGCCTGGGTGGCGCTGCCGGGGCAGCAGGCGGGGCTGGGGCCGAGCCGCGGCGGGCCGGGGAGGGACTGCGGGCTCGTGGCTCACCCATGAACCGGATGGCCGCCTCTCGCAGGGGCTCCTGTCGGCCCTGCAGGTAGCGCAGGGCCCGGCGCAAGTGCTCGGCCGCTCTGCTCCTGTCCTCTGCCAGCTGGAGAGAGCGGCGGGAGGGAAAGAAGGGTTGGCGCAGGCTCAGCCCCTCGACCGGGTGCTGCCTGCGCCCAGTGGCGGGGGTCAGCACAGAGCAGCGTGTCCCAGCAACGCTTGCGTTCCATGGACACCACCACATCCTTGTGCTGCTTTCGGCAGCAGAGCAGGGACTTCAGGGTCTGCACTGCAAACTTGTGTGCAGAGAAAAGCCCAGGTCACGCTGGCAGCACTGGCTCCTTCTCAGGCCACGTGGCAGGGACAAGAGGACTGGGATGGAGCACCTGTTGGGGCTGGTGGCAAGGCCGTGCTCTTCCTGGCATTCTTTCCAGAAGGTGTTGATCTTCTCTGGCATCTCTTCTGTGCTGAAGAACACTTGGAAGAGCAGATGCACAAATAGGCGGGGGAAATACTCCTTCACCGCACGTGGGACGCAGGGCTCCTGGAGGATCTTCCACATCACCACGGATGCCTGCAAAGGACAAAGCCCCCCGAGACGGCGCTCAGTGCCGAGGTGTCCGTGTTGCAGGGCCCGAGCGTGGCAGGGAGAGGCCCAGAGAGACCGTGCAGGGGGAGCACGGAGCCTGGCGGGCCTGAAGCTGCCTCTTGGCCAGGTTTCTGTCCAGCGCCTGAGGAAGGAAGTTGCAGTGGGAGAAGGAGGATGGAGAGCTGCTGGAGAGGCGGCCTTGGGGCCAGCAAAGGCCAGTTGCAGAAACTCACAGCCAGGACAAAGACAGGCATTCTGTCCCCAGCAGAGGTGCACATGGTGCGCTCTGGCCAGCTCCCCAGCACATCCAGGAGGATCAGCAGCGCTGGCTCCGCAGTCCTGGGCGAGCACATGATGGTCTTCCACATGGCTGTGGCAGCTCTGTGGGGTTAGAGCTCTGTCTCAGGGTGGGTCTCAGCACCGTGGCCTGAGCGTCCATAGGGGCCCGGGCTGACCGCTGGCTCTGCCTCTGCCCACTGGCCCTCGCCAGTGGCACCCAGGCAGCCCACCCCTGTGGGGACAGAGCCCTGAGGGGCAGCGAGGGAGCATGGCAGCAGGCTCGGGGGCTGACATGCCAGGGCTGGGAAAGGCAGCAGCCAGAGGGCCCTGGAACTCTCTGTTGGTCAGACACCTGGCACTGGCTGTACAGGGTGACAGGCTGGGGAGCACTGAGCCCTCTGGGCAGGTGGGCCCCATACCTGCCACAGGACAGGGCCACACGCAGGAGCGTCACGACCGCGTCATCCGGGTGTTCTCTGGTGACGTTCAGCAGGGTCTTGTCCAGCCTGTGCTCCGCAGAGCCATTGGCCGTGAGCCATTGGTGAATGTAGCTCACCACGGCGGGCACCTGGAGAAGGCACGGTGAGACTCAGAAAGCTGCCAGAGGGAGCCACGTCCCCAGCGTCTGCAGAGAAGTGCTTCCCTTCCCAGTGCACTGCCGTGGCCTCAAAGGCTCCCAGGGACCAGCAGGCGTGGCTTGGGAAGCCACGTGACTCACGGGGGAATCGAAGCCAGGAGCAAATCCAGCAGGGTGGCACTGGTCTCATGTCCGACGAGCTCGGAGTGAGCTCTGAGCCCAGTGCCCGTGGTGCTGGTCTTTCCCTGCCGGATGCGCGGGATGAAGCTGATAACAAACTGTAGGAGAAGGGCAAGAAGCCGGGGATGTTGCATGGACTGCTCCACACACAGTGCTCGGCTGAGCAGGGACAGCAGGCCCAGCCCAGCTGGGGGTGGCTGCAGGTACCTGCGCTGTTCTGCGGAAGCAGCCATGGCTGGATTCCTGCTCTGGCGTGCGCTCCACGGCTGCATCTGGCAAAGAGAGAGCACAGCCAGAGCTGAGGGGCTGCGGGAGAGGCTGGAGAACACAGCCCAGCCCTGCGCTCCCCAGGCAGGGAGAGCCCCAGGATGCCCCAGGGGCATGGAGCACGGCCACTGCAGGGTGTCTGCCCGTCCCCTCTTCCGTCCTGTCTGTGGGCATGTCCCCAGGGGATGGCATGGGATGGGATGGGGCCAAATTGGCTGCAGGCCCCAACCCTGCAGCCCAGCTCTGCCACTCACCCTCCTGCGGTGGATGGAATGGCACCACCTCTTCCATCTCCTGTGCTGGGGCAGCTCCAAGGCCTTCTTCCTCCTCCTCCTCCTCCACCCAGGCCAGCTTGGGCACTCTTGGGGGTCTTCGCTCTATGTCCATGACTGGAGTTACTTGCAGGAGAGATGCCTTGGAAAAGCTCCAAGGCACCAAATCCCACGCTCTGCCCTTGAAGGCAGCTGCAGAATAGAAGCCTCAGAAGGCCACGGGTCAGCAATTCCTGTGCTCTGGACTCAAGCTCAGCCGCAGGAACAATGCCGCGGAAAAGCTCCGGCTCAGACGGGAACGAGTGCGCTGTGCGGGGACTCCTCACAGCACCGCTCTGTCCTGTCCTGCGCCGTTGCCCGTTCCATGCACCCGGGCAAGCTTCTATTCCCCACGTGTCACAAAGGGCCCTTGGACACCGGCTTCCGTTGCATGCCACGGTGACCGTGCTGCAGCGTGCCACCCAGGGCCCTTGCACATGCTGCCTTCTGCACTGGGGCCGCCCCCAGCCCACCCAAAGTGGCCCAGGTGTGAAGGAATCCCTGGCCCCGGGTGTCTAAGACAGCCCGACAGGCTCTTTAGGAAGGGCTCAGACCATCAGCAAACGTTGCCGTGCTCTGCGGGCTCAGTCCTATTCCCATATCTCTCCTTGAAAGCATTTTAATGTCTAAATTATAATCATTTGAAGAGAGGGAATTTACATTTTCTATTTCAGAGAAGGCTTCTGCCTTCCTTAGCAGACACCCAGCTTTTCAAAGCAAGACAATTGTTTCTCATCTTGCTGATGCGCAGCTGCTGGGGAGCCCCGTTTTTACACTGGGGACCTGGAGAACCATCCCCAGCAATTGGGAAAATCCTAGGTGCTCCATCCACCCATGGATGAGGTCTCCAAATTTGCCCCGAAAGTGGGTCCAGCTTTTCTAGGCCAAAAAGAGCAAGTCCAATTGACTCAATGGTATTTTTAGCCCAGAAAGCCCTGCAGCTGATGGCATATTTCACAATCAGCAGAGACACAGCTAGGCCAAAGCCCAGACCTCTGCTGGGAGGCTTTCTCTTCAAATACCCTTCAAACAAACCTCCATTGAATTCGGTTAGGAAAGTTGCTTAAAATGATACATTTCTGGCACATAACTACACAGGGTTACATTAAAGATTCTAAAGCAGCTGCTTTGGAGTCAAAGAGCCAGCATTACGAGTCCTTGTCATCTGTTTGTAGCTAAATCACGCTTCGGGGGATTTAAAGGAGTTTGGAACGAGCTAGAGAGCAGACCACTGAGTTTTTTAGATTATGCCATTTCTTTTCCTTATCCTTATCTTCTGCATGGACAGGAAGGGTGAGTTTGGCTCCCATCTCCACCGCATGGCTCACAAGGCTGCCAAGATTTCTAGTTACAAGAGCTTTTAAGGATTTCTTGGCCAATAAGACACTGCCAACTGGGATATCTATGTTTTCAACCAATCTTTCAAGATATTGTCTTATTGGACTCATGCTACAGTGTAAGCTTCCTAAGCCAACCATGTTATGACACACAAACCACGGCACTGCATCCTCAGCTTCTTTTCAGGGGGCTGCTTATGGCCTCTGACCCCTGATTGCTCAGGGTTTCCCAGTGCCCCAGCCCCTCGGAGTCTCCCCCAGCCCGGCCAAGCTGCCCGGCAGCAGCGCCGCAGCCCCACAGCAGCTCCAGAGCAGCCCCAGCCAGAGGCACCTCGGGGCCCTCAGCAAGGCAGCCAGCAGCACAAGGGCAGGAGGACACGGATGGCGTTTCCTGCCTGGCACAGGGCTTGTGGCCATCTCCAGGCACCGCTCTGGCAGGGATCCCCGCAGCTCCGGCCCCTGCCCAGCCGCTCTGTGGGCAGCACAAAGGCTTCAGTGGAACCACCAAAGGCCAAAGGGCTTCTGGCCATTTTGCCTGTGGCACTGCACGCCTGGGCAGCTGGCTGAGCACAAGCACCCTTTCCCCCTTCAGGGCCTCAGGACCCCTCAGCCTGCTGTTCTGCCAAGCACAGGCACCCTTTTCTCCCTTTCCTGCCTCTTGCCCTGCGGACCCTCAGCAGGAAAGAAAAGTTCCTAGTAGTCTGTGTATCATAACACATTCTGTAATTAATTTATTTACAATAATCTTTAAGATAGAATCATATATATACACTTTATAATTTATTTACTAAATAATCCATAATTTATAATAATTTATATGATAATAGATAGTATATAATTTAATTATTCACAATATATAAAAAAGGGAAAAGAAAAAAGAAAAATCTTAAAGAAAAGGAAAATTGCCCCTGGCTCAGGTTGCCAGAGAGCAAAGAGTGCCTCCCCAGATCAGTTCTCCCCAGAGCTCCTGCAGTGCAGCCAGCCGAGCCCCGACAGACGAGGCCGAGTGCTCTGTGCCCTGCCCAGCTGATCTCACAGCCTCTGGATGATGGAATTATGGCCACGTTCTATTGCCTGGAGGCAGTGTTTCCAGGGCCAGCTCTGACACGGCACTGCTCGTGTCCTCCGTCAGTCCTTTTCAGGGCTGCAAGAGAGAGGAACAGAGCCACAGTCAGAAGCTGCATCTGCGGGGAGCCGAGGAGAGCCCCCTGCAAGGGCCATCCCAGCCGGCTCTTGCCATGGCCAGGAGGGAGCAGGGACCCAGGGGATCAGCCGTGTGAAAAATGCATATTTTATGATTGGCTTTTCGCAAACATTGAAATGATAATGACACGTGATGTGTTAAAAAATAATGCAGTATTAATCCTTGTTGTAGTGTGTTGCTCATAAGCAGTGTGTTCAATATAGTTTTAGGTTGTAAAAAAATGTTAAGATAGAAACTATGCTATGTACGGTACTTTTTTTAATGAAAGGACTTGCAGCGAGCTAGCACCTACAGGACACTTAAGTCTTTCATAGAAAAAGAATTTATTGCCCTCTTATCAAGAGAAAGGAACTTCTTCCTGCCTCGAAGGCGCTGTTAGGATTAGGAGGAAGAAGGTGATGATGACCAGACCGAATCCTTTATTTGAATGGAATTTATGCATCATGTATGAAGTGTATGAATATGCAACAGGCTGTTGTTTTTAAGGATGAATCCTTTTTAACTTTTTCAGGCTTGTGTTGCCCAGAAAAAGGTACCCGGACATCTGTAACTCTTTGTTTCTATTGTCTCATGTAGTCTTAATTCAGATTGTCTAAATTATTATTACTCTAATTGTATTGCTATTTTTATAACTATCTATTACTATTAAACCCTAAAAAAACCCCACGTGATTGGTGTTTTTCACAATTGGTAGCAGAAGATGGTTAAAACACCTCGCTGATGGTGCTTTAGGAGAGTCAGAGTGGGGAGGTGCGCCCTGCCCAATTTGGCAGCCTTGCTCTGTTTCTCCTGGGGTGACCGACAGATGCGGGTTACATTTGTGGACAAAAGGAGGCAATGAAACAAAGAGAAGGGAAAAAGGCTCCCTACAACCGCGGTAATTGGCCCCCTAAGACTAGTGGTGCACACGAAGAACCTGGGAAGGAAAAGGGACTGGTAAGCATTTCTTGGGGGGGCCGTGGGGGAGATGAATGTGTGTGAATGAGAGGCGGGCTGGCTGTCCCAGACCTGCCAAGTGAGTGCTGGAGTCTCCCATGCTGCAGTTCCGACTTTTTGTGAGAAAAACAGCCAGTAAAGAGATCAGTGTGTGATAAAAGGAGTGAAAGAATCCCCCGGGGTAACTGGGACTGGGTTTCAGGGAGGGGTTGGACCCCTTGGAGGTAGGGAGCAATGTTTCCTAGCCCACTCCACTAGGAAACAGGACAGGAGGGGCCCCTAAAAACCTGCTGGGTTGAGGGATTTACATTCCAATAGCATCCAAGAGCAGGGTTGAGCAGAATTCTGCTGGAGTGAGGATATACTCAAGAGCATCCAGGGTTGGACCACACAGCTAGATTGAGGGATGAAAATTTTGCCCAAAAGCATCCCAGGTTGAACAACACAGCTAGATTGAGGGATAAAAAAGCTGCCCTAAGAACATCCAGGGTTGGACAACACAGCCAAATAAATGCCCAAGAGCATCTGTAGTTGTACCACACCGCTGGCTTAATTAATAAATGCCCAAGAGCATCTGGGGTTGAACAACACAGCAGGATTGAGGGAAAAATACCCAACAGGATCTGGGATTGGACAACACGGCAGGATTGAGGGAAAAATACCCAAGAGCATCTGGGGTTGGATAACACAGCTGGATGGAGGGATATCCCATAGCACTGGGACTGGCCAGAAACACCTAAACTTGTAATAGGTGATGTGAAAGTAAAAGGTACCTTATTGTTGTCTTGTTGTGTGTGTGAGAGTGAGTCACACACAAAGTCAGCCTCAACTTCCCAGATGGGTGGGAGGTGGGGGCCAGTGGAAAAAGAGCGTGTGACCCACAAATCAGTCTGCTGTCCCCGGACAGGTAGGGGCTTTAGCCGAAGGGTTTGTGTGTGACCTGTGCATCAGACTGCCATCCCTGGACAGGTGGGGAAGCTGAAGCTGAAGAGTGTGAGTGACACACAGAAAGCCTCACAGGTGAACGGGCACCAGAGGCGACCAGAGTCAGGGCCCTTCCAGAAGGCCCGGAGATACTGAGACCTTGAGGCCAACCCCAAAGCGAGGGGGGCCACAGGGACCCGTGATTTTCTGGCAATAAGGATCCACTTTGTGTCTTGAGGGTGTGAAGGAATGTGTGAAGGTGAATGAGAAATAAAAGTGAGTGAATGTAGACAAATGAAAATATGGGTAATGTGGATTGTGCATTTTAAGCTTTACCCCATCTCCTTGGAGGGAGGTGTATTGGGTTGAAAAGTAGTGTGGGAAAAAGTTTGTTTTGGGTGTAAGTGGTTAAAAGAAAAGTGGTATTTAAGCTGCTAGTGAAAGTAAGAAACAGAGGTAGGGGATGAATAGATAAGATCTTGAAAATGGAACAGAAAATCAGTAAGTTAGATGCAGGAAAAAAAAAAAGGGGGAAGAAAAGCATACTAGAAGAGATACCCCCAAGACAGCCCTTTGGGAGTCAAGTTAGTTAACAGAAATACAACTCCTTGGAAAATACAGGGTATTCAGAAGTTGATGAGAGAAACATGCAAACTATGGAAAAAAGGAAATTAGCCAATTAACCTTAAGCTAGAAAGCTCAAACTTGTGAATTATATACTTTAAAAAGAGCACTAGAACATCTAACACAAAAGAAAGAATTTATATTGATTCAAGGTATGCCTTTAGAGTAGCACATACCTTAAGAAAAATTACCTAAGAGAGATAGCTATAGTACATATTAAGGGACACCAAAAGGTAAAGGCCCCAGAAATATGAGAAAATAATTTGGCAGATCTGAAAGCTAAAGATGCAATAGAAAATGGAGCTGAAAGAGTTAATATTAACTCCAAATGAGGAAAAATTAAAAATTCCAAAGTTTAGGGAAGCAGAGAAAAAAGTAATTAAACAAGATAGGCGGTGAACAAGAAGAATCGATGAAATAGAAACATCTTGATGGAAGACAATTAGATAATAAAATGCTTACTAGGGAACAGTAGAAGACCTGTAGCAAAAAGCCCAGTGGAATACTCACGCTTTGTGTGATCGTTTTTTTTAAGGAACTAAGGGTGCACTGGGATTTTTGGAGTAGAAAAAAAGTAATTGAAAGGTGTATACTTGGCCAAAGAATAAATAAAAGGGTGATGAGAAGAACAACATGAGAAGGTCACGAGTTAGCTCGTCGACCATTTCAAAGTATCCAAGCAGAAGTTTGGATTTGTTAAACTCTGGGTTAATTTGTAAAAAAAAAAAAAAAAAAAATGCTGTTTAATCCAGAAGAAAAAGAATATACCACATGCTGGGCGGGAAGATTGTTTGAAAAATAGCATGTTTCAAAAGCAGTAGAAGAAAAACGGTGAAAGAAAAAAGCTGGGAACGAAAGATTTCCTCATCCATTCCCGTTTGTTCCCCACTCATTGGCGGCTGCACCCCCAGCCCCTGTGCCGGCTCCGGCACTGTCCGTCTGTCCCAGCCTGGCCGCCCGGCCCATGGCCGCTCCACTGGCCGTGCCGGTGGGGCTGGCGGTCTGTCCTGCCGTGCGGACCGTGGTCACCGCACCGCCCACACCGAGGGGGGGTCCCGTCTGCCCCATCTGTCCCAGCCCCGGCTGCCCTGGCTCTGCTCGGCTGCCGGGGTCTCTGGCCGGCTTTGTCTCTGCCGGATCAGCCACCCTTGGCCTGCGGGGGCAATCCAGGCTCCAGCTCGGTCTGCACCGAACACCCCTCGGGCGATCCTGCCTGCAGACCCCGCCTTTGGAGCACCCAGACCCGGTGTGTGCCGAGTCCCGCCCGTCCTGCCCCGAGCTCTGCTCCCTCGGCAACCACAGCTCCGGCTGGGCAGGGGAACTCTCTAAAGGAATCACTTATCGAAACACTAAAAGTTCAGTTAAAAGAAAGCCCTCTCCTGATCCTTCCTAAAATACATTAGAAAGCTATAGAAGATAAAAATCCAAAAAGAATGAGATAAGGGGATTGGTCTATTTCCATTAAGAGAGGTTCCCATAGGAGGGGGCGGACCGGAGTTTGTAAATGCTCCTTTGACTTCGTCTGAGGTCAGAAATTTTAAGAAATAAAAAGGATATTTGGAGAATCCCATAGGCATAGCTGAACAATGAGACCAATTTTAAGTCCAAAAATTTATACTTTAGAAGACATGCGGTCTATAATGAAAATAGTAATTTTCTCAGGAAGAAAAGCAATGAATCAGAGCAGCTAGAATAAAAGCTTGGGGAAAAAAGATGATCTGCAGAAACCCCCAGAGAAGACAAAATGCCAGCTGGACCTCCTGAGTGAGGTCAAAATAATGAGGGGAGTAAACGCATGAATAATTATTATGATTACATAATCAAGGGAATAAATGAGACAGCATATCAAAGGTGAAATGCAAAAAGGGTTTTTAAAGGGACAGCTTTTTAGAGAGAAAGGAAAAGCTCCAACTAAATAGATAAAATTAAGGGAGATAGGAAAATGGTCCTAAGCAAGCAGAAGATCTGAAAATCTTTAAAGGGCACAGAGGGGGAATGGGGAGGTCATAGGCTCTATTTTTTATAAGGGGACAAATACCATCTGGAGCCTGTGATAACTTTAAAAGTGGGTCCCCAAGAAGAAGGATTGGAATTTGTAGTAGACACAGGGGCAGAGAGAACCTGCCCGTTAAATATTCCAAAAGGCTCTAGCGTGAGCAAACATACAGTGAAAGTAACAGGGGCAAAAGGAGAAAGTTTTACAGTTCTGGTCATTAAAAGATGTGGTAATTGAGGGAGGAAATTAAAATTTAGATGGGAGATATTTTTGTCTTCTAATGGGAGGATCCAAAAACTGGGAGAAAACAGCAATTAAGATGGACAAATTTACCACAGGGGTTTACAGAATCCCCAGACTTATTTGGGCAAGCTTTAGAAACAATACCACAAGATTTGCCTACTCCTCCTGGAATACAAATTATCGAATATGTGGATGATTTTTTACTATCTGAGGAAGCTGAAGTGAGAGACGCTACTATACAACTTTTATATTTTGTCAGGGAAAAGAGGACTAAGGGTATCAAAAGGCAGACTGTAATTTGTAGAACCGGAGGTAAAATATCTAAGACATTTAAAAAATAAAAGTAGCTAGAAACCCAAGCATGAGAGAATTGCAGGAATTTTATCCCTTCTCCCTCTTCAAAGAGGGAGATCAGAAAATTACTTAGATTGTTGAAATAATATAGATTATGGATTGAGGAGTACACACAGGCAGTAAAATATGTGTATGAAAAATTAACAGAGAGAGATGATACAACGGACCAAGGAAGATATTGTTAAATTAAGAGCTGAAATTAAAACTTGCCTAAGTACCAGCTTTAAGCTTACCCTTTTAGAAAAATCCTTTATCATATATACATAAATACAGAAAATAGGGTAGCTCATAAAATTATAATTCAAGAGTGAAGAAGAGTAAAAAACATAGTAGCTTATATATCAAAGATGTTAGACCCAGTAAGCCACAGCTAGCCAGTATGTATTTAAGTTGTAACAGCTTCTGCAATCCTAGTAACAGGAAGTTGTAAGCTTACTTTTAGAAGTAAATTAGTTGGGTACACCTCGTACCGTCTAAGGTGAATTGAAGCAAGAAAAAAAAAGTAAGAAGAGAAGTAAGAGAGAAGTTGAAATAGAGGGGTGGTTAGCAAACTCAGATGTTGGAATGTGGAGTGATGACATCTTGGTGTTGGAAGAGAGCAGAAGTGTGAATGCGGCTTTTTTGCATCAAAGGCAGAGAAGTGTCTGAACACATGGTTGTTAGGAGGTTATTCAGTGCTGAACTGGGGTCTGGAAAGGGTTGAGCAGAATGGGCCCTCCTTGAAGGGAAAAGAGGATAAGTTGACTCTAGAAAGAAAAAGAATGTCAGGAGCACCTGATGACGCCAAGTTTGGGCTTGTCAAGGCTGGGAGGTGTCTGAGCGCTCCCTACGAGCGGCGGGGTCTCGGGGGCTGCGGCAGGGACCGATCCATGGAGGGGACCCGGCGGCGGTGCCGGAGCAATGACACGGGTTTGCCGGCCCGGAGCGGGGCTGGCTCAGTGCTGGAGCTGCCGGGGAGGCTCCCAGACTGCCAGGGCCCGAGCCCAGGATGGCAGCGCCGGCCCCGGTGAGTGGGCCGAGAGAGAGAGAGAAGGAAAGAGAAAGAGAGAGAAGAGAGAGAGAGAGGGGGCAAAAGGGCCCAAGGCATGGCCCCAGTGATAGTGGAGCCCTGGAAAATGTTAAAGATAGAATCTAAAAATGTTGGTCTTTTTGTTTTCCTAGATCAACTGCACCTGCATAAGCAGTATGATAAATGATATAATTGTTAGATGTGATGATTGTTTAGTAATTAAATATAATTATTATATAACCATAAGAAGAATCATAAGAAACTATGTTGGAATATTAAGGGGGGCGTTGCTTAGCTGAAATCCATGTATACAGAAGAACAATATAAGTTTTAATAATTGACATGAAAGTTATATAATGATAGAATATAAAAAAATGTCCATCTCAACTGTATGGTCAAAGTCAGATTTGGGTTTGTACCCCTGACACCCAGAGCTCTTCAATAAAAGTACCTGCATATAATCATTCCTGTGATTATGTGTTCCTGAACGCTAACATCTGGACTGGCTTTTGTATATTTCTGCATCTGTATGGTCCCAGTTCTACATGTGAAGGGACACAAAAGAACCTTCTGTCATTTCTGCCTCAGGCAGAATAAACAGGATATAAGCTGGCAGCATGAAGCAGTCGGGGTGAAGCACTGAGGATACCCTGGCATTCTGTCAGTCAGATCCAGGTTCACCCAGCACCAAGTTCTGGGGTTGACGCTGCCTTGGCTGTGGTGGTTTTTTGAAATTCTATTTTTGTTTTGATCTAAAAAATCTTTGTTAATTTTTTTATAAATTTGGCTGCCAATTTGATCATTTATAACACAGGAGAACATGATTTTCCATGGTGCTGTTTGGTCTGGCAGCTGGTGTGGTCAAGAGCTGCTTTCCTCAGGAACTGGTGGATAATCCCTCTGTAAGCCTCAAGAGCTGCAAAATGAGTAAAGCCTGAATGGACCAACTTGCATTTCACGTGTTAGATGGTAATCCTTACATACTCTGAGCAGTGTTTAATAAAGCATTAAGGGATACTGGAAAAACATCCTCTCCTGACTTGATCTGGGATTTGCAGGTAAGAAAAAATGTTTGTTTTCCGAAGAGAAAAAGAGTGTTTACATTGAGGAATTCCCTAGACCTGCCTGAGAAGGCTGCACTTCAGGGAAGGTGATGAAGCTATATAGGGATCAACAAAAAACTTAGCTTAGAGTTGAGAATAAAAACACAGAAACACTTATTACAAATATTAACCCATATGATGCACTGAATGGCTATGACTCTGTGACTTTTATTTCAAGTTGTACAAGTTTTCATGTCTTTTTTTCTCACTTTTTTTTTAAGTAAGACTGTACAAATAAAGTAAGGAAAAGCACGAAGCACAGTTAATACTGTCCAAAGGGTGATGTTAAATAGAGACAGAATCAAATAGTGTG
Organism: Fringilla coelebs; assembly: GCF_963513975.1. Taxonomy (NCBI): domain Eukaryota; kingdom Metazoa; phylum Chordata; class Aves; order Passeriformes; family Fringillidae; genus Fringilla; species Fringilla coelebs. Next base: position 134,074 of record NW_028167212.1, on the reverse strand, counting down.
AAACCGTGTCAAGCAATTGCTGAAGGCATCTGAAGGCTTCTGGTCTGAAGTCGCTGACTGAAAGGAATGATAGAAAAACCAGAATAAACGTAAAAAGACAAGACTGGCTATCACATCTTTAATAAATATCCATGCATAAGTGCCTTCTATTATGATAAAAAAGTTCCTTCAGTTCAGGTCAGTGAAGGGATTCTTGTTGACTGCAGTGCGTTGGAAAGTGCAAGCTTTGTGAAAAGATGACAGAGAAAACATTAAACTGGTCAGCATAGCCTTTGTAATCAGTCTGTTTTCTCCAATAAAAATGAGATACATGCTTAAAAATCACAATCATTCCTCTGCTCTCTGTAAGTCTTATTTTGTATTTCACACCAGTGTTAAAATTGAATTTGCAGTTCTCCTTTCTATTCTTCTAGCAGCCACATGAGTAGGGACAAAAAGTGCTGACAGCTCACAGTGAAGAGTCAGAAAGTGCATCCCACCTGTGAGGTTTTTTGGTTTTTATTGCAACGTCACATACATGTGTGACCCTCTCCTTCAGTGAGTTTCACTGTAAGCATTCATAGCTGCCAAATATCACAGCGATTCAGCAAAGGGATTAATTTGTTTCAAAAGTCAGACACCTGAAGTCAGTGCCCTTCATGAAGCTGTGTTCCCACCAATGGAGACCTCCTTAACAAAGCCTCCTGGGTTTATCCTGGGAGTTATGAGCAGAAGTGCCAGCTGAGCCTGTCTGCAGCTGCCAACATCTCCTGCAGCCCCTCATGCCGCCGAGCTGAGATAGATTTTCATATGGAGATATAGATAGAGATATAGATATAGATCTAAAGAAAATGAGTGTACCTTCCACCTCAGCAGCTCATCCCCTGCACTCGAGGCCCTGCATCCCATGTGTGTATGGGAGACCCTTTTCCTTCTGGAGCAGCAAATGAGGCACAACAGGTCCCTCAGGTCGATGAAATTGATCAAGGTGCCCTCTCAAAGGCACCTGAATCGAGGATGAGATCTCCACCAGCTCTACAGACAGTTTGGACACCCAGCTCCCATGCAGGCACAGCTACATGGGAAACTAAAATACAGCCTGAAATTATTAAATATCTGCTGTAACACAACTCATTTTTACTGGGGGAAATAAGGACTGCAAAGAACATGCAGTCCTACTACAGAAACTTTATGTAGCTGCCTAAGAGGGTTTGAGAGCATTTTAAGGGGCGATGCCATTTTTTATTTGCCTGTCCAAAAGGACACGTGCCTTCTGCAGGTCTTGGGTGGTATCTGTAGGCTCTTCATGGACATTTTTTCACTTAAAACACTATTAGATGGCTGTGCTGAGACCACAGAACTAAATTCTAGATACCTGGTTATCACACATTTGACAAGCCTTCTATAAAATCTTGGAGTAGCCCAGAAGAGCTGCTCCAAGACAAAAATACGAGTAAAATTCTTGGTTTAGATGGCTTAAAATAATAAAATGTGAAGAATATGAAAGCTTTTCTAGTATTACTTTTCCTAGATGGAAACCATAAAGTCTGTGATCCAAACTGTCTCTTACAATCCATGGCTGTACGACCCTATTACCAAGAGCACAAATATTAGCTGAAAGAATAAATCGTGCTGCACATGGACAATCAAGAGATTTCATAACATGGTCTGAACTATAACAAATCTTTGATATTGAACTGCATTGCTGCTGCCTCAGCCACCCCCAGACGAATGAGTACAACAATCAACTGTGAAATGTACTGACTTTTTCTGCCTTTCTAAACAAGATATGATGATACTGGCCACTTGTGTTTACAATTCTGCATCACTTCTGCTTAACTGTCATTTTTATGATTTCTTACAGAATCTATTAATCACTTTCTTTCTACTGGCACATTTTCTGCTTTATAGCCATGGCAATTTCAGAACAGAACATGGAGCTAGCAAAAAAATGTAGACGAGAACTTGTTTATGTACAGGATTTATTCAGCAGATACTGCATACCAAGTACATATATACATGATTTTAGGTAATGGTGTGTTTAACTGAGTGATTACATAGTGATGTAAGATAAGGTCTCAGGTCATTGCTTTAAAAGATTTGATCTCTTTCCTTCCTTTAACCTTTCTGTTCCTGAGAGCCATGGGTAGTTGCAAATGATAAAGATGTTCCAAGGTATCAACTAGTCAAGTGGATTACTGACTTTAAAATAAAAATCAAAATTATACAAATGTCTTGTTTCCTAAAAAAAGAATACGAGAAGAAAAGAGAAATCTTGGTTTTTATTCCTGGATATTAATCGGATTTAATGGAAATATTGCACAGAATGAAATAGAATTTGGATTTGATTTTAAACCAGCCCTGCAATTCTCATCCCTAATAGTTTTAGCAAAGTGTCTATTTACTATAGGAACCTCAGAAAAGAATTTGAAATCCATTTCTATGGAACCATGCTGTTGTAAAACAAGTACACTTTCTTAAGGTTACCCTTTCTTCAGATAGATGAATGTTGCAAACATATAAAATTACAAACATACACATATATATACATATGGGCCAACAAGTTCTGATGTCCTATAATTTCTCTAGTTGATGGTCAGGTTGCTCCTGCAGTGGTTGGAGCTCAAGGAGCCAGAGAGAGCCTGCAGGACAGGTGACTGCGCTGTGGCTGCAGCATCAGGAGGGGTCACCTTGGCGGCTCAGGAGCGGCTCCGCTGTCCATCCGCGCTGCGCCCGCTGCTCCTGCGTCCTGCCAGTCCTGCCCTCGCGGGGACAGCAGGAGCTGCTCCCTGCCGCCGGCCAGCTCCTCTGCCTGGAGTCCCTGCCCGGGCTGGCAGGACAAGCTCCCTCTTGCCTGGGGCCAAGTGCGTGCCCGAGCCTTGGGCTGCCTTTGCCCGGTCTCTTTTCCAAGAGTTTGACTCCCAGGCTTCTGCTCCAGCCCAGGGATGTTTGTCACTTTCACCCCCAGGTCGTTTTACACGGTGAACCACTGTGGCTTTACCTAAGAGGTGAATCATTCAGATTGTGGTGCTTTCCTGTACACAATGTCCTGTTCAGACCAAGAAGGAGCTGCTCCTGCAGCTTGGTTTGTGCCTATTCCCACACCATTTATCCCACACTGCATGACTAAAGAAGGTCTATCCTTTCCCTTACTAAGTTCAGGCTACAGCTGAGTGCAAAAATGATTTAAAAGAGAATAAATGCCAGAATCCCCTTCCATTTTTCCCCTCCTCTCCCCAGCCATGGTGCTGCCTGAGGAGGTTCTAGAGATGGGCCACAGCTCTCAGACAAATAACCTCAGATGGATGTTTCACAGACAAGATGGGTCTATTACCCACAGCTGAACAGACCCGTGAGGAATTGGGTGCCACGGCCTGTCATACACTCGTCAGAGCTTCAGGATCAGTGAAGAAATAGGGACAAACATTGACGTGGCGTCCTAGGGTGATGTTACAATGCTTGTATCCCCATCTGTGTGTTCTGTTTATGCTGGATATTCTGTTCTGTGCCTTCAAGACTGGCTCTGAAGAGGGAAGGTTTTGTTTTGGTTTTGCTATCAGCTGCTCCCCCATGGCTGGTGGGACACACAGACGGGGCTGTACATGGTGCGGCTTCTGCTTTTTGCTTGGCTTTTCACTTTGCTCTTGCTTCTGCTTCACTCTTGGTTTTTGCTTCTGCTCATTAGTTAGTTTAGCTAAGGAGTCCAAATTTCTTCCTGGACTGTTTCTCCTTTCCCTTTTTTGGACCTACTCAAAACTGCTCCAGATTGGGACCCGGGAAACAACGAGAGTTTGCACTCTGTGGCTGCAGCAGCTGCCCCAGCGCCAGAGGGACTGATAACAGAGGAACCACCCCGAAGAGAGACTTTCTGAATTTGTCATCTTTCTCAGAGCAATGAAAGAGTGCTGTCGCAATGAAAGAGTGCTGTCATACGGTATTATTCATTTTGTGTGTGGGGTGTGCTTGGCCTGTTCATTAAAAAGGTTCTTTCCACTTCTCTCCCAGGAATTCTTCCCGAACCACTTGGGGGGAGGGCCCGTGTGGGTTTGCTTTCTGGAGGGGCTCCCTTTTGGAGGTTTTCTCCCAAACTTGCCCTGAACCAGGACACCTGGTCACTCATCATGGAAATGAGACGTGCCCCAAAGCCAATGTCAGTTTAAAAGGGAAATTCATTATGGATTGCTACAACTGCACTGCTTAGACACAGTGACCACTGCCTGTGACAAGATGGCCACAGAATGGCACCACTCTGCTGACCCTCCATACAAACAGAGAAATGTCCATTTCAGCTGCCACAACCGAGTATGTTACAGGTTTCTAAGTGCTGCCTACATATCTCTGTGTGTGTCTGTATGTAAAGAACCAAACATGGACTGAATTATCTGCATATCCACAGAGCAGGAGTTGAGCGCTCACTGGAGTCCCGGGGTTTTCTCAGCAGCCTCTGCAGCGAGTTCTGAGCCAAGGTGTGGCTCTGCTGCCAGCCCAAATCTGCGCTTCCCTTGCCCAGCCTGAGTGCAGGTGGGGCATGTGCTGGGCATGGCCAGAGATTTCCATGGCCAAAATTCTCCAGCATTTCCATCTGCTCATGGCTTTGGGTAGCACAAATCACAGAACACCCATCGCAGCTGACAAATGGCATTTCTTGCAGATTGCCACAGCCGCACTGCTGATCCACAAATACACGAGAATCAATTTCAGCTGAAAAATGTCATTTATTACTAATTGCTACACCCATGCTGACAATACAGAACTATACAGATCTCAATTTAGGTAAAAAAAGGAATTTATTAGATTATTACAACATGTTTACATAAAAATATACAAATACCAAGTTCATTTAACAAAACTTGATTTATTGCCAACCTCTACTATACACAACTCACTATAAGCAACAATCAATTAGGAATTTAACAACTTAATTTATTACATATCACTAGAAACTTATAGCTCATATAGAAATACAGAAATAAGCATTTCCTCTCTAAATAGCCCTACACTAAGAATTCAATATGAAAGTTTACCCTCCATACATCTTTAGATAGAATTAAATACATACATATATGCACATAAAAATACAATCACAAGTATAACAATCTACAGATGTAAATACAGATTAAACACCACATATTACATACAATATGTATGTAAATATATATACATGTGTAAATATATATGTACATATATATACATATATATCTCAGTAGATGTATAAATCAAACCTATCTATAACCATACAAACATCACCTGCGCCAAGCTGAATATCCACCCAAAACACTGCATCAATACAAACATAGAGCTATACATCTGAACACACTAAAACATCAATAAATACACAGAAATAGAACAAAACACATATAAAAATACACCTATCTCCCAATACAAATTCCAATCTACCTATTTAAAAACTACATACCTACACCTGCATCAATATAAATACGTATGTACACAACTGTAAACAGAGGAGATAAAACAGATATACCAACATCTATGTATACTTATATATACATAGATGTGATTACAAACATATATGTATATATATGCATACCTATACAACAGCATACATCCAATATTCCTATACAAATAGCAAGCTACATATAAAAACACCCATGTAATAATCCCTGTCTAGGCGCATGTCCATGGATATTCAGACAGCACTTGAAGCAGAGGAATCCCAGCTGCCCCATCTCCAAAGTCTCTCCCTCGGTCTCCTCCTCCCGTGCAGAGCAGCTCTCCTGGACAGGGACAGCAGATGGGACACCTGGCAAGCAAAGGGAACACTGAGTGAGTATGGGGACGCTTCCCTTGGCAGCAGCTGCACTTCCATCAGGGAAGAGGAAATCTCAGAGCCTCCCCAGGGGGGTCAGAAAGAAAAAGCAGCCGAGCGGGCCAGGCTGTGGTGAGCGCAGCCGCGGCGGGACCGTCCCGCAGCCCCGGCAGCCCGGCACAGCCGGCACAGCTCCCGGCCCTGCCGGCACGGCTGCCTTGCCCAAGGACAGCCCCTGTGCCGGCCGGGGCAGCTGCGCTGAGCAGCCCCAGCACGGGCAGGGCCCGCTCCTGCCCCGCCGGGCAGTGCCCACGGCCACAGCCCACGCCGCCCCCAGCCCCACCCTGCCTGCCCGGGCCTGGGGCCTCACCCGGGCTCTCTCCAGGCTGGCAGCAGCAGGTCCCCGCTCACTGCTCTTGCTGCTGGCCTTCAGCTTCTCCCTGCTGCCTCCCGTCAGTCTCCAGCTGTCCTCAAGGTCTTCCTCGCAGCTGTGGCAAAAGTGGAGGCTCTGGAATTGCTTCCAAAGCCTGACAGAGCTGCAGTCCCGGAGCCCTCTGTGCTCCCTGCTGGCCCCCTCCATCCCCTCAGCCCCGCCATGCTCTCGCTGAACCCCCAGCCCCCTTCAGTGTCTTCAGCCCCTCACAGTCCTCTCATGCCCTCAGTCCCTTCTGAGCCATCCTGTCCCCCGATACCCGCCAGCCCCTCAGCCTGTGCCACTTCCCTGTCACCTCCAATGCCACCATGGCCCTCGGCTGCCCCACAGCCCTCAGCCCCAGCAGCAGCTCAGGGTCCCCGTCCCTTCAGCGCCACCGCCCCCTCAGCCCCCTCAGCCCCCTCAGTCTCACCGTCCTCCAGCAGCTCCTCAGGGCACAGTGCCTGGGGCCAGCGGCAGCTCCCAGCGCTCCAGGGACAGCCGGGGCTGCAAGTGCTGCTCCACCCGGCCCGGCCGCCAGCTCGGAGCCAGCACAGGGAGAGGGGACACAGGGGGCACAGGGGGAAAAGAGAGAGGTGAGAAAGGCAGCCGAGGGGGAAAGAGGAAACAATGCAGCCTAGGCCTACACAAACAGCAATCTATCCATCAATCTATCTGTCTACACATTCATATTCCTCTTACTATATAACTATACACCTTCATAAATGTAAATTATTTTTTTTTTACTCTACAGAAATAAAACTTTAACTCTGAAATTCTATGCAGATCAATCAATATACGCATATATAAACAAAACACTATAATCTATAAATGGAACTATAACCATTGATAAATAGAACTATAGAAATCTATAAACATATTTACAACCAGAGGATTTCTACCTGCCCGATGGTCACGGGCTCTCCCCTGTCTCTCCCTGCCACGCAGGGCAGCCCTCCTGGAGATGTTGTTGCTCAGATGCCATCTGGGAAGCAAAGGGAACGCTCAGTCAATATTGGCCCTTGTGCACCTTTCCTTTGGGCAGCAATTGTCCTTCTACCAGGGACTGTCAAAGATGGCCTGAAAGGCAGACTCGCACTTGGCAATCTGAAGCCTGCCCCTGAAAGAACAGGGACTATTCCAAGTGTCCAAAAGTGTCTTTCAAAACACTGAAGTATCTCCATCAAGTCTCAGCACTCGCAGTGCAAAGGGCACCCAGGAGAGCTTGAAACACGCTCAGCCCCAGGTGCAACAAAGAAGCCCAGCCTTGTTCTTTCTCTGTGCTGACACAGAGACCTCAGTCCTCACTCAAATGCCAGAAGCTGAGGGGTGCTGGGAGCTGAGTCATGAACCAGCTCCATCACCTGGCATCTACCAACTGCCCTCTGCAGTGAGCAGCAGCTGCTCCAACTCCACCATCAGCTCTGGCAGGAAGGGCCGGGAGGGACAGAGCTCCCTACGAGGCCTGCAGGCTGCACCAGCTTGGCTAAGGAATGGATCCAAAGTGCTCCCTCTCTTCTCTTAGCTCTCCCTAAGCAGGGCTCATTCAAGCTTTCCCTTCTCATACTGGACTCGTCATTTTTCAATTGGTTGGCCTCTGATGTTCTGCTCCTTGTTTTTCTTGTGGGTCAGCACCAATACCAGCTGACTGCTACTACATTGAGTCACTGATTTGGACTTCTACCCTGACTTTTTGCTCTTTTTTCCCCCCTGTTCCTTCAAGATTTGCTCAGCATGACCTCCCCTGTCAGCCTGCAGCAAATTTATCCACCGACTGCAGAACAAAACTGGGAAACCCGAGTTGCTGACACAACTCCCCCAAGGTCAGCTTTATTCCCTGCTCTCTTGCCACAGCAGAGGACTCAGTGTCAGAGCCTCTGGAGAAGCGTGGAGGGCAGGGCTCAGGCAGGTTGTGCCAGTGCAGGATTTGAACTGAAGGCACCAGGAAGCACCAAGCCTGCTCAGAGCAGCCATCTCACACCTCTCTAAACCAGTGTGGGCTCTGTCCTTACCAGGCTCCTCGGGCTCCTGGGAACTGTTCCTGCAGCTCTCCGTGCCACAGGAAGCTTCCTCTGCTGCAGCTCTGTTCTCAGGCTCCCCTCCTGAGGAATCGGGGCCAACACTGACATTGTCCTGAGCAGAAAAACAGAAAGAAAGGAACACAAAGATCACTCACTGTTTGGCTGGAAACACATCAGGGATACAAGAACTCTCCTTCTCCACTCCCAAAGGACAGGGAGCACGGAGGAGGAGGGAACACTGCCCCATATGGTTCACATAACAAGGCTTTTAAACTCAGCATTCAGGTGGCCAAGGTGAAACTGAAGCTCTTACAAAATGACCTTTTAGACAAAACATGAGCACAGCACACCAGAAGACACCAAGTGAGGGGACGTGCCCTCACGCTCTGACCCTGGCTTATCCCAGAGCTGGCAGAAATCAGCCAGCACAAAGCCAGGGGCTCTCCCTGCTGCCAGCACGGCTGCCAGCAAGGGCACAGCTCGCTCCCAGCCCTGCCCAGGGCTGTGTGCTGCAAACCCCCACACAAAGCACACATTTCTGCCTGGCAGTCTCACCACCCCCAGCCCAGCGCTCACACAACCCAGCACAGGGTGGTGCTTTTCGGAGCCCTCTGCCACTGCCCCGTGTGTACGATCCAGGCAAACATTTATGCACCCAGGGTATTCCCAGGATCACATTTGGGATCAGTGGCAAAAATCTGTACTTCAGGAGAGTAGGAAAAAAACAACCCAAAGGACAGGAAAAGCCAGACAACCCAGCAGTGTTTCTATTCCACTGAGGATGTAAATGTCCACAATGAAGCACCTGCAAATTACCTCTGGACACACAGATATTCTCACTATGACCAGTTCCAGAATATTCATCTCTTCTGCGACAGCTCAGCCATCAGAACCCTAAAGATTCTAAAGATGGTTCCGAGCCTGCAACGTTTCCTTTTCTTATGGAATAAAATGCTACTGAAAACCACTATGGGTCACTTTACAGAAGACAAAAGTCATGCCACTTGAGAATAAGGGATTGGTAAACCCAGAAAAATCCCTCTCCCCACCTTGAGTCTGCCCTGCCTCATAATCATAAATGTACTGTGGGCACTGGGTCAGCACATGAATAGAAAGAGAGACATTCTTTGGCAACACGTATAATCATCTGCAAAATGACAGAGAGCTGCAGCTCCGGCCCAGCCCCAGCCACGGCCCTGGGAGCGCCTACACGCACGGCAGGGCTCACACAGCAGCAGCAGCAGCTGCAGCCCAGCCCTTGCTTTGCCTTGGCCTTCCCACCCAAAAGAGGCACAGCCCACAGCTGCTGCTGCAACAGAGGCACCTCTGGCGTGCCCCTCCCTGCACAGCACACTTGGCCTTCAGTGGCAATTCTCCAAACACCCTTCTCCTCTTTCCCAGCAAGAAAAACCTCTTCTTAAGTTATTCCTCATTTCCTCTTTTAGAAATCTTTATTTACCAAGGAAAACTAAATAACTAAATAATGATGAAATAAGTTCAATTAAAGAAGCCTTTGCTTCTCAGCCATGTAACAACATTCCAAACCTCTCAGTCCAGCCCCTTTTATCCCCATCCAATGCAATTACCTGAGCAGAGGGAGATCTTTCAGACAGGGAGTTCCTGATCTCCCGAATCATTTTCTCTACGGCGAGGCCGAGATCTTCTGGTGGCCATTGCTCCTGCTCAGCTGCGTCCTGTGCTGAGCTGGAGGCCGTCAGAGCTGCACAAGCCGCAGGGCCAGCTGGAGCTGAAGTGCCCGGGGTGGCTGCAAGAATCCAAACACGTTGGTCAGGTTCCACAGTGTGGCTGTGGAACACAGAGCTCGAGTGCTGCCTTGCATCAAACAGCACAGGAAGCAGCCAGGAAAAGCAGGCAGAGAATCTTTTGGCCTCCTAGGTGCCCCTTCCTGGTAGGCTTGACAACTTCTGGCCAAGAATGACAGAGCCTTGTGGAGAACTACTTCGAACGGTCACTTTCCATAACCTTTTGCAAAAGCAAGGCTAGAAGTCTTTGCCTACCTCGTGGGTCGCAGGCTGAGGGCTGCTGCTCCCCGTGGAGCCCGAGGACATGGCAGGGCGGGATGCCGAGCACCTCCCGCTCGGCGGGCGGCGGCCGCTCCCCGTAGAGCTCCTGGAAGCGGCTCGGCCCCTCCCGCCGCGCCGGCCCCGGCCGCTCCCCGTGCAGCAGGTGGAAGCCGCAGGGCGGGCGCCGGGCGAGCAGCGGCCGCTCCGCGGGCGGCTGCTGGAGGCGGCCGGGCCGGGGGCTGCGCAGCTCCCGCCCGTCCGGCAGCGCCCGCTCCCTGTGCAGCAGCAGGAAGCCGCTGGGCGGGCGCCCGGCCGGCAGCGGCGGCCGCTCCCTGGGCAGCGGCTGGAAGCGACTGCGCCCGTGCCGCCCGGCCGGCCGCGGCCGCGCCCCGGGCAGCTGCTGCGAGCCGCAGGGCGGGCGCCGGCGGCCCTCCCGCCCCGCCGCCGCCCGCTGCCTGTTGGCCGCGCTCCGGCGCTTGATGAGCAGCAGGAGCTCGGGCCGGTCGCGGCGAAAGCAGGGGCTGCTGTAGTGCAGCCAGGCCCCGGCGTCGCCCGGCGCAGCCGAGCCGAGCCAGCCCGGCACCTTGCGGAAGCCGTAGCGGTAGAGCTGCCGCACGAAGCTGCGGAACTGCGTGGCCCGGAACGTGAGCGGCACCGGGGCCCGCCCATGGCCACCGCCCCTCTGGGCGTCGCCCGAGCTGAGCAGCTCTCGCTCCAAGAGGGAGCGCTCGATGAGCAGCCCCTGGGCCCGGCTGTCCCAGCGCACGGAGCGGACGCGGGGACTGTTGGCCAGGCGCCACAGCTTGGCGGGGAAGGTGCTGGCGCGGAGCCCGGCGGGCAGCGGCAGCTCGGCCATGGCGTCGATCGCCGACTGTCGCCGCAACGCCCGCAGCGCAACGGCCGCGGCTGCGCCGGCGGCGCGCGGCCTGAGGGGGGCGCTGCGCTCGGGCCCGCGCGCGCCCAGCGCGGCCCCGGCGCGGGCCGGACTCGGCGGGGACGCGCGCGGCAGAGCCGGGGCTGCGGGCACAGCGCGGGCGGGGCGGCTCCGGGGCCGGCCGGGCTCGGCTCCGCACGGCCCGCTGCAAACCCTCTCTTTCTCTGCCTGCAGCCATCCTGCTGCCTTCGCTCTGCGGCACAATCCCAAAGCACCAGGAGAAGGAAAATAAAAAAGCCGCTTCCCATCCCCTCTTGATGCCCGCAGTTATTCCTGCCCAGGTCCAAGACTTCTCATTTCCCTTCCTTGAGCTCCATCAGATTCCCCTCAGGCTAATTTTTTAGCCTGCTTAGGTCCCTCTGAATGGCACAAGCATTTGGGCTATCAGCTGCTCCTGCCAGTTTTGTGCTGTCTGCAGACTTGCTGAGGGTCAACTGCTCCTCCAGGCCGGCCAGGAATGAAGACATTAAAGAGTATCTGCCCCAGCATCAGCCCCTGGCCACATTTTTAAAAGAATGGGGTTTTTGGCGCATCTTTGGTATTCCTCACTCTCCCACAAGTCAAGCAATTATTGAGAGGACACATCAGACATTATAACTCATTCTAGATCAACTGAGAAGGGGAGTAGAGGTCACACCACAGATGAGGTTGAACAAAGCTTTGTATGTTTTTTAAACATACAAAATGCTCGGTTGCAGAACCTGATCCTCCAATTTTTAGGCATTTTTCAAATAACACACAAGCGAAGATGAAAGAAAAGCCTCGTTTTAATTAGAAACCTTGAAACAGAACTAATTGAAGGTCCTTTTCAATTAATCTCTTGGGGCAAAGGGTATTCTTCTGTCTCTACAGGTGCAGGAATTAAGTGGGTCCCAGCCAAAAACGTCAAACCATATCTCACCCCAGAGCGTGCTGACGAGTCCAAGACCAAGGAAGCAAGTACACAGACGTGAGCCGAGCAGAGGGATCCCGGGTCATGCCTGACATTCCTTGTGCATCGGTGGAACCTGCAAACTCTGATTTTATGCTATTTATAAATGTGTCAATTGTGGGTTTTGTAGAGCTGATTTTTGGCAAAGGTACGGTCTTCGTTTTATGTTATAGATCCCCTCTATGAGACTTTCAAAGATAAAATCTTATTTTTAGGTCAAAAAGCAAAGTTCTTAAAATCATAATCTTTGGGAGAATTTTTGCCAAAAATTAGCTCATGAAAAGGATGGAGCAAAATCAAATCATATGCTGGTGTTGGTGGGTTTTAATTGCTTCTTGTAGTGCAGATTTGCCTGTGGAACAACCAAAAACCAATGGTTGGGTGACCTTAGCCAAGGCAGCAGGCTTGGATACCATATGTTTGTCTAATTCGGAACCAGAAAAACCTTTCTCAACCTGTCTAGTGGGTGTGCCAGCAAAGGATTTGTCTTTGATCAAAAAGCAATTTAATGGTGAGCCTGGTGAAATTGACAATGGGAGCAATCCTATATTAAATTGGAACATCTGGGCCAAAGAACTTCCCAAAGCAGCGTCTTAACCCCAAGGATTAGGAATCCTTGGTTCTTTAACAATGGATTTTTGCCTTACATTTACAGCTAATGATTGGCAAGAAGATGATCTTCCAAAGTACAATGTTACTCCCCATTATTTTGCATACAGAAATGTAAGTTTTTGGTATAATATTATTCAAATAGTTGGGATGTGCTTTCTGAGGCTGACCAATATCCACGACAATTGCCAAAAGGATATTGGTTCATCTGAGGAGATTGGGCTTGGCAGGGCATTCCATCACGCCTTGAAGGTGGCCCAGGTAGCATCAGGATGCTCACAGTGATGGCACCTACTGCCAAAGCAGTCATTAAGAAGAAACACAGGGGAACAAGATCTGTTCATCATTATGATGAGAACTGTAGGAGTGATTTCATGCCTTGGAATGCTGCCAAAAGGGTTTCAGCAGGTTTGTTTTTACCCCAACTGGCTTCAGCAATGGCATTGAAACAATTAGATTGGGTTGGATGTTGGCTGAGTAAACGAACCAATGCCACATGTACTGCAATCAGTGATATGCTGACAGATGTTAACAGTGTTGGGCATGCTACCCTTCCAAATAGAGCAGCAACTGATTTTCTTTTACTGGCACAAGGACATGGTTGTGAGGAATTTGAAGGATTGTGTTCCATGAAGCTGTCTGATCATTCTGAATCCATCCACAAAAGCATACAAAAGCTGAAAGATTTGACAGCTCAAATTAAAGAAGATGGTGGGTCCTGGTTGGATGATCTGTTCCAAGAATGGAGCTTTGCACCTTGGCTAAGGGAACATTGTAAGATAGGTCTCTATGGATTGGGTGTTCTGGTAGTGATACTAGTAGTAATACCTTGCATACTCCGGTGTGTGCGACAGATGATGGACAAAACTATCAAAGACGTTTTTATTACACAAGAGAGAGAGGCAGGAAATGGATTCACAGAGAGTTCTCGAAATCTCACAGAGATGGTTGATGAAGGTATAGACATGGAGAAAGATTTTGAATTAAGACCTTGGAACCAACAAGACTTTTTCGAACAATGACTCGTAATTATTGCCAGACATGATTTATGCCCTTTGAACTGACTGGACTTTCACAGCATTAAACTGCTGTGTTGTAATATAGCAATGCTTACGGCAAGCAAAAAGGTGCTTTAAGTAGGTAAAAAGCAGAAATATTATAGCAAGGCTGTGGAACACAAGGTAGCAACAAATGAAACGGTTATGAAGGTTTCTTTTTAGATGAATCAAGAGCAGGAATTGTGAAAATCCACAAAATCTGTGGGTTTTGGGAAAGCTGCAAAAGGCAGGCCTTTGAGACAGCAGAACTGCGATTAGAGCTGAGCAGTAGCCATGAGATAGGTCAGCAGAAAAATTATTTAAAAAGTAGAAAAGCAAAGAGAAATAGAACAATGGCCTGTGTATTAACGCTTGTCTAGGATAACTCCCTAAGTTATAGAAAAGTTTATCTGGCAAGATATTAGGAAGTTTGAAGGTTAATAATGGAGCTTTGTGCATTGTGTTTTAAGGCTTACAAGCAGGTATTGTATTGGAAATAAGCAAGAATTGTTTTATCCAAAGGTACGTGTGCTTATAGGGGTTGGATAGAACCACTGTCAATGTGCTTCTGCTTTGTGTGATTGATGAAAAAAATTATAAAGTAAGTTGTAACATTAAGTTCTTGGTCAGCTGCCTGGGATGTGAGCTGCTGGCATCTTCCCATTGTCATACCCATGTAATGAGACTGATGCTGAAAAATAAAACAGCTCAGGGCACGTCCACAGTAGTCCCGTCCCGTTTGTGATTTGTACACAGAGCCCCGGCCGGCGATAACAGCTGAGAGCTTCACTGGAGTGCAGCAAACAGAGGGCCTGACAGGAGGGGAAAGGGCCCTGAGGGCAGGAGAGATGAAGGAAAAGGGGAATGGAAAAGGAGAGAAGAGAGAATTCACAGGGCTTGAGATCTGAATCGTCCCTGGATTCTCCTGGATTCCCAAAATATCAATGGTGTCTGAGTCTATTATGAAACAAAAGAGGTGAAAAAGAGAACATTGATTAGTTGTTCATCAGCTATTTTGAGCACTGATGATTTTGGGATCTGAAGGAAAATGGATTATATGACCATGACACTAAAAAAAGGTACATATGCATATAAAAATATGGGAATCAGAAATACAAGATAAAAAAAACAAAGATCAAACAAACTCTGGCATTTCCTCATTTTGAAAGTAAGGAATCTGTGCTACAGGTTTCCTAAAATTCTTGTAGGTACTTTTATATGTAATACAAGCATACAAAACGTCAAAATTGCATTTTCAAAAGCACTATGCCTTCACCACGTTCAAACAGTTTTCCAAACAGTTGGAGACAAGAAAAATGTCAAAATTCTGGAAGCTCTCAAGTCCTTTAATCTCAGTCTAATCCTGAAAGAAAATCTAAGTAATGTGTCTTTGGAAAAATAGGTATAATTATATTCTATTCAGGAGACTTTTATCTCGGGGTTTTTTTAATCAGCTATCCAATACTGGAAAGAAAACAAGATCTTTCTTGTGGCCTGGAAAGGTAGCAGAAAGAATAATTTAATAGACTCTATTCAGAGCTCGATTTTTCTTACAGGTTATTTTTACTGGAATTGCCTAGCTAGAAAGAGCCAGGATTGCTCTAATAGAGCTCTTCCAAGATGAGTAAGAAGGACAGGAAAATACAGCTCAGTCAGCCTTGCCTCTATCCCCTGACAGGTGATGGAGGAACTAACCCTGAAAACCATCCCAAACCAATGGAGAAGTTGATTGGGAGTCATGGTTTACCTCCCTGATGCCCGTGATAGGACAGCCAAACTGATGGATATGGGTGGAGCAATGGATGATGTCTGCCCCAGCTTTACCCAAGCCTTGGAGAGTCTCCTACAGCAGCCTTAAACACCAACTGCCAAAATGCCCAGCCAGGAAGGCTGAGAAATGGATGAGGGCTGTCATCAGTGGCACAAAGTAGAGCTGGAGGCAAGTCCCGGTGCTCTGAGCCCCAGGGGCTGATGCTGGGGCAGATACTCTTTAATGTCTTCATTCCTGGCCGGCCTGGAGGAGCAGTTGACCCTCAGCAAGTCTGCAGACAGCACAAAACTGGCAGGAGCAGCTGATAGCCCAAATGCTTGTGCCATTCAGAGGGACCTCGGCAGGCTAAAGAATTGGCCTGAGGGGAATCTGATGGAGCTCAAGGAAGGGAAATGAGAAGTCTTGGACCTGGGCAGGAATAACCACGGTCATCAAGAGGGGATGGGAAGCGGATTTTTTATTTTCCTTCTCCTGGTGCTTTGGGGTTGTACCGCAGAGCGAAGGCAGCAGGATGGCTGCAGGCAGGGAAAGAGAGGGTTTGCAGCGGGCCGTGCGGAGCCGAGCCCGGCCGGCCCCGGAGCCGCCCCGCCCGCGCTGTGCCCGCAGCCCCGGCTCTGCCGCGCGCGTCCCCGCCGAGTCCGGCCCGCGCCGGGGCCGCGCTGGGCGCGCGCGGGCCCGAGCGCAGCGCCCCCCTCAGGCCGCGCGCCGCCGGCGCAGCCGCGGCCGTTGCGCTGCGGGCGTTGCGGCGACAGTCGGCGATCGACGCCATGGCCGAGCTGCCGCTGCCCGCCGGGCTCCGCGCCAGCACCTTCCCCGCCAAGCTGTGGCGCCTGGCCAACAGTCCCCGCGTCCGCTCCGTGCGCTGGGACAGCCGGGCCCAGGGGCTGCTCATCGAGCGCTCCCTCTTGGAGCGAGAGCTGCTCAGCTCGGGCGACGCCCAGAGGGGCGGTGGCCATGGGCGGGCCCCGGTGCCGCTCACGTTCCGGGCCACGCAGTTCCGCAGCTTCGTGCGGCAGCTCTACCGCTACGGCTTCCGCAAGGTGCCGGGCTGGCTCGGCTCGGCTGCGCCGGGCGACGCCGGGGCCTGGCTGCACTACAGCAGCCCCTGCTTTCGCCGCGACCGGCCCGAGCTCCTGCTGCTCATCAAGCGCCGGAGCGCGGCCAACAGGCAGCGGGCGGCGGCGGGGCGGGAGGGCCGCCGGCGCCCGCCCTGCGGCTCGCAGCAGCTGCCCGGGGCGCGGCCGCTGCCGGCCGGGCGGCACGGGCGCAGTCGCTTCCAGCCGCTGCCCAGGGAGCGGCCGCCGCTGCCGGCCGGGCGCCCGCCCAGCGGCTTCCTGCTGCTGCACAGGGAGCGGGCGCTGCCGGACGGGCGGGAGCTGCGCAGCCCCCGGCCCGGCCGCCTCCAGCAGCCGCCCGCGGAGCGGCCGCTGCTCGCCCGGCGCCCGCCCTGCGGCTTCCACCTGCTGCACAGCGAGCGGCCGGGGCCGGCGCGGCGGGAGGGGCCGAGCCGCTTCCAGGAGCTCTACGGGGAGCGGCCGCCGCCCGCCGAGCGGGAGGTGCTCGGCATCCCGCCCTGCCATGTCCTCGGGCTCCACGGCGAGCAGCAGCTCTCAGCCTGCGACCCACGAGGTAGGCAAAGACTTCTAGCCTTGCTTTTGCAAAAGGTTATGGAAAGTGACCGTTCGAAGTAGTTCTGCCCAAGGCTTTGTCATTCTTGGCCAGAAGTTGTCAAGCCTGCCAGGAAGGGGCACCTAGGAGGCCAAAAGATTCTCTGCCTGCTTTTCCTGGCTGCTTCCTGTGCTGTTTGATGCAAGGCAGCACTCGAGCTCTGTGTCCCGCAGCCACACTGTGGAGCCTGACCAAGGTGTTTGGATTCTTGCAGCCACCCCGGGCACTTCAGCTCCAGCTGGCCATGCAGCTTGTGCAGCACTGATGGCCTCCAGGTCAGCACAGGACGCAGCTGGGCAGGAGGAATGGCCACCAGAAGATCTTGGCCTGGCCATAGAGAAAATGATTCGGGAGATCAGGAACTCCCTGTCTGAAAGATCAACCTCTGCTCAGGTAATTGCATTGGATGGGGATAAAAGGGGCTGGACTGAGAGGTTTGGAATGTTGTTACATGGCTGAGAAGCAAAGGCTTCTTTAATTGAACTTATTTCATCATTATTTAGTGATTTAGGTATTCTTGGTAAAGAAAGATTTGTAAAAGAGGAAATGAAGAAGAGGTTTTTCTTGCTGGGAAAGAGGAGAAGGGTGTTTGGAGAATTGCCACTGAAGGCCAAGTGTGCCGTGCAGGGAGGGGCACGCCAGAGGTGCCTCTGTTGCAGCAGCAGCTGTGGGCTGTGCCTCTTTTGGGTGGGAAGGCCAAGGCAAAGCAAGGGCTGGGCTGCAGCTGCTGCTGCTGCTGTGTGAGCCCTGCCGTGCGTGTAGGCGCTCCCAGAGCCGGGGCTGGGGCTGGGCTGGAGCTGCAGCTCTCTGTCATTTTGCAGATGATTATACGTGTTGCTGAAGAATGTCTCTCTTTCTATTCATGTGCTGACCCAGTGCCTGCAGTACGTTTATGATGATGAGGCAGGGCAGACTCAAGGTGGGGAGAGGGATTTTTTTGGATTTACCAATCCCTTCTTCTCAAGTGGCATGACTTTTGTCTTCTGTAAAGTCACCCACCGTGGTTTTCAGTAGCATTTTATTCCATAAGAAAAGGAAACGTTGCAGGCTCAGAACCATCTTTAGAATCTTTAGGGTTCTGATGGCCGGGCTGTCGCAGAAGAGATGAATATTCTGGAACTGGTCATAGTGAGAATATCTGTGTGTCCAGAGGTAATTTGCAGGTGCTTCATTGTGGACATTTCCTTCCTCAGTGGAATAGAAACACTGCTGGGTTGTCTGGCTTTTCCTGTCTTTTGGGTTGTTTTTTTCCTACTCTCCCGAAGTACAGATTTTTGCCACTGATCCCAAATGTGATCCTGGGAATACCCTGGGTGCATAAATGTTTGCCTGGATCGTACACACGGGGCAGTGGCAGAGGGCTCCGAAAAGCACCACCCTGTGCTGGGTTGTGTGAGCGCTGGGCTGGGGGTGGTGAGACTGCCAGGCAGAAATGTGTGCTTTGTGTGGGGGTTTGCAGCACACAGCCCTGGGCAGGGCTGGGAGCAAGCTGTGCCCTTGCTGGCAGCCGTGCTGGCAGCAGGGAGAGCCCCTGGCTTTGTGCTGGCTGATTTCTGCCAGCTCTGGGATAAGCCAGGGTCAGAGCGTGAGGGCACGTCCCCTCACTTGGTGTCTTCTGGTGTGCTGTGCTCATGTTTTGTCTCAAAGGTCATTTTGTAAGAGCTTCAGTTTCACCTTGGCCACCTGAATGCTGAGTTTAAAAGGCTTGTTATGTGAACCGTGTGGGCAGAGTTCCCTCCTCCTCCGTGCTCCCTGTCCTTTGGGAGTGGAGAAGGAGAGTTCTTGTATCCCTGATGTGTTTCCTGCCAAATAGTGAGTGATCTTTGTGTTCCTTTCTTTCTGTTTTTCTGCTCAGGACAATGTCAGTGTTGGCCCCGATTCCTCAGGAGGGGAGCCTGTGGACAGAGCTGCAGCAGAGGAAGCTTCCTGTGGTACCGAGAGCTGCAGGAACAGTTCCCAGGAGCCCGAGGAGCCTGGTAAGGACAGAGCCCACACTGGTTTAGAGAGGTGTGAGATGGCTGCTCTGAGCAGGCTTGGTGCTTCCTGGTGCCTTCAGTTCAAATCCTGCACTGGCACAACCTGCCTGAGCCCTGCCCTCCACGCTTCTCCAGAGGCTCTGACACTGAGTCCTCTGCTGTGGCAAGAGAGCAGGGAATGAAGCTGACCTTGGGGGAGTTGTGTCAGCAACTCGGGTGTCCCAATTTTGTGCTGCAGTCGGTGGATAAATTTGCTGCAGGCTGACAGGGGAGGTCATGCTGAGCAAATCTTGAAGGAACAGGGGGAAAAAAGTGCAAAAAGTCAGGGTAGAAGTCCAAATCAGTGACTCAGTGTAGTCGCAGTCAGCTGGTATTGGTGCTGGCCCACAAGAAAAACAAGGAGCAAATCATCAGAGGCCAACCAATTGAAAAATGACAGTGAATCCAGTATGAGAAGGGAAAGCTTGAATGAGCCCTGCTTAGGGAGAGCTAAGAGGAGAGAGGGAGCACTTTGGATCCATTCCTTAGCCAAGCTGGTGCAGCCTGCAGGCCTCGTAGGGAGCTCTGTCCCTCCCGGCCCTTCCTGCCAGAGCTGATGGTGCAGTTGGAGCAGCTGCTGCTCACTGCAGAGGGCAGTGTGTAGATGCCAGGTGATGGAGCTGGTTCATGACTCAGCTCCCAGCACCCCTCAGCTTCTGGCATTTCAGTGAGGACTGAGGTCTCTGTGTCAGCACAGAGAAAGAACAAGGCTGGGCTTCTTTGTTGCACCTGGGGCTGAGTGTGTTTCAAGCTCTCCTGGGTGCCCTTTGCACTGTGAGTGCTGAGACTTTATGGAGATACTTCAGTGTTTTGAGAGACACTTTTGAACACTTGGAATGGTCCCTGTTCTTTCAAGGGCAGGCTTCAAATGGCCAAGTGAGAGTCTGCCTTTCAGGCCATCTTTGACAGTCCCTGGTAGAAGGACAGTTGCTACCCAAGGGAAAGGTGCACAAGGGCCAATATTGACTGAGCGTTCCCTTTGCTTCCCAGACGCCATCTGAGCATCATCTCCAGGAGGGCTGCCCTGCGTGGCAGGGAGAGACAGGGGAGAGCCCATGACCATCGGGCAGGTAGAATTCCTCTTTTTGTAAATATGTTTATAGATTTCTATAGTTCTATTTATCAATGGTTATAGTCCCATTTATAGATTAGAGTGTTCTGTTTATATATGCGTATATTGACAGGTCTGTATAGAATTTCAGAGTTAAATTTTGATTTCTGTAGAGAAAAAAAAATAATATTTAATTATTTGCATTTATAAATGTGTATAGTTATATAGTAAGAGGAATATGAATGTGTAGACAGATAGATTGATGGATAGATTGCTGTTTGTGTAGGCCTAGGCTGCACTGTTTCCTCTTTCCCCCTCGGCTGCCTTTCTCACCTCTTGCTTTTCCCCCTGTGCTCCCTGGGTCCCCTCTCCCTGTGCTGGCTCCGAGCTGGCGGCCGGGCCGGGTGGAGCAGCACTTGCAGCCCCGGCTGTCCCTGGAGCGCTGGGAGCTGCCGCTGGCCCCAGGCACTGTGCCCTGAGGAGCTGCTGGAGGACGGTGAGACAGAGGGGGCTGAGGGGGCTGAGGGGGCGGTGGCGCTGAAGGGACGGGCACCCTGAGCTGCTGCTGGGGCTGAGGGCTGTGGGGCAGCCGAGGGCCATGGTGGCATTGGAGGTGACAGGAAAGTGGAACAGGCTGAGGGGCTGGCGGGTCTCAAGGGACAGGATGGGTCACAAGGGACTGAGGACATGAGAGGACTGCGAGGGGCTGAAGAAACTGAAGGGGGCTGGGGGTTCAGCGAGAGCATGGCGGGGCTGAGGGGATGGAGGGGGCCAGCAGGGAGCACAGAGGGCTCCGGGACTGCAGCTCTGCCAGGCTTTGGAAGCAATTCCAGAGCCTCCACTTTTGCCACAGCTGCGAGCAAGACCTTGAGGACAGCTGGAGACTGACAGGAGGCAGCAGGGAGAAGCTGAAGGCCAGCAGCAAGAGCAGTGAGCGGGGACCTGCTGCTGCCAGCCTGGAGAGAGCCCGGGTGAGGCTCCAGGCCCGGGCAGGCAGGGTGGGGCTGGGGGCGGCGTGGGCTGTGGCCGTGGGCACTGCCCGGCGGGGCAGGAGCGGGCCCTGCCCGTGCTGGGGCTGCTCAGCGCAGCTGCCCCGGCCGGCACAGGGGCTGTCCTTGGGCAAGGCAGCCGTGCCGGCAGGGCCGGGAGCTGTGCCGGCTGTGCCGGGCTGCCGGGGCTGCGGGACGGTCCCGCCGCAGCTGCGCTCACCACAGCCTGGCCCGCTCGGCTGCTTTTTCTGTCCGACCCTCCTGGGGAGGCTCTGAGATTTCCTCTTCCCTGATGGAAGTGCAGCTGCTGCCAAGGGAAGCGTCCCCATACTCACTCAGTGTTCCCTTTGCTTGCCAGGTGTCCCATCTGCTGTCCCTGTCCAGGAGAGCTGCTCTGCACGGGAGGAGGAGACCGAGGGAGAGACTGAAGATGGGGCAGCTGGGATCCCTCTGCTTCACCTGCTGTCTAAACATCCATGGACATGCACCTAGACAGGGATTATTACATGGATGTTTTTATATGTAGCTTGCCATTTGTATAGAAATATTGGATGTATGCTGTTGTATATAGGTATGCATATATATACATATATGTTTGTAATCACATCTATGTATATATAAGTATACATAGATGTTGTTATATCTGTGTTTAGCTTTTTTCCTCAGTTTTCAGTTGTGTACATATGTATTTATATTGATGCAGGTATAGGTATATAGTTTTTAAATAGGTAGATTGGAATTTGTATTGGGAGATAGGTGTATTTTTATATGGGTATTGTTCTATTTCTGTCTATTGATATTTAATGTATGTCCAGATGTATAGCTTTATGTTTGTATTGATGCAGTAGGGTGGATATTCAGCTTGGCACAGGTGATGTTTGTATAGTTATAGAAAGGTTTGGTTTATACATCTACTGAGATATATATGTATATATATGTACATAGATATATTTACATATATGTGTATATATTTACCTATATATAGTACGTAGTATGTGGTGTCTAATCTGTATTTACATCTGTAGATTGTTATACTTGTATTTGTATTTTTATATGTGCCTATATGTATGTATTTAATTCTATTTAAAGATGTATGGAGGGTATTCTTGCATATTGAATTCTTAGTGTAGGGCTATTTAGAGAGGGAATGGTTATTTCTGTATTTCTATATGGGCTATAAGTTTCTGGTGATATGTAATAAATTAATTTGTTAATTGCCTAATTGATCTTTGTGTATAGTGAGTTGTGTATAGTAGAGGTTGGCAATAAACCAAGTTTTGTTAAATGAACTTGGTATTTGTATATTTTTATATAGATATGTTGTAATAATCGAATAAATTAGTATTTTTACCTAAATTGAGATCTGTATAGTTTCATTTTGTCAGTGCAGGTGTAGCAATCAGTAATAAATGACATTTATCAGCTGAAATTGATTCCCGTGTATTTGTGGATCAGTAGTGCGGCTGTGGCAATCTGCAAGAAATGCCATTTGTCAGCTGCCATGGGTGTTCTGTGATTTGTGCTACCCAAAGCCATGAGCAGATGGAAATGCTGGAGGATCTTGGCCATGGAAATCTCCGGCCATGCCCAGCACATGCCCCACCTGCACTCAGGCTGGGCAAGGGAAGCGCAGATTTGGGCTGGCAGCAGAGCCACACCTTGGCTCAGAACTCGCTGCAGAGGCTGCTGAGAAAACCCCGGGACTCCAGTGAGCGCTCAACTCCTGCTCTGTGGATATGCAGATAATTCAGTCCATGTTTGGTTCTTTACATACAGACACACACAGAGATATGTAGGCAGCGCTTAGAAACCTGTAACATACTCGGTTGTGGCAGCTGAAATGGACATTTCTCTGTTTGTATGGAGGGTCAGCAGAGCGGTGCCATTCTGTGGCCATCTTGTAACAGGCAGTGCTCACTGTGTCTAAGCAGTGCAGTTGTAGCAATCTGTAATGAACTTCCCTTTTAAACTGACATTGGCTTTGGGGCACGTCTCATTTCCATGATGAGTGACCAGGTGTCCTGGTCCAGGGCAAGTTTGGGAGAAAACCTCCAAAAGGGGGCCCCTCCAGAAAGCAAACCCACACGGGCCCTCCCCCCAAGTGGTTTGGGAAGAATTCCTGGGAGAGATGTGGAAAGAACCTGTTTAATTAACAGGCCAAGCACACCCCAGCACACAAAATGAGCAATACTGGATGACAGCACTCTTTCACCGCTCTGAGAAAGATGACAAATTCAGAAAGTCTCTCTTCAGGGTGGTTCCTCTGTTATCAGTCCCTCCTGCGCTGGGGCAGCTGCTGCAGCCACAGAGTGCAAACTCTCGGTGTTTCCCAGGTCCCAGTCCGGAGCAGGTTCGAGTAGGTCCAGAAAAGGGAAAGGAGAAACAGTCCAGGAAGAAATTTGGACTCCTTAGCTAAACTTACTAATGAGCAGAAGCAAAAACCAAGAGCAAAGCAGAAGCAAGAGCAAGAGCAAAGTGAAAAGCCAAGCAAAAAGCAAACACCGCACCATGTACAGCCCCGTCTGTGTGTCCCGCCAGCCATGGGGGAGCGGCTGATAGCAAAACCAAAACAAAACATTCCCTCTTCAGAGCCAGGCTTGAAGGCACAGAACAGAATATCCAGCATAAACAGAACACACAGATGGGGATACAAGCATCGTAACATCACCCTAGGACGCCACGTCAATGTTTGTCCCTATTTCTTCACTGATCCTGAAGCTCTGACGAGTGTATGACCGGCCGTGGCACCCAATTCCTCACGGGTCTGTTCAGCTGTGGGTAATAGACCCATCTTGTCTGTGAAACATCCATCTGAGGTTATTTGTCTGAGAGCTGTGGTCCATCTCTAGAACCTCCTCAGGCAGCACCATGGCTGGGGAGAGGAGGGGAAAAATGGAAGGGGATTCTGGCATTTGTTCTCTTTTAACACATATTTGCACCCAGCTGTAGCCTGAACTTAGTAAGGAAAAGGATAGACCTTCTTTAGTCATGCAGTGTGGGATAAATGGTGTGGGAATAGGCACAAACCAAGCTGCAGGAGCAGCTCCTTCTTGGTCTGAACAGGACATTGTGTACAGGAAAGCAGCACAATCTGAATGATTCACCTCTTAGGTAAAGCCACAATGGTTCACCATGTAAAACAACCTGGGGATGGAAATGACAAACGTCCCTGGGCTGGGGCAGAAGCCTGGGAGTCAAACGCTTGGAAAAAGAGACCGGGCAAAGGCAGCCCAAGGCTCGGGCATACCCTTGGCCCCAGGCAAGAGGGAGCTTGTCCTGCCAGCACGGGCAGGGACTCCAGGCAGAGGAGCTGGCCGGCGGCAGGGAGCAGCTCCTGCTGTCCCCGCAAGGGCAGGACTGGCAGGACGCAGGAGCAGCGGGCGCAGCGCGGATGGACAGCGGAGCCGCTCCTGAGCCGCCAAGGTGACCCCTCCTGATGCTGCAGCCACCACGCAGTCACCTGTCCTGCAGGCTCTCTCTGGCTCCCTGAGCTCCAACCGCTGCAGGAGCAACCTGACCATCAACTAGAGAAATTATAGGACATCAGAACTTGTTGGCCCATATGTATATATATGTATGTTTGTAATTTTATATGTTTGTAACATTCATCTATCTGAAGAAAGGGTAACCTTAAGAAAGTGTACTTGTTTTACAACAGCATGGTTCCATAGAAATGGATTTCAAATTCTTTTCTGAGGTTCCTATAGTAAATAGACACTTTGCTAAAACTATTAGGGATGAGAATTGCAGGGCTGGTTTAAAATCAAATCCAAATTCTATTTCATTCTGTGCAATATTTCCATTAAATCCGATTAATATCCAGGAATAAAAACCAAGATTTCTCTTTTCTTCTTGTATTCCTTTTCTAGGAAACAAGATATTTGTATAATTTTGATTTTTATTTTAAAGACAGTAATCCACTGGACTAGTTGATACCTTGGAACTTCTTTATCATTTGCACCTACCCATGGCTCTCAGGAACAGAAAGGTTAAAGGAAAGAAAGAGAGCAAATCTTTTAAAGCAATGACCTGAGAGTTATCTTACATAATTTTGTAATCACTCAGTTAAACACACCATTACCTAAAATCATGTATATATGTACTTGGTATGCAGTATCCGCTGAATAAATCCTGTACATAAAAAAGTTCTCATCTACATTTTTTTGCTAGCTCCATGTTCTGTTCTTTCTCAGTAAAATCAGGAAGAGAAACACGGCTGTTCTTTGAGAAATTAATCCGTTAAAATATTGACAACCCTGAAGTTTGATTTAGGAGAGTACAAACAATAATTTTAATTGTCACCAAAGGAAAACAAAATTGACACCTCATCTGTGGTAAACAGCAGACATTGTTACCAGTAGGGTTGCGCAAACTACCTGTAGGATGTTGTCTAGCAATGAATATGAAGATCTCATCAATGATGGGGATAAGAGACAGTGACCCTTGAGGATTCAAAGAATCATTTGATAACAGTAAAAAGAGTTTATCTTGCCCATCTTAGTTACACTAAAAATGTCTTTTATATGGATTAGATTTATACTGATTGAAAACTCATCACTTCTTGTATGTTGCTGAATAATTAATGCTGATAATTTTAGTCTCAGCCCACAGATTTAAAAGACAAACCTATTGCTACAGCTTGCAGTATGGAACCAGTATCACTTGATCTGTCACTGGAGTATCAGAAAGTGTTGAAAATGACATCGACTGCCATTGTGAGGCATTCCCAGGAGCTGTTCAATATTGCAAGTAAACACAGGTCTGATTTGCAGTCCGTCAGCAAATTTGCTGAGAGCAAAACAAATCTCTAAAATTGCCTGGTTATAAAGCAGAGAATGTGCCAGTAGAAAGAAAGTGATTAATAGATTCTGTAAGAAATCAAAAATGACAGTTAAGCAGAAGTGATGCAGAATTGTAAACACAAGTGGCCAGTATCCTCATATCCTGTTTAGAAAGGCAGAAAAAGTCAGTACATTTCACAGTTGATTGTTGTACTCATTCGTCTGGGGGTGGCTGAGGCAGCAGCAGTGCAGTTGAATATCAAAGATTTGTTATAGTTCAGACCATGTTATAAAATCTCTTGATTATCCATGTGCAGCACGATTTATTCTTTCAGCTAATATTTGTGCTCTTGGTAATAGGGTCGTGCAGCCACGGATTGTAAGAGACAGTTTGGATCACAGACTTCATGGTTTCCATCTAGGAAAAGTAATACTAGAAAAGCTTTCATATTCTTCACGTTTTATTATTTTAAGCCATCTAAACCAAGAATTTACTCCGATTTTTGTCTTGGAGCGGCTCTTCTGGGCTGCTCCAAGATTTTATAGGAAGGCTTGTCAAATGTGTGATAACCAGGTATCTAGAATTTAGTTCTGTGGTCTCAGCACAGCCATCTAATAGTGTTTTAAGTGCAAAATGTCCATGAAGAGCCTACAGATACCACCCAAGACCTGCAGAAGGCACGTGTCCTTTTGGACAGGCAAATAAAAAATGGCATCGCCCCTTAAAATGCTCTCAAACACTCTTAGGCATCTACATAAAGTTTCTATAGTAGGACTGCATGTTCTTTGCAGTCCTTATTTCCCCTAGCAAAAATGAGTTGTGTTACAGCAGATATTTAATAATTTCAGGCTGTATTTTAGTTTCCCATGTAGCTGTGCCTGCATGGGAGCTGGGTGTCCAAACTGTCTGTAGAACTGGTGGAGATCTCATCCTCGGTTCAGGCGCCTTCAAGAGGGCACCTTGATCAATTTCATCGACCTGTGGGACCTGTTGTGCCTCATTTGCTGCTCCAGAAGGAGAAGGGTCTCCCATACACACATGGGATGCAGGGCCTCGAGTACAGGGGTTGAGCTGCTGAGGTGGAAGGTACACTCATCTTCTTTAGATCTATATCTATATCTGTATCTATATCTATATCTCCATATGAAAATCTAGCTCAGCTCGGCGGCATGAGGGGCTGCAGGAGGTGTTGGCAGCTGCAGACAGGCTCAGCTGGCACTTCTGCTCATAACTCCCAGGACAAACCCAGGAGGCTTTGTTAAGGAGGTCTCCATTGGTGGGAACACAGCTTCATGAAGGGCACTGACTTCAGGAGTCTGACTTTTGAAACAAATTAATCCCTTTGATGAATCGCTGTGATCTTTGGCAGCTATGAATGCTTACAGTGAAACTCACTGAAGGAGAGGGTCACACATGTATGTGACGTAGCAATAAAAACCAAAAAACCTCACAAGTGGGATGCACTTTCTGACTCTTCACTGTGAGCTGTCAGCACTTCTTGTCCCTACTCATGTGGCTGCTAGAAGAATAGAAAGGAGAACTGCAAATTCAATTTTAAGACTGGTGTGAAATACAAAAGAAGACTTACAGAGAGCAGAGGAATGATTGTGATTTATAAGCATGTATCTCATTTTTATTGGAGAAAACTGAGACTGATTACAAAGGATATGCTGACCAGTTTAATGTTTTCTCTGTCATCTTTTCACAAAGCTTGCACTTTCCAACCCACTGCAGTCAACAAGAATCCCTTCACTGACCTGAACTGAAGAAACTTTTTTATCATAATAGAAGGCACTTATGCATGGATATTTATTAAAGATGCGATAGCCAGTCTTGTCTTTTTTACATTTATTCTGTTTTTCTATCATTCCTTTCAGTCAGCGACTTCAGACCAGCAGCCTTCAGATGCCTTCAGCAATTGCTTGACACGGTTTCACACTATTTGATTCTGTCTCTATTTAACATCACCCTTTGGACAGTATTAACTGTACTTCGTGCTTTTCCTTACTTTATTTGTACATATATGTACAAATGTAGAAATGAAAAAAAAGACATGAAAACTTGTACAACTTAAAATAAAAGTTACAGAGTCATAGCCACTCAGTGCATCAAATGGGTTAATATTTGTAATAAGTGTTTCTGTGTTTTTATTCTCAACTCTAAGCTAAGTTTTTTGTTGATCCCTATATTGCTTCATCGCCTTCCCTGAAGTGCAACCTTCTCAGGCAGGTCTAGGGAATTCCTCAATGTAAACACTCTTTTTCTCTTTGGAAAACCAACATTTTTTCTTACCTGCAAATCCCAGATCAAGTCAGGAGAGGATGTTTTTCCAGTATCCCTTAATGCTTTATTAAACACTGCTCAGAGTATGTAAGGATTACCATGTAACATGTGAAATGCAAGTTGGTCCCTTCAGGCTTTACTCATTTTGCAGCTCTTGAGGCTTACAGAGGGATTATCCACCCGTTCCTGAGGAAAGCAGCTCTTGACCACACCAGCTGCCAGACCAAACAGCACCATGGAAAATCATGTTCTCCTGTGTTATAAATGATCAAATTGGCAGCCAAATTTATAAAAAAATTAAACAAAGATTTATTAGATCAACAACAAAAAAAGAATTTCAAAAAACCACCACAGCCAAGGCAGCGTCAACCCCAGAACTTGGTGCTGGGTGAACCTGGATCTGACTGACAGAGTGCCAGCGTATCCTCAGTGCTTCACCCCGACTGCTTCATGCAGCCAGCTTATATCCCATTTATTCTGCCTGAGGCAGAAATGACAGAAGGTACTTTTGTGTCCCTTCACATGTAGAACTGGGACCATACAGATGCAGATATATACAAAAAGTAGTCCAGATGTTAGCGTTCAGGAACACATAATCACAGGAATGATTATATGCAGGTGCTTTTATTGTAGAGCTCTGGGTGCCAGGGGTACAAACCCAAATCTGACTCCAACCATACAGTCGAGATGGACATGTTTTTCTATTCTATCATTATATAACTTTCATGTTAATTATTAAAACTTATATTGTTCTATTGTATACCTAGATTTCAGCTAAGCAAAGCCCCCGTTAAATTTCCAACATAGTTTCTCATGATTCTTCTTATGGTTATATAAGAATTATATTTAATTACTAAACAATCATCACATCTAACAATTATATCATCTATCATACTGCTTATGCAGGTGCAGTTGATCTGGGAAAAGACAAAGCCTAACATTTTTAGATTCTATCTTTAACATTTTCCAGGGCTCCACTATCACTGGGGGAATGCCTTCGGCCCTTTTGCCCCCCCCCCCCTCTCTTTTCTCTCTCTTTCTCTTTCCTTCTCTCTCTCTCGGCCCACGCACCGGG
Organism: Fringilla coelebs; assembly: GCF_963513975.1. Taxonomy (NCBI): domain Eukaryota; kingdom Metazoa; phylum Chordata; class Aves; order Passeriformes; family Fringillidae; genus Fringilla; species Fringilla coelebs. The sequence goes on along the minus strand of NW_028167212.1, from coordinate 104,726 downwards.
GCCGGTGCTGCCATCCTGGGCTCGGGCCCCGGCAGTCTGGGAGCCTCCCCAGCAGCGCCGGCACTGAGCCAGCCCCGCTCCGGGCCGGCAAACCCGTGTCATTGCTCCGGCACCGCCGCCGGGTCCCCTCCATGGATCGGTCCCTGCCGCAGCCCCCGAGACCCCGCCGCTCGTAGGGAGCGCTCAGACACCTCCCAGCCTTGACAGCCCAAACTTGGCGTCCTCAGGTGCTCCTGACATTCTTTTTCTTTCTATAGTCAACTTATCCTCTTTTCCCTTCAAGGGGGCCCGTTCTGCTCAACCCTTTCCGGACCCCAGTTCAGCACTGAATAACCTCCTAACAACCATGTGTTCAGACACTTCTCTGCCTTTGATGCAAAGAAGCTGCATTCACACTTCTGCTCTCTTCCAACACCAAGATGTCATCACTCCACATTCCAACATCTGAGTTTGCTAACCACCCTTCTATTTCAACTTCTCTCTTTCTTCTCTTCTTACTTTTTTTTTCTTGCTTCAATTCACCTTAGACGGTTCGAGATGTACCCAACTAATTTACTTCTAAAAGTAAGCTTACAACTTCCTTTTACTAGGATTGCAGTAGCTGTTATAACTTAAATAGATAATGGCTAGCTGTGACTTACTGGATCTAACATCTTTGATATATAAGCTACTAGATTTTTTACTCTTCTTCACTCTTGAATTAAAATTTTATGAGCTAATCTATTTTCTGTATTTATGTATATATGATAAAGGATTTTTCTAACAAGGGTAAGCTTAAACCTGGTACTTAGGCTTGTTTTAATTTTACTCTTAATTTAACAATATCCTCCTTGGTCCGTTGTATCATCTCTCTCTGTCAGTTTTTCATACACAAATTTTACTGCCTGTGTGTACTCCTCAATCCATAATCTATATTATTTCAACAATCTAAGTAATTTTCTGATCTCCCTCTTTGAAGAGGGAGGGAGAAGGGATAAAATTCCTGATATTCTCTCATGGTTAGGTTTTCAGCTACCTTTATTTATTAAGTGGCTAAGATATTTTACCTCCGGTTCTACAAATGACAGTTTCCCTTTTGATACCCTTAGTCCTCTTTTCCCTGAGAAAATATAAAAGTTGCACAGTAGCCTCTCTCACTTCAGCTTCCTCAGATAGCAAAAAATCATCCACATATTGGATCATTTGTATTCCAGGAGGAGTAGGGAAATCTTGTGGTATTGTTTCTAAAGCTTGCCCAAATAAGTTTGGGGATTTCATAAACCCCTGTGGTAAGTTTGTCCATCTTAATTGCTGCTTTCTCCCAGTTTTTGGATCCTCCCATTAGAAGGCAAAAATATCTGCCATCCAAATTTTAATTTCCTCCTGCCCCGGATGCTGTTAGGCAAAATTTTCATTCCTCAATCTAGCTGTGTGGTCCAACCCTGGTGCTCTTTGGTATATCCTCACTCCAGGAGAATTCTGCTCAACCCTGCTCTTGGTTGCTATTGGAATGTAAATCCCTGAACCCAGCAGGTTTTTAGGGACCCCTCCTGTCCCATTTCCTAGTGGATTGGGCTAGGAAACATTGCTCCCTACCTCCGAGAGGTCCAACCCCTTCCTGAGACCCAGTCCCAGTTACCCCGGGGGATTCTTTCACTCCTTTTATCACTCACTCGTCTCTTTACTGGCCGCTTTTCTCACGAAAAGTCGGAACCACAGCATGGGAGACTCCAGCACTCACTGGGCAGGTCTGGGACAACCAGCCCGCCTCTCATTCACACACATTCATCTCCCCCACTGCCCCCCCAAGAAATGCTTACCAGTCCCTTTTCCTTCCCAGGTTCTTCGTGTGCACCACTAGTCTTAGGGGGCCAATTACCGTGGTTGTAGGGAGCCTTTTTCCCTTCTCTTTGTTTTATTGCCTCCTTTTGTCCACGATCGTAACCTGCGTCTGTCGGTCACCCCAGGGAAAACAGAGCGAGGCTGCCAAATTGGGCAGGGTGCGCCTCCCCACTCTGACTCTCCTAAAGCACCATCAGCGAGGTGTTTTAACCATCCTCTGCTACCAGTTGTGAAAAACGCCAAAAACTTGGGTGTTTTTAAATTTTAAAGGTTTAATAGTAAAAAGGTGGGTTTAAAAATAGTAATACAACTAGAGTAATAATAATTTAGACAATTTGAATTAAGACTATATGAGACAAAAGAAACAAAGAGTGATGGATGTCTGGGTACCTTTTTCTGGGCAACACAAGCCCGAAAAAGGGCACCTGTTAACAAATGATTCATCCTTAAAAACAACAGCCTGTTGCATATTCATACACTTCATACATGATGCATAATGGCCATTCAAATAAAGGACTCGGTCTGGTCATCATCACCTTCTTCCTCCTAATCCTAACAGCGCCTTCGAGGCGGGAAGAAGTTCCTTTCTCTTGATAAGAGGGCAATAAATTCTTTTTCTCTGAAAGATTTAGGTGTCCTGTGGCTGCTATCTTGCTGCAAGTCCTTTCTTTAAAAAAAGTATCCTACATAGCATAGTTTCCATCTTAACATTTTTTTATAACCTACAACTACATTGAACACAGTGCTTAAGAGAATTAATACAGCATTACTTTCTAACACAACACGTGTCATTTTCATTTCAATATTTGCGAAAAGCCAATCATAAAATATGCATTTTTCACAGGGCTGATCCCCTCGGTCCCTGCTCCCTCCTGGCCATGGCTAGAGTTGCCTGGGATGGCCCTTGCAGGGGGCTCTCCTCGGCTCCCCGCAGATGCAGCTTCTGACCGTGGCTCTGTTCCTCTCTCTTGCAGCCCTGGAAGGACTGACGGAGGACACGAGCAGTGCCGTGTCAGAGCTGGCACTGGAAACACTGCGTGTCCTCCGGGCAATAGAGCGGGGCCCTAATTCCATCATCCGGAGGCTGTGAGATCAGCTGGGCAGGGCACAGAGCACTCGGCCTCATCTGTTGGGGCTCGGCTGGCTGCACTGCAGGAGCTCTGGGGAGAGCTGATCTGGGGAGGCTCTCTTTGCTGGGGCAACCTGAGCCAGGGGCAATTTTCCTTTTCTTTAAGATTTTTCTTTTTTCTTTTCCCTTTTTTATATATTGTGAATAATTAAATTATAGACTATCTATTATCATATATATTATTATAGATTATGGATTATTTAGTAAATAAATTAATTCTACAGTGTATATATATGATTCTATCTTATAGATTATTGTAAATAAATTAATTACAGAATGTGTTATGATACACAGACTACTAGGACTTTTCTTTCCTGCCGAGGGTCTGCAGGGCAAGAGGCAGGAAAGGGAGAAAAGGGTGCCTGTGCTTGGCAGAACAGCAGGCTGAGGGGTCCTGAGGCCCTGAAGGGGGAAAAGGGTGCTTGTGCTCAGCTGGCTGCTCAGGCGTGCAGTGCCACAGGCAAAATGGCCAGAAGCCCCTTGGCCTTTGGTGGTTCCGCTGAAGCCCTTGTGCTGCCCACAGAGCGGCTGGGCAGGGGCCGGAGCTGCGGGGATCCCTGCCAGAGCAGTGCCTGGAGATGGCCACAAGCCCCGTGCCAGGCAGGAAGCGCCACCCGTATCCTCCTGCCCGTGAGCTGCTGGCTGCCTTGCTGAGGGCCCCGAGGTGCCTCTGGATGGGGGTGCTCCAGAGCTGCTGTGGGGCTGTGGCGCTGCTGCCGGGCAGCTTGGCCAGGCTGGGGGAGACCTTGATGGGCTGGGGCACTGGGAATCCCTGAGCAATTGGGTGCCAGAGGCCATAAGCAGCCCCCTGGGAAGAAGCTGAGGATGCAGCGCCGTGGTTTGTGTGTCATAACACGGTTGGCTAAGGAAGCTTAAATGGTAGCATGAGTCCAATAAGACAAAATCTTGAAGGATTGGGTTGAAAACATAGATATCCTAGTTGGCAGTGTCTTATTGGCCAACAAATCCTTAAAAGCTCTTGTAACTAGAAATCTTGGCAGCCTTGTGAGCCATGCGGTGGAGATGGGAGCCAAACTCACCCTTCCTGTCTATGTAGAAGATAAGGAAAAGAAATGGCATCATCTAAAAAACTCAGTGGTCTGCTCTCTAGCTCGTTCCAAACTCCTTCAAATCCCCCGAAGCGTGATTTAGCTACAAACAGATGAGAAGGACTCGTAATGCTGGCTCTTTGACTCCAAAGCAGCTGCTTTAGAATCTTTCACATAACCCTGTGTAGTTATGTGCCAGAAATGTATCATTTTAAGCAACTTTCCTAACTGAATTCAATGGAGGTTTGTTTGAAGGGTATTTGAAGAGAAAGCCTCCCAGCAGAGTTCTGGGCTTTGGCCTAGCTGTGTCTCTGCTGATTGTGAAATGTGCCACCAGCTGCAGGGCTTTCTGGGCTAAAAATACCATTGAGTCAATTGGACTTGCTCTTTTTGGCCTATAAAAGATTGACCCACTTTTGGGGCAAATTTGGAGACCTCATCCATGGGTGGATGGAGCACCCAGGATTTTCCCAATTGCTGGGGATGGTTCTCCAGGTCCCCAGTGTAAAAATGGGGCTCCCCAGCAGCTGTGCATCTGCAAGATGAGAAACAATTGTCTTGGTTTGAAAAGACAAGTGTCTGCTAAGGAAGGCAGAAGCCTTCTCTGAAATGGAAAATGTAAATCCCCTCCCTTCAAATGATTATCATTTAGACATTGAAATGCTCTCAGGGAAACATATGGGAATAGGACTGAGCCCGCAGAGGAGGGCAGTGTTTGCTGATGGTCTGAGCCCTTCCTAAAGATCCTGTCGGGCTGTCTTAGACCCCCGAGGCCAGGGATTCCCTCCAACCTGGGCTACTTTGGGTGGGCTGGGGGTGGCCCCAGGGCAGGTGGCAGCGTGTGCAAGGGCCCTGGGTGGCACGCTGCAGCACGGTCACCGTGGCATGCAACGGAAGCCGGTGTCCAAGGGCCCTTTGTGACACGTGGGGAATAGAAGCTTGCCCGGGTGCACGGAACAGGCAACGGCGCAGAAGGGGACAGAGCGGTGCCGTGAGGAGCCCCCGCACAGCGCACTCGTTCCCGTCTGAGCCGGAGCTTTCCCGCGGCCTTGTTCCTGCGGCTGAGCTTGAGTCCAGAGCACAGGAATTGCTGACCCGTGGCCTTCTGAGGCTTCTATTCTGCAGCTGCCCTCACCGGCAGAGCGTGGGACTTGGTGCCTTGGAGCTTTTCCAAGGCATCTCTCCTGCAAGTAACTCCAGTCATGGACATGGAGCAAAGACCCCCAAGAGTGCCCAAGCTGGCCTGGGTGGAGGAGGAGGAGGAGGAAGAAGGCCTTGGAGCTGCCCCAGCACAGGAGACGGAAGAGGTGGTGCCATTCCATCCACCGCAGGAGGGTGAGTGGCAGAGCTGGGCTGCAGGGTTGGGGCCTGCAGCCAATTTGGCCCCATCCCATGCCATGCCATCCCCTGGGGACATGCCCATGGACAGGACGGAAGAGGGGACGGGCAGACACCCCGCAGTGGCCGTGCTCCATCCCCCTGGGGCATCCTGGGGCTCTCCCTGCCTGGGGAGCACAGGCCTGGGCTGTGTTCTCCAGCCTCTCCCGCAGCCCTTCAGCTCTGCCTGCGCTCTCTCTTTGCCAGATGCAGCCGTGGAGCGCACGCCAGAGCAGGAATCCAGCCATGGCTGCTTCCGCAGAACAGCGCAGGTACCTGCAGCCACCCCCAGCTGGGCTGGGCCTGCTGTCCCTGCTCAGCCGAGCACCGTGTGTGGAGCAGTCCATGCAACATCCCCGGCTTCTTGCCCCTCTCCTACAGTTTGTTATCAGCTTCATCCCGCGCATCCGGCAGGGAAAGACCAGCACCACGGGCACTGGGCTCAGAGCTCACTTGGAGCTCCTCGGACAGGAGACCAGTGCCACCCTGCTGGATTTGCTCCTGGCTTCAATTCCCCCGTGAGTCAGGTGGCTTCCCAAGCCACGCCTGCTGGTCCCTGGGAGCCTTTGAGGCCACGGCAGTGCGCTGGGAAGGGAAGCACTTCTCTGCAGACGCTGGGGACATGGCTCCCTCTGGCAGCTTTCTGAGTCTCACCGTGCCTTCTCCAGGGGCCCGCCGTGGTGAGCTACATTCACCAATGGCTCACGGCCAATGGTTCTGCCGAGCACAGGCTGGACAAGACCCTGCTGAACGTCACCAGAGAACACCCGGATGACGCGGTCGTGACGCTCCTGCGTGTGGCCCCGTCCTGTGACAGGTATGGGGCCCACCTGCCCAGAGGGCTCAGGGCTCCCCAGCCTGTCACCCTGTACAGCCAGTGCCAGGTGTCTGACCAACAGAGAGTTCCAGGGCCCTCTGGCTGCTGCCTTTCCCAGCCCTGGCATGTCAGCCCCCGAGCCTTCTGCCATGCTCCCTTGCTGCCCCTCAGGGCTCTGTCCCCACAGGGCTGGACTGCCTGGGTGCTGCCGGCGAGGGCCAGTGGGGCAGAGGCAGAGCCAGCGGTCAGCCCGGGCCCCTATGGATGCCCAGGCCACGGTGCTGAGACCCGCCCTGAGACAGAGCTCTAACCCCACAGAGCTGCCACAGCCATGTGGAAGACCATCATGTGCTCGCCCAGGACTGCGGAGCCAGTGCTGCTGATCCTCCTGGATGTGCGGGGGAGCTGGCCAGAGCGCACCATGTGCACCTCCAATGGGGACAAAACGCCTGTCTTTGTCCTGGCTGTGAGTTTCTGCAACTGGCCTTTGCTGGCCCCAAGGCCACCTCTCCAGCAGCTCTCCATCCTCCTTCCCCCACTGCAACTCCCTTCCTCAGGCGCTGGACAGAAACCTGGCCCAGGGGCAGCTTCAGGCCCACCAGGCTCCGTGCTCCCCCTGTACGGTCTCTCTGGGCCTCTCCCTGCCACGCTCGGGCCCTGCCACACGGACACCTCAGCACTGAGCGCTGTCTCGGGGGGGCTTTGTCCTTTGCAGGCATCCGTGGTGATGTGGAAGATCCTCCAGGAGCGCCGCATCCCACGTGCGGTGAAGGCGTATTTCCCCCGCCTATTTGTACATCTGCTCTTCCAAGTGTTCTTCAGCACAGAAGAGATGCCAGAGAAGGTCAACACCTTCTGGAAAGAATGCCAGGAAGAGCACGGCCTTGCCACCAGCCCCAACAGGTGCTCCATCCCAGTCCTCTTGTCCCTGCCACGTGGCCTGCAAAGGAGCCAGTGCTGCCAGCGTGACCTGGGCTTTTCTCTGCACACAAGTTTGCAGTGCAGACCCTGAAATCCCTGCTCTGCTGTCGAAAGCAGCACAAGGATGTGGTGGTGGCAATGGAACCCAAGCGTTGCTGCGACACGCTGCTCTGTGCTGACACCCGCCACTGGGCGGAGGCAGCGCCTGGTCGAGGGGCTGAGCCCGCGCCAACCCTTCTTTCCCTCCCGCCGCTCTCTCCAGCTGGCAGAGGACAGGAGCAGAGCGGCCGAGCACTTGCGCCGGGCCCTGCGCTACCTGCAGGGCCCACAGGAGCCCCTGCGAGAGGCGGCCATCAGGTTCATGGGTGAGCCACGAGCCCGCAGTCCCTCCCTGGCCCGCCGCGGCTCGGCCACAGCCCCGCCTGCTGCCCCGGCAGCGCCACCCGGGCCGGACCCCGCGCCGTGGAGCCCCGCCCGGCCTCAGTGCTGCTGCCGCCCTCTGGCAGCCGTGCCCTGGGCCGGCAGCGTGCGGCAAGGGCCGGGCTGAGCCCTGCCGGGCCAGCAGGGCCTGTGGCCACAGCGCCGGCAGCGCCGCTGGCAGGGAGCTGTGCCGCTGGGGCCGTGACAGGCTCTGTGTTCACAGGGATGGCCGGGCAGAGCTTGAGGGGGCAGCAGCAAGAGCTCCAGCTGATCTGCAGTGGTGAGTGAGGGCAGCGGGCTGACAGCAGGGGCTGGTGGGGGAAAGCTGCGAGCCCTGCCCCGGCTGCGGAGGCCTCTGCTCCCGTGGGCAGAGTACACTGAGTTTTCAGGGCCACGTGTGCCATTCGTGGCCAGCAGCTTCAGGCTGATCCCCTGGGTCCCTGCTCCCTCCTGGCCATGGCAAGAGCCGGCTGGGATGGCCTTGGCCAGGGGCTCTCCTGGCATCTCCGAAGATCTGGGATCTGACCGTGGCTCTCCCTTGCAGCCCTTCAAGACAAAACAAATGATGTCAGCCTCACCACAGGGAGCCTGGCAATTCAAACACTCTGCATCCTCAAGTCCCTGGACCCGGCTCCCATCTCCATGTTCCAGCGGCTCCGAAATCACCTGCGCAGGACATGGAAGACACGGCCTCGCCTGTCACAGCTCAGCTGCCTGTCCTGCCGGAGCTCTGTGGAGAGCTGATAAGAGAGGCTCTTTTTGCTTAGGCCACCTGAGTCAGAAGGCATTTTCTTTCCCTTCAAGAATGTTCTTTTATTTTCTTTTTTTGTTTGTTTTCCTTTGCAATGTAAATATAGACTGTGGTATACTACACAAGATCCCAGTATCTTTCTTTTGCTGCCCAGGGTCCGCAGGGCATAGGGGAGGAGGGGGAAAAGGGTGCTTGTGCACAGCCAGCTGCCCAGGCGTGCAGTGCCGCAGGGAAAAGGGCCAGAAGCCCCTTGGCCTTTGGTGGTTCTGCTGAAGCGTTTGTGCTGCCCACAGAGCGGCTGGGCAGGGGCCGGAGCTGTGGGGATCCCTGCCAGAGCGGTGCCTGGAGATGGCCACAAGCCCCGTGCCAGGCAGGAAGCGCCATCCGTGTCCTCCTGCCCCTGTGCTGCTGGCTGCCTTGCTGAGGGCCCCGAGGTGCCTCTGGATGGGGCTGCTCCGGAGCTGCTGTGGGGCTGCGGCGCTGCTGCCGGGCAGCTTGGCCGGGCTGGGGGAGACCCCGAGGGGCTGGGGCACTGGGAAACCCTGAGCAATCGGGGGTCAGAGGCCATAAGGAGCCCCCTGGCAGCTGCCTTGTTCCTGCCAGAGCTGACTTGCAAGGTGGATCCTGGACACCCTGGAACTAACAGCATCGGTGTAGTTGGAAACCAAGAGGCAGGCAGTTCTCAGACCTTTGTTCTTGCCAGCAAAGCTTAGAATTAAAGACAGGATTTGATCAGAGACCTTGGAAAGGGCTTCCAAACTTAGGTGCTAGAAGCGAGAATGTGGATTTATAGTTGATAGCAGAGATACGTGGAGGAAAGTTGAAGTGGAGGAAAGAGTTTCAGGGTTTTCAAGATCTGGAAAAAATGAAAGTAGTTAACAATGGTAAACAAGAAGCTTAGGATGCAGTGCTGTAGGTTTGTGTGTCACAACACGATTAGCTAAGGAAGCTTACCCTGTAGCATGAGTCTAATAAGACGAAATCTTGAAGGATTGGGTCCAAAACATAAACATCCTTGTTGGCAATGTCTTGTTGGCCAACAAATTGTTATAAATGATCAAATTGGCAGCCAAAGCATTAAAAAAATTTAACAATGATTTATTAGATCAATACCAAAATATAATTTTGAAAAACCCACCACAGCCAAGGCAGTGTCAATTTTGGAATTTGGCGCTGGGTGAACCTGGATCTGACTGACAGAGTGCACGGGTATTGGAGATTCACCCCGACTCTTTCATGCATCCAGCTTATATCCCATTTATTCTCCCTGAGGCAGAAATGACAGAAGGTCCTTTTGTGTCCCTTCACATGGGACCATACGGATACAAAAGCCAGTCCAGGTGTCCGAATGGCTGACTGAGCTTCTTCTGGGTAGTCTTCTTTCACATGTAACAGAGTGGTGCCGGTACTCGAGATGGTAGATGCAATCTCCTCCAGGTGCAGGTTCCTGTGAAGAGCTCAAACATTCCTAAGAAATAGACACTCATGGCCCGGGAAGGCTTCATTCTTAAGTTAACAAACTTGATATTATCTTAACGTGTTCGGGAACTAATTGAATAGAAATAAGACTCTGCTCCCAGCCAGGCTGGTCAAAGACATGAGTTAGATTTTACAAAATTTTATATACACACACACATATATACAGCATGAATTAACTCTAATATATAACATGACCCTTTCCAATGAACTGTTACAGGTCCCACACTGTATCCCCACCCGCGGGGATACAGCTGGGAAATTCTCAGCTCCAAGCTGTGATCCCGACATGCTGGTTTCCCCCCCAGCAGCAATAGAGACAGGCTTCAAGGACTCTGAGCGATCTGTCTGTGTTTCCACAGAAACTTTTCTGAGCTCTCCTGCATCCCCTCCATACATCTCTCTGGGCAGAGCCGTCCTGGCCCTGCTCGGCCCCTGGCTGCCGCCCGTTGCCTCTGTCCTCCCCCTGCCCGCTCCTCTGCAGGCAGAGCCAAATCCAAACCCCCCCCCACCGCCTGTATCCGGAGGCTGGGGAGCTAAAACCAGCAAAAACCCTGGGAGAGACTTGGGGGAGGAATTTATACAGAAAGAATTCTCAGGTCTGCAAAGCAATCTGCCCGCCTGAGCCCGATCTTAGGGGCTGTCTTCCCAGGAAGGGGAAGCAGTGGCAGGAGTGACCCCTGCCGCCCCTCGGCCAGGCAGAGCTGATCCAGAGCCCGCCTCGGCAGACCCTGCCTGCACAGCCTCAGCATAAGACCCAGCCGCAATTTGTTTGGGAGAGGGACAGGGCACAGAAACAGCAGCCCCTGAATTGCAAAGCCTCCCCAAACTCTCATTTCCCGGACCCGCACGACTCTCATCCTCCCAGAACATGACCCCTGACCCCCCCCAGTCTTGGAACACAACGAAAATCGCGAACGCTTTCCTGGGAATTCTGGGGGTGGAGGATTCCGTGGAGGAATGGGAGGACGACCTGTCACAGCATCAGTGACGCAGGGAATCCCGGAAGAAACAGAGGACACAACCAAAGCTGGAAGCTGATCCGATTCCCCTTTCCTGAGGAACAGGGTGCTGTCCACACTGCCTGGAGAAACCCCGGACACGCCAGAAGGGAAGGAACCCCGAACAAAATCCGAGATGCCCCCAGAAGAGGACGACGGCCCAGCACCACTCAGAATTAAAGTCTCAGAACCAGGTGTTCTGTTTTGGCGTTTGAGAAAGTCTCTATTATGGTCATTCTGTTTAAATCTCTCCATTAAAGTTCTAGAGACAGGCATTAATTTGGCCGCAGTCTCTTTCTTTTTGAGAGTGACTAGACTATAAATTTTCCAGTTTATCTGGTCCCAAAAATCAAAGGTAAAAGCAGACTGCAAGTCTATATTTTGAGTATTCACTTTCACCCAGATTAGTAAGTCTTTCAGTTCATGTTTTGAGATGTCTGAACATCCTTTATCCTGTAAAATTTTCTCAAGCCAGTAAAAAACGTCCCATTCTGTTTTAGATAAATGATTTCCCATCTCATTGCCCAGGAGCCCCTAAAATAGCTGCTGATTACTTACAAGGACATTGGGTGCAGACGACGGCGAAGGGGATGATCTATTCCTCCTGTTAACAGCCTGGGCCTCCGGCGACGGAGTTGTCCACGATCTTCTTTTTTAGTCCTCTAGTCTAACCAAGTTCCTCACAGAGGAGCACCATTTATCACCGGCTGGGGGGCTGTGTACAAATCACAAACGGGACGGGACTGCTGTGGACGTGCCTTGAGCTGTTTTATTTTTCAGCATCAGTCTCATTACATTCCCATGGTTATGACAATGGGAAGATGCCAGCAGCTCACATCCCAGGCAGCAGACCAAGAACTTAATGTTACAACTTACTTTATAAGTTTTTTGACCACACAAAGAAGAAGCACAGTGACAGTAGTTCCATCCAACCGCTATAAGCACATGTACCTTTGGTTAAAACAATGCTTGCTTATTTCCAATACAATACATGCTTGTGAGCCTTAAAAGACAATGAACAGAGCTCCATTATTAAGCTTCAAACTTCCTAATATCTTGTTAGATAAACTTTTCTACAACTTAGGGAGTTATTATAGGCAAGTGTTAATAGAACAGGAAAGAGTTCTATTTGTTCTTGCTTTTCTACTTTTTCAAATATTTTTCTGCTGATCTACTTCATGGCTACTGCTTAGCTCTAATCACAGTTCTGTTGTCTCTGAGGCCTGCTTTTTGAACCGTACCCAAAACCTTCTGATTTTGTGGATTCCCACAATATTCCCCAATCGGTTCACCTAAAAAGAAACCTAAAAGAGGCCCCTTTGGAACAGCCCAAAGCTGCAGTGGGATGCATGTTTGCCTGAGCTCCATGCTCCCTGCAAGATTCCTTGCAGAGATTTGGGCAGACACATCCCAGTGCAAATGAGATGCAGTCATTCCCTTCTCTGTCAAAATCGTGAGGCAGACGCAGGAGGCATCTTGAAAGTGGAACAAAATACTGGCTGGGAGGAGGCAAAAAGTGCGCACAGCTCCTCTGCAAATCAACTCTGTTCACCCGTGGAATCATGATGCACAGCTTAGCTTGCTTTCCTTGGGCTTTCCTTGCTTGTGACTCAGCACAGACATGTCCTCTGATAACAGACAACACAGTGCCTTGACAGGAGCTTTAGCCTGGGCTCTCCACACTTGGCATGCTGAGGGTGGCCTTTGAAAATCAAGGCAATTGCTGAACGGCCCTGAACTACCTTGAAATTCTCTTGCTGAAACACTGCATTGTTACCCAGAAGGGTTCCCTCCATTTGAAAGCATCTCATGTTCCCCATTTCCAAGTCATCTGCCAACTGGAGGGCTTAGAGAAGGAAGCATGATGCCTCAGCTTGGCGTTGGCTCTCAGAGCCCCTTGAGCAGAGCCCTTTTGTGCCCCAAAAGTTGAAGAGAGGGCACTGTGAGGAAGATGTGCCATTTGAGCCCTCCTTTGCTTTTCCATACCAAGGGATTGGCAGGAAGGGGGGACAAGCAGGGCCTGGCCCCTCCTGCTGCCCCGCTGGGAGCTGCAGCTGGCACTGAGGGACACCAGGGCACACGGGAATACCATCTCTGCCAGGCAGCTGGGGCGCTGCGGGGCAGCTGCCAGGGGGTGCCTGGGCTGGGGACAGGGCCCCTCTGGCAAGGGGGATAGCCTTGGGCCACTGGCAGGCAGCGCAAAGCCATCAACAGGACGGCCCGGCCGCAGCGCACGGCTCCCAAGGCACCGGGCGGCTGAGGCACGGCGGGACACGGCAGGGAACATTCCAGGCCTCTGCAGGCTTTGGAGTCTGTATTGCCAGTCCCGCTGAAACCAAGGGCTGCAACAGAGAATCTTCTGCTTACTTCACCATCTTCCCCATCTTCATCATTCTGTCCTCCAGGTGGCCCAGGTCAGGCTGACAGCTCGCACACATCTGCTGAATGCCAGCTTCTTCTGTGCTAGCTTCATTCTTCTTATGACCACCCATTCATTTCTCCTTCAGGGAGAATTCTCAGCTTCCCCACATCAACTGTACTCTTATCTAAGCAATGCATCATGAAGGGAGCTTTCTATGCTCTGTAGTCCTAACTAAAGAAAGCCTTGCCAAGAAAATCTCAAAACATTCCATGTCCCAGCTGTGGAACAGCTCCCCTTCAAACTGAGCGGATGGCGGAAGCTCTACCTCAGGATGATCCATCCCCTTTTTCCCTCCTTGTGCTGGTGTTCACAGGGGTCCCAGGACGAGGGAAGAAAGAGAATCTTGACTCCAAGTTTCAGAAGGCTGATTTATTCTTTGATGATAGATATTATAATAAAATGATAGATTTGAAGTATACTAAAAGAATAGAAGGAAGGATTTCATCAGAAGGCTTGCAAGGAAAGGGAAAGAATGGGATGATACTAAAATCTTGTGACTGACCGGACAGTCCCAGACAGCTGGGCTGGGATTGGCCATTCATTAGAAACAACCACATGATACCAATCAAAGATGCACCTGTTGCATTCCACAGCAGCAGATAATTCTTGTTTCCATTGTGTTCCTGAGGCCTCTCAGCCTCTCAGGAGAAAAATCCTGGCAAAGGGATGTTTCAGAAAAGATCATGGCTACACCTGCTCTCAGCTGGCGGGGCACAAGGGCCTCCTCAGCCGCAGGCATCTCCTCTCTGCTCTTCCTGCACTTGCTTTGCCCAGGTAAGGCAAGCAAAGCTGCTTGGCTCAGTGTGTTCTTTGGGCTTCTCAAAGGGGCTGGCCACTCAGCTACAGCATGGCAAGGAAGGGAGTCTTATAACGCTCTGCACAGTTTAGAGTTTTAGTGTCACTGCGGCTGAAACAAAGTGTCCCCTGGCTACTTCTATAGCTGGCAGTTTATATACAGACACAAACGGGACGGGACTACTGTGACAAGCGTCTTGAGCTATTTATTTTTCAGCATCAGTCTCATTACATGATTATGACAATGGAGAGATGCTAACAGCCCGCTGTTCAGGCAGCAGGCCAAAGAAACTTAATGTTACAACATATCATAAAGTCATCTTAGCCAATTACCTAGAGCAAAAGCATACTGACAGTAGTTCTATCCAATCACCTTAAGCACCTGTAGCTTTGGTTAAAACAATTGTGGCTTATTCTTGAAGACAATGGCTCGCTTATAAGAGTCAAAGCACAGAGCACTATTCATACTTAACCTTCTAAATATTTACTTAAAATAAACTTTTTGCAACTTAAAAAGCCAAATGACACAGCTCTATTGTTCGATCTCCCATGTCTTCGCTACTGCTTAGATATTTTTTCTGCTGTTTTAGCACTTCACAATTCTGCGGTATCTGAGGCCTGTCTTTTTACCACCTTCCTAAAACTCTCTTATTTTATGGATTCCCACAACTGGGATAGCTGCTGATTTATCTCCCTGCCCCCCTGCCTCTGTCTGCTGCCCGACAGTATCTAGCAATTTGTGATAAGCATATGCCAAGGCCCAGCTCACTGCAATGATCTTTTTCTCCTTGGGGTCATCCTGGTACTTCTCTTTCAGGTATTTCCCCACCTCAGCTAGGTTCTGAATTTGTTCATGGGGAAAGTCCCAGACTATAGGGTCAGAGAATTTCTTCAGGATTTGGCCCATATCTTCCCATTTCCCACACCTCTTAGGATTTTCCACACCTGGGTCCACTCCTGGGTCAGGGGTCTCATCAGCCCATCTAGAATTCTCAGCCCTCATTCTAGAGAAACAGCAGACTGTATAGAGGAAGCTTACCAGATTGAATACCAGAAAGATGGTCTCTTTAATAGTCAGGGGAAACTGAACATTCTCCAATAGTGATGTAACAGATTCAGAGAAGAAGAAGGAAAGCAAAGGCTGAAAAGCC
The DNA here is from genome assembly GCF_963513975.1 of Fringilla coelebs. Taxonomy (NCBI): domain Eukaryota; kingdom Metazoa; phylum Chordata; class Aves; order Passeriformes; family Fringillidae; genus Fringilla; species Fringilla coelebs. The sequence goes on along the minus strand of NW_028167212.1, from coordinate 89,596 downwards.
TCACCCCTTGCTCCTCCTCTAACAAACTGGATGTATAACCATAGCCATGAACCATTCATACCTGGAGCTGACCCCAGCATGTTTATAAACTTCTTACAAATCATTACCACCAAGACCAGCAGGATAGCTATTCTGGTCACTGCCCCTCTGCTGTAAAAACTACATATTAGGGACAATACTAGAGCTATTTCTGGATAAGAAAAGAAACCTAGGGACCATAGAGGTATTAAGATCTCAAAAAACCCTAGGGAGCAGAAATGCATGCAAGCCTTCACCCCAGTAGACATTATGAATTTAGAAAGCATGGCTATTAACTGCTTTATAGGAACACAGAGTAATGGCAACCAAAATGCACTTAAAACAGGGTTTTTCCACTCTCTCTCGAGCCCCACGAAATTGGCGCCAAGAATTTGTCCTGGTTTAGGGCAAATTTGGGAGAGAATCCCCAAAGAGGGGCCCCTCCAGAAAGCAAACCCAAACGGCCCCTCCCCACAACTGGTTCGGGAAGAATTCCTGGGAGAGAAGTGGAAAGAACCTGTTTATTTAACAAGCACAGCACCCCCCAGCACACAAAATAAACAATACCAGACGACAGCACTCTTTCACCACTCTGAAAAAGATGACACATTCTGAAAGTCTCTCCTGGGGATGGTCGCTCTGGTATCAGTCCCTCTCGCGCTGGGGCAGCTGCTGCAGCCACAAGGTGCAAACTCTCAATGTTCCCAGGTCCCAGTCCAGAGCAGGCTCGAGTAGGTCCAAACTGAAAAGGACAAACAGTCCAGGAAGAAATTTGTACTGTTAAGCTAATCTAACTAATGAGAAGAAGTAAGAAGCAAGAAGCAAGCAGAGGCAAGAGCAAGCAGAAGCCAAAGCAAAAAGCAGAAGCAGCACTATGTACTGTCCTGTCTGTATGTCCTGCTGGCCATAGGGGGCGACTGATAAGGAGCCAAAACAAAACATTCCCTCTTCAGAGCCAGTCTTGAAGGCACAGGACATAATATCCAGCATAAACAGCACACACAAATGGGGATACAAGCATCCGTATGTCAGCCCAGGACACCATAGCAACCTGGTGATGGTTGCCATGGAAACTGACTACAGCAACAGGGGCTGGTGATGGTTTCCTGCTAAGGCTCAGATTTCTCGCAGGCCCTCAGAGGGGTTCCATGGGGATTTTCCAAGAGTCTCCAGGCTGTTCAAGGGCTGGAATGTCACAGGCACAGACAGGAGCTCCATGGAGACCTCCCAGGGCTTTCTGGGGATGATCAAGAGCTGTGTGGTCAGAGGCAGTCACAGCCATTCCATGGTGACATCCCAGGGGGCCTTGGGCTGCAAAGGCACCGATCTGTCACAGAACTCACAGGGGCTCCATGGTGACATCCCAGGAGTCCCCAGGTTGCCCAAGAGCCAGAATGTTCCAGACACTCACAGGGGTTCCTGTCATGGGCAAAGTGGGAGATTCAGGGCAAAGCTTTATTTCTTTATTGGAGAAACTCCTGCTAAGAAGTTAGGTGGAGAAATGACATCCAACACCCACCATGGATCCTCAAACACCTGCAGGGCCCAAGACTTCTCAAATTCCTCCTAAGAGAGGAGACTGGGAGGGGCTGGTTTCAATCCCAGCCCCAGAATTTCTCAAAGGTTTAAATATAAAAGATTGGACAGGTGGAATTGAACCTTAGCTCACAGGGGCTCAGCAATAGCAGGGGTTATGGGATGTCCCAGAGGGGGCTGTGTCACAGCAGCACTTCTGTGGCTGTGTTAGAGAGGCACAGAGCAGCTGTGATGTCAGAAAGGGGCTGTGTGACAGAACAGAGAGGGTGGTGTAAAGTCATAGATTGGTCTATTACAACACAGAGTTTGTTGTGAGATGTCACTGAGCAGCTACAGCACCACAGAGGAGATTCTGTGACATCACAGAGCAGGCTGTGGCGTAATGGCATGGCTGTGTGGCATCATAGAGCAGGCTGTGAGGTCAAAGTGTGTGCTGTGACATAACAGAGTGGCAGTATGACATCAAAGAGAGGGTTTGGTGTCATCACTGAGGCGGTTTTACATCACACAGCTGTCTGTGACATCATAGAGTAGGGTGTGAGGCCATAGAACAGATCCTGCCATCATAAAGGGTGTCTCTGTGACATGACAGAGTGGGTTGTGACATCACTGGGTGTCTGTGTAATATCGTAGAGCAGGCTGTGACATCATGGAACAGACAGTGACATCACAGGGTGACTTTGTGACATCACAGATTCTTCTGTGACATCACATAGCAGCTGTATGACATTCCGGGGTGACATTGCAGATTTGGTTCTGAGACGTCACAAGTGTCCTGTGTGACATCCCAGAGTTGGCTGTGACATCACAGATGGCTGTGTGACATCATAGGGGGCAGTGTGACATTACAGGGGCTGTGTGAGGTCACTGGGGAGGTCACTCTGCCCTGTCCCCCCTCACAGTTCCCCCCAGAGCAGTCCAACCCTGCTCGTGCACAGCGGGGTCCCCTGTCCCCCCAGGCTCCTCCTGCCCCCGGTGCCGCAGCCTCCCCCAGAGGATGTTCCACGAGATCGACCCCAGAGCCTGACATGGGGACAGGGGGCCGGGGCCCTGGGGGTGGGACAGGGGGACAGGGACCCCCCGGCAGCGTCCCCGTGTCCCCCAGGGCCACAGCCTGGGCCAGGGCTCCTTCACCCTGTTACAGACAAGGGCTTGAGAGCACTGAAAAAATCCCTGGCAAGGGATCAGCAAAAACCAGATTTAATATTAAGGGACAGCAGCACAAAGTTCCTTGGCAAGAGTCACTGCTCCTGACTGGACACTTCAGGTACACCAAGGAAACAAAGCAACAACAAAACCAAATAAAATCCAGGCAATCAAACCAGAAATGACCGAGAACTGTTCCTGTCTGTGTGTGTGACACAAGGACAGGGAGAGCAAGGATAAAAGGAATACGGCCTAAAAGCTTAACAGAGCTCAAACTTAAAAGGATTTAACTGATATCTTAACCTTAACTGATACTTCAAAAATCAAAGTTTAGCAAAACAACAGCACTTAACAGTATTTAGCTTAACTTATAACCGATGACTTTGCAACTTAACACAGGAATAACACTTAACAATATTTAACTTAGCTAATAACATATATTAAACTTAACAACTTAGCAAAAGAACAACTCTTAGCAGCGTTTAACTTTGATTAGACCTCATAACCTAACCTCACTTACAGCTCTGACCAACTCAGCTATCCAAGGCACTCAAACCCCTCAGAGAGCAGCATTTCTGCCACATTTCCCCAGCACAGGCACTCCTGTGTGCACACAGACACAAAGAGTCAGTGCAAGGCACCTGTGAGGAATTCCCCTGAGGGCAGGGAATGCTCCCTGCTGATGCTTTGGCATCTCCCCAGCAGGTGAAGGGCTGAGCCTGGAGGAGTGAGGGGATCAGCCCAGGCTCTGTTGTTGTTTGGGATCCCCGAGTGCAGCAAACAGGAGAGTTCCCAGCTGGGAGAGGCCCCACTCAGAGGGAGTCGCTGGCCCAGGAGAACTCCAAGGGCTCCTTTTGGAGCGCTGTTTGCAGGGCCCCACGAGAGGGGCTTCAGTCCCAGCAATGGCTCATCCTGGCCACACTTGGCATCAGCAGCTTTCTTTGGCAGTGTGGGAACAGGGATGTTGTGCCACTGAGGGAACAAAACCACTTCCCAGGGCTGCTCCTAAAGGAGCCAGGAGCTGTTTGGGCAGCAGCAGTGCCTGGAGCAGACAGTGTTTGTGATGAGCTGCAGAGGAGGCTGAGCCCAGGGGCTGTTGGCCAAGGCCGAGGCCCAAGGAGCATTTCTCAGCTGGCAGGGCGGCCTGAGAAGGGGAGGGGGGAATGCAGCAGCACAGGGCCATGGAACCAAGGGAGCCTTGTGACACTGTGGGGCCCTGTGAGACCAAGGGACCCTTGTGACACTGTGGTGCCTCATGGAATCATGGAGACCATTGTGAAACTATGAGGCCCTATGGAATAAGCAAAGCATTGTGACACTGTGAGGCCTCATGGAACCAGTGAGACCATTGTGATCCTGAGGGTCCCCACAGAACCAAGAGGACCATTGTGATTTTGTGGGGCCTCATGAAACCAAGAGGCCTTTGTGACACTGCAGGGCTGCATGGAACCAAAGGAGACCATTGTGACACAGAGGGGCCTCATGTCATCAGTGGTCCATTGTGACACTGTGGAGGTAAAGGAGACCATTGTGACACAGCAAACCCCCAGGGTCCAAAGGTCCATTGTGACATTGCAGGGTTCATGGAACAGAGGAGTCACGTGACATTGTGGGGCCTGGGGAGCCATGGAGACCATTGTGACACTGCAAGGCTTCATGGAATCCTTGGGACCATTGTGACACTGAGGGGCCTTATGACACCTGGGGGCCACTGTGACATTGTGGGACCCCATCAAACCTAGGGGCCAGTGTGACACTGCTGGAACCCATGGAATCGAGTCACCCTTATGACTCTGTGGGGCCCCATGGATCCAAGACACCATTGTGACTTATGGGAACCCATAAAGCCAAGGGAACACAGAACAGGTCTGGCTGGTTTGGCTTCCCATGGATTGCCTGACTGGTCCAGCTGACCTTGGCATGTTGAGGGTCACTTTTCACTGCTGAAACACTGGGGCTGGGTGCTTTCCTTCCTGTGGAAAAGAACTGTCTTTCTGCTCCAGGAACTAAGGGCCAGAATTGGGGTTTGATATCCAAATTTCCTTATATCCAGGCATTGTTCCCATAGGAATATTGCCAGGACAAGTCTGCCTGGCAGTGGTTTCAAGCTAGTTAGGTCTCATCCATCCCCAAAACACTGGGGAAGGCTCCATGCTTTCCTTTCTATGGGAAAGAATTGTTCTTCTTGTCCAAGTACCTATGGCCAAAATTGGAATTTCACCTCCAACATTGCCTGTTGTGACAGACAGGAGGAGACTGTTGGCTCTAAACATTTCGTGTGTGGGGGAGGAAGGGGCAGGTCCAGTCTTGCCCTGCCCTAGGACACCAGCACTGCCCTGCCCTGGAACACCAATCCCCCCAGAGCCTCTATCCCAGCCCAGCAGTGCCTGCCAGTCCCTGGCACAGCACAGGCAATGCTCCACAGCCACCTCTGGAGCCCCCAGCCCAGCTCCTGAGGGACCAAATAAGCCCAAGCCCCACCTGGGGGAAGGGCCCAGGAAGACCAAGGGGCTGTTTAAGGCTGACTATGAGGCAACTACACATCTTGGCCCTACCTCCTCTTGCAATTTCCATCTAAACACCACTGAAATCCAGGAGTTGGTAGCTGTGTGTGTGCTTCTTTAAATTTTTTTTTTGTCTTTCTCTCTTTCTGTGTCTTCTTCTGATTCCCTCCTCTTGCAAATTTTGGTTAACTTTAAAGTGAACAGGCTAAAAGTTTGTGAAGTTGAATAGGCCAAGTTAATGCTTTGAGAAGTGTTTTCTGTTGATTGGATGTTGTATTAAACCATTTGCCAAGTTCCTCTAATATTTTCAAGTTGCCAGTAAAGGCTGTTGGTTGTTTTGAGCTCCTGAGAATCTCTGGTCAGTATTTCTCTAGTACATCCAACTTAAAGGACACAAACAATTGTAATTCTTTTTAAATGTCTCCTTGAGAGAATAGTTTAGGGGGTGGGAGTCAGGGCTTGTCTGTTGTGCTTGGCACAGCCCAGGCAGGGCTTTCCCAGCCACATTTCACACTCCATTTCCCAGCTGGAGCCGCTGGTGCCTCTGAGTGCTGCTTGTCCAGCCCCAGGGACGCTCTCCTTGTCTGCCCATTTCCCCATGGGCTCTGGGCAGGGATGGCCTCAGTGGGGGCTGCTGACATCCTCAGCAAATGTGGTGCCCCATGGAACCAAGGGTCCCTGGTGACACTGTAGGACCTTGTGTCACCAGGGCTCCATTGTGACACTGGAGCACCAAGGAATTCATTGTGGCACTCTGAGGCCTCCTGGAACCAAGAGGCCACTTTGAGCCTGCAGGGCCTTGTGGAACAATGCAGAGCATTGTGACAGAGCAGGACCTGGTGCCATAATGGGGCCATTGTGACACTGAAGAGCCCCTGGAACCAAGGGGCCAGTGCTGCTCCTCAGGGATTGATGGAATGAAGGAAACATGTTTGACACCGTAGTGGCCCTTGAGACCAAGACGCCATTGTGACACTGTGAAATCAAGAAGAGCATTGCTACACTGCTAGACCTCATAGAACCAAGGATCCATTGTGACACTGCAGGGCCTTAGGGGACCAAGGGCCATTGTGGCACTGCAGTGCCCAAGGATCCAAGGGATTTTGTGACACCAAGGGGCCCCATGGAACCAAAAGGACATTGTGGCACTGGGAGACCTCATGGAATCATGGAGGACCATCGGGACACTCTGGGGCCTCATGGAACTGTGGTGACAGCAAGTTGTCTGAGAGTGTTGATCTCCTGGAGGGTAGGAGGGCTCTGCACAGGGCCCTGGACAGGCTGGATCCAGGGACCAAATCCAACAAGGTCAGGTTTAACAAGTCCGAGTGCTGGGTCCTGCACTTTGGCCACAACAACCCCTGCAGCACTACAGGCTGGGGACAGAGTGGCTGGACAGCAGCCAGGCAGAAAGGGACCTGCAGGGACTGATGGACAGCAGGCTGGACATGAGGCAGCAGTGTGCCCAGGTGGCCAAGAAGGCCAATGGCTCCTGGCCTGAATCAGGAATGGTGTGGCCAGCAGGAGCAGGGCAGTGATTCTTCCCCTGTGCTCAGCACTCCTTGGGCAGCACCTGGAGTGCTGTGTCCAGTTCTGGGTCCCCCAATTTAGGAAGGACATGGAGGGGCTGGAGTGTGTCCAGAGAAGGGCAACAAGTCTGGTGAGGGGTCTGGAACACAAGTCCTAGGAGCACCAGCTTGGAGAGCTGGTGTTTATCCTGGAGAAGAGGAGGCTCAGGGGAGAAAAGGCAGTGCCAGGGTACAGGTTGGACTTGGTGATTTCCAAGGTCTTTTCTAGCCTTACTTATTCTGTGATTCTCTGAAACCACCCTTGGAGAAGTTGCAGGATGAGCCCTTGGCCTTCTCTTCAGAACCTCCAGCAGCCCAGGTCCCTCAGCTTCTCCTGCCAGCCCCAAAGCCCATCCTAGTCACTCCTGCAGAGCCTCTGCAGCTCCTCCTCATTGCCCAGAACAGGGAGTCCCAGAGCCAGACACAGCAGTTCAGATGTGCCCTCCTGGCCTGTGGTGCTGATAGGGGAGCCCTGGAAAATGTTAAAGATAGAATCTGAAAATGTTAGGCTTTGTGTTTTCCTAGATCAACTGCACCTGTGTAAGCAGTATGATAAATGATATAATTGTTAGATGTGATGATTGCTGACTAATAAAATATAATTATTATATAACCATAAGAAGAATAATGAGAAACTATGTTGGAAATTTAAGGAGGGCTTTGCTTAGCTGAAATCTATGTATACAATAGGACAATATAAGTTTAATAATTACCATGAAAGTTATATAATGATAGAATATAAAAACATGTTCATCTGGACTGTGTGGTAAGAGTCAGATTTGGGTTTGTACCCCTGACATCCAGAGCTCTTCAATAAAAGCACCTGCATATAATCATTCTCGTGATTATGTGTTCCTGGACACTAACAGTGTGTCTGGCAAGGGAGCAGCGCCAGGCACTGCAAGAGCCTGCAGACAATTCCTGCAGCACTTGTAGGATGATCCTGCTCCCCTAGGGATGTTCCCATGGTGCCAAGTCAGGAACTGCAATGGGGAGTGGGGCCAGAGAGGAAAGGGGAAACAGGGATGGGCTGTTTGCAGGGGAGGGAACAGGGCTGGGTAAGAGGAGGAAATTTGTACCAGGGAAGCGTGAAGAAAGCAAAAGTGAAGCAGAGGAAATGCTCAGGGCAGTTTGGGGGTGGCTGCCAAGCAGCTCTGGCTCTGAACAACTGCAGTGGGACAGGAAATTCCCAGCTCATGGGAACAAACTTTCTGGCTTACTGCAGAGGCCAGGAAACAGCTGACTGGTTTCCCTGGCATCCCCCAACCCTTGCTGGCTCCAGGGGCTGATGGCATTTGTGCTCCCTCAGATTCATGTCCCCACAGCAACAGCATGGGGGTGCTCCTGCCTGCTCTGTGCAATGCAAACAGGGGCTCCTGAGCCAGTGCTGCCGTGTCTGTGCCTGCAAGGATGCAGTGCCTGTGTGAGATGGGGGAGAGGCCAGGGGTGCAGAGGGGGGATGTTGTTGGCAGCTCCATAAGGACGCTCTGGGATGCTGCCCTGGGCTGTCCAGCACACTGGGCATGGATCAGGCCCTGCTCTGCTGCTCCTTCCCATCTCCCCCAAGGACCAATGCAGAGCACCAGCCATGCTGTTTGCCCGCACCCTGCCCACGTCCACCCTGGGGCTGCTCATGAGGGTTTTCTGTGCTCAGCATTGGCCTGGGTGTGTTCTTGAGAGAGCCTGGGCAAGGAGCCTGGAGCTCCCAGGCCCTGGCCTGAGGCCTCAGCACTGCCCCAGCAGTGCCCATGGCCTGTCCCTGCTGCAGCCCTGGCACTGCCACCACCAGGACTGTGCCTGGCCCTGAGAGCACTCAGGCCCTACGGCAACACCACGGCCACCAGGGCAGTGGGGCAGGGCCACGGCAGCAGCACTGGAAACACCAAGTGCTGCTGCTCCTAGGCACAGCTGCTGTGCCAGCGTTGATCTGCCCCCAGCTCTATAAACAGACATTGCTGCTGCAGCTCCAGAGAAGGCAACTAAATGGCATCTCTGCAGAAAACTTTTCTGGGAGATACCTATAATTCCTTTAAAGCCACCAAGAGCCCAGCCTGTATATGATACAGTCTGTGGTCAATGAGGACATGGAGATGAACAAAATGAGAAATGGCACAATGACTTTTCTCTGTGGACAACATGAAAACAGTAAAATAAAGCAAAAGAACCTCAGAAATGAAACCAACAAGAAGTATCAGAGATGACTTTTATTGCAAGTGATTTACTAGAATTTTACAGCACATTAATTTTCCTAAAACCATCCAGTCATCAGTCTCCACACTGTAGCCTTGAGCTCCTGGTTCCTCAGGCTGTAGATGAGGGGGTTCAGGGCTGGAGGCACCACTGAGTACAGAACTGACAGGGACAGATCCAGAGATGGGGAGGAGATGGAGGGGGGCTTTAGGTAGGCAAACATTGCAGTGCTGATAAACAAAGAGACCACTGCCAGGTGAGGGAGGCAGGTGGAAAAGGCTTTGTGCCGTCCCTGCTCAGTGGGGATCCTCAGCACAGCCCTGAAGATCTGCACGTAGGAGAAAACAATGAACACAAAACAACCAAAACCTAAACAGGCACTAACTGCAATGAGTCTAAGCTCCCTGAGGTAGGATTTGGAGCAAGAGAGCTTGAGGATGGGTGGGATTTCACAGAAGAACTGGCCCAGGGCATTGCCATGGCACAGGGGCAGGGAAAATGTATTGGCTATGAGTAGCAGAGCATTGAGAAAGGCACTGGCCCAGGCAGCTGCTGCCATGTGGGCACAAACTCTGCTGCCCAGGAGGGTCCCATAGTGCAGGGGTTTGCAGATGGACACGTAGCGGTCGTAGCACATGATGGTCAGGAGGCAAAGCTCTGCTCCTATGAAGAAGATCAGCAGAAAAACCTGAGCAGCACATCCTGTGTAGGAGATTGTCCTGGTGTCCCAGAGGGAATTGTGCATGGCTTTGGGGACAGTGGTGCAGATAGAGCCCAGGTCACTGAGGGCCAGGTTGAGCAGGAAGAAGTACATGGGTGTGTGCCAGTGGTGGCTGCAGGCTATGGTGCTGATGATGAGACCGTTGCCCAGGAGGGCAGCCAGGGAGATGGCCAGCAAGAGGCAGAAATGCAGGAGCTGCAGCTGTCGTGTGTCTGCCAATGCCAGCAGGAGGAAGTGGCTGATGGAGCTGCTGTTGGACATTTGTAGTGCCTTGGCATGGGGATCTTTAAAAAAAGAAATCATGAAACAGTTATATTTTGAGAAGATTTTAAATATCCCAGCACAGCATGAGGTCATTTTCCCCCCACTGCCTACCAAGGGCTCTGTTGCCTGGAGCTGTCCCTGCCAGCAGCTGCTTCCCTGTGACCAGGGCTGGGCCCCGCCAGTGCTGCCAGAGCCCAGCCCAGCCCTGGGGGCTCAGCTCTGCCCTGCAGATCTCTCCCAGATACGGCACTGCCCAGGGGCAGCTCTGGCTCTGCAGGCTCTGATGGCAATGTCAGAGCAACCCTGAGGAGGCTGGAAAAGCGACACTGATGCTGCCTCTAAAGGGCCATGTCTGATTTCTTTCACTGTCTGGGTAATTCAGATCTGCGAGGTTTCTTGGTTTTTTTTAATTCTCAACCTGAACTGAAAGATTAATATCTATGTGCAGTTTCCCATGCAGGCAACCCAAGCAGTCGCATAAAAAAGCAGGATTTTCCCTTTTATGCAGCGCCTGCCTTGCTGTGCTTCCTGTATAATCTACTTGGAAATGTTCTGCAGTTAAATGTCCTGCTGGGAGCAGTCCTGAACAATGCAGCACCCTCCCCACACAAGCAAAACATATCCAAGGCTTACCAGCTGTCTCCTCTCACCCAGATCTTGCTGCATAGTGCTGAGAGCAGCTGCCAGGGCTAGATGAGAGCTGTCCCTGGCAGGCAGCAGAGTCCCTGCCCCAGCACAGCACCCTGGGCTGCAGGACCCTGCTCTGCAGGACAGCCCTGGGCACCCCTGGCTGCTCTGCACAAGAGAGAATCAGAGAATGTACTCACAGAGTCTGCAGGCATTGGGATGTTCCAGCTTTAGGAGATCACTCCAGGAGCTGCAGCTGCATTGTCCTGCAGCCAGAGGTTCCTGTGCCAAGGGCTGGTAGGGATTCTGCCCCAGGCACTTCTCAGCACCTTCCCAGCCCTGACTGATTGAAGCTCTCTGTGCCTCTGTGTTGTGCCCAGGGCAGCTGCAGGAAGTGCCCCAGCCCTGCTGGGCTGTGCACAGGAGCTGCTCATCAAGAGAAATGTGCTTTTGAAGCTCTTCTTGGCTACCAGGATCACCCTCCTCTGTGCCAGGAGCCCAGCCCAGCTCAGCAGCACAGACACAGCACAAGGACTTTAATCACGCTCTGGGGCTTTGTGCTCAGGCCCTGAACATCAGTCCCTGAGGGGAAGCTGAAGAAACCTCTCAAGATCTCCAAGTCAGAATCTAACTCCAAAGTTTCTTTCACTTTTAATGAGTCCCACTGAGGGACACAACTGAGAAAGTGTCCCCAGGTCCCACCCAGAGCAGAGAAATGGAGGCTGTGCTGACAGGTGGGGACAGTGGGGACAAAGAGAAGCCAAGTCCTGCTGCCCTGGAGCACAGCAGGGTCTGTGCCACCAAGGGCTGGGAGGAGACACCTTGTCCTGAGGCACTGGGGCCTCCTGGCACAGCCCCAGCCAGGCTGGGCACTCTCACCCCCTTGTCCTATCCTCCGCATCCCCCCCTAGCCCACATCCCAGTGGCCTCAAGGATCTGCTGGAAGGAGTCCCTGGGGAGCCTTGCTCAGGAATGGCCCTGGGGGCTCTTTAATGCTCCCAGGGACAGTAGGTTTTTCAAAGGACTTTGGGGTTGGCTTTTGCCTTGGAGAATCTGAGAGGTTTGTGCAATCATGGCCTCCAATTATCTGCTTTAATTAGTCCCTGGAGAGGCGTTTTCAGTAACAACACTCAGTGGGGCTCATTAATGCTTCAAGGTACTTCAGTTATTTTAAGGAACTTGGTGTTTCCCTTTTGATACAGACTCTGTGAGAGGTTTGTGCAATCATGGCCCCAATTATCTGCTTTAACCAGTCCCTTGAGAGCTTTCCATTGAGACTCAGTGGAGGTCATTAATACTTTGAGATACTCAAGATTTCTTAAGGTACTTTGGATTTCCCATTTCCACACTGAATCTCTGAGAGTTCTCCAGTTCTCTCCTCCAAGGAGTCCATGAGGAGCATGTTTTGGGGATGGACCTCATTTGGACCCATTAACACTTTGAGATACTTTGGGCTTTTCTTCTGACTTTGACTCCTGGAAAGGTTTTTGCAATCACCTCTCAGGCCCTGAGGTTCCAGGGCTCAGCTCCAAATGCACCATGGGGCTCATTAGGATCAAGCAAGTCCTGACAAACCATGGCTCTGCCTTGATTTACCTCTGCTCTCATGCAGTTCATCAGGAAGTTTTCCTTTTACAGTTATGGAGAAATATTTCAATGACCTTCTAAGAAATATGTAATCCTATTTTAAATAATGTATTTAATTACTGTTCTCTTTAGAGAAGAGGTGATTGCAGCATTCTGTGATTGATACTGGTGTAGGTCCACTCCCAAGGAGGTCTGGCCACGTCAGAGAGGTTTTACATTGACAGCTGACCCACTGTGGACAACCTTGCCCCACATTCCCCAACCTCATGTAAGAAACCATTTTCACTTTCAAAAATTTAAATGGCTTTTTAAGACCTTATCAAAATATAACAGAATATTTAATCAAGAAAAGAACACAGCACCAGGAGCAAAGGATTCAGTCACTTTATGCTCATCTACAAAATGGATGTTCTGTCTTTTATACCTCTAGCCCCTCCCAAAGTCTTGTCAATTGACTCCTTCTTCACTGCCCAGTGGTGCAGATCACTCTCTTACATCTTGATTGGAGGTCAGGTGCTGCCACAGTAACAAGCCGACCCTCCCAAATGCCCCAACTACTGAAGCCATCCCATGATTACAATGCAAGGGGAAGGGGAAAGATAACTGTACATCTATAAATCTTCTCTTAACATATATTTAGTATTCGCCCCTTAATTGTGAGATTCAACCATAAGATTAGTCATCTATAACAAACCCCCCTTTTCTTTTTCTGTAAGTTATTTTGCTTGAACAATTAAGCAAATAATTTTCTCTCTTGAATGAGTCACACCAGCATCTGTTGATGTGGGCAAGGACAGTGGGAACAGTGGAAAAAAATCTCAGGTTTTCCTTACACGCCCTTATTTGGAATGGACAAAAGGGCATCACAGAGGTCCAGTATGGCTTTGACTCCCATCTACTGTGCCTATGTGGCTGCTACCCATAGTCAGTGTATTTTAGGGGTGAGTACAGAGGCCACCTCGGTCTTTCCCTCTAGTCCCTGCTGAATTAAAAGACAACTGAGGAATGATAGAGGTCTGGTATGGCCTTTTGTCCCTATCTCACCATGCCTACAGGGTTGCTACCTGCAGCAGGGCTATGGAGCTTTCTTGGCAGCAAACAAAGGGGCCAACCTGGTCTTGCCCTTCTTCCTTTGTCTTATTTTCTTAAAGAAGCTGTCCCATTACCTTTCACAGTCCCTTGTGTACTTCCCCTCAACAGATGCTGGTAATTCTCACTCATGAAAACAGGAAAACAGTTCTCAAGCTGGTTGGTGGAAGCTTGACTCTACTTTTTGGGCATCTTGGTGTTTTTCTGGTTGTCTTTCAGTCTCTGCTTGAGAACCAATCTCGTTTTACCCAGCATGGATTTTTTAGCCCTCTCTTTGGGTTCTTCTACTGGGCCTTTGACTCTGTTGGCATGAGTCCATCCCTGCGCTGCAGTTCGCAAGGCCAATTCAGTGGTGAGCAGCACCTGGAAAGGACCTTCCCATTGAGGAGTTAGAGGCTGATCTCTCCATGACTTAATCATCACCCAATCCCCAGGATTAATATTATGGATTCTTAAATCCAGGGTGGTAGTTGGAGGAATTGCCCCTTTATGTCTTAGCCCTTCTAAGGTTTGTGCTCTAGACATAATATATTTCTTGGAATTGGCTTCCCCTTCCTCATAGGTGGCAACCTTCTGGGGTGAGGTCAGGAAGGGTAACCCAAGCATCATTCCATAGGGTGAGACCCCCAGATCTGACTGGGGTTGGGTTCTAATTCTTAATAAGGCCAAAAGGAGACATTTGATCCATGACATTTGGGTTTCAATCATCAGCCTAACTAGAGTTCTTTTAAGAATTTGAATCATCCTCTCAACATGACTGGAACTCTGTGAATGCCATAGAGTATGTAACTCCCATTTCACTCCCAGGGTCTCAACAACTTTCTGCAATATCTTTGATGTGAAATGAGTTCCTTGGTCTGAAGCAATCCTGTTTACCTTCCCCTATCGGGGAGTGATTGATTCTAGAAGTGTTTTACTCACAACATTGGCATTGGCTTTCACAGTGGGTACCACCTCTACCCAATGAGTCACGTGGTCTACTATCACTAGCAAAAACTTCCACCGTTTTACCTGGGGAAGCTCAGTAAACTCTACTTTGATGTTTTGAAAGGGCCGTAAGGCTAGTTCTCTCCGTCCCCTGGGTGTTTTGCTCATGATTTTCTTATTCACTTGTTGACATATCACACATCATTCAGTTACCTGCTTAGCTATTCCGAAAATTCCTTTGTATCCCCATTCCTTTAGAAATTGATCACTTAGCACCTATGTACCCCAATGTGTTGTTCCAGGTATGCCTTCTAGCATTTTTTTGCCAAGGCCTTTATTCAACATTTGCCTCCCATCTGCTAATCTCTACTTCCCGTTGTTATCTTTCTTGGCTCCTCTGTTAAGGAGTTCTTCCTCTTCTGTCCCACTGAATACAGGGAGTGTTTGCATTTCTTTCATGGGGATTAATATTATTATTAGTTTTTCTGTCTCTGATTCTGCTCTATTTTTACCTTCTAAATTGGCTACATTGTTCCCTCGCACCTCCTGAGTCGCCCCTTTTTGATGTCCCTTAACATACACCACTGCTACTTCTTCTGGCAATTGTAAGGCTTCTAACACTTCTAAAACAATTTTTTGTGAATGAGTCCCTTTCCCTTTGAATTGAAAAGCCCCCTCTCTTCCCTAATTTTTCCAAAGGTATGCATTACTCCAAAAGCATACTTTCAGTCTGTACCTATTGTTCCCTTTTTCTGTGCCAATATTTCCACAGCTCACTTTAGGGCTTATAGCTCACATGCCTGGGCTGACCAGATGGAAGATAACTTTCTCTTTTCTATGGCTACCAACCCTGCATCCACTATAGCACACCCCCATACCCTGTGCCCCTTTGTTATCCATGAAGATCCATCGATGTACAATCATTTTCCACATTGTAGTGGTTGATCTATTAGGTCCTCTCTTACATTAGTTTGATAGTTTATAACCTCTAGGCAATTATGTATTAGTTCCTCAACTGGTTCTCTGTACAAAAACTGAGCAGGGTTGAGTTGGTTACTCATGATTAGCTCTAAACCATTTTCTGTTAAGATGGCTTCATACTTTAGCACTCAGGAATCAGTGAGCCATTTCTCAGCCTTTTGGCTCAGGATACTCCTTACTGAGTTTGGGATATATATCTTCAATTTTCCCCCAAACTTAATATTTTGCTTTCCTTTATGAGTATGGCAGTTGCTGCCACTGCCTGAATGCAGGTGGGCCACCCCCAGCTGACAGGGTCTAGTAATTTTGATAAATAGGCCACTGGTTTCCTGGATCCTCCCCAGTCTTGGGCTAGTACTTAATGTTCTACCCCTCTTTCTACATCTACAAACAGATAAAAAGGTGTGTCTAAGGCAGGAACATTCTCTGCTGGTGCACTGACTTATTTTTGTTTTAAAGCCTCAAACTTTTGTTCATCATCTTTTTCCCACCTAATCTCTTCTTCTACTAGCTTTTCATACAAGAACTTGATGTCCTGCATGTAGCCTTCAATCCATAGCCTACAATATCCCAACAAGCCTAAAAACCTAACTTCCCACTTAGTTTTTGGCCCTTGGAGTGAGACTATCCCCGTAATTCTCTCAGGGTTCAGCCGCCAGCTCCCTTGACAAATCCCATGTCCTAGGTATTTTACTTCCCACTCTAAAAATTGGAGTTTCCCTTTTGATACCCAGAGTCCTTGGTCCCCCAGAAAATTTAACAATACTCTGGTGGATTCCCCAAACTTTGTTTTCTTCCCATCGTGAGAGAAGCAAATAATTTACAGATTGGATGAGCTTTATCTCAGGTTTGATGGAGAAGAGTCTTGTTCTCCTGGGGTTTAACCAAACAGGTCTGGGGATTCAGAAAACCCTTTGGGTAACCCAGTGCACCAAAGCTGTTGCTTCCTCCTGGAATCGAGGTCTTCCCATTCAAACAAATATATCCCTGCTTTCCTCTGCCAGGGGGTATGCCCAAAAAAGCATCTTTTAGGCCTATCATACTGAATCACTGGGATGTTACTCAGTAGTGTATAGGGATTGGGCACTACTGGGTACAAATTCACTGTTCTTTGTTCACTTCTCTCAAATCTTGAACAAGCCTGTAAGTCCCATCTGACTTCTTTACTGGCAATAGGGGTGTATTATGGGGGGACATACATGGTTCTAAGGTCCTGTTCTCAAGTAGGTCCCGGATCACCGGCCGTAGTCCTCATCTCCCCTCCAGGGAGAGTGGATGTTGTTGTACCCAAACGGGATGGTTTTCATTAACTATTTTTATTACTATACGTTTCATGTTCAATTTACCTCAGTTTTTTGGTTTTGCCCACACCATGTCATGAATTTTCTCTTTATTTTCTTCCCTTAATTGGAGAAGCTTAACTACCATTTTCCCTTTCCCTGGGAGCACTCCAATGTCAAACTGCACCTGTAAATCCTGTCCTAAGAAATTTCCCCCTGCTTCTGGAACTAACAGAACATCTCCAATTCCTATTTTATTTGTTCCTTCAAACTTTATTTGCATTATAACTGAGGCTTTGAACCCTTCCCCTTGTCTTGGTTGGAAAAGACAGGCGTCTGCTAATGAAGGCAGGAGCCGCCCCTGAAATGGAAAATGTAAACCCCCTCCTTTTGAATTGTTAGCATTTTGAAATTAAGGGGGCTCTCAGGCATAGATATGGGAGCAGGAATAACAGTTCTTTATTAAGGAAGAAAATAAAAATAAAATAAACGATGCAGTAATACAAAACTAACTCTGTAACTCTGTAACTCTGCCAGTAACACTGACAGAGTCACAATACGACCTGACACCCTGTTGGGTCAGGGTGTTGATAGCAGTGCAATTAAACTGGTTGCTGCAGTCCTCCTGCAGTCTTCCTGCACACAGGTGTGGTTCTGTTGGAGCAGTGATCCTATAGAAGGGTGTAGTCTTCCTCTGAAGATCCAGTGGTGGTGTAGATGGGCCTGGTCTTTCTCTGTGAATGCAGTGGCAAAGGCTGCTGCTCCTCTGGGAATCCAGTGGAAAGGCTGTTCAGGTGTAACCAAAATCTCAGATTATATCCAGGTAGGAACACTTGGCTCCTCCCTCTGGGTGGAGCATCTCACATTGGGATGATGTAATTGTTATCAGTCATGCAGTGAAATTCATTAGCCCATTAACAGCAGATGTCTCCCTGGAGGGAGGGTTGGTTTGCGGAAGAGAAAATCTGCCCAATTAGAAAAAGATAACTGCTCCCCTCTAACAGATGGGAATAGAACACACACATTACCTTGCAATCTAGGACATTATTCATGCCCTATTCTTTTTCCATCTGCATCACAATGAAATCTTTCACAGAGTTCTCACTTAAGACTAGGTTTCTCTCTGGTACACAATGACTGCCTCCATCTTTCTGCATTACCCACCAAGTGTAACCAGATCCTTGAGCAAAATCAATCCCACAGATGGGTTTCCCTGAGGTGGGATTAATCCAAACAGTCTTTCCTAAAATACCTTTCATGTGTACAACAAAGACTTCATCTCCATCCACTGTGTGCAAGGGTTCAGACTGGGCAGGACCAGCTCGACTGATGGACCCTTGGGTGTTGACCATCCAGGTGGCTTTTGCTGAGTTCATTTCCCAATTTCTAAAAATTCCCCCCCAGGTGCCTTGATGGTAGTCTTAAGTAGTCCCTTGCATGGTTCAACTTTCCCAGCAGCTGGTGCACGATAGGGGATATGATATATCCACTCAATACCATGTTTCCTGGCCCAGGTGTTGATAAGGCTGTTCTTGAAATGGGTCCTGTTGTCTGACTCAATTCTCTCAGGGGTTCCATGTCTCCACAGGACTTGCTTTTCAAGGCCCAGGATGGTGTTCCAGGCAGTGGCGTGAGGCACAGGGTAGGTCTCCAACCATCCCATGGTGGCTTCCACCATGGTCAGCACATAGCGCTTGCCTTGGCGTGTCTGGGGCAGTGTGATGTAGTCAATCTGCCAGGCCTTCCCATACTTGTCCTTGGATCACTGCCCACCATATCACAGAGGCTTCACTTGCTTGGCCTGTTTGATGGCAGCACACATCTCACAGTCATGGATAACCTGAGAAATACTGTCCATGGTTAGATCCAGCCCTCGGTCTCGTGCCCACTTATAGGGGGCATCTCTGCCCTGAGGCATCATGGGCCCATTGAGCTAGGAACAACTCCCCCTTGTGTTGCCAGTCTGTCTTTGACACCTCTGTCTTTACTACCTTATTTTCCTGCTTGTTGTTTCGGTGCTCTGCATTTGCCAGAATCTTGGGAACATGGGCATCTATGTGATGGATTTTCACAGACAGATTTTCTACCCGAGAAGCAATGTGTTTCCATTCATCAGCAGCCCAGATTGGTTTTCCCCTACACTGCCACCTGGCCTTTTTCCACCTTTTCAGCCAGCCCCACAGAGCATTGGCTACCACCTAGGAATCAGTATAAAGGTAGAGCTTTGGCCACTTTTCTCTCTCAGCAATGTCCAGGGCCAGCTGAACAGCTTTGAGTTCAGCAAGTTGGCTTTATCTACCTTCTCCTTTGGTAGCTTGAGCAACTTGTCGTGTGGGGCTCCATACGGCTGCTTTCTCCTTCTGGTTCATCCCTACGATGCGACAGGAACCGTCAGTGAAAAGAGCGTAGCGTGTTTCCTCTGCTGGTAGATGGTTGTACGGTGGAGTTTCTTCGGCACGTGTCACTTGCTCTTGTTCCTCTTCTTCAGCAAGACCAAAGTCTTCACCTTCTGGTCAGTTTGTAATTATTTCTAAAATAATTCAAGTTTCTAATACGGGCGCGCTGTGTGATCAAGGCAATCTACTTACTCTATGTAGCATCAATGGCATGGTGGGTGGTGGGAGCTTTTCTTTTGAACATCCACCCCAGTACCGGTAGTCGGGGTGCCAGGAGGAGTTGTGTTTCCGTGCCAATCACCTCTAAGGTGGCTTGAACTCCTTCGTAGGCAGCCATGATTTCCTTTTCTGTGGGAGTATAATTGGCTTCAGACCCTCTGTAGCTTCGACTCCAAAATCCCAGTGGTCGTCCTCGAGTCTCCCCCGGCACCTTTTGCCAAAGGCTCCAGGACAAGCCATGGTTCCCGGCTGCAGAGTAGAGTACGTTCTTCACCTCTGGTCCCGTCCTGACTGGGCCAAGGGCCACTGCATGAGCAATCTCCTGCTTGATCTGGGCAAAAGCTTGTTGTTGCTGAGGGCCCCAGTGGAACTCGTTCTTCTTGCGGGTGACCAGGTAAAGAGGGCTCACGATCTGACTATACTCGGGAATGTGCATCCTCCAAAAGCCTATTGCACCTAGGAAAACTTGTGTTTCCTTCTTGCTAGTTGGTGGAGACATCACGGTGATCTTGTTGATGACCTCAGTGGGAATCTGACGTTGTCCATCTTGCCACTTTACTCCCAGGAACTGGATCTCTCAGGCAGGTCCCTTGACGTTGCTCATCTTGATGGCGCAACCGGCTTCTAGCAGAATCTGGATGATTTTCTTTCCTTTCTCAAACATTTCCATTGCCGTGTTCCCCCACACAATGATGTCATCAATGTATTGCAGATGTTCTGGAGCCTCACCCTTTTCCAGTGCAGTCTGGATCGTCCATGGCAAATGGTGGGGCTGTGCTTCCACCCCTGGGGCAGTCGGTTCCAGGTGTACTGCACACCCCTCCAGGTGAAAGCAAACTGAGGCCTGCATTCTGCTGCTAGAGGAATGGAGAAAAACGTGTTAGCGATGTCAACAGTGGCGTACCATTTTCTGCCTTGGACTCCAGCTCATACTGAAGTTCTAGCATGTCCGGCACAGCAGCACTCAGCGGTGGAGTCACTTCATTCATGCCACGGTAGTCTACAGTCAATCTCCATTTTTTGTCAGACTTGTGCACAGGCCAGATGGGACTGTTGAAGGGTGAGTGGGTCTTGCTGACCACCCCTTGGGTCTCCAGCTCACGGATCATTTTGTGGATGGGGATCACGGCATCTCAATTCGTCCAATACTGCCGGCGGTGCACCGTTGAGGTGGCAATTGGCACTCGTTGCTCTTCCACATTCAGGAGACCTACTGCAGATGGGTTTTCTGACAGTCCAGGCAAGGACTGCTTAATGTTTAACTGCTTAATGTTTTCTGCCTCTATGGCAGCTATGCCAAAAGCCCATCTGAGTCCTTTTGGGTCTTTGTAATAGCCATTCCGGAGAAAGTCTATGCCTAGAATACATGGAGCCTCTGGGCCAGTCACAATAGTATGTTTCTTCCAGTCTTTCCCAGTCAGGCTCATCTCGGCTTCCAAAAGGGTCAATTGCTGTGATCCCCCTGTCACCCCAGCAATAGAAACAGGTTCTGCCCCCACATGTCCTGATGGTATCAGGGTACACCGCGCACCAGTATCAACTAAAGCCTCGTACCTTTGTGGTTCTGATGTGCCAGGCTATCGGATACACACCGTCCAGAAAATCCAATTTTCCCATGCCTCTCCCTGGCTAGAGGCAGGGCCCCTCTAACACTGGTTATTATTTTTTTCCTGTGCATACATGGTAGAAGTACCCTCAAGGGGATCTGACATATCATACTCAGCAGCATGGTCATGAGAGGTAGAGGCTACTTTCACTTTACTGGAGTTCCATCAGTTAGTGTTTCCCTCCTTGAGTTGACGCACCCGTGCTGCCAGGACAGAAGTGGGTTTTCCATCCCACCTTCCCATATCTTACCCATGGTCCCGCAGAAAGAACCATAGGTCAGCCCGTGGGGTGTACCCTCTTTCTCTAGCTGGGGGGCGCTGGGCTCTGAATCTGGGGCCTGTCACTCGCACTGGTGCAATGTGGGGATTGTTCCTTCTCACCGCCTCCCTCATCTTCCTCATCTCTTCTCTGAGTTCTTGGACTACGGCAGAGACATGAGCCTGCATGGGGCCATTGATCATACTCTCATAATTCCTAAGCTTGTTTGCAACAGACCCCACTGTCTCTCTGTTGGTATCAGCATTAATTGTGGCAATGAAGGTGTTGTATTGAGATGGTCCTAGACTTGCCAGACTCCACAGCATTTGCCCTGTGCATCTGACCTGATTGGGGTCATTATCATGCTGTCTATCCCTCCCAAAGAGTACCTCCAATACTGCCACTTCTCTCAGTTGTTGGATACCTTCCTCAAGAGTCTTCCAGCGCATTCTATGGTGCTGCTCCTGCATTCTTTTCCTGTGGACAAACCTCTCTCTGACACCTATTAAAAGCCACTCCCAGAGGGAAAGGGAACCTGGCTCCCTTACAAAAATCTGATTGATACCTGAGTCCTGAGTCAAGGGTCCCAGATTCCTTGCCTCACCACCATCCAGCTGGACACCTGTACCCATGAGATCCCAGACCCGAAGAAGCCAGGTTGTATATGCTTCACGTCCCCGTCGTACAATGTCTTTATGCAGATTACGGAGACTTTCATACGTCAGGGACTTGGTGATGATTGCAACCTCTGGCTCCCCTGTGGGCTGTGAGGGCCCTCCCCTATCCGGGTGCTCTGCTTTTGTCTTCGATCTCCTTGTTTCTACAGGGGCAACTGCTGCTGGCTCTGACTGCCTCTGCAGTTCAGCTGGAACCTGGACAGTTGTAACATCTGTGGGTTCTGCTGCCGCACTATTAGATTCTCCCTCTTCAAGGCAGGGAGAGGGCTGCTCACCAGCTGGGGAAGTGTACTCCTTCAACATCTGGTGTATCTCCTTCACTAGACCCCCCAAACAATCTTGGTAGTTCACATCTGGGGTGGGCTGTGGGGTAGGGTCAGGCTCTGGGGCAGCAGCAGCTCTAGACTCTGGTGGCATGTTACGTTCTGGGGTAGGCGTCAGGGTAGTTATCCAGGTTAGTCTCCCCCTCTCTCTAAATGCTAAATAGAACAGGCCTATCAGCAACACCAGCAACTGTATGATATCATTAATATTTAGAGCAGATCTGATCCCTTCAAAAACTGGTGGGGCGGACCCGAAAAGATGGTTAAAGGGTTGGGAGAAGATTTCCCCCGGTGTCATTTCCTTACAGAAGGTGCCATTAATAAAGTAACCCCAAAAACATATAGTTAGCATGTGATAGCTGTGAATCCATGTGCCTGCTTTCCAGAGGAAGTTAAACATCCATGAATCCCTCACCTTATTCACCCATAAGAGAAACCGGATAATAGCCACAGTAGCCTTGGTTATAGGACCCATGTTCAGATAAGGGCCTACAAATGGGAGAAATACAGCCACGATCACATGCCACCCAAACCAGGGTACGCTGGACCACATGGTGTCGCCTAGCAGGGTTTCTATAGCCACACACACACACAAAAAAAAAGGATTATTCAAGAACTGTTATTTCCTTTTTTGTTTAAGTGCCCTCGAGCCGCACGTTAGGCGCCAAAATCTGTCTTGGTTTAGAAAGACAGGTGCCTGTTAAAGGAGACAGGAGCCTCCCCTGAAATGGAGAATGCAAACCCTCCCCACCCCTCCAAATTGGTATGAATAAGGGGCTCTCAGGCAAAAAATGTGGGAGCAGGAAATAACAGTTCTTTAATAGGGAAAGGGAAAAAACCAATATAAAAGAAAAAAATAAAAATACAACCATGCAATACACCAGAACAACACTGTCAGAGTCAGAACACAACCTGACACCCTGTTGGTCAGGGTGTTGGTAGCAGTCCGGTTGGAAAAGGGGCTGCAGTCCTCCTGGAGTGTCAGGCGTGGTTCTGTTGGAGCAGGGGAGTCCTGTAGGAAAGGGGTGTATTCTTCCTCCACAGATCCGTGGAAGTAGAAGCAGCGGCTGTTCCTCTGGGGAGTCCAGTGGAGCAAAGGCTGTCTTGGTGTCAGAACCTTGCAGGTTATATCTGCATGGCACTGCTTGGCTCCTCCCTCTGGGCGGAGCATCTCACAATAGGTTGCTATAGTTCTTATCAGTCATGTGGTGACATTCAATAGCCCCTTATCAGCAGGTACCCCTTGTTGATTATGATCACTCAGGAAGAGAGATAAGGAGCAATGCCTGCTTGACAGCAGACAACTGCCATACAGATGGCAATAGAATACATCTTGCCTTGCAATCTGGAACAGGGATGTAACACTAAATACCCTACAGAACAGGATTGGCCAGGACCCTAATGTCAGTGGTCAACTTTGTGAGATTGAAAACAATGAGAAAAGGAGAAAGGATGAAATAGGCTATTTTTACAGGGTTTGCTGATACTGTAAGGCAGAGTGCTTTGTCTGTTCCTGTGAAAAATACAGTGATTAAGCTTGCAGGGTTTTTCATGTAGCAGACTATCCACAAGCTGCAGGATCGGTTGAACAGGTGAAGGGGTTGTTAAAAGAGCAGTTGACAAAATGAGGAGATGGGAACCTGTGCCCATGGAGAACCCATCTCCCAGATGTACTCCATGCCCTTAACAATGGCCCACTGGGGAAATGGAAACCCCCTGGCTGTGCACGGCTGCACCCAATTTGCAAATCCAGCCATGGGCAGTGAGACTTGGACTGTCTAGGAAATTGTTGTGGCTGTGATGGCCCCTGGCAGGGCCAGCCCAGAGGCTGCAGGGCTGGGCCTTCATACATTGGAATGAATTGGGATAAATTCAAAGCAAATGAGAGCTGTCAATACTGAGACAGGAATTCAGATTCCTCCAGGACACTTTGCTTTGGTAACTGCTCGCTTGGAGCTTGGCCTTGCAAAGTGTTCATGTCATGGCAGGAGGAATTGATGCAGAATGTCAAGGAAAAATGACAGTAATTCTGTTAAACAATAGTGAACAAGATTGGATTATTCAACCCCGTGACAGGGTAGCACAATTATTGATATTGCAATTTTAAGAACAATTGTGAAAAAAGGAGCTCCACCTCCAATCCCCACTGTTTGTGGAGATAAAGGGTTTGGAACCAGCAGTCCTAATAATGGAGCCAGAGTGTGGGTCCAGACGCCAAAAGGCCCTTCCGAGGCAGCTGAAGGAACAGCTCCTAGGAAAGACAACTCTGAGTCCTGAAACCTGGGCAGGAGCAATGGGAATGTGTCCCTGCAGCCAAGTGATCTGTGTGAGAACAAGTAGATCTGACAGGATAGTGTTTTACACATCCTGCCAGACCAAATCTCCCTGTTTGCCCCAAGGGCCCCCTTGAAAAATGTTTTGATCCCTAGGGCTCCATGTGAAGGCTGCTGTGACCCTGAGGGACTTGCACAGGAATTCCATCCAGGAGCCTGGGTGCCCCTCAGGGACTGGGACCCAGCCCCCTTCCAGCCAGAGGGGAAAGGGCCCCCCAAGCCTTGTTAGGCACAGACAACATGGTAAAGCTGAACAGCAAAGGGCCTGGGGGCATTATTCTGGAATTAAAAAGGCACCAGCTCCATGGACAACAGAATTATTGTTCCTAACTCCAATGAGACTGAGAAAAAAGAATGAAGAACGGTGTCACTAAAGTACTGCTGATGTCTGTGAGTTGTACCTTGATGGTCAGCCAGAATCTTTTGTCTGCCACAAACACCTCTAGTGTTTCACCAAGGGGTTAGTGATCAAAATGGAATGATTAGTTATGGAAATGTAAAGATCAGGGTAGCCAAAGTGCTGCATGTCAGCAATTGCTGGGTGTGTTCTCAGCTGAAGTTGGGAGGAATGGGGTTCCCTTGGAGGGCCCACCCTGTGGGGTGGCCAGAACTCTGTCCATGGGCTCTGACTCGTCACTGTCAGTGAAGGGACAGGTAAAGAAAACACAGGAATACAAGAATCAGTGTGACAGGATTCCCTAAGATTTCCCTTCAGGAGAAACCAAACCCTGTTCTAGTTCCAGAGGCCACAGTGTGAGAGGATTTCTGTGCTTTCCCATCCCTGCCAGTGTCAGTAGAACTTGGGGTGCTGGAGCTGGTCGGTGTCAGTGTCACACCACTCTTGGCTGCAGGGCCACCATTTCGGGTCCTTCAGCCACAACCACAAGGAAGAGTTGGGGCCCAGAGAACATTTTCCCCCCAAGGAGTGCCTTGGCTTTCAGAAAGCAAAAGATTCTGGTTCCTCCTGTGCCCCATGTGTGCTGCCCCGTCCTGTGGAGTTTCCATGAATCAGCTGAATGGATTATTATCAGAAGCAGCAAATGATGCTGTTAAAATGTGCAATAGCACATCCTGTGAGCTCCAACAAACACAAATGGGGACTCCACAGAACCACATGGCCTTGGATTATCTGCTTGCTGGCCAAGGAGGAGCCTGGGCTGCCATGGGACAGGAATGTTGCACTGCTCTCAGGGATGGGTTTGAAGGCCAACAGTCAGGAATCACCTTGACACAAAGAGCAGTAGAAGAGTGGCAGAAAGAAGAAAATTCTTCTTGGTGGGATTGGCTTCATGGCTGCCAATTTGGAGGCTGCTGTGAAATGCATTTGTGGCAGTGCCTGTCATCACTGCAGCATGTGCACTTGGTGTGCACTCTGACATTCCATGTTAGAGTTGCTGTGACGCTTTGTGCTGGGAAGTGGAGTATTGAGACTTGTCTGAAAAGAGACAGTCTCAAAAAAAGAGGCATTTGATAAATAGCAGAATAACAGCAACTATTTACACATGTTTTAAAAGGAAGGTGAATAGCTCAGAGTAATGAAATTAAACAGCAGTTAATTGAAGCAAAAGAGGAGATGCCTTTCTGCCTAATATGTAAATCTAAACTGTGTTATTGAAAGAATTGTTATGAAGGTTGTAGTTCATTGTAGGTCTGAGGACCGATCAAAGTCCCAAGGCCTGAAGGGGCCCTGAGGCAAAGTTCACCTCTGGATGAACCTTCCTACCAAATGTTATATTTGTATCCACTCCTTAAGGAAGCATTCTTGACAACATGATCAGTGTATGTGTTCCTTGATAAAACATGGATTTATTTTTCTGTATTTAGAAACCAGACCAGGCCCCATCTGGCTTTGTTTGGGGCTGAAGGATCAAAGTCAACTCCCTTAGTTCCTCCTTGAGCCCTGGCCAGGCTTTGGGAGAAAGCAATGAGGAGAATGAAACCAGATGTTCCCACACTGGCAGTGATGTCAGCTTGTTTGTTTAGCAGTGTAAAAGCTGTGTCCTCTCCCAGCGGGCTTGGAGCCTCCTTGCCTGCAAAGGTGGAGGCACCTGCAGGAATTCCCAGTGTCTGGGAGTGGCTCTGCAGTCCTTGGCTTCCCCAGCTGATGTGTGGGTCTGGGTGATGGTAAAGTCTGAGGGGAACTGCTGATGGATCTTTCTTTAATCACTGCAGGCAATCTTTGGTAGTAATGACTGGATGGATTGCTGAGCTTCTTTTGTAATTCTTTGTTAATTATGATGTGCTTTGCTGAGTTTATCCTTTTGTGATTCTTTGCAGCTGTGCATGATATAAATGGCACAATTCCTTAAGTTGGTGTCTGTGTCTTTGGTAGTGACCCTGCCCACTGGTGAAACAGGGCCCCCTCTTGCCTGAGTGTTACCTGGCAAGGCAAAATCCCTCCCTCCAAAATTCCCCCCTTGCTCCTTGTTCCCCCCTTCATACAGTGAGCATGATGTCCTATGGTCAGGGGTATCCCTGGGCTCAGCTGGGGTACCTGTCCTGGCTGTGTCCCCTGCCAAGCTGCCCCGCAGCCCCAGCCCCTCCCCAGCGTGGCTGGACGAGGGGCAGGACAGGCCTTGGCTCTGCTGCAGCTCAGCAAGAACAAAACCATCTCTGCGTGCTCAGCCCTGTGCTCAGCACCGGCCCAGCAGTGTCTCAGTGCCAGTGTCTGTGCCCTCAGTGCCTGCCAGGGGTTTCCATGGCAACTGCCAGCACAGGTGACCCAGGTGTCACCCCCAGTGCCGGTTGCCATGGAAACAGTGCCCAGCACTGCCCCTTTCTGTCTGGCTGACCTGGCCTTTGGCCCTGGCAGTGGTGTTGGCTGCTGGTTCCTGGTGCCTGCCCGGCCAGCGCGGCACAGGGCAGGTGGCCATGGCACGAGCCCCCAGCAAGGGATCCCCTCTGGCTCTGGGCACTGACACCAGCCCTGAGCAAGGGGCCCAGGGCAGGTTTCCATGGCCACCAACCACCACAGCGGGTCCGGGCATTGGTTGCCATGGCACCAAACCAAGGAACGGTCCCCGTGGCCGTTGCCATGGCACCTGGTGGCACCAAGGAGTGTCACTGCAATTGTACCTGGAACAGCCCTGGCACCGCTTTGTCCTGAGGGTTGCCATGGCAGCCCAGGGCAGCAACAGCTCTGCAGGCAAGTGGCCATGGAACCTGGCTACAGAAATGGCTCCTTGGGCTGGTTTCCAAGGAAACCTGAACTGATGGGGGTTGCCATGGCACCCAAACCCAGCAGTGGGGTCCCTGCAGTGTCCATGGCAACAGTCCCCTGCAATGGCCCCCTGCAGGTTGGGATGATGATCCACCCTCAGAGCTGGCCCAGGGCAGGTCTGGAGTGCTCTTGGTGGCACCTTGGGCTTGGCACACACTTGAGGAAGATGTCTGTTTGCAATGGGGAAACTCAGGAGTTTTCGATTGCTTCAAAAATCAAAGAAGGAAAATTCCTCTTTGGCTGCGTGCAGCCAGTTCTCCAAGCAAAGCAAGTCCCAGGTGAGTGAGGACAGACATGATGGGTTTGAGGAATGTGGAGCAAGGTTGTCCACACTGGCTCAGACCTCAAGGCACAGCTGCTCTGAGCAGGCCAGAGCTCCTTTGGAGAGTCCCTGCATCAATATCAGTCACTGAATGCTGCAATCACCTCTTGTGTAATAAGAACAGCAATAAAAGACACCCTTTAAAAAAGGAATCCATATTTCCTAGAAGCTTTTTGAACTATTTCTCCTTAACTGTAAAAGGAAACCCTCCTAATGAACTGCACTAGAGCAGAGGGAAATCAAGGCAGAGGGAAATCAAGGTTTGTCAGGACCTGCTTGATCCTAATGAGCCTCCCTGTGCATTTGGAGCTGAGCCCTTGAACCTCAGGGCCTGGGAGGAGATTGCACAAACCTTTCCAGCAGTCAAAGTCAGAGGAAACACCCAAAGTGTCTCAAGGCATTCATGGCTCCCACTGAGGTCCCTCTCCAGCACAGGCTCCTCATGGACTCCTTGGACTAGAGAATTGGTGGCCAGGATGGCACAAAAACCTCTCAGACACTCAGTGTGGAAAGTATCCTAAACAACTTGAGTATCTCAAAGCATTAATGAGCCTCAGGTAGGACTTGGGGTCATTTGGTCCCTCAGGAGCTGGGTTGGGGGCTCCAGAGGTGGCTGTGGAGCATTGCCTGTGCTGTGCCAGGGACTGGCAGACACTGCTGGGCTGGGATAGAGGCTCTGGGGGAATTGGGGTTCCAGGGCAGGGCAAGGCTGGACCTGCCCCTTCCTCTCCCCCACACACAAATTGTTTCTAGCTAAGTCTCCTCCAGTCTCCCACAGTAAGGCAGTGTTGGAGGTGAAATCCCAATTCTGGCCATGGGCATCTGGAGGAGAAGGACAGTTCTTTTCCATAGGAAGGAAAGCACAGACCCCAATGTTTGGAAGGCAGGTGAGTGTCTCACTAGTCCAAGGTCAGCCAGACTTGTCAGCAAAGGAAGATTGTGTTCGGGAACAGCTTTTGGATTTAGGAATTTCAGAGTTTAACCCAGTTTTGGACATGGGCACCTGGAGAAGCAGGACAGTTCTTTCCCATAGGAGAGCATGGAGCCTTCCCCACTGTTTTGGGGACAGATGAGAGGTGACCTTGGGAAACCATTGCAAGTCAGACTTGTCCTGGCAATATTGCTATGGGAATGATCCCTGGATATAAGGAAATTTGGAGGTGAAATCCCAATTCTGGCCATGGGTGCCTAGAGTCTAAGGACAGTTCTTTTCCTTTGGGAATGAAAGCACAGAGCCCCAGTGTTTCAGCAGCAGATGAGAAGTGACCCTCAACTTGCCAGTGTCAGCTGGACCAGTCAGGCAGTCCATGGGAGGCCAAACCAGCCAGACCTGTTCTGTGTTCCCTTGGTTTTATGGGGCTCCAGAGTGTCACTGTGGTGCCTTGGATCCACAGGGACCTGCAGTGTCCTAAGGGTGACTTGATTCCATGGGTTCCAGCAGTGTCACAATGGCCCCCTGATTACAAAAAGACCTGCAGTGTCACACTGGCCCCTAGGTTCAATGGGGTCCCACAGTGTCACAGTGGCCCCCAGGTGTCATAAGGCCCCACAGTGTCACAATGGTCTCCATGATTCCATGAGTCTGCACAATGTCACAATGGTCTCTGTGATTCCATGGTGCAACTCAGTGTCACAATGGCCCCTTGGTTCCATGAGGCTGTAAAGTGTCTTAATTGTCTTTGCATGGTTCCATGGGGCCTTGCAATGTCACAGGGGGCCTTTGGTTCAATGGAGTCTCGCAGTGTCACAATGGCCCCTTGGTTCCATGTCACACCAAAGTGTCACAATGGTCTCCATGGTTCCATGAGGCCCTGTGGTGTCACAATGGACTTTTGGTTTGATGGGGCCTCTCAGTGTCACAGTGATCCCTACATTCCATGGAGCCACCCAGCATCAGTACAGTCCCCTTGGTTCCATGAGGCCCAGCAATGTCACAGTGCTCTCCATGATTCCATGGGGCCCCACAGTGTCACAAGGTCCCCTTGGTCTCACAGGGCCCCACAGTGTCACAATGGTCCCTTGGTTCCATGGCCCTGTGCTGCTGCATTCCCCCCTCCCCTTCTCAGGCCGCCCTGCCAGCTGAGAAATGCTCCTTGGGTCTCGGCCTTGGCCAACAGCCCCTGGGCTCAGCTCCTCTGCAGCTCATCACAAACACTGTCTGCTCCAGGCACTGCTGCTGCCCAAACAGCTCCTGCTTCCTTTAGGAGCAGCCCTGGGAACTGTTTCTGTTCCCTCAGTGGCACAACATCCCTGTTCTCACAGTGCCAAAGAAAGCTGCTGATGCCAAGTGTGGCCAGGATGAACCATTGCTGGGACTGAAGCCCCTCTCGTGGGGCCCTGCAAACAGCGCTCCAAAAGGAGCCCTTGGAGCTCTCCTGGGCCAGCGACTCCCTCTGAGTGGGGCCTCTCCCAGCCGGGAACTCTCCCGTTTGCTGCACTCGGGGATCCCAAACAACCACAGAGCCTGGGCCGATCCCTCCACTCCTCCAGGCTCAACCCTTCACCCACTGGGGAGATGCCAAAGCATCAGCAGGGAGCATTCCCTGCCCTCAGGGGAATTTCTCCCAGGTGCCTTGCACTGACTCCTTATGTCTGTGCACACAGGAGTGCCTGTGCTGGGGAAATGTGGCAGAAATGCTGCTCTCTGAGGGGTTTGAGTGCCTTGGATAGCTGAGTCAGTCAAGCCTGTAGGTAAGGCTAAATCACAAGGTCTAAATGAAGTCAAATGCTGCTTTTAAATTCTAAGTTGTTACCTTTAATATAAGTTATAATCTAAGTTAAATACTGTTAAGTGTTATTACTCTGTTAAATTGCCAAGCATGGGTTATAAGTTAGGTTAAATGCTGTTATGCTCTGCTGTTTTGTTAATTGTGAAGTTGAAGGTATCAGTTAAGGTAAATGTATGATTTAAGTCCTATTTAGTTTGAACTCCATTAAGCTTTTAGGCCATATTCCTTTTATCCTTGCTCTCAATGCCCTTGCGTCACACACACACACAGGGACAGTTCTCAGTTCATTTCTGGTTGGATTTTGTTTGATTTTATTATTGCTTTGTTTCCTTGGTGTGTCTGAAGTGTCCAGTCAGAAGCAGAGTGACTCTTGCCAAGGAACTTTGTGCTGCTGTCCCTTAATATTAAAGCTGGGTTTTGCTGATCCCTTGCTGGGGATTTTTTCAGTGCTCTCAAGCCCTCGTTCGTAACAGGGTGAAGGAGCCCTGGCCCAGGCTCTGGCCCTGGAGGACACGGGGACGCTGCCGGAGGGTCCCTGTCCCCCTTTCCCACCCCCCAGGACCCCGGCCCCCTGTCCCCCATTGTCAGTCTCTGGGGTCAA
The DNA here is from genome assembly GCF_963513975.1 of Fringilla coelebs. Taxonomy (NCBI): domain Eukaryota; kingdom Metazoa; phylum Chordata; class Aves; order Passeriformes; family Fringillidae; genus Fringilla; species Fringilla coelebs. Next base: position 58,472 of record NW_028167212.1, on the reverse strand, counting down.
TCTCATGGAACATCCTCTGGGGGATGCTGCAGTGCCAGGGGAGCGGGACCCGGGGGGACAGGCGAAACACAGGTTTTAAGGTTTTGGTACAGGTGGGTTATGGAGACAATTGGGGAGGAAATTGGGCCTATCTCGTGGTTCTTCTTCTTCTTGTCACACAGCCATCTCTGTCATGGCACACAGCCCCATTGATGTCAAACAACACCTGTGATATCACAAAGTCACCCTGTAATGTCACGATCTATTCTGATGCCACAGAGCCACCCTCTATGATGGCAGACTCTGCTCTATGGGGCTTATATCCTACTCTGTGATATCACAGCAAGCTCAGTGATGTCACAACCCTCTCAGTGATGGTTCAAAGACCCTTAAGAACTCAGTTACATTGAAACCCTGAAGTATCTTGTACTTTGAAGAGATCCCTGTCAGGGACATGACTGGGAAAGTGTCCCCAGGTTCCAGCTAGAGCAGAACACTGGAGGCATGGATGACAGGTGGGGACAAGCAAGGGAAAGGTGTCTCTGGTGCTGAGCAAACCTGGATGTGTTTCAGGAATGTAAAGGGCCAAGGCCTGAGCCCCAGCCCCTGGCAAGGCAGATCCTGTCCCTCCCTCCTTGCTCAGGGCTCTTCCCAGGATGGGCACTGGCATGTGAGGATGTGCAATGCCAAGGGCAGGACCATGGGGCGGCCCCTGCCAGGCTGCTGAGCAGGGACAAGGAGGCAATGAGGCCCCAGGCCTGCAAGGGTCACTTGTCCCCTCCTGGCCTCAGGGCCAGCAGCCATGGCCAAAGTGCTGCAGGAGTTGGCTCTGTCAGGGCCTTGCAGCTGCTGCCCATCCCTGTGCCCTGTGCAGCCCACGCTGTCCTACGGTGTCCCTGCCCCAGCCTCTGTCCCTGCAGGCTGTCGTCATCCCCCGGCTGCCCCACCTGGCTGGCCCCTTCCTTTGCTGACAGCTCTGCCTCCTGCCTGCCTCTGCCTGCCCACACAATGCTTTGGCCTTGATACCAAAAGGTTTAATTCAGTTTTTACTGTGCCTGTGAACTTTCAACACATAAATAATGCATTCAGGGCCTGCTTTCCCAGCAGGAATGGTTGGAAGAGAAGATGAAGATATCTGGCTCAAGAATGCAGTGATAGAAAAAGCAAGGACTGAATCTGGGAACTTGGGGAGAGCTTTATGGAAATTTGTATATTTTAATATACACATAGTGACTGTATATAGGCGATGCACTGGTAGAGTCACCTTTCCATATACGGAGTTATCACCTGCTGGACCTCAGGCCTGAATAAATGATGCTCTCTTAAACACCAAATTAGTGTTAAGGAGTCTTATTTTGATATTTTGGAGATTTGGAGACAGCAGAGGCTCACAGAACCAAGGCGCCAGCTGTGGTACTTGGAACCTCGTAGAACAAAGGGTCCATTGTGATGCAGTGGAACCCCATGGAACCAAAATTCCATTGTATCTGAGCAAGGCCTCATGGAACTCGGCAGACCATTGCTGACAGTGTGGAAGCTCAAGGAGCCATGGGGTCACTGTGAGAGTTTGGGGCTGCATGGAACCAATGGTCCATTATGACACTGCAGAACCTTCTGGAATCAAGGGGGTCATGTTATGCCATAGAACCTCATGGAACAAAGGATCCATGGTGACACTGTGGAACTCAGACTATTGCTGACAGTGTGAAAGCTCATGGAACCAAAGTCCATTGGGATACAGCAAGGCCTCATGGAACCAAGGGTCCACTGTGGCTCTGTAGGGCTTCACAGAACCAAGGAGACCATTTGGACACTGTGGGGCCTCATGGAACCACCTGCCACTGTGACACAGTGGGGCCACATGGAGGCACTGAGACACTGAGGAACCTCATGGAACCAAAGGTCCATTGTTCCACTGTGGGGCCCTGTGGAACCAATGGGACCATGGTGACACCGTGGTGCTCCATGGAACCAAGGGACCATTCTGATTCTGCTTTGCCTCATGGAGCCAAGGGGCCACTGAGACACTGCAGGGCCTTGTCGAACTAAGGCAGCCTTGTGACACTGCGGGCCCCTTGGAACCAAGGGTGCACTGGGATCTTGCAGGGCCTCATGGAACCACAGAGACCATTATGAGCTATAGAACCCATTGTAACCAAGAGGCAATTGTACGAAGGCAGAGCCTCATGGAAGCAAGGGGACCACGGTGACACTGTGGGGCTCCGTGGAACAAAGGGGCCATTCTGACACCATGGAACCAAGGAGACCCATTGCTTTGCTACAGGGCATCATGGAACCAAGGAGACCAATGCTGTACTACAAGGCATCATGGAACCAAGAAGACCATTGCTATGCTATGGGACATCATGGAACCAAGGAGACCATTGCTATGCTACGGGGACATTATGGAACCAAGGAGACCATTGCTGTGCTATGGGGAATCATGGAACCAAGGAGGACATTATGCTACAGGGCATCAGGGAACCAAGGAGACCATTCTTGTGCTATGGGGCATCATGGAACCAAGGAGGCCATTGTGACACATGGGGCTTTGTGGAACCAAACGACCATTGTGGCACTGCTGGGTCTCATGGAACCAAGGGCACAATAGTGACACTGTGGGGCTCCAAGGGACCAAAGGGGCATTCTTAAAGTGCAGAACCAAGGAGGCCATTGTGATACTCTGGAGCATCATGGAGTTATGATACAGCATGGCCTCATGAAACAATGGAGGCCATTTTTACACTTTGAGGCCTTGTGAAGCCAAAGGGCCATTGTGGCACTTTGTGTCCCCATGGAACCAAGGGGCCATTGTGATACTACAAGGCCTCATTGAAGCAAAGGAACAATTGTGAAACTATGAGGCCCTGTTGGGCCAAAGGGCAATTGTGGCACTGTGTGGCACCATTGAACCAAGGAGACCATTGTGACACTACAGGGCTCCAGGGAGCTAAGGATTCATGGAAAAATGTGTGACTTATGGAACTAAAGGTTCATTGTGACATTGCAGGGCCTCATGGAATACTGGAGACCATTGAGACACTTCAAGGCCTCATTGAACCAAGGGGCTCTGCAGGACCTTGTAGAACCAAGGAGACCATTTTGACACTGCAGGGCCTCATTGAACCAAGGGTCAATTGTGATACTGCAGGACTGAGGAAACCACTGTGACACTGCAAGGCCTCATGGAAGCAAGGGGCCCATTGTGACACCATGGGGCCCCATGGAAACAAGGGGCCAGTGTGGCACAGCTGGGCCTTGTGGTACCAAGGATCCAATATGACAACACCAGTGTGACACTGCAGGGCCTTAGGGATCCAAGGGAACAGCTAACAGGCCTGATTGGCTTGGCCTGACTGGCTCAACTGATCTCAGCATGTTGAGGGGCTGTTGTCATGTGCCCCTGAAACACTGGGGCTCTGGACTTTCTTTTCTATGGAAAAGCACCATCTCTCCTGTCAAGGCACCCATGGCCAAAATTGGTACTTCTCCAAAATTCCCTATATGCAAGTGTTTCTCCCAGACAAAAGCTGCCAGGGCAGACAGGCCTGGCTCACCTTAGCCTCTGGTGGTCACCTCTAGTCTGCCCTGGAAACACTGGGGCTCTGTGCTTTCCTTCCTATGGGAAAGAACTGGCCTTCTCATCCAGGCACTCATGGGCTGAAATCGGGATTCTGTCCCCAAAATTCTGTATATCCAAGATACAAAATCCAAGATATTTATTCTCTTGCTCCCAGATGATAGCTGCCAGGACAGACAGATCTGGCTGGCCTTGGCCTCTGGTGGTTGCTGTTCATCAGCCCCTGAAACACTGGGGCTCTGTCCTTTCCTTTCTGTGCCACCATGGTGACACTTCAGGGCCTCATGGAACAAAGGGGCCCTTATGACACTATGGGGTGACCATTGTGACCCTGCAGGGTACCATGGATCCAAGGGATCATTGTGACACTGTGAAGCCTCGTGGAACCAAGGACATCTTTGCGGTTCATTTGAGCTGCATGGTCCCAAGGGGCCAGTGTGAAGCAGCAGGGCTTTTTGGAACCAAGAGGCCATTGCTGCATTCCAGGGCCTTGTGGAGCCAAAGGGCCGTTGTGATCCTGCAGGGCACTGTGGATCCATGGAGACAATTGTGGCATTGCAAGGCCCCATGGAATCATGGAGATCATTGTGACATTGTGGGGCCCCATGGAACCAAAGGGCCATTGTGACCCTGTGGGGCCTCATGGAAGGAAGAGGCCATTGGTGACACTTCAGAAGCAAGGAGAACATTGTGACACTGCAGAGTGGAGTGCCATGAAACCAAGGGAACATGGAACAGATTGGGCTGGCTTGGCCTCCCAGGGGCCACCTGACAGGTCCAGCTGATCTTGGAATGTTGACGGCTGTCTGTCATCAGCCCCTGGAGAACTGGGGCTCTGTGCTTTCCATGCTATGGAAAAGAACCATTCCTCTTTGCAGGTGCCCACAGCCAAAATTGATACTCCCCCTGAAAAATTCTCTATATGCAAGGGTTCTCCCAGACAAAAGCTGCCAGGACAAAGAGCTCTGGCTGGCCTTGGCCTGTGGTGGTCACCTCTCATCTCAAAAAAGCCCTGAGGAAAGTATTTGAACAGGTTTGACTACTGGAACATCCAAGAGTCTCTTGTCCTCTGAAAAACTCAGATGCTCTTCTGATCATATGTGGGGTTTTTTTTCTCATTGTGTATTATATTATTATAATATTATTTTCAGCTAAAAAAATATTATTCTTATCACTCTACCAGTGTTATCTGACACAAAACACCTCATTTACATAAGACTCCAGGTCACTTGTATAAGCAAACACAAGAAAGAATCCAGCAGGAATTTTTTGTCTCTGCTCCCATCTGTCTCAACTCCTCTGGAGCTGGAGGTGCAGCCCCAGCACTTGGGAGGGCTCAGGGGGTCACAAGCTCAGCTCTCGCACAGAGAACCTGTGGACCCTGGGGTGCTCTTTCCACCTCAGTGCCCAGAGCCTTTCTGCAACCTTCCCCCTGGAGCTGCTGCTTCCCTGCAGCCCTGGCCATGGCCAGCAGCAGAATCTGGTGTGTCCCGAGCAGCAGCACCAGTTCAGGGCCCTGTGGGGAGCAGGGGCTGGGGCAGCAGGACAAGCCAGCCTGACTGGCCAGGACACGCTCAGAGGCGAAAGGGATTGCCAAGGAGAAGAGAAATGGAGCGTTTCTGTGCCTGCTGGGAGGAATCCAGTGGGAGCTGCTGCTGCTTCAGGCACCAGCTCTGGCCAGGCCCCTATGTCCCCTGCCCAGGGCTGCTGTGCTGGCCTGGGGAGAGAGGCTGGCACTGAGTGGGCATAAGCAGCCTGTGCTGGGCATCTCCTGGAGCCAGGACCAGGAGTTTGGCTCTGTCTCCCACAGCACACTCCTGGAAAAGCTGCAGACCAGGGCTGGGACAGGAGCACTCTGTGCTGGGTTCAGAACTGGCTGCATGGCTGGCCCAGAGAGTGCTGGTGAGCAGTGCTGCATCCAGCTGGCAGCCAGGCACCAGGGGTGTCCCTCAGGGCTCTGTGCTGGGGCCAGCTCTGTTCAATGTTTTTATTGATGACATGGATGATGGGATTGAGGCTTTCATTAGTAAATCTGCAGATGACACTAAGCTGGGAGCGTGTGAGCATCTATTGGAGGGAAGGAGGCCTCTGCAGGGCAACCTGGAATGGTTGGAGGGATGGGCAGTGTCTAGTAAGATGAAGTTTAATCAGTCCAAGTGTCCAGTCCTGCATTTTGGCCACAATAACCCCCTGCAATGTGATAGGCTGGGGATGGTGTGGCTGAAACATGCCCAGGCACAACGGGATCTGGGGGTACTGGTCGACAGCCGGCTGGACATGAGGCAGCAGTGTGCCCTGATGGCCAAGAAGGCCAATGGCTCCTGGCCTGGATCAGGAATGGTGTGGCCAGCAGGAGCAGGGCAGTGATTCTTCCCCTGTGCTGGGCTCTGGTGTACTTGGCATTCTTCCCCTGTACTGGCACCATACCTCAAATGCTGTGTCCAGTTCTGGGCCCTTCAGTTTAGAAAAGACATGGAGGGTCTGGAGCATGTCCAGAGAAGGGCAAGAAGGTGGGTGAGGGGCTTGCAATGAAAGTCCTGTGAGGAGTGTCTGAGGGAGCTGGGGTTGATTAGCGTGGAGAAAAGTAGACTCAGAGGTGACCTTACAACTCTCCACAATTTCCTGAAAGGTGGTTGTAGTCAGGTGGGGCTCGGTCTCTTTCTCCAGGCAACAACTGTAAGAACCAGAGAACATAGTCTTAAGCTGTGCCAAGAGAAAAATAGGTTGGATATTAGGAAAAAGTTTTCTACAGAAAGGGTGATAAAGTATTCGATTGGTTTGCCCAGGGTGGTTGTATAGTCACCATCTCTGGATGTGTTTAAAAAAAGACACAATGGGGCACTCAGTGCCATGGTCTAGTTGAGGTGTTAGGGCTGGGTTTGATTTGATGGTCTTGAAGGTCTTTTCCAACCCAGTAATTCTGTGATTCTGTGATACTGTGACTTGATGATCCCAATTGATCCCGCCCAGCTCAGCCCCTTCTTCAATTCTCACCCTTTGGCTCAGCCTTTGTATCCCCTTGAGGCGCTGGCAGAGCTGTTGGGGACAGGGCAGGAGCAGGGCAGCGCCAACGTTCCCCTGTGTGTGACACCCCAGCAGTTACAGCCCCAGCGCTCCCCTGTCTGTGACACCCCAGAGGTGACAACCCCAGCGTTCCCTCCCTGCAGTCGCTCCAAGGGAAGCGTCCAGAGCCGTGTCCAGTCCATGGAACTGAGCGGCCACTGCCCACCCTGGCCTGGGCTGATGGGGATTCCTCTGCACACAGCACAGGGAAGGTCCCCCTGGCCACCTGCACAGTGCCACAGACAAGTGTCAGACACAGTGACAGGGCTCTGCCCAGAGCTGACAGGGGGAGTTCATTAAAAAAGAAACCAATAAATCAAAGAAAACTAACAAAAATCAAAACAAAATCATACAAATGAAAAAAAAAATACCATCACCTAAACAAGAAAAAACAACAAAGAAGAAAAAACCAAAAAACCCCAAAATCTAAAAAACTGAAAGAACTCAAAACAAAATAAAGAACAAAAAACTAAACCAGATAAACAAAATACCCAAAACCAAAGCAAAACAAGAAAAAGAGAACTCCCCCCAGCAGACTTGTTCCATCCTTCACTCGTTACACCTGCATGTACACAAGACCTGGGGCTGAAAAAAATGAGGGTTCTGTGGGCACATTTGTAAGAAAAGTACGTTTAGGACAGGCTCTCAGCAGAACTGTTCTCAGCTGAGCCATAAAGGCCCCTTTGGCAGCTGCAGGGCCATTGGAAATGCAGAGCCTCAGCCCACAGGGCAGGAAAGGGCTCTGAGTTCCCCTCCCCTGACACTAAACCCTGTTCCCAGGCTGCTTCACACTCAGGATTCTTCTGGAGGACTGCCCAAAGCTGAGAGTGGGCTCTGGCTTCTCCCTGTTGTGCATCCTAAAGCTGCCTGGGAGAAGGAATTTCGGGTCAGTTCTGCTGGCACAATCCCTCCTGGTGCAGGGCACAGTGCCGGGAAAGGCTTTGCGTGCCGAGGCTTTGCTGCAGCCAAGGAAAGCTCCTGGCTCAGGGTCATCTTTGCTGCCCAGCCAGAGCCCCGAGTGCCCCAGCAGCAGCAGAGGCAGAGAATGGCAGCATTGCCACGGGCTGGCACACCAGGGGGAGATTTCCCCCTGGAGAGAGGCTCCTGTTCCAGTTGCTGCATTCAGGCAGCTGCAGATCCCTCAGCTTTGGCTGCACAGCAGCTGGAAATGCAAGTCCAGGAGCTCTGTCCATGGCCAGCCCCAGCAGGTGACAGCAAGGACAGGGCCCTGGCAGCGGGACATTTGCAGGGAGCGCCTTCAGCAAGCGCTGGGGGCTAGGACTGTGTGCAGAAAACGCCCTGGGGGTCTCTGCAGCCAGGCAAAAGGAACAAAGTTTCAGTTTCAGAGCCTCCCTGCTCCAGAGCCGCAGCTGCGAGAGCGGGGCAGCTGCCGGGATCGGAGTGCCAGGGACGGGCCGCAGGTGGGGGTTCCAAGGGGCTCGGCCGGAGCAGCTTTTTGTCCCGGGGCACCGGGGGCATTGCCGCGGGGTTGGGGTGCCTGGGAAGGCGCAGCAGGACAGGGTGGCAGTGGTTGGTTTGTGGATTTGTTGTTGGGATGTTTTGTTGGCGGCCCCGGGCGGGCTGTGGGAGCCGGGAGCGGCCGGGCGGGCCCGGAGCCGCCCCTCGGGCCGGGAGCCCCCGGGCAGAGCTCTGTGCTCGGGGCCGAGGCCCGGGCGGCCCGGGCAGCGCTCGGCAGTCCGTGGGCCCCCGGCGCAGGCGGGTCCGTGTGGCCGGGCCGGCCCAGCCGTGTCCGCAGCGGGCTCCGAGGGGAGCGGCCCGGCCCGGCCGTGGGCGTGCGGGGCCTGCCGGGGCTCGGGGGGCCGGGCCGGGCAAAGGCTGAGCGAGAGCGGGGGAAGCGCTGGCACAGAGGCCCCGGGCTCGCCGTGCCCACCTGGCCACGCAGCCGGGCTCGGGGGCCGCCTCGCTCGGAGCCAGCCCCGGCTGCGGGGGTCCCGGGGCTCCCTGGGCAGGGGGCGGCGGGGGCTGCCGGAGCTCTGTGTCCGGGGCTAGGCGCGGCTGCCGAGGCAGCGGAGGATGCCGGGTCCCCCCGTGCTGGGGCTGCCTCTGCCCGGCCCAGGGGCTGTGCTGTCAGCCCAGAGCCACGTGGGGATCGCCCGGCATCGGCAGGGCTGGCAGGGAAACCGGCAATGGGGGGAGCAGAAACGGGCAATACGAGAGCTGGGGGTGCTCCAGAAGCCTGGACATGTTGGCAGCATGGACAGGGGGGACCCATGGATGTTATAAACAAGAAATAGGTTATCCATTTTTTTAGGCTGCTATGCTTACAACTAGAACCCAGAATTGCCAAGTGGGAGCCCAATTGAAAGTTTGTAATTTCAAGTTGTTGGAATGTTCTGTAACAATGTACTTTTTTGCTGCTTGTTCTCAGTGACTGCGGGCCCAACCCCCCCACCTTCGGCGCGGTCCCGCCGGGGCAAGAGACGAGTGGAGGCGGCTCCTCCCCAGCGCGGGTCCCGGCGGGGCTGGGGAGGTCCCCGCGGGTGGTGTCAGCGGGGACCAGCCCGTCCCGGGAGCGTCCCGGGAGCGGCGGGCTGCCCCCCCCCCCATGGGGCACGGGTACCAAGGGCGGGGACGGGGCACTCCAGGGATGACAAGGGGGGGGAAGAGACTGACCCCCAGTCCCTTCCCAGCAGAGACAGCTGCAGGGCGTAACCTACTGTCCCCTAAATGCTAGTAGATTGAAATGCTAATGTAGTAGTTAACGCTGTATTGTACCAGTATCACCTTGTCTGGGGCTGTTTCTCCAAAGGGATGGGAGGGGGATATCCAGAGATATGCAAATAAATCCTAGACCCAAGGTGCAACGGGGGTGAAAACCCCCAAACTCGTCTAATAAACCCCCCAAAACAACGAGCCAACTCAACTAAGAGTAGAGCGGGCTCGGGATATCAGAGTCCCAAGCCTGCAGAGATGCTGGAAGCCTCGGTCGCCCCTCACCCTAGCTGAAGAAGACCACAGCTCGAGTGAGGACCCCGGGACTGGCCGGCAGGAAAGACGGGTAATACCCTAGCGCTCTTGTGAGGACGGGACCCCCAGCTCTGCCCCTCAGTGGACAGAGCTGCTGCACGATTCCTCCTCCTCTGAGTCACCCGGGAAACAGCGACAGGAGCTGCAGACCTGCCGAATGCCCCTATCCTGAGCTGATCACTTTTAATAAAGGCATCAAAAGGAGAATTGTCTCCTGCCCATTTATTACAGCTTGGGGGCTCGTCCGGGATAGCCACGCCCACAGAGGACACCAGGAATCGGGCCGGCCACCCACCCTAGGACCTCCGGGACAGCTGGCTATCAGGACCAGAGAAGATCGGCTCAGGACCAGTGACGCAGAGGAGCGCCGGATTGGTGAGAAACATCCGGCGGCGGGAGTGGGAGGCGAGCGAGTGATGTGTGAATGAGACGAGGGCTGGCAGCTCAGTCTCTCGAAGCGAGTGGGACCTCCTAGTACCGCATTTCCGGCATCCCGCGAGGGACCCGGTCGGGACCGGAGGGAAGTGAATGAAATTGGAGTGAGTGAGTCGCCTCCTGGGGGGGGGATAGAAAGGCCCCACCTCCAAGGTGTGAGTGGCACGCATCCTGACCGAGAGAGTCAGGCCAGTGAGACTCGATAGGGAATTCGAGCAGTTTAAAGGGGGGGGACCCCCGCCTCCAAGGCGTGTGGAGGTAACTGGGTAGGAGTTGCACGTATCCTGACCTAGAGAGTCAGGCCAGTAAAGCTCGATAGGGAATTCGAGCAGAGTAAAGGGGGGGGGTCCCCCGCCTCCAAGGCGTGTGGAGGTAATTGAGTTGGGAGTTAGATGCATCCTGGGAGTCCTGGCAAAGGGAAGTCAGGCAAGTTGTAAGGCTCGATAAGGGATTCGAGCAGTGTCACAAGTCCTGCAGGCACATCAAGTCCTGACAAAGGGAGTCAGGCGCAAATCCCGGTGAAGGCGACCGCGGGTTTGTTTGTAAGTCCCAGTGGATTAGAGACACTGGGCAGGTGTTACCTGACGAAGGCGTCGGGGCCACGAACAAGGGGTTTCGTGGTTTAAAGTCCTGATAGACCTAAGACCTACGAGAGGCAGTCAAGAGATCAGGCAGTTGTTTTAGGCCAAAGTCCTGAGGGGTCAGGCAAATCTAGTTTGGAGAACGTTCCTCAAATAGGATTTTTCTTAGGAGTGTAAAGGGGGGGGGCCCCCACCTCCGGGTTTCCGGAGGGAATTTGAGTGGGAGTTGTGTGCAAATCCCGGCGAAGGCGACCGTGGGTTTGTTTGTAAGTCCAGTGGATTAGAGACACTGGGCAGGTGTTACCTGACGAAGGCGTCGGGGCCACGAACAAGGGGTTTCGTGGTTTAAAGTCCTGATAGACCTAAGACCTACGAAAGGCAGTCAAGAGATCAGGCAGTTGTTTTAGGCCAAAGTCCTGAGGGGTCAGGCAAATCTAGTTTGGAGAACGTTCCTTGAACAGGATTTAAGAGTGTAAGGGGGGGGGCCCCCGGGGAATTAAGTGGAAGTTGTGTGCCAATCCCGGTGAAAAGCGATCGGGGTTTGTTTGTAAGTCCCAATAGATTAGAGATATTGAGCAGGTGTTACCTGACTGGCAAATCTAGTTTGATGGAGAGAGCTCCTCAAACAAGTGAGTGAGAAAAAATGGGAGGTTGTAATAGTAAGAAGACGGGACAAAGATTAAGGAATATACCTCCCCATAGTCCCTTAGGAGAACTGTTGGAAAAATGGGATTCTATAGAGGCCACGGAAGGATTAGACAAAGTTAAGATGATCCATTACTGTGTAGAGGTTTGGCCAGAGCTGGAGGTGCAGGGAGGATGGCCTTGGTGTGGGACGAGAGATAAGTGGATGTGTCAGCAGCTAAACCACTATCTGACAGCTCGGGAGGATACCGATCCTGAGCAATTATTGTATGCAGATTGCTGGCTGAAGAGTGCCATTGGGGATGAAGGTGTGCAAATTTGTAGGGTGCAGAGGAAGAAGGAAGGGAAGGAAGAAGGGGAGACTGGAATTGGTAAGAGATGGGATCCCCTAGATTATTTGCCTCCGAGTGCCCCTCCACCTTATAATCCTCTTCCCCGAGTATCTCAAATGGAAAGTCCAGTCTTTCCCCCAGCTGCCCCCCCATTACCACCTCCTCAAATCCCTCCTCCTACTACATTAGCTTCTTCTATAGCAGACTCAGTATCTCCACTGGTAACCACTCCCTTACCATCCTCTTTGGCTCCTCCAGGTGCTTCTACACCACCACAAGTGTCTTCCCCACCTTCTGTCCTCTCCACCCTTTCGCTACCCCCGCTTGACATGCATGTAGGTTCTTCTCCCCCTCCTATTGCTGTCCCTTTTGCCTCCTCCTAGTTGGGACACGAGTGGCTCCTTACCAAATAAACAGTTATCACTAGAGACATCTCCAGACCTAGAGAAAATTCAAGGTAACACCAACTCCTCTCAGATAAGTAGTTTGCCTGGGGATGGGCCATACTGTGGCACACGATCCAAAGCCTCTAAGGCAGAGAGACTTTTTCCTCTCAGGGAAGTTCCTATGGGAGGAGTGGTAGGAGGTGTTGGCTTTGTGAATGCTCCTCTAACTGCTTCTGAGGTGAGAGGATTCAAGAAGGAGTTAGGGAATTTAGTTGAGGATCCAGTGGGCATTGCCAACCAAGTGGATCAATTTTTAGGCCCAAATATCTACACTTGGGGGGAAATAAACTCCATCCTAAATATATTGTTTTCCCCAGAGGAGGTCCAGATGATTAGGGCTGCTGGCATTAGAATTTGGGAGAAAGATAACTATCCAGGACCCCAGGTGCCATCAGGAGAACAAAAATTACCATTAACAGATCCCAACTGGAACCCTAATCAGGAGGAGGGGAGGAAGGCAATGACCGAATACAGGTCTTTGATAATTCGAGGGATCAAAGAATCAGTCCCCAAGAGGACAAATACCAAGTTGGCATTCGAAGATGTACAAGAGAAAGATGAAACTCCCGCAACTTGGCTTAATCGCCTAAAGCGGAATTTTCAGTTATATTCCAAAATAGATCTAGATACAACAGAAAGTCAGATGTTACTAAAGGTTCAATTCGTTACCAAATCTTGGCCTGATATACGGAGAAAACTAGAAAAGATTGAAGATTGGCAAGAGAAAGACATTAATGAGTTACTGAGGGAAGCATTAAAGGTATATTTAAGGAGGGAAGAAGAAAAATTAAAGGCCAAGGCTAAGATCATGGTTGCGGTAGCTAGGGAAAGTGCGGGAGCAAGCAAGTATATCCCAAGATTGGAAGTAACAAAAGAATGGGCAGTTCCACCACCAGGAGGAGGCAAGGATTCCTAAGGAGAACGATTGGGGGTGTCAAGGGCTCTATACTTTAGGGGACCCAATGCAACATCTAGAGGAGCCCTTGGTAAACTTCACAGTGGGACCCCTAAATGAGGAATTTAAATTTTTTTGGTTGATACAGGAGCAGGTAAGTCCTGTTTCAACAAAATACCAGAAGGTATGGTAATTGAGAGAAAATTTTGTGAAGTGTTGGGCTGAAGGGAAACCATTTAGATCATCAGTGGTTGAAGATGTTAAAAATAATTGGTAACTCAAGACAGGGTGAAGCAAATTTTATCTGCCGAATCTAGAAAAATTTGTGAGGAAAAGATCTACAAGTTCATTTGGGGGTAGGGATTGTCACAAGAGAAGGGAATATGGTAGTACAGATAAGGAAGTTATCCCAAAGAAATGTTGCAGAGATAAACCCTGAGGTGTGGGCTGAAGGAGGAAAGCGGGGCTTTAGCTGAGGAATGTGTGTGACCTGCAAACCAGCCTGGCATTTCCTAAGCGTGTGGGAGAGCCGAGGCTGGAGAGTGAGTGACAGGCAGACAGCCTCACAGGTGAACAGGCACCAGAGGCAAGCAGAGTCAGGGCCCTTCCAGGAGGCCCAGAGAAAGATCCACTCGGTGTCTTGAGAGTATGAAAGGTATGTGTGATAGTGAAAGAACAATGAGTGAATGTAGAAATGTGAGTGAATGTAGACTAAGGAGATTAAAAGTAGTATAGAAAAGCAGTATTTAAGCTACAAGTGAAAGTGAGAAACAGAAACAAGAAGTGAATAGATAAGAACGGATAAATCATTAAGAAAAACATTTACTAAGATACAAAGGAAAAAAAAAAGGGAAAAAAGTACTAGAAGAGTTAAGATAATAGATGCAAGAAATGCAGCTCCTTGCAAAATATAGAGTATGTAAAAGTAGATCAGAAAAAAACATACAAGCTATGGAAAAAGGGAAATTACCAACTTTACATAACATTAGCCCAGGAGATGGAGTTTCCATAAAACCATAAAGTAGTAGATCATTAATGCCTATATTTATAAGCTCCTTTCAGGTACTCCTAATTGCAGCCTCGACTGTGCAGACCAGAAGATTTTGACCCACATCACCAGATCCCATACCACTCACCCCCTGGCATTGGTACACCTGGCATTGGACCAGATCCACACCAGTTTCACCCCCTGGCATTGGTACATCCTCTGGCATTGGACTGTGAGCACAGCATTACATCCTCTGGCATCGGACCGGGTACAGCATTGGCTTCTTCTGGCATTGGGCCAGAACCCACACCACTCACCCCCTAGCATTGGTACATCCTCTGGCATTGGACCGGGTACAGCATTGGCTTCTTCTGGCATTGGGCCAGAACCCACACCACTCACCCCCTGGCATCGGTACACTTTCTGGCATTGGACTGTGAGTACAGCATTGGCTTCTTCTGGCATTGGGCCAGAGTCCACCATTCTCACCTCTGGGAACTGGACAATATTCATCCATATTGCAAGTATACTGTTATAAAAAGAGATTAATGGACTGTATAAGGAAATTGATTAGTATTGAACCATAGCATATCTTAAAGAGATTGTGGGAAGGTTCTGTGTTTGAGCAAATTGTTGTAAAAAGTTAAAAGCGGTTAATAAGTAGTTAAGCTCCCCCAACTTAAGACCAAAGGCTCTGGGTTGATCTTCCACAGAGTACCCTCCCCAGGATGGACCAAATTAGTAGGGAATAGACCAAGAGAGGCTTGAACAGAAATGGGTAAAAAGAACTCCACAGGGCTTGGAGACTTCTTCCCAGTAAAATCCCCAAGAGGCAAGGCCGGGTGGGCAGTCTGTGTGAGATGACCCATACCGGACTCTTGGGAAGGGTAGTAATGATGGCTTGGATTGCTGGTGGTGCTCTGGAGAGCCCAGCAGAGCCATGCAGTAAGTGCTACCAACCCCTCTGTGAGGAGGAAGTAAGCTCCTTGTCGAGAGCACAAACCAACTTTTACCCTGAGTGTGTTAACCTCTCCCAATTGGTCTTTTGTCAAAAGGAAGAGAAAAGTTATTGGATAGCCTGGAATATTGCCACTTTTAGGCAGCAGCTCTGGGGAGAGTGCCCTGTAGAAGAAGAATGTTAAGAGTTTTAAACAAAAGGTTACTAAAGTAAGCTTAGTAAATCTGGCAGAAAGAAAAAAGTTTTTTTTAGAAACAGTAACTTTCCCCCACTTTGAGTATATTTGAGGGATTGCTCTTTGCACTATGTTTATACTTTATTAAAATATTGATATCTGCTGTTAAAACCAACATAAAGTTCCAAAAAAAGCTAAAAATAGTAACAAGTTTAAGTAACCAAAATTATGAGACTGCTGAAGAGATTTACAATCAATACAAAAAGTTAAAGAAAATTTGATGCTCATTAGTCCGAGACTGTAAGTTGATGCGAGCTTGAGTTTAAGCTCGATCAAAGTAAAAAAGGGGGGTCTGTTATAAACAAGAAATAGGTTATCCATTTTTTTAGGCTGCTATGCTTACAACTAGAACCCAGAATTGCCAAGTGGGAGCCCAATTGAAAGTTTGTAATTTCAAGTTGTTGGAATGTTCTGTAACAATGTACTTTTTTGCTGCTTGTTCTCAGTGACTGCGGGCCCAACCCCCCACCACCTTCGGCGCGGTCCCGCCGGGGCAAGAGACGAGTGGAGGCGGCTCCTCCCCAGCGCGGGTCCCGGCGGGGCTGGGGAGGTCCCCGCGGGTGGTGTCAGCGGGGACCAGCCCGTCCCGGGAGCGTCCCGGGAGCGGCGGGCTGCCCCCCCCCCCATGGGGCACGGGTACCAAGGGCGGGGACGGGGCACTCCAGGGATGACAAGGGGGGGAAGAGACTGACCCCCAGTCCCTTCCCAGCAGAGACAGCTGCAGGGCGTAACCTACTGTCCCCTAAATGCTAGTAGATTGAAATGCTAATGTAGTAGTTAACGCTGTATTGTACCAGTATCACCTTGTCTGGGGCTGTTTCTCCAAAGGGATGGGAGGGGGATATCCAGAGATATGCAAATAAATCCTAGACCCAAGGTGCAACGGGGGTGAAAACCCCCAAACTCGTCTAATAAACCCCCCAAAACAACGAGCCAACTCAACTAAGAGTAGAGCGGGCTCGGGATATCAGAGTCCCAAGCCTGCAGAGATGCTGGAAGCCTCGGTCGCCCCTCACCCTAGCTGAAGAAGACCACAGCTCGAGTGAGGACCCCGGGACTGGCCGGCAGGAAAGACGGGTAATACCCTAGCGCTCTTGTGAGGACGGGACCCCCAGCTCTGCCCCTCAGTGGACAGAGCTGCTGCACGATTCCTCCTCCTCTGAGTCACCCGGGAAACAGCGACAGGAGCTGCAGACCTGCCGAATGCCCCTATCCTGAGCTGATCACTTTTAATAAAGGCATCAAAAGGAGAATTGTCTCCTGCCCATTTATTACAATGGATACCCTAGGACCCTGAAACAGGGACCCCGAACAGTGCTGACCCTGGGATGCCTGTGATGCCAAAGTGATGAGCCCATAGAAGGGGAACCTGTGGGATTGCCAGGAGCCCCAGCAGCCCACAGAGGGGAACACCAATACAAACTTGACCCGCCCCAACCCAGACAGGGTCGGCCTCCAGGAGCCCAAAGTGGAGAGACCAGAGATGGGGAACCTGGGGTTGGTATTTTTTCCTGAATCTTGGTCATTTGTGTATTTTGGGGGACTGAATCTTGGTGTTTTGTTCGTTTACATGGGCACCAGATTCCTGGTGACTTCTAGAGTGTGGAGGTCCAGGTGCCCAACACTGGAGCTGCAATACCTCAGGGCAAAGGTGACCAGGGTCAAAGAGAGACACCCCTCTGAGTATAATGGTCTCAGCCATCAGCATCTCCAGGCTCATGGTAATGCAGCAGGCTTCATTGGTATCACCCAGTTCAATGCTGGTTTCTCCCTGTATGTATTCCCCCTAGAATGTTCTCCGCTTTCTTGTCCCCTATTGGTCCTGGTTTACTGCAATGCTCCGCCCCTGTTACCTCACTGGTTCCCCAGTTGACTGCCCCTCCTCTGCACCACTTGTGCTCAGTTCCCATTGGTCCTTGACCTTCAGCTCCGCCCCTTTCTCCCCATAGAGAACCGTGTGTCCTCAGTCCCATTTTGTCTTTGGCCCTGGACCCTCTTCATGGCTATAAACTGTGTTTGGAGCTCTGCACAAAGATCCATTATTGGACTTGTCTGTTAGCAGGTTAAGCAAGCGTGCTCTGGGCTCTGGGTGTGTAGGTCGCTCACAGACACTCGCTGTGGATGTGCTGCAAAACTAGAGATGGACTTGGGCAGGAGGAACCCCCTAACCCACTGTGCTCATCCAATGTATTTTTTTTCCCAAATCAGGATTTCCCATTCCCTAACCTTGACGTGATGGAGGGGGAGGCTGAGAGAAAGATGCCCCGGGACACTCATGCAGGTGAGGAGGAAGTCAATGCCCCTTTTCCCCTCTCCTGCTCCATCTCCCAGCCCAGCGGGGCCCGCAGCTGCAGGACAACCCTGCTGCCAACACCGTCCTGCTGGGGATGGACTGGGGTGATTTCCTTCCCCTTGCCTCTGGCATGGAGGCAAATCCCATCCTTTCTTTGTCCTTCCTCCCCCAGACAAGGAGCTGAGGAGGGAGACTAGGGAGGACAAAGCCCCACTGAAGAACCTCGTGGAAGAGAAGCCCTACAAGAGCTTGGAGTGTGGGAAGAGCTTCAGGCACAGCTCCCACCTGATCAGCCACCAGATGATCCACACCGGGGAATGGGCCTACGAGTGTGGGGAGTGTGGGAAGGGCTTCGTCTACAGATCCATCCTTATGATCCACCAACGCATCCACACGGGGGAGAGGCCTTACGAGTGTACTGAGTGTAGGAAGAGGTTTCAGACAAGCTCCCATCTTCTCCAGCACCAGCGGATTCACTCAGAGGAAAGGCCCTTCCACTGTCCTGACTGTGGGAAGGGCTTCAAGATAAACTCCAACCTCGTCAGGCACCAGCGCATCCACACTGGGGAGAGGCCCTATGAGTGCACCCAGTGTGGGAAGAGGTTTCACACCAGCTCCAATCTCCTCCTGCATGAGCGGATCCACACGGACGAGAGGCCCTTCCGCTGCCCTGAGTGTGGGAAGGGCTTCAAGCAAAACTCCCACCTCGTCGCCCACCGGCGCATCCACACTGGGGAGAGGCCCTACCAGTGTCCCCAGTGTGGGAAGAGCTTCACTCGGAGCTTTCACTTGACCAGACACCAACGGCAGCACCAGTAAGGGAAACCCTGTGAGTGCCCCACCTGCAGAAGAGATTTGTGCACTGCTCCCGCTTCATCCCCCATTGGAGGTCCCACATTAGAAAGAGCCGTGGTTATCCATGTTCCCCGGGATCCATGCTGGGAAGACACCTGTCCCTTTTCCTGCCCCTGACAGTGGCATGATGTGGGATTGAAGAAGATGAGGGTCTGACCCTGGCCATGTCATTACATTCACTCCCACCTCAGGTCATTGCCAGGGACAGGCATAGGACTCTTTCTCCCTGAGAAGGGTGTCCTTCCCAGGCTGGAGGAAATTATCGCTGGGAAGAGCCAGTCAGTTGGGTTGTAGTTTTCCCTTTTTCTTATCCCTTCTGTTACCAATATTGTTTCTGTTTCTCTTTGTTCCTTATTTCATTGCTGTTCCCAATAAATTGTTCTTATCCCAGCCCAGGATCTTTGCGTTTTGTGCTTTCCATGGGAGGCAGGAGGGCAGTGAGGGCAGGGCGGTCTTTGCAGGAGCAGGAAATTGGGGAATCCCATTCCTGAACCCTGGCCTGTTGAAACCAAGCATCCCAGCTGGTCCCAGACCTGGTGGCCATGGCAACAGCCTTGGGAGCAGGTCCCTGGCTGGGGCTGTGGGAACCTCTTCCCTCTGGTGCCCAGGGACAGGAGTGGAGGGAGCGGCTGCAGCTGAGTCGGGGCAGGCTTAGGTTGGATCTCAGGAAAAGGTTTTTCCCCAGAGGCTGCTGGGGCCCTGCCCAGGTTCCCCAGGGAAGGGTCCCAGCTCCAGGGCTCTCTGAGCTCCAGCAGCGTTTGGACAGCACTGCCAGGCCCAGGCTGGCATTGTTGGGGTGTCCTGTGCTGGGCCAGCAGTTGGATTCGAGGATCCTGATGGGTCCCTCCCAGCTCAGCCAATTCTGTGGATCTGGGATCCCGTGAGCCTGGGGATGGGACTGCCAATGATTGCCGATCTGTCACAGGCACTCACGGGGGCTCCACGGTGACATCCCAGGAGTCCATAGGCTGCCAAAGAGCCGGGATGTCCCAGACACTCACAGGGGTTTCTGTCATGGGCAGAGTGGGAGCTTCAGGCAAAAGCTTTATTTCTTTATTAGAGAAGTTCCTGCTGAGACGTGAGGTGTAGAAATGACATCCAATAGCCACCACGGATCCTTTAACCCCTGCAGGACCCCTAGACTTCCTCAATTCTTTCTAAGAGAGGAGACTGGGAGTGGCTGGTTTCAATCCCAGCCCCAGACTTTTTGAAGGTTTCAAAGATTGGATAGGTGGAATTGAACCTTAATGCCATTTGTCCCACAGGATTAATGATAGAATACCAGATAGATTTATGCAAATACAGCTCTGATTGATTCTGATAATTATTAGTAAGAAAGATCTTAACCAAAGTTATTTATTCCACAGGAGTACAGGAGCTATAACAATTAGTAGAATATTCTGCTCTAGAGAGCAATTTTGAAGTCAACAAGGCCCTCGTAGAGTTGTTGGAGCCCATTGCAGGCAGAGCCTCCTGCTCCAGCAGGAACTGCCTTTCCTGTGCCATGAGCAGGGCAGGTCCCGCTGCAGGAAAAGCCCCAGGCCAGCCCCAGCACAGGGAAGGCCTCGGGCACAAGGGCAGAGTGCTGTGCTGGGAGCTGTGCCAGGGAGAGCCTGAGGCACCAAAGGCACCTTGGCAGCAGCAGCTGCTTGCAGGGCATGGCCAGAAGCCTCCCTTGGCAACCCAGCCTGGTGGCCACCACTGCAGAGCTGCTGCCTCAGGGCTCCTTTCTGGCTGGGCTCTGAAAAGCCACTTGTGCTCCAGGAGCCTGACTGGGAAGCCATTGGCCCCAGCACCTTGGGGACAAGATATTCATGACAAAACTCTTCATGCCAGCAGAGACAAGGCAGGGGCAGAGGAAAGGGGAGAGCCAGGCCCAGGGAACAGGGCTGCCATGGTGATGGCTGTGAGGTCACTGCCCCTGCAGCAGCCTGGCTGCCCTTAGCAGGCATTCTGGCCAGAAATGTTGTGAGCTCACCCAGCAGATCAGAGAACCCACACAACAGGAATTCCATCCTTGGGAAGGGGATGGGATTTTCCTATGTCAGGTTGCACTCCTGCTCCTGGACAATTCCTGGGATGGGGCATTCACTTGTCTGGAAAAACAGTTGCAGTTTTTTTTCCACTGTCATCACTGTAAAATATTTCCTCCTTCCAACAAATGTAAATCCAGCCTCATTCACTTTAGACATATTGACCCTTGTTCTGCCACAGTAAGATCGGGCTGAAAATAATTTTGGTCACTATTTTCTCTATTTCACAGACCTGGAGAGGACACAAGAGTCCCCCAAGATGGGGTTTGGAGGCCTCTTCACGTAACCAGCAGGTAGAGGCTGCAGGCTCTGGGCTCAGGGGTGTGGAGATTGAGGTCAGAACAGGAGTAGCCTGGGAGGGGCTGAAGGGTGGTTTCAGAGAGGCTGGAGCTTTTCTTCCTAGAGGATATAAGCATGAGAAGGAAATAATGGCACCAAGGGCAGCTGGGGAAGCCCAGACTGGGCACCAGGAGAAAGGAATTTCCCTGCCAGGGCAGGGCTGTGGTGTAGCACGTCCCCAGCAGGAGCCTGGAGCAGCCCAAGGCTTTGTGTGGGCAGGCAGAGGCAGGCAGGAGGCAGAGCTGTCAGCAAAGGAACGGGCCAGCCAGGTGGGGCAGCTGGGGGATGATGACAGCCTGCAGGGACAGAGGTGCAGGTTTGCTCAGCATCAGAGACACCTTTCTCTTGATTTTCTGTATGAGCAACAGGGGGTAGGAGGGTCAGGACAGATGGAGATGAGAGATCTCTGAAGCCAGGTCGTGCAACTTGTGGTTTATTGTAACTGGCGTGGGTGCAGGGGCCCTGCTTGGAGCTGCCAGCCGCAGCTAGGAACAGGCCTGAGAGAAGTAAAGAAAGGGATAAAGAGAGAGAAGGCAAGAGCATGGTAAAGAGGATGAGAGAGCGAGGTTTTAATTATGATACAATAAATCTTCTGGGTTGAATATTCTAGTTCTCACTAACAATCTAATAGCATTTACATACAGCCTGTAAGAGTCATTACCATACTGTGTTACATTTTAAACCCTAAAAACTACTCTTTGGACCCCTTCTGCTAAGCGAGCACGGTCTGCTCTGACTTTTGGACCTGTCTGCAAGCAGAGGGTATTGTTTCATCAAAGGGGCTTACCTTCAGCCGGCCACAGCATTGTTTTCCAGATGTTCAGTAACGAAGGTATCTCAAAGATTGCTTTCATTTCAATCTCGCTTCTAGTTTCTATATTCTCAAAATATTTTGCCAGGCAATCATATTTATAAGGCTTTCCTGTTTCATCTTCCCCAACAGTCATTCCCATCTCTCATCCCTGCCACCAGTGTTCTGCCCTAGCTGGAACCTGGGGACACTTTCTGAGTGCTGTCCTTCACTGGGACCCGTGAACCCTTCAAGAAAACTTCAGTGTTTCAATCTGACTTTGAGTTTTTGAGGAGGTTTTGAGCACACTCTGAGGGACTGATGAGTTGGATGCAAACAGTGCTGTGTCTGTGCTGCTGAGCTGGGCCAGGCTCCTGGCCCAGAGGCAGCTCCTGGCAAGGGCAGCGCTGCAGAGAGACAGCTCTGGCCAGGAGCAGCTCCTGTGCACAGCCCAGCAGGGCTGGGGCACTGCCAGGGCACCTCAGGGACACCAGCAGGGCACAGACAGAGCTCACAGGGGCTCAGCATTGGCAGGGGCTGTGGGATGTCCCAGAGGGGGCTGTGTCACAGCAGCACCTCTGTGGCTGTGTCATAGAGGCACAGAGCAGCTGTGATGTCAGCAAGGGGCTGTGTGACACCACAGAGAGGCTGATGTGATGTCACAGGTTGGGCTGTGACATCACAGGGTCTGTTGTGTGACGTCATTTAGCAGCTACAGCATCATAGAGGGGATTCTGTGGCATCCCAGAGCAGGCTGTGACATCATGGCATGACTGTGTGACATCATAGAGTGGGCTTTCAGGTCAAAGTGTGTGCTGTGACATTACAGAGTGGCAGTATGACATTACAGGGAGGGTTTTGTGACTGGGGGGTTGTGACATTACTGAGGGAGTTGTGACATCACTGAGGGGGTTGTGACATCACACAGCTGTCTGTGACATCACAGAGTAGGGTGTGAGGCCATAAAGCAGACTCTGCCATCACAGAGGGTTTCTCTGTGACATCAGAGAGAGGGTTGTGACATCACTGGGTGGCTGTGTAACATCATAGAGAAGGTTGTGGCATCACAAAACAGATTCTGGCATCACGGAGTGAATTTGTGACATCACAGTCTTCTGTGATGTAACAGCACTGCAGTCTGGCATCAAAGGGTGACATCATAGAGTTGGGTCTGTGACATCTCAGGG
The DNA here is from genome assembly GCF_963513975.1 of Fringilla coelebs. Lineage (NCBI taxonomy): Eukaryota > Metazoa > Chordata > Aves > Passeriformes > Fringillidae > Fringilla > Fringilla coelebs. The sequence continues at coordinate 35,850 of NW_028167212.1, read as the reverse complement.
ACTGTGTGACTTTACGGAGGCTGTGTGACATCACAGGGGCAGTGTGACATCCCAGATATGGCTATGTGACATCACAGGAGGCTGCGTGACATCACAGGAGGGCTGTGTGACCTCACAGGGGGCAGTGTGACATCACAGGAGTGTGTGAGGTCACTGGGGAGGTCACTCTGCCCTGTTCCCCCTCACAGTTCCCCCCAGAGCAGTCCAACCCTGCTCATGCACAGTGGGGTCCCCTGTCCCCCTGGGTCCCCCCGCCCCCAACACTGCAGCCTCCCCCAGAGGATGTTCCACAAGATCGACCCCAGAGCCTGACACGGGGCCGGGGGGCCGGGGCCATGGGGATGGGACAGGGGAACAGGGACCCCCCGGCAGCGTCCCTGTGTCCCCCAGGGCCAGAGCCTGGGTCAGGGCTCCTTTACCCTGTTATGAACAAGGGCTTGAGAGCACTGAAAAAATCCCTGGCAAGGGATCAGCAAAACCCAGATTTAATATTAAGGGACAGCAGCACAAAGTTCCTTGGCAAGAGTCACTCTGCTCCTGACTGGACACTTCAGGCACACCAGGGAAACAAAGCAGCAACAAAACCAAATAGAATCCAGGCAATCAAACCAGAAATGAACTGAGAAATGTCCTTGTGTGTGTGTGTGTGACACAAGGGCAGTGAGAGCAAGGATAAAAGGAATACGGCCCAAAAGCTTAACAGAGCTCAAACTTAACAGGACCTAACTGATACCTTAACCTTAACTGATACCTTCAACTTCACAATGTACAAAAGAACAGCACATAACAGCATTTAACCTAACTTAAAATCTATGATTATGCAATTTAAAAGAGAAATAACACTTAGCAGTATTTACCTCTGCTTATAACATATATTAAACAACTTAGCAAAAGAACAGCTCTTTGCAACATTTAACTTTGCTTAGACCTCATAACTTAACCTCACTTAGAGGCCTGACTGACTCAGCTATCCAAGGCACTCAAACCCCTCAGAGAGCAGCATTTCTGCCACATTTCCCCAGCACAGGCACTCCTGTGTGCACACAGACACAAAGAGTCAGTGCAAGGCACCTGGGAGAAATTTCCCTGAGGGCAGGGAATGCTCCCTGCTGATGCTTTGGCATCTCCCCAGCAGGTGAAGGGCTGAGCCTGGAGGAGTGGGGGGATCGGCCCAGGCTCTGTGGTTGTTTGGGATCCCCGAGTGCAGCAAACGGGAGAGTTCCCGGCTGGGAGAGGCCCCACTCAGAGGGAGTCGCTGGCCCAGGAGAGCTCCAAGGGCTCCTTTTGGAGCGCTGTTTGCAGGGCCCCACGAGAGGGGCTTCAGTCCCAGCAATGGCTCATCCTGGCCACACTTGGCATCAGCAGCTTTCTTTGGCAGTGTGAGAACAGGGATGTTGTGCCACGGAGGGAACAGAAACAGCTCCCAGGGCTGCTCCTAAAGGAAGCAGGAGCTGTTTGGGCAGCAGCAGTGCCTGGAGCAGACAGTGTTTGTGATGAGCTGCAGAGGAGCTGAGCCCAGGGGCTGTTGGCCAAGGCCGAGGCCCAAGGAGCATTTCTCAGCTGGCAGGGCGGCCTGAGAAGGGGAGGGGGGAATGCAGCAGCACAGGACCATGGAACCAAGGGAGCCTTGTGACACTGTGGGGCCCTGTGAGACCAAGGGACCCTTGTGACACTGTGGGGCCTCATGGAATCATGGAGACCCTTGTGACACTGTGGGGCCTCATGGAACCAAGGGGACTGTACTGATGCTGTGTGACTCCATGGAATGTAGGGATCATTGTGACACTGAGAGGCTCCATCAAACCAAGGGTCCATTGTGACACCACGGGGCCTCATGGAACCATGGAGACCATTGTGACACTTTGGGGTGTCATGGGACCAAGGGGCCATTGTGACACTGAGAGACTCCATGGAACCAAAGGTCCATTGTGACATTGCAAGGCCTTGTGGAACCATGCAAAGACAATTAAGACATTTCACATGCTCATGGAACCAAGGGGCCATTGTGACACTGAGGGGCACCATGCAATCACAGAGACCCTTGTGACATGGAGGGGACTCATGGAATCATGGAGACCATTGTGACACTCAGGGGACTCATGGGATCATGGAGACCATTGTGACACTCTGCGGGCCCATGGAATAAGCAAAGCATTGTGACACTGTGAGGCCTCATGGAACCAGTGAGACCATTGTGACCCTGGGGGTCCCCCCGGAACCAAGAGGACCATTGTGATATTGTGGGGCCTGGTGAAACCAAGAGGCTTTTGTTATACCACAGGGCTGCATGGAACCAAATCTCCATTGCGACACTGCAGGGCCTCATTGTGATGCTGGGGAACCAAAGCAGACCATTGTGATACTGCAGGGCTGCATGGAACCAAGGGGCCATGGTGACATTGTAGAACCCTCTTGAACCAATGGTCCATTGTGACACATGGAAGTCAAAGGAGGCCATTGTGACACCACAAACCCCCAAGGTCCAAAGCTCCATTGTAACATTGCAGGGCTCAGGGAACAGAAGAGTCACGTAACACTGTGGGGCCTGGGGAACCACGGAGACCATTGTAACACTGCAAGGCCTCATGGAATCAAATGGCCAGTGCTGCTCCTCAGGGACTCCTGGAATGAAGGAAACATGTCTGACACCATTGTGGCCCTTGGAACCAAGAGGCCATTGTGGAACACTGGGGACCAAGAGACACTGTGGAACCAAGGAGACCATTGCTGCACTGCCAGACCTCCCGGAACCAATGATCCATTGTGACACTGAAGGGACTTGGGGGACCAAGTATCGATTGAGACATTACAGGGCCCAAGGATCCAAGGGACTTTGTGACACCAAGGGGTCCAAAGGGAACCAAAGGGACTTTGTGACACTGGGAGGCCTCATGGAACCATGGAAGCCACTGGGACACTCTGGGGCCTCATGCAACCATGGTGACACCAAGTTGTCTAGGTGCAATTGTGGATCTGCTGGAAGGTAGGAGGGCTTTGCATAGGGCTCTGGAAAGGCTGGATCCAGGGGCCAAATCCAACAAGGTCAGGTTTAACAAGTCCAAGTGGTGGGTCCTGCACTTTGGCCACAACAAGCCCTGCAGCACTCCAGGCTGGGGACAGAGTCTAGACAGCAGGCAGGAAGAAAGGGACCTGCAAGAACTGAGGGACAGCAGGCTGGACATGAGGCAGCAGTGTGCCCAGGTGGCCAAGAAGGCCAATGGCTCCTGTCCTAGCTCAGGAATGGTGTGGCCAGCAGGAGCAGGGCAGTGATTCTTCCCCTGTCCTCGGCACTGGTTGGGTAGCACCTCGAATGCTGTGTACTCTTCTGGGCCCCCCAATTTAGGAAGGACATGGAGGGGGTGGAGCATGTCCAGAGAAGGGCAATAAGGCTGGGGAGGGTTCTGGAACATGTGTTGTGAGGAGTGGCTGAGGTAGCTGGGGTTGTTTATCCTGGAGAAGAGGAAGCTGAGGGGAGACAAGATGGTGTCAGGGCACAAGTTGGAATTGATGCTCTGCAAGGTCTTACTCACCCTTGCTGATTCTGGGATTCTCTAAAAACACCCTTGGAGCCATTGCAGGATGAGCCCTGGGCCTCCTCTTCAGAAGCTCCAGCAGCCCAGGTCCCTCAGCTTCTCCTGCCAGTCCCAAAGCCCATCCTGTCAGTCCTGCAGAGCCTCTGCAGCTCCTCCTCATTGCCCAGAACAAGGAGCCCCAGAGGCAGAAAAAGAAGCCGCTCAGATGTGCCCCCCTGGCCTATGGTGCCTCTGGCAAGGGAGCAGCAGGAGGCACTGCAGGAGCCTGCAGACAATTCCTGCAGCACTTGTAGGATGATCCTGCTCCCCAAGGGATGTTCCCATGGTGCCAAGTCAGGAACTGCAATGGGAAGTGGGGCCAGACAGAAAAGGGCAAACAGGGATGGGCTGTTTGCAGCAGAGGGAACAGGGGTGAGCAAGAGGAAGGAATTTGTAGAAGGAAGAGTAAAGAAAGCAAAGGTGAAGCAAAGGGAATGCTCAGGGCAGTTTGGGCGTGGCTGCCAGGCAGCCCTGGCTCTGAGCAACAGCATCTGCAGTGGGGCAGGAAACTCCCAGCTCATGGGAACAAACTTTCTTGCCGAGTGCAGAGGCCAGGACAAAGCTGAGTGAGTTCCCTGGTGTCCCCCAGCCCTTGCTGGCCCCAGGGGCTGATGACATTTGTGCTCCCTCAGGTTCGTGTCCCCACAGCAACAGCATGGGGGTGCTCCCCCCTGCTCTGTGCAATGCAAACGGGCTCCTGAGCCATTGCTGCTGTGTCTGTGCCTGCAAGGGTGTGGCACCTGTGTGAGCTGGGGGAGAGGCCAGGGGTGCAGAGGGGGGATGTTGTTGGCAGCTCCATGAGGACGCTCTAGGACGCTGCCCTGGGCTGTCCAGCACACTGGGGATGGATCAGCCCATGCTCTGCTGCTCCTTCCCGTCTCCCCCAAGGCCCTTGCAGAGCACCAGCCATGCTGTTTGCCCCAAGCCTGCCTACAGCCAGCCTGGGGCTGCTCATGGGGGTTTTCTGTGCTCAGCATTGGCCTGGGCATGTTCTTCAGAGAGCCTGGGCAAGGAGCCTGGAGCCCCCAGGGCCTGGCCTGAGGCATCAGCGCTGCCCCAGCAGTGTCCATGGCCTGTCCCTGCTGCAGCCCCGGCACTGCCACCCCAGGACTGTGCCCGGCCCCGAGAGCACACAGGCCCTAGAGCAACACCAGGGCCACCAGGGCAGTGGGGCAGGGCCACGGGAGCAGCACTGGCAACAGCAAGTGCTGCTGCTCCTGGGCACAGCTGCTGGGCCAGCACTGATCTGCCCCCAGCTCTGCACACAGACATTGCTGCTGCAGTTCCAGAGAAGGCAGCAAAAGGGCATCTCTGTAGAAGACTGCTGGGAGATCCTTTAGTTCCTTTAAAGCCATTGAGAGAACAGTTCTTTATTGACACACTCTGGGGAAACAGGAAAAGTGAAGAGAAACAAAATAAGAAATATTGCAAGCAATGTCATTTTTGTGGACGATGTTAAAAATGGAAATCACAGGAAAAAATCCCACAACCAAACCCAAAAAGAACAATCAAAGATCACTTTTATTACAAATGATTTGCAGAAATAGGCCAGCAGTTTAATGTTCCTGAAAGCACCCAGTCATCAGTGTCCACACTGCAGCCTTGAACTCCTGGTTCCTCAGACTGTAGATGAGGGGGTTCAGGGCTGGAGGCACCACCGAATACAGAACTGACAGGGCCAGATCCAGGGATGGGGAGGACATGGAGGGGGGCTTCAGGTAGGTAAACAATGCAGTGCTGATGAACATAAAGACCACAGCCAGGTGCGGGACGCAGGTGGAAAAGGCTTTATGCCGTCCTTGCTCAGATGGGATCCTCAGCACGGCCCTGAAGATCTCCACATAGGAGAAAAAAATGAACACAAAACAACCAAGAACTAAACTCACACTAAGAGCAAGAAGACCAAGTTCCCTGAGGTAGGAGTTTGAGCAGGAGAGCTTGAGGATCTGCGGCACCTCACAGAAGAACTGGCCCAGGGCATTGCCATGGCACAGGGGCAGGGAAAATGTATTGGCTGTGTGCATGAGAGCATTGAGAAAGCCACTGGCCCAGGCAGCTGCTGCCATGTGGGCACAAGCTCTGCTGCCCAGGATGGTCCCATAGTGCAGGGGTTTGCAGATGGACACATAGCGGTCATAGCACATCATGGTCAGGAGATAAAACTCTGCAGAGATGAAAAAGAGAAAAAAAAAGAGTTGAGCAGCACATCCTTTGTAGGAGATGGTCCTGGTGTCCCAGAGGGAATTGTGCATGGCTTTGGGGACAGTGGTGCAGATGGAGCCCAGGGCAGTGAGAGCCAGGTTGAGCAGGAAGAAGTACATGGGTGTGTGCAGGTGGTGGCCGCAGGCTACGGCACTGATGATGAGGCCGTTGCCCAGGAGGGCAGCCAGGGAGATGCCCAGCAAGCGGCAGAAGTGCAGGAGCTGCAGCTGCCGTGTTTCTACCAATGTCAGCAGGAGGAAGTGGATGATGGAGCTGCTGTTGGACATTTGCTCTGCCTGGACTTGGGGATCTGGTCACAGAGAAAGAGGACAGTGAAGGGTTACAGGAGATACCTGTAACCAAAATCAAAGCCATTTCCCATTCACCCTCCTCTTTAACACTCATGAACAGAACTCTGTGTTTACGAGTTCTGAGGTTTTCTTTTTAACCTCCCCCATATCTGTCCTGGTGTTCTTGGATATCAGAAACCGTCAGCATTTTTGCTGCCCTCTGGTAGTAAAGAGAGAGTTCCCTGACGCAAGATGAGGAGCGGAGAGTGAGGGGAAATGGTCTGTCACTTCATTTCGTTTGTATTTCTCTGGGTTTTCACTTTCTCAAATGGAGGATATTCACACTCTCTTGTTTCTCTTAAAAAACCCCGAGGTACTGCGGAGAGCAGATGGAACCACCACAGCCCAGCTCCACATTTGTATCAAAGGACTCACATTGCTCATTGCAGCATTTTCAGTTTCAGAACATCTCTGCCTCTCCCCATCAATCTTATACCTTAGAGATAGTCTAGGACAGGTTTGCACCCTGGATTAAAGCTCCCAGCCTGGACTGAAATCTCAGGGAGACTTGCAAGTGTCCTTATGATGGCATTGGATGAAGGGAGATGCAGCTCCTTCCCTGGCTTCCCTGACAGCATTGCCCAGAGCCAGGCACTGGGGACAGCATCACCCTGAGCCGGCTGTGCCCCCTTCCAGAGCCCCCAGGGCCGGGCAGCTGCTCCCAGCCCTGTGCTCTGCAGAGGGAACTGGGCCTGGGACTGCAGAGCTGCCCCACAGCTCTGCTGCAGCTCTGCCTGCACAGGAGGGGCTGCACACCTTGGAGCCCTGAGGGCAGAGGCTTGGCGGGGGACACAGGAGGGAGGGGGCTTGTTCAGAGGGAAGTGCTGCACTGGAGGGGTTCCTGAGGGCATCTCTAAATCTCCCTGCCACAGCATTTCTGGGTTTTGTTTTCCCTCATTGCCTGATCATCTCTCTGCTTCCTGGAGATTTTCCTCCTCCAGGTGTTTCCCTATGCCTGATCTCTCCCTGACAGCACTCACAGACCCCAAATTTCTGTGCATGCTCCTTGGCCTTACAGAACCCTGCCTGTTTGCAGGTCACTGGCTGGGGGCAGGTTCTGTTTGCAGCTTACAGAAAGGACAGCTCAGACTGACCCTTATGGCTCCAGCAAAGGTGATGCTGCTGCTGTCCATGGGCAGAGTGGCTGAAAGCACATTAGCGATCTTCTGTGAACATATTGATATCTAAAAGTAACAGTTCAGATGTCTCAGACACTTGTCCAAATTCATAATTATTAATTCATATTCAACCTTTAATATTTATCTCTCTTCCCTGCTATTCTCCAGTAGTAGGAATATGAATACCTCATCTTGGGAAAGGTCCTCATCCTCAAGTCAAAATCCTTGTCTTGGAAATATTCTAGGACTGATCAGAAACCTTCAGTATGTCAGAGCTTCATGAACAATTCACCTCCCTGCACCAGAAACACTCAGAGTCATACTCACAGGGTCTGTAGGAATTGGGATGATCCAGCTTTAGGAGATCACTCCAGGAGCTGATGCTGCATTGTCCTGCAGTCTGAGGTTCCTGTGGCAAGGGCTGGCAGTGATTGTGCCCCAGGCACTTCTCAGCACCTTCCCAGCCCTCACTGATTGAAGCTCCCTGTGCCTCTGTGCTATGTCTGGGGTGGCTGCAGGCAGTGCCCCAGCCCTGCTGGGCTGGGAGAAGAGCTGCTCATCAAGAGAAATGTGCTTTTGAAGCTCTTCTTGGTTACCAGGAGCTGCCTCTGTGCCAGGAGCCCAGCCCAGCTCAGCAGCACAGACACAGCACGAGGACTTTAATGAGCCTCTGGGGCTTTGTGCTCAGGCCCTGAACATCAGTCCCTGAGAGGGAGCTGAAGAAACCTCTCCAGAACTCCAAGTCAGAATCACACTCCAAAGTTTCTTTCACTTTTAATGGGTCCCATTGAGGGACACGACTGAGAAAGTGTCCCCAGGCCCCAGGCAGAGCAGAGAACTGGAGGCAGTGATGACAGGTGGGGACAAAGAGAAGCCAAGTCTTGGTGCCCTGAGGTACAGCAGTGTCTCTGCCACCATGGGCAATGAGGAGACACCTTGTCCTGAGGCACTGGGGCCCTGTCAGCCCCTTGTCCTGCCCTCTGCATCCCCCCTAGCTCACATCCCAGTGGCCTTAAGGATCTGCTGGAAGGAGTCCCTGGGGAGCCTTGCTCAGGAATGGCCCTGGGGGCTCCTGAATGCTCCCAGGGACTGCAGGTTTTTCAAAGGACTTTGGGTTTTGCTTTTGCCTTGGAGTCTCTGAGAGGTTTGCCTTATCATGGCCTCCAATTATCTGCTGTAATTAGTCCCTGGAGAGGCTTTGTCAGTAACAACACTCAGTGGGGCTCATTAATGCTTGAAGGTACTTCAGTTATTTTAAGGTACTTGGTGTTTCTCTTTGGATACAGACTCTGGGAGAGGTTTGTGCAATCATGGCCCCAATTATCTGCTAATGAGTCCCTGGAGATCTTTGTACTGACACTCAGTGGGGCTCATTAATACTTTGAGATACTCAAGGTTTTTAAGGTAGCTTGGATTTTCCTTTCTACACTGAGTCTCTGAGAAGTTTTTCTGCCATCCTGTCCTCCAGTTCTCTCCTCCAATGAGTCCAAGAGGAGCCTGTGTTTGGGATGGAAGTCAGTGGGACCCATTCATGCCTTGAGAAATCTGGGGTTTTCTTCTGACTTTGACTCCTGGAAAGGTTTATTTCATCTCCTCTCACACCCAGGGTTCAGGGGCTCAGCTCCAAATGCACCACGGGGCCCATTAGGATCAAGCAAGTCCTGACAAACTGTGGCTCTGCCTTGATTTCTCTCTGCTCTCGTGCAGTTCATCAGGAAGTTTTCTGTAGTGGTTTTTGCTTGTCAGTTTGAGATTTCTCCAACAATGTATCAATTTGTGTGGTGGGTCCAGTTTGGGCAGCCTTTCCAGTGTTGGCAGTGTAATTACCAGTGCACTCACCAGAATATCCTTACTCATTTCCTGCTGTGAGATAGGATTAGGAGAAAGGCAAAGTAGAATCAAAACTTTAGGAGGATATAAAGAAAAATTTATTAACAGTAACTAAAAGAGAGAGTAATAGGAATCAAAATAAAATTTTCAGAACAATTCTCCCTACAATCTTTTCCTTCTTACTGACAATGTAAAGAGAAAAAACCCTAACATTTTCAGTCAGCTTACCATCACTAGAATAATCTTTCTTCAGTTCACTTAGGGAGAGGAGTCTGTCTTTCATGTTTTGGAGAATTCTCCATAAGAAAACAGCTCTCTCAGGGCTGTCAATTCCCATGAATAGCAGCCACCCATAAAAAATCTGCAATTGTCCAGTCCCTCCCATATTTTCACAGCTTTTCCCACAGTTGTGTTTATAGGCCATGTCAATTTATGAGGTAATGATTTAAAGATGACCTGTTTAAGAAAAAAGCTTCTCTTCATCTATTTTTGAACTCATCTTCATCTCTGGGAACAGAGATCATCTTCTTCTCTTGCTGAGGGCACAGGGTCTCATCACACTGCTCTCTTTGAATGTTCAAACTTCTCATGGGATCAGAGCCGCTTAAAGATTTGCTTAATTTAGCATGGAGGCCTTTGCTGAACAAGTCATCTCCCTATACTTGTGAATGTGTTATAGTGAAAAGGAGAATCTGATGTATCAATTACAACCTTCTCTACAGGTTTACAAGAGGATTTCAGCCCCAAGATCAGGACATCTCCTCATCCCTCCCATCTGGGACTCAACTTCCTCTTCACTGACCTTGGTGTCTTCATGTTGCTCCTCTATGTGCCTGCACTTTTTCCTTTTCTCTCACTCGAGGGAGGATGGAAGCACTGAAAGAGTTCATATCTCACCCAGGGCCTGCAGATGGTTCTGTGACCCCGGCCAGGCTCGGTCCTTGTGGGCGGAGCTGTTTTACGATGGAGGTTTCTGCAGCGGCTGCGCTGGGGCTGTGTCAGGATGGGCCATGCTGGGGGAGGGCCAGGATCTCAGCAGCCAGGCCAGAACACAGCAGCAGCACGGCCGGGGCCCGATGGCTTCTCCTCCCCCTGCTGGGGGTTGCAGGTGAACCCCAGCAGTTTTTTCATCTTTAAAATGTGTCTTCACAGAGCCATGTACAGTTTCCTTAGTGGTTTAACAGATTTTCAGATCTCAACTCTAATTACTGATTGGTTTCTTAGCCAGACACGAAGGAAACTGCTATCAGCTTCTCTTAGGACATCACTTCCATGATGCAAAACCACCACAACAGCACAGAGCACACAGCTCCTTTGTCCATATGTAGTGGTTAAATGCCCAAGGCCTACAAACCCCACCTTGGGAGATCTCTGGGCTCTCCCCAAGGTGTTTTCAATGAAAAGATTCAGCTCATAGTCTAAGAAAATCACCAGAGGACAGGGCCAGCCTGACCTGTCTGTCCTGGCTGCTTTTGTCTGGGAGGAATCCTTGGATATACAAAATTTGGGAGGCCAAATTTCAGTTTTGGCCATGGCCCTTGGACATGAAAGCTGGTTCTTTTCAATAGGAATGAAGGAACAGGGCACCAGTATTTCAGGGGCAGATGAGAGGTGCCCACCAGAGGCCAAGGCCAGCCAGAGCTGGCAGGTTTTTTTCTGAGAGATACCCTTTCCTATAGGAAATTTTTTAGGGAGAGTACCAATTTTGGCAATGGGCATCTGAAAAGAGGGACACTTCTTTTCCATAGCAAGGAAAGCACTGAGTCCCAGTGTTCCAGGAGCTGATGAGAGGCAGCCCTTGACATCCCAACATCAGCCAGACCTGTCAGGTGGACCCTGGGAGGCCAGGCCAGCCAGACCTCTTCCATGTTCCCTGGGTTCCATGGGGCCCACAGTGTCCCAGTGGTCCCTTGCTTCCATGAGGCCCTGAGGTGCCATAATGCCCCTTTGGTGACATGAGGTCCTGAAGGGTCACAATGGTCTCCATGGTTCCATCAGGCCTCACAGAGCTATAATGGTCTCTGGGTTCCATGAAGCCCCACTGGGTCACCATGGCCCCTTGGTTCCATGGGCTCCAGTGGTGCCACAATGATCCCCTTGGTTCCATGGGCTCCAGTGGTGCCACAATGATCCCCTTGGTTCCATGGGCTCCAGTGGTGCCACAATGATCCCCTTGGTTCCATGGGCTCCAGTGGTGCCACAATGATCCCCTTGGTGCCATGAGGTCCCCACAGTGTCCCAGTGATCTCCATGGGAAGGAAAGAACTCAGCCCCAGTGATGCAGGGGCAGCCACCAGAGGCCAAGTGTCTCAGGGTGAAAAGGAAGTGAGTGTTCTTGGAAAGTTATAGCCAAACCAATCAGTGCTCACATTTAAATATTGACACCTGGTGTAACCATGGAAGACATGGACACACCTCTGAGAACACAGGGGGTTAAAAGCAGAGGACTCCCAGGGGAACACTCTTTTGTTCTGGTCAGTGAAGGGTTCAGACCCCCCTGCCCATCCACAGGCTGGGTGGGGGAGGGGAAGCCATGCAGCCTAGGCTGAGGTAGGCTGGAACCCAGGACAGAGAAGGGGGTGAAGGGAGAGGAACCAGGCATGGCCCCTGCAGGAACGGAGGGGTGGAGAAGCACTGAGATGTCCTGGGCAGCCTCTCCTGAGACAGTTCCCCCCTGAGAGAGAGAGTCTGTGCCACCTTGAAATTTGATATCATGTCCTGGCAGCATGGCCAGCAGAGGAGAAAGAGAAGGGAGGCAGAAGGTGTCCAGCTGTGAGAGTCCTGGGCAGGCTGCTGTGAGATTTCAGTTGTCCTGAGGGCAGCAGAGCCCAAGACTTTAACCCTTCCTTAGAGAAAGAAAACTTTGCGAAACACTAATCCTTCATCTGAAAGAGAAAAGAGACAGCCTTGGACCTGAGATGTCAGGAGAAGATGGGAAAAAATCCTAGGTGAGAAGAGATCATGGAGTGGCCTTTGGCTGGACTTTTCTTTGTATAGCCATAGACTGAACCAATTTTCCTGTAACATAGAGACTGCATTTAGGGTAATACAATGGCCTGAACCAAGAAAGTGACCTGCTGCAGTGACACCATGTGCAGGAATGAGAGTGACCTGCTGCAGTGACACCATGTGCAGGAATGAGAGTGACCTGCTGCAGTGACACCATGTGCAGGAATGAGAGTGACCTGCTGCAGTGACACCATGTGCAGGAGTGAAGTGAACAGAGAAAGATGAGCAGGGTGTGGTGGTGCCCTCTGGCTTCAGGGAAGAAGAAGATCTCTGTTCTCAAGTCCCTCGGCCCCAGGGGAGGTGAAAATGGGGGGTATGTTGTCCCAAAAAACTGTCATTCGTTGGTACTTGGCAAAGCATCCTTTAAAGGAACCCTTTAAGAAGTTTTGGTCCATGGACGGTGGTGAAAGCATGGAAGGAGGAGGTCACAATGGCAGATTTTCTCCAGGCAGTGCCATGTGTGACATGGAAACACAAGAGGTTTCAACCTGTGCAAGACTATGGTACAAGAGAGACTCCTCTCTCCCTTGATGAACTAAGAATTGATTATCTGAGAGGTGGTAACTTGACTGAGAATCCAAGGTTTTGTCTCATTGTGCTTTGGTGGAAATTGGGTCAGGGGAGTAGAAATGTTTTGGAAGGTTTTAGTTTTGAATTTTGTTTCTTTTATTATAGTGTAGGTTAATAAAGTTTTTTTTTTTTCCCTTTATTTCTAAGCTTGAGCCTCGTCTGCTCTGTTTCTGGTCACATATCACAGCAGCCATTTGAGAAAAATATATTTTCATGGGTGCACTGGCATTGCACCACTGCCAACCCATGACACTGAGAAAGGCCAGAAGGGCAGGGAAGACACCAGGAATTGGTCACATTTTCTCCTGTCACAACCATGACTCAGGGAGTAGGATTAAACCTGGAAAGGCTCAGGCACATTACTGACCTCCTGCTGCCTAAGGAAAGAAAGAGAAATGAAGATAATTTGTCCCTTTTTGGGTTCTCCAGTTCAAAAAAGACACTGAGTCAATCAAGAAGGTCAGGAAAGCTGGATATTCAAGGATTTACAAGGGGAAGCTGGGAGTAGAAGATGTGCCCATACTCATGGTGAAGGAAAATCCTGTTCTTGGACGAAATTCCCTAAGGGAAGGATCCCTTGGAAGAAGATGGATCCCAACTCTTGGGGATACTAAAATTTTGACTGGAAATTATGAGACCTGAACTGCTGGGTTCTATTTGCAAGTTTTTGGACTGGTTTTTTCAAAAGAGGATATCCAATCTAAATTATTCTCAAGTTTTATGTAAAGGGTTCCATCTGAACTGGGTCACCAAAATCTTCCTCCAGAGCCAGTGGATGTGGAAGTTTGGGTATAAAATCCAGTGGCTTCACTGAATATTCCTCCATTGTTAGAACTATAAATATTTACCTCCAACAGAAGAAGAAAAACACCAGAGTAGACACCAAATGTTAAAAAAAAATTTAGTAATTCTCTTTTTTTTCTGTTTCTCCAGTCTCCATGCTTTCTCTCTACTATCCGTCATTTTCCTAGGAATTTCTCAGCACCCTCTGTCTCCTTTTTCTATCCTACACGCCTTAAACTTTAAAGGCTTTAAACAGCAGCATTTAAAGTCTCCCTGTCCTGGTGTTAACACGTGTTTTGGGTTTGGGTTTTCAGGGCATGCACTCCTGAAAATTACAAATTACTTTATGCTGTTCCTGCTGTCTCCTGGAATGATTTCACCCCAGACATAGTTGGAACAGTTCATATTAAAAATATTTATTATCCATTTACCACTGTCACTCTGATCTTGACATGACTCTTTCTTCATCCTTACGGATGGAGAAAATGTGCTCTCTCTGAGGGGATAGAAGGGAATAAAAACTCTGCTCTGGACCTCCATCCAGAATGTGCATATGAGGAGGAAAAAATGCCTGAAATATGAAATATGCTTTTTATCTGCCTAATCTTAGCCAGACCTGGTGTCTTCTCCCAACCAGTCCTTTCAGTCCATGAAGATAAAACAGAGAATATTGACCTCATTTTTTTCTACTGTTGAATATGTTGATATTTTTATTTAACCTTACAAGATAAAAATTAACTAAATTCTTCCAGTGGAGAAACTGAGGTACAGGAGAAGACTGGGATTCATCTGCATAATTTGGGGTGTCTGTAATTTATACATCTTAATTTAATTATCATCAATAAAGACAATCCAATCAACAAACTGAATAGAGTTTAGAGTGTGAATCACCTGACATAGTGCACATCTGGTTTAGGGTGAAATAAATCACTGAATGGGTTGGGTTGGAAAAAACCTTCAAGATCATTGTCTTGGTTTGGAAGACAGGTGCCTGCTAAAGGATACGGGAGCCTCCCCTGAAATGGAGAATGCAAACCCTCCCCACCCCTCCGAATTGCTATGAATTCTAAATTAAGGGGCTCTCAGGCAAAAAATATGGGAGCTGGAAATAACAGTTCTTTAATAGGGAAGGGCAAAAAAATACAATGATAACATAAAACAATGCAATACACTAGAACAACACTGACAGAGTCAGAACTCAACCTGACACCCTGTTGGTCAGGGTGTTGGTAGCAGTCCAGTTGTAAAAGGGCAGCAGTCCTCCTGGAGTGTCAGGTGTGGTTCTGTTGGAGCAGGGGAGTTCTGTAGGAAAGGGGTGTATTCTTCCTCTGCAGATCCGTGGAAGTAGAAGCAGCTGCTGTTCCTCTGGGGAGTCCAGTGGAGAAGAGCTCTGTTGGTGTGTTAGAATCTCCAGATTATATCAGGGTAGAAATGCTTGGTTCCTCCCTCTGGGCGGAGCATCTCACAATGGGATGATATAGTTCTTATCAGTCATGTGGTGACATTCAATAGCCCCTTATCAGCAGATGTTCCCTGCTGAGGGACCCTGATTACAATCACTCAGGAAGAGAGATAAGGAGAATTGCCCACTTGACATCAGACAACTGTCATACAGATGGCAATAGAATACATCTTGCCTTGCAATCTGGAACACAGTCCCTCTGGCACTGGAAATGCCATGGCCCAGGCCAGAACCAACCCGGTGGGCCACAGCTGTGAGCGGCCGATGGTGTTGTGGGTGTTCAGTCCAGAGCAGGTTTAAACAGCTCCAAAGAAAAAGAAAAACCCCAGCCCAAGGAACTTCTCTGCTTCAGCAAGCTAAAAACTAACTAAAAGCAAAGGAGAGCTCTGTCCTACTGTCTGTCCATCCACAGACCAGAGATACCTTAGGTTTTAAGTTTTTCTGTATTGTTTTGGTGTGCAGCTTTTAGCTTTTTATTAAGTGTTACTGGGATCTTTTCACAAGGTGGTGAAGATAAAACAATCCTATTCTAGCTGGAGACTCAAGGCCAGTCTCTTCAAACTTCAGGCCCAAAGCACAAACAACATGACAAGAGGAGGGCAGGCAAGCAAGCAAGGAGGATGAAACTTCATAATTTGAAGGTATTAATTGCACAGTTAACTCCTATATGCAAATGGACTAAAACTTATAAAAAATGTGAGATCTCGTGACCAAGCCCTCTTTTGCTCCCATCTTGGAACCATCCAGGCAGAGCCCCAACTGTGCCTCTGGTACTGGCAGACTGTGGCCTTGGAAGGCACTTCAATAAAAATCCACTTAATTCCTCTTAACTCCCTCTGGCCTCTGTTCCAGCTCCTTAAGGCATCACAACAGTCCAGGAGCCGGAATGTGGAGGAATGAGTGCAGTTTCTGAAAACAAACTGCTGCTTCTTGTTCCCCCCTTTGCTCTCAGAACCAGCCTTAAAGGTGCAGAACTCATTTCTGGGCTGAATGGACTGAATGGACATCATGAAGTTACCCCATGACGTGCCCCTGTCAGGGTCAGGGGGTCCTGTCCCCGCCTCATCTCCGGGCTGCTGGGGGTCCTCCAGATCTGGTATTGCCCCTTCCCCTCTCCTCAATCTGGGGGTCCCCCGTTCTACAGCCCCGGCTCTCACGGGGATCCCCAAAACCAATGGCCTGCCCTGTCGGTACCTGGCCAACCCAGTGGGGAACCCCCAAGGCTGTCCCCAGGGGCAATGATTCCTCCACTCCACCCAAAAAAGCTCCTCTTAGGGAGCCCAGAGATACCCTACTTCTCCTCCTCCTCCTCCTCTGTCTCCACATCCTCTTCTTCCTCCTCATCCTCGTCATCCTCCTCCTCCTCCACATGCTGATCCTACTCGTCCTCCTCCCCCTCCTTGTCCTTGTCCTTGTCCTTCTCCTCATCCTGAGCCTCCTCCTCCACCTCCTCCTTATCATCCTCTGCCTCCTCATCTATCTGGTCCTCCTCATCGTTGTCCTCCTCCTACTCATCCTACTCCTTGTACTTTTCCCCCTCCTCAGCCTCATCCTCCTCTTCATCCTCCTCCCCCTTGTCCTCATCCTCCTCCTTATCAATGTCATCATCCTCGTCCACCTCCTGCTACTCCTCTTCATCCTCCTCCTCGCCCTCTTCCTCCTTCTCCTTTTCCTTGACCTCCTCCTCGACCTCCTTCTCCACGTTCTCCTTGTACTCCTCTTCCTTGTCATCCTCCTCTTCCTCATCTGCATGCTCGTCCCCCTCGTCATGCCTAGCTCCTTGTCTCCAGCCTCCTCCTCCAACTCCTCCACATCCTCGTCCTTGTCCTTATCCTCCTCTTCCTCCTCCTCATGCTCGTCCTCTACCTCATCCTCCATCTCCTCCTCCTCGTCATCCTCCTCCTCATCATCATCCTCATCCTCCTCCTCATCCTCATACTCTTTCTCCTCTTCCTCCTCCTTGTCCTCATCCTCCTCCACCTCCTCCTCCTCTACCTCCTCGTCCTCCTACTCGTCCAATTCTTCCTCATCCTCCTTCTGGTCCTCCTCCTTGTCCTCATCCTCCTCTTCTTCCACCTCCTCATCCTCCTCCTCTTCGTCCACGTCCTCCTCCTCCACATCCATCTCCTCATCCTCCTCCTCCTCTTCCTCCTCATCTTCCTCTGCCTCCTCCTTATCCTCCTCCTCCTTCTCCTCATCTTCTTCTTCTGCCTCCTCATCCTCCTCCTTGTCCTCCATCTCCTCTTCCTCCTTGTACTCCTCTTCCTCCTCGACCTCCTCCTCCACATTCTCCTCGTACTCCTCTTCCTCCTCATCCTCCTCTTCCTCATCTGTGTGCTCGTCCCCGTTGTCCTCCTCCTTCTGCTCATCCTTGTCTATCTCCTTGTCCCTGGCCTCCTCCTCCACCTCCTCCACATCCTCGCCCTTGTCCTCATCCTCCTCTTCCTCCTCCTCCTACTCCTCCAATTCTTCCTCATCCTACTCCTCATCCTCTTCTTCCTGGTCCTCCACCTTCTCATCCTCCTCATCCTCCTCCTCCTTGTCCTCCTCATCCTCCAGCTCCTCATCCTCCTCATCATCCTCCTCCGCCTCCTCCTCAACCTCATCCTTCTCCTCTTTGTCCTCCTTCTCTTTGTCCTCTTCCTCATCATCTTTGTCCTCCTACTTGTCCTCCCCCTCCTCTACCTCATCATCCTCCTCCTCGTCCTCCTCTGCCTCGTCCTCATCCTCCTCATCCTCACTGTCCTCTTCCTCCTCATCCTCATCCTTATCCTCATCCTCATCATTGTCCTCCTCCTCCTGCTACTCCTCCTCCTCATCCTTGTCCTACTACCCCTCCTTCTCCTCTTCCTCCTCCTAAACCTACACCTCCACGTCATCATCCTCCTCGTCCTCCTCGTCCTTGTCTGCCTCCTCCTCCTCGTCCTACTCTGCCTCCTTCTCCTCCTCGTCTTCTGCCTCCTCGTCTACCTCCTCATCCTCCTCCTCATCGTCCTCATCCTCCTCAACCTTCTCTCCTTCCTCAACCTCATCCTCATCATCCTCTGCCTCATC
Source organism: Fringilla coelebs (assembly GCF_963513975.1). NCBI lineage: Eukaryota > Metazoa > Chordata > Aves > Passeriformes > Fringillidae > Fringilla > Fringilla coelebs. Next base: position 17,900 of record NW_028167212.1, on the reverse strand, counting down.
CTCGTCCTCCTCCTGCTACTCTTTTTCCTCCTCCTCCACCTCATCCTCCTCCTCCTGCTTGTTTTATTCTTCTTCATCCTCCTCCTCGTCTTCCTCCTCCTCCTTCTCCTCCTCCTCACCCTCCTCCTTCTCCACCTCATCCTCCTCCTCGTCCTCCTACTTGTCTTATTCTTCTTCATCCTCCTCATCTTCCTCTGCCTCTTCCTCTACCTCCTCCTCCTCGTCCTTTTCATCCACCTCCTCCTCTTCATGCTCTTCATGCACCTCCTCCTTCTCCTACTCCTCCTCCTCTGCCTCATCATCCACCTCCTCATCCTCTTCCTCCCCCTCATCATCCTCTTCCTTGTCCTACTCCTCCTCGTCCTTCTCCCCCCACTCAACCTCATCTTCCTCCTCCTCATCCTTGTCATCGTCCTTGTCCTCCTCCTGCTACTCCTCTTTCTCCTCCTCCTCACCCTCCTCCTCCTTCTCCACCTCATCCTCCTCCTTGTCTTCCCCGTTCTCTTCCTCATCCTCTTCTTCCTCCTTTTCTTCCTCCTCCTCATCCTTGTCCTCCTCCTCCTCATTTTCCTCTTCCTCCACCTCCTCCTCCTCTTCCTCCTCGTCCTCCTCCTCTACGTTCTCCTTGTACCCCTTCTTCTCATCTGCCTCCTCCTCTTCCTTGTCCTCATCATCCTCCTCCTCGTTGTCCTCCTCCTCCTCTGCCCCCTTGTTCTTCTCTTCCTCCTCATCCTACTCCTCCTCATCATCCTCCTCCTCTCCCTCTTTCTCATCCTTGTCCTCTGCCTCCTTGTTAACTTCCCTGTCTTCCTTGTCCTCGTCCTCATCCTCCTCCATGTCTCCATTGTCCTCCTCTGTCTCTCCCTTTACCTCCATCTCCTCCTCTTCTTCCTCCTCCTCATCCTCCTCGTGTCCCTCTTCCTCCTCCTCATCCTCATTTTCCTCCTCCTGTTCATTCCCCTCCTCATCCTTCTCCTCCCTCCTCGTCCCCCTCCTCATCTTCTGTCCGGGCTTGGGCTGTTATTTGTCTCTGCCCAGACAAGGGTGAGATGGGCTCGCTTCTCGGGCTCCAAAAGACAAGGCTGGACTCTCAGGTTTGGTCTTCAAGGTTGTTTATTATTTCTTATCTACAAAAATTTTCTTTCTGCCCAGCCGGGGTCTGACCAGCAAGGCAGCCAAAGGCACTCTGACTGCCCACAGGGCAGTCATATCTTTTTATAACAAAGTCTACGTAAACGATATTTATCTTTCATCTCCAATACTTATCATTTTTATTACTAAGTGTACCTTTACTATAAACCTATCAAAAATACCTACGTCACACAGAAAATGGAAGACAAGAAGAAGGAGGAAGAACCATGTGGCAGGCCCCAACTCCCTCCATCTTGTTTTTCCAACCCCCCTGTACCAAAATCTTAAAAACTGTACTTTGACCTATAAATGTTCTATTTCTATATCTTTTACACACCAGTGATTCTTATATCCCCACATATAGGTGGTACATCTCTTACAGGGTCAAAGTTGAGCCACCAGGTACTTCTAGCAACATTCCAAGGCTCTCGAGCTCCCCAAGGGTTCTCTCGGTAGCTCTGGCCTTCAGGAGAGGTGCGCTGAGTTCCCACATCTCCCCCTTCTGTTTGCACAAAAAGCACCTGTTTTGTGACTGAGCTTATGATGCGTCGTATACACAAAAGAATACAAGGTGTAACAAACATGAGGACTATAAGAACCACTAAAACCATGAACCCTATTCTCAAAACTTCTCTCCATAAAGGAGAAAGATCGAAAAATCTTGCCATGTCATCAATCCAAGACCCTATGTCTTTGCAAAGTTTTTTAATACTATCTTCTATTCTTTTGATGTTCTCGTGAATAGATTTTGAATGATCAGAGAGATTCATACAGCACATTCCTTCAAATTCCTTGCATCCATGCCCATGAGTGAGCAATAGATAATCAATTGCTGCTCTGTTTTGAAGTGCTGCCTGTCTTACACCGCTCATGTCTTCCAACATGTCGCTCAGTGCAAGAGAGACTGAATGGGCATGTTTGCTCAACCAACAACCCATGTGGTCCAGCTGAGTCAAGGCCACCCCTGATGCTGTTTGAGGTGAAAAAATTGCTACTGCAATTCTTTTTGCCTTGTCCCAAGTGTACACTTTGTCATCGCAATTTGTACCATATTGTTGCAAAGATCTTTTTTCTTTATGTTTTTGTTTTCCCATCAATTTTGAATCTGGTGACAACATTGAAATCTCTCCAATGCTGCATGGACCTCCCTTGGTATTCGCAGGAATACCATACCAAATTCTGTCCCCACAAATCAAGAAAAGTCCCCTTGGCAATTGCACAGGTACTTGGAGTGACCTTTTGTCTATTGTAATTGTATTTTTGCACCATGTTGATGCATTTCTTTAAAATTCTCAATTCGGAGTGACATCGATGGTTTTGTTTGTTTTTGCCACATCCTGAATCTGAAACTGTATGCATATCTCCATTGTCATGGACCCAAAAATTTCCAATTCCTGAGGTTCGGTAGAAGCCACAGGAAGAAGATGTGTCCTAGCGCACCACTCATTCACAGGATCTTTAACGACCTGTGAGATTTCAACCTGAGTGTGTCCTGGAATTGGCCATGCATTCACTGGCATCCCAACCATACAAATTGAAAATGGCTTTCCTGGTCTAGAATGTGTTAAACAGATGCTATCTAAATTTGCTGCCTGGGCTAAAGCTTCCCAAACGTTCTTCTTTGGTTGGTTAACCGGTAAATTTGTTTTTTCGTTTGAGACAATGGACAATGATATGAAACATATAAGCATTATAAAATTCACGACCTCCCCTTTGTGGTGAAACATTGTGGTAAAATTCCCAACCAAAAAATCCCCAAAGTTTTTATTCTTTTGTTTCTTCTGGACCGTTGTTTGCAGCTTGAGCCTCTTCCTCTGTCTGAGTGCTCGCCTCGCTGCTCCTGGGATCAGTGCTCTCTTCTTGCGTTTGAAATGGTTTCACGTGCCGTGCTGACACCCACTTCAAACCTCGTCCTGTGGAAACACAAGCAAAACCCTTGCCCCAGGTGATTAGTCTGAAGGGACCCTCTATTTGTCCCGACTCTGGGTTTCTGATCAGCACTAAAGGATTCTCCCTTAGTCTCGCCTGAGAGGTGTTGGAAAAATGTCTCAGGATCGGTGGATTGGGTTCTGAGGATGAACTGTTAAGGAAGTTCAACACATACAATGCTTTGTTTAATTTCATGTGTGGTGTTGCCTCCGGTTCCCCTCTTTTCTGTCTATCTAGGATGGATTTCAGGGTGTGATGTGTTCTCTCAATGATTGCCTGACCTGTGGGTGAATGCGGAATACCGAATGTGTGTTTGACACCCCATTTTTTTCAGGAATCTATCAAGCACCCTGCCTGTATATGTTGGACCATTATCTGTCTTTATTTCTTGAGGCACACCTAACGATGGAAATGCTTGCAGAAAATGCCAACAAGCATGATCTGCTGTTTCCCCTGCATGTGCTGATGCGAAGACTGCTCCTGAGAATGTGTCCTCCTCCTCATTCTCCTCATCCTCCTTGTTCACGGCCTCCTCCTATCAAAAATACCTACGTCCTTATCCACATCCTTATCCTCCTCCTCCTCATTGTTCTCATCCTCCTCTTCCTCCTCCTCCTCCTCGTTGTTGTCCTCCTCCTCCTCGTCCTCTTCTTCCTTGTCCTCCTCCTCATCGTCCTCGTCGTCCTTGTGTTTCTTGTCCTCGTCGTTCTCCTCGTTGGCAGGACGGGATATTTTCCCCTGCCTCTTTTCTGTGGAACGATGAAGCCCAGCTGCTGTTTCCTTCTGGTGCCTTGTTCTTTCTTCTTCTGGGGATGTCAAACTCACCAGGAGCAGGAAAATCCCCATTCCCTGTTTCCTTGTGGCTGCAGCCTGGAACATCCTCTCTGAACAAAAACTTTCTGACAGTCTGTAGCGGACACTGCGATGGCTAGGGCCCTGTGGAGGATGTAAGCCTGAGATAAGCAATTGCTGAGTCAGAATAGCTAAACCTGGAGTCCTCACTTAGGTCCTCTGGCCTAGCTTATCGCTCTGTGACCCTATAGGCTAATTTCCCTAACCCACACAATTGGTCAGTTTTCAATCCCTCTTAACCCTATATAAGTAGCGATTATTGCCTGTTCTGGTAGAAGAGCTGCCGTAGGAACCCTTCGCGACCTCTGCAAATAAACCATTGTGGAATCTCCGAGGCTGCCTTCTCCTCTCTCTCCGTCTGCTCTGTGGAAGCCACTGAGGCCAGCATCTTAGCAAGCAAAGAGCTGAAATTCTAAAAGAGCTGAAAATCACTAAGAGCTGATAATCACTAAGCTTGCTAAGATGTCAGGCTTGGGACACTTAGGCCTCGGACACTTGGCCTGCTGAAGGCTGAGCTGCCCGGCCCGAGGCTGCTCGCCTGAAGGAACCCTGGTCCCGTCTCGCTATCCGGCTAGAAGAGGCCCAGTGGCGGTACACAAAAGTCCTGCTGAATGTCACTGGGAGGAGGCTTGCGAGAAAGGGAGGAAATTGTGTTTTGATGGGAAATCAAAGTTGCAAAATTATTTCTTTCTGTCCCATTCGTTTTCCATCAATTCCAGTTCTGTTTTCAGAGTGCCACCTTCTCAGCTGATTGTGTTTGTGTCCTCCTTTCTCTCTTGCCTTTCTTTGCCTGCTCTGTTTGTCTCTCAGTGTCTCCCTTGAGCCAGGGCAGCTCCCACCAAAGACCCTGCCCTGATTTGATTCCCCATCCAGGAGCTACAACAACCATGGGTGAAGTTATGAAGGCTGGCAGTGAAATGTCACTGTATGATCTTGCTCCACTTGGCATTTGGCTCCAACTTTAGAGCTTTGCCTTCCAGGGCAGGAACATCTTTTCCTGGCTAGGAACTGGAATTCCAGCCCCTGGGAGTGTGTTCCATGGATCTCAGAGGGGCCTTCCTGAGGCTCCCAGGGTGTTGCTCCTGCCGTGCCTCCCAAGGAGCTGTGCAGGGCCAGGGGACAAGCTCCAGCAGCTCTGTTGGTTCTGCAGTGCCTCAACAGCCCCTGGTTCCTTGGTTCCCATGATGCCCTGCTGTGTCACCATGGATATTTGGTGTCATGAAGTTCTGCAGTGTCACAATGGCCTCCCTCGCTCCATGAGCTTCCACAGTGTCCAAATGGCCTCCTTGGATGGGCAGTGTCACCATGGATCATTGGCTCCATGCAGCCCCGCTGGATCACCATGCACTCCTTGGTTCCATGAGGTTCTGGGGGTGTCTCCATGGTCTCCTTGGATCCGCAGTGTCACAATGGACCACTGGATCCACGTGGCCCTGCTGTGTCACCATGGCCCCTTGGTTCCATGGGACCCCAGGGTCACAAATGACTCCTTGCTTTCACATCACCCCCTCAGTGCCAAAATGGCCCCTTCATTCCATGAGGATCAAAAAAGTTTTGTAGAAACATTGAGCAAATCCTGCTTAACACACCTGGGAACATCTGTTTGCATTCAAGAGAGAGGTTAAAGGTGAGGATGGCACCAGCAGCTTCCATCTGCAACAGAGATCCAGGGAAAGGACAGGGACAGAAAATTCAGCTGCAAGACCCCGACAATTCTGTTTCCAGAGATCATTTCTGCTGACACTGTCTCTTGCAGGAAGGTGACACCATTCCAGGCAGCCTGGACTGAGCAGGTGGTTCATCAGTGGTGTTTGTTGTTAGGAAACTTATTGAGGCTTTTCCATTCTTTCCTTCCCAACAGGAAATCTCATGGGCCTGTGTGAAGGCAGAGCCCTGAGGAGAGAAGGTGGGACACAGTGTAGTGGGCTAGGACATGGAGCTTCAGAGCTCAGGGGACAAGGTTCTGCTGCAGGGCACAGGGATGTCATTCCCAGGTGGGCCACATCAGACATGGTGAGGCTGGGGGTGAGGAGCAGGTCATCCAAACAGGGCCAGTCCTCAAGGCGCTCATTCCTCTCCATGCCCAGACCTCCTAAGGAGACATTAAGGATCAAGATCACCTAGAGAATGCTTCTATCACTCTTCTCTGAACTGGAAAAAAAAAATACTCACTTGATTAAAGAAGAAAAGTCATGAGGTGCACTTTGAAATCTTCTTCCTTAAGAGAATTCCAAACTGACTCCAATCAGCTGCACAAGTCCTGGAGAACTGAAGACCACTGAAGGAAGAGAAAGAGCCCCCAAGGGCTTTCTGTATTTTAATGATCACAACAGTGAATTTGGGGGTGAATCCAGGACCCTCAGGCACTGAGAGAAGGCTGAAAAAGCTTCTCAAGGAGTCAAAAGCAAAACTCCAAGTCCCTTGGAGCATCACTGGGCCCCAGTGAGGGCAGGGAGTGCCACAGGCAACCCAGGGGCTGGTGAGAGCAGATCCTTGAGGCCAGGATTGCAGGTAGCCAAAGTCTCTGAGCAGGGAACTGCAATGCTGAGCAAGGCCTGGGATGGGTGGGGGAAGCAGAAAGGCCTAGCCCTGAGCCCAGCCTAGGACAGCAGGGCCTGTCCCTCACTGGGCACTCAAGGCTGTTTGTGGGGCAGGGGGATGTGAGGGGCAGCAAGGACAAATGTCACAAATCTGTGTGACACTTCAGATCCTCATGGAACCAAGGGGCCAGTGTGACACTGTGGGAAGTTGTGGGACCAAAGGGATCATTGTGGCATTGTTGGGCCCATGGAACCAAGGGGCCAGTGTGACACTGTGGCACCTCATGAAAACAAGAGGCCATTGTGAGCCTGCAGGGCTTGAACACCCCAGAACACTGAAATGCTGGGGGCAACCAAAGGTTCCCTTACTAGCGTTTGGTGCACAGGAGAAACACCAACCAGATATTCTCAACGTGGCTAAATGCAAAGAATATTCTTGGTAGGAAGGGACCCATAGGGATCATCAAGTCCAGATCTTAAGTGAATGGCCCCCATGGGGATTGAACCCACAGCCTTGGTGATTCCAGCACCATGCTCTGACCAATGGAGCTAAGATGTCAAAATGACACCAAATTTTATTGGCAGAATACAGACAATCAAGGAACGTTGTCAAAGGGTTTAATACAACTTCCACTGCAACATAAAACTCTTATCACAGCATTAACTTCATTAACTTAGCCCATTAAACCTAAAATCCTTTAACACTTAAGATGTGAAGTTTCCCAGAAATGTTTCAGGTAAATAGGATTAGAAGGAGAAGAAACACAGAAAAACAGCAAGACAGAAGATCTATAGAAAGACTCGCACATAGGAACCAACTGCTCAGGTTCCAGCATCACCAACAGAGGAACCCCAGGAGAAGGCAGGATCCAGACCACGGGCCAGCCTCGTGCTCCGGCTTTTAACCCCCTGAGCCTCCATGGGCCCGCCCCTGGGGTGGGACTACCAGTTGCTTGTCCAATCAGAGTCAGGGTAGCACCACCTGCCCCTGTTGTGTGATTGATTGACAGCTTGGCCAATCAGAGCTGAGTTTGCACCACCCCTGCTGTGTGATTGAAGCTCTGCCAGGCCAGGGCTGGGGGCGGGGCTCTGTCCCACCACAAACCAAGGCCTGGCCTGGCCCTGGCCTCACACGGGCATTCCAAGCATCCCAAAGTGTCTCGGGACATGGATCTCATCCAGCCTCTGACAACGACCACGGTGACACTACGGAACCTCATGGAGCCAGGGGTCAGCTGTGACAATGAAGATCCAAGGACACCACGGTGACACTAAGTAACTTCATGGAACCAAGGGGCCATGGTGACACTGGGGTGCCTCATGGAATCAAGGACACGATTGTGAAACTCGGGCACCCCAGGGAACCAAGGGTCTATGGTGACCTTGTGGAGCCCAGAGTGTCATGGAGAAGTCACTGGGGCACAGCGAGGGCGCATGGAGCTGAGGGGCCATAGTGACACATCAGGGTTCATGGAACTACGAAGCCATTGTGACATTTCAAGGCCTCATGGAAGTACAGGGCCATTGTGACACTACAGAAGCAAGGGGAACATTGTGACACTCCAGGGCCTCATGGAACCAAGGAGACCATTGTGACACTGTGGGGTTCCATGAAAGCAAGGGAACATGGAACAGGTCTGGCTGGCTGGGCCTCCTGGAAAACACCTGACAGGTCTGGCTGACCTTGGCATGTCGAGGGCTGCTTCTCATCTGCCCCTGAAGCACTGGGGCTCTGGGCTTTCCTTCCTATGGCAGAGAACTGTCCTTCTCCCCCGGAGGTCCATGGCCAAAATTGGGATTCCTCCTCCAAATTTCCTTATATGCAAAGATTGTTCTCAGATGAAATCTGCCAGGACAGACAGATCTGGCTGCCTTGGCTACCCAGGGGCCACCTCTCATCTGTCTTTGAAACACTGGGACCATGTGCTTTTATTTCTTAAGGGAAAAACCATCCATCTTGACCAGACGTCCATGGCCATGATTGGGAATCTGCCTCCAGAATTGCGTATATCCAAGGATAGATCCCAGACAAAAGCTGCCAGGACTGACAAGTCTGGCTGGCCTTGGCTTCCTGTGGGCTGGCACTCATCTGCCTCTGAAACACTGGGGCTTTGTGCTTTCCTTCCTCATGAAAAGAACTCTTCTTCCTGTCCAGGCACCCACAACCTAAATGGAGATTTCACCTCCAAAATGCCCTATGTCCAAGGACAGCCCCTAGATGAAAGCTGCCAGGAGAGACAGGTCTGGCTGGCTTGGCCTAAGGGTGGCCACCTCTCATCTTCTTCAGAACACTTGTACTTTGTGCTTTTCTTTCCTATGGGAAAAAATCATACATCTTGACCAGGTGCCCATGGCCAAATCTGGGATTCCAACTCCAAAACTCCGTACATCCAAGGATTGCTCCCAAGTGAAAGCTGCCAGGACAGACAGGTCTGGCTGCCCATGGCCTCTTGGGGGCTGCCTCTCACCTGCTTTTAGAACACTGGGACTCAGTGCTTTCCTTCCTAAGGAAAAGAACTGTCCTATTTCCCATGGTGTCTGTGATCAAAGTTGTGATTCCTCCTCCCAAATTCCATATATCCAGGGATTCCTCCATGTTCTGCCAGGACAAACAAGTCTTGCTGGCTTGGCCTCCCAGGAACCACCTCTCTCCTCTTCTTCTTTTAGAACACTTGGTCTTGATGCTTTCCTTTCTATAGAAAAGAATCATCCTTCTTATCTACGCAGAAATGGCCAAAATTGGTTTTCTACCTCCCAAATACCCAAGGGTTGCAGACAGAAGCTGCCAGGAGAGGTTGGGCTGGCCTAGGCCTCTGATGGCCGCCTTTCATCTGCCTCTCAAACACTGGTGATCCATGCTTTCTTTCCTATGGAAAAGAACCATCCTTCTCCTCTAGGTGTCCATGTCTGAAATTGGGATTCCACCTCTAAAATTCTGTATATCCAAGGATTGCTCCAAAGCAAAATCTGTCAGTACCATCAAGTCTGGCTGGCCTTGGCCTCTGGTGGCTGCCCCTGCAACACTGGGGCTGGGTTCTTTCCTTCCCATTCGAGATCACTGGGACACTGTGGGGACCTCATGGAACACAGGGGATCATTGTGGCACCACTGGAGCCCATGGAACCAAGGGGCCATGGTGACACAGCGGGGCTTCATGGAACCCAGAGACCAGTATGGCTCTGTGGGGCCTGATGGAACCATGGAGACCATTGTGACCCTTCAGGGCCTGGTGTCACCAAGGGGGCATTATGGCACCTCAGGGCCATAATGGGCCTCATGGTGCATTTGGAGCTGAGCCCTTGAACCCTGGGTTAGAGGGGAGATTGCACAAACCTTTCCAGGAGTCAAAGTGAGAAGAAAACCCCAAATGTCTCAAGGCATGAATGGGTCCCACTGAGGTCCATCCCCAACACAGGCTCCTCATGGATTCCTTGGAGGAGAGAAATGGAGGCCAGGATGACACAAAAACTTCTCAGAGACTCAGTGTAGAAAGGAAAATCCAAGTAACTTAAAAACCTTGAGTATCTCAAAGTATTAATGAGCCCCACTGAGTGTCAGTACAAAGCTCTCAAGGGACTCGTTAAAGCAGATAATTGGGGCCATGATTGCACAAACCTCTCCCAGAGTCTGTATCAAAAGGGAAACACCAAGTACCTTAAAATAACTGAAGTACCTTGAAGCATTAATGAGCCCCACTGAGTGTTGTTACTGACAAAGCCTCTCCAGGGACTAATTACAGCAGATAATTGGAGGCCGTGATTGCAGAGACCTCTCAGAGACTGCCAGGCCAAAGCAAAACTCCAAGTCCTTCAAAAACCCTGCAGTCCCTGGGAGCACTGAGGAGCCCCCAGGGCCATTCCTGAGCAAGGCTCCCCAGGGACTCCTTCCAGCAGATCCTTGAGGCCACTGGGATGTGGGCTGGGGGGATGCTGAGGGCAGGACAAGGGGCTGACAGTGCCCAGCCTGGCTGGGACTGTGCCAGGAGGCCCCAGTGCCTCAGGACAAGGTGTGTCCTCACAGCCCTTGGTGGCACAGACCCTGCTGTGGCCCAGGGCACCAAGACTTGGCTTCTCTTTGTCCCCACCTGTCATCACTGCCTCCAGTTCTCTGCTCTGCCTGGGGCCTGGAGACACTTTCTCAGTTGTGTCCCTCAGTGGGACCCATTAAAAGTAAAAGAAACTTTGGAGTGTGATTCTGACTTGGAGTTCTGGAGAGATTTCTTCAGCTCCCTCTCAGGGATTGATGTTCAGGGCCTGAGCACAAAGCCCCAGAGGGTCATTAAAGTCCTTGTGCTGTGTCTGTGCTGCTGAGCTGGTCTGGGCTCCTGGCACAGAGGCACCTCCTGAATGCCAAGAAGAGCTTCAAAAGCACATTTCTCTCGGTGAGCAGCTCTTCTCTCAGCCCAGCAGGGCTGGGGCACTGCCTGCAGCCACCCCGGGCACAGCACAGAGGCACAGAGAGCTTCAATCAGTCAGGGCTGGGAGGGTGCTGAGAAGTGCCTGGGGCACAATCACAGCCAGCCCTTGGCAAAGGAACCTCTGGCTGCAGGACAGTGCAGCTGCTGCTCCTGGAGCCATCTCCTAAAGCTGGAACATGCCAATGCCTACAGACTCTGTGAGTACAATCTCTGATTCTCTCTTGTGCAGAGCAGCCAGGGGTGCCCAGGGCTGTCCTGCAGAGCAGGGTCCTGCAGTCCAGGGCGCTGTGCTTGCGCAGGGACTCTGCTGCCTTCCAGGGACAGCTCTCAGCCAGCCCTGGGAACTCCTCCCAGCACTGGGGGAGAGGATCTGGGTGGAAGGAGACAGCTGGTAAGACTTGGAAGTGTTCTCCTTGTTTGGTGAGAATGTTGCATCGTTCAGTACTGCTCCTGGCATGACATTTACCAAGTAGATTATACAGGGAGCAGAGCAAGGCAGGGGCTGCATGAAAGGGGAAATCCTGTTTTTTTTAATCTACTGCTTTGTGTTGCTTAGACGGGAAATTGCACAGATATTCATATCTCAGTGCAGGCTGAGGAAAATAAAGAAGTTTTCTCTCAGATCTGAATTACCCAGGCTGTGACAGAAATCAGCACAGGGCCTCTCACAAGCAGCATCAGTGTCGCTTTTCCAGGCTCCTCATGGTGTCTCTGATGTTGCCATCAGAGCCTGAAGAGCCAGAGCTGCCCCTGGGCAGTGCTTGAGCTGGGAGGGGTCTGCAGGACAGAGCTGAGCCCCCAGGGCTGGGCTGGGCTCTGGCAGCACTGGCAGGGCCCAGTCCTGGGCAGAGGGAAGCAGCTGCTGGAAGGGACAGCTCCAGGCAGAAGAACCCTGGGCAGGCAGAGGGGGGAAAGTTCCCCCAGGCTGTGCTAGGATATTTAAAGTCCTCTCCAAACCCAGCTATTCCATGATTACTTTTTTTACAGATCCCCATGCCACGGCACCACTAATGTCCAACAGCAGCTCCATCAGCCATTTCCTCCTGCTGGCATTGGTAGAAACACGGCAGCTGCAGCTCCTGCACTTCTGCCTCTTGTTGGGCATCTGCCTGGCTGCCCTCCTGGGCAATGGCCTCATCATCAGTGCCGTAGCCTGCAGCCACCACCTTGACACACCCATGTTTTTCTTCCTGCTCAACCTGGCCCTCACTGCCCTGGGCTCTATCTGCACCACTGTCCCCAAAGCCATGCACAATTCCTTCTGGGACACCAGGACCATCTCCTATGCAGCATGTGCTGCACAGCTCTTTTTCTCTCTGTTCTTCATTGGAGCTGCATACTATCTCCTGACCATCATGTGCTATGACCCCTACGTGTCCATCTGCAAACCCCTGCACTATGGGACCCTCCTGGGCAGCAGAGCTTGTGCCTACATGGCAGCAGCTGCCTGGGCCAGTGGCTTCCTCAATGCTCTCATGCACACAGCAAATACATTTTCCTTGCCCCTGTGCCATGGCAATGCCTTGGGCCAGTTCTTCTGTGAAATCCCACAGATCCTCAAGCTCTCCTGCTCCAAATCCTACCTCAGGGAACTTGGGCTTCTTGTAGTTACTGCCACTTTATCATTTGGTTGTTTTGTGTTCATTGTTTTCTCCTATGTGCAGATCTTTAGGGTTGTGCTGAGGATCCCCTCTGAGCAGGGACGGCACAAAGCCTTTTCCACCTGCCTCCCCCATCTAGCCGTGCTCTCCCTGTTTGTCAGCACTATCTTTTTCTCCTACCTGAAACCCCCCTCCATGTCCTCCCCATCCCTGGATCTGGCCCTGTCAGTTCTGTACTCGGTGGTGCCTCCAACTCTGAACCCCCTCATCTACAGCCTGAGGAACCAGGAGCTCAAGGCTGCAATGAGGAGACTGATGACTGGATGGTTTCAGGAACATTAAACTGCTGGCCAATTTCTGCAAATCACTTCAAATAAACGTCATCTTTGATACTTCTTCTTGGTTTCATTTGAGGGGCTGGTTTTTTTTTTGTTTTACTTTTTTCAGATTGTCCACAAAGTAATATCATTATTTTTTCCATTTCTCATTCTGCTTCTCATTTCTCATCTTATTTCTCTCCACCTTCCCTATGGCCACAGACTGTGTCAATGAGGGGCTGTGCTCTCGGTGGCTTTAAGTAAACTAAAGGATCTCCCAGCAACATTTTCTGCAGAGATGCCCTTTTGCTGCCTTCACTGAAGCTGCAGCAGCAATGTCTGTGTGCAGAGCTGGGGGCAGATCAGTGCTGGCCCAGCAGCTGTGCCCGGGAGCTGCAGCACTTGGTGTTGCCAGTGCTGCTCCCAATGGCCCTGCCCCGCTGCCCCGGTGGCCCTGGTGTTGCTGTAGGGTCTGAGTGCTCTCAGGGCCAGGCACAGTCCTGGGGTGGCAGTGCTGGGGGTGCAGCAGGGACAGGCCATGGGCACTGCTGGGGCAGCGCTGATGCTCAGGTCAGGCCCTGGGAGCTCCAGGCTCCTTGCCCAGGCACTCCCAAGAACACAGCCAGGCCAATGCTCAGCACAGAAAACCCCCATGAGAAGCCCCAGGGTGGCCGTGGGCAGGCTGGGGCAAACAGCATGGCTGGTGCTCTGCATGCCCCTGGGGGAGATGGGAAGGCGCAGCAGAGAAGGGGCTGAGCCATCCCCAGTGCTCTGGACAGCCCAGGGCAGTGTCCCAGAGCGTCCTCATGGAGCTGCCAAAAACATCCCCCCTCTGCAGCCCTGGCCTCTCCCCCAGCTCACACAGGTGCTGCATCCTTGCAGGCACAGACATGGCAGCACTGGCTCAGGAGCCTTTGTTTGCATTGCACAGAGCAGGGGGGAGCACCCCTGTGCTGTTGGTGTGGGGACATGAACCTGAGGGAGCACAAATGCCATCAGCCCCTGGGGCCAGCAAGGGCTGGGGGTCACCCAGGAAACCACTCAGCTTCGTCCTGGCCTCTGCAGTCAGCCAGAAAGTTTATTCCCATCAGCTGGGAGTTTCCTGTCCCACTGCAGACAATGTTGCTCAGAGCCAGGGCTGCCTGGCAGCCACCCCCAAACTGCCCTGAGCATTTCCTTTGCTTCACCTTTGCTTTCTTTCCTCTTCTTGCTACAAGTTTCTTCCTCTTGCCCACCTTTGTTGCCTCCCCTGCAAAGAGCCCATTCCTGTTTGTCCTTTCCTCTCTGGCCCCACTTCCCATTGCAGTTCCTGACTTGGCACCATGGGAACGTCCCTTGGGGAGCAGGATCATCCTACATGTGCTGCAGGAATTTTCTGCAGGCTCCTGCAGTGCCTCCTGCTGCTCCCTCGCCATAGGCACCACAGGCCATGGGGGCACATCTGGGCTGCTGTGTCTACCTCTGGGGCTCCCTGTTCTGGGCAATGAGGAGGAGCTGCAGAGGCTCTGTGGGACTGACAGGATGGGCTTTGGGCCAGGCAGTGGAAGCTGAGGGACCTGGGCTGCTGGAGCTTCTGAAGAGGAGGCCCAGGGGTCATTGTGCAATTGCTCCAATGGTGCTTTCAGAGAACCACAGAATCAGCCAGGTTGGAAAAGACCTTGGAGATCATCAAGTCTGACCTGTGCCCTGCCACCACCTTGTCTCCCCTGGGCCTCCTCTTCTCCAGCATAAACAACCACAACTTCCTCAGCCGCTTCTCACAGCTCCTGTGCTCCAGACCCCTCCCCAGCCTTGCTGCCCTTCTCTGGACATGCTCCAGCCCCTCCATGTCATTCCTAAATTGGGGGGCCCTGAACTGGACGCAGCACTCGAGGTGCTACCCAACCAGTGTTTAACCTCGTCTTTTTTGATTTGGTCTCTGGATCCAGCCTGTCCAGGGCCCTGTGCAGAGCTCTCCTACCCTCCAGCAGATCAACACTCCCAGACAACTTGGTGTCACCCACAGTTCCATGAGGCCCCAGAGTGTGCCAATAGTCTCCATTAATCCATGAGGCCTCCCAGTGTCACAATGTCCGTTTGGTTCGATGGAACCCCTTGTCCCAAAGCCCCTTGTATCCTTGGGCCCCAGAGAGTCACAGTGGTGCTGTGGTCCCCCAAGGCCCCGCAGTGCCACAATGACCCTTGGTCCCCAAAGTCCTTCAGTGCCACACTGGTTCCATGAGGTCTGGCAGTGCAGCAATGCTCTCCTTGGCTCCACAGTGTCACAATGGCCTCTTGGTCCCAAGGGCCACCACGGTGTCAAACATGTTTCCTTCATTCCAGGAGTCCCTGAGGAGCAGCACTGGCCCCTTGGTTCCATGGGGCCCTACAGTGTCACAATGGCCCCATCGTGACACCAGGTCCTGCTCTATCACAATGCTCTGCATTGTTCCACAAGGCCCTGCAGGGTCACAGTGGCCTCTGTGGTTCCACCAGGACCCAGACTGTCACCATGGACTCCTTGCTTCCATTCAGCCCCACAGTGTCACCATGGCCCCTTGGCTCTGTGCTGCCATGTCGTACACAGTGTCACCATGGTCCTCTTCGTGCCACCAGGCCCCACATTGTCACAATGGCCCCTTGCTTCCCCTGGCCCCTGCAGTGTCCCAATCATCAGAGAATCAGCCAGGCTGGAAAAGACCTTGGAGAGCATCAAATCCAACCTGGGACTCAACACCACCTTGTCACCGAACCATGGCACTGAGTGCCACATCCAGTCTTTCCTTAAAGACTTCCAGGGATGGTGACTCACCCACCTCCCTGGACTGCCAGGTCCTGTGACCTAACACTGTGCTGCCCAACCAGAGCTGAGCACAGGGGAAGAATCACTGCCCTAGTCCTGCTGGCCACACCACTCCTGATACATAGGAGTTCCAGGGGTTGCATGAGGGGAATGCTGGAGAGGGGTTGATGACAAAATGTTACTGATTGTAAGCCATGAAGAGCCTTGATTTTCATATCTGTTCAAACTGCATTGGAAGGTGCTGGGGGTCAATTTCAACTGGGCATTGCTGATATCAGTCTATAAAAAGGAAAAGAAAACAGGACAAAACAGTTCTCTCTGCATTGTTTTCAATCTAGTATATTCACTTTGAAGGCAACTCTGAAATTTGTCTAATTAACCACAGAAGAATTGAAAACTGTGGCCCAGCTCCATCCTCCAGCAGGGCTCAGGGCCTGTTCCCAGCCATGGCCAGCCCTGGCTGCCTCTCTGCTGGCCCAGAGGCCGGCAGAGCCCGGGGCAGGGCTGTCTCTGCAGGCCCACAGGTGCCACGGGCTCTGCAGGAGCTGGCAGAGGCTGCCCAGCAGGGAGACCATGGGGCACAGAGCCCCAAGGCTGCTGTGGGCACCACGGCACAGGGGCCCTTCCCAGCCGCAATGCTCCTGGCCTGGGCTGGGCCTGCACAGGGGCTGTGCCACCATGGCTGGGCCAGCACAGGGCCACAAAGGGGCCACGCAGCCGCTGCCGGGGCTGACAGCAAGGCCAGGCACAGACAGGGAATTGCTGAGCATGGCCTGTGCTGGGCAGGGCTGAGTGTGCCAAAGGCAGAGCTCAGCTGCCCTTGGGGGCTGCAGGAACAGTCCAGAGCCCAAAGAGCCTCCATGGCTGTGCTGGAGACTAAGGCTGGAGCAGGGAAATGCAGGGCTTCTGTAGGATGGGGAGGGCATTGAATTCCAGCACACACCTCAGCTCTCTGATGATCCCAGCACAATGCCGGGCCCTGTTCCAGACTGGAGCAGAGCAGATGTTGATGGGACAGGAGCCCTGTGGGGCTGTCAGGGACCTGCAGCTTGCAAGGTGCTCTGCTCTCCCTCAGGTGCTGTCGGAGAGTGTAGGGGATTTTGTTCAGACATGGCTTATAGAAAAAGGCCATGATCATATACAGCTAGCTAAGCAGTGAAGAAGCAGCTGTGGGAACCAAGTTCTCCGCTTTTTCCCTTGCAAGAAAAACAATAATACTGTGTCCTTGGTTTAATGATGAGAAGCACAGTAGGGAAAACATGGAGTCCTTGAGGCTTATCATAACAAGCAACGGCAGAGTGTGAGAAACAGGTGTTATTTTTAATGAAGATGCCACAGGCATGAGCAACCTAAGGAGGGGTTAACATGTAGCTTGTAACCAATGATGAGGGTGATTTGGGAATATGCATGAACTTCATTACCACTACTATAAGAATGTGTAAGTTGGATCAATAAAGCGAGACCAATAATCATCAAAACGGATGTGTATGTCTCCCTTTATCCCGACAGGAGAGGTCCAGTGCTAGCTGGGTACCTCAGGGCACAAGTGGCACTGCCAGTTCATGGGGACACAACTGATGCCTGCCTAGAATGGGGCACATGTGTTAATACTGTTAGTTTAAAAATAAACAGGCAGTTTTTTATTATCTGGATCATTTGAGTACTTTTAAATAATGGCAAAGTTTTCCCACCAGGAATGGGAATTTCCTGGATGTGTGCTGATGGCAGGAGAAGAAATATTGATCTTCCCCTCTACTCGTGTCACCAATGATATGTCTGTTATTTCCTCTCCGTCTCCCTTCTGGGGTTTCCACTCTCTTTTTAAATGGCCACGTCTAACTACATCTCTTCCCTAGACCAGCTGGATCCATGTCCTTCCTGCTGCTCTCACATTTCCTCCTCCAGATGCTCTCTGGTCATTCAAGTGCCTCTCAACTGACTGGTTTCATGCTTTTAGCTCCTGGGAGTGGCCAAATATTTCAAGTTCCAATAAATATGAATTAAATATATATCTCACTGTGGTTATACCTGTCACAGAATTATCTTTTCTTATGTCTCTGTCTAAAACTGCTTGCAAATCCCTTGGGGATGGGGGACATGTCAGATGCTGCTGGGACATCACAGAGAGCTGAGGGAAGAGCTGTGATGGTTATTGAACTGTTCAACTTATGTTTGTTGGCAAGAAACCTTTCTGTGCCTCTGAGTGTCACCAGTCCCTGACCCCAAAGGACACAAACCTGATGAGTTGTGGTTCCCCCTGCAGCGGCACTTGGACCTTGGCTCTGCACAGGAGAGCTCTTCATCCCCTTTCTCTCTTTTCTCCTTCTGGGC